>NC_143411.1:5610000-8010000 GCF_059467195.1 Physcomitrium patens
AGCCAAGAAAACTACAGACCCTTGAAACTAGACTGGAAGCAAGAAAGGAGTTGACAAGAGTGAAGAAGGCTTCACACTTGTCTCTATATATACTATCTAACTAAGGGCTACGTTGTTATATTGTAAAAGCTTATAGTATGTAAAAATTAGTTACAACATATAATATGTTCATAAGTCTTGGTGTATTTTAGAATGGTTAAATAGATTAATTTAAAGAGAGTGGATTTAAGAAACTTTATTTTGAATTTAACTTTTTGATTATAGCATTTTAAAAAAAATAATTATAGAACCTAAATGTTTAATATGGAGCCTTGAAAGGAGATTAGAGCCTAAAAAAGAAAATCTTAACTAATAGGAGGCTTATTGGGAGGGATGAAAGCAAGGCATGGTTGGATGAAGGCAAAGAATGGAAAACTTCATTCATATTGGTCGAAGGCCATGCCCAATGGGCTTCAAGAAGGCTGCCTGAGGCCTTATTAGGGATTAGGGTTTCTCTTTCGAATTCATTTGAGCTTTAAAGGCTAGAATCAGCAAGTTCAAGGTTTTGGATATAATTTGGATTAAGAATTTGTATGATTTCAAGTTTTTTTGAAGGAGATATAGGTGTTCAAAATTAAAGCATCAAATTTAAACCTAATGTCACTTCTTGAAGCATAACATATGCGTACACAGAGTAATGAAAGATCGGTGACTAGAGTTGGAGAGGAAACATTTTTGGCTACACTTTATAAATACTGTTTCATGAATTCCAAGTCTAGATAAAAGAGTTATAGGGCATTGAAGACAACACATGTAATTCAAAGGTAGTAAGTGAGTCATTTTGTTGATAGTAATGATTGGAGCCATATCTTGAGTTTGTAGACGAATTTTTTGTTCAAAATTTCTATAAATGTGAATTATTAAGTTAAAAATCTATAGATCAAAGTTTCATGGTATTTGAGTACTTATTTTGTGAGATATGAAGAAATTAGCATGTGAGTGTTTGTAAGCTAGGGTTTAAAGCTACTATTAGAATTTTGACGATATCTTAAGATCCGTAACAAATTTGCAATTGAATTTTTTTGTGAAAGTTTTTGAAAGTATATCAGTACTTCATGTAAAATTTATTGTTTTTTGGATAGTCTGATTGTGAGATATGAGCTGTTGAACTTCAAGAAACATTTCTCATAAGGATATGTAAGGTTTTAAGATATTTTATCATACATTTGGGTGTTTTCTTGGTACTTGGGCTTATGTTTCAATGTAATTGCCAAAAAAAAAAAAATATTAAATATATAAACTTGGTATTTTTATATCTTAGACTTGATTGAGTATTTAGTAGCAGCTAGAAGCCAAGCGCTTTCTTGAAGCAAACTCACTCTACCTCGATAACATGGCGACGTTCTATAGGACTTCCAATATGTCTTGACTTTGTACGATACATGCCTTGAATTACAAGGCAAGTTTTTCTAGGTGTGGGCCTGTCACGGACACAAAATACAGACTTGAAATCTAACAAGAAGTTCAAGAAGAAGTGGCAGAACTAGATTAAACAGGTGAGTACAAGAACAACACCAGAAAGGTGAGCTAGAACTCCAAGAGATGTGTTGTCGAGACTGAAGAACCCTTCAGCCTCGACTCCTATATATACTACTGAATAGGAAGCTTCTCGAGCTACTTCCGCTAACTAGGACGCTTCTCCCACAACTTCTACTAATTAGGAAACTTCTCGAGCAACTTCCTAGAATCTATCAGAATATTCTAGAACTTTCTAAGAATATTCTAGAACCTTCTAAGAGAATCTTTAGAGAATATTCTAAGAATCTTCTAAAACCTTCTAAAGGAATCTTTAGAGAATCTTTAGAGAATATTCTAGAAGAATATTCGAAGAATCTTCCAATGTATGTTCATGACATCACCTCCTCTTCTAACTTCGAGGTCTCCGAGAAGCAATGTTGTTATCAGTCAATACCAACGCAAGAAAATGAAAATCTGTCGCATCACATCCGCTATGAATTCTAATTGTTGTTCGCGAGGCAAATGATTCATCGGCCCTTGGAGCCAACGGTAGTGACCAACACCTTCAACCTCTGACCAAGCGTGGACTTCTGTGTCTTCATTGTGAAACTGTCCTCCAAACACACCTTCTGGCTGACCGTCGTAGGCAGGCTCGACCTCAAATACAATTACTAGCGATTTGTTGCTCGATATCCTCCGACGTCGTCGTGGTGCAGGCGGTTCTTCATCTCGCGGTCGTCTTCGTGAGCTAGTCGCTTGAGATGACATAACAAGTGTAGTATCTTGACTATCCATGTCCAAAGGCTAAAATGATGAGAGCAAACTATAGTTGCTAACAAAGTTCTACACTATCAAACTATGGGTTTTGGAGGTGCCCTCCCCCCTTTTTATGCTACTTGATGAGCAAGCTTCAGCAAGAAGCTATCGTTGAATCGGCTTAGATTTATGAGGATATCGTTGATGAAATTCTTGTACCTTTTTTGGTGCATTGGCAAGATTTTCGGCACGCTCCCACGTTCGTTCATTGATGTCGTATCCACTTCAATGTACTAAATACTCCAATTTTCTCCTATTACGCCGTGAATCTAGTACCTTTTCCACCTCGTATTCCTCATGGTTTTCAATTTCGATACTTGGTGGCGGACTTTGTACTCTTTGGGGAAAAGCTGACTCTCGATAAGGTTCCAACAAAGACACATGAAAGACTGGATGTACCTTCATAGTAGCTGGTAACTCCAGACGATATGCCACCGGATTGATCTGCTTCCCGATAACAAATGGCCCTAATCTCCGATAGTCCAATTTGTCACATGGCCGCTTGGTCTTGATATTCCGTCAAAGAAGCCATACTTTACTTCCAACTTTAAAAGTAGGCGCCTCATTTCGATATTTATCTACAGATGCCTTGTAACTCTCTTGGGCAAATTGCAATTGAAGCTTCAACGTCGCTTGAAGCTCCGATAGTTGCTTCACAAATCCTTCAGCTGCTGGGTTGTTATTTGCTGAAGAACTCAATAAATCGAGCTTGGGGTGGTATCCGTAGTTGGAGAAGAATGGTGTTTGTTGAGTTGACGCATGAAGAGTGTTGTTGTATGCGAACTCAGCAAGCGGTAGATATGCAGTCCAATCATCTTGTTGATAGTTGATGCTGCATCGTAAATATTGCTCCAAAACTTGATTCACCCGCTCCGTTTGACCGTCAGTTTGAGGATGAAAAGCCGAAGAGAGCTTAATATCCACCTTCAATATCTCAAAGAGAGACCTCCAAAACTTGGATACAAACTGAGTACCTCGATCCGACACGATATCATCTGGTAGGCCATGATAACGATATATGTTATCAAGAAAGAGTCTTGCGGTGTCTTCACTTGACGATGTTTTCTTGCAAGGCACGAAATGCGCCATCTTTGTAAATCGATCCACCACAACAAAGATGCTGTCAAATGAATTCGATGGCGGTAGGTCCGTAATGAAGTCCATAGAAACTGAAGACCATGGTCGGTGCGGAATAGGCAATGGTTGGAGAAGTCCATACGGACGATGTCGAGGGATTTTGGATCTTGAACAAACATCACAAGAAAGGACAAATTCCTTCACATCCTTCCACATTTGGGGCCACCAAAAATCTCGTGAAATGAGCTCCAAAGTCTTGTTGAATCCAAAATGTCCCGCAGCTGGAAAGTCGTGGCGAGATTGAAGTACTCGGAGTCGAGTTGGTCCTTTCGGGATATACAACCGCTCCTCAAAATACAGAAGATCTCCCTCCACCTTAAACTTGTCATTATCGACACGTTGTTTGATGTCAAGAGCTATAGAATCCTCAATGGTCGCAGTACGTACCTTGCTGAGGAAGCCGTCATCGATAGTTGCAACAGTAGCAAAAATCCTGAATTTTTCTGTTTTCAACAATGTTGTACATTGTTGATCAAACGCTGCTTCTCCAGCCTTTGGCGCAAGATACGATCTCCTCGATAATGCGTCAGATAATCCTTGCTGTTTTCCAGGGCGGTAGATGATAATAAAGTCAAATCGTGATAGAGACATATTCCATCGAGCTTGACGACGATTCAAAATTCGAGCTGTCATGAAGTACTCCAAATTCTTGTGGTCCGTATAAACAGTCACTGGATGTGCAGCTCCTTCGAGGAAGTGACGCCACTCTTGGAAGGCATCCACTATAGCAAGCAACTCTTTGTCGAGGATCTCGTAGTTGATCTCAGCAGCAAAGAACTTTCGTGAATAGAACGCAACTGGGTGAAGCTTCTTGTCTATGCCCATCTGTGAAAGCACAGCTCCCAAAGCAAAATCTGAAGCATCGGTTTCTAAATAGAAAGCCTTTGCAAAGTCAGGGTGTACCAAGATTGGAGCCGTAGTGAATGCCATCTTGAGATCTTGAAATACTTTTGCTGCTTGTGATCCCCATTCGAGCTTGTCTTTGCTTGTTAGACGCGTGAGTGGTGCAGCAACTTGAGAATAATTCTTGATGAAGATCCGATAGAAGTTAGCAAATCCAAGAAAACACTGAACATCTCTAACCGTCTTCAGAACTTCCCAAGATATAATTGCTTCTACCTTTTTTGGATCCATCTTTAAGCCCTCTGTAGTCGCAATGAAGTCCAAAAATTCCATCTCATTCTGGTGAAATTGACACTTCTCCAACTTGGCGTAGAGTCCTCGTTCGCGTAGTTTTTCAAGAACCAAACAAACGTGCTTCTCATGTTCTTCTTCATTCTTGGAAAATATCAAAATATCATCCAGATAGATGACAACAAAGTCATCGAGGTACTCCCGAAAGATGTCGTTCATCATATGCTGAAAGACCGCTGGAGCATTGGTAAGACCAAAAGGCATGACATTGTACTCAAAATGGCCATACCTTGTACGAAAGGCTGTCTTCCATTCATCTCCTTATTTGATTCGCACAAGGTTGTAGGCTCCTCTTAAATCAATCTTTGTAAAAATCCTTGCACGTCCAAGTTGATCTAAGAGGCCAGAGATCAAAGGTAAGGGATAGCGATTTTTCTTGGTCACCTTGTTGAGTCCTCGGTAGTCCACGCACATCCGTAGTGAGCCATCATTTTTCTTCACGAATAGGATTGGTGCTCCAGCTGGCGACTTTGAATGTCGAATAAAATTCTTGGCTAGATTCTCATCGATGTACTTCCGCAATTCTACCAATTCCGTCTGCGACAGGTTGTATATTGGACCAAAAGGTGGTTGCGCTCCTTCCTCTAAGTCTATGGCGCAATCATATGGTCGATGTTCCGGCAGTATATCGGCGTCCTTCTTCTGAAACACGTCTTCAAAATCCCTATATTGCTCTGGTATATTCGATGTTGAGATATTCTCGCCGCTAGTTGGAGCTGCATAAATGACAAATGGTGCGCCTTCCTTGGACGATCTTAGGAACACTCTCGCTCCAATAAACATGGATTTCTTCATGTAGGTTCTACCAACAGGTTTATTATTATTATTTTCAGGAAATGTTATCCTTCGTAGCCTCCAATCAATGGACGGATTATGATCTTCTAACCAAGAAAGACCAAGGATAACATGGCTTGATGGGTTTTAATAATAATATTAAAAATAACGTGACTACTATGGTCCTTAAACACCACTTCTATAGGTTCTGATTCGTGGGTAACGTTGCCTGACAATAAGGGTCGTCCATCTATCACCTCTATGTGAACAGGTTTGGACTTCTGTACTAAACGGATCTTGTGGCGTTTAGCAAACTCTTCATCTAAAAAACAAGTAGATGCCCCCGAATCCAATGAAGCTAAAGTTTTTTGTTTTTGAGGGTCTAAAAACAAAGGAATTGTAAAACAACGGGCAGGTTGGACAGAGAAGGAGGAACCTGATTGTTGTCGTGATATTAGATTGTCCAGCCGCACGGTTCCTACTGTGGCTGGGCGTCATCGTTTTTCGGAATCATCGCACTTCTAGTCTTGACAGGGTGCCAATTTTGCTTCTTTGGGCAATTTCCAACCTTGTGACCTTCTTCTCCACAATACAAACATAACCCTTCCTCCATACGCCGTTTCTTCTCTGTTGGAGTAAGAGATCGGACGCGCGCCGTGTCGATTTGCATGTCTGTTGCCTCTGAATGTGAGTTTAAGCTATTTGCAGACATAGTCACGTCGTAACGAGTCATTTGGTGTCTTGGACGTTGGTCTTGGCGACGCTGGAATAGGCGGTTGTCACACTTTACAGCTTGGCTAATAGCTTCGTTGAGCGTTTGAGGATCAGGAAGAGATAACAGCAAGTCCTTCACATCATCCTTCAAGCCCCAATAAAACTGACTCACCAACGCCTCTTCACCCCAATTAATGTCACTTGCCAATTGTCTGAAATCCGAGGCATAGACTGATGTAGAGCGTGTTCCTTGTCGTAGCGATCGGATCTTTGTTGTAGCCCATCGAACTTTATCATGCTCGCCAAATGCTTCTGCAAACGCCTCCGAGAACGTTTCAAAGTTGCTCAGGATTGGCGATCGCTTCTCGAACAAGGGAGTAAACCAAGACAGAGCTTGTGCTGTAAGCAAGGTTCCAACAAGCCCAACACGCGCTTCCTCTGTCGGATAACGTTCGGGCTGTAAAATTGTTATCAACCTGATTTGGTTGACAAAACCTCGAAACTTGGAACGAGTTCTATCAAACTTATCCGGAAGACTAACTCGAGGCTCCTTTTGTTGTAGGACTACTCGATCTTGTTGAAATGGAGGTAGAACTGCTTCTTCTGGCGCAGAAGTTTGAGGCTGATATGCTTTAGATGGCGCTATCCCAGATGCTCCATTGTTATGGAGTCCTACCATGACTCCTTCGATCTCTGTTGTCCTATGTGACAACGAGGCAAGAGCATTTATGATGGCGTCTAGTTTGGATTCCAAACTTTTAGCCATTTTAACGTCTTAACCTTCGGCTAACCTTCAGAAAGAAGAAAAAAGAGTTTTGACAAGAGGACAATATTGGTTCAGAGGAGAGTACTCCGCAACCTCTAAAACGCCTTAAGACTCCAAGATGAGGGGTAATCCACTCTCTCCAAGAAGAATAAGGCTCCAATATTGAGAAAGAAGAGATATCAGTTTAGAGGAGGGTAATCCGCAACCTCTAAAACACTAGCACATCTTCAATAAGAGGGGTAATCCACTCTCTAACAAGAAGGAACTAGCTCTGATACCAGTGAAAATGCAGTCTCGAAAAACTATCACGGACACAAAATACAGACTTGAAATCTAACAAGAAGTTCAAGAAGAAGTGGCAGAACTAGATTAAACAGATGAGTACAAGAACAACACCAAAAAGGTGAGCTAGAACTCCAAGAGATGTGTTGTCGAGACTGAAGAACCCTTCAGCCTCGACTCCTATATATACTACTGAATAGGAAGCTTCTCGAGCTACTTCCGCTAACTAGGACGCTTCTCCCACAACTTCTACTAATTAGGAAACTTCTCGAGCAACTTCCTAGAATCTATCAGAATATTCTAGAACTTTCTAAGAATATTCTAGAACCTTCTAAGAGAATCTTTAGGGAATATTCTAAGAATCTTCTAAAACCTTCTAAAGGAATCTTTAGAGAATCTTTAGAGAATATTCTAGAAGAATATTCGAAGAATCTTCCAATGTATGTTCATGACATCACCTCCTCTTCTAACTTCGAGGTCTCCGAGAAGCAATGTTGTTATCAGTCAATACCAACGCAAGAAAATGAAAATCTGTCGCATCACATCCGCTATGAATTCTAATTGTTGTTCGCGAGGCAAATGATTCATCGGCCCTTGGAGCCAACGGTAGTGACCAACACCTTCAACCTCTGACCAAGCGTGGACTTCTGTGTCTTCATTGTGAAACTGTCCTCCAAACACACCTTCTGGCTGACCGTCGTAGGCAGGCTCGACCTCAAATACAATTACTAGCGATTTGTTGCTCGATATCCTCCGACGTCGTCGTGGTGCAGGCGGTTCTTCATCTCGCGGTCGTCTTCGTGAGCTAGTCGCTTGAGATGACATAACAAGTGTAGTATCTTGACTATCCATGTCCAAAGGCTAAAATGATGAGAGCAAACTATAGTTGCTAACAAAGTTCTACACTATCAAACTATGGGTTTTGGAGGTGCCCTCCCCCCTTTTTATGCTACTTGATGAGCAAGCTTCAGCAAGAAGCTATCGTTGAATCGGCTTAGATTTATGAGGATATCGTTGATGAAATTCTTGTACCTTTTTTGGTGCATTGGCAAGATTTTCGGCACGCTCCCACGTTCGTTCATTGATGTCGTATCCACTTCAATGTACTAAATACTCCAATTTTCTCCTATTACGCCGTGAATCTAGTACCTTTTCCACCTCGTATTCCTCATGGTTTTCAATTTCGATACTTGGTGGCGGACTTTGTACTCTTTGGGGAAAAGCTGACTCTCGATAAGGTTCCAACAAAGACACATGAAAGACTGGATGTACCTTCATAGTAGCTGGTAACTCCAGACGATATGCCACCGGATTGATCTGCTTCCCGATAACAAATGGCCCTAATCTCCGATAGTCCAATTTGTCACATGGCCGCTTGGTCTTGATATTCCGTCAAAGAAGCCATACTTTACTTCCAACTTTAAAAGTAGGCGCCTCATTTCGATATTTATCTACAGATGCCTTGTAACTCTCTTGGGCAAATTGCAATTGAAGCTTCAACGTCGCTTGAAGCTCCGATAGTTGCTTCACAAATCCTTCAGCTGCTGGGTTGTTATTTGCTGAAGAACTCAATAAATCGAGCTTGGGGTGGTATCCGTAGTTGGAGAAGAATGGTGTTTGTTGAGTTGACGCATGAAGAGTGTTGTTGTATGCGAACTCAGCAAGCGGTAGATATGCAGTCCAATCATCTTGTTGATAGTTGATGCTGCATCGTAAATATTGCTCCAAAACTTGATTCACCCGCTCCGTTTGACCGTCAGTTTGAGGATGAAAAGCCGAAGAGAGCTTAATATCCACCTTCAATATCTCAAAGAGAGACCTCCAAAACTTGGATACAAACTGAGTACCTCGATCCGACACGATATCATCTGGTAGGCCATGATAACGATATATGTTATCAAGAAAGAGTCTTGCGGTGTCTTCACTTGACGATGTTTTCTTGCAAGGCACGAAATGCGCCATCTTTGTAAATCGATCCACCACAACAAAGATGCTGTCAAATGAATTCGATGGCGGTAGGTCCGTAATGAAGTCCATAGAAACTGAAGACCATGGTCGGTGCGGAATAGGCAATGGTTGGAGAAGTCCATACGGACGATGTCGAGGGATTTTGGATCTTGAACAAACATCACAAGAAAGGACAAATTCCTTCACATCCTTCCACATTTGGGGCCACCAAAAATCTCGTGAAATGAGCTCCAAAGTCTTGTTGAATCCAAAATGTCCCGCAGCTGGAAAGTCGTGGCGAGATTGAAGTACTCGGAGTCGAGTTGGTCCTTTCGGGATATACAACCGCTCCTCAAAATACAGAAGATCTCCCTCCACCTTAAACTTGTCATTATCGACACGTTGTTTGATGTCAAGAGCTATAGAATCCTCAATGGTCGCAGTACGTACCTTGCTGAGGAAGCCGTCATCGATAGTTGCAACAGTAGCAAAAATCCTGAATTTTTCTGTTTTCAACAATGTTGTACATTGTTGATCAAACGCTGCTTCTCCAGCCTTTGGCGCAAGATACGATCTCCTCGATAATGCGTCAGATAATCCTTGCTGTTTTCCAGGGCGGTAGATGATAATAAAGTCAAATCGTGATAGAGACATATTCCATCGAGCTTGACGACGATTCAAAATTCGAGCTGTCATGAAGTACTCCAAATTCTTGTGGTCCGTATAAACAGTCACTGGATGTGCAGCTCCTTCGAGGAAGTGACGCCACTCTTGGAAGGCATCCACTATAGCAAGCAACTCTTTGTCGAGGATCTCGTAGTTGATCTCAGCAGCAAAGAACTTTCGTGAATAGAACGCAACTGGGTGAAGCTTCTTGTCTATGCCCATCTGTGAAAGCACAGCTCCCAAAGCAAAATCTGAAGCATCGGTTTCTAAATAGAAAGCCTTTGCAAAGTCAGGGTGTACCAAGATTGGAGCCGTAGTGAATGCCATCTTGAGATCTTGAAATACTTTTGCTGCTTGTGATCCCCATTCGAGCTTGTCTTTGCTTGTTAGACGCGTGAGTGGTGCAGCAACTTGAGAATAATTCTTGATGAAGATCCGATAGAAGTTAGCAAATCCAAGAAAACACTGAACATCTCTAACCGTCTTCAGAACTTCCCAAGATATAATTGCTTCTACCTTTTTTGGATCCATCTTTAAGCCCTCTGTAGTCGCAATGAAGTCCAAAAATTCCATCTCATTCTGGTGAAATTGACACTTCTCCAACTTGGCGTAGAGTCCTCGTTCGCGTAGTTTTTCAAGAACCAAACAAACGTGCTTCTCATGTTCTTCTTCATTCTTGGAAAATATCAAAATATCATCCAGATAGATGACAACAAAGTCATCGAGGTACTCCCGAAAGATGTCGTTCATCATATGCTGAAAGACCGCTGGAGCATTGGTAAGACCAAAAGGCATGACATTGTACTCAAAATGGCCATACCTTGTACGAAAGGCTGTCTTCCATTCATCTCCTTATTTGATTCGCACAAGGTTGTAGGCTCCTCTTAAATCAATCTTTGTAAAAATCCTTGCACGTCCAAGTTGATCTAAGAGGCCAGAGATCAAAGGTAAGGGATAGCGATTTTTCTTGGTCACCTTGTTGAGTCCTCGGTAGTCCACGCACATCCGTAGTGAGCCATCATTTTTCTTCACGAATAGGATTGGTGCTCCAGCTGGCGACTTTGAATGTCGAATAAAATTCTTGGCTAGATTCTCATCGATGTACTTCCGCAATTCTACCAATTCCGTCTGCGACAGGTTGTATATTGGACCAAAAGGTGGTTGCGCTCCTTCCTCTAAGTCTATGGCGCAATCATATGGTCGATGTTCCGGCAGTATATCGGCGTCCTTCTTCTGAAACACGTCTTCAAAATCCCTATATTGCTCTGGTATATTCGATGTTGAGATATTCTCGCCGCTAGTTGGAGCTGCATAAATGACAAATGGTGCGCCTTCCTTGGACGATCTTAGGAACACTCTCGCTCCAATAAACATGGATTTCTTCATGTAGGTTCTACCAACAGGTTTATTATTATTATTTTCAGGAAATGTTATCCTTCGTAGCCTCCAATCAATGGACGGATTATGATCTTCTAACCAAGAAAGACCAAGGATAACATGGCTTGATGGGTTTTAATAATAATATTAAAAATAACGTGACTACTATGGTCCTTAAACACCACTTCTATAGGTTCTGATTCGTGGGTAACGTTGCCTGACAATAAGGGTCGTCCATCTATCACCTCTATGTGAACAGGTTTGGACTTCTGTACTAAACGGATCTTGTGGCGTTTAGCAAACTCTTCATCTAAAAAACAAGTAGATGCCCCCGAATCCAATGAAGCTAAAGTTTTTTGTTTTTGAGGGCCTAAAAACAAAGGAATTGTAAAACAACGGGCAGGTTGGACAGAGAAGGAGGAACCTGATTGTTGTCGTGATATTAGATTGTCCAGCCGCACGGTTCCTACTGTGGCTGGGCGTCATCGTTTTTCGGAATCATCGCACTTCTAGTCTTGACAGGGTGCCAATTTTGCTTCTTTGGGCAATTTCCAACCTTGTGACCTTCTTCTCCACAATACAAACATAACCCTTCCTCCATACGCCGTTTCTTCTCTGTTGGAGTAAGAGATCGGACGCGCGCCGTGTCGATTTGCATGTCTGTTGCCTCTGAATGTGAGTTTAAGCTATTTGCAGACATAGTCACGTCGTAACGAGTCATTTGGTGTCTTGGACGTTGGTCTTGGCGACGCTGGAATAGGCGGTTGTCACACTTTACAGCTTGGCTAATAGCTTCGTTGAGCGTTTGAGGATCAGGAAGAGATAACAGCAAGTCCTTCACATCATCCTTCAAGCCCCAATAAAACTGACTCACCAACGCCTCTTCACCCCAATTAATGTCACTTGCCAATTGTCTGAAATCCGAGGCATAGACTGATGTAGAGCGTGTTCCTTGTCGTAGCGATCGGATCTTTGTTGTAGCCCATCGAACTTTATCATGCTCGCCAAATGCTTCTGCAAACGCCTCCAAGAACGTTTCAAAGTTGCTCAGGATTGGCGATCGCTTCTCGAACAAGGGAGTAAACCAAGACAGAGCTTGTGCTGTAAGCAAGGTTCCAACAAGCCCAACACGCGCTTCCTCTGTCGGATAACGTTCGGGCTGTAAAATTGTTATCAACCTGATTTGGTTGACAAAACCTCGAAACTTGGAACGAGTTCTATCAAACTTATCCGGAAGACTAACTCGAGGCTCCTTTTGTTGTAGGACTACTCGATCTTGTTGAAATGGAGGTAGAACTGCTTCTTCTGGCGCAGAAGTTTGAGGCTGATATGCTTTAGATGGCGCTATCCCAGATGCTCCATTGTTATGGAGTCCTACCATGACTCCTTCGATCTCTGTTGTCCTATGTGACAACGAGGCAAGAGCATTTATGATGGCGTCTAGTTTGGATTCCAAACTTTCAGCCATTTTAACGTCTTAACCTTCGGCTAACCTTCAGAAAGAAGAAAAAAGAGTTTTGACAAGAGGACAATATTGGTTCAGAGGAGAGTACTCCGCAACCTCTAAAACGCCTTAAGACTCCAAGATGAGGGGTAATCCACTCTCTCCAAGAAGAATAAGGCTCCAATATTGAGAAAGAAGAGATATCAGTTTAGAGGAGGGTAATCCGCAACCTCTAAAACACTAGCACATCTTCAATAAGAGGGGTAATCCACTCTCTAACAAGAAGGAACTAGCTCTGATACCAGTGAAAATGCAGTCTCGAAAAACTATCACGGACACAAAATACAGACTTGAAATCTAACAAGAAGTTCAAGAAGAAGTGGCAGAACTAGATTAAACAGATGAGTACAAGAACAACACCAAAAAGGTGAGCTAGAACTCCAAGAGATGTGTTGTCGAGACTGAAGAACCTTTCAGCCTCGACTCCTATATATACTACTGAATAGGAAGCTTCTCGAGCTACTTCCACTAACTAGGACGCTTCTCCAACAACTTCTACTAATTAGGAAACTTCTCGAGCAACTTCCTAGAATCTATCAGAATATTCTAGAACTTTCTAAGAATATTCTAGAACTTTCTAAGAATATTCTAGAACCTTCTAAGAGAATCTTTAGAGAATATTCTAAGAATCTTCTAAAACCTTCTAAAGGAATCTTTAGAGAATCTTTAGAGAATATTCTAGAAGAATATTCGAAGAATCTTCCAATGTATGTCCATGACAGGGCCACATAGTTAGCTTGGTCTTCAAGCTAATAACATGTGTGGCACATGGCCAACTTGTTGACCATGTTTATAATCCAAAAAGTCAATTAAAGATACCTATAAAGTCAAAGTAGTATTTATGAAGCTTCTAAGAAGCTTTTATAGCAAATATTATAGAATTAATGTACTTTTACTTACTTCTGCCCATTTATACATGTAATTATTGGCTTACATGTGTATGTTCGTGACAATGTTGGATCTATTAGTAGAAAATAGGAGGAACTGTACCTAGTATAGTCCTTATAAGAAGGGAGGTGCACAAGTTCCACATGGGTTATAGTACTTTGAAGGTAGTTATAAGGATAAGTCTAAGGGCTCTTGGCCTTTCTTAGACACCTTTATATACTACATGTGATCCTTTGTGATGTTTGAATCTTTGTTCTATAAACAAGTTATTCTTGAGATAAAATATTTTCACTTAATTAATTATTTATTTATTTACTTATTATTTTTAAATATTCATAATTTATTCATAATAATTCGGATTTATATGTTTCTTATATCATTGAAAAGATTAAAAAATTAAATTTCTAAAAATCTATTTTTATTTTTACTTTTATTTTTTACTACATAAAAATTTAATAAATAGATTAGATTAAGTTATGGATAGTATAATTTCTTGATTTCATTTATTTCAATTTTTTGTATTTTTTCTTCTTTTATTCTTACTATTTTCTTTTTCCACTTTATGCAACTCATTACAAATAATTCTTAATTGAGGCTATCTTGTAATTTAAATTGAGGAGTGAATTTTACAATCACACTAGGACAAGCTAGACTCTTTTTATATTAGCCATTTTAAAATAAGAATAAGATATAATTACCTTAGATAAGTTATTAATGATAAAAAGATAATAAAAAAATAAAGGTAATTTATTAATGTAGTGGATAGGTTAAAAAGAATCTAGGATTAAGTTGAATGGATGAAAATGATTGTAGATGAAGTTCAACTACAATAGATGTAAATTCTTCATATAAATAAAGAGTATTAGAAGAGAGAGGCATCTCATTCTATATTTGTCTTGTATGTAAATTTTTTAATTTCTACTTGTGCCTTATTTATTATATTTTTTCAATAGGTTATAGGCCTAGATACACTTTGTTGTATCATTTAAATAAGTTGATGTTATTTTCTAGTAGTTGTATTTGTATAGAATAGATCTTATGGTATTTAATAATATTAGAATTAATAAGATTTTGTTGGTATCTTTAGATCTTTGAGACATTGTAGATAGAAGTAAAGAACTTCTAAGAATACATGTAGATACTAAAGAGATAAAAGACTTCAAAAGACATGAAAAAAAAGCTTTTGATATTATTGCTATCAATTTAGATGAAGCCAATTTTTCTCACATTATCTCTTGTAAAGAACAAGGAGAAGTATGGAAGATTCTTTGTAATATATATGAGAATAAGAACTTATCTAATATTATCTTCACAATAAAGAAATTCTTCACTTATAAGTTGGAAGAAGGTGAAGACATTATGGCTCATGTTAATAAGGTATAGGCTCTTGTAAACCAATTAAGAATTGTTGATAAGGCTTTAGAAGAAGGTGATATTATCATGACCTTGCTTTTAGATGTTTTTGAATCCTATAATTACTTCATTGTTGCATTGAAGTCCATCAAGTAAAAAGAACTTATAATAGACTATGTAATGGCAAGACTTGTCTATGAAGTAATCAAGAAGAAAGAAAAAGAGCCTCAAAGTGAAGATTTGTCCTTTTTTTTTAAGACAAGGTAAGAAGAGCTATTCTAATCAACATAATAATGTGCAAAATTGCTTCATTTGTAGAAAATCAAGTCATTTTGTATAAAATTAATACAATGTAAAAAAAAAAAAAAAAAAAAAAAAAAAAAAAAAAAAAAGAGAAAGTGCCAATAATGTACATGAATAATTTAGAAGACATGATTTTACATTCATGGCAAGTGAAGGCACCTCTATGGCTATCATATCCAACTAGATTGTTGATTTAGATGCCACCAAGTACATGACTCCATACAAGTGTTTATTTGATACTTATGAAGAAATTTTAGTAACAAATATTTTTATATAAGACAATGATATGGTATAAGCTATTAGAATAAGTTCTATTGTATTGGAGATTGTTGTCAAAAAACAAACCAAGAAGATCAAATTGAAAGATATCTTGTATGTATTGAAGATCAAGAAAAAACTTCTTTTAATAAATAAACTAATTTTACTTGGATATAAGGTATAATTTGATAAGAATGGGTGCTTTGTAAAGAAATTACATGAAGATGATATTGCAAAGGACTTTAGAAATAACAACCTCTACTTCATCAAGTATAAAAAAGTGAATGAAATTGAAGTCGCCATATTTGCTAAATTTTTATATGATTAAGTCAAATTTGGTATTTGGCATTAATACCTTAGTTATTTGAATGTAAAGAGTATGAAAGAACTCCAATCCATGGTAAGTGGCTTAGATCTTGGTTAATTTAGCCATAATACCATAATTTTTATTTGTGAAAGTTGAATCCAAGGCAAACAATAAAGAGACTTATTATTAAGTAGAGTTGCAACACGTACAAGTTGTTAGAGATTGTGAATTTGGATGTTTGTGGAACAATAAAGATGTCATCAATTAGAAGAACAAGATACTTTATCATATTCATTGATGGTATTTTTAGGAAGATATAGATTTTCATCCTCAAATCCAAAAATGAGTGTTTTTCAAGGTTTAAGGAATTTAAGGCACTTATAAAAAATAGTGTGAATGCAAGATCAAGATATTGCACATGGACAATGGAAGTGAGTACTCATCATAGAATTTTAATGACTTCTTGAAGATTCAAAGTATTACAAGATAAATTTCTACTCCTCATACTCTACAAAAACATGAAGTTGCTAAAAGAGTAAATTGAACTATTATGGAGATGACAAGAAGTATGCTACATGTTCAATATTTTGGACATGTGTTTTGAATAAAAGCCATAGTAAATGTAATATAAATAAGGAATAAATACCTTACAAGTGTACTTATATTAATGACTCAAAAAAAAAAAACATGGAATAGGAAGAAATTTTATGTTTCATACATGAGAACTTTTGAATGTATTGCTTATGCAAAAGTACCAAATTACATGAGATTCAAACTTGATGCAAAAGGTACAAAATATGTATTTATTGGATATTATGAAGATACTAAGGCATATAAGCTAATGTATTTGAATACCAAGAAGATCATTAAAAGTTGTGATGTGGAATTTTTGGAGCATAATAGTACTTATGAGTACTTCGAAATGTATCTAAGTAGAAATAATAGTGTGTTTGTAGATACATCTCTAATTTAGAAAAAAAATAAAAAATAAAAAATGATGAAAATGAAGATGGTGGAGGTGCAAATGAAGGTAAAGATGCAAAGAAGATAAAAAAGGCCTTTATAATTTTTAGGACCAACAATGAAGATATTTAAGATTATAATGATGATATTAAAGAGTATTAACCTTCAAGTAAAAAAAGACAAGTTTTAAACAAAAAGAAGCTTGAAAGAAAGCATGGAGTATGAGAAGATGAAACTTCTCCAAATAAAAAGAGATATCTTTTGAAAGAAAGAAGACCATGGGGTGAATGGTAGAAGAAGCACATCTTTTCTCAAGGAAGTGAAAAACATGTAAATATTATACTTCTTGCTAATCTATTAAATTTGTGTAATGCAATAAAGTCTATAGATGTTATAAAGTGAGAGAAGGCTATAAAAAAAGAGTATAAATCACTCATATATAATAGAATATAGAAATTAATTCAACTTTCATTAAATCAATATTTAATTGATTGTAAAGGGGTGTTTAGAATCAAAAAAGATGCAATAGGCAATGTTATAAGATATAAGGCAAGATTAGTTGCCAAAGTCTATTTACAAGTTGGTGGTATTGATTCTAATGAAATATATAATCTCATGGCCAAATTCACTACCATTAGAACTATTCTGGCAATTGGAGCAACAACAGACTTTGAAATGTATCAAATGAATGTGAAGACGTCTTTTTTTGATAAAAAATTGAAAGAAAATATATACATAGATTAATTTTTAGGATTTATTGAAGAAGGCAAATAATATCTTGTTTGTAAGTTGAAGAAATTGTTATATAGACTAAAACAATGATCAAGGGCATGATATTTACATATTTATAAATCCTTTTTGCATGAAGGATTTGTAAGAATTGAAGCTGATCATTTCTTATATGTGATGCAATCAAATGAATTTATATTGATTTTCATCCTTTATATTGATGATTTAATTATATTGAGTAATACTATGAAGAAGATAGATTGATTGAAGGTAAAGTTAGAAAAAGAATATGAGATGAGTGATTTGGAAGAACTTCACTATTGTTTGGAGATGGGATTTATAAGAAATCATGATAACAAGACCATTACAATGAGCCAAAGTAAGTACATTGAAAAGGTGTTGAAACAATTCAATATAAAAGAATGTAAGTCCATTGAAACACCTTTAGAGGCTAATTTGAAGTAGATGAAGTTTACGAATAAGGAATTTGTTGAAGTTGAAGATGAAATAAAAGATATTCCATATAAGATAGTAGCAGGCTCATTTATGTATGTAATAGTTGGCATAAGGATGGATCTTGCATATGCAGTGAGTGTTGTAAGTCAATACATGTCAAAGGCTGGATCAATCCATTAGGCAACCATGAAGAAGATTATGAGGTACTTGAAAGGTAATTTTAAATTCAAATTATATCTTAGAGAAAATAATATTACATTATATAGTTATTTTGATGTACATTGGATTGGAGATGCAAATGATAGAAGATCAACAAAAGAATATGCAGTCTTTGTTGGAGTAGAAGAAATTTCATGGAATTGCAAGAAACATCCAATAATTGCAAAATCTATAATAGACACAAAATACATGGAAGCAAATCATAGTGCAATAGAGACAATTTGACTAAGATAAATTTTACAAGATATTAGTCTTGTGCAATTAGAAGCAACTCCAATGAAGTGTGATAGTCAAAGATATCTTATTTTAGCAAAGAATCCAAAACATCATTCAAAAATCAAGTACATTGACATTCAATATCATTTCATAAGAAAGAAAATTGAAATAGGAGTGATTGACTTGAAGTATTATATAACAAAAGACATGCTTGCTAATTTATTAATAAAAGCATTACTAAAAGATAAAGATCAGAAATTATTCAAAGTACTAGGTTTAAAAGCCTTTGATCAATAGCAAAGTGAGAGTATTAAAATAAAATAAGATATATTTATCTTAAATAAATTATTAATAGTCAAATGGTAGTAAAAAAATAAAAATAACTTATTAATGTAGTGGCTAAATTAAGAAGAATCTAAGATTAAGTTGAAAGGATGAAGATGATTATAGATGAAGTTTAACTACAATAGTTGTAAACTCTTCTTATAAGTAAAGGGTGTTGGAAGAGAGAGGCATCTCATTCTATACTTATCTTGTGTAAAAAAATTAATTTTTACTTACTTGTGTCTTCTTTGTTATATTTCTTCAATAACACATGCATAAAAACCTCGATGCTTTTAAAACAAATCAACAAACAACTTGATTTTTATTATTGTGTAAAAAAAAAAATAGATGATCAATAAATTATTTTAGGAATGGCTAAAAAAAGTTGATAATAAAATATCAAATAAAAATCAAAAGATTCTATTTTTTTCTTATTAATGAACTTTCACATATTTTAAAAATATTGAATTTTTGAACATTGAGGTATTATTTCTACTATTGAATATTATCTTAAAAATTCAGCCAATGGATGTAAGAATCATTTCTACCTTTAAAAAGTATTATTATTACTACTAATTATAGGATGTGGTTTACAAAGATAAGGCTAGGGAAATTGATATCTACAAAATTAATCAATTGATTCTAATATGTTGGAGCAATGCTACATGGAATAGTATACTTGTAACTATTATGAGAAATTGTTTTAGGCATGTGGGCTTATTGGATACTACAAGCATGGAAAATAAAAAAAACAACGTGTCATAGATATATATTTATTATAATTATAATCTAGATAATATGAATAGATAGAAGTAAATAAAAATATATTAATTTCATAATATTTTCTAAAAAATCATCCTAAATACTTCATAGACATTGCATTGACTTTACATGTGTTTATAGTTGATTTGTAGGTAAAAAACTTGGTCAATAAGTTAACCACATATGACATATTATATTGTAATTCATCTACTATGTGAAAATATTGTGTTAATATGTTTGATATAAAATTTACTAAGTAACATGGTAAGAGCCATATAAGTGGATTTTAATTGGTTATAGAATATAATTAGATTATTACTTTAAAAAGAAGTTATTTAAAAAAACTAATATTAGAATTTACATAACTTTATTTCTTTTGATAGTGGCTTTTAAGATTAATTTTGGTTGATAGTAACTTTTATATATTTAAAGTCCCCTTTGTTAGACATTGGTGATTCTTAAAGTCTTATTTTGTTTCTTTTATTTGATGTTTAGAACACACATTATATAAATCTTATTAGAAAAAAGATTGGAGAAGTATCTTAATAGCAAAAAGAAAAATTAGAGCATCTATATAGATGAATGGAGATGGATGATAAAAATCTCTATTCCTATTAGCCAAAAATCATACCTAATGTGCTTCCAAGAGGCTAAGCAAGGCCTTATTAGAAATCAAGATTACTCTTTTAAGTCATTTGAATTTTAGAGGCTAGAATTAGTAAGTTTAGGTTTTTGGCTATGATTTTGGTATAAATTTTGTATGATTTAAAGTTTATATGAAAGAGATATGGGTGCTTAAAGTTAAGATGTTGGTTTTGTACCTACTATCACTCTTATGAATATAATGCTCATGTACAAAAAGAAATAAAAAATTAGCAATTGAGATTAAAAAGAAATTTTTTTTGGCTATATTTTTGGTATATTGTTTGATGGATTCTAAGTTGACATAAAGGAGATATTGGAGGTTGAAGTAAGCACTTTCAAATCTAAAGGTAGTAAGTGACCTAATTCACTAGTGATTGTGTTTTGAGCTATACCTTGAGCAACTTGATAAGATTTTGGCTCAAAATTTCTAAAAATGTATATAGTCATATTAATAAACTATATAATTTTTTTTTGTAGCATTTGAATTTTTGATTTTTGAGATATGAAGAAAATAGTACTCAAGTGCTTGTAAGTTAGTATTTAGAGTACTTGCTAGGATTTTTAAGATGCCAAAAGATTGGTAGCAATTTTATAATTTATTTTTTTTGTAGTATAGCTTAAGGATAATAACTACATTATGTAAAAATTTGAGAGAAATTGAATCGTTGGATCAAAAGATATAAATTTCTAAATTTTGAAAAGAAGAAATCTTTTGCGAGAAAAATATGTTTTGAGGGATTTTGCTACAATTTGAGTATTTTTATAAAATTAAGAGGTTTTAAAAGCCAAGACTTTGTATATAAGTTAAAAGTGGAATAAATCACTTATTAGAGCTTAGCCAATAAGTTAAAGTTAAACTCTCTATAGCTAGATACCTTATGTATTCCTAGATTGTAAACCACACTATATGACAATGTGTTAATAGCTTATAGAACAAGCTAACTATGTAGCGCCCATATAAAAAACTTATATTAAAAATTTAAATATATTTTAAACAAAATTAACATGTTTTGGATGTTCTATAGAATGTCGTCACATAGCTCCTAGATGGACAATGTATATAGATGCAAGAATAAAGCCTTCTTTATTCTTTTCAATTCTTTTCTTGCTTCTAGTCTATTTTTAAGAGTCTCTAATTTCCTTGTCTTTTGGCAATAGCCATTAAAATTCCTTTTTTAATATATATACTTCTTTATTTTTATTTTATCATACTTCTTTGAGAGAATCTCACTTGTTTATTTGCTTTCATTGAATTATTATCTTTGATAGATTTACAAGAATACACTTATAATATCAGAGCTTTGTCTTTTTTTATTAAGAGTGGATTACTCCTTTCATAATAAGATATAAGCATATTAAAAGTTGTAGATTGCCCTCTTCTAAACTAATATAGTTTTTAATATTTTTTCTATTCTTAAGTTCTTTTCTTAATTTTTTTTGAGCAATATTAGACATCTATTTTTTTTTAAGTATTATTATAGCAAAGCTTGTCAAAATAGAGAATGCAATGGTACAAATACAAGAACAATTGAGGGAGCTAATGCTTGTGATGCATCAACTCAATTTACTACCACAAAGAAGAAAAAAATGACATAAAGTGGAGATATAAAGACGATTGGAATTACTTCTATATCTAAATCAAATCATGTCCTTTTTTCTATAGTAGAATATCATTCAAGCACTAAAAAATCAAGAATTGTTTTATTTAAGAAGTTTGATAGAATAAGATCAAAATTTCAAGAATTCATTAATTAAGTATAATTAATAATTGAACTTCATTCCTAAAGCTATTTAATTTTAGAATCACAAGTTAAATTTATTAGAATACTACTTTCTTATTCTATATTATCATAGTTTTTATCTTTTCTTGAATAACATGATTTAATATTGGATAATTTGGAAGCTTTTTTGGCAAAGTTTTGATCTTAATATGGAGAACAAAATGTAGTTTATGTTGCAATAAACAAGATCTATATTTTATAATAAAAAAATCAATCAGTAATATTTTATGCTTTATAATTTCTAATTGATATTAAAAAAATTGATGTTGCACTCATTAGCTAATTTTTTTATAGATTATAATATGAAGTAATAAAATTAATATTTAATTTTTTTGACCTTCAAACATTGAATTAAGTAATTGATTTTGCTATAAAGTATAATAATTGACTTTTTGAATTTTAGTCTAAGAATCATATAAGTAGACTTCAACATTATTACAATTCAATGGAAACACCAATGTCTTGTCAACAGAGATCTTTGAAAGTAGAACATATCCAAATTAATGCAGTATGTTTCAAACCTCTTATTAAGCAAGAAAAGACTTATCATTGTCATATAACATGAAGTCTTGCTTACAAATATACTAGGCACCTGATTTTGGAAGGTAAAATGGAAATTATAACAACAAAATCCTAACTCTAATAGAATATTAAATAAATTCTAATAAAATCTTAACAATGCTAAGAAAAATTCAATCAATTTCAAAAGAAACCTTAAAGAAATTACAAAAGAAACAATAAGAAATCTTAAAGGAATTAAAAAAAATCTATAATATATCTTAAAATAATTCTTAAAAAAATCTAAAAAAAATATTAAAATAATCACAAATAGATCTTAAATAAATTTCAACGAAGTTCTAATTAAATTCTAGTTGAAATCCTAATGGACTTCAATCAAAACCTAGACCAAGTCCTAAATCCTAAAACCTAAGTAGATCCTAAATCCTAAATCCTAAGTAAATCTTAAATCTTAAATCTTAAATCAATTCTAAATTTTAATCAAATCTTAACCAAATCTTAACCAAATCTCAACCAAACCATAAATTCTAACCCAACTCTAATCCTAAACCAAACTCTAACCAAAATCTAATTAACTCAACTTAATCCTATCATAATTTAGAACCTCAATATCTATTGCTTATATAGTTGATCTTACTTAAAATTTTATATACTTCATAACAACTAATTTAAAAACAAACATACAAATTTTGAAGATAATTACACATATCAAATAGAAGAAAAATCCTAAAATCTACTCGAATATTGGCTGACCTCCTACTCCAATCTAAATGTTAAACTTCTAGTACCAATGTCTCCTTTTTAAACTATTTAATTATTCTCAAATTTTACATATGGATAGAAAATTAAATTTATTATCTTCACATATAAATTTCACTCCAATCCAAATAGTAGATTGGTAAAGATCTTAAAAACTCCAACAACCCCTCAAGGTCCAATTTCTGAGATCTCAACCTACTTGAAATTCAATAACCTTTAATTCAATTATTTAATCAAGTTTAAACTTACAATATATACTTCACACAACTATTCACATAAGTTCTTAAAATTTGAAGTATATATCTACTATCAAAGTCACAAAATTATCCAAAATATAATATCTTTTTTATTTCACAAATTCCAAAATCATCCAAAATAACTATGACTTTGCAAAGCTTTTACAAAGTTATCACATACTCAAATCACTCAAAATCAATGCTTAAAAAAATTCTATCAAGTTTTCTCTCAAATCTTTCTCTCCAATCTCTAAAATATCCGAAAATTATTGTAGGTGTTCAATTTTGTGCCTCACGATCAAATTTCGACCTAAGTTGATAATTGGTCTTGTCTAGGTATCAAATTTTGAGTTTTTGAATTAATTTTTGCTAAAATAAACTTCTAACTTCTTACATATGTTCATATCCTTTATTTTTCTAATCTACTTTAATTTATCTTATTTATGGCCTTACAAAGTAAATAGAAGCCTACTTTATAAAAAGATATTTATATCTTTAATTTTACCTTCTTTTAAAATATTGACTATTTTTTGAGCTAATTTGCTACAACATTTGAAGTAAGATCTTCTATAATATAATAATTTCTTCACTCTTTTCACCTATTAGTTGTCTTACATCATGACATTGTTGTCAAGAGAGATTACATTTATATTGTAAAAAATTAAAATACATCACTCAATATTGATTAAAGAAGTGACATAGTCATAAAATAAGAAGTATAATTGTAAAAAAATATATATATTTTAGAAAAAAAATATGTCCACCTATAATAAAAATTGTGTAATTAGAACCTTATACAATACCTAATGAAGGTCATATTCTCTCTTTAGAACCCTCTTTTTGTTTTAAAATAGATGTTAATTTAGGATCTAAATATTATAAAGCCTCTACTTTACTAGATTCAAGAGCCTTGGCTTATTTTTTAGATGAAGAATTTATTAAAAGATATGACATATTTTAAATAAATATTTTTTTTATTCATATAGAAATTATAGATGGTTGTCTATTATCCTCTAGAGATATTATTCATAAAATATTTCTTTTAGTAATAATAACTAATGGTTATAATAGCTTTGTCATATTTATTATCATTATATTTCTTTTTAATCCAATCATTTTAGATTTATTATGGTTAAAAAAATGCAATCCTTGAATAAATTGGATTTCTCATAGTCTCAACTTTTTTAAAAGTATAACTAAGGATATAATTAATCAAATAATAAGTCATAAGTTTAGTACAATCAAACCTATATTTATAGATACAAGAGCTTTTTTGCATATTGTAAAAGAAGGATTACCTTGTATCATTTATGCCACATCTGTTTCTAATAGTGAAAAGACTTTTAATTGCATTCTTAGTTAATATTAAGATTTTAAAGATATATTTGAAAAGAAGAATTTAAATATTCTTTCAAATCATTGTTCCTATGATTGCTCAATTAACCTTCAAGAACGAGCTCAATTGCCATTTAGATCAATCTATAATTTATCATAAAATAAATTAACTAAACTTAAAGAATATATTAAAGATAATTTAGCCAATAACTTCATATGGCATTCTAAATCTCTAACAAGAGCTCTAATTTTATTTGTGAAGAAAAAAGATGGATCATTGCAAATCTCTAACAAGAGGCTATAATTTGATATATATTAAAGAAGGAGATGAAAGAAAGACTATGTTTTGAACTAGATATAGACATTTCAAATATAATATCATGCCTTTTGGACTTATAAATGCAACAAAAGCTTTTCAAAATTTAATGAATGATATCTTTTAAGAATTATTGGATGATTTTATTATCTATTTTTTATATGACATCTTAATCTATTCTAAGAATATAAAAATATATGAATTTTATATTTGTTATGTATTACAAAAATTAAAAAATGTAAAATTCTTTGCTAAGATAAAAAAGTATGTATTTCACATTACTCAAGTCAACTTTTTAGGATACATCATTTCAAATAATAGACTTATGATTGATCCTAAGAATGTTCAAACTATTATGAATGAAAAGATTCCAAAAATAATAAGAGATGTCCAATACTTTTTGAGATTTTTCAACTACTTGTCAAAGATATGAATTTCAAAGAAAATCATGAATACACTCTTGTGTCACAAAAGAAAACTAGAAAATCACTCAAAAAAGGATGTAATATTAAACTAGAATGACTATTGCCAAAAACAAAAAAAATTAGAAAGTCTTGAAATAAGACTAAGATTAGAAAGGTATTGACAAGAGTGAAGAAGGCTTCACTCTTACCTCCATATATACTCTTAAGTAGGAGCTACGTGGCGATGTCCTATAGAACCTCTAAAATGTATTGGCTTTGCTAGCCACATGTCTTAACTTGTAAGACAAGTTATCTAACTATGCGCCACATAGCTAGCTTGTTCCACAAGCTACTATAAAGAGTTAACTTATTCTAGAAGCTACCATCATGTGGTTAACTTATTAGTCAAGTTTTTATCCTATAAATACATCTAAAGTCAAAACCACATCAATGAAGCTTCTACAAAGCTTTTCTAAAAACTTTATAAAATTAATCTATATTTACCTACTTCTACCTAATCATATAAATAACCATTGGGATAAATATATATGTCCATGACATTATTCTTCTTTCTAGGGATGAATTCCACAAAGAGTGTTCATCATCTTTTATGGATCTTTGTAATTCTTTATCTTGATTTTGATCGATGTCATCAATGAAAGGCCTCAACTTTCTTTGTTGCATTTGTAAGATTCTTTATTTGCTTCTATGTGCATTTGCTAATATCATATCCATGCTAATGAATAAGATATTTCAACCTATTTTGACACTACCTTAAATCTAAGACCCTTCCTACCTCAAACTCTTGATTATTATTCACTTCTATAGGAAGGAGTGGCATTTGTCTTCTTTCCAAGATATTCACTATCTTATATGGCTCAAGAAGAGACACGTGAAATATAAAGTAGATCTTCATAGATTCTAATAGATATAATTAATAAATAACAAGATTGATTTGTTCACAAATAAAAAACGATCCTAGCTTACAATAGTCAAACTTATCATAAAGAGGAGTAGTCTTAATATTATGACGAAGTAACCATACCTTATCACCTACGTTGAATTGTAGTTGTTCCTTATAATAGGCATCCGTGTTGGTCTTTTGTCATTCTTGAGCTTCCTTTAATTGTATCTTTATTATTGCATATAGCTCTAAAAAATAATTTGCTAAAACTTTCATTGTAGGATTATCAACTTTTGAAAAGTCAAAAGTATCAAGTTGTAGATAATAACCATAATTGGCAAAGAAAGGTATTTGTAGAATAGAAAAATGTATCAAATTATTGTATGCAAACTCTGCCAATGGCAAAAGAGTTGTCCAATCATCTTCATGATAGTTGATAGTATACTTCAAATACTCTTCCATAACTTGATTCATCTATTTTGTTTGCCTATGAGTTTGAAGATAAAAAGCTAAAGAGAGCTTTATATCCACTTTTAGAAACTTGAATAGGATCCTTCAAAATCTTGATACAAATTGAGTCATCCTATCTGATATAATATCCTTTAGCAATCCACAATAGTAAAAAATTGAGTTGTTTGGCTGTTTTTAAGTGTCATAGAAACAACCAAACTATTACTAATAAAAATTTTGGTTATTTTTTTACTTAAAATAGATTTTATACATAGTATAAAATATACTATTTTGATGAAGTAATCTATAATTATAAATATAGAAACATATGAATTTGAACTTAAAAGATCTCTAATAAAATCCATAGAAATAGAATTCCATAGTTGTTTGAGCATAGGCAATAGTTGGAAAAGTCCATAAGGTCGATGGCGAGGAGTTTTAGATCTTGAATAAGTATTACATGATTATATAAAGTCTTTGACTATCTTCTACATTTGAGGCCACCAAAAATCTCTTGATATTAGCTCCAAAGTCTTGTTGTATCCAAAATATCCAGTTGTTAGAAAATCATGATGAGCTTGAAGGACATACAATTGTGCCTCACCTTCAAGAATATATAGGCAATCTTTGAAATATAGTAGGTTCTTGAACTCAAAATTTGAAGTGTCAAAGGACTTAGAGGAAGTATTCTTGATATCATGAATAAGACGATTAGAAGGCATACTTCATTGAATTTGCTTGACAAAAGTTGAATCAATAATCAATGTTGATTTTATTACTCAAAGATGAAAAATTCTTGGACTTTAAGAAAATCATTCTTTAATAATAAAAAGATGCATCTCCTTCTTTTACTGCAAGATAAGAACGTCTAGAAAGGACGTCCAATAAACCTTGTAGTTTTTTGGATTGATAAGTGAACTTGAAATTGAATCTAGATAAAGACATGCTCCAACAAGCTTGATGACAATTCAAAACATATGCTAACATGAAGTACTTGAGGTTCTTATGATCTATATATATGATGATTAGACTTGAAGCATCTTCTAAATAATGATGCCATTCTTAAAATGAATCCGTGATTGTATGGAGCTTTTTATCAATAATCTCATAATTAATCTTAGTTGCTGAAAATTTCTTAGAAAGAAAAGCTATTGAGTGGAGTTTGCCATCTATTCCCATTTATGACAATACGACATTTATAGCAAAGTCTAGTGCGTTTGTTTCCATAAAAAATACCTTGATAAAGTTGATGTAATATAAGATTGGTGCTGAAGTAAATTCCTTCTTTAAAGCATCAAATGATGCTTCTACTTCTTTATTCCACTCAATTTTATATTTACAAGTCAAATGTGTAAGTAAAGCTATAACTTCATAAAAGTTCTTAATGAAAATTTGGTAGTAATTAACAAAGCCCAAAAAGCATTGCACATCTCATACTGTTCTTCAAATCTTCTAATCTATGATAGTTTGGACTTTCTTGAGATCCATCATAAGACCTTCGTTGGAAATGATGTATCCTAAAAAATCAACCTGAGAAGTATAGAATATACACTTTTTCAACTTCGCATATAATCTTGCATCTTTAAGTTTCTATAATATATGACGAACATAAAGTTTATCTTCTTTTGTGTTCTTAGAATAGATTAGAATGTCGTCTAAATAGCAAATAAAAAAATCATCTAGAAACTTACAAAAAACATCATTCATAAGATGTTGAAAAGTAGTTGATGTATTTGTGAGTCCAAAAAGCATGATATTACATTCAAAATATCCATACCTAATTCAAAAATTAGTCTTCTATTCATCTTCTTATCTGATACAAACTAAGTTGTATGCTCTTTGTAGATCTATTTTGGTATAGATCTTTATTTGATTGAGTTGGTCAAGGACTCCTGAAATCAAAGTCAAAAGATACCTATTTTTGATGGTGATCTTATTGAGTCCTCAATAATCCATACACATTCATAGAGATCCATCTTTCTTCTTCACAAATAAGATAGGAACTCCAACTAGAGATTTAGAATGGTGTATGAAGTTCTTTGCCAAGTTCTCATGAATGTACTCCTTTAATGTAGCTAACTTATTCTGAGATAAGCTATAGATTGATCCAAATGATGGTTGAGCTTCTTCTTGTAGATCAATTGAATAATTATAAGGTCGATGATTTAGAAGAATATCTACATTTTCTTTTTGCCAAAAACGTCTTTGAATTCTTGATATTGACTAGAAATACCATTTGACATTTATCCACTATTAGAAATGAGCGTAGTATATATAGCAAAAGATGATACTTATTTTGTAACATGCGTGAAAGCTCTCACACCTACCAATAAAGGTTTGGATGTATTAGATTTATGTATTTTTACTTTACTCATGCAATCTTGGATTATACTATGAAAAAAGTTAAAATTATAAAAAATCCAATCTATTTTAGGATTATATTTTTTTAGCCACAATAATCCTAAAATAATCGGATTGAAAAGAGATCTTATTACATTAAAAATTACTATGTTGTTATGATCTTTAATTATTATATTCAAAGAAATAGTCACTTGGATAATATTTTCAAAAGAAAATGAAGGACCATCTATGATTTTTACATATACGAGTTTAGTTTTCTTCATTAAAGATATTTTTTGATTTTTAACAAAATCTTCATCTATAAAACAGGCTAAGGCTTTTGAATCTAATAAGACAAAGATTTTGTGATTTTTAGGTCTTAAATACATATCTATTGTAAAACAAGGTGAGGGTTGTGAAGAAAGAATAGGGCCTTTACTAGGTATTGCACATGGTTCTAGCCACACAGTCCCTACTATAGCTAGAGAAACTTGTTTTCTGATACATTATCTTCTTTAGTAATTGTGCTCTTCATTTTGTAATTACATAGCTTCTTTGGACAATGTTGAGCAATATGCTTAGCTTCTCTACAATATAAATATAAATCCTCTTGGCAACATCAAGTCTTTTTCTACTTCTTGAGAAGTTTAAAACATAATGTATCAATTTGCATTTGTTTTAGTTTTGATAAATACGTTTCAGAAGACTTAAAAGCTACTGCCATTATTTGACTTGTTCATCTCTTACCAAGTTTTTGTTCTTCACATCTTTCAAATAATCAATTGTCGCATGCAATAGCTTGAGGAATAAATTATTCTAAAGATTTTGCTTTTGGTATTATTAATAACAAATCTTTGATGCTATCTTTCATCCGTATTGAAATTTATTGATGAGTATTTTGTCATTCCAGTCCATGTCGCAAGCAAATTTTTAGAATTCAATAACATATGTAGTGGCTGATCATGATCCTTGTCATAAAGATAAGAGTTTGGTCTCTGCTACTTGTTCTTGATCACTTTCTTTGAATATAGTTGTAAATACTTCTAAAAATAAATTTAAATTATAAAGAAGTTATGAATCCTTTTTTATCAAAGATATAAATCAAAAGAGAGCATTTTTAGATAGAAGTCGGCCTATATAGCCAACTTGAGTAAATCCATCCGCATATTGAAAAGGATGTAACCTTAAGTAGAACTTAATTTATTATAAAAACCCTCAAAATTTTGATCTTATTCCATCAAACTTCTTGGAAATACTAATTCTTGCCTCTCTTCAACTTGTAAAAGGAAGATTTCTTAAATTTGGTTGTGAGGCTGATCGACTTAATTCCTTCAATTGTACAACTTTTTAATGTAGACTCTAAATTTTTTCCATACGTATAGAAGTAGTGCTCCTATAGTTGACATTGGTGATGCATAAAATTTCCCTCTTAAGAATGTTGACAAGCTCATGAAGATCTACAATAGTTACAAATTTATTCTTACTTCTACTAGAAGTAGCATCCATAATCTATCCTTCCATAAATAACTCAAACAAATCCAAAAAATTAAATTAAAAGAAAGATAATCCATTGTCTTTAAGGAAAAGATCAGTATTAGAAAATAAGTTTTTTTTATTTAAAGATGGATATTTTGCAACCTTCAAAATACAACAATAGAAGTGGAATAATCCACTTACTTCTAAAATAAGACAAAAATAATATATTAGCATTCTTATCAAATTATCAAAAATATGAATCTCAAAGAAAATCCTTGATACAATCTTGTGTCAGTGAAGAGAACTAGAAAGTCACTCAAAAGGTGATGTAATATTAAACTACAATGGCTATTGCCAAAAACAAGAAGATGAGAAAGTCTTAAAACAAGACTAAGGACTGAAAAGCCTTGACAAGAGTGAAGAAGGCTCTACTCTTGCTTCTATATATACTCTTAACTAAGAGCTACATGGCGATATCTTATAGGACTTCTAAAACATATTGACTTTGCTAGCCACATGTCTTAACTTACAAGACAAGTGATCTATATATGTGCCACATAGTTAGCTTATTCAATAAGTTATTATATAGAATTAACTTATTCAACAAGCTACTATATAAAATTAACTTGTTTGACAAGCTACCAACACAAGATTAATTTGTTGGCCAAGTTTCTATCTTATAAATATATCTAAAGTCAAAACCATGTCTATGAAGCTTTTAAGAAGCTTCTTTAGAAGACTTTATAAAATCAATCTATATTTACATATTTCTACCTAATCATATAAGTAACTATTGAGATAAATGTATATGTCTGTGATATTATTATGGAATCTTCATCAAAGACTTCTTTCAATTTGTAGATCCATTTATACATTTGATTTGTAAAGACAAACTTTAATTGAATCAAGAAACAGAAGCAATATTTAAAGCTTTGAAGATAACCTTTGTTTTTATACCAATCTTATATTATGTTGACTTTTCTAAGAAATTTATTATGAAAATAGGGTAGATGATTAAAGATTTTGTACAATCCTATGATATTTGTTCAAGATCAAAAACTCCTTGTCATTGACCTTACGGACTTTTTTAGCCATTATTCATTCTAGAACAACCATGGTCTTTTATTTCTATGGATTTTACTAAGAATCTTCTAGTCTTAGGTTCTTATGACTCTATATTTGTGATAGTAGATCGTTTCACCAAAATAGCACATTTTATACTATGTACAAAATCTATAACAAGTGAAAAAAAAAACCAAGGTTTTTTTTAAGAACATCTATTGCTATCATGGATTACTTAAGGATATTATATTGAATAGGAAAACTCAATTTGTATCAAGATTTTGGAGAATGCTTTTCAAGATTATAAAGGTGGACATAAAACTATCATTGGCTTTCCACCTTCAAACTAATAGATAAAAAAAGTATGTAAATCAAGTTAAAGAGTAATATTTGAGGTATACCATTAATTACCAATAAGATAATTGGAATTTTTTTTTGCTATTAGTAGAGTTTATTTATAATAATATGATATATGTGATTGCTCATTTTACTTATTCTAAATTAATCTAATAGAAATAAACCCATATAGGGGGATTCAAACATGAAGAATGACTAGTTGCTTAAGCGTTCACGTTAGGGTCACACAATCAATTACCTCCTGAATGTATCGTCTCTATTTCTAATATCTGAACACATAAGGAAACTATAATCTCCTCCTTCACCGTATCGGTCTCTTCCTTACAATAATTCAGTCATATCAATAACTGCTATTTCTACTAATATATTCACCTTCATAATCTCTAACTATAATACTACGCCATCACAGCTTTCAGCACATAATTACCCTCATTCCAATCACTGGAATTCTTTACACAGAACTGCCATTCACATAACGGTGTCTCACACAAACACAGACTCATTCTCTCTGCTGAACTACAATTAGATTTCAACATTCAATCTTTCTTCTTCTCAAATAATACCAATCACATTTCTATTCCATAATTCACTTCACAATATTCAGAAATTTTCAATCCTCTTATTCAAAGAAAATAACAAACAAAAGAAAAGAGATAACACCAAGCTTACCCCGACTCACACTATTACAGCGATGGCCCTCGGCTCATGACTATCACAGTCTAGCACCTTAATTAACTTCTACAACTCTTATATATTTTTCTCTGATTCTCCATATTCTAACCATAATTCTATAATTAACCGCTTTTAAGAACTAAATCACTCATCCGTTGTCGTACTGTAAATGCTTACAATATGTAAAAATTAGCTAAAACATATTATATGTTGATAAATCTAGATGTGTGTTAGAGTAGCAAGTAGATTAAATTAAAAGAATTTGGTATAAGAAACTTTACTTTGTTTCTTTACTTCTTTTGATTTTGATATTAAAATATATATATATATATATATATATATATAGGACCTAAATGTTTAGTATGAAGCCTTGGGAGAAGGTAGAAACCTAAGGATGAAAATCTAAACTAGTAGGAGGCTAATTGAAAGGGATGAAAGCAAGGCATGGTCGGATGAAGGCAAGGAATGGAGAACTTCATCCCTATTGGTCGAATATCATGCCCAATAGGCTTCAAGGAGGCTGTCCGAGGCCTTATTAGGGATTAGGGTTCTTCTTTTGAGAGCATTCAGAGATTAGAAGCTAGGGTTGTAAATTTTAGGGTTTGGAGAATAATTTGTGTACAAAAATTAGAGGATTTGGAGTTAGGGTGAAAACGTTATAGCCGTTTGAAGTTAAGGTATATATCTAAGACATACTATTACTCTTTTGAGAGTAAAAGGAGTTTTACAGTAGCTTTTGAAGATCAGAAGGTGTGATTGGAACGGCGATTTCAAGGCCTACATCATTCATGAAAGAATTATTACTTTTGAAGTTTATATGAAGGAGTTGTAAGGAGTTGAAGGCGACACTTCCAAATCAAAAGCAGTAAGTAAGCGGGTTTGTTTGTAGTAATGGTTGGAGCCATAACTTGAGTTTTCGGACGAATTTTTAGCTCAAACTTTTTTGGAGAATGTAAAATTTTGTGTTAAAAAGCTATACATACAAATTTCGTGGCATTTGAGCTTATATTTTGTGAGATATGAAGAAAATTGCACGTGGATGTATAAAGACAAGGGTTTGAAGCGGCTGTTAGGGATTTCAAGATATCTCAAGCTCTGCAATGAATTTGCGGTTGAAAATTTTTGTAGAAGTTAATAAGAATACATTAGTACCTCATGTAAAATAAGAGTTTGTTTGGACGGTCGGATTAAGAGATATGAGGTGTTGAAGTTTGGGAAATTCTCCACATAAGAATAAACAAGAATTTAGAAGATTTTATCATATTTTGGAAGTTGTGGGTTACTTGAAGATTGTGTATTTGGTGTAATTACTCAAAAAGAGAAAAATTATATATAAACTTAAGGTTTTCCTTATTTTTAAGCTTAATTGAATAATTAGTGACAACTAGAATCCTAGCGTTTTCTTGAGGCAAACTCTCTCTACTCGGACACCTTCCTCCTGAATTTCCTATTATATGGACTATTAATATATTTTACTAATATCTTTCAAAAACGAATTAATATCTATTCTACAGTATATTCTTCTATACAAAAAATATTTTTTTTATTAATTATGATTATCATCCATGACTTAATAATTTTAATTTTTAAAAATTTAATAATCCTACAACAAAAGATTTTAAAAAATCATTTATTTGAATTATATACAACAATAAAGATGCAACTAAAAGAAGTTGAAGAACAACAAAAGAACAATGTAGATGCCTATCATAAGAAATAACCTCATTTCTACATTGATGATAAAGTATGGTTATTTTGTTGTAATATAAAAATTATTTGTCTATGTGATAAATTGAATTATTATAAAATTATACCATTTTCTATTTGTATACAAGTCAATTTACTTACTTATTAATTACATCTATCAAAGTCTATAAAAATCCATCTTATATTTCACGTGTTTTTTTTAGAGCCATATAAGATAGTAAATATCTCAAGAAGAAGATAAATACCATTGCCTCTTATAAAAGTAGATAATAATAAAGAATTCAAAGTGGAAGAAGTCTTAAACTCAAAGCAATATCAACGTAGGTTGGAATATCTTATTTATTATCATGGATATAATATTAGCAAATTTATATGGAAGCCAATAAAAAATCTTACAAATATAATAGAGAAGATCAAAGCTTTTTATTAATGACATCCATCAAATCCATGATGAAGGATAGCAAACCTTTGCTATAAAAGAAAAATAATTTATGAAAGACTGTATTCTACTTTCTATTCTTGTTTGTAGTTTTTATATAATTATGGTATTAAAAAGATGAAAAACCAACAACTAATAGATTCAACTCAAGAGCTATGATTTTTTGACTTATTAGATAAGACATTGAAATTATCATAGCCTTCAAAATGACATAATAGATATGAAGATATTTAAGAGTGACATGTTCTTCGTTGAATAGATGGCAAGATACAACGTGTTTGATATCACAATGTAGGAAGAGAGTTTTGATGTTTGGTAATTTTATTAGATGTTGAAACAACTACTAATGGTATTATAAATATTTTGTTTGAAGGAAGTTACAAAGATCTCAAGAATGATTAAATAATAGGGTTATCTTCTTGCCTTAGAATGGCACATTACAAATGGCTGAAAGGACCTATCAACTACCTTCAAAGGAAATAAAGATCAAAGTATGTGGCAAATACAATTTGCTATATCTTAAACTTCTCTAATATATAATTACCACTCTTTATAAGACTTCTTCCTAGAAGGGCAAATAATGTCACTGATATATATTTACTATAATTGTTATCTAGATAATCTAAATAAATAGAAGTAGATAAAAGTAGATTAATTTCATAATATCTTTTTAAAAAGTTTCTTAAAAACTTTATAGATGCTGCATTGATTTTACATGTGTTTGTAGTTGATTAGTAGATAAAAATTTGATCAATAAGTTAATCACATGTCATTTATGTTGATAGCTTGCTGAACAAGCTAACTATATAGTGCCTATATAAAAAACTTGCCTTGCAAGTTAAGATATATATTATACGAAGTCAATATGTCTTGATGGTCCTATAGAACGTTGTCATGATGTAACACGACTAATAGGTGAAAGAGTGTAGAAATTATTATAATATACGAGATCTTAGTTCAAAATATTAGAGCAAATGTCACGGCGATAATCATGTAAGCTAATAATTATATATAGAAATAGGTAGAAGTAAGTAAAAGTAGGTAAAAGTAAGTTAATTCTATAATATTTAATATAGAAGCTTCCTAGAAATTTCCCAGACGCTGCTTTGACTTCATAGGTGTCTTTAATTGACTTTTTGGATTAGAAACGTGGTCAACAAGTTGGCCATGTGCCACACATGTTGTTAGCTTGAAGATCAAGCTAACTATGTGGCCCACACGTAGAAAAACTTGCCTTGTAAGTCAAGGCATGTACCCTACAAAGTCAACACATATTGGAGGTCCCATAGAACGTCGCCACGTAGCCCCTAGTTAGAGAGTATATATAGAGACAAGAGTGAAGGCTTCTTCACTCTTGTCAACTCTTTTCTTGCTTCTAGTCTAATTTCAAGGGTCTCTAGTTTTCTTGTCTTTTGGCAATAGCCATTCCAGTTTCTATTTCAATATATATACTTGTTTAATTATATTTTGTTACCTCTCTTTGAGTGAAAGCTCACTTGTCTGAATTGTTTTTTCATTGAGTTCTTGTCCTTGACAGATTGACAAGAGTGCACTTACAATATCAGAGCTTTATTTTTCTTGAGTGGATTACCCCTTTCTCTTGACAAGACATAAGCGTATTAGAAGTTTGCGGATTATCCACTTCTAAACTGATACTGTTCTTAGTATCTTCTTTGTTATCAAGTCTTTTCTTTTTCTTTTGTCTTGAGCAATATCAGACAAATTTTTCTTCTTAGTATCATTATGGCAGAGCTTGTTGAAATGAAGAGTGCAATGGCACAAATACAAGAACAATTGATGGAGTTAATGCTTGCGATGCATCAACTCAATTCACCAACACAGGAAAAAACAAGAATAGCAGAAAGTGGAGATATAGAGATAATCGGAGCTGCTTCAACATCTGCACCAAATCACATTCCTTCTCCAATTGTACAACACCCTGTAAGCACTAGAGAACCAAGAATTACCTTACCCAAGAAATTTGATGGTACGAGATCTAAGTTTCGAGGGTTCATCAATCAAGTACAATTGGCAATTGAACTTCAACCGCAAAGCTATCCAACTCCAGGATCACAAGTCAGGTTTATTGGCACTCTACTTTCTGGTTCTGCATTATCGTAGTTTTCGTCTTTTCTTGAACAACGAAATCCAATATTAGATAATTTGGAAGCTTTTTTGGTGGAATTTTGATCTATGTATGGTGAACACGATGCAACTCGTGTCGCAACAAACAAGATCCGAATTCTACGACAAAGAAACCGCTCAATAACAATGTATGCTTCACAATTTCGACAACTTACAATTGACATCAAGTGGAATGATGCTGCACTCATCAGTCAATTTCTTTATGGATTGCAATACGAAGTAAAGAAATTGATGGTCAACTTATCTGATCCTCAAACTTTGAGTCAAGCAATCGATTTTGCAGTAAAATGAAACAATCGACTTTTTGAATTTCGATTCGAGAGTCGTATACGAGAACCTCAATGTTATTACTCAATGGCAACATCAGCATCTTCGCCAAACGTACATTCGGAAGTAGAAGACATGCAAATTGACGTGATACGTTTTAAACCCCTAACTGAGCAAGAAAAGATTCGTCGTCGTCAAGAAGGATTATGTTTATACTGCGGAGAACCTAAGCACACTGCTCAACATTGTCCAAAGAAACAACGTAACTATTAAATGAGGAGTACGGCGGTCAAAGAAGACAATATGTCGGAAAACGGATTCGTCCAGCTACAATAGGGACCGTGCAGCTGGAACCTTGTACAATTCCTAATGAAGGTCCTATCCTCTCCTCAGAACCCTCTTCTTATTTTATAATAGAATTATATTTAGGACCTAAGAATTACAAAGCCTTTTCTTTATTAGATTCGAGAGCCTCAGCATGTTTTTTAGATGAACAATTTGTTAAAAGTCATAAAATACCTTTTATATAGAAAACTAAACCCGTACATGTAGAAGTCATTGATGGCCGTCCTTTGTCTTCTGGAGATGTCACTCATGAAACTCGCCCTATAAAACTAACAATAAACGGTCATGTTAGCTACATAGCTTTTAACATAATTAAATCCTTGTCCAATCCAGTTATTTTAGGTTTATCCTAGCTAAAAAAATATAACCCTCGAATAGATTGAAATTCTCATAAACTTGACTTTTTCCAAAGTATTATTAATAGTTCTACCAAGCAAGTAAAAAGTTATAAATCTAGTATAGTAAAACCCATACTTATAAGTGCAAAAGCATTTATATATGCAGCAAAAGAAGGATCAACTTTTGCTATTTATGCTGCACCTATTTCTGAAAGCGTAAAGACTTCAAGTGGCATTCTAAGTCAATATCAGGATTATCAAGACGTTTTTGAAAAAAAGAATGCAGATATTCTTCTTGAGCATCGCCCATATGATTGTTCAATCGACCTCAAGGAAGGAACTCAGCCACCATTTGGACCAATTTACAGTTTATCGCAAGATGAGTTGGCTGAACTCAAGACATATATTGACAAGAATTTAGCGAAGAATTTCATATGCCATTCAAAATCTCTAGCAGGAGCTCCAATTCTATTCGTAAAGAAAAAAGATGGATCTTTGCGAATGTGTGTTGACTATCGAGGACTCAACAAGATCACAATCAAGAACAGGTATCCATTACCTTTGATATCAAGACTCCTTGACCAGTTGAATCAAGCTAAGATTTATACAAAAATAGATCTAAGAGGAACATATAATCTAGTATGAATCAAGGAAGGAGATGAATGGAAGACTGCGTTTCGAACCAGGTACGGACATTTTGAATATAATGTCATGCCTTTTGGACTCACGAATGCACCAGTTACTTTTCAACATCTCATGAATGATGTATTTCATGAATTCTTAGACAATTTTGTCATCTGTTACCTAGACGATATCCTGATCTATTCTAACAACGTCGAAGAGCATGAAATATGTGTTCGTCAAGTATTACAAAAACTTAGAGATGCAGGATTGTACGCCAAGATGGAAAAGTGTGTATTTCACACTACTCAAGTTGACTTTTTAGGATACATCATTTCAAATGATGGTCTCATGATGGATTCTAAGAAAGTCGAGACAATCATGGATTGGAAGATTCTAAGGACAGTAAGAGATGTCCAATGTTTCTTGGGATTTACCAATTACTATCAGATCTTCATTAAAGACTTTTCACGAATTGCAGCTCCACTTACATGCTTGACCAATAAAGACAAATTCTAATGGAATCAAGAAGCAGAAGCAGCATTTGAAGCCTTGAAGACATCGTTTGTATTTGCACCAGTCTTATATCGTATTGACTTTTCCAAGGCATTTTTTATGGAAACAGATGCATTGGATTTTGCCTTGGGTGCAGTTTTGTCACAAATGGGAACAGATGACAAACTTCATCCGATAGCTTTTCATTCAAGAAAATTCTCAGCAGCCGAGATTAATTATGAGATCCACGATAAAGAACTGCTTGCAATCATGAATTCCTTTCAAGAATGGCATCATTATCTAGAAGGCGCTTCTAGTCCAGTCACTGTGTATACAGATCACAAGAACCTCGAGTATTTCATGTCAGCATGCATGTTGAATCGTCGTCAAGCTCATTGGAGTATGTCTTTGTCAAGATTCGAGTTCATTATCACTTATCGACCAGGAAAACAACAAGGTTTGTCCGATGCATTGTCTAGACGTTCTTATTTTGCACCAAAAGAAGGAGATGCAACTTTTGAGCAACAAAGAATGGTCCTCTTGAAATCGGAGCAATTTCATCTCCGAGCAATGAAATCAACATTGACTGTTGATTCAACTTTTCTCAAGCAAATCCAGTCCAGTATGTCCTTAGACCCTCTTGTTCATGATATTAAGAATAACTCTTCTAAGTCTCATGATTCTTCTAAGTTCGACTTCAAGAATAATCTATTATATTTTGAAGGACACTTATATGTTCCAGAAGGAGAAGCACGTTTACGTGTTCATCAAGCACGTCATGATTTTCCAGCAGCAAGATACTTTGGATATAATAAGACTTTGGAACTCATATCAAGAGATTTTTGGTGGCCACAAATGTGGAAGTCAGTCAAAGATTTTGTACAATCATGTAATATTTGTTCAAGATCAAAAACTCCTCGTCATCGACCTTACGGACTTCTTCAGCCATTACCTATACCAGGACAACCATGGTCTTCTGTTTCTATGGATTTCATCACAGATCTTCCAAGCTCAAGATCTTATGATTCTATATTTGTGATAGTAGATCGTTTCACTAAGATGGCATATTTTGTGCCATGTACAAAATCTATAACAGGTGAAGAAACAGCTAAGCTTTTCATTGATAATATCTATCGCTATCATGGATTACCTAAAGATATCATATCGGATAGAGGAACTCAATTTGTGTCGAGATTTTGGAGGACTCTTTTTAAGATTTTAAAAGTAGATATAAAGCTATGTTCGGCTTTCCATCCTCAAACTGATGGACAAACAGAGCGCGTAAACCAAGTCTTGGAGCAGTATTTAAGGTGTACCATCAACTACCAACAAGATGATTGGACAACCCTTCTGCCATTGGCAGAGTTTGCTTATAATAATACAGTACATTCCTCCACGCAACAAACACCTTTCTTTGCCAATTATGGCTATCATCCACGACTTGATGCTTTTGATTTTTCAAAAGTTGATAATCCTGCAGCAGAAGATATGGCAAATCGGTTGTCAGAGTTACATGCAATAATGAAGGCACAATTGAAGGAAGCTCAAGAACGACAAAAAATAAATGCAGATGTATATCGTAAGGAGCAACGACAACTCAACATGGGTGATAAGGTATGGCTACTTCGTCGTAATATCAAGACCACTCGTCCTTGCGACAAGTTGGACTATCAAAGGCTGGGACCATTTTCTATTTCTACACAAATCAATCCAGTTGCATATCGTTTACATCTACCGAAGATAATGAAAATCCATCCAGTATTCCACGTGTCTCTTCTTAAACCATACAAGACAGTGGACATACCAAGAAGACGACAAGCTCTACCTCCTCCTATAGAAGTGGACAATAATGAAGAGTTTGAAGTAGAAGAAGTCTTAGATTCAAGGCGGCGTCAAAATAAAATAGAATATCTTGTCCATTGGCATGGATATGATATTAGTGAACGCACATGGGAGCCAATGAAAAATCTTGCAAATGCAGCAAAGGTGGTGGAGGCTTTTCATCGACGACATCTATCAAAATGAAGATGAAAACCTTCTTTATAAAAGAAACAATATCTAGGCAAGATAACATTGTACTTTCAATTCTTGTTCGTAGCTTCGTTGTAGTAGTGGCGCTCAGGAGATGGAGAACCAACAACCAACGGATTTAACTCAAGAGCCTTCATTTGCTGACCTGTCGGACGAGACATTACGATTGTCACAACCTTCAAGACGATGCAATCAAGATGAAGATCTTCAAGAACGACATGTTCTTCCTCGAATAGATGGTGAGATACAATGCGTTTGGTATCACGATTTGGGAAAGGACTTTTCTGATGTTTGGTGATTTTGCTAGAGGTAGGAACAACTCCTGATGGTGTTCCAAATATTCTATTCGAAGGAAGTTACGAAGGCCTCAACAATGACCAAATAACTGAGAGGTCTTCCCGCCCTGGTATGGGACACTACCAATGGTTGAGAGGCCCTATCAATCATCTTCGAAGAGAACAGAGATCAAAGTATGTGACGAATACAATTCGTCGCATCATAGATTTCCTCAACATATGATGACCGCTCCTCGTAGAACTCGTCCCTAGAAAGGGGGATAATGTCACGACCATAATCATGTAAGCTAGTAATTACATATATAAATAGGTAGAAGTAAGTAAAAGTAGGTAAAAGTAAATTAATTCTATAATATTTAATATAGAAGCTTCTTAGAAATTTTCTAGACGCTGCTTTGACTTCATAGGTGTCTTTAATTGACTTTTTGGATTAGAAACGTGATCAACAAGTTGGCCATGTGCCACACATGTTGTTAGCTTGAAGATCAAGCTAACTATGTGGCCCGCACGTAGAAAAACTTGCCTTGTAAGTCAAGGCATGTGCCCTACAAAGTCAACACATATTGGAGGTCCTATAGAACGTTGCCACGTAGCCCCTAGTTAGAGAGTATATATAGAGACAAGAGTGAAGGCTTCTTCACTCTTGTCTACTCCTTTCTTGCTTCTAGTCTAATTTCAAGGGTCTCTAGTTTTCTTGTCTTTTGGCAATAGCCATTCCAGTTTCTATTTCAATATATATACTTGTTTAATTATATTTTGTTACCTCTCTTTGAGTGAAAGCTCACTTGTCTGAATTGTTTTTTCATTGAATTCTTGTCCTTGACAGCAAATTATCTTAGAAATATAGTTAATAGTCAAAAGGGTAGTAAAACTAAAAGATATTAATGCTGCCTTTTTAGAAAGGTGACTTCTACTTACTTTGTAGGACCATAAATAAGGCAAAACAAAGTAGATTGGAAAATTAAGCAATATAGGCATCTTTAGAAGAAAATTAAGAGTAAATTCTAATAAAATTTACTAAGAAAAACTAGATATTGATACCTGGATAGATTCAATTATGAACCAGGGTCAAAATCAGACCCTAAGGCACAAAATTGAGTTTAAACATTGACTCCGGGATTTTTTTACAAATCAAAGAGTATAATATGATAGCAAACTGAATAAAGTTTCTATGAGCATTGGTTTTGGGTGATTTGGATTTGTAATGACTTTGTAAGAGCTTAACAAAGTCAAGTTTGATTTCAAATGACTTAGATTTTATGAAATAAAATAGGATTGACGTTTCTAGAGATATCAAGAGTTTTGTAATAGATCTACGGGTGAAATCTTGTAAGTTAATGGTCATATTTGTGCTTAATATGTGTTGTGAATCTTAGCTCAATCTAATAATTGAATTGAGGGTTATTAAAGTTTAAGTGTGTCAAAGTCTCTAAAAATAGAATTTTAGGTCTAATAAAGATTTTTAAGATTTCTTACAATTAACTAGTAGGATAGGAGTGAAATTTATGTGAGAGGATGTTAAACTTGTTTTTCTATGTGTATGAGAATTTTGAGATCAATCAAATGGTGAAAAGGAGAGATATTGGCTCTAAGAGATTGGCAACAAGGTGTCAAGGACAAGAACTCGATAAAAAAGAAATTCATGCAAGTGAGCCTTCACTCAAAGAAAGGTAACAAAATATAAATAAACAAGTATGTATATTGAAAGAGAAACTGGAATGGCTATTGCCAAAAGATAAGAAAACTAGAGACCCTTGAAACTAGACTAGAAGCAAGAAAGAAGTTGACAAGAGTGAAGAGGGCTTCACTCTTGTCTCTATATATACTATCTAACTAGGGGCTATGTGGCGACGTTCTATAGGACCTTCAATATGTGTTGACTTTGTAGGACACATGCGTTGACTTACAAGGCAAGTTTTTTTATGTGTGGGCCACATAGTTAGCTTGGTCTTTAAGCTAACAACATGTGTGGCACATGGCCAACTTTTTGACCATGTTTCTAATCCAAAAAGTCAATTAAAGACACCTATGAAGTCAAAGCAGCATCTATGAAGCTTCTAGGAAGCTTCCATATTAAATACTATAGAATTAACTTATTTTTACCTATTTTTACTTACTTCCATCTATTTGTATATGTAATTACTAGCTTACATGAGTATGTCCAAGACATTACCCCCCCTTCTAGGGTCGAGTTCCATGAATGGCAGTCATCATATGTTGAGGAAATCTATCATGCGACAAATTGTATTCACCACATACTCTGATCTTTGTTCTCTTCGAAGATGATTGATAGGGCCTCTCAACCATCGGTAGTGTCCCATACCAAGGCGGGAAGACCACCCAATTATTTGATCATTGTTGAGGCCTTCATAACTTCCTTTGAATAGAACATTTGGAACACCATCAGGAGTTATTTCTACCTCTAGCGAAATCACCAAACATCGAAAGTCCCTTCTCAAATCGTGATACCAAATGCATTGTATCTCGCCATCTATTCGAGAAAGAACATGTCATTCTTGAAGATCTTCATCTCGATTGCATTGTCTTGAAGGTTGTGACAATCGTAATATCTTGTTCGGTAGGTTAGCAAATAAAGGCTCTTGAGTCGAATCCGCTGGTTGTTGGTTCTCCATTTCTTGAGCGTCACAACTACAAAGAAGCTACAAACAAAGATTGAAAATAGAATGTTATCTTGCCTAGATATTGTTTTTTTTATAAAGAAGGTTTTCATCTTCATTTTAATGAATGTCATCGATGAAAAGCCTCTACCGTCTTTGCTGCATTTATAAGATTCTTTATTGGCTCCCATGTGCGTTCATTAATATCATATCCATGCCAATGGACAAGATATTCCAATTTATTTCGACACCGCCTTGAATCTAAGACTTCTTCTACTTCAAACTCTTCATTATTATTCACTTCTATATGAGGAGGTGGAGCTTATCGTCTTTTTGGTATGTCCATTGTCTTGTATGGTTCAAGAAGAGACACATAGAATATTGGATGGATTTTCATTGACTTCAGTAGATGTAAACGATATGCAACTGGATTGATTTGTGTAGAAATAGAAAATGGTCCAAGCCTTTGATAGTCCAACTTGTTACAAGGACGAGTGGTCTTGATATTGTGACAAAGTAGCCATACCTTATCACCCAAGAGGAATGGTGGTTGTTCCTTTCGATAGACATCCGCATTGACCTTTTGTTATTCTTGAGCATCTTTTAACTATGCCTTCATCGTTGTATGTAGCTCTGATAAATGAATCGCCAAATCTTTCACAGCAGGATTATCAACTTTTGAAAAGTCAAAAGTATCAAGTCGCGGATGATAACCATAATTAACAAAGAAAGGTATTTGTTTTGTAGAAGAATGTACCATGTTATTGTAAGCAAACTCTGCCAATGGCAAAAGAGTTGTCCAATCATCTTGTTGGTAGTTAATGGTACATCTTAAATATTGCTCCAAAATTTAATTAACACACTTCGTTTATCCATCAATTTGAGGATGGAATGCTGAAGATAGTTTTATATCCACTTTTAGAATCTTGAAAAGAGTCTGCCAAAATCTTGATACAAATTGAGTTCCCCTATCTAATATAATATCCTTGGATAATCTATGATAGCGATAGATATTGTCAAGAAAGAGCTTAGCTATTTCTTCACCTATGATAGATTTTGTACATGGTACAAAATGTGCCATCTTGATAAAATGATCTACTATCACGAATATAAAATCATAAGAACCTGAGATTAGAAGATCCGTAATGAAGTCCATAGAAACAAAAGATCATGGTTGTTCTGGAATAGATAATGGCTGAAGAAGTCCAAAAGGTCGATGACGAGGAGTTTTTGATCTTGAGCAAATATCACATGATTGTACAAAATCTTTGACTGCCTTCCACATTTGAGGCCACAAAAATCCTTAGATATCAGCTCTAAAGTCTTATTATATTCAAAATATCTTATTGCTGAGAAGTCGTGACGAACTTGAAGAATACGTAAACGTGCTCCTCCTTCTAGAATATATAGGCATCCTTCAAAATAGAGTAAGTTGTTCTTGAATTCAAATTTAGAGGGATCATTAGATTTAGAAGAATTATTCTTGATATCATGAACAAGAGGGTCTGAAGACATACTTAACTGGACTTACTTAAGAAAAGTTAAATCAACAGTCAATGTTGATTTTATTGCTCGGAGATGAAATTGCTCCGGCTTCAAAAGAACCGTTCTTTATTGCTCAAAAGCTGCACCTCCTTCTTTTGGTGCAAGATAAGAACGTCTAGACAAGGCATCGGACAAACCTTGTTGTTTTCGTGGCCGATAAGTCATGATGAACTCAAATCTTGATAAAGACATATTCCAACGAGCTTGACGACAATTTAATACCCGTGCTGACATAAAATATTCGAGGTTTCTATGATCCGTATACACGATGACTGGACTGAAAGCGTCTTTTAGATAATGACACCATTCTTGAAAAGAATCCACAATTATAAGAAGTTCTTTGTCATGGATGTCATAATTGATTTCTGCTGCTGAGAATTTTCATGAATGAAAGGCTACTCAATGAAGTTTGTCATCTATTCCCATTTGTGATAAAATCACACCCAGAGTAAAGTCTGATGCATCTGTTTCCAAAAAAAATGCTTTGGAAAAATCAACACAATACAAGATTGGTGCAGAAATAAATGTTGTCTTCAAAGATTTGAAAGCAACTACCGCTTCTTGATTCCATTGGAGTTTGTCTTTACAAGTCAAATGTGTAAGTGAGGCTGCAACTCGAGAGAAGTCTTTGATGAAGATCTGATAGTAGTTAGTAAATCCCAAAAAACATTAGACATCTCTTACCATTTTTGAGATCTTCCAATCTATAATAGTTTGAACTTTCTTAGGATCCATCATAAGTCCATCATTTGAAATGATGTAACCTAAGAAATCAACTTGAGTAGTGTGGAATACACACTTTTCTATCTTGGCATAGAGTCCTGCATCTCTTAATTTTTGTAACACACGACGAACATGAAGTTCATGTTCTTCTAGATTCTTAGAATAGATCAAGATGTCGTCTAGATAACAGACCACAAAATCGTCCAAAAATTCTCAAAAAATATTATTCATTAGATGTAGAAAAGTTGTTGGTGCATTTTTAAGTCTAAAAGGCATGACGTTGTATTCAAAATATCCATACCTAGTTCGAAACGCAATCTTCCATTCATCTCCTTCTTTGATGCGTACTAGATTGTATGCTCCCCGAAGATCTATTTTTGTATAGATCTTAGCTTGATTCAGCTGATCAAGAAGTTCAGATATTAAAAGTAGTGGATACCTGTTCTTGATGGTAATCTTGTTGAGTCCTCAATAATCAACACACATCCGCAATGATCCATCTTTTTTCTTTACAAATAGCATTGAAGCTCCTGCCGGAGAATTAGAATTGCATATGAAATTCTTGGCTAGATTTTCTTCAATATACTCCTTGAATTCAGTCAACTCATTTTGTGATAAACTGTAGATTGGTCCGAATGGCGATTGTGCTCCTTCTTGAAGGTCAATTGAGCAATCATAGGGACAATATTCAAGGAGTGTATCTGCATTTTGTTTTTCTAATACATCTTGAAATTCTTGATATTGGCTTGGAATGTCACTTGAAGTCTTTTCACTAGTAAAAATAGGTGTGGCATAAATAATATATGGTGATTCTTTCATAGCAGCATGCAAGAAAGCTTTTGCACCTATAAATACGGGTTTAATTGACCTGGACTTATGACTCTCTACTTGATTAACTACAGTGTTAGTTATACTTTTAGAAAAAGTAAGAGTTCAGAAAATCCAATCTATTTGAGGGTTGTATTTTTCTAACCACGATAAACCTAAAATGATTGGATTAGAGGGAGATCTAATGATATTAAATACTATAAAACTATTATGACCATTGATTATTACTTCTATAGGAAGGGTTTTGTGAGTAATATCTCCAGAAGACAATGGACGACCATCTATGACTTCTACCTGAACATGTTTAGTTTTCTTTACTAAAGATATGTTATGTCTTTTAGTAAATTCTTCATCTAAAAAACATGCTGAGGCTCCTGAATCTAACAAGGCAGAGACTTTGTAATGTTTAGGTCCTAAAATAATATTTAATGTAAAACAAGGAGAAGGCTCTGAGGAGAGAATAGGACCTTTACTAGATATTGTACAAGGTTCTAGCCGCATGGTCCCTATTGTAGCTGGATAAACTCGTTTTCTGACATATTATCTTCTTTCACAAGCATACTCCTCATTTTGTGATTGCATCGTTTCTTTAGACAATGTTGAGTAGTGTGCTTTGGTTCTCCACAATATAAACATAATCCTTCTTGACGATGACGAGTCTTTTCTTGCTCAATAAGAAGTTTGAAACGTACTGTATCAATTTGTATATCCTCTACTTTCGAATGTATGTGTTGAAGAGGTGTTGGTATTGCTATTGAATTATAGTAACGTTGAGGTCCACTTGTATGGTTCTTAGATCAAAATTCAAAAAGGTAATTGTTGCACTTTACAGCAAAGTCAATTGCTTGACTCAATGTTTGATGATCTGGTAAGTTGAGCATTAATTTTTTTACCTCATAGTGTAATCCGTAGAGAAATTGGCTAATAAGTGTAGCATCATCCCACTTGATATCAGTTGCAAGTTGTCAAAATTGTAAAGCATACAACATTTCTGAACGATTACCTTGTCGTAAAATACGGATCTTATTGGTTGCAACACAAATTGCATCATGTTCTCCATACATGGATCGAAACTCTGCCAAAAAAGCCTCTAGATTATCTAATATTGAATCTTGTCATTCAAGAAAAGATGAAAACCATGATAGTGCTAAACCTGAAAGAAGCGTACCAATGAATCTAACTTACGATCCTGAAGTTGGATAGCTTTGGGATTGAAGTTCAATCACAAGTTACACTTGATTGATAAATCCTCAAAACTTGGATTTGGTGCCATCAAACTTCTCGGATAGGGCAATTCTTGGTTCTCTAACATTTGAAGGGCATTCCACCATAGGAAAAAAGACATGGTTTAGTGCAGATGTTGAAGCAATTCCAACCATTTCTATATCTTCACTTCTTGCCAATCTTGTTGCTCTTTGTGGTGGTAAATTGAGTTGATACATTGCAAGCATTAACTTCCTCAATTGCTCTTGCATTTGTGCCATTGCACTCTTCATTTCAAGAAGTTCTGCCATGATAACACTTAGAAAAGAGAAGATGTATAATATTGCTCTAGACAAATAGAAGAGAAGACTTGGGAACAAAGAAAATACTAAGGACAATATCAGTCTAAAAGAAGGTAATCCGCAACTTCTAATATGCTTATATCTTATGAAGAAAAAGGGGTAACCCACACTTAATCAAGATTAGACAAAGCTCTAATATTGTAGGTGTACTCTTGTCAATCTGTCAAGGACAAGAACTTGATAAAAAAGAAATTCAGGTAAGTGAGCCTTCACTCAAAGAAAGGTAACAAAATATAATTAAACAAGTATATATATTGAAAGAAAAATTGGAATGGCTATTGCCAAAAGATAAGAAAATTAGAGACCCTTGAAACTAGACTAGAAGCAAGAAAGGAGTTGACAAGAGTGAAGAGGGCTTCACTCTTGTCTCTATATATACTATCTAACTAGGGGCTATGTGGCGACGTTCTATAGGACCTTCAATATGTGTTGACTTTGTAGGACACATGTCTTGACTTACAAGGCAAGTTTTTCTATGTGTGGACCATATTGTTAGCTTGGTCTTCAAGCTAACAACATGTGTGGCACATGGCCAACTTGTTGACCACGTTTTTAATCCAAAAAGTTAATTAAAGACACCTATGAAGTCAAAGCAGCATCTATGAAGCTTCTAGGAAGCTTCCATATTAAATACTATAGAATTAATTTACTTTTATTTACTTTTACTTACTTCCACCTATTTGTATATGTAATTACAAGCTTACATGAGTATGTCCGTGACACAAGGTTAGAGAAGGGGGCCAGCCAATATCCAAGCACGTTTTTGAGGCTATCATTTATTTGATAATTTTGATTCTTTTCAAAAAATATTGTACTTATTGTCAATTTAATTGTTAAAAAGCGTGTAAATTTTGAGTTAAGATCAGTGATTCATTCATTAGTAATTGAGGTTTAAATCTGTTGTATGAATTACTAGGGTTTGATTTAAGATTTAGCATTTGGTTTAGGATTTGGTTAGGGTTTGATTTAGGATTAGGATTTGGTTAAGATTTAGTTTAGGGTTTAAGGTTTGGTTAGGGGTTGATTTAGGGTTTAAAGTTTGGTTAGGATTTTATTTAGGATTTAGGATTTTATTAGGATTTGTTTAAGATTTCAAATTTAATTAGTTTTTGGCCTAAAGTTTGAATGAAGTCCAATAGGATTTTAACTAGGATTAAATTAAGATTGAATTGAGATGTATTTGAGATATATTTATGATCATTCTAATATTTCTTTAAGATTCTTATTGTTTCTTTGTAATTTATTTGAGGTTTCTTTGAATTTGATTAAAGCTTAATTATCATTATTATGGTCTAATTAGAATTTAGTTAATATTCTATTAAAGTTAGGATATTATTGTTGTAATTTCCATTCTATATTTCGCAACCAGATGCCTAGAGCATTCTCAAGCAAGACTTCATGTATTATGACAACATTGCCACTTAGCTCTTAGGTGGACAATATTTATAGAAGCAAGAGTAAAGCCTTCTTCACTCTTATCAATTTTTTTCTTGCTTCTAGTCTAGTTTCAAGAGTCTCTACTTTCTTTGTCTTTTGGCAATAGCCATTCTAATTTCTTTTTTAAAATTCATACTTCTTTATTTCTATTTTATCATATTCTTTTGAGAAAGTCTTACTTATTTATTTACTTTTATTGAGTTCTTATCCATGGCATAATCTTGAAAAGATAATCAATGATAATAAATTATCTTCATTAATACAGCAATTGAATATTTACAACTCAATGTCTATTGAAGTATTTCTTAATCCTATGGAAGAAGAAACTATCCATAAACAATTCATAGATAAAGAACTTGTTGAAATAGTAGCAAGAAATGAAAATGATATTGACAATATTGAGAAACTAGATGAAGTAAAATAAAAAATGACATCCAAAGAGATATTCAATATTTGCCAAAGATTTATTAAGATCCTTAACCTTTCATTCTATTCCATCTTATAGTTCATAATATTACTGAGAAAATTCAACATGCATAGAGAAGCCAAAAAAAAATACCAAACTTTACTTGATTCTTAGCTTTAGCCCCAATTGTAATCACTTAGATATTATGCATTACTTATATTACAAAATCTAATAGTTATTCCTTATATAATACAGTTACTGTTGGCCTTCATCTACATCTTCTATATATTGATTTCATCACATATGTTAAAAAATTTCTATCAAATATTGGAGATCAGAGGATATCAATTTAGAGTATAGGAATGCAGCTGGTGGAGCATGATTTGTATTGGATACTAGAAAGTATTGGCTTATAGAGGATCAATTGTATATATATATATATATATATATACATATACATATATGAATATAGATATTTGTGTGTATGTGTGAATATATATGTATGTATATATATTAAAAAATTAAATTAATATAAAGGTAAAAGATTCAGAAAATTACTCAGAATTTTTTTATTTAACGCTTCATACGACATATCAAATATACGTACTGTGTGTAGTACCGTAAATGAGATAAGCAAAACGGCGACGAGAACAAACGGAAAAGAACGATGCAGCGACGGAGACACGACGGAGGTGGATGAACAGAAGACATCCAGGACGGAGATCATCCAACAATGATCGTTGGTAGGGCTTGCCCTAGTTTTGTGTTTTGTCTCGTACTCCATGTCCATGTCCAGCTCGCGTGAAGCGCAACAGTTTCCAACTGCATTGATGCGATGCTGTTGTGTAACACCAACACCATTCAACGAAGCAGCCTCTCTCGCTCGCTTGCTCCTCGATCGAAAGCCTGTTTGCCCTCGAAGGACTTTTCTTAACTGGAATTCGAGCAAAGGAACGAAGCGTTGCGGTTGTGTAGAGCCTTCACGGAGCGCTAGATTGGACCGCGGAGGCCGAGGTTGATGTGAATCCTGTGATGCGCTGGTCAGTTTAATTCTGTTTTTCTAGGTTTTTTCCGCTGTTTCATGGTGTCGTTACTTTCAGTCGATGTATTTTTGGCATTTTTAGTAGTATATACGAAATTCTGGTCTCGTACATTCAAGAGGAGTTTTAGGATTTGGCCTCAGTTGCAACTTCGTAATTGTTCCGCACGTGAATTGAGCATTATGTGCAAATTGTGAATTGCGTTTTTCATTGAGATGAAGACTTCGTAGTACAACTTTACAGTTGTGTGCGGATTTCTATTGGCGATGTGAAGCTGTCGGGTTGAGTACCGGAACCTCCTTGGTTCTTTATCTGGAATTTTGTACGAGTGTCGAAGTAAATGGGCCTGATTGGAGCAAAATTGACAACTGCAGGCGGCATAGTAGTAGACTTACATTTATCCACATGGTTAGGGGGTACATCGAATATTATATTAGCTTGGGTTTGAATCGATTTCGTTGAATGTAAGTTGGGCAAATATTTTTAGAGTTTGTGGTTTATCTGGTCGGAGAAGGCATGGAATTATGACATTCTTTCACTCAGCATTCTTGATCGTTCACTACATTGCGCTGATTAAAATCCTTTCCATGATTGAAGAGGAGTCCTCGGGTTTGTGCTAGATGGTGGAGGAGGGGGTAAGCACCTTGGGATCTGCGTTAAGGCCAGGATTGTACCTTTATAGTTCCGACACTATCGAGGATGTAAGTTTCGGAGATTTCTCCTTCACCTTTGAGGGTTTTCAGTTTGAATCAGTTGCCATGATCCGTGTTGCACACTTGTGATACTATTTCCACATTCTGATGGTCTGTTGCTTGTAGCCTTCAAGTGACTCCAAAGATGACGCTGAGATGACAAACAAATGGTTAGTGGCTACGTAGTTATGAATGATTGCTCTTCCCATGCAGGGAAATCGGGTTTGAACGACGGGAACAATGGGGAATGGCGCCCCGTGAATTATTCCTTGGGGTGAGGGATCAAGGGAGGAATGGTAACAGGTCGAGGTGGAAAATAGGGCAAAGAACAAGAAAGCAGAGCAAGTGATGTCTATTCATATGAGAAGCCACATATCACTTCTTATAAAGCTGATACTTACATGGCTTTTGCTGGTTTCAATGTGAACAAGACTTGGAGAGCGAAGGTAGAAGGGAGAAGAAAAAGAGGAAGAGGGCGGGAAGAGACTCCTTTAAAGTCCCCTGAATTCAAGTCTGAAACTTCAAATGCGGACCATCGTCCCCACCTGAAAGATTACTCGTCTATGTGAAATGCAAATTAAAAGCTAAGCGTGATGCAGCCTCTTGTGAGGATGCGATATCCCGTTCCTCTCTAAAGATCCCTGTTTCAAAGTCAGTTGGAGTGACGCCAAGGATGGTCTTGGTTATTGTACAAGGGAATGAATTTACTTGGGATGCGAAGTGGCGACCAGTGGCAGAGGAGGTTGGCGCTTGTGATTTTACGGAGGGTTTAAATTAGCGGGCAAGCGTAATACTCGGTTTTATTGTGGATATTTTTTGGGATGGTCAACCCAATCGTAAGTATTTCTCATTTCTCCATCGAATTGTTGCGACATAGCTTATAAATAACATGTATTTAGATTTTCTGTGTGTTTCGTTGTTGTAGGATGATTTCTTAGATGCTACTCTGGAAAAGACGCTGAGATTATTTCTTCCTCTGTGTCTTCTGCTGGCCAATTTGTTGAGTTTTCCTATATGGCGCCCTTAATGGGATCAACTATGTGATTTTATTAGGATCAGACGCGGTTTTTATAAACGTATTCGATGTTTAGTTACGAAGTTTCTGGAAGTGGCCAGGAAGCTTCTGGCTGGAAAGGAGTGAAAAAGAAAAGAAAAGAAAAGAAAATGAGCCATTGCTTGTGTAAATGAACCCAATCTTCCGCATAAACGACCTCCAAAAGAAGGAATGTAATAGGTATGGTGTTCATGGCTTATTATCTCTCAAATTGTTGGCAGGTGAGTACCAATAAGACTGAAATTACTGCTGTCGTTTATTTTTGTGGTTTCTGCATTGTGACTTGAATTCATTTTTATTAATTTTTTTTCAAAGTTGGTATGATCAGCCTTCATAGAAAATTCAATTTCGGAGTTTTTCTCAGTTAAATGGTGTGACAACCAATTAACAACATTCAATTGTTTTAATATATTTGAGGATTTGTATATTAAACGCCTGCACTCATCCTATTTGACCCATTTTATGACCATGTAGTTTTCTTAAGCTCAGAATGTTTAATCATTGAACGCAGATAGCTGTTTTCAGAGATTTTCCTCGTTCCACAATTCTTGAAGGTACATTCTTGACGCAAACAAGTGACTACTTTTTAAGTCCACTCTGTTTCTGAAATTCGTAGTTGTTCTCACAACCATGTGTGTATTCATGAAGAGATGCATAGAATATCCTTAGATAACGGTTATGTGCTGTCCGTTGCAGAGAGTCGGCTGCTACTTTTCTTCATAGTTATTGTATGACACTACGAACAATTGCTTGGTCAACTTAAGGCTGGTAATCTCTACATTCGCATTGCAAAAAGTAGCAGCTGAATCTCCTCTGTTCTGAAACTCAACCGTGTTCATTGAACTGAAGTCATTGTGCTATTTTAAAGATCTTCTACCTTTTGCGCAGAAGATGTAAGGACTTACCGGCAAAGCCATTTCTAAGGTTTCTGGCAGTAGTTTCACTGGACAGATTTGATAGCTACGTCTGGGCACAGTGCCTGGATAAGATTCTGTGGTCTGCGGTTAGCAACTGAACAGTAATTTGGATCCCGCTTCGATCTCACTCTCATCTTTAGTCTCCATCGTAGCTTCGACCTGTCCTATTTTGCAATATTTTGCAAATGTGTTCCTCAGAGGCCCATCTTTTGCTGTCAAAACAATCTAAACATATTGTTCGTCGTTGGTATTGAAGTTTAGTCCCTGCTTGAGCACATGAGATCTTTGTTCTGTGACATTACCTGTACATGAGTTGTAATCATATTAATTGACTAAGAAACAACGACGTGCAGAGTCCTTCAGAACTATGCATGTTGTCGCAAATGAACGTCGTAATTAAGGCAGTTGAATGAAAGATGATCCTAAATGAGAGATTCACTGACCTTCACCTCATTTAAATCGACTCAATTATCTAACACAACCCTTCACAATGACTGCCAGATATCAAATTGATGGGCATGGCCTTACTTTGTTGCGCAAAATTGATGTGCAGGAACATGTGGTGGGTAACAGTTCCTTGATTGCCAAGGTGGGTAGAACTTCTTTACCAACCATTGAGTATGCCAACAATGCCAGGTTGATCAAGTCAGAAGCATTTTTCCTGAACTTTCTGAGGTGGTGAGAAACTTCACACAAAAGTGACTGTGACTGGATGGAAACAACTTTCCTTTCCATGATTAACTCTTGGGCACATTTGAAAGAACATTGGTAACATGACCCAGCTAGTGTAGCGTCTTTTGAATAATTGGTATTGTATGGTGCTGGTTCGATTCCGTTTGAATACTGCAACAAGTGGTAGCTTTTGAAACCACCATAGGAATTTTGAATTTGTTAATATTTTTTTTTTTTGCACCATCATGACAGTCAATAAAAATTATAGTTTGTAAGAAATAATGATGCTGAATTTATAAAAAAATTATTAATAAAAAGAATTATATTTTTAGTAATTTTGGGTAATGCTACCACCAAAGTTTAGTAACTGTGTCAATAAATTATTGTACACATTTTATACACACACATTTTATAAATTGCTCAAATCATATTATAAATATTTTTCAAAAATGAAAATCTTATAAAACTTTAATCATGTTGCTTAAAATAAAGTTAAACATAAAACTTTATGCACATTGAGCATTCTGATATGACACTAATACATCTTATAATCTAATAGGCTTTGGAAATGTTATTATTCCATCAATCATTGTTTATGGTGATATTATAACTCTTGTTGTTTATACCACAGTTTGTTTTGATGAGATAATGGTAATTTTAAAACTTCTATTAATAACATTACTAATTTCTGATTAAGATAAATAAATATGAATTAAATTAAATTGAATTGAAACTTTCAAACATAAAATTGCAATAAATATAAATAAATACCTAATTAAATCTAATTTTATACAAAAATATTATTTTTAATATTACAATAAACCCCCTGTTTTTTATACACAATTATTTAGGATACATCTTGACTATATCACTTAGACACTAATGAAGCTTTTGTTGCCACAAATCTAAAATCCAATAATCTGTAGTCAATATTAAATCTTTGTGTATGAAAAGATATTTTATCAAATAGTGCACGTCCTTACCAAATTTATTTATAAAAACCATTTAATATTTTGATTATTGATATTTTGTAAGATTCAAGTAAGAGTTTTAATTTTAGAACTAAATAAAATAATCTCATCAGTTTTTACTTTGTTTTATTTTTTTTTATAATTTTCTAATTAAAATATTTATTAAAATAATTTTATATGCAAAAAATATCTTCTTATAATCTAAACTTATTAAATTTTCTAAAAATAATATTAACTTTGATATATATATATATATATATATATATATATATATATATGCTCATAAAAAAAATTCTTACAATGCCAATATATTTCAAATATATATATATATATTAAGAGTATTAAGACATATTTAAATTATATCTATTTAAAAAATATTTTGGTTATTCTACTATTCTTAAAAGAATATATATATATATATATATATATATCTTATTGCTAATGCTACCTTAGTTTTTACTACTATCACCACCACATTCCATCTACCACTTGCTACCTACAAACTTTGTCAATGCTATATATATATATATATATATATATATATTCTATTTATAGTATTTTTCTTATCAATCATTGTATTTTTTGCAAGAAAAAATATTAATTATGAAAAAATTTAAATTATTAGAGGTGCTGCATTAAAGGCACAATAGAAATCATCCTTGTTAGGGCCTACAACCAAAGTTGTTTGCTCCTGCCTTAGTAGCCACATGTTCTTGCCTTGCCCAATTACATATAGCCATGTAGCCTTGCCAACCACGTGGCCTTTGTTAATTATCTCTATTAATTAATAAAATTTAATAAGAATTAATAAATTTTCAAAGATTAGAGGTTATTAATTATGCACCATAGAATGGAGTCAATTTCATTTATATTTGATTAGTTATTGAGGATTATTGTTTTTTGGAGGATCAATCAAGGGGATCATTATATATATAATATATTTTTGAAATAAAGAATATACATTTAATATTTTTATTATACATATATATATTGAAAATATTAATTAAAAAATATATATTTACTAAATTTATAATAATATATTTTTAAATATTATTTAATACTATATATATTGATAATTTTTAAATTAGAATAAAGAAACCAAAAAATATGATAAGTTGCTTACACATTGTTGGGAGAGTAGTAAACACTATAGTGGCATGTGGTAGATAGTAAATCATGGTGGGAATAGCAAAAAAACAGTGGTAGCGTCAACATTATCTTATTAATAGAAAGAGAGCATTTAATAATTTTTTTCTTTCTAATACTCTTTAATCACTATTAATATTTAATTATTTGTGAAATAGGAGTTGTATATATATATATATATATAATAATTATTAAAGTTTTAATTTGAAACTTGCAATATAAAAGTGAGAAGAAAATTAATTCATAATAGTATTGCATATTAGTACAATTAAAGAAAAATTAAGATTAAAGTAAAATATGTTTATTTTTCTTATTGAATCACAAATATGTTATGAAATAGTTTCTATTCATGAGATAATCAATGGCAAAAGATGAATAATATTCAGGACCCTTTCCGGAGTAGAAGAAGGGAGGATACCCGGATCAGAGGAGCGGAAGATACCCGAAACCGGGCAGGTGGTGCATCAACAACAACAACATCGCGAGGCAGATAGGTCGTCCATTGCGAGGGGGGGGGGGGGGGGGGGGGGGGTTGCTGGCGCGGCATTGCATCACCAGCCTCATCGGGAGGCGTGGAAATGCGAGTCGCTGTCTCACCCGATCACGTGAATGATCCTGCTTCAGCACTGTCACTCACTTGCCTTGTTCGATTTGCTCTTCATCTTCGTCTCGTCACGAATCCGCATCGAACACGCCTCGTCGTTGCCCATGCTCATCGATCGATTCCTCTAGTTCTTGCCCCCTCTTTATACCGCCCCACCTTCTTCTTCCCATTCCTCCCCGTCTCCTCCTCCTCGCTCAGTTTCTAGGTCCCCTGACGTTTCCTCGTTGCATTGCCCCTGTTGGGTTCCATTTGCAGCAGATCGCAATTGTGTTTTGAGATCAGAGAGGATCGGTGTGTTGTTTCCGTTGCTGAATTTCGCACTATTGTGTCTGGAGATTGAGAGCGCTGTTTTTGTTTACGTAAGTTGTGATCAAGGAAGGTCGCTTGGAGTCGCTTGCTAACCAGCCAGGCCACGAGTTGGGATATTGTGCTGAGTTAGTTGGCATGTCCTCGGTTACATCAGTTGTATGGTTGTATTTGAGGAACTTGAGTTTAGAATCCTGATTTTTCTTACTATAATTGAACGTTGTTTGGGTAAATTGCCGATCGAGGTTTCAATTTTCAGTTTTATTTGATCCACCCCTTTCAAATTTTTGTTTTAAGATCCATGCAGGAATCAGATTTTGAAGAATCAGTTGAATAGGGTACTGTCGCATGTCATGGATTGATTCAAGGGATTGTAGGCTTGAGAGTGACGTGGCATTCTATCCTTTTCCTATTCATTCGGTGATTGTTTTGCTGTATACCGATTTTTGGATGCTTATTGGATCCTGTCAGGTAGCATTCTTCGACGACTGGAGAGAAGGTGGGGCATCACATCAAATTGTTCCTACCTTTGATTGTGTGCTGCAGAAGCAAAGAAGATGGGAGTTGAATTTGAGAGAGAAGATTACCTGTTCCTGAATGAATTGGGTATTTCTCCTGAGAATCTGGGTTGCTACGGAGGTGGTGTGTGGCGAGCAAACGGTCCCACTGTAACGTCTGTCAATCCATCTGACAACAAGGTACAATATCTTGATTATATATATTTCTATATCTTTAGTCCTCTTTCTGTTTTATATTAGTCCATGTATACATCATGTGTACTTGTGGCCGTAAAAATACCTCTGAATAGATTGTTTCAAGTCACGTTCATTGGAATGCGCCTTGAAAAAGCTGGAGTCAGGGTTAAGTCATCTTTGATGGGAAGTGGTGTTTGTTGTGTAGCCAATTGCATCTGTCAGAGAGGCTTCACTTGAAGACTATGAAGACAGTATGAGAGCCTGTGCCGAAGCACGTAGAATGTGGATGCTGGTGATACACCCTGTCCCTGTATTTCATTTCGCTTTTATTAATGATTCAAATGAATTTGTGTCTGTGCTTCAGTGACTGTTCAATAGCTGTGCAGCTTCCTTTATTTTCACTGAATGCATGGCGATCTCAAATCAGGAATCTATAACTCAATCTCTTCATCCGATTGTACTGGTCTCCTTTCACATTACTTGGAGAGGTTTAAATGATAATGACATGATCTTGATGCGCAGACTCCAGCTCCAAAGAGGGGCGAAATAGTTCGTCAGATTGGGGACGGTCTAAGAGATAAACTCCCACTTTTGGGTAAGCTTGTCTCTCTTGAGATGGGCAAGATTTTGGCTGAAGGCATCGGAGAAGTACAGGTATGTGCGGCTAAAGGTGCATGTCATAACAAACAAAGATGTTTTAATTAAGAGTTTTACCTCACTTATTAGGTCTGGAATCCCACCCAGGTTTAATGCTCCTACTTATTCCATTGCTCTGCAGGAGTTTATAGATATGTGTGACTATGCAGTTGGATTGAGTCGGCAGCTCAGCGGTTCCATTATACCTTCTGAACGTGAGCATCCTGGCGTACCTCAATTTTGCATGTATACTGCGTAAAGAACTATCGGTCAATTTGATTTTCCGCAGTTTCTGTTTGCAAGATAGGACCAGCGTCAAAAGAACTTGAATTTTATTAACACCTAGAATTATAAAGTTTCTCATATCAGTATGTGTCTCATTGTTGGCAGGTCCAAATCACGCCATGATGGAGGTACATTCTCATCCACGTTTTAAAAAAAGTGTTTAGTTATCATTTTTTGTGAATCTTTGCCTTTCTGTGCAAGCGTGTCACAAGTATCAAGTAAAGAAGTAATTAGAGTGTCACATTTCGCCAGCTTCGGGACCGATACGGATGTTCACTGCTGTCTTCAGAAACAGTGTGGTGATCTTTGCTTACAATGGGTAGAGGATTACCCTATTAGATTTAATATTTAAGAAATACCCAGTCAAAGTTTAGCACCAAATTCCATTACTTCGAAAGTTTAATCAGAGAATTAAAACCATTTATGCTGGGACTCATACAGGTGTGGAATCCATTGGGTATAGTTGGAGTAATCACTGCATTCAATTTTCCTTGCGCCGTACTCGGTAGTGCCTCTCTTATGCCCTTGCATTGTTGCCTAAATGTAAAACTATTCGTGACATGCAGTACCAAAGTGTCGTCTTTGAAATAATTACTCTTACCGTATTGATTTTTGGTCTTTGGCTGCAGGATGGAATGCATGTATCGCTCTTGTGTGTGGCAACTGCGTTGTATGGTGAGACCTCTTTAAATAAGAAACCGTAACTTTTGATTTGGTCATAATTTCACGCCTTAACATATCAAGCACTAGTCTTGTGGTACTGAGTGTTTGACGAACTTAAGTGGAAATCGTTGGTGTTATACCAAAGTTTTAGCAATGTGTATAGCCGTATCAGTCTCCTGTAAAGAACCTATGAACTGGCATCCCAACCCCTGTTCCAGTGAGACCGAGGATTGACACTGCAACGCGCGGTGACGATGTAGGATACTAATCTGATCATTCATCATTAGAGAATGTGACATTTTGTACGTTTTCTGTTTCGTTTTCTCAAGGGAAGTGACAATGGGTAAATACTTGCCGTGTTGGGTAGGAAGGGAGCACCAACAACGCCACTGGTGACCTTGGCTACGACTAAAGTTATTGCTGAGGTTTTGGAGCGAAATAAACTACCTGGTGGCATTTTCACCTGTGTATGTGGGGGTGCTGAAATTGGTAGTGCCATCGCATATGACACTCGTATCCCACTTGTGTCATTCACTGGTAGCACCAAGGTAATTTCTGCTCGTTTTCTCAATTTTGATATGATTCTTTCGTTTTAAAAACAGTGTTACCGAAAACGCAAAACGCCCTGAGAACAACGAAAACAGAGAGCCGAAGAGAGTCCATCTCAAAAGCTAGACAAACGTGAGAAAATGGAGGGTGTATAGGTGAAAGTAGGCAACCTAGAATTCTGAGGCATTGAAGAGAAAGCATCCAAAGAAGCATAAGCAAATTTGAGATATTTTTCAAAACATTCGAGAATGGTCAAGAACGTCAGAAAACGTTGAAGATTTTCCTTTCTGCTTGCAGTATCCTCTTAACCTTCGTGTGCGAATTACTATTTGGAAGCTTGCACAATATCATAGAGTTTCAGGCCATGCCTAGGACACTTAGTGCAGCTGCTGCAATCTGGCATAATCTTCATATTATCAATGAAGCTTGTCATTGAAGTTCACCTGGTATAATCATATATCCGTAGCTTGTCTATTGCTAAGATCAACCGAGATAATTTTTTCATGTGCTTGTAAACCAGGTGGGATTGTTGGTGCAAAGTATTGTGCATGCAAGGCATGGCAAAACCTTGCTGGAGCTTAGTGGGAACAATGCAATAATTGTGATGGACGATGCAGTCTTGCCACTGGCTGTACGTGCTGTTTTGTTTGCAGCTGTTGGTACTGCCGGTCAACGTTGTACCACCTGCCGGCGCCTGGTAAACATACGTCACGAATTTCCTCTGGTCTTGCAGAGTAGTATACCATTTGTTTCTCTATTAGTAGTTTTCTGTGAGCATCCCAGGTCATGTCCACATTACTTGGAGATTTGGAGTCAGGAAGACAAACTTGGTCGTGCAGTCATGTTATATTTGATGTGCAAAATAGCAGCAGTAGTTCTCAGTGTTATAACGGTTTTATGCGGAGAGTCCTTATGGCCATTATTTGCGGCGTTGATGATTATTTACACCTTCGTTGGTTCAGATTGTGCACGAGAAAGTCTATGATGACATGCTGGCGGGTCTGCTGAAGGCATACAAGCAAGTTAAAACTGGAAATGCAGTAGATGAAACCACATTGTGTGGACCCCTTCATTCCAAGCACTCTAAGGCATGCTTCGAAGAGGGTATTAAGAAAATCAAGGCTCAGGCAATGATTCTGTACCTTCATGTCACTAACGTGCTTATTCAGCTGAGTGTGCTTAGAAATTAGCCTTGAGCATTGATTGTATTTAGCACCATTGTATCAGAACCGAAGCGTAGGGTACCCCAATAAATAATCATAATCACAAAAGGTAGCTTAGTAGTCCGTGCTTATGTTTTGATAGTAATGCAAGGGTTAAGTGCGTCTGATTTCATTTATTGCCTCATACCTCAGCATAAAACTTTTGAATTTTGGACTGGATACGCTTTTCAGGGCGGCAAAATTTTGACTGGTGGCTCTGTGATTGATCGTGATGGCAACTTTGTCGAACCGACTGTAGTCGAGATATCACATGATGCAGAAATTGTGAGGGAAGAATTGTTTGGTCCCGTCCTGTATGTCTTCAAAATCAAGGTATGCCGTTTGGATTACCTACTACTATGATGTAGGTTAGTTCTTTCTTCTTATATTTTGTCCACGGCCTGCCTTAGATTGTATTAGTTTACCTTCATTCTATGCTGCATCGTCCTCTACTATATACTTAATCAAACGCTGGTGCCAGTTTGACAAAATATGAGTGGGTTCTGTCTTCAGTCGTTGGAGGAGGCCATTGAGCTGAACAACTCAGTGCCACAGGGCCTCAGCAGCTCTATTTTCACTCGCAACCCAGAAACAATTTTCACTTGGATTGGGTTAGTCTCTCGAACTCTTCTACTCTCAAACCCAATTTTAACGCATTCATTATAGACATAGTAGCCAGTCTGCAGGTTCTGGACTCAGAAAAAGCCTCTAGGTGTTGAGGTTCTGTTAACCGGTTCAGCAAAATGACCCTGAGTTAAGTCCCTTCGGTGAATGTTGCTCATCTTGGGTAATATAGCAATGTTTCTACTCAGATAAGCCAGAATTTGTTGTTGTCAGGCGGGAGTGTGATATAGCCGGGTTCAAACCCTCTTTCTTGATCACAGAATGTCTAAGAAGGATGTAATAACTTGCTCAGTACAATTTTTAATTTTAATCTTTTCTGTAATTACTACGTCAAAACCTGTATTTTGTGGTAGAATCTTTTCATGGTGGATAGGTACCATAAATTCTTCGGAGAATAGTCAGGCTTTATTATAAATGTGGTTATTAGTGACAATGTACGAGGAAGCTACTTCATGCACCTCATTTACTTCATTTCGAATTTTTACATTTTAGTGACAAGCAAGATGTTTCTCTCGTTTGCAGACCTACAGGCAGTGATTGTGGTATTGTCAATGTGAACATACCAACCAATGGAGCGGAGATTGGGGGAGCATTCGGTGGAGAGAAGGCAACAGGGGGCGGAAGGGAAGCGGGTAGTGATTCATGGAAGCAATACATGCACCGTGCAACCTGGTACTCATACGACTCAGAGCTTTATTTATCTGATGAATATTTATGCAGAGCATACACAATAGATGTTTTTTTTTGCGGTCAATACCGTCTTGCCTCGCTATGGTCCTGATCTTTTCAAGTTTATTTCTCGAATCATGTCTGCGTTGCCAACCTTCACGATGGACAACCACAATTATGCTTGTCCTTGATGTGTTTGGTTCTATCTGACATGAAAGCTTATAGATCGAAGCTCTGTGCAATAGGAAATTAGTATAGATTATCTCCTTGATGTGCTGATCCACTAATATACATCCGTTGCTATACTGCAGTACTATCAATTACGGCAACGATCTACCGTTGGCACAGGGTATAAATTTCGGGGGTTAATTGTTGGATGATGACCTCTTCTTGACAGCTAGTCTCTCATGCGCCACACTAGTGGAACAAGTTTAGTGACTGTTGCGTTTGAAACACTTTGTTAACTGTATAGAATTGTCTCCTTGAAGAATCGAGGATTTCGTGACTCAATTTTTGAAGTGCCACATTGTATTAAATTGCGGACTCCTCACTTTATTAGTTCATACCTGTTGGTATAACAAGCGGGAATCTATTACGACACTTCTTAAAGTGACTTTAAATGTTGATTAAACAGAAACTCACAACGATGCAATCTGGACCTTGTTATATAACGCACAAATTCTTGTATGAGATATTTTGGGCTTAATTCGCTGTAATTCAACATTTTTTTAGGTTGGCAAGGTTGTTTAGCCGAGGTCATCCTCTGATTGCATTTGCGTATGCGTTCGATAACTCCTACCGGCCTTCTCAACCCTCTGTGCTAACTGACACTTTTGTTGGGGGCTTTTCCCATTTAAAAGCTTTTTTGCCTCTTGGTTGACTGTCTACATTGCGACGTCAAGACTTTCTAAGATCCATCACACTTGCATCCTCATTCTCTGGCGAAGTTTTTACTAACTTCTACCAAGTTTAGCATGTTTCAATGTGACTTCAAAACCTGACAATGAGAGAACCGTGCTGGTTATTTGTAAAGCTACGTGCTCTGAAACTTTAAAACAAAATAACACAAATCGAACACCGACAGACGGAGAAATAATCAGCGATACGGCCTGGCACTGGGGTGTTGACACCCAGATATTCAGCACAAGTTCACATCCGGTTCCACACACAATTCACGTTCAGCAGAACCTTCCTCAGTTGATGAAAAGTGAAAGGCCCAACAAGGCGTGGAGCGGTAGATCGACATGACAGGCATTTCAAAGTTTCATGCGGTTTCATTACTCTGATTTCGACTCAAAGTGGCTCCAGCGGCCGTGAGAGGCCTACAAGGTCTGATGTTAAGTGCACAACAAGATTTGTGAGTTAATATTCTCTGGTAGTGAACAGTCGTAAAGGCTGCATCATATCAGAAAGCAAAGATGCCTAATAACCCAGAGGTCCTTCTTCATGCACACATCTGTCCATTACCTGCTTGTGTACTGCGTAAGGTCTTCACTTTTCAGCAACAACCGAAGACACCCAGTTGCTTTTTTGTTTCATAAGAACAGCACCATTGACACCTTCCAGATTCTCAACACTTTCTACCTACAAATCTGCACAACATCTCCTCCTCCATACTTGTGAACTATTTCCTCTTACCATTGGCAGATGTTGGAGTTTGTGTGTGAAGAGATCATAGTCTTAAATGATTGTGTGTGTGCTGAAAACATTCAAATTCTATTAGAATTTAGGATTGAGCTTTAAATTGGGATTGCTAGTTAAGCTACCAATGTGACATTGTCATTAACTTAATGGAAAATTAATTTAGTCTATTTTTATGTTAACTAAATTTAAATTAAATTGCTAGAATATTTTGCAAAGGTTTGAATACATGAATTAAATTAAATTTTTATAAATTGTTGATCAAAATAAACTTTATAGAATAGTTAATATGGTTTTTTAATTCCATTAATATATTTTGAGTTATGATTAAAATGGAATTTTTTAATCTGCTATAAGAAAAATGATACTAGCAGTAAATAAGAAACTTTGATTTAATTATTAATAATCCAAAATCTTAGAAAAAAAAACTAAATAAAAAAAATAAAATAGAGTGGAGATTTTCACATCTATAGAGATATCTTGAGTAATTCTAATAGAATAATAAGAATATAGTTTAATGGGAAAAAATCATTACAATAGATAGAAATAATTATAGAAACAATATCGTTTTTATATAATATTAACATATATTTCATAAAATATTTTTATTCTATATATATAATTTTTTATAGTATGTACATGCAATACAATATTTTATAAATTTCTACAACATAATTAGATGTCTCATGTATTTTTTTATGTATTTTTATAAATTTTTAATTAGAAAATATTAGTTTATATCTAATATCTATTTATATAAAAATAAAAAAGACTAGTATATTATATGTAAGTAGGAATTCTATACTTAAGTTGCATAAGTGCCATTCAATTTTGTAAAGACAACTAATTGATGTTTCTATCATTTTGAACTACAAATATTAATTAGAAAAAAATTTAAAAAATTAAAATACATAAATTTTAATATAGAAATTCTAGAATATTAAAATTTTATTTTAAATCAATTTGATATGCTAAATAATTTTTCTATAAAATTTTAAAATTGCATATAAGAAAATCTATACATTCTCAATATTATTTTGTTGCATCTGACTAAATACTATGTCTTCTTTGAAAAGAATTAATGATACTTTATTAATTAAATTATAAAAAAATAAATATAATTATTTCATAGAAATATTATAAGATTCCTATAAATTTATAATATAATAAATAGAAATTCTAAAAAATTATATATTAAATAAATTAAATTTACCAATTAATTAATAACTATCAGATATAAAATAAATAATGATTATTATTATTATATGAATTTTAAAAATTATTTTTTTAATTGTATGCAATAAAAAAAATCTGATCTTCTCTAAGTACTTTAGGCCAATAATATTAAAAAAATTAGTCTCAATTAATAGCACTATGGCCAAACTCTACCTTAATCAAATTTATGGACTTTGAACAATGCCTTTATCATACAAAGGAGTGGATTGTAATTAGTTCACACTGTCAAAATTTACATTTAAGCAACTGGATTTAGCTTTGCAACCAGATTTATTAGATTTAGGATTTACAATAAATAATTTGGATTTTGTATTTTGGATTTAAGCTGAAATCAACGATTTAGGTTTTTTAGGATTACAAGGGCCTTTCTATGGTTTTTTATCTTAGTTTTATGGAGTTTCGTGGTCACCTATCTCTACCCCCCTCTTCTCCTTACTTTTGATGTTTTTTATTCCAAATTTTTTTATTTAGAACTTAAGCATGTGTATGTATATGTGTATGTGTTATTTTTTATTTTATTTTTTGAAGATATTAGGATTTTAAAATGATACAATATCTCTTTTTATACTAAGATTATAAAAAATCTAAATTTAAACATATTTATATTGTAAAAACAAAATATCTTAATGTGAATGGTTTTTGTTGCATTGGACAATGTAGATTTGAAGTCCTAAACTTGCAAAAAATACAGATTTTTTTAGATAGACCATTCATAAATCCAAAAAATTCAAATTTTTTTTATGAGATACCTAAACAATTTACAAGTAAAGTTTTCCTAATCAAATTGGCAACAACCAAGCTTTGTGAATTTTACAAAATTAATGAAAGAAAAAACTATATGCATTATTGGATGACAAAGAGGCTACACTCCTAAAACAAACTAAGGCTATCTTTACAAACATGCATTATACTTTCTTGTTCAATAGCAATGTGGGCTTTGTGCAATACATTCTTCACAAAAAAGAATGTATTGCAATAAGTTGGCACTTCTATAATTTATATAAAATCAATCAAATTTAAAGTTTAGAATTTATAGTTGTAACTAAATTTATATGGTTTAGAATTTAGGTTTTAGATTTAGAATTTAGGATTAGATTTGGAATTTAGAATTTAGGATTATAATAGTATTATATAGAATTTTTACTTCTTTTTTTGGAATTTTGAAGTTACTTATCATCTTATTTGTTGTGCTTTTAGATCTAATAGCATTATTTAGGATTTAAATATGTTTTTATTTTTAAAAACATAAGAAAATAAAAATGATATGATATCTCTTTTCATACTAAGATTATGATAAATCTAATTTTAAAATTAAAATATGTCTTAATTTAAAATTAAATTAAGATAAATTTATAATATTGAAATAAAATATAATCTAATTTTAAATTAAGACAAATTTATACTATGGAAATAAAATAGCTTATTGTGAGTGATAAATGTTGCATTGAAAAACCTAGATTCATAATCCAAAAGTAGCAATAAACTTCTAATTTATAAAAGACATTCCATCTACAACTACCAAACTTAAGATAATCATATGAAACATATAAACAATTCACAAAAAAAATTACCTTCATCAAACTAATAACAAGCTCTATGAATTATACTAAACTACTACAAGCAAAAAAAAAATATCTTTCTAAGTGGCAAAGAAGTTACACATCTAATACAAATCAAGGCATTTATTACAAGCACAAACTATAGTTGTTTGCTCAATACTAATATGGGTTCTTTGTTTTGACTTCTTAATATAAAGAAGTCAATTAAAATAGATTCTTATTACTATAATTATATCAAAGAAGCTAATTTTAGAATTCAAGATTTAAGATTGCAACCAAGTTTATTAAGTTTAGATTTTAGAATTTAGATTTAAGATTTAGGATTTTAGAGTATTTAGTGAAATAAGACCAATCTATGTAACAAGATATAGATAAGATAATTCTATAGATAGTTAGAACCATGGAAGTTTCTAGAATTAGAATTAGATTAATGAATTCAGTAGGATCTAGTATAGAATATCCAAAAAAGAATTTAAGGCGGTTATCTAGGTTTGGCCTATTATGGAATAGGACTTACCAAGGTCTTTTGGGACATCTGGTCAGGTATGGCTTTAGATCCTTTCTCTTAATAAAATTTGGTTTTATATCTTTCTATTCAATTCTACTCTTTTTCTATTTCTATTTTCTCAGTTTTGTCTTCCATGTCTTATTTTATTTAATTCCATTCAATTTTGTCATAATTTATTTTGTCCTATTTTGTGATGAGGCTTTATATTGCTGTAGAATAGAAGGATATTAAGTTTTTAAGATAGTTTGATCCTATTTCATTGATATCAGAGTAAGTATTAGATTGTTTATTTTTGGTAGGGTGTCAATAGTCATCATCTAGCCCAAGATTAGTTGTTGTGGTCACACTGGATATTATGTTGAGGCTACGACTTACTACTCTTAAAAAGTCAATTGAGAGGTGAAAAGACATTATAATAGTAGAGTCTAACAAAGAAATTATAGTATGGAAGATATTGTAGAGCAATCTCAGATGAAGACTTAAATATAATACCTCTTAGGTCAGATAGCTACTTTGTAAGGACAAATAAAAGCCTCAAAGATAAGAGAGTCGATATTTGCTAGGTTGAAATTGAGTAAGCCTAATACATATTTTGGGACTTTAAGACAAGAAGATGTATATCAATGGCTCTTCAACATGCGACAATACCTCCAACTATCTGGAGCAGATACCACTGAAGGAATTATATATGCAGCCAACTATTTGAGAGATACAATAGCCATTTGGTAGCGAGAGTGAGTTCAAAGCTATGAAGCTTAAGGTAGATTTTGTGATTGGGAGGAGTTTGATATTAAGTTTAAGAATCAATTTTGGTCCATCTATGTAGAAAAGATAGCATACGATCAGTTGGTAAATCTTACACAAGCTAGGTCAGTGCAAGATTATGTCTCCCTATTCAAGTTTATAAATCTCTAAATTGATAATATTTTGGAGGCAAAGATGATGGATTGATTCTTACAAGGTTTGAAACGTGAGATCTAATAAGAAATAGAGCTAAAAGATTTATAATCATTTGAAGAGGCCATTCGGATTGCAAAGATAGTTGATAGTATAGATTTTAGAAATTGTGGAGCATGACCTATAATACAAAGTCTTATGCCGCTATCTAATACTATGGCACAACAACCAATGCCAATGGAGATTGATGCCTACAAAGATCATTGACACCATAAAGATGAAAAATGTTTGTATAAAAGAGATTGTATTTCTATTGTCAAGAGTTAGGCCATCAAATTGGAGGTTGTCCAAAATGTCAAAATTCAAGCACCAGCAAGATAAGACAGATTTACAGTCTCAAAATTTACTAAGTCGATAATAAATGAGAGTAGGAAAATGAGGCTCCTCAATAAAGGCACTGAGGGCTAATACTCATGATAGCTACTATCTCTCAAAGACAAATGGCATGGCCTCAGACAACTATAAAAAGAGTCGACTGGTACATTTAATGGAACTAACAAGAGGGCAACCATGTCAAGTACTTATACATTGTGGCTCTACAAAAAATTACATCTTAACTGAAATTTTCAATCGGATTGAAATTAAAACTAAGGCAATCAAGGAAGGAAGTATATATCTTACAAATGATTGAGAGAACGTATTGAATGAGATGTGTAAAAAAAAAACCTAAGATTGATAGATGCCTATATCTGAAGAGAAAAATTTAAGGTGACAAAGCTAAAATATGATGTTATCTTTGGTATGCTATGGCTAAAAATAAAAAACAAACAAATTGATTGGATATCAAGGATAATCTCTTTTAAAGATGGAAGATGCAAAGTGACTCTTTGCACCTCCACATCAAGTGAAGAGAAAATACAACCTACAACTAAAGACTTATTTGTAGAGATGATTTTTATGAAGAAGCAAATAGAGTATGAACAATCGATATATATAGTGGTTCAAAATCTTATGTCAATGGTAGAAAAGACAATTGAAGGAGTAGAACAAATAAATAAACTCATACAAAAGTATCAAGATGTCTTTCCAACTGACCTACCTACTAGCGTACCTCCTGATCAAGATGCCTCCTTTCAAATAGAACTATTGCTTAAAGCCAAAGCAACAAGCTGATCAATTTATTTCCTAATACCAAAAGAACTTGAAGAGCTATGGAAGACATTGGATGAACTCTTAGAGAAAGGCTTCATTTGAGAAAGCACATTACCATTGAAAGCATCTATACTCATTGCACCTAAAAAAGATAGTAGACTTTATCTTTACATCAACTATCAAGGCTTTAATAAGCAGACTATTAAAAATGCATATCCACTTCTACGTGTGAATAATCTTATTGATCAATTTTGAGATATGATTATTTTTAGTAAATTGGATCTTTGGAGTGGCTATTGGCAAACATCTAATGTAAGAGAGAATAGAAAAAAGATGACATTTTGTACATACTAAGGATATTTCGAATGGCAGGTTTTATCCTTTGGCCTTACTAATGCTCCAACTTCTTTTATAGGTCAAATGAACAGATTGTTTTGAGGCCTTTTAGATAAGTATGTAGTCATTTTTATTGATGATATTCTTGTATATAATAAAATCCTTGAAGAGCATGAACAACACCTACAAAAAGTATTACGCCAATTATAAGATAATCACTTCTATTCCAAGCAATCAAAATGTAAACTTTGGAAGTCAAAAGTCACCTTCTTGAGGCATAAGGTATCCTCCAAAGGTGTGCATATGGAGTAAGATAAGATGAAAGCAATGAAAGATTGGTCAACCATTAGGGATGCTTCTGTAGTTTGCTCATTTTTAGGCCTTGTTGAATACTATCGCCATATTGTTTGGCGATTTGCTCATATTTTTGCTTCATTGACAAACCTATTAGAGAAGGATGCTCCATTTGAATGGAAAATAGAACAAAAAAATGCCTTTGATAAGTTAAAGGAGGTACTTATATCTGCTCTAATATTCCAATCATATTATCTTAATCTTTCTTGTATGCTTAACATTGATGCTTCGAACTTTGCTATTAGAACAGTCCTTTAATAAAATTTTGATAGGGACCTTCAACATGTGGAATATGAATCATGTAAGCTTAAAAGTACTGTCACAAATATGTACATTTACTTCAATAATTACTTATATAATTAGGTAGAAGTAAGCAAATATAGATTTATTTCATAAAGTCTTTTAGTAAAGCTTCATAGAAGCTTCATAGATGCGATTTTGAATTTAGATGTATTTGTAGGTTAGAAACTTGGCCAACAAGTTAATCACATGTTGGTAGCTTGTGGAACAAGTTAACCATGTGGTACATACATAGATAACTTGCCTTGTAAGTTAATACATGTGGCTAACAAAGTCAACTTGTTTTGGAGGTCCTATAGAACATTACTGCATAGCTCCTAGTTAAGAGTATATATGGAGGCAAGAGTGAAGCCTTCTTCACTCTTATCAATGCCATTCTAGTCCTTAGTCTTGTTTCAAGACTTCTAGTCTTCTTGTTTTTGGCAATAGCCATTCTAGTTAATATTACATTAACTTTTGAGTGACTTTTTAGTTCTCCTTAGTGACACAAGAATATATTGAGGATTTTATTTTTTTAAGATTCATATCCTTAAAGATTTGACAAGAGTATTAACATACTATTTTTATCTTATTTTAGAAGTGAGTGGATTATTCCACTTCTATTGTTGTATTTTGAAGGTTGTGGACTACTTATATTTTAAACAAAAAAAAACTTATTTTCTAACATTGATCTTTCTTTTAAGAGAATATATTACCCCTCTTTGTGGAAATATTTATTAGAGGTTGTGAATTACCTTCCTCTAATTTAATTTTTTTGGATTTGTTTGAGTTGCCTATAGAAGAAAAGATTATGGACGCTACACCTAGGAGAAGTTAGAATAGATTTATAACTATTATAGATCTTTATGAGCTTGTCAATACTTTTACAATGGAAATCTCATGTATTTCTAATATGAATCATGGATGTACTATGCCTACACTATGGAAGAAGTTCATAGTCTATGTGTCATGGACATACTCATGTAAGCTAGTAATTATATATATAAATAGATAGAAGTAAATAAAAGAAGATAAAAGTAAGTTAATTCTATAGTATTTGGTATAGAAGCTTTCTAGAAGCTTCAAAGATACTATTTTGACTTTATAGATGTCTTTAATTGACTTTTTAGATAAGAAACATGGTCAACAAGTTAGCCACGTGCCACCCATGTTGTTAACTTGAAGATCAAGCTAACAATGTGACCCACACGTAGAAAAACTTGCCTTGTAAGTCAACGCATGTGTCCTACAAAGTCAACACATATTGGAGGTCCTATAGAACGTCGCCACATAGTCCCTCGTTAGATAGTATATATAGAGACAAGAATGAAGCCTTCTTTACTCTTGTCAACTCCTTTCTTGCTTCTAGTCTAGTTTCAAGGATCTCTAGTTTTCTTGGCTTTTAGCAATAGCCTTTTCAATTTCTTTTTTAATATATATATCAAGTTATTTCTATTTTGTCATCTTTCTATGAGAGAAGTCTCACTTGTTTATTTATCTTTATCATGTTCTTGTCCTTGGGAGATTGACAAGAGTACACATATAATATTAGAGATTTGTCTAATCTTGATTAAGAGTGGACTACCTCTTTTTCTTGATAAGATACAAGTATATTCGAAGTTGCAGATTACTCTCTTCTAAACTAATATTGTCCTTAGTATTTTCTTTGTTCTCAAGTCTTCTCTTCTATTTATCTTGAGCAATATTAGACATCTTCTCTTTTCTAAGTGTTATCATGGCAGAACTTGTTGAAATGAAGAGTGCAATGGCACAAATGCAGAGCAATTAAGGGAGTTAATGCTTGCGATGCATCAACTCAATTTACCACCACAAAGAACAATAAGATTGGCAGGAAGTGAAGATATAAAAATGGTTGGAACTGCTTCAACATCTACACCAAACCATGTCCTTTCTCCTATGGTGGAATACCCTTCAAATGTTAGAGAACCAAGAATTGTCCTACCCGAGAAGTTTGATGGTACCAGATCCAAGTTTCGAGGATTTATCAATCAAGTACAACTTATGATTGAACTTCAACTCCAAAGCTATCCAACTCCACGATCGCAAGTTAGATTCATTGGTAAGCTTCTTTCAAGTTCAACATTATCATGGTTTTCATCTTTTCTTGAACGACGAGATCCAATATTAGATAATCTAGAAGCTTTTTTGGCGGAGTTTTGATCCATGTATGGAGAACATGATGCAATTCGTGTTGCAACCAATATGATCTATATTTTATGACAAGGTAATGGATCAATAACATTGTATGCTTCATAATTTTAACAACTTACAATTGATATTAAGTGGGATGATGCTGATCTTATTAGCCAATTTTTCAATGGATTACAATATGAGGTAAAAAATTTAATGCTCAACTTATCTGATTTTCAAACACTAAGTCAAGCAATTGACTTTGCTATGAAGTGCGACAATCACCTTTTTGAATTTTGATCCGAGAAGCATACAAGTGGACCTCAACAATACTATAATTCAATGGCAACACCAACACCTCTTCAACACATACATTTGAAAGTAGAAGATATGTAAATTGATGCAATACATCTCAAACCTCTTATTGAGCAAAAAAAGACTCATCATCGTCAAAAAAGATTATGCTTATATTGTGGAGAATCTAAGCACAATGCTCTACATTGTCCAAAGAAGCGACGCAACCATAAAATGAAGAGTACGACAATTAAAGAAGATAGCATGTTGGAAAACGAACTTGTCCAGCTACAATAGGAACCATGCGGCTGGAATCTTTTACAACGCCTAGTGAAGGTCCTATCCTCTCCTCAAAACCTTCTACATGTTTTATGATAAATGTTATTCTAGGACCTAAATATCACAAAGCCTCTGCCTTATTAGATTGAAGAGCCTCAGTATGTTTCTTAGATGAAAAATTTGCTAAAAGACATAGCATACTTTTAGTGCACAAAACTAAACCTGTTCATGTAGAAGTCATAGATGGTCATCCATTATGTTCAAGAGATATTAATCATAAAATTCTTCCTAAAGAAGTAGCAACTAATGGTTATAGTAGCTTTATAATATTTAATATCATTAGATTTTTCTATAATCTAGTCATTTTAGATTTATCATGGCTAAAAAAATATAACCCTAAAATAGATTGGACTTCTTGTAGTCTTGACTCTTCTGAAAGTATAACTAAGAGTGTAGTTAATCAAGTAGAAAGCCATAAGTCTGGTATAATTAAACTTATATTTGTAGGTATAAGTGCTTTCTTACATGTTGCAAAAGAAAGATCACCTTGTATCATTTATGCCACACCTATTTCTACTGATGAAAAGACTTCAAGTGGCATTCCAAGCCAATATCAAGATTTTCAAGATGTATTTGAGAAGAAGAATGCGGATACTCTTCCAGAACATCATTCCTATGACTACTCAATTGACCTTCAAGAAGGAGCACAACTACCATTTGGACCAATCTACAATTTATCTCAAAATGAGTTAGCTGACCTCAAGGAGTATATTGAAGAGAATTTGGCCAAGAACTTCATACATCATTCCAAATCTCCAGCAGGAGTACCAATTTTATTTGTGAAGAAAAAAGATGGATCATTGTGGATGTGTGTTGATTATCAAGGACTCAACAAAATCACTATAAAAAATAGGTACCCACTAGCTTTGATATCTAGACTTCTTGATCAGTTGAATCAAGCTAAGATCTATACAAAAATGTATCTATGGAGAGCATATAATTTAGTATGCATCAAAAAAGGAGATGAATAGAAGACTATGTTTCAAACAAGATATAGACATTTTGAATACAATGTCATGTCTTTTAGACTTACAAATATACCAATAGTATTCCAACATCTAATGAATGATGTCTATTGGGAGTTTTTAGATGATTTTGTTGTTTGTTACCTAGACGACATCTTAATCTATTCTAAGAACCCAGAAGAACATGAACTTCATGTTCGCCAAGTATTACAAAAAATAAGAGATGCAGGACTCTATGCCAAGATAGAAAAGTGTATATTTCATACTACTCAAGTCGACTTCTTAGGATACATCATTTCAAATGATGGACTTATGATGGATCCTAAGCAAGTTCAAACTATTATGGATTGAAAGATCCCAAAAATGGTGAGAGATGTCCATTGCTTTTTGGGATTTGTCAACTACTATCGAATCTTCATCAAAGTCTTCTCTCAAGTTGCAGCTCCACTTATACATTTGACTTGCAAAGACAAACTTCAATGGAATCAAGAAGCAGAAGTGGCATTTGAAGCTTTGAAGACAACCTTTGTTTTTGTACCAATCTTGTATCACGTCAATTTTTCTAAGCCATTTTTTTATAGAAATAGACGCATCACAATTTACTTTCGATGCAGTATTGTAACAAATGGGAACAGATGATAAACTTCATCCAATAGCTTTTTATTCTAGAAAATTTTCAACAGCCAATGTCAACTACGAGATCCATGACAAAGAACTTCTTGCATTCATGGATTCTTTTCAAGAATAGCGCCATTATCTAGAAGGTGCTTCTAGCCCAGTTATAGTATATACAGATCACAAGAACCTTGAATATTTTATGTCAGCACGTTGTCGTGTTGTGGTTCGGCTACTATATGAAAATAATGTAATTATTTACTTAATATATAATTTATTAAGTAACATGGTAAGAGCCATATTATTAGATTTTAGTTGGTTGTAGAATATAATTTGGTTATTATCTTGAGAAGAGGTTGTTTAAAAAGGTTACTATAGAATTTTTATAACTTTGATTTTGTTTTCATAGTGGCTTTTAAGATTGGTTTAGTTCATAGTGACTTCTAAATAATTAGAATCACCTTTGTTAAACATTGGTGACCTTTGAAAACTTCTTTTGGATTTTTTATTTGGTGTTAAAAAGACTCATTGTAAAAATCTTATAAAAAAAGGGATGAAGAAGGGGGTTTTGGTAGCAAAAGGATTAATTAGGGCACCAATATGGATGAATGGAGATAAATAATAAAAATCTCCATTCCTATTGGTCAAAAATCATGACCAATGGGCTTTGAGGAGGCTGCCCGAGGCCATATTAGGGATTAGGGTTAGTTTCTCGTGGCCATTCGAGTTTTTGAGGCTAGGGTCAGAAGGTTTAGGTTTTTGGATATGGTTTTGGTGCAACATTTGTGTCATTTGGGGTTTATATGAAGAAGTTATAGGCGCTCAAAGTTAAGGTGTAAGTTTTCGACGTACTGTCACTCTTTTGAGCATACCGCACGCATACGGACAGCAAACGAGGATCGGCGACCGGATTTGAAGAGAAAACTTTTTCGGCTACAGTTTGTGCATACTGTTTATCGAATTCCAAGCTTTTATGAAGGAGATATTGGCAGTTGAAGTCAGCGCTTGATATCTAAGGGTAGTAAGTAGCCCGAATTACTTGTGCTTGTGATTTGAGCTATATCTTAGACAATCTGATGAGGTTTTAGCTCAAAATTTTCAAGATTGAGTGTAATCTTGTTGTAAAGCTTTCTATACAAGTTTTGTGTGATTTGGAGCTTGGGTTTAAGAGATATAAGGAAAATAGTTTTCGGAAGCTTGTAAGTTAGGGTTTTGTGCACCTGCTAGGGTTTCTTAGATGCCGAACGATCGGTGATAGATGTACGGTTCAATTTTTTTGTGGTAAAATTTAAGTATAGCATCTAGTTTATGTAGAAATTTGAAACAAAGTGAACGGTTCGATTAGCTTTTATGAATTTTCAAAGTCTGATGTAAAAAGGTCCTTGGCGGGAAGAAATATATTTTGAAGAATTTTAAGATATTTTGAATTTTTATACAAAGCAAGGAGTTTGTTTTTGGGAGCTAAGGCATTATATAAAAAAGAAACCTAAACTCTCTACAGCTAGATACCCAGTGTAGTCCTAGATAGAAAATCACGCCATAAGACAACGTGTTTTGAATTGTCGCGAAGCCCGTTGGAGTATGTTTTTATCAAGATTCGAATTCAAGATCACTTATTGACCAAGAAAACAACAAGGTTTGTCAGATGTACTCTCTAGACAATCTTATCTTCCACCAAAGGAAGGAGATGCTCCTTTTAATCAATAACGGACAATTCTCTTGAAGCTAGAGCATCTTCATCTTTGAGCAATGAAATCAACACTAACTGTTGATTCAACTTTCATTAAACAAGTTCAGTCAAGTATGTCTTCTGATCCTCTTATTCGTGATACTAAGGAAAATCCTTCAAAGTCTTATAATACTTCCAAGTTTGAATTCAAGAAGAATCTACTATATTTTGAGAGATGCCTATATGTTCCAGAAGGTGAAGCTGGATTACGAGTTTTTCAAGCTCATAATGACTTTCCAACAGCAAGACATTTTGAATACAATAAAATGTTGGAACTAATATCCAGGGACTTTTGGTGGCTCCAAATGTAGAAAGCAGTCAAAGATTTTGTACAATCTTGTGATGTTTGCTCGAGATCAAAAATTCCTTATCATCGACCTTACGGACTTCTTCAGCCATTATCCATTCCAAAACAACCATGGACTTCTATTTCTATGGATTTAATCATAGATCTTCCAATCTCAAGTTCTTATGACTCTATATTCATGATAGTAGATGTGAGCTAAATTCCTCCACCCTTAATTGTGTTTAGTAGTCAAGTAGATTAACTTCACTCACACATAATTTTTATAAACCCTAAGTTCATCCATAAATCCTAAGTTCATCCAGAAACCCTAAGTTCATCCAGAAACCCTAAGTTCATCCAAAAACCCTAAGTTCATCCATAAACCCTAAGTTCATCCATAAACCCTAAGTTCATTCATCCTAAATTTCCCTTCATCAATCATCCATCCCTTAAATCTCATTCATTCTATAACATTCATTCATTCAAAGTTTGTTCATCCAATTTTCATCTAAAGATTCATTCATCCAACCATAAGTCAACTTATCATCCAACTGACAATTCGTACAATTGACCTAATTCATCCAAGATTCATCCTAAAAATTAAAGAAAATTGGAAGTCGCCACCTTCCAAGTCATGGTAGCGACCCCCTTGCACGAATTCCACTACAATGGTTGCATCACTAACTTGTTTATAACAAGCTTTGCTATTTTAGAAAGTAGACTTACAAGCGCTTGTCCTCCAACAAAATTCAATGCAAAACAACAATTAAGCTAAGAGAAATCTTGCCTCAAAGTTGCCTGACTTTCTCGGCCTAGTCAGAGCATCCCTGGCCACAAAAACCCTTGCCCTTGCTCCATTCCAGTTGTGCAACGCATATGCTTTAGCATTCCAGAAACTAGAATTGAAGCCGCATCACCTCCAATAATTTTTTCTTGAAAATCTTGAGTGAATTCCAAGATATGACCTTCCAAAGTAGCTTGAGTTGGCGGAGTGCTACATCTTCACCACGGCCGACTCCTCTTCACTCCAACCACCATAACTTCCTTGGCCTTTACTCAATCTAAGCGTGCAAATAGTCCTTGCAAAGCTGACAACAAGAACCATCCCCCACAAAAGTTTCAGCTCCAAATTCAATACTGTCCGCCAACACTCGCCTTCCAAAGTCGGACCTCCAGATCTGGCCGGCAGCTGACCTCCTTGTCACTAAAACCACCACAACTTTCTTGTTTTCTCTCCAAACAAAGCGTGCCTACTGTCCCGAGGAAGCTAACAACAAGATCTAACTATTGGTAAAGTTTGACGTTCTATTTCCAGATAACTAATACACTACAGCTGCGCAATTGCAGCTCTATAGAAACAAGGATACGTGGGGATGCAATTTGGCATGGCTTCGCCCCCAAAAAAAAAGAGAGAGAGAGCGAGTGTGGCCACCCCCACCCTCTTATCCAAGTAGGAAGAGACCAAAGGGTGGCGGCCACATCTCCACCATCCGAATCCACCAACCCTAATCAAGATCAAGGGCCCACATTAACCCTAAGTCCTAAATCCGATTTTAGTGCTGGACATGCCCAAAATCCCCAATTCGAAGCATTTTTTGACAAAACTAACTCCACCAATCTGTTTAAATCATATTTAAACATCAAGTTTGACTATTCATACACCCAAATCTAAGTTCTAGATCATTAAAAACCAACAATTTGACAAACCCATCACAATAAATTTACTTCTAATTATTTTCTTCTCCTTGTCCCTCTTCATCTTCTTCCTTCTTTCTTCTTGGCCTTTTTGTTTTTTTTTTTTGTTTTTTTTTTTTTTTTTTTTTTTTTCTTTTGGCTCTTTTTCTTATCTTTTCCACCACTCTCTTCTCCCTTGATTTTTCTTTCCACTACTAATCATCAATAAGCCACTAACATTAATGTCTATAACTAACTTATTATAACAAAACATAATCAAAATCCTCATTTTTTTTAGATTTTTTTAGTTTAACCAACAATGTAAACCAACTTTTGGGCTCACATAATTGGCGACCATCAAGGGACGAATCCAGCTTGTAGTTGCCAATTTTTGTCCTTTAAAGTATTTTCACCATGCTAGTTCATACTATCGCCTTGTCATAAGATAGAAAGGTGGAGCTCTTGCCCAAAATTGTGCTCCCTCATGTCTTATATTCTTTATACCTGGTACCTGATGTTCGTGTGGAAAACAATTGACCATTCAAGGTCTCCAATTGCATGGAGTTGTTTAAAAACACCTCCTTGACAAGATAAGGACCCAACCATACGGCATCAAACTTGCTTGGAAAGTCGATCTTCCGAGCATCTTGTAACAATACTAACATACCAGGTTGCAAGACCCGAGTCTTGTTCCGTTTATCAAACACGACCTTGCGTCGCCTCTGAATGGCCTCAATGTGTTGAGCCCCTCGTCTTCTGCTCTCATCCAATGCCTCGAGCTCGTACAACCTTGTCTTTAAAGATTGTCTGTCAGTCAATCTGGAATCTACTGCAATCCGAAGGGATGGAACCTCAAACTCAATTGGTAAAACTGCTTCCAGTCCATAGACTAGAGAGAATGGCATAGCCTGCGTGGTGACCTTGAATGTTGTTCTATATGCCCATAAGGCGGCTGGCAGTTTCACATCCCAATCACGCTTGGAGTCTCTAACAGTTTTCCTCAATATAGTACCAAGTGTTTGGTTGACTCGCTTTGTCTGACCATTGGTTTGAGGGTGATAGGATGTAGTCTTCCGGTGATCAATCTAGAATCGCTCAGTCATGGATTCAATCACCTCGTTGAGGAAATGAGTACCTCGATCACTCACAAGGATCTTCGGGACTCCAAATCTAGTAATCACATTCTCAAAGAGAAAGATTGCAGCATTCTTGGCATCATTTGTCCTCACAGCCTTGGCTTCAGCCCACTTAGTGAGATATTCAGTGGCCACTACAATATATGCCATTCATCGAGATGAATGAGGATGAATCTCTCCCACGTAATCGATGCCCCACTTCTCGAATGGCACCAATGGTAGGGAAATGTGAAGCGGCAACTGCATGTGAATGTCATTCCTAACAAATCTCTGACATGCATCACAACGCCTCACATAGGTATGAGCGTCCTTGAAGAGTGTTGGCCAGTAATAACCAGCCCTAAGAATTTTCTGACCAGTCAATTGGCCAGAAAAATGTCCGCCACACGCACTGTCATGATAAGCCGACAAAATGGAAGGAACCTCATCTTCCATCACACAACGTCTTAACACTCCATCCAATCCACGTCGATACAACCGGTTCCCTAACACCACAAAATGACGACTATTGACCCGAATCTTCCACCTCTCGTCCTTGGATAAATCCACTGGCAATTGTTGAGTAGTCAAGAACTCAATAATCCTAGAATACCATGCTGGTCTAGCTGTCACCAAGAAAAGACTCTCGTCTATCAATCTATCATCAATCGGGTGGATCTCCATTCCTCCAGGCAATCTCGACATGTGATCTGCTTGTTTGTGTACGGATCCAGGTTTGTACTCCACAGTGTAATCAAACTCTTGTAGCAACAAGACCCACCTAGCTAGCCGACTGTTCAACTCAGGTTTGTTAACCAAATACTTGATGGCCATGTGATCCACATAAAAAACCACTTTGTTGCTCAACAGATAATGTCTAAACTTCTTAGCTGAGAACACCATGGCTAGACATTCCTTCTCAGTGGTGGAATAATTTTTCTCTGTAAGATTTAATTGCCTACTAGCGTAGGCAATTGGATGATCCTTGCCCTTGCTTGGGCCTTCTACAAGTTGGCACAGAATGCTCCCAATCGCCACCGCACTTGCATCACAATAGATGTGGAAAGGCAAGCCCCACCTCGGCGGCCTCAATATTGGATAAGAAGATAATTCCTTCTTTAGAACCTCGAAAGCATCATTACAAGCCTGAGTCCATATAAATTTGGTGCCTTTCTTGTGAAGGCTAGTGATGGGAAGGGTAATAGTGGTGTAATCTTCAATCAACTCCCTATACCAATCGGTGTGTCCCAATACACGTTGCACTTCCTTCACACTGATAGGAGGTGATAAATTCTGAATTACCTTCATTTTTTCTGGCTCGGGCTCACGACCCCTCTTACTAACCATATATCCCAACAAAATGCCTCTAGTCAAGGCAAGATAGGTTTTTTCTGGATTCAGGGCCATTCGAGCTTTCTTGTACCTCTCTAAGCTTTCTTTCACCAAATGAATGTGAGAATCTGCATCAGATTGGGTGCTGAAATCATCAATGAACACGGTCATTGATTTGTATAACAAGTCTGAGAAGATAGACATCACCAGACGTTAGAAAGTAGGAGGGGCGTTACATAATCCAAATGGCATCACATGCCACATAAACGTCCCCCAAGGTGTTGTAAATGCAGTCTTGTGTCGATCTTCAGGTGCAATAGACACTTGGTTGTATCCAGAATATCCATCCATAAATGTGTATAAATCGTGACCTGCCACTTCTTCCAAGATGCTAGCGATAAATGGCAAGGGAAAGTGGTCTTTTTGGGTGTAAAAATTCAACTTCCTACAATCCAAACACACCCTAAGTTTACCATTCTTCTTCTTTACAAGCACCATGGGAGAGACCCAATCTGTGATCTCAACAGGTTTAATAAAACCTGCTTGGAGTAATTTTTCCAGTTCCTCTTTCACAATCAATTGAAGCTGAGGATTCATTCTCCTCTCCTTTTGCCTGATCGACACTGCATCGGTCATCAAGGGAATTCGATGTTCTACAATCTCAAGAGGAATCCCCTTTAACTCCTTGTAAGACCATGCAAAGACCTCTCGATACTCTCTTACCAACTCACAGTAGGCATTGATCTCTTCATCCTCTAGTTGGCTTCCCATCTTCATTTGTCTTGGTTCTTCTCCTTCAAACTCCACTGTCACAAACTTCCAGTCTTCCTTAGCAACGTGAGATTGCTCATTGTTATCTCGATATCAATCCGAAGGCACATTGGGATAATTGAAAACGTCTTCTCCAACCGTAATTCTCGAAGAACCAGTCTTAAATTTCAATGATCCTCCCAAATGCTCACTTTCCTCTAAAACCTCTACTCCTTCAACATCCTCTATTCCAATCAAATGGACATCTACCTCAATTAAAAGTGTCAAACCATCGTCTAACTCCATTCCAATGAGATTCAATCCTGCCGTCAATTCTGATGAAGAATCAGGGTTGTCCTAGAGCCACTTGGCATACTCTCCATTGTCTGACCAATGGTAGAGATTTGGACCAAGATACTTCAAGGTTTGAACCTCAGCTTCAAACGTCATCCCATCCACGGATTTTAATGGTTTACCTTCTCCAATAGATATGGTGTCAACCACCTCGAGTCCTATCAAAGGCTTGATTCTAACTTTAGTGGAATTTTCATATGGACCGTAAACTATGGAGGGCTTATCACCACCCCACATGATGGTGGCATTGGCCATCCTCAACCACGGACGACCTAAGAGAAGTGGAAAAGATTCTTTGGAAGTGTGCATCCTGATAACATGGAAGGTCACTAAATAATCCTCCCCTCCTGTAGAGATTTTACAGTTCGTGATCTGGCTTAAAGGCCTAGCAGGACTCTGATCTGCCATGTTTAATACAAATGGTGAAGGTCCGGTTAAATTCAACCCCAACTTCTCTATGGTATGAAGTGGCATGATGTTAAGCCCACTACCTCCATCAATGAGCACATTCGGAACCACCTTGTCCACGATAGTGACCTCGATCTCCACTGCCTTCATATCCACTGGCCTAATAGATGCTTGTACCCTAGCCACTGTGCTCTTCTGAGTCTTCTTCTTCATCTTCGCCCTAGGCAATCCTTCTTTGAAACTCTTCCTCATCAAAGGAGATATCTTCAATAGTTGAGCAATTGAGATGTCAGCCTTTATCCTCTGCAAGTCCCTGCAGAGATCATACTTCTAGTAAGAGGTTGGTGTCGTACGACCCAATCCTCCAAACTCTTCCTCTGGAATATCTGGACCCTCCCATTCACCCGGTTCTAACCCTTTACTTGGATCAGAGCCTTCAGATGACCTTTCATCACCTACTGCGGTGCCTACCTCCCTTGTAATTCTTGTCGCCTCCTTTGCAGCCGCCTCAAGAGCTACTAAATCCAACAACTCTTCAGACTCACTACTATCTGAGTCTTCTTCATCGATTGGTGATTGCCTATGAGCTTGCCCTCAGGTAATCACAGCCAAAGTAGCATTCTCATGGCCATCGCCTCCGTCTTTCTTCAATTCGTGGGTCACTAAATTAGAAGGTGCTTCATGTTCTTCAATCACCATTGTGGTCTTTGCTAGAGATGGCGCAGGACCCTTCAATAAGACCTCTTCTGCTACTCTAACATCTTGGTTAGAAGATGGACCTTGTTTCTGGTTTGCATAGTTTTGATAGCCGCCTTGTTGATTTTGGGCAACTAGGATATAACCTTGGCGGGTTTGTAATCCTTCCGGAGGTTGATGGTTTTGTCTGAAATCCTAATAGTTGTAGTAGAGATTAGGAGGTTTTAGGCCCCTCTGATCATCACCACGAGGTCGTCTCTGTTCTCTCATGTTATTCCGCACGTTCTCATAAGGATTTGTTATTGGTGGTGGTAGTTGAATTACCTTATCAAGTTGTCTACATTCATGGGTAGGATGATTGCCACCACAATTGCCACATGGCCATGGTTGGCCATCATCCCAGCACTGACCCGGCTCATGCCATCTCCTGCAAAGCTCATGGTACTCCTTCCGAGGCTTGCCACTTCTACCATATCCTTGAGGACTACCTTGATAACCTCCTTGCCGCTGCTGAGGTCCTCTATCTCTTCCATAGCCTTGTGTTGGCTGATATGATTGAGGATTTGGATTACCTTGAGGCCTTACTCGGCACTGAAGAGATGAATGCCCATTTTGGCCACAAGTAGTGCACCAAACCCCCGAGTTATGGTTACCAGACTCTATCCGAGGAGGTGGGATGTTTGAATTTTGATTCTTTACCATGAATGCCATCTGTTCAGTCAAGGCTTGGATCTGCTTCATCATGGAGTCTTGAAAACCTTCTTGTCCGATATGTATTTTCTTCTCCAAGTCCTCCACTTTCTTCTCCAATTGTGGCTCTGGTAACGCCAATAAGGGTACCGGAGCTCTGGTGGCCGTGGGCATGACATTGTAATATTGGGCACCATTGTTGACTATCGGAGGTGTACTTGACGTGCTTGGTCCTACCGCTTGGCTTACGGGATTAATTGGAATAAACCCCGGGATAGACTCATCTTCCTTCGTCCAATGCCTTTCATAACTTCTCTCGATTAAATCTACAACGCGCGCCGCTGTTTTGGCTTCCTCCAAAGTGGCTGGGTTTCTCTCTAATACTCCCTTGATTGTAGATCGATTAGCAAATCCTTCAATGAAGAATTGCTTTAACGTATCGCCATTCAACAATCCTCTTACATAACGCATGCAGACCAAGTCAAACCTCCTGATGTAGTTAGCCATTTCCTCGTCTCTTTGCTGTCGTACCGCTCCCAGTGCTCTCAAGGCTGTACTTTGTCCAACCTCCGGCCTAAAGTGGTTTAAGAAGGCTACTTGCAACTGGGACCACGTGGTAAAATGTCCCTCATCATGGTCCCGGTACCAATTGTAAGCCTCATCGTGTAAGGTTCTGGAGAACCAAACTAGGTAATACCCCTCGATCCTAATGAGGGATGTTGTCAAAATCTCTATGTACCTCTCCATGTGTAGGGTTGGATCCTCGTCCTTGGTGCCATAGAACTTGGGGAGATTCCCTGGAACTGTGGGCGCTAATAGCCCTGCTGGCATAGCCACGGGCAAACCTCATGGCCTAACTAAGGGATCTAAAGCTGGAAGCCACTCCGTCGCCATCTCATGAACAAATCCTTCGACCGCAGGCACAAAGTCCAAGGTCCTATCCTGTTCTCCTATTTCCCTAAGGTTCACGTCTCCAAACACTCCGTCTTCAAGGTCTACGTGTTCTATCTCTAACTCCTCCACTTCCAACTCCTCCAATAGCTTGCTGCCCCTGACATCTCCTAAAGCCTTTTCTAAATTCCTTCTAATGTCTCCTCCAAGAAATTCTTCATTGCTTCTACTATTAATGAGTGTATTCCGAGAAGGGGCTGCTTCCTTGTTATCCATGACCTTGCCCCCACGTCTTCCAATATGTTCAAGTCCTTGGTTCAAAGTAGGTTTTTGAGATCTAGTTTTCAGGAACATCTAAATGTCCTCACTGACCTTCTCTCATTACCTACCAACCCATTTTTTTTTTTTTTTTTTTTTTTTTTGAAATTTTTAAATTGATAATTAATAATCTAGCCTACCCTCAGGTGGGTAGGGAACGCAAACCACCAAGATAGTATTTATGGGTGATGACATGGAATTCACTAAGGCAAACCAGCCCGCTAGTCCAATCTTGGCATACGGTACAACCTATGTTGTGGGGCTTACCCGGTCAGTAAACGAGACATTGTGATTCTGCCTTCGCGGCCAGAACCCCCCTCGTTCTCAATTCAGCTCACTGCCGAGGCATTACCCACTAACAAGGCAACGACAACGACGAATTACAATCCTAAGTTAACATAGATCATTCAATGTATGATGGTTTACCTCATGCAATTCCAGCTTCCTGCACAATTAGTATACCACCGGCCTCTCGATCACATGCTAAGGTTTCTAGCACAAACTACTATAGATATCTCCAAGACCCACATACCTTCTGCTGTGCTCCTTCCAATCACGACCCCATCATCTTGCTCCTATTATTTCCTTCCTCCATGTAATCAATCATCTCAACTCAAAAAAAAAAAAAAAAAAAAAAAAAAAAATTGTTAGACAACGTCTCTAAGATTGGCTCCCAGCAAACGCACCATTTATGTGAGCTAAATTCCTCCACCCTTAATTGCGTTTAGTAGTCAAGTGGATTAACTTCACTCACACATAATTTTTATAAACCCTAAGTTCATTCATAAATCCTAAGTTCATCCATAAATCCTAAATTCATCTATAAATCCTAAGTTCATCCATAAACCCTAAGTTCATCCATAAATCCTAAGTTCATCCAGAAATCCTAAGTTCATCTAGAAACCCTAAGTTCATCCAAAAACCCTAAGTTCATCTATAAACCCTAAGTTCATCCATAAACCCTAAGTTCATCCATAAACCCTAAGTTCATTCATCCTAAATTTCCCTTCATCAATCATCCATCCCTTAAATCTCATTCATTCTATAATATTCATTCATTCAAAGTTTGTTCATCTAATTTTCATCTAAAGATTCATTCATCCAACCATAAGTCAACTTATCACCCAACTGACAATTCGTACAATTGACCTAATTCATCCAAGATTCATCCTAAAAATTAAAGAAAATTGGAAGTCGCCACCTTCCAAGTCATGGTAGCGACCCCCTTGCACGAATTCCACTACAATGGTTGCATCACTAACTTGTTTATAACAAGCTTTGCTATTTTAGAAAGTAGACTTACAAGCGCTTGTCCTCCAACAAAATTCAATGCAAAACAACAATTAAGCTAAGAGAAATCTTGCCTCAAAGTTGCCTGACTTTCTCGGCCTAGTCAGAGCATCCCTGGCCACAAAAACCCTTGCCCTTGCTCCATTCCAGTTGTGCAACGCATATGCTTTAGCATTCCAGAAACTAGAATTGAAGCCGCATCACCTCCAATAATTTTTTCTTGAAAATCTTGAGTGAATTCCAAGATATGACCTTCCAAAGTAGCTTGAGTTGGCGGAGTGCTACATCTTCACCACGGCCGACTCCTCTTCACTCCAACCACCATAACTTCCTTGGCCTTTACTCAATCTAAGCGTGCAAATAGTCCTTGCAAAGCTGACAACAAGAACCATCCCCCACAAAAGTTTCAGCTCCAAATTCAATACTGTCCACCAACACTCGCATTCCAAAGTCGGACCTCCAGATCTGGCCAGCAGCTGACCTCCTTGTCACTAAAACCACCACAACTTTCTTGTTTTCTCTCCAAACAAAGCGTGCCTACTGTCCCGAGGAAGCTAACGACAAGATCTAACTATTGGTAAAGTTTGACGTTCTATTTCCAGATAACTAATACACTACAGCTGCGCAATTGCAGCTCTATAGAAACAAGGGTACGTGGGGATGCAATTTGGCATGGCTTCGTCCCAAAAAAAAAAAAGAGAGAGAGAGCGAGTGTGGCCACCCCCACCCTCTTATCCAAGTAGGAAGAGACCAAAGGGTGGCGGCCACATCTCCACCATCCGAATCCACCAACCCTAATCAAGATCAAGGGCCCACATTAACCCTAAGTCCTAAATCCGATTTTAGTGCTGGACATGCCCAAAATCTCCAATTCGAAGCGTTTTTTGACAAAACTAACTCCACCAATGTGTTTAAAACATATTTAAACATCAAGTTTGACTATTCATACACCCAAATCTAAGTTCTAGATCATTAAGAACCAACAATTTGACAAACCCATCACAATAAATTTACTTCTAATTATTTTCTTCTCCTTGTCCCTCTTCATCTTCTTCTTTCTTTCTTCTTGGCCTTTTTGTTTTTTTTTTTGTTTTTTTTTTTTTTTTTTTTTTCTTTTGGCTCTTTTTCTTATCTTTCCCACCACTCTCTTCTCCCTTGATTTTTCTTTCCACTACTAATCATCAATAAGCCACTAACATTAATGTCTATAACTAACTTATTATAACAAAACATAATCAAAATCCTCATTTTTTTTAGATTTTTTTAGTTTAACCAACGATGTTAAACAACTTTTGGGCTCACATAATTGGCATTTTACCAAGATGGCATATTTTATACCATGTACAAAATCTATCACAGGTGAAGAAACAATCAAGCTCTTTCTTAACAATATCTATTGCTATCATGGATTACCCAAGGATATTATATCAGATAAGAGAACTCAATTTGTATCAAGATTTTGATGGACTCTTTTCAAGATTCTAAAAGTGGATGTAGAATAAGTAGTTATTTTCAGAATATAGATACCTAGTGTATAGTGTAAACAGGGATAGATAATTGTTGAAAAGATAGTTCAGCAGGTAGAATGGATGAATAGTCAGGAAAAGTAGTTATCATCTGTAGTATAGGAGTTGGTATCTTGGAGGTAGTATAAGGAGGATGGGAGAGGGGAAGAAAATGCCAGACTGTGAGAGTTGTTAGTCGAGGGCCAGACTGTGAGAGTTTTGAGTCGAGGGCCAGATTGTGAGAGTTGTGAGCGAGGGCCAAACTGTGAGAGTTGTGAGCCGAGGGCGAGACTGTGAGAGTTGTGAGCAGAGGACCAGACTACGATAGTACGGAGCCGGGGATAAGCTTGGTGCTATCTCTTCTTCTTAGTTTTCTTATTTCTTTTGTGTTAGTGTTGATTCTAGTGAAGAGAATTGATTTAATGAATTAATGTTTGATTTGCAAAGTTGTTTATGGATCACTATTTATCAATTGTTGTGAAAGATTGAGGACGTATGGAAGTTTCCAGTCACTGTTTATTGCAAGGTTGTAAGTTTAGTGGAGAGGAATTGTAATCGAAGGAATTGTCTTGATTAGATTCTGTGGATTGAAAGTTGTTCGTTCCAAGGTTTGGGATATGCTTGTGTATTCGTGAATTATACAGGGTAGTGAAATCGTTGTCGTGGATGTTATTGTATTGATATGAGAGAGTGGACAGTAGGAAAAAAAGTTAAGTATTCTTTGGTATAGTAAGCATTCAGCAGTAGCAGTTAATTGTTTGACCCTAACAATTGGAGCTCATATACATGGTCATTCCCCGTGTTCGAATCCCCCTATATAGCTTTATTCTGGGAGGTTTCTTCCGGAATAAGTAAAACGAGTAATCACATTTTAGCGTCGATGCCGGGGATTGAAAACATTATTCAGTGTTAGAAATTAACTGTCGAAGCAGTAAAAGAGATTAGGAAGCAAACTCAATAGAAATAATGAAAGAGTATGGTTATTAAGAATCAGAATTTAACAGCAAAGAGAATAAAGCAATCAAAAAAAAGAACAAAGCAATCGCAAGCAAGAAATTTGTTGCGTAATGAGCAAGATTGTAAATTAAAAAAGAAGCATCGACAAAGTTGGATTAAGCCGTGGTTGCATGCCTCTCGACATATTCGATCATACCCAGAAGACGATCAACCTCTAATATTTCAGAAGTACATATTGTTAAAGAAATTGCCAAGTGCACTCGCGGGGAGCACTGCTAATAGTCCAGCAAACCTCTCGAAGCCGTTAATGGAAAACGAGGAAGGCACAGAGGAATTAGGTACCCCACTAGGTATCTTCTCAATTGGAAATACGTTTGATCCTAACAAGACTGGTTCTGAAGATCGACATAGATCACTTACCAATAAAGACCAATTCAGAGTATATCAAAACCTGTCATTTTTATCGCATATTCAACCAGTAAAATTATTTGGGGATAATAATAGTCAATCGAGAAGGCCTGGAAGTCCGAAAAAGACTTTTGCAGGAGACAATTTTTATTTTAATAAGAAATTGAGCAGAACACCGACATCTTTAATGACGTCTGGAGGACCAGCAGTTCCGATTGTAGTTCAAATAGATGCAGTGGGCGATCGAACGACTAGCGTTGTGTCATTACCTATTTTTTGGGGTTTGCCATGTGTGGATCCAGATCAACATTTGTCTCAATTCTTGATAGCGTGTGTAGCCAATAATGGAAGAACAAAAGACATTTGGCTGAGATGGCTGCCAGCAACATTGAAAGATACAATGTTTGAGTGGTATAACCGCCAACCTGTAGGACAATTTATCAATTCGGAGGCATTGAAAAATATATTTTTAGCCCATTTTCGACCAATTGGTTTTGAAGAACATCTTGGAGAAAAATTAATGAACAGTAGAATGGTACCAGGAGAAGCGATACAGTCATATTATGGTCGTATAGCGGATATACTTTGAAAATAGCCAAATAACCAAATGCCGAAATCATTTGTGTTGTCCATATTGGTTAATGGACTACATCCACCAAAATTGAAAATATTTGTAAAGGAGGCCCAATCAGCCACCATTGCATCATCTCTTAAGTGAGCAAAAATATAGGAGGAATGTCACTATGACAAAAACTTAACAGTTGGAGCCACAATGATTCCATCTCAAGGAGGTTATCAAATGACAAATTGGAATGACGCATCGGGAAGTTATCTAGGAAGGAATGATTATGGTACAATTCCACAGGGAATAGTGGATGCCGTTCCATTGCAAGCTGTACCACCATCATCATCACATCCGTATGCGTCTTATTCTGCATATCAGAAACCAATACTTACAAAGGAATTGCCAAATGCATTGGTATCAAGAGATCCCAATGAGTCATTGCTTTTAACATTGTCGAAAAAAATGGATGAATTGGTTGTGAATCTGGCCAAGGATAAAGAAAAAAGGCATAAATCAACCAATATGCATCCCAATGTCTAGTGCAACAATTGTAAGAGGCAAGGTCATTTAGTAACAGAATGTCCTTCACCACCCCAAATGACTGTACACTGTACCTTTTGCGGGGGCAAGCATATTACCACCAACTGTTGGAATTTACAAAAGCAACAACAACTCAGTAACTAGATAATGACTCAACCAACTCAATGGGACGTCAATCAAGTGCAAACGGAAAATAGGTTTGGCTGGAATGGAAATCGAGCGAATAAATAAAACAGGAATTATTCTAATTTTCTAAACTCTGAATTTTACCAAGAAGGTGTATCCAATACTCACGGATTGGCGATGAACCAACCAAAATACCATCAATATCCACCCATGACGAAGCCAATGCCAGACTCTACAGTAACAATGGGTCAACCAGGATCCTTTACTCATCCGACATAGAACAAACTTAGCCGTTATATACCCGTAGAGACACCCAATATCCCTAAAGGAGTTGGTAGGAGACCACTTCATTGCTATCGTTGTAGACAAATTGGTCATTATACGAATGAATGTCCTAATCCAAGGGCCAGTGATGACTATGCTCTAATATGTGGAAATTGTAAGCACTCTGGTCACACGTATCAGCAATGCAATGCATCCTTTAATTATAATAATCGGGACCAACAAATACAAACAAGCCAACCGACGGAGGACAAAGGCCCTGTTTAACAAGACGCACTACTACATCGTGTCAAGGTGGTGAACGTAGTGCTTACCAAAGGTCAATAAAAAGACAAGAATCTAATTCACGATATAGATGAACTAATCACAGGAGAGCAAGTAGCGCCGTCCATGGGGCTAAACGAACCAATATTAGTATTGGGACGTATCCCAATATTGAGACCTCAACAGACTAAGGAACTCAATTTGGTTTCACATGCCAATTTATCGAAACCATCCAATCTAGATCCTGTTACGGACTTCGTATCCAGTATGAGACGTGACTCGGTGACACAATCCAATGAGGTCCCAATAACGGAGGCTTCAATTCCATTCCAAGCAGTTCCAATCTCTACACAGTTCCGAGAAACGTCCTATCCGTTGAAAGATCCTCTCGGGGGTGAAAATTCCAAAGAAGCCCCGGGTGCTGTTCCAATTCCGAGTCCAGGGCGGAAGAATATCTTATCTCATGGAGTTAAACTCAAACCAATGAAAAAAAAGAGGGCATTAGAAATTATCCTAAATATAGAACCTTATGATATTTTGAAGGATCTGGATGCTATTCGGCCTTCTATTCTATGAAGCAACTTCTAGCAGTCGCACCAAAGTACCGTTCTACATTGAATTCATCATTAATATGGTATAAGCATCGTAATAAAGAAGTTTGTGAAGTCAATTTGAACCTTGACCCAGGTGCACCAACCATCGATGTTTTGAATGACGGTGTTATGATCTCAGGTGTTCAGGTAGATGGTGGTTCCAGCGTCAATTTAATGAACGCTGATACAATGGATGCTTTAGATTTGGAACACTTAGTACCCACGATATTAGTATTACGGATGGCAGATCATAGCTGGGTTAAACCAATGGGTATCTTACGGAGTGTTCAAACTATGATTACTGGTATTGCATATGAAATCGACTATATCATCTTTCGGTTACAACGTTTGACTTTATCATATCTAATTTTATTGAGACGACCCTGGCTTTATCAAGCAAAGGCCAAGAACGATTGGAATCGGAGTACTTTAACAATTGGCAAAGGCAGAGATAAAATGGTGTTACAAATGTACCTTGTACACTATCACGAGGAGTCTCAATTGCCAGCATCTGAATTAACGTTGGACGATGAGCTTAGCTCCGATGACAACGTAGTAGCACCAATTACGAAGGCGCCCGTGGAAGGAGCACTATACCCTGGAGTGGTGTATCAATGTAGAGGTCCGGGGGAGTACTTGATATACCTGACGGACTCAAAAAACTCGGATTATGTTAGTATTGATTGGATGACGAAGTATGATGTGCACCATGTTAGTGCCCTAGACACATGATTCAGTACTTCATACATGTCGAACTTATCGATTGATTTTAAACCAGTGCGGGGATTAAAAAAAACATCACCGTTGTACCTTTATGTCAAACTATCAACTTGGCGACCACAGCAGAACCTCAGACAATTAAGGTCTACAAAGGTATTAAAGAACAAGAGTTGACCTGCTGGACCAAATTTTTCTTGCATCATAAATCCGCTTTTGCTTGGACTTATGATGATTTAAAAGGTATTCCCACTGAAGTCTGTGAGCATCGTATTATTTTAGAAGAGAACACTAAACCGGTACGACAGAGGCAACACCGGCTTAAACTAAAATATTTCCTTTTAGTGAAAGAGGAATTAGATAAACTTATCGACGTGGATTTTATTTATCATGTTCTGCATAGTGCATGGATGTCGCCAATCGTGATGGTATTAAAAAAGAATGGAAATTATCAGGATTTTTGGAAACTTAATGCAGCCACCAAGAAAGATTATTTCTCATTACCTTTCACGGTGTCGTACTGTAAATGCTTACAGTATGTAAAAATTAGTTAAAACATATTATATGTTGATAAATCTAGATGTATGTTAGAGTGGCTAGTAGATTAAACTAAAAGGAGTTGGTATAAGAAACTTTACCTTGTTTCTTTATTTCTTTTGATTTTGACATTATATATATATATATATATATATATAGGACCTAAATGTTTAGTATGAAGCCTTGGGAGAAGGTAGAAGCCTAAGGATGAAAATATAAACTAATAGGAGGCTAATTGAGAGGGATGAAAGCAAGGCATGGTCGGATGAAGGCAAAGAATGAGAAACTTCATCCCTACTGGTCGAAGGCCATGCCAATGGGCTTCAAGGAGGCTGTCCGAGGCCTTATTAGGGATTAGGGTTCCTCTTTTGAGGGCATTTGGAGATTACAAGCTAAGGTTGTAAAGTTTAGGATTTGGGATACAATTTTTGTGCAACAATTAGAGGATTTGGAGTTAGGGTGAAAAAGTTATAGCCGTTTGAAGTTAAGGTGTTTATTTACGACATATTGTTACTCTTTTGAGAGTATAAGGAGTTTTACAGCAGCTTTTGAAGATCGGAAGGAGCGACTAGAACGATGATTTCAAGGCCTACATCTTTTACGAAAGAATTATTACTTTTGGAGTTTATATGAAGGAGTTGTAAGGAGTTGAAGGCGACGCTTCCAAATCAAAAGCAGTAAGTAAGCGGGTTTGTTTGTAGTAATAGTTGAAGCCATAACTTGAGTTTTTAGACAAATTTTTAGCTCAAAATTTTTTGGATAATGTAAAATTTTGTGTTAAGAAGCTATACATACAAATTTCGTGGCATTTGAGCTTACATTTTGTGAGATATAAAGAGAATTGCATGCGGATGTATAAAGACAAGGGTTTGAAGCGGCTGTTAGAGATTTCAAGATATCTCAAGATCTGCAATGAATTTGCGGTTGAAAAGTTTTGTAGAAGTTAATAAGAATACATTAGTACCTCATGTAAAATTAGAGTTTGTTTGGACGGTCGGATTAAGAGATATAAGGTGTTGAAGTTCGGGAAATTCTCCACATAAAAATAAACAAGGATTTAGAAGATTTTATCATATTTTGGAAGTTGTGGGTTATTAGAGGATTGTGTATTTGGTGTAATTATTCAAAAAGAGAAAAAATATATATAAACTTAGGGCTTCCCTTATTTTCAAGCTTGATTGAATAATTAGTGACAGCTAGAAGTCCAACGTTTTCTTGAGGCAAACTCTCTCTACCTCGACAATGGACAGTATGGATAACATATTGGTATTATCACTAGGTAGTAAAAGAATAGGAGTGGGGCACCAGTTAAAGTCATTTTGTGGTGTTTTTTTGGGTTGGCTGGAGTGGCATTTTCTTGTATTTCTTATATTTTCGAGAGTAGTAGTTGCAAATAAAAGTTAACATTGAGGAGCCAGTCACAAGAAAGAGAACGCATAGTGGAGACCTACAGTAAGAGCTATTTTGGGCTCGCAGTAATTCAATTTTGGAACTAGAAAAAGTGAAGGGTCAGTTGGTAATGGAACGAGAAAAGACCGAGTTATTGGCGCAAGAGAAATTGGTATTGAGTGACCAATACAAATGTGAAATGGAGCGGTTAAGGGCTGAAATTGAGGCCTTGAACGCCGAGGTGATAAGATTGGCAGAGGATTTAGTCAATATTGGTCAAGCACAAGTATCGACGTTGCCAGTTCTCGAAGTTCCAGAAGAGAGGAGTCACTTTTAGCACCAGTTGGAATTGAGAGATGCCCAGATCTTGAATTTGGAAGCTCAAGTCCATGAACTGGGTGAGTACAATGAAGACCTTTCAGCTCAGTTGAGGCAGGAGCCGATGGAAGGATTAGAGGAGGACGAAGATTTGTAGTTGGAACCAAAATCGATGGAACTAATAACAGATACTGTGACAATTGATTAATTAGATAGGCTAGAGAGATCACAATTTTTGTAGAGTTTTGTTAGATAATTTTTAGATAGGTATCAATTGAGTGTTTGCGAGGATGCTGCATAGTTAGGAGTGGGGCTATGTAGAATAAGTAGTTATTTTCAGAATATAGATACCTAGTGTATAGTGTAAACAAGGATAGATTACTGCTGAAAAAGTAGTTCAATAGGTAGAATGGATGAATAGTCAGGAAAAGTAGTTATCATCTGTAGTATAGGAGTTGGTATCTCGGGGGTAGTATAAGGAGGATGGGAGAGGGAAAGAAAATGCCAGATTGTGAGAGTCGTAAGCCGAGGGCCAGACTGTGAGAGTCGTAAGCCGAGGGCCAGACTGTGAGAGTTGTGAGCCGAGGGCTAGACTGTGAGAGTTGTGAATGGAGGGCCAAACTACAATAGTACTGAGCCGGGGATTAGCTTGGTGCTATCTCTTCTTTTTAATTTTCTTATTTCTTTCGTATTAGTATTGATTCTAGTGAAGAGAATCAATTTAATGAATTAATGTTTGATTTACAAAGTTGTTTATGGATCACTATTTATCAATTGTTGTGAAAGATTGAGGACGTATGGAAGTTTCCAGTCATTGTTTATAGCAAGGTTGTAAGTTTAGTGGAGAGGAATTGTAATCGAAGGAATTATCTTGATTAGATTCTATGGATTGGAAGTTGTTCGTTCCAAGATTTGGGATATGCTTGTGTGTTCGTGAATTATACAAGGTAGTGAAATCGTTGTCGTGGATGTTATTGTATTGATATGAGAGAGTGGACAATAAGAGGAAAAATTAAGTATTCTTTGGTATGGTAAGCATTCAGTAGTAGCAGTTAATTGCATGATCCTAACAATTGGAGCTCATATACATGGTCATTCCCCATGTTTGAATCCCTTTATATAGGTTTATTCTGGGAGGTTTCTTCCGGAATAAGTAAAACGAGTAATCACAGTAGATATAAAAGTATCTTCAGCATTCCATCATCAAATTGATGGATAAATAGAGCATGTTAATCAAGTTTTGGAGCAATATTTAAGATGTATCATTAACTACCAACAAGATGATTGGACAACTCTTTTGCCATTGGCAGAGTTTGATTATAATAACTTGATACATTCTTCTACAAAACAAATACCTTTCTTTGTCAATTATGGTTATCATCCACGACTTGATACTTTTGACTTTTTAAAAGTTGATAATCGTGCTGCGAAAGATTTGGCAATTCATTTGTTAGAGCTACATGCAACGATAAAGGCATAATTAAAAGAAGCTCAAGAATAACAAAAGGTTAATGCAGATGTCTATTGAAAAGAACAACCACCATTTCACATGGGTGATAAGGTATGATTACTTCGTCGCATTATCAAGACCACTCATCTTTGTGACATGTTGGACTATCAAAGGCTTGGACCATTTTCTATTTCTATACAAATCAATCTAGTTGCATATCGTTTACATCTACCAGAGTCAATGAAAATCCATCTAGTATTCCACGTGTCTCTTCTTGAACTATACAAGATAGTAGACATACCAAGAAGAAAACAAGCTCCACCTCCTCTTATAGAAGTAAATAATAATGAAGAGTTTGAAGTAGAAGAAGTCTTATATTCAAGGTGACACCAAAATAAATTGGAATATCTTGTCCATTGGCGTGGATATGATATTAGTGAATGCACATGGAAGCTAGTAAAGAATCTTATAAATACAGCAAAGGTGGTGGAGGCTTTTCATTGACGACATCCATCAAAATCAAGATGAAAACCTTCTTTATCAAAGAAATAAGATCTAGGCAAGATATCATTCTACTTTCAATCATTGTTTGTAGCTTCTTTGTAGTTGTGATGCTTAGGAGATGGAGAACCAATAACCAATTGATTCGACTCAAGAACCTTTGTTTGCTGACCTACCGAATGAGACATTACGATTTTTTCAACCTTCAAGATCTTCAAGAATGACATGTTCTTCCTTAAATAGATGGCGAGATACAATACATTTGATATCACGACCTTGGAAGGGACTCCCAATGTTTGATGATTTTACTTGAGGTAGGAACAACTCTTGATGGTGTTCTAAATATTTTATTCGAAGGAAGTTATGAAGGCTTCAACAATGATCAAATAAGTGGATGGTCTTGCAGCCTTGGTATGAGACACTACCAATGATTGAAAGGTCCTATCAATCATCTTTGAAGAGAACAAAGATCAGAGTATGTGGCGAATACAATTTGTCACATCATAGATTTTTTTAACATATGATGATTGCTCCTCATGGAACTCATTTCTAGAAGGGAGGGTAATGTCATGGACATACTCATGTAAGCCAATAATTACATATATAAATAGATTGAATTAAGTAAAAGTAGATAAAAGTAAGTTAATTCTATAGTATTTAGTACAGAAGCTTCCTAAAAGCTTCATAGACACTATTTTGACTTTATAGGTATCTTTAATTGAATTTTTGGATTAGAAACGTGCTCAACAAGTTGGCCACTTGCCACACATGTTGTTAGCTTGAAGACCAAGCTACTTATGTGGCCTATATGTAAAAAAACTTATCTTGTAAGTCAAGGCATGTGTCATACAAAGTCAATACATATTAGAGGTCTTATAGAACGTCGCCATGTAGTGCCTCGTTAGATAGTATATATAGAGACAAGAGTGAAGCCTTCTTCACTCTTGTCAAGTCCTTTCTTGCTTCTAGTCTAGTTTCAAGGATCTCTAGTTTTCTTGGCTTTTGTCAATAGCCATTTCAGTTTCTTTCTTAATATATATATCAAGTTATTTCTATTTTTTCATCTTTCTATGAAAGAAGTCTCACTTGTTTATTTGTCTTTATTATTTTCTTGTCCTTGATACTATGGCAAGAAGTTGTACAATTAAAGGAAGAAAATAGATCGACTTTACAACCAAATCTAGGGAGTTTTACTTCTATAAGTATGACGGGGATAATGATTAGTATACTTGAGAAGTTTGATGGAATAAGTTCAAAATTTCTAAGATTTTTGCAACAAGTCAAGTTCTATTTAAGGTTGCATCCTATTCAAATTAGATTCATAAGCACACTTCTATTAGGAAGTACTCTCTCTTGTTTTGCACCTTTAATGGAAAAAAGTTTTATGACTCTTTTATGATTTAAATTCATTCATAGAAGTGTTATTGTGACATTTGGAGAAAGTGATCGAGAATGAGTAGCAAAGACCAAACTCTTATCTTTACAATAAGGATTACGAACAACCACTACATATGTTGCTGAATTCTAAAACCTTGCTTGTGATGTGGATTAGAATGATTAAACACTCATCAATCAATTTCGATATGGATTGAAAGATATTGTCAAAGATTTGTTATTAACAATACCAAAAATAAAATCTTTGAAACAATTTATTGCTCAAGCCATTACATGTGATAATCAATTATTTGAAAGGCATCAAGAACAAAGACTTGGGTCAAGAGGAACAAGTCAAGTAATAGTGACACCTTTTAAGTTTTTTGAAATGTATTCTTCAAGGCTGAAACCAATGTAAATTGATACAATACATTATAAATTCTCACAAAGTAAGAAAAGACTCGACGTTGCTAAGAGGGTTTGTGTTTATACTATAGAAAAGCTAAGCGCACTAATCAACATTGTCCAAAGAAGCAACACAATTATAAAATGAGGAGCACAATTACCAAAGAAGATAATATATCAAAAAACGAGTTACTCCAGCTACAATAGAGACCATGGAGTAGAATCATGTACAATACCTAGTAAAGATCATATTCTCTACTCAGATCCCTCATCCTGTTTTATAATAGATGTATGTTTAGGACCTAAAAATCACAAAGTCCTTGCCTTATTAGATTCAGGAACTTTAGCTTGTTTTATAGACAAAGATTTTGTCAAAAATCAAAAATACCTTTAATCAAAAAAACTAAATCCATACATGTAGAAGTCATAGATGGTTATTAGTTGTCTTTTAGAAATATTATCCATAAGACTATTCCTTTAAATGTAACAATTAAAGATTATAATAGCATAATAGTATTTAATGTAATAAGATCTCTCTCTAATCTGATTATTTTAGGATTATTTTGGCTAGAAAAATATAACCTTCAAATAGATTGGATTTCTTGTAATCTTAATTTTTTTGGTATTATAATCCAAGATTAAGTTAATGAAGTAGAAGTACATGAGTCTAGTATATCTAAACCTTTATTGTTAGGTATAAGAGTTTTCATGTATGTTACAAAAGAAGGATCATCTTTTGCTATATATGCTACATCCACTTCTAATGATGGAAAAACATCAAGTGATATTTCTAGCGAATATGAAGAATTCTAAGAAATTTTTTAAAAAAAGAATACAGATATTTTTTTTTTACAAATCATAAGAACAATGTTCTAAAAAAATATCTGTATTCTTCTTTTTTTTTTTACAAATCAATTGAGAAGCATATAATTTAGTTTGTATCAAAGAAGAAGATGAATGAAAGATTGATTTTCAAAGTAGATATAGACATTTTGAAGATAATGTCATGCCTTTTGGACTCACGAATGCATTGGCTACTTTTCAGTATCTTATGAATGATGTTTTTTTGTGAATTTTTAGGTGATTTTGTCATTTGCTCCTTAGATGACATTCTAATCTATTTTCAGAATATAAAAGAATATGAACTTCATATTTATTGTGTGATACAAAAACTTAGAGATATAAGATTATATGCTGAGTTGAAAAAGTGTGTATTCCATACTAATCAAGTTGACTTTTTAGGATGCATCATTTCCAACAAAGGCCTTATCATGGATCCCAAGAAGATCCAAACTATCATAGATTGGAAGATTCCAAGAACAATATAAGATGTGCAATGCTTTTTAGGCTTTACTAATTACTATAGAATCTTCATCAAGAATTTTTTTTAAGTTATAGCTTGACTTATACGTTTGACTTATAAAAACAAACATGAGTGGAATAAAGAAGCAGAAGCATCATTTGATGCTTTAAAAAAGGAATTTACTTCTGTACTAATCTTGTATTATGTCGACTTTTTCAAGGTACTTTTTATAAAAACAAATCTATCAGACTTTGCTATAGGTGTTGTGTTGTTACAAATGGAAATTGATGATAAACTCCATCTAATAGCTTTTTATTCCAAAAAAATTTTAGTAGCCAAAATTAATTATGAGATCCATGATAAAGAGGTCTTTGTAATTATGGATTTATTTCAAGAATGGTGTTATTATTTAGAAGGCGCTTTAAGTCCAATTATTATATATACGGATCATAAGAACCTCGAGTACTTCATGTCAGCACGTGTTTTGAAACATCATCAAGCCCATTTGAGCATGTCTTTATCTTGTTTCAATTTCAAGTTCACTTATCGATCCAAAAAACAACAAGGTCTATCAGATGCTATCATGTTGTAGTTCGGCTACTATATGAAAATAATGTAATTATGTATTTAATATATAATTTATTAAGTAACATGATGAGAGCCATGTTAGTAGATTTTAGTTGGTTGTAGAATATAATTTGATTATTACTTTGTTAAGAGGTTGTTTAAAAAGATTACTATAGAATTTGTAATAACTTTAATTTTCTTTTGATAGTAGCTTTTAAGATTGGTTTTGGTTGATAGTAACTTCTAAATATTTAGAGTCACCTTTATTAGACATTGGTGACCTTTGAAAACTTATTTTGGTTCTTTTATTTGGTATTTAGAGCATAAATTATGTAAATCTTACAAGAAAAAAGATTGAAGAAAGGTTTTCATAGCAAATGGAGTAATTAAGGCACTAATATTGATGAATGGAGATGAATGATAAAAATCTCCATTCCTATTGGTCAAAAATCATGACCAATGGGCTTCGAGGAGGCTTTTTGAGGCCATATTAGGGATTAGGGTTAGATTCTCGGAGCTATTCGAGCTTTGAAGGCTAGGATCAGCAAGTTTAGGTTTTTTGCTATGGTTTTGGTGCAAGTTTTGTATGGTTTGGAGTTTATATGAATGAGATACAATTGCTCAAAGTTAAGGTGTTGATTTGGAAGCTATTGTCACGCTTTTTGGCATAACGCATATGTATAGATAGCAATTGAGGATCGGTGACTGCAACTATAGAGAATACTTTTGCGGCTATACTTTTCACATACTACTTCTTGGATTCCAAGTTGAAATGAATGACTTATTGGATTTTGAAGTCAGTACATGCAATCTAAGGATAGTAAGTAACCCGATTTGCTAGTGGTTGTCTCTTGAGCTATATCTTGAGAAAGTTGACAAGGTTTTCACTCAAAATTTCAGAAAATGTATAATTTTATGTTAATAAACTTTGTACATAAGTTTTATAACATTTGAGTATAGGATTCTTGAGATATTAAGAAAATAGTGTTTGGGTGCTTGAAAATTAGGGTTTAGAGCATCTGCTAGGATTTCTTAGATGTTAGAAGATTGGGAGTGAATTTGCAGCTGGTTTTTTTTTTTGTGATAAAAGATCAGGGTGAATTCTACCTATCTTATAAATTTGAGACAAACTGAATGGTTAGATCAAGAGTTATGATTTTCTAAAGTTCAGGACAAGAAAACCCTTCACGGAAAAAATATGTTTTGAAGGGGTTTTTGTTATATTTTGAGTTTTATGGAAAATAAAGGAGTTTTGGAAGGCTAATACAAGATTCATATAAAGGTTTAAGCTACACTCTCTATAGCTAGATACCTAGTATATTTCCAAATAGCAAATCATGCTATATGACAATGTTCTTTCAAGATATTTTTATCTTGTACTAAAAGAAGGACATGCATCTTTTGATCAACAAAGAATGATCTTTTTGAAGCCCAAGCATTTTCATCTTCAAGCAATAAAATCAGCATTGACTGTTGATTCAACCTTTGTCAAGAAAATTCAATCAAGTATGTCTTTTGATCCTCTTATTCATGATATCAAGAATACTTCCTCTAAGTCCTATGACACTTTAAAGTTTAAATCCAAGAACAACCTATTATATTTCAAAGATTGCCTTTATATTTTAGAAAGCAAGGCATGATTATGTATCCTTCAAGCTTATCATGATTTTTTAGCAACACGATATTATGGATACAATAAGACTTTAGAACTTATATTTAGAGATTTTTAGTGGCTGCAAATGTGGAAGGCGATAAAAGACTTTATACAATTATATGATACTTGTTCAAGATCCAAAACTCCTAACCATAGATCTTGTGGACTGCTTCAACTGTTACATATTCTAGAACAACCATGATCTTTTGTTTCTATAGATTTTATCATAGATCTTTTAGTCTCAAGTTCGATGATTCTATATTTATAATTGTATATCTCTTCACCAAAATGGCATATTTTGTACTATGTATAAAATCTATTTGAGGTAAAGAAACAGCTAAGTTTTTTATCGATAATATCTATCGCTATTATGGATTGCCAAAAGATACTATATCAGATAGGAGGACTCAATTTGTATCAAGATTTTAGAAAACCATATTTAAGATTTTAAAGATAGATATAAAAATTTCTTTGGCTTTTCATCTTTAAATCAATGAGCAAACGGAATATGTGAATCAAATTTTGAAACAATATTTGAGGTGTAATATCAACTATCATCAAGATGATTGGACAATTCTTTTGCAATTAGCAAAGTTTGCATACAATAATTTACTTCTATTCAACAAACATCTTTCTTTGCTAATTATGATTAAAATCTTAACTTGATACTTTTGACTTTTCAAAAGTTGATAATCCTGCAATGGAAGATTTAACAAATCATTTATCACAGCTATATGCAACAATTAAGATATAATTAAAAGAAGCTCAAGGATAGCAAAAGACCAATGTAGATGTCTATCGCAAGGAGCAAATATAATTCAACATAGGTAATAAAGTATAGTTATTTTATTGCAATATCAAGATTACTTGTCTTTATGATAAGTTGGACTATTATAGGCTAGGATCTTTTTCTATTTGTGAACAAATCAATTCTATTGCTTATCGATTATATCTACCAGAGTCTATGAAGATACACCTTGTATTTCATGTGTCCCTTCTTGAGCCATATAAGACAGTGAATATTTTGGAAAGAAGACAAATGCCACCTCTTTCTATAGAAGTAGATAATAATCAAGAGTTTGAGGTAGAAGAAGTCTTAGATTCAAGGCGGTATCAAAAAAGATTGGAATATCTTGTTCATTGGCACAGATATGATATTAGTGAATATACATGGGTGCTATCAAAGAATCTTGCAAATGCAACGAAGAAAGTTGAAGCTTTTCATCAATAAAATCCATCAAAATCAAGATAAAGAATAACAAATTTTTGCTATAAAAGAAACAAGATCAAAGGAAGATAACATTATATCTTCTAACTTTCTTTGTAAGTTGTATATATTTGTGATGCTAAGGAGATGGAGAATCAACAATCAACAGATTCAACTTAAGAGCTTTTATTTGCGGATTTACTAGAAGAGACATTGTGATTGTCATAACCCTCAAGACAATGGAATCGAGATGAAGATCCTCAAGAATGACATGTCTTTTGTTGAATAAATGGTGAGATACAATGTATTTGGTATCACAACCTTGGAAGAGACTCTCTATGTTTGGTGATTTATTAGAGGTAGGAACAACTCTTGAAGGTGTTCTAAATATTTTATTTGAAGGAAGTTACAAAGGCCTCAACAACGACCAAATAATAGGGTGGTCTTGTTGCTTTGGTATGAAACACTATCAATGGCTAAGAGGGCCTATCAACCATCTTCAAAGAGAACAAAGATCAAAATATGAGGCGAATACAATTCACTACATTTTAGACTTGATCAATATATGAAGACTTCTCTTCATGGAACTCATCTCTAAAAGAGGAGATAATGTCATGGACATATACATTTACTTCAATAATTACTTATATGATTAGGTAGACATAGGTAAATATAGATTAATTTCATAAAATCTTCTAGTGAAGCTTCCTAAAAGCTTCAAAGATGTAGTTTTGACTTTAGATGTGTTTGTAGGTCAAAAACTTAGCCAATAAGTTAACCACATGTTGATAGCTTGTTGAACAAGTTAACTCCGTATAATAGCTTGTAGAAAAAGCTAACCATGTGGTGCATACATAGATAACTTGCCTTACAAGTTAAGACATGTGGCTAGCAAAGTAAGTATGTTTTAGAGGTCTTATAGGACATTGCTACATAGCTCCTAGTAAAGAGTATATATGGAGGTAAGAGTGAAGCCATCTTCACTCTTGTCAATGTCGTTTTAGTCTTTAGTCTTATTTCAAGACTTTCTAGTCTTCTTATTTTTGCCAATAGTCATTTTAGTTAATGTTACATTAAATTTTGAGTGAATTTCTAGTTCTTTTCAGTGAAATAAGAGTGTATTAAGGATTTTCTTTCTTTGAGATTCATGTCCCTGATAAGTGTAGAGTGCAATTACTCTATACATTGTCATATGGCTTGATTTGCTCTTTGGAAATACACTAGGTATTTAGATGTAGAGAATGTAGCTTAAACCTTTATATGAATCTTGTATTAGCCTTCCAAAACTCCTTTATTTTCCATAAAACTCAAAATATAACAAAATTCCTTCAAACATATTTTTTCCGCAAAAGGTTTTCTTGTTCCAAACTTTAGAAATTCATAACTCTTGTTCTAACTATTTAGTTTGTCTCAAATTTATAAGATAGGTATAATTCATCCTGATCTTTTACCACAAAAAAAAACCAACTACAAATTCACTCCCAATCTTCGAACACCTAAGAAATCCTAGCAGATGCTCTAAATCCTAATTATCAAGCATCCAAACACTATTTTCTTAATATCTCAAGAATCCTATACTCAAATGTTATAAAACTTATGCATAAAGTTTACTTACATGAAATTATACATTTTTTAAAATTTTAAGTAAAAACCTTATCAAATTGCTCAAGATATAGCTCAAGACACAACTACTAGTAAATCACGTCACTTACTACCCTTAGATTGCATGTATTGACTTCAAAATCCAATAACTCATTCATCCAAACTTAGAATCCAACAAGCAGTATGCAAAAAGCGTAGCTGCAAAAGTGTTCTCTCTAGTCGTAGTCGCCAATCTTCAATTGCTATCTGTACGCGTGCGTTATGACAAAAAGAGTGACAATAGCTTCCAAATCAACACCTTAACTTTGAGCGCTTGTATCTCCTTCATATAAACTCCAAACCATACAAAACTTGCATCAAAACCATAGCCAAAAACCTAAACTTGCTGACCCTAGCCTTCAAAGCTCGAATGGCCCAAAAAACTAACCCTAATCCCTAATATGGCCTCAGACAGCCTCCTCAAAGTCCATTGGTCATGATTTTTAACCAATAGGAATGGAGATTTTCATCATTCATCTCCATTCATCTATATTGGTGCCCTAATTACTCCCTTTGCTACCAAAACCCTTCTTCAATCTTTTTTTTTTTTATAAGATTTATATAATTTATGCTTTAGACATCAAATAAAAGAACCAAAATAAATTTTTACAGGTCACCAATGTCTAACAAAGGTGATTCTAAATATTTAGAAGTTACTATCAACCAAAACCAATCTTAAAAGCCACTATCAAAAGAAAATTAAAGTTATACAAATTCTATAGTAATCTTTTTAAACAACCTCTTAACATAGTAATAATCAAATTATATTCTACAACCAACTAAAATCTACTAACATGGCTCTCACACTGTTACTTAATAAATTATATATTATGTACATAATTATATTATTTTCATATAATAGCCAAACCACAACATGACAACGTGATCAAAAATAATTAATAATTATACATGCTACAAAAATATAGCGACACTATTTATTGAAATAGTTAGTGGTTGTTTGGACTAACCATCGATCCTTGCTATATGATTTACATCTAAAAAATATGAAATCATGGCATCATTGTTGAGAAAAAGAAAAACAAACTTTTTGATATCCAAATTGAGTATAAGCAAGTGTGACAAGATATTGTGCTAGACAACTTATTACAGAGACTTGACTTGAAAGATGAATTGGAAGATAAGGTAAAAGTCGCTACTATAAGTAGTACCTTTTTAGATCTAACTAAAGAAGTAAAATGGAACGAAGCAACACATTGGGATAATGTTAAGGACAAGAACTCGATAAAAAAGAAATTCAGGGAAGTGAGCCTTCACTCAAAGAAAGGTAACAAAATATAAATAAACAAGTATATATATTGAAAGAGAAACTGGAATGGCTATTGCCAAAAGACAAGAAAACTAGAAACCCTTGAAACTAGACTAGAAGCAAGAAAGGAGTTGACAAGAGTGAAGAAGGCTTCACTCTTCTCTCTATATATACTATCTAACTAGAGGCTACGTGGCAACGTTCTATAAGACCTCCAATATGTGTTGACTTTGTAGGATACATACCTTGACTTACAAGATAAGTTTTTCTATGTGTGGACCACATAGTTAGCTTGATCTTTAAGCTAACAACATGTGTGGTACATGGCCAACTTTTTGACCACGTTTCTAATCCAAAAAGTCAATTAAAGATACCTATGAAGTCAAAGCAATGTCTATAAAGCTTCTAGGAAGCTTTTATATTAAATATTATAGAATTAACTTATTTTTACCTACTTTTACTTACTTCTACCTATTTGTATATGTAATTACTAGCTTATATGAGTATATCTAAGACATTACCCCCCCTTCTAGGGACGAGTTCCACGAGGAGCGGTCATCATATGTTGAGAAAATCTATGATGCGACGAATTGTATTCGCCACATACTCTGATCTTTGTTCTCTTCGAAGATGATTGATAGGGCCTCTCAACCATCGGTAGTGTTCCATACCAAGGCGAGAAGACCACCTAGTTATTTGATCATTGTTGAGGCCTTCATAACTTCCTTTGAATAGAACATTTGGAACACCATCAAGAGTTGTTTCTACCTCTAGCAAAATCACCAAACATCAGAAGTCCCTTCTCAAATCGTGATACCAAACGCGTTGTATCTCGCCATCTATTCGAGGAAGAACATGTCGTTCTTGAAGATCTCCATCTCGATTGCATTGTCTTGAAGGTTGTGACAATCGTAATGTCTCATCCGGTAGGTCAACAAATGAAGGTTCTTGAGTCGAATCCGCTGGTTGTTGGTACTCCATCTCTTGAGCGTCACAACTACAAAGAAGCAACAAACAAGGATTGAAAGTAGAATGTTATCTTCCTTAGATGTTGTTTCTTTTATAAAGAAGGTTTTCATCTTCATTTTGATGGATGTCGTCAATGAAAAGCCTCCACCACCTTTGCTACATTTGTAAGATTCTTTATTAGCTCCCATGTGCATTCACTTATATCATATCCGCACCAATGGATAAGATATTCTAATTTATTTTGGCGCCGCCTTGAATCTAAGACTTCTTCTACTTCAAACTCTTCATTATTGCCCACTTCTGTATGAGGAGGTGGAGCTTGTCGTCTTCTTGGTATGTCCATTGTCTTGTGTGGTTTAAGAAGAGATACATGGAATATTGGATGGATTTTCATTGACTCCAGTAGATGTAAACGATATGCAACTTGATTGATTTGTGCAGAAATAAAAAATGGTCCGAGCCTTTGATAGTCCAACTTGTCACAAGGACGAGTGGTCTTGATATTGTGATGAAGTAGCTTATCACCCAAGAGGAATGGTGGTTGTTCCTTTCGATAGACATCCGCATTGACCTTTTGTTGTTCTTGAGCCTCTTTTAACAGCACCTTCATCGTTGCATGTAGCTCTGATAAATGAATCGCCAAATCTTTCACAACAAGATTATCAACTTTTAAAAAGTCAAAAGTATCAAGTCGTAGATGATAACCATAATTAGCAAAGAAAGGTGTTTATTTTGTAGAAGAATGTATCGTGTGTCACGGACACAGAAATATAGACTCGAGATCTAACAAGAAGTTCAAGAAGAATTGGCAAGAACTAGATTAATCAGATGAATACAAGAACAACACCAGAGAGGTGAGCTAGAGCTCCAAAAGATGTGTTGTTGAGACTGAAGAACTCTTCAGCCTCGATTCTAATATATACTCCTATTTAGGAAGCTTCTCAACTAACTTCTACTAACTAGAAAGCTTCTAGAAGGTTCCAGAGACTTGCTTCTAGAAGGATCTAGAAACTTATCTCTAAAAGGTTCTAAGGACTATGTTCCTAACATCTTCTACTAACTAAGAAGCTTCTAGAAGGTTCCAAAGACTTGCTTCTAGAAGGTTCTAGAAACTTGTCTCTAGAACGTTCTAAGGAATGTGTCCCTAACATCATCTATTCCTTTAGCTTCGAGGTCTCTAAGAAGCAATGTTATTGTTATTCAGTACCAATGCAAAAAAATGAAGATCTATCGCATAACGTCTGCTATGAACTCCAACTGTTGTTCATAAAGCAAGTGGTTCATCGGCCCTTAAAGCCAACGGTAGTGGCCCACTCCTTCAATTTTTGACCAAGCATGAACTTCCGTGTCCTCATTGTGAAATTGTCCTGCAAACACGCCTTCTGGCTGACCATCGTAAGCAAGTTCGGACTCAAATACAATCACTAGTGATTGGTTACTCGGTATCCTCTGTCGTCATCATAGTGTAGGTGGTTCTTCATCTCGGGGTCACCTTCGTGAGCTAGTCAGTTGAAATAATCTGATTGGCATAGTATCTATCTCTTGGCTATCCATATCAGAAGACCAAACTATGGCTACTGAAAAAATTCTACTTTATCTTGGAGAAAATAACTACATCAACTGCGAATTTTAGTGGTGCTCTCCTCCTTTCTTATATTCTTGGATGTGCAAGCTTTAGAAGGAAGCTATTGTCGAACTGGCTTAGGTTTATGAGGATATTGTTGATGAAACTTCTGTACCTTTTGCAGTACATTGGTAAGATTTTCAGCTCGCTCCCACATTCACTCGTTAATGTCGTAGCCGCACCAATGAATAAGATACTTCAACTTGCTCCACCTTCGCCGTGAATCTAGCACCTTTTCAACCTCGTATTTCTTGTAGTTCTTAATCTCAATACTAGGTGGCGGACATTGCACTCTTCCAAGAAAAGACGACTCTCGATAAGGCTCCAACAGAGAAACATCAAAGATTGGATGTACCTTCATAGAAGTCGGTAATTCCAGACGGTACACCACTAGATTGATTTGCTTCAGGATGATAAATGGTCCCAATCTTCGATAGTACAACTTATTGCATGGTCGCTTGGTCTTGATATTCCATCGAAGAAGCCATGCTTTATCTCCAATTTTGAAAGTAGGTGCTTGATTTCGAAATCTATCTACAAACGCCTTATGGGATTCTTGAACGGATTGTAATTGAAACTTCAACATATTTTGAAGCTCTGATAGTTGTTTCACAAATCTTTCAATTGCTAGATTGTTATTTGTTGACGAACTCAATAAATCAAGCTTCGGATGATATCCATAGTTAGAAAAGAATGGTGTGTATTGAGTTGACGCATAGAGGGTGTTGTTATATGCAAACTCGACTAGCGACAGATATGTGGTCCAATCATCTTGCTGATAGTTGATGCTGCATCGTAAGTATTGTTCCAAGACTTGGTTCACCCATTTCGTTTGGTCGTTAATTTGAGGATGAAAAGTCGAAGAAAGCTTGATATCCACCTTCAGTATCTCAAAGAGAGATCTCCAAAACTTTGATACGAATTGGGTTCCTCGATCTGATACAATATCATATGATAGTCCATGATATCGATACACATTATCGAGAAAGAGCCTTGTTGTGACTTCACTAGATGATGTCTTCTTGCAAGGGACAAAATGTGCCATCTTTGTAAGCCGATCTATCATGACAAAGATGCTGTCAAATGAGTTCGATGATGGCAGGTCTGTGATGAAGTCCATAGAAACTGAAGACCATGGTCGACGTGGAATCGACAATGGCTGTAGGAGTCCATAAAGGCGATGCCGAGGATTCTTGGATCTTGAATAGATGTCGCAAGAGAAGACAAAATCTTTCACATTCTTTCACATTTGGGGCCACCAAAAATCTCGAGAAATAAGCTCCAAGGTCTTGTTGAATCCAAAACGTGCCGCAGCTGGAAAATCATGGTGAGATTGAAGAACTCGGAGTCGTGCTGGTCCTTTTGGGATATACAACTGCTCTTCAAAGTATAAAAGATCTCCCTCTACCTTCAACTTGTCGTCATTGGCATGCTACTTAATATCAATGGCTACTGAATCTTCAATGGTCATGGCACGTACTTGATTCAGGAAATCAGCATCAATTGGCACAATAGTAGCGCAAAGCTGAAATTACTCTGGCTTCAACAATGTCATACATTGTTGATCAAACGCTGCTTCTCCAGCCTTTGGTACAAGATACGATCTCCTCGATAAGGCATCAGATAGTCCTTGCTGCTTTCTAGGTCAATAAGTGATAACAAAATTGAACCTAGATAGCAACATACTCCATCGAGCTTGACATCGATTTATAACTCGAGTTGATATGAAATATTCCAAATTCTTGTGATCTGTGTATATAGTCACTGGGTGTGCAGCTCCTTCAAGAAAGTGACGCCATTCTTGGAAAGAATCCACTATAGCAAGAAGTTTCTTATCGTGGATCTCATAATTGATTTCAACGATAGAGAACTTTCGAGAATAGAATACAACTGGATGGAGCTTCTTGTCTTCTCCCATTTGTGAAAGTACAGCTCCTTAAGCAAAATCCGAAGCATCAGTTTCTAAATAGAAGGCCTTTGTAAAGTGTGGATGTACCAAGATTGGAGCCGTAGTAAATGCGGTCTTCAGATCTTGAAACGCCTTCTCCGCTAGAGGTCCCCATTCCAGCTTAATCTTGCATGTCAACCGAGTGAGAAGAGTAGCAACTTGAGAGTAATTCTTGATGAAGATCCAATAGAAGTTGGCAAAACCAAGAAAGCATTGTACGTCTCTAACTGTCTTTGGAACCTCCCAAGACACGATTGCTTCCACTTTCTTGGGGTCTATCTTCAAGCCTTCTGATAATAGGATAAGGTATAAATAGGATTGGTCAAGGGCTTTAGAGGCATTTCATTAAGTATGGCTTTGAATCTGTTTTCTTAGTAAAATTTGGTTTTGCATCTTTTTATTCAATTCTGCTCTGCTCTATTTCTATTTGTTCAATTTTATCTTTCATATCCTATTTTATTTAGTTCCATTTAGTTTTATTGTGGTCTGTTTTGTCCTATTTTGTGATGACGCATTATGTTGCTGTGGAATAGAAAGATATCAGGTTTTTGAAATAGCTTGGTCTTGTTTCAAGTCTATCTCAAATATCCAAGATCTTTGTAATTCACAGCAATATAAAACTTCATCACATCGTAGGACAAAGTGAACCACAATAAAATTGAACAAAATTAAACAGAATGGAACATAGAAGACAAAATTGAGCAGCTAGAATTAGAAGAAAACAAAACAAAATAAGAAGATATAATATCCAATTGTATTAAGAAAAAAGGTTTGAAACCATACCTGACCAAATACCTCTAAAGGCCCTAGTTAGTCCTATTTATACTTTGTTGTACTACCCTAAACTTTCTAGAATGTTCTTAGATAATGGATCCCACTTAAATAAACGCCTTAAAGTTCTTCTAGAAGATTCTATGGTAGATCCTATATAAATAATAGCCTTAAGCCTTTTTTAGAAGGTTTTATAGTGGATCCCACCAATATAACCATCTTAAACTTTTTTAAGAATATTCTATGATGGATCCTACCTAGTCTACCAATCTAACTTCAATTCTAAAAACTTCCATAACTTCTCAAACATGGTTGTAACTATCTATCTCTATGTGTCAATAATACAAATATCTTATCTTTATCCTATTATAATTAGGGCTTCTATAAGATTTTTGACTTATTTATATATACTTTTAGATTTAGAGTTTTTAAGTTATTTATTATCATATTTTTAATGAGTCTAGTTTTAATAATGTTATTTAGAATATAAATCATATTTTTAAGTTTGAAGATATTAGAATTTTAAAATAATATAATAACTATTTTATATTAAAATCATAAAAAATCCAATTCTAAATTAAAATGTGTTCATAATGTGAAAACAAAATACCTTGATGTGAATGGTGCAAGTTATATTAGACAATCTAGATCCACAGTCTAAAAGTCGCAAAAAACTTGTAATTTGTGAAATAGACTATTTATACAATCAATAATAACTTCAACACAATCTTATAAAGCATCTAAACAACTCACAAACAAAATTGCCATGACCAAACAAGCAACAATTAAGCTTTGTAAATTGTGTAGACATAATACATGTTGTTAGATGGTAAAGAGGCTATACTTCCAATACAAATTGAGGCACCTTATACAAACATGTATCATAGCTACTTATTCAACAATATTATGGACTTCGTGCAATGCCTTCTTCACACAAAATAATGGATTGTAATAAATTTACATGACCAAAATTTACATTGAAGTGACTATATTTATGATTTAGAATATATTGTTGTAACTTAGTTTATCAAGTTTAGGATTTAGGATTTCAAATGCTTATGTAAGATTTTTGGCTTCTTTCTTAAAGAGTTTTGAAGGCACTTTCCTTCCTATTTTTGGTGCTTATAATTCTAATGGTATTATCCAAAACTTAAACATATATTTATTTTTAGAAATATTAGGGTTTCAAAATGACATAATATCTCTTTACATACTAAAGTTATAAAAAAAACCAATTCCAAATTAAAACATGTTCACATTATGAAGATAAAATATCTTGTTGTAAGTAGTCTATGTCACCTTGAACAATAAAGATTCAAAGTCCAAAATTGCAAAAAAACCTATGATTTATTAAAAAGATTGTATAGACAATGAACAAGCTCAATACAATCCTCTAAGGCAACTAAACAATCCAGTAACAAAACTGCCTTGATTAAGCTAGTAACAAACAAGCTCTATGAGCCGTACAAAAACACTCCTAGCAAAAACAATTCATATTGTTAGATGGCAAAGAGGCTACACTTCCAACACAAATCTAGGCACCCCATGCAAGTATGTACTATAGTTGCTCCCTCAACAAGCATGTGGACTCTTTGCAATATCTTCCTCACATAAAAGAGCAGATTGAACTTCATGTCTACTTCTACATAAATATTTTAAATATCTCCAAGTGATTTTTTTCTTTCAAAAAATAAATGTATATATATATATATATATATATAAATTATCAACACTAGTATTAAGTGTTATCAACACTTTATAATTTATAACACCACATATATAAATGTATATATAAATCATCAACACTTAATAATAGTTACAGAAGTTAAACACCCAGAAGCAATTAAACTTAAGATTCCCAAATCAAGAGTGCATGGTGTAGGATGGAGACAAACAATGGGAAATTAGGATTAGCAATGGAAGGAAGGAAAGAAATGGTAAACGAGGGCTGAGTTTTGCGAGGAACGCAAACGATGCAGCTCACGCTCCTCGCACAAACCCCAATCACGCCGAGAGAATGACAAACCTGGTGCTCGCACATCGTCGCCGACGCATTCCAGCAACAACAGTCACTCAACATAACACAGTTAGTCACTTCGGCCCCAAGTTAAGAGCAATAAATAAATAAGAGACGCAGAAAGGCAAAACAAGAAAACGGAAGCACTACGACGAGCATCCGATCAATGCTTGCCGTTGCGGTCCGGCTGCGATGGTCACCGGCAGGTATCTCCTCCACTTTTTTGCCATTCTTAGGGAAACGACAAGGACTGGGCGACCCACTTTCGCAGAGGAATCCGTTATCTGATGACGCCCTTTTGTTTTTTAATCTTTGGTGTTTTGAGTTTTTTTTTTTTTTTTTTTTTTTTTTTTGGGTGCAAAGATTGGATCTGACATCATCGTGCTTATCATCTTCGTTCGTGCGGCATCGCAGCGGTGGGGCATTGATAGTAGAACTGCTTTGCTTGACAGGTTGCTGATCCTTTTACCTCTGCAGGATTCTGTTTCGTGGCCTTGAAGGTATTTTATTCTTATTCGTTTCTTTATGAGATTCCAATTGTGGGGTCTGATTTCGCTTAGGTGTGGGTAGTTGGAGGAGGAAGATGCTATTTGAGACTTGTGCGATTTGTGCGATTTGTGGTGTTTCTTGTGTTCAGTACAAGTTTATGTTGATTCCGACCGATGAATTTTACACGTTTAAATGAGTTTGAGTGTGTGTTGGGTGGGTGAAGTCCTGTGCGATTCAATTGGGAATGAGATTGAGAGTATGTAGATTGAAGGGGTGGAGAGATTCGCGATCGGTTTGAGTGTATCTCAGCGTTTGCGACGCATCCTCTCTTCTTGGTCGTATTGAGGGAAAGAGATGAGTTATGATTAAGCGTCGAACTTTGTCAATCGCGGACTACAAAGAGAAGGGAATTCATAGCTACTTTTTTGCCTCCCATAGTATGATCTACTTGCTGAAGATAGATCCTTTAAATTGAAGATTTGTTTTTATTAGTCTTTTTCATGATGGAATCAGACAATTCATGAGGCAGTTGGTTTCACTGCGATGAATTTAACTCTGGGAAAGGTTCCGAGATCAGAAATTCTGGTTGAAATTTGGGTAATAAGTCCTTCAGCAGCCGGGTCCATCGCGAACTTCTTTTTTGCAATCTGAGTCTTCCTCTTGAATCATGAAACCCTAAGTTGGAGGAATATCAGAGCCATTCATTTTAAAATTTAATTAAAACACTGCCGTGTCTGTTTTTTGTTGTTTTTAGTCTCAGAGACTGGAGCCAGAGCTCAACCATGACGTCAAATGTATGGCACAATGTGGTGTCCGTGCGGTTTACCGGGTTTATGTCATACCTTGGGGCGGGGACAGGGTGGTTCGGGCAAGTAGCGGAGGTCATGAAGGTTTTGATGAGGATTTGCCGTCCCATGAAGAAAGGTCAGACGACGTCTTCACACGTCACACACAAAATAAATATGGCCAGCATTCGAATGTCCATGGATGAAGTAGCGAAGACATACAAAATTACCTCCGTTCGCAGATTGTAATGATCACGTATGCCACTCAAACATCGCCTCCACCAAGTGCTCATGTATAGTAGCTGCGGCTGAATGGAAGTACAGGTAGTCGAAGGTGTTATATGTTCTGTACAACAGAAGGATTGAGCCTAATCGGTGATTCAGAGTGGGTGCTACGCTGCCAGTATATACACGATCTATAAGTTCCGTTTGAAATGTATTCTTTGACTTCTGAATACGTCTGAATCAGGGCAGTTGTGACCAGTTTTCAGGCTTTTGCATCGATAGTTTGACCTGTTTGCAAGCTAGTGCAAGGTCTTTACCAAACCAGTGGTGCTGTTTACCGTATTCTGTCGATTGTTAGTCATTTGCAATGCTTTTGAAAGAACCCATTCCAACCATGAGGTTGGTCTGGACCTGCAATACTTTTGAGGGTGCATGCTTCAAGAGGTGCAACTGATCCAACTATTCATGTTCCTTCACAACGTGCCTAGCCTCCTATCTTCTGGCACCACTTTCAATCCTTCTAGTTCACAGACAGCTCTAGATGACTGGGGTTTATGATCAACATACAGTGAATGTGGATTTAGAGTCTCTCTAACCATGGGATTTTACAGTTTGCAAACTGATTTGCATTAATGGGTAAGGACATCAAATTGACTTGAAGGTAAGACAAGTGATCTACACATTTGCGTTGAACAAATGCAACTTTTTGTGCAGTTGAACGTGGGTTCCCCTCGGAAAAAAGAAAATTCGGCTTGAACCAGTTGACGAGTGCGATTTGAAAGATTATTTAGTCAGGACCAATGAACCTAATATTAGATTTAAGGTTATAAAAGGAAATTTATTATGGTTGATCTCAGCCAGAAAACCAAGGAAGGTGTGCTAAATCTAACTTTACCCGAACCCCTTATCCCTCCTCAACCCCCACGATGTTCAACAATGTGAAAATTCAACTTAATCTCCTGACCCCAGCGATCATGGCACGATAAGCAAAATTTTTGCGTTTCCAACCTAGACTCCGAATTAGCATAGCTCTCCGTAGTTCACCGAGGAGCTGAAGCACTACTGTGAAAGTGGAATTCGCTATATTCATCGAATGCCCGCTCGAAATGCAATTGCCTGCTCTCTCTGTGAATAGTGAACTCAGTAGTTTGCTAACAATTGTAGACTTGTTGCACTGTTGAAGAATCTAGCGTTACCTTTATTACAGTGGAGTGCATATGAGTGTATAAATCTCAAGACCCCTTGGATCTTTTGTTTTCTGTGTTGATCATATCTGAAGATGATACCTTAGTTGCTGTGATATAATAGATAAAAGGGAAAATATCATACATGCCCCTAAAATATATTGAAATATCAAGTATAGCCATGTATTCTTGATAATAGCAAATCTACCCCACTTTTCTCTTAATATACCCTTGAACTTGATAACTTATCACAACTTTTCTTTTTATCCCAACCTGCTTGCCGCGGAGAAATCTGCAGGTCTTCTTCCGCACTTTTTAGGCAGTAATGATGGAGGGTTAGGAGCTTCAACACAACCCTGTCAATGTCGGCAATTCCGATGGGGCCTCCTCCTCCTTAGGGCGGGCGGAAGCCTGTTGCCCAGCTATGCCACCCCCTCGCAATATGCAGGTCCTCCTGCTCCTCCGAAGTTTAGTAGCCCTCGTCCATTACAACCTGAGTACGATATGCAGCCGATGGCATGGTTAACTTTCACTGATGGGATTATGAATTAGAGAGATAACTAGTAGCAGCACCGTGGGGCAAACTGCACAATCGAAGTTTCTCATGAATCCCCTCCTTTTTTTCTTGTGTGCTTACTGCGTATGAAATTTCCGAAAGTGCTCACATGCACAGCTTCGATTAACACAGACTTCAGTGATGACTTCAGTGATGACTTCAGTGATGTTTCACCCAGTGATGACTTCAGTGATGTTTCACCCAGTGAAGATCCTGCTTGCCAGGAGCCTGACGCTGCAAAGGCCAAAGTCAAAGAAGCTTGTCCACCACAGAAGAATGCGCTTCGACCGGAGATAAAGTGCAAGGAGTTTTTATGCTCACAGTGCGGCCGCAAAGAAAAGAGGGTTGAAGTCCAAGATCAGCAACGGCCATCAACGAGGTCGGTGATTTCCAAAGGCAACCCCATGTCAGCTTACTTCCACAACATGGATGGTTCCAAACGGGCCCTGATTGCAGACATAGTGGTGGTCCTGTTGCGCAAGTATGGCAACCGCAAGAGACTTCGAGTGGCGGGATTCTCTCCCGGGCGGAAGGAGTCCCACAACCAGGTCGCCCTGTCTGCGAATGAGCTCGACAGGCTGCGGAGCATGATTTGCCCCAAGAAAGCGGTGACTTCGATTAACACAGACTTCAGTGATGACTTCAGTGATGTTTCACTGCTGCCCGTTTGTGCCCCTCTGCTTCGAGTGCGGCACTCGCCAGAACCCCTGCCACTGCCGGATTCTGGGCCCAACTGTAGGAGTTGTTGCCTTAGCTGAGGCTGCAGTGGTAGAGTGGCCCGTTGGTGCATTTGTTTACTGCTTCCAGCTTTTGAAGGGACGGCGAATCTTTGCTCATCCCGCTGCTGTTGTCTACCCCCGTGTTTCCGCCTGCTTCCCAATCTCAGTTCAATTTCCTGCTCTCGAGTTTGGAGACATTCGTGGACTGTATTTTGTACATTTCGTCCTGAGGTAGATGACTTGGGTTTTGTCCACTTGAGGAGTTGAAGGACACATATTGTGATGTTGGAGTTTTGAAGCAGTCTCTGAAGCTTTGCGCTTGTATAGCGATTTCTCGGTGATCTGATGAGTATACCATATTGTAGAATTAGCACTCACTGTGACTGAGTCTCATTTGCCTCATCTGTCACAAACTTTATGAAACAATTTTTTTTGGTATTTTGATAACCCGTTGTTTTGTCCATGGATTGGAATTTTCCTTGATGCTTTTAAGTTCGATTGTCGGTCTTGATCTTGTTTGCTGCTAGTCTCGACTGAATGCTTTCTGTGAGAACTTATATCTGCAATAACCCGTGTAAATAATCCGTGATAGATACTGACGGAAATTCGGTGAATGGGGAGCTAACGGAAACTCTGCGAAATTGGAAGGCACTCTGGGCGGCTGCACATCCTACGCAGGTTGTAATGGCCAAGGAGAGCTACTGAACTTCGGAGGAGCAGGAGGACCTGCATATTGTGAGGGCGTGGCAAAGCTGGGCAATAGGCTTCCGCCCACCTGAAGCAAGAGGAGGCCCCATCGGAATGGCCGGCATTGACAGGGCTGTGTTGAAGCTCCTAACCCTCCATCATTATTGCTTAAAAGTGCGGAAGAAGGCCCGCAAATTTCTCTACTGCAAGCAGGTTGGGCCCAGATGCACATAAAAAAGAAAAATTGTAATAAGTTATCAAGTTCAAGGGTACATTTGATATTATGAGAAAAGTGGGGTAGATTTGTTATTACCAAGAATACAGGGATATTCTTGATATTTCAACATATTTCAGGGGAATGTATCATAATTTCCCTAAATAAAATACAGAATTAGGAGATTCTGACACATTCCTAGTTGAATAGAGGATACAAGCTATTTGATTTGTTGGCCATTAGATTGCATCCTCCGCAACTCCAAATCGATTCATTGACCCAATAGAGCTAGCTGCCATCAACGACGTGTCAAGCAAAGAGCACTTGCTGCAGAAAGCATATGAGAATAGTTCCATTTGACCAATTTTAACAACGAAACACAACTCATTTGACGATTTTCATGAATTCTCCAGATCACTTTGAATCCTCATTTCACTAAAATGAAGCGGTTTCACAGAACATGTATCCAAGTGTAGGACTAAGTATTAGCCCAACACAAATCCTGTCAAGGAACGGACTGATCTCCTAGTACAAATCCCACGCTATGCGTGCGATGATCGGAAACATGCTTGAGACAAACGCAAAGGTCAATGTTGTTTGAACAGCCTTGCAACGAAATCTCTTGAGACGCAAGAGGACGTACATGCGGCCAAACCATAGCCATCGCGCTGACGCTAGTTAATCTTCCAACTATCTATCTTGTAGGTTTTCCATTCATCAATATATTGGAACGATATAGGGTTTTTCTTTCTTCATCCAATTAAGTAGGATTTGATCACAATCTAATTGGCGTGAACAGGCTAAATCTTATCCCTACATGTGTAGGACTACCTCCTCCCCATCAAATTAAGCTCGAAATACATCGTAATGCGAGTTGTGATTGCCGCGATACGCGCTGCTGTATGTTGTTTTGTTTAGTTGCGGGATTGTATCACCGAGGTCGATTTCCATGAGACCTCTCGTCCAAGTAGATTGATTTGCATCAGATCTGCATCCAACTCACAATGAACGAGATCATGTGCGGGCATTAAGTATGCAATGTGTGGTACTTGATTGTGCGTCGGTAGGAACTGGAATTTGTATCGATGTTCATCGAGACCCGTGATCACATATGGACCAGCGGATCGAGCCCGAAATTTTTCCATGCGAAAGGCGACCCAATCATCCACGTAAAATGGTCTCGTATATTTCACCCTTTTGTTATGTCCTTTCTACCAGATCTGTGTCTTCTCGATATTGTTGTGAACGGCTTAATTTCGGAGTCGTCTTTGTTTGATCAACATCTTGATGAACCCTTCTAAGTCTGCCGGTTCAGCGACCTGGATGTGATCATCGTACGAGGCCATTGCCACTCGTGGTTTTCGACCATATAGTAGTTCGAATGGGGAGAATCTTGTGTTGGCATGTACACTTGTTCTATGTGCGAAGATGGTTGCTGGCAGAGATGTATGCCAAATTTCATAATAGCTTCCATTCTTTTCGATTAATGAACACTGGGTGCAGTTGAAACACTCCGTGGGTCCATTGCATTGGGGATGATATGGGGTCGTTGTCTTGTGCTTTTAGCCTCATATGGATTGCGAGGACATCCATGAGAGTGTCACAGAATTCTACCCCATTGTCGATGAGGATTTCAACCGGGCTGTTGGGTATCATCATGATCTGATCGAAGAAAAACTGTGCCACCAGATCACAATCCTGCGATCGAAAGGACTTCACCTCCACCCATTTTGTAAAGTAGTCCTTCCCGACAATGACATATTTGTGATTTTTTATGGGGGAGATCAGCGGCCCCATCAAGTCCATACGGGCACAAGCAAAAGATATATTGGAATAGGCTTAAGTAGACGCAAGTTTATCGCCTTGGGGCAGTTCTTCTTCTTCTTGCAGGTAACGCATTTGTTGATATAATTTGTTATGTGCAATACCATCTCAATCTAGTAGTATACTTCCTGGATTTTGTATAATGTTCTTTTGATACCAAAGTTACCTGCAAGATGAGTCGAATGAAATAACTTCAGAATACCTTCCACTTCGGACCGCTTTGGTACCTGAAGGTTGCATTTGCCCTCCCACGTATTCTTTTGGTAGAATAGGGTATCACCCTGAGCAAGGTAGTGGGAGAGGTGATACCTGATTCGTTTCTTCATGAAAACATTCATGCTTGATGATATGGATCCAATTGAGCAAGCAGCTAGTAGAGTTGTGTGCATATCATCTTCCATGGCTTTTTGCAAGTTGAATGAATAGTCAATTTGTGCAAAGGCAAGGTAAGGAGTGGCTGCCCCAGGGAATCTCCTTCCTTCATGCTTGGATCAACTGTCATAATAGGGAGGGCACATGGATCTAATCAATAGTTATAGCAAGCAGTGATGATGTATTCGATGTGTGAGTATGTATGAATCTGTTTCTAATAAAGCAAATGATCATGATGCTATATATGGCTTTTTCTGGGATTAAAATCTGAGGCTGCATGGCTATTATGTATATCTATACTATGGTTGTGTATGTGTAAGCTGGGTGATTAAGTCTAGCAAGTCCTAGTCTGTTGTACTAGAGCGGCAAAGAAGACAATTGCGGTTTCATGCTACTTTTTATACTACGAAATTGAGTTGAGCAAGTGCTTCTGGGGCGCCTAAAAAGGATGGACGTTGTGTTATCCTAAACGGAAGATTCTATTATGTTCGAAGGAAGTCAGAGGGAAGGAGATTCGGCCTCTTGCGTGGAGTGTAGCTCCGTCAATTGCGATGTGATTACTGCCCTGGAGTAACAACTCCATCCACTGGGGTGTGAAGCAATAGCTCTATGAATGTCGAGTATGGTTCTGGGACAGTGCATGTGGTTCTCGTAAGAGCGTCTACATTTTTGTGTATGCGGCCTGGTTTATAAACAATCGTGCACTCATACGACTGCAGCAACAAAGCCAATTGCACAAGGCGCATAGTGGGATTGCCAGAGGTCATCAGCACCGTAAGGGAACATGGTCAATCTCTACAGTAAAGCAAGAGCCGTGGAGATAGGGCCGGTAGTGTTTGACTCCAAACACTACCGTGAGGCCTTCTTTATCGCTAATACCGTAGTTCATCGTTGCTTTCGAGAGTCTTCGCAATGCATAGGCCACCACATGCTCATGGTTGTTAATAACTTGACTAAGGATTGCTTCGATGGCGTCCCTAGACGCATCAATTTGTAATAAGAATGGAAGGTCGAAGTGGGGATAGATGAGAAACGAATGATTGCACAAGGCAGATTGGAGTTGCTCGAAGGCATGCTGTTTGATGAATCCCCACGTGAACATCACTCTTTTCTTCAGGAGCTGGTACAGAGGAGCTACGAGTGTGGCATAACCACGCACAAAGCGACGGAAGTGATTAACAAGTCTTATAAAGGACTGTACACATTTGAGATTCATGGGTCGTGGAAAGGCCATCAGTGCTCGTAGTTTCTCGGGATCGAGACAAATTCCAGATATTGAAATAACATGTTCTGGCTATACAAGCTTGGGGAGCCCGAGGTTGCACTTCCGAGCCTTGAGTTTGAGTCTGGCCAAATGGATTCGATCAAAGACCTTCTGGAGATCAACAAGATGTGCCTGGAAGCTACGGAGGTAAATGTTAACATCGTTGACATAGACCAAGTCGCTCTTCCATCTTAGGCGGCCAAGAACTTATTATCATTAATTAATGTTATTTAATAATTTTTAAGAACTTTTCCCTCATTCCAGTAATTATTGGTATAGTTTCATCTTTTTATCCATCTTTATCTTTAAAAGATAAAAGAAAATAGAAATTAATCTTATCTTATTATTTTCATCTTTTAATTTTAACCATAGTTTATAACTTTTATTTTTTACCTTCAATTTTTATTGTGGTTATTTTTAAACTCTTCACTCAAATTTTAGTGATTAATTCTAAGTTAAGTGAATATAATTTAATTTAATTTATTTTTATTTATAATTTTTAGACTTTAAGCTTAATCAAGTAAACCTTGAAAGGCAATTAACTTATTAGACTATAACATTTAAGAAATCATAAAAATTATATACTTAACTTGTTGTGTTTGATTGGATTAATTGTGATTATTATATTATATTATATTATATTATTTATTTATTTATTTTATATTTATAGTTTAATTACCCATATTGGTTAATATTGAATTTTAATTTAAGTTACAATTGAATCAAATTGAACTTAAATGAAGAAAGAAAAAACTGCTTACATAAGATTTGTTTAGGATTTAGGGTTTAAGATTTGCTTAGGATTAAGCATTTGGCTTAGGATTTGATTGAAGTCCATTAGAATTTTAACTAAGATTAAATTAGGACTTAGTTGAGATTTATTTAAGATATATTTGTGATTATTCTAATATTTCTTTAGGATTTCTTAGGAATTCTTTTAAGATTTATTGTGGATTTTTTTTGAATTCCATTTAAGATTTTTTATTGTTATTTTTGTAATTTCTTTAAAGTTTCTTTTGAATTTGATTAAAGCTTGTTTAGTATTAATAAGATTTAATTAGAGTTTATTTAGTATTCTATTAGAATTAAAATTTTGTTGTTGCAATTTCCATTCTACCTTCCATAGCCAGGTGCTCAGTGCATTCTTAAGTAAGACTTCACATAATATGACAATATATTAGTTGTTAGTGATATTAGTGGCAATACCACTTATACTACACTTTTGCCCATTATGTTGGATTTTGAGGCTCAACTTGTTATGATTGATAAGCGGCTTGCTCAAAAATTAGAACTTATTTCTATAGACTTTGAATCTTATCCTTTCACCATTATCACTTCAATAGGTGATATGAAGCAAACTACTAGCTATACTAGATTGCCTTTGCAATTAATATTTTACATTGAATCTAGTTTATTTTATTTACACTTATCTCTAAAAAGTATAGTGACTAGTACAACCAACTATGATATTTTAATATGTCAACAGGCCGTTTATCTATTTGGTTTTGGCCTCAATAATTGGACTAAAGAAGCATGGATTTGATTGAGATGGTGTATTAGTGATAAAAGAAAAGAATTCATTCTAGTCATATTTGCAGCAATTGCTATGATTATATTAGCAAAAACCTTATTTGATTGTAGTGCATTGGCATTTGATTTGTCTTGTAGAGTTGTTTTATTAGAAGAAATATTAGCCTTTATGTCTCATTCTACAGGACCAACTGATCCACCATCTTTAGAAGTTTATGCAAAATATAGAAAAGATCCATCTTGTCTCTAAAAAACATGTGCAAAACTTTTTTGTCAATGTGAAGAGATTGTAACTTCATTGAATATACTAAAGATGCCAAAATCTTCTTTTTTATCTATCTTTGTCCAACCTATTCATTGGCATCTATGAAATGAAGGTATTATCTTTGTACAGTTCTTTACAAGCATTAATATAGATTTAGTAGCAATATTAGAGGCTGGACTTATTATTTGACAATATACTTACGTGGATATTGGAAGTACACCTAATCAAATACTCCAACATCATCTCCAAAGATTATTAGTTATGTATCTCAAAGAACTATAACTTCCTACCATTTTTGATTGTTTTAGCCAACTTCCTTGGAATATCATCTTTATTAGTAATGAGGATTTGAGGAGATTAGCCTACATAGACTTATTGATTGTTAGATGACTTTGTGAAGATCATTCTTATTATGTTGTAATATGATTATAGGCTAAAAATATATTCAAAAAAAAATTTTAATTAATATTTAATCATCTAGGTTCAATAATAATTCAAGATATTTAAACATGACTTTTATAAAAACTTCTTAGTTTATTTTCTTATCTTAATAGCTAGTAGATTAAAGGTTGGTAAATAATTTTATCTTTTAGGTTGTAGAAACTCTTTTACTACCTTAGAAAGGCCATAAATTAATAAAAATAGAATAAAAGAAATAAATCATTAATATGATTCATACTAGGATTAAATTGAAGGTAGGATTGGACTAAAAAATCCTTAGGATAGGTTGAATTGATATCTAAGGGTTGACTATTTGTAGAACAAGGTCAAAATCAGATCTCTAGTCACTAAAATGGTTACTTCGAACAAAATATGGAGGCATTTGGAGGTTGACAACTAGAATTGAAGAGCTAGCTTCAAGCTTATTCTAAAAGAATAAGACTTATTTTCATCGGATTTGGAATGACTTTGCTATTGATATTCAAAGTTAGAGGTTGTATTAGTGACTTTGAATTTATGCAATACATTAAGGCTAGTACTTTCAACTAGTTTGTATAATTGATGTTACATCTATAATTCAAAATTTAAAAATACTTAGTTGATTTGATGTGCTAAGTGTGCATAAAATTTTATATTAATCTAACAATGCGATTGAAAGATATCTAGTTTTTGGTATAAGAGAATATCAAAAGTTGGTTGTTTGGGATTGGATAGGATTTCTATGATATCTAAAGATCTATTAATAAAAATTAGGTGAAATTTGACATAGTATTAAAAGACTTAAAGATCAAGCTATATACTAATTTTGAGATGAATTTAATAGTTGGAGAAGAAGAAATCAATACTAGAATATCTACATCAATTTTTAAGTTAGCAACCAAGTAATATCAATACAATTTTTTTAGATGTTTTCTCACAATCTATAAGTTGGATTGAGCTAAATTTTTCTAAGCATGTAAAAGACATATAGTGGCATTTTTGTGCAAAATTTTGCATCAAATGGATGGTCAAATTAAGAATTACAGCTTTTTGAAGCTTAATGACTAGGATGATTGCTTACAAAGAAAAAATGAAATTATCTAATTATGAAAGTAAAATGGCAATTGGAATTTGTGTATGGTTGAGGTTACTAAGACAAGTGTTTTTGAGCTTTTTTTATTGGCTTTAAATACTTTTGAATTGAAATTTTAATTCCATTCTTCTTATATAGATAAAATTTATTATGATTTTTTAAATACTTATAAAACATGACTTCTTCTTCCATAGTTAGGTGCCCAATGCATTTCCAAATAAAACAATGTATAATATGATATAAGTGGTGAATCCAATGTGAAGTTTGGAGTAGAAGGTATTAGATTGTATTTGTGGTTATTTAAAATTGATGGCACAAGAAGACAAGAAAGTTGAATTTGGAGTTTTTGGTGAAGCTTTGGATCGAACTTCATGTGGATTTTCTAATGGTAGATAAAATATGTACTTTTATCCAAATATTGTAAATATATTTTAAGTATTTATATTATTTATGTAATAGCAATAAGATAATAATTGCAAAGAAGCTTTGGCTACTAAAGTATTACAAGTAGTGATTAATAAAATTGACCAATTTAATAGAAGAGATATTTCAAAGTATTTGAGTTGTTATGTATAGAAAATAGAATTGAATTGAGTTTCTAAAAATAGATGATAGAGCTATTTGGACTTACTATAATATTTGAGATAAGAAAATATATTAAATCAATTATAGAATATTTTAGAGATTCATAGAAGATATTTTTACATTCATTAAAGGATAAAAAAAATTTGAAAGATATTGATCAAGTTATTAAGAAATCATTTTTAAAATAGATTAAACAATCTAATGAAAATTTGCAAGCTACAAAGCTTTTGAAAGAATTAAAGAGGTGTTGTTCTTGTTAAGTTCAAGCTTCAATATACCAAAGCAATTGAATTAATAGAGGTGGGTTCGAACATGGGAAAAGACTGGTTATATAAATTGGATCTGTTAGTATCACAATTGACTATACTCTAATTATCTGAAATCAATTATCAAACTACAAAATACTAAGGCTTACTACTTCCGTCTTAATTCAATACATAATCCATTCTACGGCTATCAATTCAACAATATTTCCATATTCTTATTACTTTATGTCCCACTTACTCTCTTTGCAGTTTATATATATTCAATTACTGATCTCCAGCTTACTTATTACATTCAGTTTCTCAATTCATCACACAGAATTCAATATCTTCCCTTAACACAACACAATTCGATAATCTCAATTCTCAAGGTCACAAATTTTCTCCAAAATGGTCAGTCCAAAGTCATATTCCACAATATTCTAATCATAGTTTCAATAATACTTCTCTCAATCACAATTCTTCATAAAAAAATAATAAAAGCAAAAAAAACAAAGAGTAGCACCAAGCTTACCCCGACTTAGGACTCTCACAGTTTGGCCCCGATCTCCCTTTTCTCAACTTCTTTATCCTACCAAAAGATGGACCGTCGGCCAATAGATTCCAAAGGTTATGAACCTTTGAATTCTTAACCATTTCTTCTACTAACAACCTACTGTTACCAACTAAACTGCCTAACCATAAGTCTAATTCTCAAGGTTGTCAATAACCAACTAGTAACTTATCACAAAATTTATTTATATATTCTATAAGAGGTAATATTTTTTATTATTAAAGATAAAAAAATTAATATTAGAGCCAAATAAGTTGAATTTTTTCTTCAAGCTATCAATAGAAAATAAAAAAATAATTAGAGCTACTTTTTGAAGACAAAAAAAAAGATGAAGGATTGACAATAAAGTAGATTTTATTTTAAAAATGATGTAGATTTATTTGTAAAATGAGAGAAAAAAAAAAAAAAAATTAATATTTTAAGAGTAGTATATGCATCTAAAATTCAAGAATATACAATATGACAAATAATGCCAATTGTTCAATCTTCAATGTCTACATCAATGAAAGAAATAAAAATTGAAGAGATTATACATAAGATGTGTGATCTTTATATCAAATTGGCAAAATTAAAAGAAAAGACTTTTAAAAATAATTTTAAGGCTATTTTTAACAAAGGTATGTGCAAAGATGTATTTGGTGTGATGTTGCTTCTTATACTAAAAAAGATTGTAATGAATTTAATAATATAGTGCAATAAAAATTATTTTTTAGAAGAATAAAAAAATAGTATTAAAAAATATGACAAACCTTTCTAAAACCAATTTTAGTAAAGAAGATGTGAGAGCATGGATTTAAGACTCTTTAATAGCAAATAAAATAACAACATGAGAAAGAGTAAGTTATGGTACTAAGATAGATGATGACTTTGATGAAAGTATAGAAACAAGTAGATTTTAGACTTCTGCCATTTTTGCAATACAAAAAGAAAAAGCACCTTGAAAGGTGTGATCAACAAGAAGTTCAAGAAGAACTGGCAAGAACTAGATTAATCAAATGAATAAAAGAACAACACCAGAGAGGTGAGCTAGAGCTCTAAGAGATGTGTTGTTGAGACTGAAGAACTCTTCAGCTTCAATTCCAATATATACTCCTATTTAGGAAGCTTTTAGAAGGATCCAGAGACTTGCTTCTAGAAGGTTCTAGAAACTTGTCTCTAGAAGGTTTTAAGGACTATGTCCCTAACATCTTCTACCAACTAAGAAGCTTCTAGAAGGTTCCAAGGACTTGCTTCTAGAAGGTTCTAGAAACTTGCCTCTAGAAGGTTCTAAAGACTATGTCCATAACATCACCCCCTTCTTTAGCTTCGAGGTCTCTGAGAAGCAATGTTGTTGTTAATCAGTACGATTGCAAGAAAATAAAGATCTGTCGCATAACGTCTGCTATGAATTCCAACTGTTGTTCACGAGGTAAGTGATTTATCGGCCCTTAAAGCCAACGGTAGTGGCCCACTCCTTCAACTTCTGACCAAGCATGAACTTCCATGTCCTCATTGTGAAATTATCCTTCAAATATGCCTTTTGGCTGACCATCATAATTAGGCTCCAACTCGAATACAATCACCAGTGATCGGTTACTCAGTATCCTCCGTCGTCATCGTGGTATAAGCGGTTCTTCATCTCAGGATCACCTTCGTGAGCTAGTCGGTTGAGATAATCTGATTGGCATAGTATCTATCTCTTGGCTATCCATATCAGAAGACCAAACTATGGCTACTGAAAAAATTCTACTTTATCTTGGAGAAAATAACTACATCAACTACGAATTTTAATGGTGCTCTCCTCCTTTCTTATATTCTTTTGTGAGCAAGCTTTAGAAGGAAGCTATCGTCAAACTGGCTTAGGTTTATGAGGATGTTGTTGATGAAACTTCTGTACCTTTTGCGGCACATTGGTAAGATTTTCACCTCGCTCCCACGTTCACTCGTTAATGTCGTAGCCGCACCAATGAATAAGATACTTCAACTTGCTCCACCTTCGCCGTGAATCCAGCACCTTTTCAACCTCGTATTTCTTGTAGTTCTTAATCTCAATACTAGGTGGCGGACATTGCACTCTTCCAAGAAAAGACGACTCTCGATAAGGCTCCAACAGAGAAACATCAAAGATTGGATGTACCTTCATAGAAGTCGGTAATTCCAGACGGTACACCACTGGATTGATTTGCTTCAGGATGATAAATGGTCCCAATCTTCGATAGTACAACTTATTGCATGGTCGCTTGGTCTTGATATTCCATCGAAGAAGCCATGCTTTATCTCCAATTTTGAAAGTAGGTGCTTGATTTCGAAATCTATCTACAAACGCCTTATGGGATTCTTGAGCGGATTGTAATTGAAACTTCAACATATTTTGAAGCTCTGATAGTTGTTTCGCAAATCTTTCAGTTGCTAGATTATTATTTGTTGACAAACTCAATAAATCAAGCTTCGGATGATACCCATAGTTAGAAAAGAATGGTGTGTATTGAGTTGATGCATGGAGGGTGTTGTTATATGCAAACTCGACTAGCGACAGATATGTGGTCCAATCATCTTGCTGATAGTTGATGCTGCATCGTAAGTATTGTTCGAAGACTTGGTTCACCCATTTCGTTTGGTCGTTAATTTGAGGATGAAAAGTCGAAGAAAGCTTGATATCCACCTTCAGTATCTCAAAGAGAGATCTCCAAAACTTTGATACGAATTGGGTTCCTCGATCTGATACGATATCATCTGGTAGTCCATGATATCGATATACATTATGGAGAAAAAGCCTTGCTGTGACTTCATTGGACAATGTCTTCTTGCAAGGGACAAAGTGTGCCATCTTTGTAAGCCGATCTACCACGACAAAGATGTTGTCAAATGAGTTCGATGATGGCAGGTCCGTGATGAAGTCCATGGAAACTGAAGACCATGGTCAATGTGAAATCGGCAATAGCTATAGGAGTCCATAAGGGCGATGTCGAGGATTCTTGGATCTTGAACAGATGTCGCAAGAGATGACAAAATCTTTCACATCCTTCTACATTTGGGGCCACCAAAAATCTCGAGAAATAAGCTCCAAAGTCTTGTTGAATCCAAAATATCTTGCAGTTAGAAAATCGTGGCGAGATTGAAGAACTCGGAGTCGTGCTGGTCCTTTTGGGATATACAACTGCTCTTCAAAGTATAAAAGATCTCTCTCCACCTTGAACTTGTCGTCATTGGCATGCTACTTAATATCAATGGCTACTGAATCTTCAATGGTCACGGCACGTACCTAATTTAGGAAGTCAGCATCAATTGGCACAATAGTAGCACAAAGCTAAAATTTCTCTAGCTTCAACAATGTCATACATTGTTGATCAAACGCTGCTTCTCCAGCCTTTGATATAAGATACGATCTCCTCGATAAGGCATCAAATAGTCCTTGCTACTTTCCAGGTCGATAAGTGATAACAAAATCGAATCTAGATAGCAATATACTCCACCGAGCTTGACGTCGATTTAGAACTCGAGCCGACATGAAATACTCCAAATTCTTATGATCTGTATATATGATCACTGGGTGTGCAGCTCCAAGAAAGTGACGCCATTCTTGGAAAGAATCCACTATAGCAAGAAGTTTCTTATCGTGGATCTCATAATTGATTTCAGCAGCAGAGAACTTTTGAGAATAGAATGCAACCAGATGGAGCTTCTTGTCTTCTTCCAAAGCAAAATCCGATGCATCAGTTTTCAAATAAAAGGCCTTTGTAAAGTCTGGATGTACTAAGATTGGAGCCGTAGTAAATGCGGTCTTCAGGTCTTGAAACGCCTTCTTTGCTAGAGGTCTCTATTCCAGCTTATCCTTGCATGTCAATCGAATGAGAGGAGCAGCAACTTGAGAGTAATTCTTGATGAAGATCCAATAGAAGTTGGTAAAATCAAGAAAGCATTGTACGTCTTTAACCGTCTTCGGAACCTCCCAAGACACGATTGCTTCCACCTTCTTGGGGTCCATCTTCAAGCCTTCCGTAGTCGCAATGAATCCCAAAAACTCAATCTCTATTTAGTGAAATAAACACTTCTCCAACTTCGCATATAGTCCTCACTCGCATAGTTTCTCCAAGACCAAACGAACGTGCTTTTCATGCTCTTCCTCATTTTTGGAGAATATCAAAATATCATCCAAATAGATGAAAACAAAATCATCAAGGTGCTCTCGGAAAATGTCATTCATCATATATTGAAAGACCGTTGGAGCATTGGTAAGACCAAAGGGCATGACATTATACTCAAAATGGCCATACCTTGTATGGAACGCTGTCTTCCACTCATCTCCTTCCTTGATTCGTATGACGTTGTAAGCTCCCCTTAGATCAATTTTTGTAAAGATCCTTGTATGTCCAAGTTGTTCTAAGAGACCAGAAATCAAGGGTAACGGATAACGATTCTTCTTTGTTACCTTGTTGAGGCCTCGATAGTCCATGCACATCCGCAATGAGCCATCTTTCTTCTTCACAAATAAGATGGGTGCTCCAGCTGACGATTTTGAATGACGGATGAAGTTCTTTGCTAAATTCTCGTCGATGTACTTTCGCAACTCTGCCAACTCTGTCTGCGATAGATTGTAGATTAGGCCAAAAGGCGGTTGTGCTCTTTCCTGTAAGTCTATGGCGCAATCATATGGTCGGTGTTCTGGTAGCATGTCGGCATTCTTCTTTTGAAACACGTCTTTAAACTCCTTATATTGCTCAGATATACTTGTTGTCGAGATCTTCTCCTCAGTAGTTGGAGCCGCATAAATGACAAACGATGTGCCTTCCTTGGTAATCTTATAAATGTTCTTGCTCCAATGAATAAAGTTTTTTCTATTCGGGGTTTTCTACTAGGCTTGCTCTTGGGTGGTTTTGTGAGAAAGGTCATCTTTCGCAACCTCCAATCTATGGATGGATTATACTTTTCCAACCGAGAAAGACCAAGAATAATAGGATTTTATGGGGTTCTAATAATATTGAAGATAATACGACTACTATGGCCCTTAAACGTCACTTCTATAGGTTCTGATTCATAGGTGACACTACCAGACAATAAAGGTTGCCCATCTATGACCTCAACGTGAATAGGTTTGGATTTTTGTACTAAGGGGATCTTATGATGCTTTATTAATTCTTTGTCTAAGAAACAAGCAGATGCTCCTAAATCTAATAATGCTAAGGTTCTCAGTTTTTGAAGGCCAATAAGCAAAGGGATTGTAAAGCAAAGTGCAAGTTGAGCGGAAAAAAAGGAATCTGATTGTTGTTGCGATATTTTAATGTCCTGCTGTACGATTCCTATTGTGGCTGGGCATCCTTGTTTTCCTGAACAAACGTGCCCCTAGTCCTGATAATACGTTGATTTTTCTTCTTGGGACAGTTTCCAACTTTGTGGCCTTCTTCATCGTAATACAAGCATAGACCTTCCTCCTTGCGTCGCTTATTTTCTTCTAGAGTAAGAGATTTGACACGTACCGCATCAATTTGCATGTCTTCCATCTTTGAATGTAAATTCATGCTGCTTGCCGACATAGTTGGGGCGTGGCAAACCGTATGTTGTCTTGAAGGTTGGTCTTGGTGGCGTTGAAATAGGCGATTATTGCACTTCAGAGCTTGACTAATAGATTCATTGAGTGTTTGCGGATCATGAAGAGTTAATAGCAAATCCTTCACATCATCCCTTAAATCCCAATAGAATTGACTCATCAACGCTTCTTCGTCCAAATTGATGTCGCATGCTAATTGCCTGAAGTCCGATGCATAGATTGATATAGAGTGCATCCCTTGTTGTAGTGACCGAATCTTTGTTATAGCCCATCGAACCTTGTTGTGTTCACCAAATGCTTTCGCAAACGCCTCCAAAAAGGTTTCAAAGTTGTTTAATATGGACGATCGTTTCTCAAACAAAGGAGCAAACCATGATAGAGCTTGTCTTGTAAGTAAGGTTCCAACAAGTCCAATACATGACTCCTCCATTGGATAGCGTTCGGGTTGTAAAACTGTTATCAACCTGATTTGATTGACGAATCCTCGAAACTTGGAATGCGTACCATCGAACTTATCCGGTGTCGTGTTGTAACACGAGTATACCGTGAAAATATAAAGAAACGAGACTTTTATTAATGTTCAGTTACCTCAAATATTGGGAGCAACGACCAACTCTAGTGCAAATACTGAGTGGCCAGGTTCAGTCACCCCGTTATAGTCAGCCGGGGCATATTGAAATGCTCCATTCGATTCCAATAACGGGAGTCAGTAGGAAGAGAAAGGACCAATTCACATGACAGATGAGCCTGGTTCGAAGAGCCAATTGGATCCAATTTCAAGAATCCAATCCGAGTCTTCTTACCCAATATGAGACCTCCATTGGTCGAGCAACCCAATGCAGTCTAATTACGAGAAAATCCAGGTCTTACTACGGGCCTCAGCCAGTGTGACGCGAAGGATCAATTTGATCCAATTACGGGAACATCTAGGTCTTACTACTGGCCTCTTAGCCAATCTGACGCGAGGACCAATTTGACCCAATTACGTGATCATCTAGGTTACTACGGGCATCTTACCCAATATGAGACCTGAATTGGCCGGGCGACTCAATGTAGACCTGAGTACGGGGTTTCGATTCTGTTTCAGGCTCTCCTATTCTCTGTGCCGTTTCAGGGAATGTTGTTTTCGGTAAATGGATCTCTTAAAGGTAAAAAATGGAGGAGAGAGCTCTGACGGCGAGAGCCAATTTTGGATCTAAGCTCTGACGGTGGGAGCCAATTCCGGATCCAAGACAAAAGATTGAAGAAATTCAGAAGATAAGGTTAGGGGGGGAATAAGTTTTTGGGAGGGTTTTTTTTTGAAGATCAGGGAGAGCGAGCTTCATGCTTCGCGCGGAGAAAGAAGACAGAGAATTGGGTTTTTTTTTCTTCATAGGGTTTTGGGAAGACTGAGGCAATCGTTGCTGAAGTCAGTGTTGTAATAGTGAATCAGGATTTTTAATGAAGTCGGTTTGATTACTCTTGACTATTTTGTGAAACCAAGTTACGTCTGAGATTGAAGAATTAAAAGGGTGTCTATAGGATTGAGTTTGCGGAGTGAATGAAATTTATTGGGTTAATCTAACAAGACAGTTAGTAGATACAAGATTGTAAGTACAAAGCAGTATCGAAGATTAACAGTTTGGGTTGTTCGGGGTTCTGTGTAACATTTAGAGACCTATCGGCCGGGACAAAAAGGATTTCGACGAGCAGTCGAAGGCCATGCATATAGATTTACGATGTATTCTTGTAGTCGTTTATATTCTAACAATTAAAAACTGATAGACTGCTTGACTATTGGCGAATCTCCATACTACCTTCTACAGCCAGACGCCCGGTGCGTTCTCGAGCAGGAAAGCACTTAATACGACAAAAGTGGTGAACCTGACGTGAAAGCTTGAGGTGGAAGGTATTAGATTTCAGTTGATTTTATCTTTATTTTATGGAAAATGAAAATAAAAATTTTGAAGGATTTTTGGGAGGAGTTTCTGGTGGGGATTCTTCTAAAAGACAAGGTATGCACATAGATCCGTCTATTGCTAGTATGTTTCAAGCCTTCTCATTATCAATGCAGCAACAGCAAAGCAATGATCGAAAGGAAGCTTTGGCAACTAAAGCATTGCAAGCAGTGGTCAATAAAATTGATCAATTCGATGGGAGAAATATTTCAAGGTATTTAAGATGTTATGTTCGTGAAATGGAATTAAATCGGGTTTCTGAGAAGAAAATGGTTGCACTATTTGGACTTGCCACGATATCGGAGATAAGAGACCACATTACATCGATTACGGATCATTATGGGAATTCATGGGAGGTTTTTTCACATGCATTGAAAGACGAATATTTCTTGGAAGATGCTGATTGCATTACTAAGAAGCTGTTTCTTACATGGATTGAACGGCCCAATAAGAATTTGCAAGCAATAGAGCTACTAAGAGAATTTGAGAGGCAGTACTCTCAATTGTCGAAGGTAGAAAAATTAACATTGGAGCCGAACAAAGTTGATCTATTTCTTCAAGCTGCTGATGGAGAATTGCAAGGAAAATTGGAACTCCTTCTTGAAGACAAAGAAGAAGATGAAGGATTGACAACAAAGTGGAAGAACGTTGAAGATGCGGTGGGGTTGCTTACAAAAAGAGAAAAGAAGAAGGATAGGAGCTATATTCCGAAAACAGTACAAGCACCCAAAGCTCCAGTACGTACAACACGACCAACAATGCCTACAGTTCAACCTTCGACATCCTTATCAAAGAAAGCAGATATGAAAATGGATGAAATTATATGAGGAATGCAAGATCTTCAAATCAAATTGGTTGGACTTGAAGAGAATACTTCTACAAACAATTCGAAGAATGTTTCAAAATAAGGATATGTACAAAGATGCATTTGGTGTGATGATGCTTCACACACTAGAAAATATTGCAATGAATTTAATAATATGATACGGCAGGGAATTATTTGCTACAAAGATGGGAAGATAGCATTGAAAGATACAGAGGATCTTCTTCAAACCAATTTTGGCAAGGGAGGAATGTGAGCATTGGTTCAAGATTACCTAAAAGAGCATGAAACAGCAGCACGAGAAAGTGCAAGTTATGGTGCTAGAGTAGATGATAAAATTGGTGGAAGTACGAAAACTAGTGAGTTTTGGGCTTCTACCGTTTCTACAATGCAAGAAGGGAAAGTACCTCAAGAAACGTTATTGAGGACTGCAACTATTGAGGACTGCAGGGAAATTACCTCGAGAAGCGCTATTGAGAACTGCAACTACAATACGAGGTAGAACAGGTTGGGAGGATCCTGTTGAGTCTCTTTCAGTTCATGCATATATTGCTAAGAGCCAACATGAAGCCTTGATGGAAGAAAAGAGACGAGGAAATTTTGATGATACTAGAGAAGGAAATTCTTCTAAGAGGCAAACTCGAGGAGACAAGGCTCGGGAGGCAGCTTCACAAGAATTGCCTGTAAAGGATACCTCAGCATCATTGCGAGAAAAAACAAAAGAGACAAAAGATAAAGGCAAATTAATTGCTTATAAGCTACTTTCTGACATTGAAGCGGCAACAAATTTGAAAGGGGTGTTGAAAGAACGTATATTAAATGCTAAGGTGGAATTCACATTGAAAGAAGTCTTAGGAATTGTAAAGAAGGAGTTTCATGATGTTATCATTGACAGCATTAAGCGAAAGAGGCAATTAATGGGCAAAACTGGAATGAGTCATGCTATTGATGCAAGAATATATAGAGATGAAGAAGAGGTTGATATTGGTTACAAGCAACCAAAAAATGAAAAGAATGGGTATAATCAACAAGTACGTTTCGAAGATTCTAGTGACAAGGAAATGGAAACTTTGAGCCATTATACTCGAAAGCATTGGGCAAGGGCAACTATTGAGGTATTGGTGAAGGTAGGAGATATAGAAGAACCAATAGTTGCTTTGGTGGACCATGGTTCTGAAATAAATCTCATGTCTAAAGATCTTTATAAGAAGCAAAGATGGCCAATTGATATAGAACATAGATGGGCAATTCAAGCAGCTAATAATACACGAGGCGAATTATATGGAGCTTGTCCAGATGTCAAAATTCGGATTGGGGATGTTGCTACGGAGCAACATTTCTTCGTTCAAGATACAACGTCTTATCCGTTGATTTTAGGACAACCTTATATTACAGCAACACGGATGGAAACAAAAGTACTTGACGATGGTTCTGCTTATGCGAGGGTACGTAGCGAGGATAGGAGGAAAGCTGTACAATTTCTAACAGTACCTCCTAACCATGAACGGAATCGAGATAGGTTGAGGGAGAAACCATTGCCAAAGATTGTTGAAGGATTTAAGGATTTTGGGGAGGTACCACTGTAAAGCAAGATTATGGAGGTATAAAAGAGGAGATACTCTCGCGAGATGAAGGTGCCTTTGATGCGAGTTTTATTGGTATATTGAAAAATGGAAATATTATGTATAAGAAAGTTGATGATTTTAAAAGAAAAGAAAAAAAAAGATTATATGATATTGAAGGACAATTATGCAAGTTAGGTACATTGCAAGATGATGAGAGGATTTTAGGTGTTTATGAAGAAAATGGACTGGAAGATTCATTGGAATTGATTACATCTATTGGGTTAGGGGATAATGATAAGATTATTGAGATTCATTCAAGAAAGGTTTATAGCGTACTTAAATCTTTTCAAGCACCAGAAGTCACTATAGAGACGAGATATAAAATGGCAAATAAGAAGGTAAAGCTTGTTGCTGGACCATTACTAGAAGATTCTAAAGAACAAATAGGAGAAGCATCAAAAGAAGCAAGTTTAAGAGATCCAATGAGTATTAGACATCAGTTTACTAAAGAGACTTTTGAAGAATTGAAGATTGGTTCTGATGGTTCTTTATTGCTGGAGGAAATTACTTGCTTCAAAAAGATGTTGGCTAAACAAGGTAGATTGTTTGCCTTTGAGTCTCATGAAATTGGGTGTGTGGATCCAAATATTGTAACACCTATGGTTATCTTCACTGTACCGCATGTACCTTGGAATCTAAGACCGATTCCAGTACCGAGGGCATATTTACCTAAATTAGTTGAACTATTAAAAGAAAAGATAAAGATGAAAATATTGGAACCCTCGTTTGCACCGTATTCTAGTCGATGGTTTACGGTGCCTAAGAAAAATGGGTCACTGCGGTTTATTCAAGATATGCAGCCGATGAATGCAGTAACTGTCAGGAATGCAGGAATTGGACCTATTGTGGATGAATTTGCTGAGGCGTTTGCTGGAAGGGCGATCTATTCAATGGATGACTTGTATTCAGGTTATGATCAATTTCAACTTGCCGAAGGAAGTAGAGATATGACAACAATGAGGACACCACTTGGATTGGTTAGAATGTGCACTCTTCCTCAAGGCGCGACCAACTCAGTTGCGCATATGATGAATGGGATGAATAAGGTATTGAGAGATTTTATTCCGGAAAAGACTATGCCTTTTCTGGATGATGTTCCTATAAAAGGGTGCTGAGAAGGAGACAAGGATGAAACTTTAGATACGAGGGGGTGTCGCAAATATGTTGTTGATCATATACAAGATTGTGAAAAGATTTTAACTCGGCTTGGAGAAGTTCATCTTACATTATCGGGTATGAAGTCCGTATTTGGAGTACGAGAGGTTGTGATTGTTGGACATTTATGTGGATCTTACGGAAGAAAACCAAATCCGACTAAAGCTGATGCAATTGAAAGGATGAAAGAGGATTGTGATTCTTTAACAAAGGTTCCCAGGTTTTTGGGTGCATGTGTATTTTATCGAAACTGGATCCCTCATTATGCTCACATAGCAGATCCATTGTATGAACTGTTATGCAAGGGTTACCGATTTAAATGGGAAGAAAGGCATATTCAGGCAATGCAAAGATTGAAGAAATTTTTGATGTCACCTCCAATATTGAGGAAGGTTGATTATAAGTGCAATAGACCAGTGATTCTTACTGTGGATGCTAGTCCAATTGCCATTGGATGGGCTGTGTGTCAAGATGATTCAAATAGGAGTAGATTTGCAATTCGATTTGGGGCTAAGTTTTAAGTATTCGTCAGCGTGCATATTCGCAAGTCAAAAGAGAACTTTGGGGAGTCGTTTCGGCTATGAAAGCTGAAAAGGACTATTTGATTGGGGCAGTAGTAGTAATTGAAACAGATTGCTTGCCATTGCTTGGAATGATTATTAACTGTTCAACACCAGATATTGCAATGTTGAGATGGATTGCTTATATTAAGTCACTAAATTCAAAATTTAAGCATATTAATGGAAAGGACAATTTAGTAGCAGACATGCTATCTGGAGCAAGATACGAGAGGGAGGACGAAATGGTTGAAGACATTGATGACGTCGGATTGAAATTCTATTCAATATCAAATCTCAACAGAGAAGACAAGCTATTTCTTGAAGAATCTTGTGAAGGAGAATTATTGGATATTGGTCATTACTTGAATACCTTGACTAAGCGAGAGAATTGGTGTATAGAAAAATTCAAACAAATAAGAAAAAAAGCATATGGATTTTTGCTTCGAGATGGATTCTTATAGAAGAGACCAAAGAAAGGAATTGGGATGCCACAATAAGTGATAGGCAAAAAAGAAGAAAAACTAAAATTATTAAAGGAGTTTCATGATAGTTTATGGACAGGGCATAGAGGAATCTAGGCTACTTTTGCTAAACTCAAGGAACGATATTGGTAGAAAAATATGTATCGAGATGTGCTCTCATTTGTAGAGTCATGTGAAATCTGTCAATCGTATTCTAATATCCGACATCGAGATGGTCTTCATCCTACGTATCCTCTGGCTATTCATTTTAAATGGGTTGTTGATTTGGTTATTATGCCGGTTGGGTTATGGCAGATGAGATATTTGGTTTTAGCTCGCGAAGATTTATCAAATCAAGTAGAAGGAAGAGCATTGAGGACAAAATCTACAGAGGGGATTTGTAGGTTTTTGCTTGAAGATGTCATTTGCTGCTACGGATGCATAGGAAAAATCACTGCAGATTGTAGAGAATTAAATGCACAAGAAGCTCGTAAGTTCTTTGAAAGATGTGGAATTAAACTATCACTGACTACTGCTTATAATCCGGAAGGGAATACAAAAAGCGAACGCGGTCACCCACCGATTGTGAAAGCATTGGTTAAAGCTTGTAATGGGAAAGTTAAAGAGTGGCCACGGCTTTTGTCATTTGCATTATGGGCTGATCGAACAACACATAGTTGGTGATAGGATATATGCCAGTAGAACTTATGACAGGTCGAAAACCAATTATGTCGATTGAAGAAAAGGTACTTACTTGGAGTATGCTACCATGGGAAGATGGATTGACAAGAGAAGAACTTCTGGCTATTAGGATTCGACAATTGGAGCAAAGAACGGAAGATGTGTAGATAACATTGGAAAGGTTAAAAAGAGCAAGGTTACAAAACAAGGCACGATTCGATAAGCAACATCGATTGAGACCAAAAGCAATCGAGGAAGGTGACTGGATACTTGTTTATGACAATAGTCTGGATAATCAACACAGTACTTTGCAAAAATTTTCAAAATGTTGGTTTGGACCATATGTGGTAACAACTATTCATGATAATGCGACTTACTCATTACGGGAGTTAGATGGTACAAAATTGAAAATACCAATTGCAGGGAAGCGAGTAAAAATATTTAAATGAAGACATGCGAAGATGAATATGGAAGACCTTAATGAAGGTATAGAGATTCCGCAGCAAGAAGATGAAAGTGATTTGGATAATGAAGGTGACGACGACGAACTGGACAAAGACGTAGGGGATATATTCTGAATCAAACAGCAATTGGGTAAATTGGTGCATACAGGAGGATGCACTGGTTCAGAGGGGGTGGATGTCGTCTTGTAACACGAGTATACCGTGAAAATATAAAGAAACGAGACTTTTATTAATGTTCAGTTACCTCAAATATTGGAAGCAACGACCAACTCTAGTGCAAATACTGAGTGGCCAGGTTCAGTCACCCCGTTATAGTCAGCCGGGGCATACTGAAATGTTCCATTCGATTCCAATAACGGGAGTCAGTAGGAAGAGAAAGGACCAATTCACATGACAGATGAGCCTGGTTCGAAGAGCCAATTGGATCCAATTTCAAGAATTCAATCCGAGTCCTCTTACCCAATATGAGACCTGCATTGGTCGAGCAACTCAATGCAGTCTAATTACGAGAAAATCCAGGTCTTACTATGGGCCTCAGCCAGTCTGACGCGAAGGACCAATTTGATTCAATTACGGGAACATCTAGGTCTTACTATGGGCCTCTTAGCCAATCTGATGCGAGGACCAATTTGACCCAATTACGCGATCATTTAGGTTACTACGGGCATCTTACTCAATATGAGACCTGAATTGGCCGGGCGACTCAATGTGGACTCGAGTACGGGGTTTCGATTCTGTTTCAAGCTGTCCTATTCTTTGTGCCATTTCAGGGAATGTTGTTTTCGATAAATGGATCTCTTAAAGGTAAAAAACGGAGGAGAGAGCTCTGACGACGGGAGCTAATTTCGGATCTAAGCTCTGACGGTGGGAGCCAATTTCGGATCCAAGACGAAAGATTGAAGAAATTCAAAGGATAAGGTTAGGGGGGGAATAAGTTTTTGGGAGGGTTTTTTTTTGAAGATCGGGGAGGGCGAGCTTCATGCTTTGGGCGGGAAAAGAAGACAAAGAATTGGGTTTTTTTTTCTTCATAGGGTTTTGGAAAGACTGAGGCAATCGTTGCTGAAGTCAGTGTTGTAATAGTGAATCAGGATTTTTAATGAAGTCGGTTTGATTACTCTTGACTGTTTTGTGAAATCGAGTTACGTCTGAGATTGAAGAATTAAAAGGGTGTCTATAGGATTGAGTTTGCAGAGTGAATGAAATTTATTGGGTTAATCTAACAAGACAGTTAGTAGATACAAGATTGTAAGTACAAAGCAGTATCGAAGATTAACAGTTTGGGTTGTTCGGGGTTCTGTGTAACATTTAGAGACCTATCGGCCGGGACAAAAAGGACTTCGACGAGCAATGGAAGGCCATTCGTATAGATTTACGGTGTATTCTTGCAGTCGTTTATATTCTAACAGTTAAAAACTGATAGATTGCTTGACTATTGGCGAATCTCCATACTACCTTCTACAGCCAGACGCCCGGCGCATTCTCGAGTAAGAAAGCACGTAATACGACATCGGAAGGCTAACTCGGGGCTCCTTATGTTGTAGAACTAGCGGTGCTTATCGAACCTGAGGCAAAGTTGCTTCTCCAAGTGCAGAAGTTTGAGGGTGGTGCAACCTAGATTGTGCCATCTCAGATGCTCCATCATTATGAAGCCTTGCCTTGACTTCTTCAATCTGTGTAGTTCTTTGGGATAATGTAGCGAGGGCATTCATGATAGCATCCAATTTGGACTCCAAACTTTCCGTCATACTAATATCTGGCCTCCGGCCATTCTAAAAGAAGGACAGAAATGACTCTATAAGAAGACAATATTGGTTTAGAGGAGGGTACTCCGCAACCTCTAAAATGCCTTAATAGCTTCAATAAAAGGAGTAATCCACTCTCCAAGAAGAATAAGACTCTAATATTGTAACAAAAGAAGTATCAGTTTAGAGGAGGGTAATCCGCAACCTCTAAAATGCTAGTACACTTCCAAGCAGAGGGGTAATCCGTACTCTAATGAGGAAGAAACTAGCTCTGATATCTGAGGTGAGTGAAGTCTCGACAAACTGTCATGGACACAAAAATACAGGCTCGAAATGTAACAAGAAGTTCAAGAAGAATTGGCAAGAACTAGATTAATCAGATGAATATAAGAACAACACCAGAGACGTGAGCTAGAGCTCCAAGAGATGTGTTGTCGAGACTGAAGAACTCTTCAGCCTCGATTCCAATATATACTCCTATTTAAGAAGCTTTTCAAGCAACTTCTATCAACTAAGAAGCTTCTAGAAGGATCCAGAGACTTGCTTCTAGAAGGTTCTAGAAACTTATCTCTAGAAGGTTCTAAGGACTATGTCCCTAACAGAACCTCAATATTTATTGATTAAATCATTAATCTTGCTTAAAATTTTATATAATTTTTAAAAATTACGTTAACAACAAATATAAAAAAACTTTGAAGATAATTGTAATTACCAAATAGAAAGAAAATCTTAAAATCCGCTCAAGTATTGGCTGGCCTCCTATTCCAATCTAAATATTGAACTTTTAGTGCCAATATCTCTCTTTTAAACCATTCAATTGTTCTTAAATTTCACATATGTGTAGCAAATTAAGTCTATTATTTTCATACATAAATTTCATTCCAATCCAACTATTAAATTTCTAAAAAACTTAGAAACTCTAACGGACTCTCAAAGTCTAATTTTTGAGACCTCAACCTACTTGAAATTCAATAAACTTCAATTCAACTATTAGATCAAGCTCAAACTTACAACATACACTTTAGTCAACTATTCACATAAGTTTTTAAAATTTAAACAATAGATCTATTACCAAATTCACAAAATTCTCCAAAATATAATATTCTTTTTATTTCACAAATTTTAGAATCATCCAAAGCAACTATGACTTTATAAAGCTTTTACAAAGTTATTAAAGATTTAAATATCTTAAAATTAATGCTTAAAAAAACCTTATCAAGTCTATTCTCAAATCTTATTCTTTAATTTACAAAAAAAATCGTAGAATTACCATAGGTACTTAGTTTTGTGCCTTGGGATCTGATTTTGATTCAAATTGATTATTGATCCTCTTGAAGTATCAAATTTTTTCCTTTTGAGTTAATTTTTGTTAAAATCAACTTCTAACTTTTTCTTATATGTGCTCATATCTTTTATTTTTCTAATCTATTTTATTTTACCTTATTTATGGTCTTACAAAGTAAGTAGAAGCCTACTTTATAATAAGATAGTATTTACACCTTTAGTTTTACTCTCTCTTAGATTACTATATATTTTTTAAGATAATTTACTACAATATTTGAAGTAAGATCTTCTACAATATAATAATTTCTTCATCTTTTTCACCTATTAATTGTATTAAATTATGACATCCATCTTCCCTAAACTTATTCATCTTTTGGCATGTATCAATGATTCTTCAATATGTAAATGTAGAACTCTCTTCATGTTGATCAAAGTCTTAATCTTTAATTTTTTCTTTTGCACCCATCTCAATATCTTGTAATTGATTTTATTCTTCATTAAAATAAATATCTTTACTTCATTTTTTAAATAACTTGATTTTCTTCTCTACTATAGGTATCTTCAATTTTATACCATCACATTTTTGTAACAAATATGTTCCATAGTTTTTTACTTGTTTAACAACATAAGGCCCAAACCATCTCTTTGTAAATTTCTTTGTTGTACTATGTTGATTGTTTAGGCTATTATCATAAATTAATATCCAATCACTATCTTCAATTGCTTTAAATCATAGTCGATGTTTTTTATCAAATCTTTCTTTATTCTTTTTTCTTCTTTCTTTCAACCTTTTTCTTATCGCTTCAATGTCATTAGGTCTGCTCTCTAACTATTGGATCTATAGTGCTAAAAGTTCTTTTCTATTAAGATCATTCTTTCAAGACAATACATCCTGTATAGGTACTACATCTTCTATTGGCATTATTGGTTTTTGTCTATATAATAATTCAGAAGGCATATAACTTATTATTGAATTATAAGTTGTATAATCTACCCATGGTACAAATGGTAATAGTCTAGGCCATTCATGTGCTTTGCCATTACATGCCTTTAGTAATGCCTTAACAATAGCTGAATATCCACGCTCACTCTTATCATTACCTTCTAAATTATAAGCTATTCTTAAAGAAAGTTTAATTTTCATTCTATTAAAGAATTTTTGTACTTCTTTTGCATCTAATTCATGTCTATCTACTATAATTCTTTCAATACAACCATAGTAATAAATAACATCTTTTAATAAAAATTGGCATACACCTTCAGTATCTTTTATTCTTAATACTTGTCCTTCAATCATATTTGATAAATCTTTTCATATAAGTACCAAATACTATATTTTTCCAAGTTCCACAAGTATTGCTACTAAATCTACTACCCACTTATAATATAAAGAAGGAAGTGTGAGTCATCAAATTGACTCATTTGTTGTTTTAGGATGAAAATATGCATTAAGAATGCTTTAAAACACAAGATATAGTAAGTAGTATAGAAATCCTTAGAAAAAAAAAAAAAAACTAGAATATTAGTGGTAGAAATGGAATCTTAGTAAGTCTTGGAGGCAATTATCTTCATTGGTTTAGTATTTTTATTTATTATTGAATAGGAAGGATTATTTATTAAGACCAATATTTATATTGGTCTTTTATCTATATGTACTACTTATAAAAACTATAAATATTAATAGTTAAAAGAAGTATGAGAAAGAATCTCATGTCATTTTAGTTATTGATATAAAAAAATAGGATTTATAGTGGATTTAAATTGATTCATATTATTATCAAAAATAATCAAGGTAATAAAATTTATCCTTAAATGGATATTAGAATTATAAAAATATTATAGAATTTTTCAGAATTTATTTAGAATTTACTTAGAATTTTTTAGGAATTTTTAGAACAATTTCAAGATCTTAGTAAAAATAAGATTTACTACTTTAGGAGCCTTTATGAAGAAATGGAGAAAGAATTGAAGGCCTCATTAGGTTCCTAGGTTAATTGGATGTTTTTAAATACTATGGTGAGGTCAAAATTATAAAAATATTTATCCTTCTAAAAGAAAATAAGAGGACCAGTAGCTAGTATAGTCCTTGTAGGAAGGAGAGTGCACAAGTCCCATATGGATTGTAGCACCTTAAAAGTAGTTAGGAGGATAAGACTAAGGCTTTGTGGCCTCTCTTAGATACCCTTATACATTGCATGTGAGCCTTGGTGAGGCTCAAACCCTTGATCTATAAGCAAATTATCTTTGAGGTAAAATATTTTCACTTCACTTTTTAATTATTTACTTCATATCTTTAAAACCTCATAACTTACTTATAATAATTTAGATTTATATGTTTCTTATGTCAATGAAAAGATAATAAAATTAAATATTTAAAAACATATTTTTTATTTTTTACTTTTATATTTTACTAAGTAAAAATATAGTGAATAAATTATGACTTAGTTTTGAATGTTGTAATTGCTTCATGTCATTTATTTCAATTGGTTTGTGATAGTTCTTCTTTTTTTCTTGTTAATTGCCTACTTCTCTTCATACCACCAATTACAAGCAACTCTTAATTGAGGCCATCTTGTAACTTAGGTTGAAGAGTAAAAATTTACACTCATAGAAGCATATGTTGAATGTAATCCATCTCAATGTCAAATGTTTGAATACAGTTGACAAGTTTCACAAGATCCTACAAAATTTGCTACATCTTTGTATATGCTCTTCCACTAATATTTTTCTTTTAATTTATTAAATATTTTCCAAATACCTCAATGCCTTATCCATAAACTTTCATGAAATTCCTTGATAATCTTTTGTTGAGCTTCCAAACCATATATCATTTGTTGCAGTGCTTCTTCTTTCTTCTATGGATGCTTCCAAAAAAATCCATTTTGAAAAAAATATCCATATACTTTCTTTAAAAATCATCTTATATTCTTTATCTGTCTAACCTTTTTGCCATATTAATATATTTAAGTATTTTTTTTTATATACAACCATTCACCATCATATAATTCTTATGAAAATAATTCAAATAATATAGTCAAATATACTCCATATTTTCTTGCAAACAAAGTCGAATAAAAGTTGGTGCCAATATTTTTTTCATCATCATATTCTACTTATGATAACATATCCACAGCTGTATTGTCTTTACTAAAAATATGCTTGAATTTTGAATTCATAGATTTTATATATATAATCTATCTTAATATTGTTGAAGATCAACAAGTTCTTACTTATTTACTACCACATGAAGATTAATCATAGTAAGTTGCTAATAATCAAAAGACAGCAAAGGATTAAAAGAAGTTACTATAGCGGCGGCTACGGTTTTAAGGTGGCAGTTAGGTTAAGATGAATTTAGATCTAGATCTAGATTGAAAGGATGGACGTGACTTTAGATGAAGTCTATATAGTTGGAATATAAACTCCACGTATAAGTAAAAGGTATTGGAAGTAAGAGACATCTTTTTCCACACTTCTCTTAGACTACAATCCTTGTTGATGCTAAGTGTTTGTAGCTTTTAGACTTCTTTTCTTCTATAAGTTATGGACCTACTCACATTTACTTGAGTGTTTTTTGAAGTTCTTTGAAGTGGTTTTGTAAGTGTCAAATAAATCAAGTTGTTGTTGCTAATGTTAGACTTTAGAAGAACCTAACTTTTAGATTTAGATCTAGATCTAGATCTTGGTTTGCTCTTACTTGTAGTTAAGAGCATTTTGGTGTCGGTGTTTTTTTTTTCACCTTAAGGCAAAGTTTACATTGTGCTATTACTAAAATAGACCCTTGGTGATTAAACTTTATAATTTCATGTCTTAAAGTTATTGATTGTGCTTAAAAGACCTCTTATGGTGTATAGAGGTGATTTGTAAGCATAAGAGAGATATTAGAGTGGCAAATCAGATTTGAAATACTTAGATAAGTCATCAGACTTGTGAGAAGTCTTAGAAGTGAAGTTGAGAGTGTTTTTGAGAGTTAAAACACTAGTTTGTTCACAAAGAAGGATTCTGTGATTTTAAGGCAGCAAAATCTTCTTGCTGATTTTGAGAGCATTAAGACTTCTTCCTACAATCTTTTTTGATACAAATCTTCCTATGACATGGCTTCAAGTGAAGGTGAAGGATTGAGACTTATTGAGAAGTTTAGAGGTGAGAATTTCTAACATTGGAAGGTAAAAATGGAACTTTTATTGGTGTCTTTGGATCTTTGGAATATTGTAGATGAAAGTGAAGAGGCCCCAAGAAAAGATGCTGATATGAAGGAGAAGAAGGAGTTCAAACGTCGTGAAAAGAAGACTTTTGGATTGATTGCAACTAATGTAGATGAAGCCAACTTCTCCCACATTATCTCTTGCAAAGGACTAGCAGAAGCATGGGAGACTCTTTGCAACATCTATAAGAGCAAAAACTTATCCAACATCATTTATACAAGGAAGAAGTCCTTCATTTTCAAGATAGAAGAAGGTGAAGACCTCATGGCTCATGTCAATAAGATAAAGGCTCTAGCAAACCAACTAGCAATTGTTGGCAAGCCTTTAAAAGAAAGTGATATTGTCATGACCTTGCTAATGAGCCTTCCCAAATCCTACAACTATCTTATTATAGCATTGGAGTCCATCAAGCTAAAAGAGCTTACAATGGACTATGTGACGACAAGACTTGCCCATGAAGTAACCAAAAAAAAAGAAAAAGAGCCTCAAAATAAAGATTCAGCATTCTACTCACGTCAAGGCAAAGGCAACTATTCAAATCAATGAGGTAATGTCAAATCTTACTTCATTTGTGGCAAAGTATGCTATTTTGCTCGAAATTGCTATAAAGGCAAAAAGATGGAGAAAGAGAATACAAATAGTATATAAGATGAGTTTGGAAGATAAGATTATATATTCATGGCAACAAATGGAACCTCTATGGCTCCCATGTCAAGATGGATTGTGAATTCAGATTGTTCCATGCATATGACACCTTATAAGTTTTCATTTGATACTTATGAGGCTATTCCAATATCAAACGTGGTGTTGGCAGATAGTGGTACATGTGAAGCCATTGGAATTGGCTCTATTATGGTGGAGGTGGTTGTAAATAGACAAACCAATAGAATCAGTCTCAAAAACGTCCTTCATGTACCTAAGATGAAGCAAAATCTATTTTTAGTGAATAAACTTGTAATAAAAGGTTTTAAAGTTCAATTTGACATGAATGGATGTTTTGTAAGAACATTGAGTGGAGAGAAGATCTTCAAAGGCTTGAAAGAGGGAAATTTGTACTACCTCATTTGTAAGAAGGTGAATGGAGTAGAGGTAGTATTATTTGCTAAGTTTACATCAAACTAAGACAAGTTGAATATATGGCATCGTCGCCTTGGCCATTTGAATGTGAAGAGCATGAGAGAGCTCAAGACTATGGTAAGTGGCTTAGATCTTAGGAATACAAGCCAAAATATAAAATAACTTGTATGTGAAGGATGCATTTAAGGCAAACAACAAAGGGCCTCATTTCCAAAGAGTGTAACAACACGTGCTATCAAATTACTGGAGATTGTCCATTCGGATGTATGTGGACCGATGAAAAATACAAGTATTGGAAGATCAAGGTATTTTCTCACTTTCATTGATGATTATTCAAGAAAGATTTTAATCTACATTCTTAAAGCCAAGAGTGAATGTTTTTGGAGGTTTAAGGAGTTTAAAGCACTTATTGAGAAACAAAGTGAATATAAGATGAAGGTGCTACATATGGACAATGGAGGTCAGTACATGTTTAAGCAATTTGATGTTTATTTGAAGAATGAAGGAATTGCTAGACAAACTACAACTCCATACACTCCACAACAAAATGGTGCTGTTGAAAGGACAAATCAAACCATTATAGAGATGACAAGGAGTATGCTTCATGTTCAAAACCTTGATTATGAGTTTTAGGCGGAAGTTGTGGTGAATGCAATGTATATAAGAAATAGGTGTCCAACAAGTCTTCTTGCATCAATGACACTACAAGAAGCTTGGAGTGGGAGACAATCTTGCATTTCTCATATGAGGACCTTTGGTTGCATTGCATATGTAAAAACACCAGATTCTATGAGGTCCAAACTTGATGCAAAAGATACAAAGTGTATATTTCTTGGTTATTGTGAAGGTACTAAGGCATATAGGCTAATGTACTTAGAAACCAAGAAGATCATCAAAAATTGTAATGTTGAATTTTTGGAGCATAAGAGTGCTTGTGAGCACTTGAAGATGTATCCAAGTGGGAGTAATGGTGTGTTTGTGGATATATCTTTGAATTCAAAAAAGAAACAAGAAGATGAAGATAATGAAGATGATAAAGATGAAAAGCCAAAGAAAGTTGAAAAGATGAAGGCTTTTATAATTGTTAGGACTAGCAATGAAAGAAATGAATATGTTGAAGATTAGGATGATGATAATGATGAAGAGTATCAATCATTGAGTGAGAAACGACAAGGTTTAAGAGAGAAGAAGGTTGGAAAAGAACAAGAAGTGCAACAAGGTAAATATTCTTCTATAAGTGAAAGGAGATATCTTTTGAGAGAAAGAAGGCAACGTTGTCGTGTTGTAACACGAGTATACAGTGAAAATAAAAAGAAAGGGGAATTTTATTAATATTCAATTACCTCGAATATTGGGAGCATCGACCAACTCCAGTACAAATACTGAGTGGTCAGGTTCAGTGACTCCGTTACAGTCAGCCGGGGCATACTGGAATGCCCCGTTCGATTCCAATAACGGGAGTCAGCAGGAAGAGAAGGACCAATTCACACGACGGGTTCGAGGAGCCAATTGGATCCAATTTCGATAAACCAATCCGGGTCCTCTTACCCAATATGAGACCTGTATTGGTGGGGCAACCCAATGCAGTCTAGTTACGGGAAATCCAGGTCTTACTACGGGTCTTAGCCAATCTGACGCGAGGACCAATTTGACCCAATTACGGGAACATCCAGGTTACTACGGGCATCTTTCTCAATATAGGACCTGAATTGGTCGGGCGACTCAATGTGGTCCCGATTACGGGATTCGATTCTGTTTCAGGCTGTCCTGTTCTCTGTGCCGTCTCAGGGAACGTTGTTTTCGGTAAATGGATTTCTTAAAGGTAAAAACGGAGGAGAAAGCTTGGCGGCGAGAGCCAATTTCGAATCCAAGTTGAGGTGAGAGCCAATTTCGGATCCAAGCTTGAGGTGGGAGCCAATTCCGGATCTAAGACGGAAGATTGAAGAAATTCAGAGGATAAGGTTAGGGGGGATATAGTTTTGGAGTGGTGTGGGTTTTTTTTTGAAGGGGAAATCGGGAGGGGGAAGCGAGTTTTTCAAGCTTTTGCAAGGTTACCTGTTTGGTTTTTTCATTGGAGGTTTTTGAAGATCAAGGGAATTAGAGAGAGGAGCTTCATGCTTCGGGTCGGGAAAGGAAAGACATAGAATTTGGATTTTTCTTCTTCGTAGAGTTTTGGGAAGACTGAGGCAATCGCTGCTGAAGTCAGTGTTGTAATGGTGAATTGGGATTTTTAAATGAAGTGGGTTTGAATACTCTTGACTGTTTTGTGAAATCGAGTTACGTCTGTGATTGAAGGATTAAAAGGGTGTCTATAGGATTGAGTATGCGGAATGAATGAAATTTACTGGATTAATCTAACAAGACAGTCAGTGGATACGAGATCGTAAGTACAAAGCAGTATTGAAGGTTAACAGTTTGGGTTGTACGGGGTTCTCTGTAACGTCTAGAGACCTACCGGCTGGGGCAAAAAGGACTTCGACAAGCAGTCGAAGAGTACCCGTATAGATTTACGGTACATTGTTGCAGTCGTTTATATTTCAGCAGTCAAAAACTGATAGACTGCTTGACTATCGGCGAATCTCCATACTACCTTCTACAGCCAGACGCCCGGCGCGTTCTCGAGCAGGAAAGCACGTAATACGACATAAGTAGTGAACCCGACGTGAAAGCTTGAGGTAGAAGGTATTGGATTTCGGTTGATTTTATCTTTATTTTTTATGGAAAACGAAAATAAAAATTTTGAAGGATTTTTGGGAGAAATTTCTGGTGGGGAGTCTTCTAAAGGACAAGGTATGCACATGGATCCGTCTATTGCTAGTTTGTTTCAAGCCTTCTCATTGTCAATGCAGCAACAGCAAAGCAATGATCGAAAGGAAGCTTTGGCAACCAAAGCATTGCAAGCAGTGGTCAATAAAATTGATCAATTTGATGGGAGGAATATTTCAAGGTATTTAAGATGTTATGTTCGTGAAATGGAATTAAATCGGGTTTCTGAGAAGAAAATGGTTGCACTATTTGGACTTGCCACGATACCGGAGATAAGGGACCACATTACATCGATTACGGATCGTTGTGGGAATTCATGGGAGGATTTTTCACATGCATTGAAAGACGAATATTTCTTGGAGGATGAAGATTGCGTTACTAAGAAGCTGTTTCTGGAATGGATTGAATGGCCCAATAAGAATTTGCAAGCAACAAAGCTACTAAGGGAATTTGAGAGGCAGTACTCTCAATTATCGAAGGTAGAAAAATTGACATTGGAGCCGAACAAAGTTGATCTATTTCTTCAAGCTGCTGATGGAGAATTGCAAGAGAAATTAGAACCCCTTCTTGAAGACAAAGAAGAAGATGAAGGATTGACAACGAAGTGGAAGAACGTTGAAGATGCGGTGGGGTTGCTTACAAAAAAAGAAAGGAGGAAGGATAGGAGCAATATTCCGAAAACAGTACAAGCACCCAAAGCTCCAGTATGTACTACACCACCGACAATGCCTACAGTTCAACCTTCGACATCCTTGTCAAAGAAAGCAGATATGGGTATGGAAGAAATTATACGAGGAATGCGAGATCTTCAAATCAAATTGGCAAGACTTGAAGAGAATACTTCTATAAACAATTCAAAGAATGTTTCAAAACAAGGATATGTACAAAGATGCATTTGGTGTGATGATGCTTCACACACTAGAAAAGATTGCAATGAATTTAATAATATGATACGGCAGGGAATTATTTGCTGGAAAGATGGGAAGATAGCATTGAAAGATAGGGAGGATCTTCTTCAAATCAATTTTGGCAAGGGAGGAATGAGAGCATAGGTTCAAGATTACTTAAAAGGGCATGAAACAGTAGCACGAGAAAGTGCAAGTTATGGTGCTAGAGTAGATGATGAAATTGGTGGAAGTACGGAAACTAGTGAGTTTTGGGCTTCTGCCGTTTCTACATTGCAAGAAGGGAAATTACCTCGAGAAGCGTTATTGAGAACTGCAGCTATAATACGAGGAAGAACACGTTGGGAGGATCCTGTTGAGTCTCTTTCAGTTCATGCATATATTGCTAAGAGCCAACATGAAGCTTTGATGGAAGAAAAAAGACGAGGAAATTTTGATGATACTAGAGAAGGAAATTCTTTTAAGAGGCAAACTCGAGGAGACAAGGCTCGGGAGGCAGCTTCACAAGAATTGCCTATAAAGGATACCTCAGCATCATTGGGAGAAATAACAACGGAGACAAAAGATAAGGGCAAATCAATTGCTTATAAGCTACTTTCTGACATTGAAGCGGCAACAAATTTGAAAGGGGTGTTGGAAGAACGTATATTAAACGCTAAGGTGGAATTCACATTGAAAGAAGTCTTGGAAATTGCAAAGAAGGAGTTTCATGATATTATCATTGACAGCATTAAGCGAAAGAGGCAATTAATGAGCGAAACTGGAATGAGTCATGCTATTGATGCAAGAATATGTAGAGATGAAGAAGGGGTTGATATTGATTACAAGCAACCAACAAATGAAAAGAATGGGTATAATCATTGAGTACGTTTCGAAGATTCTAGTGATAAGGGAATGGAAATTTTGAGCCATTATACTCGAAAGCATTGGGCAAGGGCAACTACCGAGGTATTGGTGAAGGTAGGAGATATAGAAGAACCAATAGTTGCCTTGGTGGACCATGGTTCTGAAATAAATCTCATGTCTAAAGATCTTTATAAGAAGCAAAAATGGCCAATTGATATGGAACATGGATGGGCAATATGAGCAGCTAATAACACACGAGGCGAATTATATGGAGCTTGTCCAGATGTCAAAATTCGGATTGGGGATGTTGCTACGGAGCAACATTTCTTCGTTCAAGATACAACGTCTTATCCGTTGATTTTAGGACAACCTTATATCACGGCAACACGGATGGAAACAAAGGTACTTGACGATGGTTCTGCTTATGCAAGGGTACGGAGCGAAGATGGGAGGAAAGCTGTACAATTTCTAACAGTACCTCCTAACCATGAACGGAATCGAGATAGGTTGAGGGAGAAACCATTGCCAAAGATTGTTGAAGGATTTAAGGATTTTGGGGAGGTACCACTGTAAAGCGAGATTATGGAGGTACAAAAGAGGAGGTACTCTCGCGAGATGAAGGTGCCTTTGATGCGAGTTTTATTGGTATATTGGAGAATGGAAATATTATGTATAAGAAAGTTGATGATTTTAAAAGAAAAGAAAAAAAAAGATTATATGATATTGAAGGACAGTTACGCAAGATAGGTACATTGCAAGATGATGAGAGGATTTTGGGTGTTTATGAAGAAAATGGGCTGGAAGATTCATTGGAATTGATTACATCTATTGGGTTAGGGGATAATGATAAGATTGTTGAGATTCATTCGAGAGAGGTTTATACCATGCTTGAATCTTTTCAAGCACTAGAAGTCACAGTAGAGACGAGATATAAAACGGCAGATAAGAAGGTAAAGCCTGTTGCCGGACCATTACCAGAGGATTCTAAAGAACAAATGGGAGAAGCATCAAAAGAAGCAAGTTTAAGAGATCCAATGAGTATTGGACATCAGTTTACTGAAGAGACTTTTGAAGAATTGAAGATTGGTTCTGATGGTTCTTTATTGCCGGAGGAAATTACTTGCTTCAAAAAGATGTTGGCTAAACAAGGTAGATCGTTTGCCTTCGAATCTCATGAAATTGGGTGTGTGGATCCAAATATTATAACACCTATGGTTATCTTCACTGTACCGCATGTACCTTGGAATGTAAGACCGATTCCAGTACCGAGGGCACATTTACCTAAATTGGTGGAACTATTGAAAGAAAAGATAAAGATGAAAATATTAGAACCTTCATTTGCGCCGTATTCTAGTCGATGGTTTACGGTACCTAAGAAGAATGGGTCACTGCGGTTTATTCAAGATATGCAGCCGATGAATGCTGTAACTGTCAGGAATGCAAGAATTGGACCTATTGTGGATGAATTTGCTGAGGCGTTTGCTGGAAGGGCGATCTATTCAATGGGTGATTTGTATTCAGGTTATGATCAGTTTCAACTTGCCGAAGGAAGTAGAGATATGACAACGATGAGGACACCGCTTGAGTTGGTTAGAATGTGCACTCTTCCTCAAGGTGCGACCAACTCAGTTGCGCATATGATGAATGGGATGAATAAGGTATTGAGAGATTTTATCCCGGAAAAGACTATGCCTTTTCTGGATGATGTTCCTATAAAAGGGTACAAAGAAGGAGACAAGGATGAAACTTTAGATACGAGGGGGTGTCACAGATATGTTGTTGATCATATACAAGATTGTGAAAAGATTTTAACTCGGCTTGGAGAAGTTCATCTTACATTATCGGGTATGAAGTCCGTATTTGGAGTGCGAGAGGTTGTAATTGTTGGACATTTATGCGGATCTTATGGAAGAAAACCAGATCCGACTAAAGTTGATGCAATTGGAAGGATGAAAGAGGATTGTGGTTCTTTAACAGAGGTTCGCAGGTTTTTGGGTGCATGTGTATTTTATCGAATCTGGATCCCTCATTATGCTCACATAGCGGATCCATTATATGAACTGTTACGCAAGGGTTACCGATTTGAATGGGAAAAAAGGCATATTCAGGCAATGCAAAGATTGAAGAAATTATTGATGTCACCTCCAATATTAAGGAAGGTTGATTATAAGTGCAATAGACCAGTGATTCTTACTGTAGACGCTAGTCCAATTGCCGTTGGATGGACTGTGGATCAAGATGATTCGAATGGGAGAAGATTTGCAGTTCGATTTGGGGCTAAAGTTTTAAGTATTCGTCAGCGTGTATATTCGCAAGTCAAAAGAGAACTTTGGAGAGTCGTTTCGGCTATGAAAGCTGAAAAGGACTATTTGATTGGAGCAGTAGTAGTAATTGAAACAGATTGCTTGCCATTGCTTGGAATGATTATTAACTGTTCAACGCCAGATTTTGCAATGTTGAGATGGATTGCTTATATTAAGTCACTAAATCCAGAATTTAAGCATATCATTGGAAAGGACAATTTAGTAGCAGACATGCTATCTCGAGCAAGATACGAGAGGGAGGACGAAATGGTTGAAGACATTGATGATGTCGGATTGAAATTCTATTCAATATCAAATCTCAACAGAGAAGACAAGCTATTTCTTGAAGAATCTTATGAAAGAGAATTATTGGATATTGGTCATTATTTGAATACCTTGTCTAAGTAGGGGAATTGGTCTACAGAAAAATTCAAACAAATAAGAAAAAAAGCATATGGATTTTTACTTCGAGATGGATTCTTATGGAAGAGACCGAAGAAAGGAATTGGGATGCCACAACGAGTGATAGGCAAAAGGGAAGAAAAACTAAAATTATTAAAGGAGTTTCATGATAGTTTATGGGCAGGGCATAGAGGAATCTGGGCTACTTTTGCTAAACTCAAAGAACGATATTGGTGGAAAAATATGTATCAAGATGTGCTCTCATTTGTAGAGTCATGTGAAATCTGTCAATCGTATTCTAATATCCGACATCGAGATAGTCTTCATCCTACGTATCCTCTGGCTATTCATTTTAAATGGGTTGTTGATTTGGTTATTATGCCGGTTGGGTTATGGCAGATGAGATATTTGGTTTTAGCTCGTGAAGATTTATCAAATCAAGTAGAACGAAGAGCATTGAGGAAAAAATCTACAGAGGGGATTTGTAGGTTTTTGTTTGAAGATGTCATTTGCCGCTACGGATGCGTAGGAAAAATCACTGCAGATTGTAGAGAATTAAATGCACAAGAAGCTCGTAAGTTCTTTGAAAGATGTGAAGTTAAACTATCACTTACTACTGCTTATAATCCGGAAGGGAATGCGAAAAGCGAACGCGGTCACCCGCCGATTGTGAAAGCATTGGTTAAAGCTTGTAATGGGAAGGTTAAAGAGTGGCCACGGCTTTTGTCATTTTCATTATGGGCTGATCGAACAACACATAGTTCGGTGACAGGATATATGCCAGTAGAACTTATGACAGGTCAAAAACCAATTATGCCGATTGAAGAAAAGGTACTTACTTGGAGTATGCTACCATGGGAAGATGGATTGACAAGAGAAGAACTTCTGCCTATGAGGATTCGACAATTGGAGCAAAGAACGGAAGATGTCCAGATAGCATTGGAAAGGTTTAAAAAAGCAAGGTTACAAAACAAGGCGCGATTCGATAAGCAACATCGATTGAGACCAAAAGCAATCGAGAAAGGTGACTGGGTACTTGTTTATGACAATAGTTTGGATAATCAACATAGTACTTTGCGGAAATTTTCAAAATGTTGGTTTGGACCATATGTTGTAACAACTGTTCATGATAATGCGACTTACTCATTACGGGAGTTAGATGGTACAAAATTGAAAATACCAATTGCAGGGAAGCGAGTAAAAATATTTAAATGAAGACATGCGAAGATGAATATGGAAGACCTTAATGAAGGTATAGAGATTCCGCAGCAAGAAGATGAAAGTGATATGGATAATGAAGGTGACGAAGACGAACTGGACAAAGACGTAGGGGATATATTCTGAATCTAACAGCAATTGGGTAAATTGGTGCATACCGAAGGATGCACAGGTTCAGAGGGGGTGGATGTCGTGTTGTAACACGAGTATACAGTGAAAATAAAAAGAAAGGGGAATTTTATTAATATTCAGTTATCTCGAATATTGGGAGCATCGACCAACTCCAGTACAAATACTGAGTGGTCAGGTTCAGTGACTCCGTTACAGTCAGCCGGAGCATACTGGAATGCCCCGTTCGATTCCAATAACGGGAGTCAGCAGGAAGAGAAGGACCAATTCACACGATGGGTTCGAGGAGCCAATTGGATCCAATTTCGATAAACCAATCCGAGTCCTCTTACCCAATATGAGACCTGTATTGGTGGGGCAACCCAATGCAGTCTAGTTACGAGAAATCCAGGTCTTACTACGAGTCTTAGCCAATCTGACGCGAGGACCAATTTGACCCAATTACGGGAACATCCAGGTTACTACGGGCATCTTTCTCAATATAGGACCTGAATTGGTCGGGCGACTCAATGTGGTCCCGATTACGGGGTTCGATTCTGTTTCAGGCTGTCTTGTTCTCTGTGCCGTCTCAGGGAACGTTGTTTTCGGTAAATGGATTTCTTAAAGGTAAAAACGGAGGAGAAAGCTTGGCGGCGAGAGCCAATTTCGAATCCAAGTTGAGGTGAGAGCCAATTTCGGATCCAAGCTTGAGGTGGGAGCCAATTCCGGATCTAAGACGGAAGATTGAAGAAATTCAGAGGATAAGGTTAGGGGGGATATAGTTTTGGAGTGGTGTGGGTTTTTTTTTGAAGGGGAAATCGGGAGGGGGAAGCGAGTTTTTCAAGCTTTTGCAAGGTTACCTGTTTGGTTTTTTCATTGGAGGTTTTTGAAGATCAAGGGAATTAGAGAGAGGAGCTTCATGCTTCGGGTCGGGAAAGGAAAGACATAGAATTTGGATTTTTCTTCTTCGTAGAGTTTTGGGAAGACTGAGGCAATCGCTGCTGAAGTCAGTGTTGTAATGGTGAATTGGGATTTTTAAATGAAGTGGGTTTGAATACTCTTGACTGTTTTGTGAAATCGAGTTACGTCTGTGATTGAAGGATTAAAAGGGTGTCTATAGGATTGAGTATGCGGAGTGAATGAAATTTACTGGGTTAATCTAACAAGACAGTCAGTGGATACGAGATCGTAAGTACAAAGCAGTATTGAAGGTTAACAGTTTGGGTTGTACGGGGTTCTCTGTAACGTCAAGAGACCTACCGACTGGGGCAAAAAGGACTTCGACAAGCAGTCGAAGAGTACCCGTATAGATTTACGGTACATTGTTGCAGTCGTTTATATTTCAGCAGTCAAAAACTGATAGACTGCTTGACTATTGGCGAATCTCCATACTACCTTCTACAGCCAGATGCCCGGCACGTTCTCGAGCAGGAAAGCACGTAATACTACAACGTGGCGAATGGTGGAAGAATTACATCTTCCGTCAAGTAAGTGAAGAACATGCAAATGTTGTTCTTCTTGCTGATCCATTATCTTTGTGTGATGTTATGAAGTATAAAGATGCAATCAAGTAGAAGAAGGCTATAGAAGAAGAGTATCAATCTCTTATGGACAATGGTACATGGAAATTAGTACGTCTTCCAACAAATCGATCTAATGTTGGTTGTAAGTAGGTGTTTAGAACTAAAAGAGATACAATAGGTGTGGTGGTGAGGCACAAGGTAAGATTTGTTGCCATAGGATACTCACAAGTTGTTGGAATTGATTTCAATGAGACTTATGCATCCATTGCAAAATTCACCACCATTAAGACCATTGTAGCAATCGGGGCAACAATGGATTTGGAAATACACCAAATGGATGTGAAGATAGCATTTTTGAATAGAAAATTGCAAGAAGACATCTACATGAACCAACTTCAAGGATTTGTACAAGAAGGTAAAGAAAATCTTGTATATAAATTGAAGAAATCCTTGTACGGATTGAAACAATCATCAAGGGTATGGTACCAATGAATTGACACATTCTTTGTTAATAAAGGGTTTGTGAGAAGTAAGGTTGATGATTCATTGTATGTGATGCAATCTAGAGAGTTCTTGCTGATTGTAATCCTTTATGTTGATGATTTGATCATCTTGGCTAAGAATATGGAAAAGATAGATTGGATGAAGACCAAATTAGATGAGAAATATGAGATAAGTGATTTGGAAGAGTTGTACTATTGCTTGAGAGTGGAATTTGTAAGAGATCATGGTAATAAGACCATTACAATGAGCCAAACCAAGTACATTGAAGAAGTGTTGAAACGATTCAACATGGAAGAATGCAAGCCCATTCAAACATCCTTGGAGGTAAATTTGAAGTTGATGAAGTTCACGAATGAGGAGTTTACAGAAGTTGAAGGTGAGATGCAAAGTCTTCCATATAAAGCAGCAGTAGGCTCACTCATGTATGCAATGGTGGCCACAAGAGTGGATCTTATATTTGCAATGAGTATTGTAAGCCAACACATGTCTAAGGTTGGATCAATGCATTGAAAAATAGTAAAAAAGATATTAAGGTACCTAAAAGGTACAAAAGACTTCAAATTGTGCCTTAGTGGTAAGAACATTGATTTATAAGGTTAATGTAATGCGGATTGGATTGAGAATGTAAATGATAGAAGATCTACAATGGAATATGTCTTCATCATTGGAGCAGGAGCCATTTCATGGAATTGCAAGAGACAACCTACTATTGCAAGATCAACGATGGAGGCAGAGTACATGGCAAGAAGTCATTGTACAATAGAGGCATGTTGGATAAGGCAACTCTTAGAAGATATTAGTCTAGTACAATTAGAAGCAACTCTAATTATGTGTGATAATCAAGAATGTCTTGTATTTGCCAAAAATCCAAAATACCACTCAAGAACTAAACACATTGATGTTCAACATCATTTCATATGAGAGAAGATTGAAGATAGAATAATAGGTATGAAGTATTGTGCTACAAATGATATGCTTGCTGATGTGTTTATAAAGACATTAATGAAGGATAGACATCATGACTTGATTCGAAGAATAGGATTAAAAGCCTTTTGAAAATTAGCAAAGTGGGAGTGTTGAAGATCAATAAGTTCTTACTTAGTTGCCACCACATGAAGATTAATCATAGTAAGTTGCTAATAGTCAAAAGGTAGCAAAGGATTAAAAGAAGTTACTATGGCAGCTGCTAAGGTTTTAAGATGGCGGTTAGGTTAAGATGAATTTAGATCTAGATCTAGATTGAAAGGATGAACGTGACTTTGGATGAAGTCTATGTAGTTGGGATGTAAACTCTACCTATAAGTAAAAGGTATTAGAAATAAGAGACATCTTTTTCCACACTTCTCTTAGACTACAATCCTTGTTGATGCTAAGTGTTTGTAGTTTTTAAACTTCTTTTTTTCTATAAATATTACTATATTGGATATAAAATAATTAATAATCATATCTAATAAAGATAAATAATCTATTTTTATAACTATTAATGTATCAATTAAATATTATTTTTTATTTTTTATAGCTATTACTATATTTCATAATTCTCTTTTAATTTGTACATATGCCATCCACCTATCTTTCAAAATCTTTATTCCAAATCTTATTATACATCATCTTATCCAATTGTCCAATTTATTTTTATTGGACTCACATCAACTGTTAATATCATTGGCCTTCCACATTCATAATTTACTTTCTTCAAAGTTAAAAGTGAAGAAAGTTCTTTCAATTTTTTTATAGTTTTCTTTGTTCTCCTTTCTATTGAAATGTTTGATTCTTTCATAACAATTCATACAATGGATCTGCTATATATGTAAAATGAAATATCTATATATGATAGAAAATACATGCTCTTAAAAACTTCAGACTTTTATTGTGTTTGCACATTCTTTCATATTTTTAATAATATCAATTTTTTTCATACTTGGCTTGCGTCTATATGATCCACACATGTGTCCTACTGTCAAAACTTCTTTTACTCCAAATATTGATTTTGTCTCCAATAAGGTTAAATAAACTTCTTCTAATCTTGTCAAAATATTCTTACAATCATCAATATGATCTGCGACAAACTTCTTATATTCCTTTGAATCCAATGCCTCATCTCTTTTTTCTTCTTTACATCTTTTAATTAGTATATTACTTTAAAAAGATATTATTATATTTAGAATAAATTTTCTTAATAACTTATGCATTCCATTCATTATGTGTACCATTGAATTTGTAGTTCTTTGTAATAATGTATACATTCTGACTAATCCTTATGGTGTCTTTATAGTTGTCAAATTCCTACTTTGTATTACCAATTGAAATTGATTATAACTTAAATAAATATCATCTATTGAATAGATAGCTCTTCCAAAAAATGCTTCTATAAATTCATCCACAATTGGACTTGAATCTATATTTCCACAAGTTGCATGTCTTGTATAAATCTCATTATTCTATTTTTTTTTGGTACTATAAACCATCAATTAGAATAAGGTGCTATAGACGGTTTCAAAATTTCTATTTTTATTTTTACATTAAATAAATCTATTAGCTTAGGTACTCTCAATATTAGAATTGGTTGCAAATTCCATGGTTTATGAAGAATAGTAAAAATAACCATAGGTGCTATAATACTTGGATCAATACATCTAATTTCATGTGCTTCAAATGCAAAAGCCTTTTGATATTGTCCAAACATATCTTTAAAATATTTTTTTTCATATTTTGTCAAAAATCTATTCTATTCAACATTTAATCCATCTAATGTAGCATCTATAAATTCATACCCTATCTTCTTAGGATTCCTTAAATTTGGTTGTGTAGATGCTCCACTTATCCTTTCTTCAAAATTTGATGGTAGTAACAAAGCCACTAATTTGACCTTTTATGCCATTGATTTATATTTAGTTTCAATATGTACTTCTTGGTAACTTAAATTTTCTATAAATACATGAAATTATCATAAAATTCTTTAGAAAATACATTAATAAGTCTATTCTCTCTTTTCAATCCATCTTACAATAAATAATTTAATTCTTCCATAGTATCTACAAATCCAACTTCTTCAAATGCTCTTAAAATAAATTCATTTTCAATTTAATTCTCTATTTATTTTTAATTTTTGTTCAATATTTTTAATATAATATTTTTTCATCTTCTTCATCTTGACAATAGTCTTAAAAGATAATACTTAATCTTGTGTCAACCCAATAAGTCCAATAGATAATATCTTCTTTTTTATACTTAGTAGAAGCATTTTTTTTTAATCCATTACAATCCTGCCTTACAATGGTATGTGGTAAAAACCCTCAAGGTCTTCAAATTTTTCATTTGATAATGGCTTCTCTCTAAACTTATCACAACTCTTTTCATGATTGGCAAAAATAATTAAAAATTAATTCTTTTCATCCTATCTTGACTTTTTATTTTTACGCAAGCTAAACTATCACCTATTACTTTTGTTTCTATTTGTGAAGAAATAATATATGCTTATTTCAATATAATAGGATATGTAGATATATCTTATACAAAGAAATTTTATTCATAAATAACATCTCCTATTGTTATTTTGATATTTAGACAAGCTCCATATAAATTTATTTTTAAATTATTTTCCGCTCTTATCATCCACTTGTGATTAATATCAATAGGCCATTTTCTTCTTTCATATAATTCTTTTGATATCAAATTGATTTCAAAACCATGATCAATCAACATTATAATTGGTTCTTCTAAATCTCCCAATTTTATCAAAATTTCCATAGTAGCTCTTGTCTAATGACTTTTAGAATAATGACTAGAAGCTTAAATTATATCTTTTCTTTTTGTAAATCTTATTCACAAAAAATCTCTAAAATTTTTCATTTCATCTTCTTCATCTTCATTGCTTTCCATTGCTCTTGTTCCTTTTGTATTTGATGCCATAGTATCTCCTATAGATTGCTAATTTTTTTTTATTAAATCAATAATAACTTCATAAAAGTTTTGCTTTGTAATTCTTAGAATTTCACCAATCATGAATTCAATCTTTCTACTTTAATTTTTTTCTTCCAATACATTCTTTAAATTTGTAGCAACTTCAATATTTTATTGTAATTTATAAGTAAGGCCTTTATTTTTTTTTCATAATATTTTTTTAAAGAAATTTACTTTTTTATCTTTGTATGCATAGGATCTTTTTGTTGTTATGCCTTTTCTCCCCTAGTAGTTCTTTTTGATGGCCCTTCATTATTTTCATCTCTTATTTGTTTTTTTTCTATTAATACTTTATGGTGACTCTTTACAATATGAGCATGAATCAATAATCCATCTACTAGATCATTCTACCTTATAATTTGCTTAATGTTATTTCCAACACACTTTAAATCATCTCTAGTAAAATTTCTTCTTTTAGTATAACTCATTGCATTTGACCACAAAGAATTAGATTTTTTTTTAAATTCTAGATTTATGCTTAAATATTTGCTTAGATTTGCTTCCACCCAATATGTTGATACTTCATTCTTTAAGATTATATACACTTTAAAAGCATCTTATATAAACATCTTCATTCTTCTTTTACAAAAAAAATTTTGTAGTTTTTTTCTACTCTCTTTTAAATGTATCATACCATCTTTAAAAAAAATAACTCTTTTATGTATTACCTTTGTAAAATCATCACATTCCCTTCTTGAATGATCTATGCTATCACATCACATGCACCAATGTATTATATCCCCCATTGCTCTTAAATTTTGTTTTGTAAATACTCTTGATGATTGTTTCTTTTTTTGAAGTTTTGTTAATTTTATTTGCAAGTCTTTCATCCTTCACATGATTTCATCAATATCCATTTCTTCTTTCTTTGATGTAGCTATTGAAGGCTGAATCATAGATGTAGGATGGATAATAGGTATTTTTACCTTAGATGCTTGCAATGGTCTTTGAATATCATCCTATCATTTTTCCTTTCTCTTTTTTCAAGCAATCATATTGTCTCTTCTACTTCTTTTTAATTTGATGTCAATTCTTCATCTTCTTTTTTATCTTCCAATAAGACTTCCAACTTTTCTTGTAACTCTGTATTAGCTACTTGAAGAAAAAGCTCCACTTAATTTTGCTCCAATAATTGTCTTTCTTTCTTTGATAAATAAGAATATTACTTTTTAAACTTCCTTAATAACTCTGTTGCTAGAAGATCCTTCTTTGGCCTTTCAATCTATTCAAAAAATGACTTCTTTGTAATCCTATCACTATCTTCTAAGAATTTTCTTAAATATTAAAAGATCTCCGGTGCAGTAGCTAGTTTAAATAATTGAACCATCTTCCTTTCTAGAACATGCTTCAATTGAAGCACCATCCATAGCTTCTCCTTCAACTTTCTTGTCTTCTTTTTTCATAATTTAAATAATTAAAGAAAACCAAATACCTTCTACTTCAAGCTTATCATATTGGATTCACCAAATATGTTATATTATGTAAATTCTTGCTTAAAAATACATTGGGCACTTAATTGTAGAAGGTAGAATGGAAATTATAATAACAAAAATTCTAATTTTAATAGAATATTAAATAAATTCTAACTAAGTCTTAATAATGCTAAATAAGCTTTAAATAAATTCAAAAGAAACCTTAAAAAAATTACAAAAGAAATAATAAGAAATCTTAAGAATTTCAAAAAAAATACATAATAAATCTTAAAAGATTTTCTAAAAAATCCTAAAGAAATAATAGAATAATCACAAATATATCTTAAATAAATCTCAATTAAGTCTTAATTTAATCCTAGTTGAAATCCTAATGGACTTCAATCAAATCCTAGACCAAATCCAAAATCCTAAGTAAATCCTAAATTCTACTCCAACTTTAAATCTTAACCAAATTTTAATCAAATCCTAAATCGTAATCTAATCCTAATCCTAAACAAAATCTTGACCAAAATCTAATCAATTCAATTTAAACTTAACATAATTTAGAACCTCAATATTTATTAATTAAAATATTTATCTTGATTAAAATTTTATATTCTTCTCAAAAATTAAATTAGCAACAATTATACAAAATTTGAAAATAATTGCAATTATCAAATAAAGAAAAAATCCTAAAAATTGCTAAAGTATTAGCTGGCTTCCTACTCTAAACTAAATGTTGAGTTTCTAGCACCAATATCTCTCTTTTAAACCATTCAACTATTCTCAAATTTTACATATGTATAGAAAATCAAGTCTATTATTTTTATGCATAATTTCTATTCCAATCCAACTAGTAAATTACTAAATATCTTAGAAATTCTAAGTACCTTTCAATGTCCAATCTTCAAGACCTCAACCTATTTGAAATTTAATAACCTTCAATTCAACTATTTGATCAAGCTCAAACTAATAGAATATACTTTAAACAACTATTTATATAATTTTTCAAAATTTAAATTATAGATCTATTATCAAACTTAAAAAATTCTCCTAAATGTAATATTTTTTATTTTATAAATTCTAAAATCATCCAAAATAACTGTGACTGTGTAAGGTTTTCACAAAATCATTATACATTTAAATCTCTCAAAATTAATATTTAAAAAAACTTTTTTAATTCTTTTTTAAAATTCCACTCTCTAATCTCCAAAAGAACTCTTAAATTTCTGTATGTACTCAATTTTGCACCTCAAAGTCTAAACTCGATCCAAGTTGATAACTTATCTTCTCCAAGTATCAAATTTTTCTCTTTTGAATTAATTTTTACTAAAATAAACTCCTAATTCTTTCCTACATATACTCATATTCTTGATTTTTCTAATCTATCTTATTTTGCCTTATTTATGGTCTTACAAAGTAAATAGAAGCCTACTTTATAAAAAGATAGTATTTACACCTTTAGTTTTACTTTCTTTTGAACTACTATCTATTTTCTAAGAAAATTTATTATAATATTTGAAATAAGATCTTCAATAATATAGTAATTTCTTCATCTTATTCATCTATTGGTTGTATTATATCACAACAATGTAGTAAAATAAGTTGAAAAGATCTTGTTGATGCTCTTTCAATTCATGCATATATTGCTAAGAACCAACATAAAGCCTTGATGGAAGAAAAGATACAAAGCAATTTTGATGAGATAAGGGAAGGAAATTCTTCTAAGAAGAAAACTTGAAGAAATAAGGCTTGTGAGGTGGCTTCACAAGAATTAATCACAAAAGATATGTCAATAATATTGAAAAAAAAAAAAAAACAAAAGAGATTAAAGATAAGGATAAATTGATAGCTTATAAACTAATCTATGATATTGAAGCAGTAATAAATTTAAAGGGAGTGTTGAAAGAACATGTATTAAATACTAAGATCGAATTTATATTGAAAGAGATTTTGAGAATTGTTAAGGAAGAATTTCATAATATCATTATTTATCATATTAAAATAAAGAAGCAATTAGTGGAAGAAATTGGATTCAATTATACTATATATAAAGAAGAAGAAGAAGAAGATGTATGTATATATAAAGAAGAAGAAGAAGAAGAAGAAGAAGAAGAAGACGAATTTGGTATTAATTGCAGCCAATTAGCAAGTGAGGGAAGTAGTCATAATTAAAGATTATATTGTGATGATCAAAGTAATAAAGATAAAGAGATTTTAAGACATTATATCCAAAAATATTGAGCTAAAGCAATAATAGAGGCATTGGTGAAGGTTAGAAATAGGGATGAGCTAGTTGTTGCTTTGATTGACTATAGTTTGAAGATAAATCTTATGTCTAAGGATCTTTATATGAAGCAAAGGTGGCTAATTGATATAGAGCATGGATAGACAGTATGAGTGTGAGTGTAAATTTCAGCCTTCTATCCAAATTATAAGATGGCCTCAATTAAAAATTGCTTGTAATAGGTAGTGTGAAGTGGAAGATGCAATGAACAAGAACAAAAGAAAAAACAACATAAACAAGTAAAAGGAATGTATACAAGCAAATACACACTCCAAAACTCGGTCATAGTTTATTTACGGAGTTTTTATCTATTAAAAAGTAAAAAATAAAAGTAAAAAGTATATTTTTAGAAAATTCATTCTTTAAGCTTTCCAATGATGTAAGAAACATATAAATCCAAATTACGATGAGTAAGTTATGTAGGTTTAAAAATAACAAGTAAATAAATAAAAGTTAAGTGGAAATGTTTTATCTCAAGGGTAACTTGCTTATAGGTCAAGAGTTCGAGCCTCACCAAAGCTCACATATAGTGTATATCAGTTGTCTGCAGAGGCCTTGAGGCCTTAGTCTTATTTTCCTACCTATACCCAAGGTGCTACAACCCATATGGAACTTGTACACCTTCCTTCCTACAAGGACTAGATTAGCTGCTAGTCCTCCTATTTTCTACTAGTAAAACTCATTTTTTTATATTTTTGACTTCACCATGGTATTTAAAAACATCCAATTAACTTGAGCACTAAATGTGGCCTTCAAATCTTACTCTCATTCTTTATAATGGCTTCCAAAGTGGTAAAACTTATTTTTACCAAGATCTTAAATATTGCTCTAAAAATTCCTAAAAATTTATAAATAAATTCTAAATAAATTCTGAAAAATCCTATAATGTTTCTATAATACTAATATCCATATAAAGCTATATTTTCCTACCTTCTTGATTTTTAATAATAATAAACATCAATTCAAATCCATTATAAATCCTATTTTTTATATCAATAACTAAAATGACATGAAATTCTTTCTCATGCTTCTTCTAACTACTAACATTTATAGTTTTTATAAATAGTACATATAGATAGAAGAAAAATATAAATATTGGTCTTAATAAATAATCTTTAATATTCAAAAATGAATAAAAATACTAAATCAACGAAGATAATTGCCACCAAGACTTACTAAGATTCCATCTCTACCACAAATATTTTAATTTTCTATTTTTCAAATGATTTCTATACTATTCATTATATATTATGATTTAAAGCATTTTCAGTGCATATTTTTATCTTAAAACAACAAATGAGTCAATTTTATGACTGTCACATAGCAACCATCTGGGACAACTTGTAAAGGAGAAGAACCTAGAATAGACCTTCTAAAATGCTATTGAATATAAAGAAGATTTTTCTATGGAAGTTCTTAACAACTATTCAAGATAAGAATGAGTGACTTGCTACTAATTTGAAGGAACTAAAGTAGGTATTATTTTATAGAATTAATCAAGGATGACAAAAAAATTAAATTTAACTTACGAATTGATGATTATATTTATATATATAAAAGAATTAGAGCTAAAAAAGTGATATTTTTAGATTCTTCTTTAATATGAGAGGATTTTACTATCAACCTTCTAAGGCATATATTGCCGTGAGGTGTTAAGGTTGGTCTTTTCTTGGACTAACACTAGCTCATTGAGATAGTCCATTTTTTCCAATCGGATTCAAACCCGAGGTAGTCACTTAAAAACCTCTTATCTGACCAACCCTTCTATACTCTTTGGATGTTTTCTAAGATATATTCTTACAATTTATAATAATTTATTATTTATTTATTTATTTATTTATTTATTTATTTATTTTATGAAAGTCTCTTCAAGTACTTGTCTCCTTCAGTTAGAATATCTCTAATTATTTGGTGAAGGAACTAAATTGAGAGGAAGACAAGATAATTGAATATAACTACAACTTATCTTGAAGTCCAATGTTTTAGGTGCTAAATTCTATCTGGTTTTGATAATTTGCCACTTAAAGAATTGAATATAGGTGAATTTGAAGATGAGCCATTTGACTTTGTATATGATAAAAATCAAACTCTATATTCTTTATATCTATTTCTAAATGTTTTGGTTGGAAATTTTTTGCCGTTGAGTGTTTGTAGCCAAATTGAATTGTTTGGAAAGACTTCTTTAATCAAATAGGTACCTAATCATACAATGTTATGATATAATACGACTATGTGGTGAAATTATAATCATAATTAAATTTTTAATTAATATCTAATTATCTTAGTTTAGTTATAATTTGAGGTATCTAAACATGGCTTTACTTTCTTATCTTAATAGTTAGTAGGTTACAGGTTAGTTAATAATTTTACCTTTTAGATTATAGAGATTCTTCTACTACCTTAAAAAGACCATAAATTGATAAAATCGAATTAGAAGAGGTAAATAATTAATATAATTGATACTAAGATTAAATTAAGAGTAGGATTGGACTAAAAAATCCTTAGGATATTATAGATTGATACTCGGGGATCGACCTTTTGTGAGACAGGGTTAAAATCAAACCACAAGCGACTAAAACGATGACCTAGGATAAAATAGGATTTCATTCAAAGATCAAAGGATAGTATTTGAGAGCTAGCTTCAAGTTCTTTTCAAAGGCATAACAATTGTTTTTGGAGGATTTTTTAAGAACTTAGCAATTATTGTTCAAAGTCAAGGTTTGTATTGGTGATTTTGATTTTATATAATATAATTAGAACTAGCAATTTTGGCTACTTTGTGCAATTGATGTAACATCTATAGTTGAAAATTTGGTACTATTGTTATGGACACAGAAATACAAACTCAAGATCTAACAAGAAGTTCAAGAAGAACTGGCAAGAATTAAATTAATCAGATGAATACAAGAACAACACCAGAGGTGTGAGCCACAGCTCCAAGAGATGTGTTGTCGAGACTGAAGAACTCTTCAGCCTTGATTCCAATATATACTCCTATTTACAAAGCTTCTCCAATAACTTCTACTAATTAGGAAGCTTCTAAAAGATTCCAGAGACTTGCTTCTAGAAGGTTCTAGAAACTTGTCTCTAGAAGGTTCTAAGGACTATGTCCCCTAACATCACCTCCTTCTTTAGCTTCGAGGTCTCTGAGAAGCAATATTATTGTTAATCCGTACGACTGCAAGAAAATGAAGATCTGTCGCATAACGTCTGCTATGAACTCCAACTATTATTCACGAGGTAAGTGATTCATCAGCCCTTAAAGCCAACGGTAGTGGCCCACTCCTTCAACTTTTGACCAAGCATGAACTTCTATGTCCTCATTGTGAAATTATCCTACAAAAATGCCTTCTGGCTGACCATCGTAAGCACGTTCGAACTCAAATACAATCACTAGTGATCGGTTACTCAGTATCCTTCGTCGTCATCATGGTATAGGCGATTCTTCATCTCGGGATCATCTTCATGAGCTAGTCAGTTGAAATAATCTGATTGGCATAGTATCTATCTCTTGGCTATCCATATCAGAAGACCAAACTATGGCTATTGAAAAAATTCTACTTTATCTTGGAGAAAATAACTACATCAACTGCGAATTTTAGTGGTGCTCTCCTCTTTTCTTATATTTTTGGATGAGCAAGCTTTAGAAAGAAGCTATCGTCGAACCGGCTTAGATTTATGAGGATGTTATTGATGAAACTTTTGTACCTTTTGCAGCGCATTGGCAAGATTTTCAGCTCGCTCCCACGTTCACTCGTTAATATCATAGCCGCACCAATGAACAAGATACTCCAACTTGCCCCACCTTCGCCGTGAATCCAATACCTTTTCAACCTCGTAATCCTCATGGTTCTCAATCTCAATACTAGGTGGCGGACATTGCACTCTTCCAAGAAAAGATGACTCTCGATAAGGCTCCAACAGAGAAATATGAAAGACTGGATATACCTTCATAGAAGCCGGTAATTTCAGATGATACGCCACTAGATTGATTTGCTTCAGGATGATAAATGGTCCCAATCTTCGATAGTACAACTTATCACATAGTCGCTTGGTCTTGATATTCCGTCAAAGAAGCCATGCTTTATCTCCAATTTTGAAAGTAGGTGCTTGATTCCGAAATCTATCTGTACACGCCTTGTAGGATTCTTGAGCGGATTGTAATTGAAGCTTCAACATATTTTGAAGCTCTGATAGTTGTTTCGCAAATCTTTAAGCTGCTGGATTGTTATTTGTTGACGAACTCAATAAATCAAGCTTCGGATGATACCCATAGTTAGAAAAGAATGGTGTGTATTGAGTTGATGCATGGAGGGTGTTGTTATATGCAAACTCGACTAGCGACAGATATGTGGTCCAATCATCTTGCTGATAGTTGATGCTGCATCTTAAGTATTGTTCCAAGACTTAGTTCACCCATTTCGTTTGGCCGTCAGTTTGAGGATGAAAAGTCGAAGAGAGCTTGATATCCACCTTTAGTATCTCAAAGAGAGATCTCCAAAACTTTGATATGAATTGGGTTCCTCGATCTGATATGATATCATTGGGTAGTCCATGATATCGATACACATTATGGAAAAAAAGCCTTGCTGCGACTTCATTGGACAATGTCTTCTTGCAAGGGACAAAGTGTGCCATCTTTGTAAGCCGATCTACCACGACAAAGATGCTGTCAAATGAGTTCGATGATGGCAGGTCCGTGATGAAGTCCATGGAAACTGAAGACCATGGTCAATGTGAAATCGGTAATAGCTATAGGAGTCCATAAGGGCGATGTCGAGGATTCTTGGATCTTGAACAGATGTCGCAAGAGATGACAAAATCTTTCACATCCTTCTACATTTGGGGCCACCAAAAATCTCGAGAAATAAGCTCCAAAGTCTTGTTGAATCCAAAATATCTTGCAGTTAGAAAATCGTGGCGAGATTGAAGAACTCGGAGTCGTGCTGGTCCTTTTGGGATATACAACTGCTCTTCAAAGTATAAAAGATCTCTCTCCACCTTGAACTTGTCGTCATTGGCATGCTACTTAATATCAATGGCTACTGAATCTTCAATGGTCACGGCACGTACCTAATTTAGGAAGTCAGCATCAATTGGCACAATAGTAGCACAAAGCTAAAATTTCTCTAGCTTCAACAATGTCATACATTGTTGATCAAACGCTGCTTCTCCAGCCTTTGATATAAGATACGATCTCCTCGATAAGGCATCAAATAGTCCTTGCTACTTTCCAGGTCGATAAGTGATAACAAAATCGAATCTAGATAGCAACATACTCCACCGAGCTTGACGTCGATTTAGAACTCGAGCCGACATGAAATACTCCAAATTCTTATGATCTGTATATATGGTCACTGGGTGTGCAGCTCCAAGAAAGTGACGCCATTCTTGGAAAGAATCCACTATAGCAAGAAGTTTCTTATCGTGGATCTCATAATTGATTTCAGCAGCAGAGAACTTTTGAGAATAGAATGCAACCAGATGGAGCTTCTTGTCTTCTTCCAAAGCAAAATCCGATGCATCAGTTTCTAAATGAAAGGCCTTTGTAAAGTCTGGATGTACTAAGATTGGAGCCGTAGTAAATGCGGTCTTCAGGTCTTAAAATTCTTATGATCTGTATATATGATCACTGGGTGTGCAGCTCAAAGAAAGTGACGCCATTCTTGCAAAGAATCCACTATAGCAAGAAGTTTCTTATCGTGGATCTCATAATTGATTTCAGCAACAGAGAACTTTTGAGAATAGAATGCAACCAGATGGAGCTTCTTGTCTTCTTCCAAAGCAAAATCCGATGCATCAGTTTTCAAATAAAAGGCCTTTGTAAAGTCTGGATGTACTAAGATTGGAGCCGTAGTAAATGCGGTCTTCAGGTCTTGAAACGCCTTCTTTGCTAGAGGTCTCTATTCCAGCTTATCCTTGCATGTCAACCGAGTGAGAGGAGCAGCAACTTGAGAGTAATTCTTGATGAAGATCCAATAGAAGTTGGTAAAATCAAGAAAGCATTGTACGTCTTTAACCGTCTTCGGAACCTCCCAAGACACGATTGCTTCCACCTTCTTGGGGTCCATATTCAAGCCTTCCGTAGTCGCAATGAATCCCAAAAACTCAATCTCTATTTGGTGAAATAAACACTTCTCCAACTTGGCATATAGTCCTCACTCGCATAGTTTCTCCAAGACCAAACGAACGTGCTTTTCATGCTCTTCCTCATTTTTGGAGAATATCAAAATATCATCCAAATAGATGAAAACAAAATCATCAAGGTGCTCTCGGAAAATGTCATTCATCATATATTGAAAGACCGTTGGAGCATTGGTAAGACCAAAGGGCATGACATTATACTCAAAATGGCCATACCTTGTATGGAACGCTGTCTTCCACTCATCTCCTTCCTTGATTCGTATGAGGTTGTAAGCTCCCCTTAGATCAATTTTTGTAAAGATCCTTGCATGTCCAAGTTGTTCTAAGAGACCAGAAATCAAGGGTAACGGATAACGATTCTTCTTTGTTACCTTGTTGAGGCCTCGATAGTCCATGCACATCCGCAATGAGCCATCTTTCTTCTTCACAAATAAGATGGGTGCTCCAGCTGACGATTTTGAATGACGGATAAAGTTCTTTGCTAAATTCTCGTCGATGTACTTCCGCAACTCTGCCAACTCTATCTGCGATAGATTGTAGATTAGGCCAAAAGGCGGTTGTGCTCTTTCCTGTAAGTCTATGGCACAATCATATGGTCAGTGTTTTGGTAGCATGTCGGCATTCTTCTTTTGAAACACGTCTTTAAATTCCTTATATTGCTCAGGTATACTTGTTGTCGAGATCTTCTCCTCAGTAGTTGGAGCCGCATAAATGACAAACGATGTGCCTTCCTTGGATGATCTTATAAATGTTCTTGCTCCAATGAATAAAGTTTTTTCTATTCGGGGTTTTCTACTAGGCTTGCTCTTGGGTGGTTTTGTGGGAAAGGTCATCTTTCACAACCTCCAATCTATGGATGAGTTATGCTTTTCCAACTAGAAAAGACCAAGAATAACAGGATTTGATGGGGTTCTAATAATATTAAAAATAATATGACTACTATGGCCCTTTAACGTCACTTCTATAGATTCTGATTCATGGGTAACACTACTAGACAATAAAGGTTGCTCATCTATGACCTCAACGTGAATAGGTTTGGATTTTTGTACTAAAGGGATCTTATGACGCTTTGCAAATTCTTCGTCTTAAAAACAAGCAGATGCTCCTGAATCTAATAATGCTAAGGTTCTCAGTTTTTGAGGGCCAATAAGCAAAAGGATCGTAAAACAAAGGGCAGGTTGAGTAGAAAGAAAGGAATCTGGTTGTTGTTGTGATATTTCATTGTTTAGCTGCACGGTTCCTATTGTGGCTGGACATCCTCATTTTCCAGAACAAACGTGCCCCTAGTCCTGACAATACGTCGATTTTGCTTCTTGGGGTTGTTTCCAACTTTGTGGCCTTCTTCATCGCAATACAAGCATAGACCTTCCTCCATGCGCTACTTTTTTTCTTCTAGAGTAAGGAATTTGACACGTACTGCATCAATTTGCATATCTTCTACCTCTGAATGTGAACTCACGCTACTTGTGGACATAATTGGGATGTGGCGAACCATATGTTGTCTTGAATGTTGGTCTTGGCGGTGTTGGAATAGGCGATTATCGCACTTCATAGCTTGGCTAATAGCTTCATTGAGCGTTTGCGGATCAGGAAGAGTTAATAGCAAATCCTTCACATCATCCCTTAAATCCCAATAGAATTGACTCATCAATGCTTCTTCGTCCCAATTGATATCGCATGCTAATTTCTTGAAGTCCGATGCATAGACTGATGTAGAGTGCATCTCTTGTCGTAGTGACCGGATCTTTGTTAAAGTCCATCGAACCTTGTCGTGTTGACCAAATACTTCCGCAAACGCCTCCAAAAAGATTTCAAAGTTGTTTAATATGGACGATCGTTTCTCAAACAAAGGAGCAAACCATGATAGAGCTTGTCTTGTAAGTAAGGTTCCAACAAGCCCAATACATGACTCCTCTGTTGGATAGCGTTCGGGCTGTAAAACTATTATCAACTTGATTTGATTGACGAATCCTCAAAACTTGAAATGCGTACCATCGAACTTGTCCGGAAGGCTAACTCGGGGCTCCTTATGTTATAGAACCAGCAGTGCTTCTCGAACCTGAGGCAAAGTTGCTTTTCCAAGTGCAGAAGTTTGAGGCTGGTGCAACCTAGATTGTGCCATCTCAGATGCTCCATCATTATGAAGCCTTCCTACGACTCCTTCAATCTCTGCAGTTCTTTGCGATAACGTAGTCAGGGCATTCATGATAGCATCCAATTTGGACTCCAAACTTTTCGTCATACTAATGTCTTGGCCTCCAACCATTTTTAGAGAAGGACAGAAATGACTCTACAAGAAGACAATATTGGTTTAGAGGAGGGTACTCTGCAATGCCTAAAATGCCTTAAGAGCTTCAAGAAAAGGGGTAATCCACTCTTTCCAAGAAGAATAAGACTCCAATATTATAATAAATGAAGTATCAGTTTAGAGGAGGGTAATCCACAACCTCTAAAATGCTAGTACACTTCCAAGCAGAGGGATAATCCGCACTCTAATCAAGAAGAAACTAGCTCTGATATCTGAGGTGAGTGAAGTCTCGACAAACTGTCTTGGACATAGAAATACAGACTCGAGATCTAACAAGAAGTTCAAGAAGAACTGGCAAAAACTAGATTAATCAGATGAATATAAGAACAATACTAAAGAGGTAAGTTAGAGCTCTAAGAGATGTATTGTCAAGACTGAAGAACTCTTCAGCCTCGATTCTAATATATACTCCTATTTAGGAAGCTTCTCCAGCAACTTCTACCAACTAAGAAGCTTCTAGAAGGATCCAGAAACTTGCTTCTAGAAGGTTCTAAAAACTTGTCTCTAGAAGGTTCTAAGGACTTTGTCTCTAACAACTATTTGAATTGTTGAGTGTACTAAGTATATACAAAATTTTGTGATAATATCATGGCATGGATTAGAAATATCTGGTTTTTAGCACAAGAGGGTTTTAGAAGTTGGCAGTTTGAGGTATGGTAGGGTTTCTATGATATCTGGAGATCTATTAGTTGAATCAATATGAAATTTGGCATGATATTGAAGGACTTGAAGATCAAACTATACACCAATTTTGAGTCAAAATTAACAGTTGAAAAGGAAGAAATCACTTTTGGAATTTTTGCTTCACTTTTCAATTTGGTGGCCAAGTAACATCAATGCACTTTTTGGAGGTTTTCTTACAATTTGAAAGTTGGATTGAACTAAAAATTCTTGAGCATATAGAAGACTTATATTGACAATAGCATGCAAAATTTTATATCAAGTGGATTATCGGATTGGATGTTACAGCTTATTAAAGCTCACTAATTAGGATTGGAGCTTACAAGAAAAATCTAAATTGCTTAAATATGAAAGAAACAAGGTAATTGGGATTTATATATAGTTAAGGCTACTAAGAAGAGTATTTTTAGCACTTTTGAATTAAAATTCAGATTATATTCTCCTTATATGGATAAAACCTATTAAGGTTTCTTAGATACTTGTAAAACACAACCTCAACTTCTATAGCTAGGTGTTCGATGCATTTCCAAGCAAGACAACACGTAATACAACAACGGCATCAACTTTTCTTAGAAAGTCTAATCTCCTAGCATCTTGTAAGAAGACCAACATTCTAAGTGTTAAGATTTTAATCTTGTATCGTTTGTCAAAGGTAATTTTTCTTTTCCTTTGAATTATCTTTGTAAATTGAGCACTTTATCTTTTGGCTTCATCTAGACCTTCTAATCATTCCAACCTATCAATTAAAGATTATTTGCTTGATAATATTTCTATCAAGGTAATACAAAGGAAAGGAATTTCAAATTCAATTCGTAAAATTACCTCTATGCTATAAACTAAGGAAAAAGAGGTTGCTTGGGTTCTTACTTTAAAGGTTTTTCTATAAGCCCATAAGGCTGCAAGAAGCTTTATATTCCAATCTCATTTCGATGTTGTCATTTTTTTTCTTGAGAATATTAACTAAGGTTTGGTTGATCCTTTTCGTATATCCATTAATTTGAAGGTGATAAGAGGTAGTTTTTCTATGATAAATTTTAAATTAATTAATTAAGTCTTCAATTATTTTATTTAAAAAATACTTATTTCTATCACTAATTAGAATTTTTAGACATCCAAATCTAGTGATGATCTGATCATAGACGAATTTTACAGCTTGCATAGCATTATTGGCTTTAACTGCCTTTGCCTCAGCCCACTTGGTCAAATATTCAGTTCCTACTACTATGTATTTCATACCACTAGTGGAATTAGGATGAATCTTTCTAATATAATTAATTCTCCATTTATCAAAAGAAACTAAAGGTAAAGACTCATAGATAGGAAGACTCATCTTTAAGTTATTTCTAGTATATCATTGATATGCATCACAGGCCTTGATATATCTATAGAAATCTTGGAATAATATAGACCAATAATAGCTAGCTCTAAGGATTTTTTGACCTATTAAGGTCTATGAAAAATGTCCCCCACATGCACTATTATAACATGCCGATAGAATGGTAGGAATTTCATTGCTCATCATCCACCTCCTTAATATCTCGTTGATTCTACGTCCATATAATTTGCCTCTAATTATAACAAAGTATCTACTATTGATTTTCACCTTCTTACATTCTATTTTAAAAGATTAGAAGGCAAGGCTTTGGTTGTCAAAAACTTGGTAATTAATTCATATCAAGTAAGAGCAGTTGAAACAATAAACAAGGTTTCATCTATTAAGGCATCATCAATCGAGGCTTCACTTATTTGTTTTGAAAACCTAGATAAATGTTCTACTTGCTTGTATATCTTTCTAAGCTTGTATTCCACTCTATAATCAAATTCTTCTAGTAGAAGCACCCATCTTACAAGTCTATTACTTAAATCAACCTTATTCATAAGGTACTTGATTGCCATGTAGTCTACAAAAAAATACCACTGGATTTAAGAGAAGGTAATGTCTAAACTTCTTAATAAAAAAAACCATGGCAAGGCATTCCCATTCCGTGGTAGTATAATTCTTCTCTGCAAGATTCAATTGCCTACTAACAAAGGCTATGGGATAGTCTTTGCTTCTCTCTCCACTTGGTTGACACAATGTGCTTCCTATGGCTACCGATGAAGTGCCACAAAGCACATAAAAGGGCAATGACCAATTGAAAGGTCTTAAGATAGAAAAAGTACTAAGTTTTTCTTTAAGGATATGAAATACCTCTTGGTATTTTTCACCCCATTCAAACTTTACATCTTTTTGTATTAGTTGAGTTATAGGCATGGATAGTGTAGCATAATCTTGTATGACTTATCGATACCACCATATATATTTCAATGTCTTTTGTATTTCTTTTATTATGGAAGGAGGTTTTAAGTCTATAATAACTTTGAACTTTTTTGGATCGGATTCTCTACTCTTTTTCGATACCACATATCCTAGTAGAACCTCCTTTTGAACTGCTAGGAATATTTTATCAGGATTTAGTACAATCCTGACCTTTTGAAAATATTGAAGACTAGCTCAGACACATTTCAAATATTTTGTCTTAGAAGATTGGGTGCTAAAGTCGTCAATGAATACTATCATTGACTTATATAGAAGGTCAGAGAAGGTATAGGACATGGCCCTTTGAAATGTCGCTAGAGCATTAATAAGTCCAAAAGGCATCACTATATAAATAAAAGTATCTTGTGGCATAGTGAAAGTAATTTTGTGATGATCTTCTTGAATTATGGATATTTGATTACATCCTGAATATCCATCCATAAATGTATAAAGTTTATGACTTGTCTCTTCTTCTAAAATAGTATTAATGAAAGAAAAAAGAAAATTATCTTTTTGAGTGCACTTGTTAAGTTTCCTGTAATCTATGCACACTCAAAGTTTTCCATTCTTCTTTTTGACTAAAACCATAGAAGAAACCCAATGTGTAATTTCCACAGGTTGAATAAATCCCGGTTGGAGGAGTTTTTCTAATTCTACCTTAACAATTAATTGTAGATTGGGATTCATTCTTCTTTCTTTTTGTCTCACAAGAATTGAATTGAGAAGAAGAGAGATTGTATGTTGGGCTACTTCTGGAGATATGCCCTTAAGATCTTTATAAGACCATATAAATACATTCCTATACTCCACAATTAAAGACTTATAACTTGTCAATTCATCCTCTGTCAATTGAATCCCTACTTTGATGAGTTTTGGATCCTATTTCTTCAAAGATATATCCATTAATTTATAATCAAGGTTGTCTACATGAGCTTGTTCTGTAGGACAATTATACTAATCATTTGGAATTTGTGGATAAATAACTATGTCATTTCCAGTTGTAAGACCACTAGAAGTTTGTTTAAATTATAAAGATGGAGTAAGGTTGCCTTTAACTATCAACTCATCTAATTTGTGAACTTAAGTGCTATCAAAGTTTAATCCAAAGACATCTTTAAAATTGATGTCATCTACCAAAGTTACTAAATTCACTTCTATTCATTGTTTTGCCAAATGGCAAAACTATCTATGAAGTTAATACTTACAACCTCATCTCTACTTGAAATAGGATGAGTTTTCAACCATTGGATGAATTCTCCATCATCTTCTCAATCGTATAGTCCTGGGTCCATACAACTTAATGGGGTAGGTTAGATTATACTAAAATAAGCTAATTTCTTTCTTCCTAAATTGGCAAATCTTACTTTTTTTTCTTTTAATTCATTCTATGGTTGTAGATTTAGAATCTCATCTTTTGAAGAGTGAAATAAAGTTTTTTCCAAAAATAATCCTTAAGATTGAATAAAGATTTTTGTGAGGTTTTCTCGTGGACTATAAATAATATGGGATTTTTTACTACTCCAATCAATCTTAGAACTTGCTGCCATTAATCATGGTCTACCTAAAAGCAATGGATATGAATTTTTGTTAGGATGCATATGTATAACATGGAATATGAGGGAATATTTTTCATCCCCTATTATCATCCTATAACCACTAATTTACCTCAAAGGAGTGTCTTGGCTTTGATTAGCCATATTAATCACATAGAGAGAGGGTCAAGTGATACTAAGTCCTAATTTTTCCATATTTTTTATTGGCATTATATTTAATCTACTTTCTATATCTACAATGGTATAAGGTATGATATTATCCACTATAGATACTTCTAACTCAATTGCCTTTACCTCTTATGCCACTTGAATCGTTCAAACATACGCTTAAAATTTTTTCTTTGACCTTTAATGTCTCTTAATAGGCAAGCCTATTTTAAAGACTTTTCTCATTATTGGAGAAACCTCCAATAATTGAGCAATAGTTATGTCAGCATTGATTTTGTTCAAGTCTTCTTATAAGTTATAAGACTTCCTTTGATTATTTTTTTTTTTTTTTTTGAGGGAATGAGATACCACCTTCTAGTTTAGGAATCCTAAGACCTTCACATTCTTCTATAGAGGAGAATTCTTCTACAAGAATTTTTTCTTTTTCTATCTTAATTTTTTGAGTGGTAGTAGATTCTAAATTATGGGACATTTTTCCTCCTTTCTTTTCATTATCTATTTCCTCTCTTATAACTTTGTTTAAATCAAAAAAATGAGGAGAGTCTTCTGAATTGTTCTCACTATCTATTGAGATAGGAGGAGGAGGAGGAGAATTGGTATATCTAGTATTTGTCATGACTGCCAAGGCTGGTAAATTAGGAAGTTCTTTATGCTTACAAGGTACTTCTTCATGAGAGATATAATGTGTGTGATAAAAAAAAGATTAGTCTCTAAGAACTTGAAAACCTTGTTCTTCAGTTAGTATTTCCAAATACTTTACATCTCGTGGATTTCTTCTTTCATTTTTTTGGACATATTGAGGTTGATCCATATTTAATAAAATAAATCTTCTCTCGGTGTTTAAACCTGAGGGAGGGTTTTGGATTTGATGATTATTATTATAATCATAGAATAGATTAGGAGGTCTTAAGGTATTATCCGGATTTGGATTTCTTACCTCCTTCAATTAGTCTTGGGCTTGATGTTGATAATTTCTTTGTACAAATTTTAAAAGAATTACCTTATCAAGTTGCCTATACATATTTGTAGGATGGTTTCTCCCACAATTTCCACATACTATCCTATTTTCTATCCAACAACTATTTAATAGATGTCTTTTGCCACAAAAGTGGTGTACCTCATATTGTTGTCATTGCAAGTTCTTAAAGCCATGGTTGGAATTTACTCGAGGTTGGAACTGGAAATTTGAACCTACCATACTTGATTTCTCTGAAGTAGAGCATATAATTATGGCCCTTCTTGATTTTTTTGGTGATTTTGCTTGTTTGAGAAAAATTATCTTGTATGCCATGATTGGCTATATTGAGTGCACCAAAGCCTTGAGGAGTGTCTATCAGATTCTATAGGAGGTGAGGATTGGTTTGGATTTTGACTCTTAATTTAAAGAGTCATTTATTCTTGCATAACCTTCATTTGTTAGGCAAGTTCATTTTTGAATCTCTATTGGCTTTGAAGACTTCATTCTTAAAGTCCTCCTTCCATCTATTCCTATCTTTTGGGTATGTCAATTCAGGAAGGTTGGGAGGCAATCTAATCTCTAAAGGTGTTGGATAGTGGTGTATAGGTAGAAATTGAGTTCTCTCAGTCTCATATGAATGTCTTTGGGAATTTCCTATGTTTAGGGCATGTATTGGGATGAAATTGGATATTCTATGATCTTCCTTCCTCCACATTTGTTCTTGCTAATTATTGATATTTTCAATCATTCGAGCTAATTTTTTGGCCTCTTTTAAATTATCTGATCTTTCCTTGAGGATCTCTTGAATTGTTCCTTCACTATTAAATCCTTGAAAAAAGAAATGAATGAGGATATTGTACGTGAGGAGAGTTTTCACAAATTTGGTTATTATAAGCTGAAATTATCGAATGTATTTAGTGATTTCTTCCCCTTTTCCTTGTCTCAAAGAAGAAAGGGCTATGAGGGTGTTGCTTTGCCCTACTTCTGGCCTAAAATTTTCTAAAAATGCTCTCATAAGTATGTCCCAATTCTTAAAGGTTTGAGAGGGATGGTTTCTATACCATTCATAAGCCCCATTCTTTAAGGTACTTGAAAACTACATAAGATAATAACCAGGATTGCTTATTAAATACGTCATGAGAAGTTCCATGAATCTCTCTACATGTGGCAATGGATCATCGTCTCTAGTTCCTTTAAATATAGAGAGGTTGTGGAACATAAGAGATGTTTGCAATTCCTCTGGAATTACAATGGACAAACCTCTTGGCTAAACCAAAGTATTTATAGGTATAGAATTTGAAGAGGCTTCTCTTCCGCAATCCATCAAAGGAGAACTAGGTCTTGACTCTTTTCCTTCTTGATTTATTCCTAGAAAAAAAATTAAGAGATCTCCAATCCAATCTTTCTTCTCCTACCACTTGATTAGGATTTAATTCCAATGGATTGATTATAAATATGTCTTAAGATGTTATAGGTAAATCTTGTTTGTCCAACCATTGGACCTCATTTCTTCTAAATTATGGCATGGATTTTTTAATAGCTTTCTCTAGGTTTTCAACGGATGGGACTAATTTAGGTTGTTTAGATCTAGTAGAATGGTACATCTTATATAACTATATATATAACATTCACCTAGACTCATAATTTAAACATATCTATCTTTACAAAATCTAATTAAAATATTTTGGCTCTTCCACCTACAACCCACTTACAATATCTTCCAACATGGAAGGAAAACAAAACAGAAACAACTGAAGGAAGAATGCTTACTTAAGTATCATTATAAGCAAGACTATTCTTTATTTTAATTATTATATGAAACTACTATTATGTAAGAGTGACCTTAAGCAATCTTAATTATCAAAAAGAAATTTTATACTGAGACAGCAAGGAGTTCAAGCTCTCATTTTTTCTTGTTTTTTCACAATAAGATACTTAAAGATTTACCTACTATAATAGTTAACAACAAAGATTATGTTACAAAAATAATTCCTTACAAATAGTTCACACAACATTGAAGAAGAATTCACCTCGCTGCATCTCCAGTCAACTTCTGACTTGTTAACAAATTTCTAGAATACGTAACTTCTCTCCTACTTGATCTTCACTAAACATTCTAGGTAAGGATTTGAGGTTTAAGGATAATAGATTAAAGGTTCTATCTACCTTCTCCCGTCTATATCTACAAGAGAGAATCAAGACTTATCTCTCTTGCGTCTTCTTCTTAGATTCTATCCTCCAACTCCTAGCTCCCGCTGTCATGTTGTAACACAACTATATGGTGAAAATATAAATGGAAAAGATTTATTAATTTTAGTCATCTTGGATGTTAGAAACAGTGGCCAATTCTAGTGCCAATATCCAGAGGCCAGTTAATGTCACCCCATTGCAAGCTGTACCACCAAATGTGACAACAGCGTATGTTCCACCGACGTCATCAAACTAAGTACCCTCCGTACCAACGGGACGGCTAGGATCATTTTCTAACCTTACATGGAACAAATTTAGTAGGTATATACTGGTGGACACACCCAATATGCCTGATGGGGGTACAAAAAGACCACTTCGTTGTTTCCATTGTAAACAGATTGGTCATTATGCTAGTAAATGTCCCAATTCCAAAGCCAGTGACAATTACACGCCAGTGTGTGGGAATAGCAAGCAGTTGGGGCATACTTATCAGCAATGTAATGCTCTATTCAATTTCAATAATCGGGATCAACAGATCCAAAGTCAGGAAAAAATTGAAGGGATAAATCGAGGTCCTCAAGATTCTCCAGAAAATCGGGTAGATTGAACCCGAGCCATTCTTATCAAGAGTCGGTGAAAAGAAAAAGGACCAATTCAATATTCGGGTGAGTTTGATGTGAAGAGCCAATTTGACCCAATTATGAGGATATGCAATCTAGATCCTAGTATGGGCCTCTTATCCAGTATGAGACTTCACTCGATTGTGCAATCCAATGAGGTCCCAAATACGGAGGCTTCGGTTCCATTTCAAGTTATTTCGTTCTCTATGCTATTTCAGGGAAACATCGTTTCTATGGAAAAATCCTCTTAGAGGTGGAAATTCCATGGAGGTGAGTCTGCTATTCCAATTCGGAGTCCAGGGCAGAAGAATAGGGGACCTCATAGAGTTAAAGGAGAGGAGAGGAAAATGAAGGAGGCATTGAGAGATTGGGATTTTGGAGTCAAAGAGCTAGCTTCAAGCTCCTTCAAAAGATATAGGATTGGGTTTCATAGGGTTTAGGAGGACTTTGTAATCGTTGCTCAAAGTCAGTGTTTGTATTGGTGAATTGGGTTTTTATAATAAAATAAAGGCTAGTATTCTTGACTATTTTACGAAATTAGAGAGACATCTGTGGTTGAAATTTTAGAGGTGTCTAGATGGTTGAGTATACTAAGTGCATGCAAAAATTTATGTTAATCTTATGGTATGGATAGAGGATATTTAATCATTAGTATAAAGAGGTATCAAAAGTTGGCATATTGAAGTTGTTTAGGGTTTTTGTAATATCTGAGATCTATCAACTAGAATAAGGTGAATTTTGACACAGTACGTCAAGGATTGAAAGTCGGAGCTGTACACAAAGTTTGAATGAGAATTAATGGTCAAAAAAGGAAAAATTGCAAGTTAAAGTTCATCATCAATCTACTAGGCGGTGGTCAAGGGATTTCAGCATAGATTTACAGTATTTTCTTATAATTTGTAAGTTGGATTGGATTGAACTTCTTGAGCATTTAGAAGACTTGTAAAGACACTAGTACTAGAAGTCTCACAACAATTGGATAGTCGGATTGAAAATTATAGCTTGTTGAGGCTCGTTGTCTATGGTTAAGATTTTAAAAAATAAACAAATAAAAATAAAAAAATAAAAAAGTAAAAATAAAAAATAAAAATAAAATAAAAATAAATGAAATAGAAATAAAAATAACAAATAACAAAAGAATCTGTGCTTATAATATCTAGAAGCTATTAAAAATAGTGTTCTAAGCACTTTGTATTGGGATTAAGCTTTTACATTGAAATCCGAAATAGTTTGTGTTTAGATAATTGAAATCCACTAGCCTACTTGGATACCTGTAAAACATCATTTTATCTTCCACAGTCAGATGTCCAGTGCATTCTCAAGCTAGATAGCACATAATACGACACCGCTCCTTGTATTCAAATAATTTTTTAAAATTTCAAAGAAAGAATAATTGACAAAGTTTAAGGACTTACTTGGTTGCAAGCTATTAATATTTTCTTTCTTTCTTCTTATGCTCCTTTTCTTCAAACCACAGTTTGTGTTAGCAAAATAAATTTGAAACTAAATAATTTTTATTAAAAATATACTCACCTTGGATTATGATTTGAATTTATTGGTCTTTTTTTTTTTTTTTTTTTTTTTTTTTTTACTTTTTCTAAATTCCTTCTATCTAATCTTTCTACTTATTTCTTTTTCTTGAATCTCTTCTTCTTTTATTGAAGAAGATTTTCTTGAATTCTTCTTAAGCTCCTTTTATACTACTTCTGTGAATAGAAGGGATATGAAGGGTGGAAAGAGTGATTAAATCTCCCTACCACTAGAAAAAGACCCTCCACTGGAAATTTATAAGGATGAAAAGAGATGGTACGAGGGGTGGAGGAAGTGATTAAATCTCCCTACCACTAGAAAAAGCCCTCAACTAGAAAATTTACAAGGAAAGAGAGTGATGAAACCTTGAAGATGAGCTCCACCTTTGATGCTTTAGAACTGATAACTAATCCTAAGAAAACCACCACATAAAGATAGTACTAACATTTAACTACTCAAATTCTACTTAAGATTAGAAATAATACTATTGCAAAGAAATAAATTAATGAATAAATAAAAAATATATTAACTAACTTCAATACATAAAATTATCTTGCATGAAAAAAATAAAATTAAATAAAATTAATTAATTAAAAAAATAAAAATAATAAAAATAATAATATTAATAAATAAAATTAAAATTAAGAAGTAATATAAAAAGATAAGATAGAATAGAAATAAAAAAAAGTAAAAATTAAATTAAGAGTTAAAAATCAAATAATATTAACTAAAAATTAATATAAAATTAAAAGTTAAAAGTAAAATTAATATTAATAGATTTTTTTATTAAAATAATTAATTTTTTTAATATTATTATTTTACTTTTAATTTTTATTGATTTCAATATTTTTATTTTTATTTTTATTTTATTTTTTTTATATTTTTAATTTAAGTTTAAATTTTTTTTTATAATTTAATATAATTAAGAAAAAAATTTAAAACATAAAGTTTAAAAGTATAACATAAAATCAATAATATAAATGAATGAAAAGATAGAAATCACTTACATCAATTGTATTTGACTTAAGGCAGCAATTTACTATTCCAAAAATCGCCAAAAATTTTGGAGATTTTTGGAGTAGTAAATTTTAGTTTTGATTTAATAGCACAAAATTTGCACCACTAAAATTTCAACTCGAAGGTTCTTCTACTCGAAATTTTTCAACATTAAATTTTTACCAAAAAGTAAGAAATCGTTAAAGTAAATGAAGGATAAGTTAGAAGGTAAAAGATATTATCTTAGATAAGTTGCTAATGGTCAAAGGACAGCAAAAAGATAAAGGAAAGTTACCAAGGTGGCGGCTAGGGTTATAGGTAGTAGCTAGGATTATAGATGGCAGCTAGAGTTATGGGTGGTGGCTAGGGTTTAAAGTGGTGGCTAGGTTAAGAAGAATCTAGAATTTAGTTAGATGAAAGTAAGATGAACGCTAATCAAAATGGATGTAACCTCTACCTATAAGTAAAGGATGATAGAAGTGAGAGGCATCTCATTCCATACTTCTCTTATATCTAACCATGCTGATTTCTACTCACTTGTGTCTTGCTTATTGTGTTTCTTCATTAGGTTATGGATCCACACACACTTTGTTGTGCTATTCAAGTAAGTTGAAGTCATTTACTAGTTGTTGTTTTTATGTAGAATAGATCTTATGGTGTTTGCCGATGTTAGAGATTGTATGATATAATCTTATGTTTTGACTTGTGGAGGTTTTGATTTGGGCCTTATAGATCTCTAACATCAGTTTGAAGGTTCTTATTTCCTAGGATTCAGTGATTAAGACCTTATATAAAGACCTTGATAGTGTCTTTAGTATTATAGTGAAAAAGTGAGTTTTATGAGTAGAAGAACTTAATAGTGAGGTTGATTGGATTTCACATACTTGTTAGAAGCTTCAAAAGTTGATTTGGAAGTGTTTGGAGTAAAAAAACATTCATTTCTTCATAAGAGGGCATTTTGAGATTTTGCTAGTACAAAATTGTTTTGGTGATTTTAAGCACATAGAGACTCCTTATCTTGATATTTTTTAATAGACCTCTTTTAAAACATGGCTTCAAGTAAGGATGAAGGTTTGAGAGTAATTGAGAAGTTTAGAGGTGACAATTTCTACCATTGGAAGGTCAAAATAGAGCTTTTGTTGGCATCTTTGGACCTTTGGGACATTGTAGATAAAAGTGAAGAGCCTCCAAGCACGCATGCTGATGCTAAAGAGAGGAAGGACTTCACAAGACGTGAAAAGAAGGCTTTTGGCACGATTGCCACTAATTTGGATGAAGCCAACTTTTCTCACATCATCTCTTGCAAAGGACCAGCGGAAGCATGGAAGACTCTTTGCAACATATATGACAGCAAGAACTTGTCCAATATCATCTTCACAAGGAGGAAATTCTTCACTTGCAAGATGAAAGAAGGTGAAGACCTCATGGCTCATATCAATAAGGTAAAGGCCCTTGCTAATCAACTTGCAATTATTAACAAGCCTTTAGAAGAGAGTGATATTGTCATGATCTTGCTTATGAGCCTTCCTGAGTCCTATAACTATCTCATTGTGGCATTGGAGTCCATCAAAGTAAAAGTACTCACAATGCATTATGTGACAACAAGACTTGCCCATAAAGTGACCAAGAGGAAAGAAAAAGAATTCCAAAATGAGGATTTGGCTCTCTTTTCAAGACAAGGCAAAGAGAGTCATTCTAACTAATATGGCAATGTGAGAACTTGCTTCATTTGTAGAAAACCAAGTCACTTTGCTCGAAATTACCACAAGGCTAAGAAACGAGATAGAGAAAGTGCAAACAATACTCGTGATGAATATGGAGGTGATGATTATGCATTCATGGTAAGTGAAGGCACTTCCATGGCTGCCATGTCTAAGTAAATCATTGATTCTTGTGCCACCAAGCACATGACTCCATACAAGTGCTCATTTGACACTTATAAAGAAATTTCAACAACAAATATCCTCATGGGAGATAATGGCATAGTACAAGCTATTAGAATAGATTCTATTATTATAGAGATTTTTGTGAAAGGCTAAACCAAGAAGATCAGATTAAAAGACGTCTTACATGTGCCAAAGATGAAGAAAAACCTCACCTTGGTGTGTAAACTTATTTTACATGGTTGTAAAGTGTAATTTGATAAGAATGGATATTTTGTGAAGATATTGAAAGAGATCATATTTCAAAGGGCTTTAGAGATGGCAACCTCTACTTCATGAAGTGTAAGAAGGTGAATGGAGTTAAAGTGGTGGCATTTGCTCAATTTCTTCAAGATCAAGACAAGTTTGGCATTTGGCATCAACACCTTGGTCATTTGAATGCCAAGAGTATGAAGGAGCTCCAATCTATGGTAAGTGGCTTAAATCTTGGTCATATAAGCGACAATACTATGACACTTGCTTGTGAAGGTTGTATTTAACGCAAACAACAAAGGGCCTCATTTCCAAGTGGAGTTGCAACACGTACAACCAAGTTATTGGAGATTGTCCATTCTGATGTTTGTGGACCTATGAAGATGCCATCAATAGGAGGTGTAAGGTATTTTGTCACATTCATTGATGATTTTTCAAGGAAGGTTTGGATTTTCATCCTCAAAGCAAAGAATGAGTATTTCACAAGGTTTAAGGAGTTTAAGGCACTTATGGAGAAGCAATGTGAATGCAAAATCAAGGTATTACGTACGGACAATGGAGGTGAGTATATGTCAAAGCAATTCAATGATTTCTTAAAGATGCATGGTATTGCAAGACAAACCTCTACTCCTTACACTCCATAACAAAATGGAGTTGCTGAAAGAGCAAATCAGACTGTTGTAGAGATGACAAGGAGTATACTTCATGGATAACACCTTGGACATGAGTTTTGGGCAGAAGCAATGGTGAATGCAGTGTATACAAGAAATAGGTGTCCAACAAGTGCACTTACATCAATGACGCCAAAAGAAGCTTGGAGTGGGAGAAAACCTTGTGTTTCTCATATGAAGACCTTTGAATGCATAGCATATGCAAAGATACCAGATTGTATGAGATCAAAATTTGATGCAAAAGGTACAAAATGTATGTTTGTTGAATATTGTGAAGGTAAAAAGGCTTATAGGCTCATGTATTTGGAGACTAAAAAGATCATCAAAAGTCATGATCTTGAGTTTTTGGAACACAAGAGTGCTTGTGAGCACTTGGAGATGTATCCAAGTGGGAGTAATGGTGTGTTTGTAGATACATCTTCAAATTCAGCAAAGAAAGAAGAAGACAAAGACAATGATGGTTGTAAAGGTAGAAATGAAGATGAAGAGGCAAAGAAGGTGGTTAAGAAGGCCTCTACAATTGCTAAGACTAGCAATGAAGAGCATGAAAATGTTGATGATAATGGAGATGAGGATTATAAATCTTTGAGTGAGAAAAGACTAACTTCAAAAAAATAGAAGGTTGAAAGTGACTATGGAGTGCAACAAGTTGAGTCTTCTTCAAATGAAAGGAGATATCCTTTGAGAAATAGAAAACAACGTAGTGAATGGTAGAAGGACCACATTTTTTCTCAAGTAAGTAAAGAACATGTCAATGTTGCACTTCTTGTTGATCTATTGAATTTATGTGATGCAATAAAGTCCACGGATGCTATGAAGTGGGAGAATGCTATGGAAGAAGAGTACAAATCACTCATAGACAATGGAACATGGAAATTGAATCAACTTCTACCAAATCGAGCTTCAATTGATTGTAAATGGATGTTTAGAATAAATAGGGATGTAATGGATAATATTGTAAGGTATAAGGTAAGATTAATTGCCAAAGGCTATTCACAAGTTGCTGGTGTTGATTTCAATGAAACTCTACTATTACTTTGGAGTGGAATTTGTGAGAGATGGAGTTAAAAAGATCATTACATTGAGCCAAAAGAAGTACATTGAAGAAGTGTTGAAACGGTTCAACATGGAGGAGTGCAAGTCCATTGGAACACCTTTGGAAGCAAATTTGAAGTTGATGAAGCTCACGGATGAGGAATTTGCTGAAGATGAAGAAGGAATGAAAGATGTTCCATACAAAGGAGTAGTAGGCTCACTTATGTATGCAATGGTTGGTACAAGGGTAGATCTTGCATATGAGGTGAGTGTTGTGAGTCAACACATGTCGAAGGCTGGACCAATTCATTGGGCAACCATTAAGAGGATCTTGAGGTACTTAAAAGGCACTTTGAACTTCAAATTGTGCCTTGGTGTCACGGACATACATATAATTACCTATATGAATAGATAAAAGTATGTAAAAGTAGATAAAAGTAGGTTAATTGTGTAATATCTTCTAGAGAAGCTTCTTAGAAGCTTCATAGACGCTGCTTTGACTTTATAGGAGTCTATAGTTGATTTTTAGGCTAGAAACTTGGTCAACAAGTTAGCCATGTGCCACACATGTTGGAAGCTTAAAGAATAAGCTAACTACGTGGTCCATCCATAGAAAACTTGCCTTGTAAGTCAAGGCATGTGTCCTACAAAGTCAACACATATTGGAGGTCCTATAGAACGTCGCCACGTAGCCCCTAGTTAGATAGTATATATAGAGGCAAGAGTGAAGCCCTCTTCACTCTTGTCAACTCCTTTCTTGCTTCTAGTCTAGTTTCAAGGGTCTCTAGTTTTCTTGTATTTTGGCAATAGCCATTCTAATTTCTTTCTTAATATATATATTTCTATTTTGTCCTATTTCTTTGAGAAAAGTCTCACTTACTCTTTAGCTTTCATCGAGTTCTTGTCCTTGACAGATTGACAAGAGTACACTTACAATATGAGAGCTTTGTCTTTTCTTGATTAAGAGTGGATTACCCCTTTTTCTTGATAAGACATAAGCGTATTAGAAGTTGCGGATTACCCTCTTTTAAACTGATATTGTTCTTAGTATTTTTTTTGTTATCAATTCCTCTCTTCTATTTGTTTTGAGCGTTATTAGATATCTTCTCTTTTCTAAGTGCTACTATGGCAGAGCTTGTTGAAATGAAGAGTGCAATGGCACAGATGCAAGAACAATTGAGGGAGTTAATGCTTGCGATGCATCAACTCAATTTACCACCACAAGGAGCAACAAGAATGGTAGGAAGTGAAGATATAGAGATGATTGGGGCTGCTTCAACATCTGCACCAAACCATGTCCCTTCTCCCAGAATGGAACACCTTTCGAGTGTTAGAGAACCGAGAGTTGCCTTGCCCGAGAAGTTTGATGGTACCAGATCCAAGTTTCGAGGATTCATCAATCAGGTCCAATTAGTGATTGAACTTCAACCCCAGAGCTATCCAACTCCAGGGTCACAAGTTAGATTCATTGGTACACTTCTTTCAGGTTCAGCATTGTCATGGTTTTCATCTTTTCTTGAACGACGAGATCCAATATTGGATAATCTGGAGGCTTTTTTGGCGGAGTTTCGATCCATGTTTGGAGAACATGATGCAATTCGTGTTGCAACCAACAAGATCCGTATTTTACGACAAGGCAATCGATCAGTAACATTATATGCTTCGCAATTTTGACAACTTGCAACTGATATCAAGTGGGATGATGCCGCACTTGTGAGTCAATTTCTCTACGGATTACAATATGAGGTAAAGAAATTGATGCTTAATTTACCTGATCCTCAAACATTGAGTCAAGCAATTGACTTTGCTGTGAAGTGCGACAATCGACTTTTTGAATTTCGATCCGAGAGTCACACAAGTAGGCCTCAACGTTACTACAATTCAATGGCAACACCGACGTCTCCTCAACACATACCTTCAGAAGTAGAGGATATGCAAATTGATGCGGTACGTTTGAAAACTCTTACTGAGCAAGAAAAGTCTCGTCGTCGACAAGAAGGATTGTGCTTATATTGTGGAGAACCTAAGCACACTGCTCAACATTGTCCAAAGAAGCGATGTAACTACAAAATGAGGAGTACGGCTGTCAAAGAAGACAGTATGTCAGAAAATGAGTACGTCCAGCTACAATAGGGACCGTGCGACTGGAATCTTGTACAACTTCTAATGAAGGTCCTATCCTCTCCTCAGAACCATCTCCTTGTTTTATAATAGATGTACGTTTAGGAACTAATAATTACAAAGCCTCTGCCTTGATAGATTCAGGAGCCTCAGCTTGTTTTTTAGATGAAGAATTTGCTAGATGTCATAGAATATCATTAATACAAAAAACTAAACCTGTACACGTAGAAGTCATAGATGGTCGTCCGTTGTCTTCTGGAGATGTAACTCACGAAACACTTCCTGTAGATGTAGTAATAAATGGTCATAGTAGTTGCGTAATTTTTAATATAATTAGATCTCCCTCTAATCCAATAATTTTAGGCTTATCATGGTTAGAAAAGTATAATCCTCGAATAGATTGGATTTCTCGTAAACTTGATTTTCCTCGGAGCATTAGTAACAGTTCTATTAATCAAGTAAAAAACCATGAGTCTAGTATAGTAAAACCCGCACTTATAGGTGCAAAAGCATTTATACACTCAGCAAAAGAAGGATCAACTTTTGCTATTTATGCTGCACCTATTTCTGAAAACGTAAAGACTTCAAGTGGCATTCCAAGTCAATATCAAGATTATCAAGACGTTTTTGAGAAAAAGAATGCAGATATTCTTCCTGAGCATCGCCCATACGATTGTTCAATCGATCTCAAGGAAGGAACTCAGCCACCATTTGGACCAATTTACAGTTTATCGCAAGATGAGTTGGCTGAACTCAAGACATATATTGACGAGAATTTAGCGAAGAATTTCATACGCCATTCAAAATCTCCAGCAGGAGCTCCAATTTTATTCGTAAAGAAAAAAGATGGATCTTTACGAATGTGTGTTGACTATCGAGGACTCAACAAGATCACAATCAAGAACAGGTATCCATTACCTTTGATATCAGGACTCCTTGACCAGTTAAATCAAGCTAAGATCTATACAAAAATAGATCTAAGAGGAGCATATAATCTAGTACGGATCAAAGAAGGAGATGAATGGAAGACTGCGTTTCGAACCAGGTACGGACACTTTGAATACAATGTCATGCCTTTTGGACTCACGAATGCACCAGCTGCTTTTCAACATCTCATGAATGATGTATTTCGTGAATTCTTAGACAATTTTGTCGTCTGCTACCTAGACGATATCCTGATTTATTCTAAGAATGTTGAAGAACATGAAATACATGTTCGTCAAGTATTACAAAAACTCAGAGATGCAGGATTGTACGCCAAGATGGAAAAGTGTGTATTTCACACTACTCAAGTTGACTTTTTAGGATACATCATTTCAAATGATGGTCTCATGATGGATTCTAAGAAAGTCCAAACAATCATGGATTGGAAGATTCCAAAGACTGTAAGAGATGTCCAATGTTTCTTGGGATTTGCCAATTACTATCGGATCTTCATCAAAGATTTCTCACGAGTTGCAGCTCCACTTACACGCTTGACTAGTAAAGATAAATTCCAATGGAATCAAGAAGCGGAAGCAGCATTTGAAGCCTTAAAGACATCGTTTGTCTCTGCACCAGTCTTATATCGTGTTGACTTTTCCAAGGTATTTTTTATGGAAACAGACACATCGGATTTTGCCTTGGGTGCAGTTTTATCACAAATGGGAACAGATGACAAACTTCATCTGATAGCTTTTCATTCAAGAAAATTCTCAGCAGCCGAGATCAATTATGAGATCCACGATAAAGAACTTCTTGCAATCGTGGATTCTTTTCAAGAATGGCGTCATTATCTAGAAGGTGCTTCTAGTCCAGTCACTGTGTATACAGATCACAAGAACCTCGAGTATTTCATGTCAGCACGCGTGTTGAATCGTCGTCAAGCTCGTTGGAGTATGTCTTTGTCAAGATTCGACTTCATTATCACTTATCGGCCAGGAAAACAACAAGGTTTGTCCGATGCCCTGTCTAGACGTTCTTATTTTGCACCAAAAGAAGGAGATGTAGCTTTTGAGCAACAAAGAACGGTCCTCTTGAAACCGGAGCAATTTCATCTCCGAGCAGTGAAATCAACACTGACTGTTGATTCAACTTTTCTCAAGCAAATCCAGTCCAGTATGTCCTCAGACCCTCTTGTTCATGATATCGAGAATAATTCTTCCAAGTCTCATGATTCTTCTAAGTTCGAGTTCAAGAATAATCTATTATATTTTGAAGGACGCCTATATGTTCCAGAAGGAAAAGCACGTTTGCGTGTTCTTCAAGCACGTCATGACTTTCTAGCAGCAGGTCACTTTGGATATAATAAGACTCTGGAACTCATATCAAGAGATTTTTGGTGGCCACAAATGTGGAAGTCAGTCAAAGACTTTGTACAATCATGTGATATTTGTTCAAGATCAAAAACTCCTCGTCATCGACTTTACGGACTTCTTCAGCCATTACCTATACCAGAACAACCATGGTCTTCTGTTTCTATGGATTTCATCACAGATCTTTCAAACTCAAGATCTTATGATTCTATATTTGTGATAGTAGATCGTTTCACCAAGATGGCACATTTTCTGCCATGTACAAAATCTATCACAGGTGAAGAAACAGCTAAGCTTTTCATTGATAATATCTATCGCTATCATGGATTACCTAAAGATATCATATCGGATAGGGGAACTCAATTTGTGTCGAGATTCTGGAGGACTCTTTTCAAGATTTTAAAAGTGGACATAAAGCTATCTTCAGCTTTCCATCCTCAAACTGATGGACAAACAGAGCACGTAAACCAAGTCTTGGAACAGTATTTAAGGTGTACCATCAACTACCAACAAGATGATTGGACAATCCTTCTGCCATTGGCAGAGTTTACTTATAATAATACGGTACATTCTTCCATGCAACAAACACCTTTCTTTGCCAATTATGGCTATCATCCACGACTTGATACTTTTGATTTTTCAAAAGTTGATAATCCTGCAGCAGAAGATATGGCAAATCGGTTGTCAGAGTTACATGCAATAATGAAGGCGCAGTTGAAGAAAGCTCAAGAACGACAAAAGATAAATGCAGATGTATATCGTAAAGAGCAACCACAACTCAACGTGGGTGATAAGGTATGGCTACTTCGTTGCAATATCAAGACCACTCGACCTTGTGACAAATTGGACTATCGTAGGCTTGGCCCCTTTTCTGTTTCTGAACAGATCAACCCAGTTGCATATCGGTTACATCTACCGGAGTCAATGAAGATCCATCCTGTATTCCACGTGTCTCTTCTTGAACCATATAAGACAGTGGATATACAAGGAAGAAGACAAATGCCATCGCCTCCTATAGAAGTAGATAATAATGAAGAATTTGAGGTGGAAGAGATATTAGACTCAAGGCGGCGCCGAAATAAGCTGGAATATCTTGTTCATTGGCGCGGATATGATATTAGTGAGCGCACATGGGAGCCATCCAGGAATCTAGCAAATGCATCAGCTAAAGTCAAAGTTTTTCATCAACGACATCCATCAAAACCAAGATGAAAACCTCTCTTATAAAAGAGACAAGATTGAGGCAAGATAACATTGAATTTCCTATCCTTGTTTGTAACTTCTTTGCATTTGTGACGCTAATTAGATGGAGAGCCAACAACCAGCGGATTCAACTCAAGATCCTTCGTTTGCTGACTTACCGGATGAGACATTGCGATTGTCACAACCTTCAAGACGACGCAATCGAGATGAAGACCCTCAAGAACGACATGTTCTTCCTCGAATAGATGGTGAGATACAACGCATTTGGTATCACGACCTTGGAAGAGATTCTCGATGTTTGGTGATATTATTGGAGATAGGAACGACTCCTGATGGTGTTTCAAATGTATTATTTGAAGGAAGTTATGAAGGCCTCAACAGTGATCAAATAACAGGGTGGTCTTCTCGCCCTGGAATGGGACACTATCGATGGCTAAGAGGACCCATCAACTATCTTCGAAGAGAACAAAGATCAGAGTATGTAGCAAATACAATTCGTCGCATATTAGATTTTCTCAATATATAATCACCGCTCCTCGTGGAACTCGTCCCTAGAAGGGTGGGTAATGTCACGGACATACATATAATTACCTATATGAATAGATAAAAGTATGTAAAAGTAGATAAAAGTAGGTTAATTGTGTAATATCTTCTAGAGAAGCTTCTTAGAAGCTTCATAGACGCTGCTTTGACTTTATAGGAGTCTATAGTTGACTTTTAGGCTAGAAACTTGGTCAACAAGTTAGCCATGTGCCACACATGTTGGAAGCTTAAAGAATAAGCTAACTACGTGGTCCATCCATAGAAAACTTGCCTTGTAAGCCAAGGCATGTGTCCTACAAAGTCAACACATATTGGAGGTCCTATAGAACGTCGCCACGTAGCCCCTAGTTAGATAGTATATATAGAGGCAAGAGTGAAGCCCTCTTCACTCTTGTCAACTCCTTTCTTGCTTCTAGTCTAGTTTCAAGGGTCTCTAGTTTTCTTGTATTTTGGCAATAGCCATTCTAATTTCTTTCTTAATATACATATTTCTATTTTGTCCTATTTCTTTGAGAAAAGTCTCACTTACTCTTTAGCTTTCATCGAGTTCTTGTCCTTGACACTTGGAGGTGATAGTATTACATTACATGGATATTATAATGTGGATTGGGCTTGAAATGCAAATGATAGAAGATCAACAACAGGATATATATTCTTTGTTGGAATGGGAGAAATTTCATGGAATTGCATATACAACCAATAATTGTAAGATCTACAATGGAGGTGGAATACATGGTAGCAAGTCATGGTGCAATGAAGACAAGTTTTAGAAGACATTGGACTTGTGCAATTGGAAGCAACTCCAATGAAGTGTGACAATCAAGGATGCCTTGCTTTTGCCAAGAATCCAAAGCATCATTCAAGGACAAAATACATTGACATTCAACATCACTTCATACTGGAGAAGATTGAGATGGGAGTAATTGACATGAAGTATTGTGCAACAAAAGACATGCTTGCTAATTTACTCACAAAAGCATTGGTGAAGGATAGACATTATAAATTAACAAAGGCATTAGGTTTATTAGCCTTTGACCAATAGCAAAGTAGGAGTGTTAAAGTAAATGGACGATAAGTTAGAAGGTAAAAGATATTATCTTAGATAAGTTATTAATAGTCAAAGGACAGAAAAAGGATGAAAAAAAGTTACCAAGGTGGTGGCTAGGATTATAGGTGGCAGCTAAGATTATAGGTGGCGGCTAGGGTTTAAAGTGGTGGCTAGGTTAAGAGGAATCTAGGATTTAGTTGGATGAAAGTAAGATGAACACTAATCAAAATGGATATAACCTCTACATATAAGTAAAGGGTGTCGGAAGTGAGAGGCATCTCATTCCACACTTCTCTTGTATCTAACCTTGCTGATTTCTACTAACTTGTGTCTTGATTATTGTGTTTCTTCAATAGAAATGATTTCTAAACATGAGGTACACAAAACTGCCAAGGCAGTGAATCCCTTTCTAGTCTGAAACTCACTGTAAAATTGTATCAATTCCAATTTGAACTTACAATAGCTTTTTGAAAAGCTAACATCAACATACACAACTTCAAAAAGTTTCACTATCAAATATGCAACACATGAAAACTGATCGATGATAACCTAAGAGCAACTTGGAGTATACAAAACTACCAAGGCATTAAATTCCCTTCTAATCAAAAATCCACTAAAAATTTAATTTTAGTCCAATTCAAACATGTAATAGCTTTTTAGAAATCTCACATCAAAATACACAATATCATAAAGTTTGAAGTTCAAACACACAACAAGTAAAAACTGATTGATGAAAAGCTGAGAGTAAATCAATAATCAACTCAACAATGAAATTTTTACTATCTTGTAAAGTAAGAAATATAAATGTTTTGGCTTTACTAATAAGGAAGAGATGTATAATACTTACCAATGATGAAGAGCTACTTGAATTGCTCACTCAAAGAAACTAAGTACAATCAATTACAACAAGCAACTTCACATCCACACACACCCATTAGAAGCACCATCACCTGACAAATGCACCAAAATATGAGTGTAAATTTTACCCCTCTACCCAAATTATAAGATGGCCTCAATTAAGAGTTGCTTGTAATAGGTAGTTTGAAGTGGAAGATGCAATGAACAAGAACAAAAGAAAAAACAACACAAACAAGTAAAAAGAATGTATACAAGCAAATACACACTCCAAAACTCGATCACAGTTTATTAATGGAGTTTTTATCCATTAAAAAGTAAAAAATAAAAATAAAAAGTATATTTTTAGGAAGTTAATTCTTTAAGCTTTCCAATGATGTAAGAAACATATAAATCCAAATTACGTTGAGTAAGTTATGTAGGTTTAAAAATAACAAGTAAATAAATAAAAGTTAAGTGGAAATGTTTTATCTCAAGGGTAACTTGCTTATAGGTCAAGAGTTCGAGCCTCACCAAAGCTCACATATAGTGTATATCAGTTGTCTACAGAGGCCTTGAGGCCTTAGTCTTATTTTCCTACCTATACCCAAGGTGCTACAACCCATATGGAACTTGTACACCTTCCTTCCTACAAGGACTAGACTAGCTGCTGGTCCTCCTATTTTCTACTAGTAAAACTCATTTTTTTATATTTTTGACTTCACCATGGTATTTAAAAACATCCAATTAACTTGGGCACTAAATGTGGCCTTCAAATCTTACTCTCATTCTTTATAATGGCTTCCAAAGTGGTAAAACTCGTTTTTACCAAGATCTTAAATATTACTCTAAAAATTCCTAAAAATTTATAAATAAATTCTAAATAAATTCTGAAAAATCCTATAATGTTTCTATAATACTAATATCCATATAAAGCTATATTTTCCTACCTTCTTGATTTTTAATAATAATAAGAAGCAATTCAAATCCAATATAAATCCTATTTTTTATATCAATAACTTAAATGACATGAGATTCTTTCTCATGCTTCTTCAACTACTAACATTTATAGTTTTTATAAATAGTAAATATAGATACAAGACCAATATAAATATTGGTCTTAATAAATAATCTTTAATATTCAAAAATTAATAAAAATACTAAATCAACGAAAATAATTGCCACCAAGACTTACTAAGATTCCATCTCTACCACTAACATTTTAATTTTCTATTTTTCAAAGAATTTCTATACTACTCATTATATCTTATAATTTAAAGCATTTTCAATGCATATTTTTATCCTAAAACAAAAAATGAGTCAATTTTATGATTCACAATATGCTTCAATCCATACTCAATTACAATTTTTATAAAAAAAATTACCTACAAAGATATTGGCATTTCTTATAAAATCCTTCAAGATGAGAATTTCATTGCTCTACTTGTATTTTGAAGTAGAAGATGTTGATCTTGTTTTCTTCACTCCATAGGATGAATCCAGTGCCACCATTGCATTAAAAAGGCTTCCATTAATTAGAAGAACTATTATCTCCCTTGAATTTGTTGAATTGGAGGAAATTTCAAAACTGTCATTCCTAAACTTCACTAAATCTTTTAAAAAACTATAATTCTTACACATTCTAAATCATGTGAAATATTTATAGATGAACTCATAGGCTTTTAGTCAATTCTCATAGCAGTGATTAGCAACATCTAAATTATTAAAATTAACTAAGTTGCTATTCTAACTTTTTAACTCTTATCTTTTTGGTTTTAATTAACCTAACTCTACAAATTAGGCTATAATTTAAACCATTAAGGTTGAAATTCTAAAAAAAATTTAAAAAATTAAATTTTTTTTATATAAACTTAGATCTTGTGCCACCAAACTTCTCAAGTAGGACAACTCTAGGTTTTTAAGTATTGAAAGGATGTTCCACCATATGAAAAGTATGAGTATAAAATTCATTCCTCAATCCAAATTATAAGATGGCCTCAATTAAGAGTTGCTTATAATTGGTGGTATGAAGTAGAAGTAGCAAAAATAAGGACAAAAGGAGCAAAATAAAAAAAATATAAGTGAAACAAATGCAATCAAGTAATTATACACTATAAAACTAGTTACACTCTGTTCATTGAATTTTTATCCAATAAATAATAAAAAAATAAATGTAAAAGTTATATTTTTAGATTTTTTTTTATATTTTTAATGGTGAAAGAAAAATATAAATCTAAGTTATTATAAGTAAGTTATGAAGGTTTAAAAATAAAAAGTAAATAAATAAGAAATTAAGTAAATAATTTTACCTCAAGTATAACTTGCTTAAGATGTCAAGAATTCGAGCCTCACCAAGGCTCACAAGTAGTATATATGGATTCTTAAGAGAGGCCACGAGGCCATAGTCTTATCTTCCTAACTACCTTCAAGGTGTTACAACTCATATGGGACTTGTGCACTTCCTATCTTACAATGACTATACTAATTACTGGTCCTCCTATTTTCTACTAGTAAAATCCATAATTTTATATTTTTGACTTCACCATCATAATTAAAAATACCCAATTAGCTTAAGAATGGTTAATGGCCTTTAAATCTTGCTCCATTTCTTCATAATGGCTTCCAAAGTGATAAAACTTATTTTTATCAAAGTCTTAAAAATTGATCTAAAAATTCCTAATTTTTTTAAATAAATTTTAAATATATTATAAAAAAATTTATAATGGTTCTATAATACTAATATCAGTTGAAGACTATAATTTCCTATCTTGATAATTATTATAGTAATAAAATTAATTTAAATCTACTATAAATCTTATTTTTTATAAAACTTACTAAAAAGACATGAGGTTCTTTTTCATGCTTCTTTTAACTACTAACTAAAATTTATATTTTTTCTTATAAATAAAGTGTATAGATAGAATACCAATATAAATATTGACTTTAGTAAATATACTTCAATACTTAATAATAAGTAAAAAAATACTAAACCAACTAAGATAATGGCCTCCAAGACTTATTAAGACTACAATTCTACAACTAACATCGTAATTTTCTATTTGTCTAAAGATTTTTATACTATTCACCATATATTGTGGTTCTAAGTACTCTAAATGCATCTTTTTATCTTAAAACAACTAGTGAGTCAATTTGATGATTCATAAGAAAGGACCTCATTTAGTGCACATGTTGAAGGAGCTCCAATCATATCTATATCTTCACTTCCTGCCATTTTTGTTGCTCCTTGTATATATAAACTGAGGTGCTGCATCACAAGCATTAACTCTTTTAATTGTTCTTGCATTTTTGTCATTTCACTCTTTATTTCAACAAGCTCTACTATGATAATACTTAGAAAAAAAATATCTAATATTACTTAAGACAAGTAAAATAGAGGACTTGAAAATAAAGAAGATGTTAAAAAAAATATTAATTTGAAAGAGGATAATCCACAACTTCTAATATACTTATGTCTTATCAAGAAAAACGAGTAATCTACTCTTAATCAAGAAAAGAAAAAGCTTTAATATTCATCAATCTGTTAAGAATATGAACTAAAAAAGATACATAAGCTTAAAAAATTTGTGTCAAAAGAAAAGTGAAAAAATAGAAATAAAGTAATATATATCTTAAATAGAAATTGAAGTGGCTATTGCCAAAAGATAAAGAAATTAGAGACTCTTGAATCTAGATTAGAAGCAAGAAAGAAATTGACAAGAATGAAGAGGGCTTCATTCTTGCCTCTATATATACTATCTCAGTACGAACTATGTGGCGATGTTCTATAAGACCTTTAATATATGTTGATTTTGTAAGATACATGCCTTAGCTTATAAGGTAAGTTTTTCATGTGTGCATTGTCAAACTATAAAAGCTAATAATATGTAAAAATTAATTAAAATATATTATATGTTAATAAATCTAGATGTATGTTAGAATGGCTAATAGATTAATTTAAAGAGAGTGGATTTAAGAAACTTTATTTTGAGTTTTATCTTTTTTGATTATAGCATTTAAAACAATTATAAGACCTAAATGTTTAATATAAAGCCTTGAGAGGAGATTAGAGCCTAAAGAAGAAAATCTTAACTAATAGGAGGCTTATTGGGAGGGATGAAAGCAAGGCATGGTTGGATGAAGGCAAGGAATGGGAAACTTCATTCCTATTGGTCGAAGGCCATGCCCAATGGGCTTCAAGGAGGCTGCCCGAGGCCTTATTAGGAATTAGGGTTTGTCTTTTGAATTCATTCGAGCTTTAGAGGCTAGAGTCAGCAAGTTTAGGAGTTTGGGTATAATTTGGATAAAGAGTTTGTGTGATTTCGAGTTTTTGTGAAGAAGATATAGGTGTTCAAAGTTAAGGTGTTAAATTTGTACCTACTGTCACTCTTTGAAGCATAACATATGCGTACGGAGAGAAATGAAAGATTGGCGACTGGAGTTGGAGATGATACTTTCTTGACTATACTTTACATATACTATTTGTTAAATTTCAAGTTTGGATGGAGTTATAGGGCACTGAAGACAGCACATATGATTCAAAGGTAATAAGTGAGTTATTTTATTGATAGTAATGGTTGAAGCCATATCTTGAGTTCTTGGACGAATTTTTGGCTCAAAATTTCTATAAGTGTGAGTTATTACGTTAAAAAGCTATAGATAAAAGTTTCACGATATTTGAATACTTATTTTGTGAGATATGAAGAAATTAGAACATGGATGTATATAAGCTAGGGTTTAAAGCTACTATTAGGATTTTAACAATATCTCAAGATCCATAACGAATTTATAGTTGAATCATTTTGTAGAAGTTTTTGAAAGTATATCAATACTTCATGAAAAATTTAGGATTGTTTGGATGGTTTGATCGTGAGATATGACCTGTTGAAGTTTGGAAAACATCTCTCATAAGGATATATAGGTTTTAAGATCTTTATCATACATTTGGATGTTTTCTTAGTACTTGGGCTTGTGTTTTGATGTAATTATCCAAAAAGAGAAAATATTTTACTTGGTATTTTTATATCTTAGACTTGATTGAGCATTTAGTAGCAGCGAAAAGTCCAACGCTTTCTTGAGGCAAATTCTCTCTACCCTGACAATGCCACATAGTTAGCTTTTTCTTCAAGGTACCAACATGTGTGGCATATGATTAACTTGTTGACTATATTTTTAACTTAAAAAACCAATTATAAACATCAATAAAGTCAAAGCAATATCTACAAAGCTTCTAAGAAGCTATTATAGAAGATATTATAGAATTAATCTATTTTTATCTACTTTTATCTAATCATATAGGTAATTATTGGTTTACATGTATATATCCATGATACATATATGTGGTGTAAAAATCCAAACCAAATATAGTGAGTGTGATGGTTACAAAGCTACAATCAAGGATGGTATTGTATATTTCAAGGAAGGTAGAATAAGACTCACATGGTCAAATAAACCTTTGAGAATTAATTTTAAAAAAAGTGGCATGAAAAGATTTGTAGAGGGATAAATACAAAAGAATAATACCATACAAGGATAAGGAGCTGAGTTTTATTCTATTATGGTTGAATAAAAAGTAATTAAGGCTAATTCTTTGCTAATTATAGAAGCTATGATCAAAAAAGCTGAAGATATCAAAAAAATAATTAAATATAATGATCTAATTGATTCTATTAGCATTAAAATATTTTTATATAAAAACACACATGATGATGATTTGCATGATATTATAGTTGAGGAAAAAAAAAGATAGAGCTATTTATGAAGAAGATATTATTAAGCTTGAAAATAAGAAGAAATCTCCAAAGAACAAACAAGCTTCTAAAGAAAAAAAATCAAAGAAGATACCTTCTTCTATTCATCATGGTAGTGCATCATTATCAAAAGAGTGGTGGGATAAGGACAAAGAGAAAGAAGAAGTTGACACAAGCAAGTCTAAAGGTAAGAATCCTACTTACAAGCTTTAATTTGATATTGAGACATCTATAGATATGAAAAGTATTTTAGAAGAGAAGATCTTAGATTCTAAAATTGAATTCACTCTAAAAAAAATTCTTGATATAGCCAAAAAGGATTTTCTTGAGTTGATTATTAATGAGATAAAGAAGAAGAAATAGATGAAAACTGAAGCTATTATGATAAAGGTATTACATATATGGATAACTATGGATGAAGAAGTAGAAATAAGATACATATTTATATAATTTATAATGCTAAAAATTGGAAGTAAGGTTGATATGGAAGATAAGGCTTTATTTAAATATGTTTAGATTATAAAAAGATATCAAATAGAATATATATTTTTTAAATCTACAAAGATAAAAAAAATTACACAAAAAACATGTGTAAACACTTATTCTAAACATGATAATGATGGAATAGGAAGTAACAGCTATTTAGTTTTTTATTAGACAAAAGCTATTATAAAGATGTATGTGAGGTTGACAGACTCTAAAGATCTAATTTTGGCCTTAATTGATTATGGATTTGAAATCAACATCATGTCAAGGCAGATATATGAAAAGAATAAATGACTAATTGATATCAATTATAGTTGGCTTATTAGAGCTGCAAACAACCAATAAGGTAATTTATAGGAAGCTTGTCTAGCTATAAAGATAAGAATTGAAGATGTGGAAGTTGATCAAAATTTCTTTATATAAAATTTTGCTACATATTTAATAATACTTAGTCAATCCTATATTATAGCTACTAAAATGGAGACTACAATCTTGAATGATGGTTCATATTATCCTAGGATTTGTAGTTGGCATAAAAGAAAGAGTGTACAATTTATTACTATAAAACTTATTCAAAAGAGATACAAAGAATAATTGAGAAGAATATCTTTAGAGCTGAAAAACAACTTTGTAGATTTCTAGAGAGCACCTTTGTAGAATGGAGATACATGGGTACAAATATATCATCTATAAATTCTAATGTAAATAACATGAGTTTTAGATTTTTAAACTTCATTAGTAATAGATTTGTAAGTATTCAAAAGATTAAAGATTTAAATTCTAAAGATAAAAGAGTAAAAAAATAAGAAAAAAATCTAAAAAGAGATGATTTAATTTCAAATGATGAAGCTATTGTTAGAATAATAGAAGAAATAGGTTTAGAAGATAATTTGATAAAAAATTTAGAAAATTTAGCTATAAGCATGGATAGAGATGCTATAGTAGAAATACACTCAAGAAGGACTTATGTAGAGTTAAAAGAGATGGTAGAAAATGACGGATTTGCTACAAGCTATGGATTAAAATATGAAGCCAAATTTCAAACTAAATATAAAACTCTGGAAAGAAAGGTAAAACTTGTAGCTACTCAATTACCAATTGATACTATAGAACATATTGAATAAGTAAATAAAGAGCCAAGATTAAGAAAGAAGCCCAAAATTAGACATCAAATTATTTTAAAATTATTACCTAAGTTGAAAATTATAGGAAGTGATTTCTTGATATCAATGGAAGAAAATATATTTCAATAGATGTTTATTGAATATGATAAGGCATTTGCCATAACTCCTAATGAAATTAGATGTGTGGATCTTAATATTATAATACCTATGGTAATCTTTACAATGCCACATGTTCAGTGGAATTTAAAGCCTATACCTGTACCTAGAGCTTTATTTCCAAAATTGATAGAATTATTAAAAGAGAAGGTGAAGGCTTTCAAAAGAAGAGATGGACGGTTCAAAATAGAAGACCTTAAAGAATTCTTATTTCATTATTTAGACTAAAAATATGAAGTAGAAGAACCTAAGAGTGATTCAAAGACATCTTAAGAAGAATAAAAGAAGTAGCACGTGGCACATATCGGAGGATGTACAAGTTTGAAAGGGATAGATATCATATTATAATTATTTATAATATATAAAAATTAATTAAAATAGATAATATATTTATAAGTATTGATATACTTTACAATAGTTAATAGATTAATTTAAAGAGAGTTGATATAAAAAAATTATTTTAGGATTTATCTATATTGATTATAGTATTTAAAATATATAGGATTTAGAGATTTAATATAAAATTTAAGGAGAATATTGGGCCTCAAAGATGAAGATTCAAACCTCTAAAAAGCTTATTTGGAGGGATGAAAGCAAGATAGAGATGGATGAAGGCTAAAAATAAAGTTCTTCATTCCTATTGATCAAAGGCCATATCCAATAGGCATTCAATAAGCTATCTGCGACCATAACAAGGATTTTGGTGATTCTAGAAAGTAAGAATTATAAAGCTTAAGGTTTGGGCTACAATTTGTATATAAATTTTAGAAGTTTTGGAATTAGAATGATGAAGTTATAGCCATTTGAAGTTAAGGTGTCTTTTTAAGATATAATATTACTAGTTTGAAGATCAAGAAGTTTTATGAAAGGTTTTGGTGATCAAAAGGTGTGGCTACAAGGATGATTTTAAAATCTACATCTTTTTTAAAAAAATTTGTGCATTTGGAGTTGGTATGAAGAAGTTATAGAATATTGAAGATAGCATATGTAATTCAAAGGCAATAAGTGAGTTGTTTTGTTAATAGAAATGGTTGGAGCCATATCTTGAGTTTTTGGACGAATTTTTGGCTCAAAATTTTTAAAAGTTTATATTATTAGGTTAAAAATCTATATATTAAAATTTTATAGTATTTAAATATTTATTTTATGAGATATAAAGAAATTTGTACATAGGTATATGTAAGTAAGGGTTTGAAGTTACTATTAGGATTTTGGCAATATTTGAAGATCCATAACAAATTTGGAGTTGAAATTTGTTGTAATAGTTGTTAAAAGTATATTAGTACTTCATGTATAATTTTGATTTCTTTGAATAGTCTAATCATGAGATATGAGCTATTGAAATTAGAAAAAAATTTACATTAAGAATATATAAGATTTTATAATATTTTTATCATATTTTTCATGATCTTTAATACTTATAACTTATGTAATGATTTAATTGCTCTTGTAGAGATAATTTTATATGTAAACTTGGTATTTTTTTAATTTTGAGGCTTAATTAAGTAATTAGTGACATCTAAAAGCCCAACGCTTTTTTAAGGCAAATTCTCTCTAATTTGACAATGTCACCACAAAATGAACATATTATGAACATAATCAAATAATATAAGGTATTGTTTGGATATCTATATAGAATCTACTCATACCTTATTTTTTTTTCTAATTTTTACTAAAATTCTAAATCTCCAAGTGGACAGAATAAAAATGTTGTAAAACATATATATATTTAATGGTAATACTCTATGGCCGTGGCTTTTTAAAAAATCCTGCTTGTTATCGAGTTTATAGCTTAGCAGCCTGCCACAAGGTAGCTCTACTAGAGTTTTTTAATTTTGAATATATTAGATAGTTAAAGCAGCCCATAGGCGCAAGATGTATTTTGTGGGGTGGTTTCTTGGACATAGTCCTTTGAAACAATGGCGATTTAATCTATAGTCTATTGGATATTCAATGCAAGACCAAAAATTTGCATTGTAAGTATCTTTTATTCTTTCTTTTAACTCTAAGGCTCATCTCTCAACCCTAATCCTAAACTTAATTACTTGAATAAAAAGTTAAAAAAAAATAAACAAAAAAAAAAAAAAAAAACTTATTAAAGATAAGCTACTTCTAAGCATCATTACATAAGTGAAAGATAACAAGAAAGGATCTTATACATATCTTTTTCATTCAACATAGTATGAATTATTGAACATGTACTTAGAAAGAATAATGCTTTAAAAAAAGTGTGATTCATTAAATAAAATATGTTAATAAAATAATTGAAAATATTTTAAGCAAATATCATATAGCATAATTGGCTACAAGTTGTATAGTCAATCCTAAATTAATTGTCCAAATACATTAGCTCTATTCTTCAAATGACGTGAGACTTGCTTTCTTTATTGGCTACTTATAAAATAGTATTCACATATTACATGTGAAATTTCTAACTTTGATAATTCAATCTCCCTTTGATATTTTGACAATTAATTTAGTCCAAAGTAGCTAAAGTAACTATATCATTTGTGCTATAGCTCATTAATTTCATATCTTTCTATGCTATTGATTTCATGCCTAAATTCAAATCTATTCATACTATTTGCTAAATCACAATATCTTATAAAGCTTATATTTCTTAGTTTATCTAAGATCTAATAATGTGAGCTAAAAGAAAAATTGAATTATATATATTTGCTATGGCTCCAATTGATATTAAACTTTTCTTAATAATTAGAATGTAAAGAATATTTGTCATGTTTATTCCTCCAAAATTGATTTTCTTAATAGATATGCCAATACCTTAAATATTATGATTCTCTCTCCTTATAGTTTTGATATTTTTTTGTACACTAATTCTTGTAAGTTAGCTAATATCATCTCTTATATCAATAGTATATGTAATTTCTCTAATATCCATGTATTAATATTGAAGGAGATTCACAAGTCAAGAAATTTGTATTAATGCTACATTAAGATTTTCTACTACATTAGTATATGAAAAATAAATTAACTGACCTCAACTTGACTTAGTTTGCACTAATGGACTCATTAAAGTAAAGCATTATGTTATAATATGCTTTGATTGTCTACAATTTTAGTAGATGATTGAACTTCTCTAAAATCTCTTTCTCAACATGCTGTCACGGCCATAATCATGTAAGCTAATAATTACATATAGAAATAGGTAGAAATAAGTAAAAGTAGATAAAAGTAAGTTAATTCTATAATATTTAATATAGAAGCTTCCTAGAAACTTCCTAGATGCTGCTTTGACTTCATAGGTGTCTTTAATTGACTTTTTGGATTAGAAACGTGGTCAACAAGTTGGCCATGTGCCACACATGTTGTTAGCTTGAAGATCAAGCTAACTATGTGGCCCACACGTAGAAAAACTTGCCTTGTAAGTCAAGGCATGTGTCCTACAAAGTCAACACATATTGGAGGTCCTATAGAATGTCGCCACGTAGCCCCTAGTTAGATAGTATATATAGAGACAAGAGTGAAGGCTTCTTCACTCTTGTCAACTCTTTTCTTGCTTCTAATCCAGGTTCAAGAGTCTTTAGTTTCTTGTCTTGTGGCAATAGCCATTCCAGTTTCCTTTTAATATACCTACTTGTTTATATTTTGACTTATTATATCGAGATAGCCTTTTTGTGTATATTTTCCCTCATCGAGTCTTTGTCCTTGACAGATTGACAAGAGTACACTTACAATATCAGAGCTTTGTTTTTCTTGAGTGAGAGTGGATTACCCCTTTCTCTTGACAAGACATAAGCGTATTAGAAGTTTACGGATTACCCACTTCTAAACTGATATTGTTCTTAGTATCTTCTTTGTTATCAAGTCTTTCTTTTCTTTTGTCTTGAGTAGTATCAAACAAATTTTTCTTCTTAGTGTCATTATGGCAGAGCTTGTTGAAATGAAGAGTACAATGGCACAAATGCAAGAGCAAATGAGGGAGTTAATGCTTGCGATGCATCAACTCAATTCACCAACATAAGAAAGAACAAGAATAGCAGAAAGTGAGGATATAGAGATGATCGGAGCTGCTTCAACATCTACAACAAATCACGTTCCTTCTCCAATTGTACAACACCCTGTAAGCACTAGAGAACCAAGAATTACCTTACCCAAGAAATTTGATGGTACGAGATCTAAGTTTCGAGGGTTCATCAATCAAGTACAATTGGCAATTGAACTTCAACCGCAAAGCTATCCAACTCCAGGATCACAAGTCAGGTTTATTGGCACTCTACTTTCTGGTTCTGCATTATCATGGTTTTCGTCTTTTTTTGAACAATGAAATCCAATATTAGACAATTTGGAAGCTTTTTTGGCGGAGTTTCGATCTATATATGGTGAACACGATGCGACTCGTATTGCAACAAATAAGATCCGAATTCTACGATAAGAAAATCGCTCAGTAACAATGTATGCTTCACAATTTTGACAACTTGCAATTGACATCAAGTGGGATGATGCTGCACTCATTAGTCAATTTCTTTATGGATTGCAATACGAAGTAAAGAAATTGATGCTCAACTTACCTGATCCTCAAACTTTGAGTCAAGCAATCGATTTTGCGATAAAATGTGATAATCGACTTTTCGAATTTCGATCTGAGAATCATTCAAGGGAACCTCAACGTTATTACTCAATGGCAACATCAACATCTTTGCCAAACATACATTCGGAAGTAGAAGACATGCAAATTGACACGGTACATTTTAAACCCCTAACTAAGCAAGAAAAGATTCGTCATCGTCAAGAAGGATTATGTTTATATTGCGGAGAACCTAAGCACACTGCTCAACATTGTCCAAAGAAGCGACGCAACTATAAAATGAGGGGTACGACGATCAAAGAAAACAACATGTCGGAAAACGGATTCATCCAGCTATAATAGGGACCATGCAGCTGGAACCTTGTACAATTCCTAATGAAGGTCCTATCCTCTCCTCAGAACCCTCTCCTTGTTTTATAATAGACTTATATTTAGGACCTAAGAATTACAAAGCCTCTGCTTTATTAGATTCAGGAGCCTCAGCATGTTTTTTAGATGAACAATTTGTTAAAAGTCGTAAAATACCTTTTGTACAGAAACCTAAACCAGTACATGTAGAAGTCATAGATGGTCGTCCCCTGTCTTCTGGAGATGTCACTCATGAAATTCATCTTATAAAAGTAACAATAGACGGTCATGATAGCTACATAGCTTTTAACATAATTAAATCTCCGTCCAATCCAGTTATTTTAGGTTTATCTTGGCTAGAAAAATATAACCCTCGAATAGATTGGAATTTGCATAAACTTGACTTTTCCCAGAGCGTTATTAATAGTTCTACTAACCAAGTAAAAAATTATAAGTCTAGTATAGTAGAACCCGTACTGATAGGTACAAAAGCATTTATACATGCAGCAAAAGAAGGATCAACTTTTGCTATTTATGCTGCACCTATTTCTGAAAACGTAAAGACTTCAAGTGGCATTCCAAGTCAATATCAGGATTATCAAGACATTTTTGAAAAAAAGAATGCAGATATTCTTCCTGAGCATCGCCCATATGATTGTTCAATCGACCTCAAGGAAGGAACTCAGCCACCATTTGGACCAATTTACAGTTTATTGCAAGATGAGATGGCTGAACTCAAGACATATATTGACGAGAATTTAGCGAAGAATTTCATACGCCATTCAAAATCTCCAGCAGGAGCTCCAATTCTATTCGTAAAGAAAAAAGATGGATCTTTACGAATGTGTGTTGATTATCGAGGACTCAACAAGATCACAATCAAGAACAGGTATCCATTACCTTTGATATCAGGACTCCTTGACTAGTTGAATCAAGCTAAGATCTATACAAAAATAGATCTAAGAGGAGCATATAATCTAGTACGGATCAAAGAAGGAGATGAATGGAAGACTGTGTTTCGAACCAGGTATGGACATTTCGAATATAATGTCATGCCCTTTGGACTCACGAATGCACCAACTGCTTTTCAACATCTCATGAATGATGTATTTCGTGAATTCTTAGACAATTTTGTCGTCTGCTATCTAGACGATATTTTGATCTATTCTAAGAACGTCGAAGAACATGAAATATATATTCGTCAAGTATTACAAAAACTTAGAGATGCAGGATTGTACGCCAAGATGGAAAAGTGTGTATTTCACACTACTCAAGTTGACTTTTTAGGATACATCATTTCAAATGATGGTCTCATGATGGATTCTAAGAAAGTCCAAACAATCATGGATTGGAAGATTCCAAGGACGGTAAAAGATGTCCAATGTTTCTTGGGATTTGCCAATTACTATCAGATCTTCATCAAAGATTTCTCACGAGTTGCAGCTCCACTTACACGCTTGTCTAGTAAAGATAAATTTCAATGGAATCAAGAAGCGGAAGCAGCATTTGAAGCCTTGAAGACATCGTTTGTCTCTGCACCAGTCTTATATCGTGTTGACTTTTCCAAGGTATTTTTTATGGAAACAGACACATCGGATTTTGCCTTGGGTGCAGTTTTATCACAAATGGGAACAGATGACAAACTTCATCTGATAGCTTTTCATTCAAGAAAATTCTCAGCAGCCGAGATCAATTATGAGATCCACGATAAAGAACTTCTTGCGATCGTGGATTCCTTTCAAGAATGGCGTCATTATCTAGAAGGCGCTTCTAGTCCAGTCACTGTGTATACAGATCACAAGAACCTCGAGTATTTCATGTCAACACGTGTGTTGAATCGTCGTGAAGCTCGTTGGAGTATGTCTTTGTCAAGATTCGAGTTCATTATCACTTATCGGCCAGGAAAACAACAAGGTTTGTCTGATGCCCTATTTAGACGTTCTTATTTTGCACCAAAAGAAGGAGATGCAGCTTTTGAGCAACAAAGAACGGTCCTCTTGAAACCGGAGCAATTTCATCTCCGAGCAATGAAATCAACATTGACTGTTGATTCAACTTTTCTCAAGCAAATCCAGTCCAGTATGTCCTCAGACCCTCTTGTTTATGATATCGAGAATAATTCTTCCAAGTCTCAAAATCCTTCTAAGTTCGAGTTCAAGAATAATCTATTAAATTTTGAAAGACGCCTATATGTTCCAAAAGGAGAAGCACGTTTACGTGTTCTTCAAGCACATCATGACTTTCCAGCAGCAGGGCACTTTGGATATAATAAGACTTTGGAACTCATATCAAGAGATTTTTGGTGGCCACAAATGTGGAAGTCAGTCAAAGATTTTGTACAATCATGTAAAATTTGTTCAAGATCAAAAACTCCTCGTCATTGACCTTACGGACTTCTTCAGCCATTACCTATACCAGAACAACCATGGTCTTCTGTTTCTATGGATTTCATCACAGATCTTCCAAACTCAAGATCTTATGATTCTATATTTGTGATAGTAGATCATTTCACCAAGATGGCACACTTTGTGCCATGTACAAAATCTATCACAGGTGAAGAAACAGCTAAGCTTTTCATTGATAATATCTATCGCTATCATGGATTACCTAAAGATATCATATCGGATAAGGGAACTCAATTTGTGTCAAGATTCTGGAGGACCCTTTTCAAGATTTTAAAAGTGGACATAAAGCTATCTTCGGCTTTCCATCCTCAAACTGATGGACAAACAGAGCGTGTAAACCAAGTCTTGGAGCAGTATTTAAGGTGTACTATCAACTACCAACAAGATGATTGGATAACCCTTCTGCCATTGGCAGAGTTTACTTATAATAATACGGTACATTCTTCCATGCAACAAACACCTTTCTTTGCCAATTATGGCTATCATCCACGACTTGATACTTTTGATTTTTCAAAAGTTGATAATCCTGCAGCAGAAGATATGGCAAATCGGTTGTCAGAGTTACATGCAATAATGAAGACACAATTGAAGGAAGCTCAAGAACGAAAAAAAATAAATGCAGATCTATATCGTAAGGAGCAACCACAACTCAACGTGGGTGATAAGGTATGGCTACTTCGTCGTAATATCAAGACTACTCGACCTTGTGACAAGTTGGACTATCGTAGGCTTGGCCCCTTTTCTGTTTCTGAACAGATCAACCCAGTTGCATATCGATTACATCTACCGGAGTCAATGAAGATCCATCCTGTATTCCACGTGTCTCTTCTTGAACCATATAAGACAGTGGATATACAAGGAAGAAGACAAATGCCACCGCCTCCTATAGAAGTAGATAATAATGAAGAATTTGAGGTGGAAGAGATATTAGACTCAAGGCGGCACCGAAATAAGCTGGAATATCTTGTTCATTGGCGCGGATATGATATTAGTGAACGCACATGGGAGCCATCCAGGAATCTAGCAAATGCATCAGCTAAAGTCAAAGTTTTTCATCAACGACATCCATCGAAACCAAGATGAAAATCTCTCTTATAAAAGAGACAAGATTGAGACAAGATAACATTCAATTTCCTATCCTTGTTTGTAACTTCTTTGCATTTGCGACGCTAATTAGATGGAGAGCCAACAACCAGTGGATTCAACTCAAGAACCTTCGTTTGCTGACCTGCTGGACGAGACATTACGATTGTCACAACCTTCAAGACGACGCAATCGAGATGAACATCTTCAAGAACGACATGTTCTTCCTCGAATAGATGGTGAAATACAACACGTTTGGTATCACGATTTGGGAAGGGACTCCCGATGTTTGGTAATTTTGCTAGAGGTAGGAACAACTCCTGATGGTGTTCCAAATACTCTATTCGAAGGAAGTTACGAAGGCCTCAACAATGATCAAATAACTGGGTGGTCTTCCCGCCCTGGTATGGGACACTACCCATGGTTGAGAGGCCCTATCAATCATCTTCGAAGAGAACAGAGATCAGAGTATATGGCGAATACAATTCGTCGTATCATAGATTTCCTCAACATATGATGACCGCTCTTCGTGGAACTCATCTCTAGAAGAGGGGGTAATGTCACGGCCATAATCATGTAAGCTAATAATTACATATAGAAATAGGTAGAAATAAGTAAAAGTAGATAAAAGTAAGTTAATTCTATAATATTTAATATAGAAGCTTCCTAGAAACTTCCTAGATGTTGCTTTGACTTCATAGGTGTCTTTAATTGACTTTTTGGATTAGAAACGTGGTCAACAAGTTGGCCATGTGCCACACATGTTGTTAGCTTGAAGATCAAGCTAACTATGTGGCCCACACGTAGAAAAACTTGCCTTGTAAGTCAAAGCATGTGTCCTACAAAGTCAACACATATTGGAGGTCCTATAGAACGTCGCCACGTAGCCCCTAATTAGATAGTATATATAGAGACAAGAGTGAAGGCTTCTTCACTCTTGTCAACTCCTTTCTTGCTTTTAGTCCAGGTTCAAGAGTCTTTAGTTTCTTGTCTTGTGGCAATAGCCATTCCAGTTTCCTTTTAATATACCTACTTATTTATATTTTGACTTATTATATCGAGATAGCCTTTTTGTGTATATTTTCCCTCATCGAGTCTTTGTCCTTGACACATGCCTAGGCTCTTTCTAAAGTATTGGCTCCTTCCTTCATAGTCTCCTCATCTTTTATCTTTGCAATTTGGAAGCCTACTCCTCAAAGTTGTATTCCATTATATTATTGATACTATATTAGTAGTTGAATAGTTTGATTAAAGTGTGCTCCTAAGACCTCTTCATCTCTAAATTGGAATGTCTTCTATACTTGATGTATTGGTTTAGTGAGTAATTTGACTATTAATTGATAAAAACTGAAAATTGTGTATAAGTTGCTTAAGGTTTGAACAATTCTTTTGAAGTTCATTAATAAGCCATCGAGTAGAAGTTGATAGATGCTTATATTTTGACTTGATTCTTCTATGGACATTAGTTGATTCTTCACATTTGTAGCCTTGTTGTTATATTCTTCTATTGATCCAACTTTTAATATCTTCAGTGTGTGAAGTTGGTTACTTAGCATCAACAATTGAGACTAGTTTTTGGATTCAAACTTTTGATGTAAACCATCTTAAGCAAATATTAGATCCATGAAATTTGCTACAAATTCTAGTAAATTATAAACTACTTATAGTTGTATTCCAAATAGTGATAAGTTTTTTTCTTTCTTCATCAAGTACTTAGTATAGTAAGTTTCTAAAACAACTAATAAGTAGTTGGCAGATTATATATGATTCTATGTAAGGTCTAAAACACTCTTTCTTATCAATATCACTTTCAACTTTAACTGTCAAATATAATAGTTATTGGTACCAACTAGTTTGTTTGCTTCTCCTATTGACATGCTATAATAGCTTCTTGAACTTATAATCATGATATTCTAAGGATTGGAGCAAGACTTATTTGTCAATTGTTGTGCTAAAGAAAAACAATCACTTTTCTATTATCTCAACATACTCAATGTTCTATGAACATTTCTCACTAAACTTAGACAAAACTTGCTATAGTACAAAATGGTGGTCTAATACCATATTATCAGTAAACCCTCTCTCAGACTTCTAAAGTTGAAAAGTAAGTACCGAGGAACAATATTTTGAAATACATACAAGAGGTTCACTTGTTAGGAGTGAACACGTGTCTTTCGGTGACAATGAGCTACTACTGGATGGCATCCGCTGACGGTGAGAGCACAAAGCCAATAGAATCATCATAATGCTAATTCTAAATGAACTATAATATACGGTGTCGTATTACGTGCTTTCCTACTCCAGAATGCGCCAGGCGTCTGGCTGTAGAAGGTAGTATGGAGATTTGCCGATAGTCAAGCAGTCTATCAGTTTTTGACTGTTGGAATATAAACGACTGCAACAATGTACCGTAAATCTATACGGGTGCTCTTCGACTGCTTGTCGAAGTCCTTTTTGCCCCAGCCGGTAGGTCTCTAGACGTTACAGAGAACCCCGTACAACCCAAACTGTTAACCTTCAATACTGCTTTGTACTTACGATCTTGTATCCACTGACTGTCTTGTTAGATTAACCCAATAAATTTCATTCACTCCGCATACTCAATCCTATAGACACCCTTTTAATCCTTCAATCACAGACGTAACTCGATTTCACAAAACAGTCAAGAGTATTCAAACCCACTTCATTTAAAAATCTCGATTCACCATTACAACACTGACTTCAGCAGCGATTGCCTCAGTCTTCCCAAAAACTCTACGAAGAAGAAAAATCCAAATTCTATGTCTTTCCTTCCCCGACCCGAAGCATGAAGCTCCTCTCTCTAATTCCCTTGATCTTCAAAAAAACCTCCAATGAAAACCAAACTGGTAACCTTGCAAAAACTTGAAAACTCCCTCCCCCCCCCCCCGATTTCCCCTCAAAAAAAACCCTCCCCCCTCCAAAACTATATCCCCCCCTAACCTTATCCTCTGAATTTCTTCAATCTTCCGTCTTAGATCCGGAATTGGCTCCCACCTCAAGCTTGGATCCGAAATTGGCTCTCACCTCAACTTGGATTCGAAATTGGCTCTCGCCGCCAAGCTTTCTCCTCCGTTTTTACCTTTAAGAAATCCATTTATCGAAAACAACGTTCCCTGAGACGGCACAGAGAACAGGACAGCCTGAAACAGAATCGAACCCCGTAATCGGGACCACATTGAGTCGCCCGACCAATTCAGGTCCTATATTGGTAAAGATGCCCGTAGTAACCTGGATGTTCCCGTAATTGGGTCAAATTGGTCTTCGCGTCAGATTGGCTAAGACCCGTAGTAAGATCTGGATTTCCCGTAACTAGACAGCATTGGGTTGCCTCACCAATACAGGTCTCATATTGGGTAAGAGGACCCGGATTGGTTTATCGAAATTGGATCCAATTGGCTCCTCGAACCCGTCGTGTGAATTGGTCCTTCTCTTCTTGCTGACTCCCGTTATTGGAATCGAATGGAGCATTTCAGTATGCCCCGGCTGACTGTAACGGAGTCACTGAACCTGACCACTCAATATTTGTACTCGAGTTGATTGATGCTTCCAATATTCAAGGTAACTGAATATTAATAAAATTCCCCTTTCTTTTTATTTTCACTGTATACTCGTGTTACAACACGACATCCACCCCCTCTGAACCTGTGCATCCTCCGGTATGCACCAATTTACCCAATTGCTGTTTGATTCAGAATATATCCCCTACGTCTTTGTCCAGTTCGTCTTCGTCACCTTCATTATCCATATCACTTTCATCTTCTTGCTGCGGAATCTCTGTACCTTCATTAAGGTCTTCCATATTCATCTCTGCGTGTCTTCGTTTAAATATTTTTACTCTCTTCCCTGCAATTGGTATTTTCAATTTTGTACCATCTAACTCCCGTAATGAGTAAGTCGCATTATCATGAACAGTTGTTACAACATATGGTCCAAACCAACGTTTTGAAAATTTCCGCAAAGTACTATGTTGATTATCCAGACTATTGTCATAAACAAGTACCCAGTCACCTTCCTCGATTGCTTTTGGTCTCAATTGATGTTGCTTATCGAATCGCGCCTTGTTTTGTAACCTTGCTCTTTTTAACCTTTCCAATGCTATCTGCACATCTTCCGTTCTTTGCTCCAATTGTCGAATCCTAATAGCAAGAAGTTCTTCTCTTGTCAATCCATCTTCCCATTGTAGCATACTCCAAGTAAGTACCTTTTCTTCAATCGGCATAATTGGTTTTTGACCTGTCATAAGTTCTACTGGCATATATCCTGTCACCGAACTATGTGTTGTTCGATCAGCCCATAATGCAAATGACAAAAGCCGTGGCCACTCTTTAACCTTCCCATTACAAGCTTTAACCAATGCTTTCACAATCGGCGGGTGACCGCGTTTGCTTTTTACATTCCCTTCCGGATTATAAGCAATAGTCAGTGATAGTTTAACTCCACATTTTTCAAAGAACTTACGAGCTTCTTATGCATTTAATTCTCCACGATCTGCAGTGATTTTTCCTATGCATCCGTAGCGGCAAATGACATCTTCAAACAAAAACCTACAAATCCCCTCTGTAGATTTTTTCCTCAATGCTCTTCCTTCTACTTGATTTGATAAATCTTCACGAGCTAAAACCAAATATCTCATCTGCCATAACCCAACTGGCATAATAACCAAATCAACAATCCATTTAAAATGAATAGCCAGAGGATACGTAGGATGAAGACCATCTCGATGTCGGATATTAGAATACGATTGACAGATTTCACATGACTCTACAAATGAGAGCACATCTCAATACATATTTTTCCACCAATATCGTTCCTTGAGTTTAGCAAAAGTAGCCCAGATTCCTCTATGCCCTGCCCATAAACTATCATGAAACTCCTTTAATAATTTTAGTTTTTCTTCCCTTTTGCCTATCACTCGTTGTGGCATCCCAATTCCTTTCTTCGGTCTCTTCCATAAGAATCCATCTCGAAGTAAAAATCCATATGCTTTTTTTCTTATTTGTTTGAATTTTTCTGTAGACCAATTCCCCTACTTAGACAAGGTATTCAAATAATGACCAATATCCAATAATTCTCCTTCATAAGATTCTTCAAGAAATAGCTTGTCTTCTCTGTTGAGATTTGATATTGAATAGAATTTCAATCCGACATCATCAATGTCTTCAACCATTTTGTCCTCCCTCTCGTATCTTGCTCGAGATAGCATGTCTGCTACTAAATTGTCCTTTCCAGTGATATGCTTAAATTCTGGATTTAGTGACTTAATATAAGCAATCCATCTCAACATTGCAATATCTGGTGTTGAACAGTTAATAATCATTCCAAGCAATGGCAAGCAATCTGTTTCAATTACTACTACTGCTCCAATCAAATAGTCCTTTTCAGCTTTCATAGCCGAAACGACTCCCCAAAGTTCTCTTTTGACTTGCGAATATGCACGCTGACGAATACTTAAAACTTTAGCCCCAAATCGAACTGCAAATCTACTCCCATTCGAATCATCTTGACCCACAGCCCATCCAACGGCAATTGGACTAGCGTCTACAGTAAGAATCACTGGTCTATTGCACTTATAATCAACCTTCCTCAATATTGGAGGTGACATCAAAAATTTCTTCAATCTTTGCATTGCCTGAATATGCCTTTCTTCTCATTTAAATCGGTAACCCTTGCGTAACAGTTCATATAATAGATCCGCTATGTGAGCATAATGAGGGATCCAGATTCGATAAAATACACATGCACCCAAAAACCTGCGAACCTCTGTTAAAGAACCACAATCCTCTTTCATCCTTCCAATTGCATCAACTTTAGTCGGATCTGGTTTTCTTCCGTAAGATCCACATAAATGTCCAACAATTACAACCTCTCGCACTCCAAATACGGACTTCATACCCGATAATGTAAGATGAACTTCTCCAAGCCGAGTTAAAATCTTTTCACAATCTTGTATATGATCAACAACATATCTGCGACACCCCCTCGTATCTAAAGTTTCATCCTTGTCTCCTTCTTTGCACCCTTTTATAGGAACATCATCCAGAAAAGGCATAGTCTTTTTCAGGATAAAATATCTCAATACCTTATTCATCCCATTCATCATATGCGCAACTGAGTTGGTCGCGCCTTGAGGAAGAGTGCACATTCTAACCAACCCAAGCGGTGTCCTCATCGTTGTCATATCTCTACTTCCTTCGGCAAGTTGAAACTGATCATAACCTGAATACAAATCACCCATTGAATAGATCGCCCTTCCAGCAAACGCCTCAGCAAATTCATCCACAATAGGTCCAATTCCTGCATTCCTGACAGTTACAGCATTCACCGGCTGCATATCTTGAATAAACCGCAGTGACCCATTCTTCTTAGGTACCGTAAACCATCGACTAGAATACGGCACAAATGAAGGTTCTAATATTTTCATCTTTATCTTTTCTTTCAATAGTTCCACCAATTTAGGTAAATGTGCCCTCGGTACTGGAATCGGTCTTACATTCCAAGGTACATGCGGTACAGTGAAGATAACCATAGGTGTTATAATATTTGGATCCACACACCCAATTTCATGAGATTCGAAGGCAAACGATCTACCTTGTTTAGCCAACATCTTTTTGAAGCAAGTAATTTCCTCCGGCAATAAAGAACCATCAGAACCAATCTTCAATTCTTCAAAAGTCTCTTCAGTAAACTGATGTCCAATACTCATTGGATCTCTTAAACTTGCTTCTTTTGATGCTTCTCCCATTTGTTCTTTAGAATCCTCTGGTAATGGTCCGGCAACAGGCTTTACCTTCTTATCTGCCGTTTTATATCTCGTCTCTACTGTGACTTCTAGTGCTTGAAAAGATTCAAGCATGGTATAAACCTCTCTCGAATGAATCTCAACAATCTTATCATTATCCCCTAACCCAATAGATGTAATCAATTCCAATGAATCTTCCAGTCCATTTTCTTCATAAACACCCAAAATCCTCTCATCATCTTGCAATGTACCTATCTTGCGTAACTGTCCTTCAATATCATATAATCTTTTTCTTTCTTTTCTTTTAAAATCATCAACTTTCTTATACATAATATTTCCATTCTCCAATATACCAATAAAACTCGCATCAAAGGCACCTTCATCTCGCGAGAGTACCTCCTCTTTTGTACCTCCATAATCTCGCTTTACAGTGGTACCTCCCCAAAATCCTTAAATCCTTCAACAATCTTTGGCAATGGTTTCTCCCTCAACCTATCTCGATTCCGTTCATGGTTAGGAGGTACTGTTAGAAATTGTACAGCTTTCCTCCCATCTTCGCTCCGTACCCTTGCATAAGCAGAACCATCGTCAAGTACCTTTGTTTCCATCCGTGTTGCCGTGATATAAGGTTGTCCTAAAATCAACGGATAAGACGTTGTATCTTGAACGAAGAAATGTTGCTCCGTAGCAACATCCCCAATCCGAATTTTGACATCTGGACAAGCTCCATATAATTCGCCTCGTGTGTTATTAGCTGCTCGTATTGCCCATCCATGTTCCATATCAATTGGCCATTTTTGCTTCTTATAAAGATCTTTAGACATGAGATTTATTTCAGAACCATGGTCCACCAAGGCAACTATTGGTTCTTCTATATCTCCTACCTTCACCAATACCTCGGTAGTTGCCCTTGCCCAATGCTTTCGAGTATAATGGCTCAAAGTTTCCATTTCCTTGTCACTAGAATCTTCGAAATGTACTCGCTGATTATACCCATTCTTTTCATTTGTTGGTTACTTGTAACCAATATCAACCCCTTCTTCATCTCTACATATTCTTGCATCAATAGCATGACTCATTCCAGTTTCGCTCATTAATTGCCTCTTTCGCTTAATGCTGTCAATGATAACATCATGAAACTCCTTCTTTACAATTTCCAAGACTTCTTTCAATGTGAATTCCACCTTAGCGTTTAATATACGTTCTTCCAACACCCCTTTCAAATTTGTTGCCGCTTCAATGTCAGAAAGTAGCTTATAAGCAATTGATTTGCCCTTATCTTTTGTCTCCGTTGTTATTTCTCCCAATGATGCTGAGGTATCCTTTACAGGCAATTCTTGTGAAGCTGCCTCCCGAGCCTTGTCTCCTCGAGTTTGCCTCTTAAAAGAATTTCCTTCTCTAGTATCATCAAAATTTCCTCGTCTTTTTTCTTCCATCAAAGCTTCATCTTGGCTCTTAGCAATATATGCATGAACTGAAAGAGACTCAACAGGATCCTCCCAACCTGTTCTTCCTCGTATTGTAGCTGCAGTTCTCAATAACGCTTCTCGAGGTAATTTCCCTTCTTGCAATGTAGAAACGGCAGAAGCCCAAAACTCACTAGTTTCCGTACTTCCACCAATTTCATCATCTACTCTAGCACCATAACTTGCACTTTCTCGTACTACTGTTTCATGCTCTTTTAAGTAATCTTGAACCAATGCTCTCATTCTTCCCTTGCCAAAATTGGTTTGAAGAAGATCCTCCCTATCTTTCAATGCTATCTTCCCATCTTTCCAGCAAATAATTCCCTGCCGTATCATATTATTAAATTCATTGCAATCTTTTCTAGTGTGTGAAGCATCATCACACCAAATGCATCTTTGTACATATCCTTGTTTTGAAACATTCTTCGAATTGTTTATAGAAGTATTCTCTTCAAGTCTTGCTAATTTGATTTGAAGATCTCGCATTCCTCGTATAATTTCTTCCATACCCATATCTGCTTTCTTTGACAAGGATGTCGAAGGTTGAACTGTAGGCATTGTCGGTGGTGTTGTACGTACTGGAGCTTTGGGTGCTTGTACTGTTTTCGAAATATTGCTCCTATCCTTCCTCCTTTCTTTTTTTGTAAGCAACCCCACCGCATCTTCAACGTTCTTCCACTTCGTTGTCAATCCTTCATCTTCTTCTTTGTCTCCAAGAAGGGGTTCTAATTTCTCTTGCAATTCTCCATCAGCAGCTTGAAGAAATAGATCAACTTTGTTCGGCTCCAATGTCAATTTTTCTACCTTCGATAATTGAGAGTACTGCCTCTCAAATTCCCTTAGTAGCTCTGTTGCTTGCAAAATTCTTATTGGGCCGTTCAATCCATCCCAGAAACAGCTTCTTAGTAACGCGATCAGCATCTTCCAAGAAATATTCGTCTTTCAATGCATGTGAAAAACCTCCCATGAATTCCCACAACGATCCGTAATCGATGTAATGTGGTCCCTTATCTCCGGTATCGTGGCAAGTCCAAATAGTGCAACCATTTTCTTCTCAGAAACCCGATTTAATTCCATTTCACGAACATAACATCTTAAATACCTTGAAATATTCCTCCCATCAAATTGATCAATTTTATTGACCACTGCTTGCAATGCTTTGGTTGCCAAAGCTTCCTTTCGATCATTGCTTTGCTGTTGCTGCATTGACAATGAGAAGGCTTGAAACAAACTAGCAATAGACGGATCCATGTGCATACCTTGTCCTTTAGAAGACTCCCCACCAGAAACTTCTCCCAAAAATCCTTCAAAATTTTTATTTTCGTTTTCCATAAAAATAAAGATAAAATCAACCGAAATCCAATACCTTCTACCTCAAGCTTTCACGTCGGGTTCACCACTTATGTCGTATTACGTGCTTTCCTGCTCGAGAATGCGCCGGGCGTCTGGCTGTAGAAGGTAGTATGGAGATTCACCGATAGTCAAGCAGTCTATCAGTTTTTGACTGCTAGAATATAAACGATTGCAACAATGTACCGTAAATCTATACGGGTGCTCTTCGACTGCTTGTCGAAGTCCTTTTTGCCCCAGCCGGTAGGTCTCTAGACGTTACAGAGAACCCCGTACAACCCAAACTGTTAACCTTCAATACTGCTTTGTACTTACGATCTTGTATCCATTGACTGTCTTGTTAGATTAACCCAATAAATTTCATTCACTCCGCATACTCAATCCTATAGACACCCTTTTAATCCTTCAATCACAGACGTAACTCGATTTCACAAAACAGTCAAGAGTATTCAAACCCACTTCATTTAAAAATCCCGATTCACCATTACAACACTGACTTCAGCAGCGATTGCCTCAGTCTTCCCAAAAACTCTACGAAGAAGAAAAATCCAAATTCTATGTCTTTCCTTCCCCGACCCGAAGCATGAAGCTCCTCTCTCTAATTCCCTTGATCTTCAAAAAAACCTCCAATGAAAACCGAACTGGTAACCTTGCAAAAACTTGAAAACTCCCTCCCCCCCCCCCCCGATTTCCCCTCAAAAAAAACCCTCACCACTCCAAAACTATATCCCCCCCTAACCTTATCCTCTGAATTTCTTCAATCTTCCGTCTTAGATCCAGAATTGGCTCCCACCTCAAGCTTGGATCCGAAATTGGCTCTCACCTCAACTTGGATTCGAAATTGGCTCTCGCCGCCAAGCTTTCTCCTCCGTTTTTACCTTTAAGAAATCCATTTATCGAAAACAACGTTCCCTGAGACGGCACAGAGAACAGGACAGCCTGAAATAGAATCGAACCCCGTAATCGGGACCACATTGAGTCGCCCGACCAATTCAGGTCCTATATTGGTAAAGATGCCCGTAGTAACCTGGATGTTCCCGTAATTGGGTCAAATTGGTCTTCGCGTCAGATTGGCTAAGACCCGTAGTAAGATCTGGATTTCCCGTAACTAGACTGCATTGGGTTGCCCCACCAATACAGGTCTCATATTGGGTAAGAGGACCCGGATTGGATTATCGAAATTGGATCCAATTGGCTCCTCGAACCCGTCGTGTGAATTGGTCCTTCTCTTCTTGCTGACTCCCGTTATTGAAATCGAATGGAGCATTTCAGTATGCCCCGGCTGACTATAACGGAGTGACTGAACCTGACCACTCAATATTTGTACTCGAGTTGATCGATGCTCCCAATATTCAAGGTAACTGAATATTAATAAAATTCCCCTTTCTTTTTATTTTCACTGTATACTCGTGTTACAACACGACAACGGTCGATTGTAATCTGTTGAATTCTTGTGGTAACCTGTCGCAGGCAGTTCTCAACACTGTTTTCTGTTACACAATACAAACATGCTCATTAAGATTCTCACCTTTTAGTTCCAGAGGATTGTGAGATATTAGATGGCTGAGTAGATTTCGGCTTTGTGAGGATTTGCTGCAGAGCTGGGTCTTGTCTGAATGGCAAGAACAGATCCATAACGCAATGACTCAACAGCAAAATTCTCCGAGATGCGAATCAAGACGAAATCACTTGCACGATACAATTGTGTGCAACAAACAAGATAAACTCTTCAGTCCACTACATTTTCTGTTCCATGAAGCATTGCAATACAGTTGAACAAAGAATTACAGGCTCACTGAAACACAATTACCAAGACAAGCAAGAAAATATAAAAGCGTAGTTTGAGTTTGTCTTTAAAGCATGTCCCTAGTGACGAAACTACATCGAGGCAAGTACATTTCTTTAAATTAATAAATATATTATACAAATCGTAATATATGCTGACGCTCACGCTATACACTCCAAAATTGATGACGTTACTCACCTAATCTTAGGATTTAATCCTGGTATCACATGAAATCGCTCTAAATCGATTAGCAAACTTTGTACATTTGATTGTGGTCCCAAGGAGAGCTGCATTTGCAACCCTAATTCTACGTCCACCAACAACGCGGTCGGCAGAGAATCCTCGGAAAAAAAAAAAAAAAAAACGTCACGGCGAGCTTAGAAGCTCGGATGCATTGAGTAAGCGGCTTGTCCCCTCCAATGGTCGTGGGATCTATGAAGCAACAGCTCAGCAATGCAGTTGATGCACGGCAGTTATCCCTGACATTTTACTTCATACAGTGACGGGTTGGTTACGATTAAACAAATTGCTCGATCAGGAATTAGATCTCGGCTCGTTTAGATGACAGTTCCGTTCTGAATTACGGCGTTCTTGCATATCACTGTGATACCAGAGCGAATGTAAAAACCTTCATCCGGTCGCGCAGCTTCGAATACATTCTGCACAGAAACGAATTTAGAAATTAGGGGTTGCACGTAACAAAACTCGAGATCTGTGACGAGCTTGAAAGCTTTTAGACAGGAACGGACAAGGAAATTGGAATTAGTGTGCTTACATCAGTGTTAGCAATAACGACATTGCTGCCGATCCGAGCATTCTTGTCGACAATGCAGTTCCTGAGCTTGGTGTTGGCGCCAATGCCCAGAGGCACTTTTCCTTCTTCTTGCAATGCAGAGGCTTCAGGATCAGTTTCGTAGAAATCGGCACCCATGATCATAGCCCTCTTCACGTCACACCCAGACTCAAGCCGAGACCGGATACCGATAACCGAATTCTCAACGCTGCAATCTCTCAAGAAACATCCGTGGGATACAATCGAATCCTTCACTCTGCACCTCTCGATCTTGGTTGGGGGCAGGTAACGTGCAGAGGTGTAGGTCGGTTTCGCAGCGTCGTAGAAGCTAAATTTGGAGTCCGGCGATGTTAGCGCCAAATTGGCGTCGAAAAAGGACTTGATAGTTCCAATGTCTTCCCAGTAGTCATTGAAAAGGTAAGCGTGGACATAAAATTCCTTCGCTGCCTGGGGGATAATCTCGGAACCAAAGTCATTGGCAAGTGGGTACCGCCACTTGAGAAGCTTGGAGAGTACACTCTTCTTGAACACGTAGATGCCCATGGATGCAATGTATGGCTTCTTCTTCGCTTCATCGGGGGACAGACCCAACACTGTGGTGTCCACTTGCTACACAATCAACCGACGCAATAGCGTCAGCAGCAATTGAATACATATTTCCCATTATATTACAAAATTTATAAACTATGTTCAGAGAAGTAGTTGAGAAGAGGATTGCTCACCATGGACTGCAATTCATCACCCTTCGGCTTCTCGTTGAAGTAGTGGATTCTACCCTTGTCGTTAATCTTCATCAGTCCGTAATCAGAGGCCCGGCTATCGTCCATTGGTACACAAGAAACGGTAATATCAGCTCCAGAGTCTTTGTGCTTCTGCACGAAATCTTCATAATCCATGCGGTAGAGGTGATCACCAGATAGAATCACCACTTCCTCTACGTCCTTGTTCTTGGCGTCCTCCAACAACCACAGGTATTGTCTCACGGCGTCCGCAGTGCCTCCAAACCACTTGTCACCACCGAATCCAGGCCTCTGTGCGGCAGCCAAAACCTCCACGTATCCGTCTCCAAAGCTGCTGCCATTTCCAAGGTTGTATGTGCGAGAAAGGTGGCGATTGAGCGAGGTGGAATTGAACTGCGTAAGAACGTAGATCTTGTTGATTCCGCTGTTGATGCAGTTGCTCATCGGCACATCAATCAGTCGGTAGGCGCCGCCGAGCGGCACCTAATTACAGATACAAACTCAATTGATCAGTTGGGTCCCATCACAGAGAAATTGTGAACAAGCCCTCTACTACAGATCTCAATTCGCACCAAAAGGTGTTACATTTTCAGCCAGCCGTTAATTAAACCCTTAGTAAAGTTTCAAGTGTTAAAATTTAAGTAACCCATGTGCGACTCAGCTAAAACGATCGAGATGGAGAGAGCGTTGCTAACCGCTGGCTTGGCACGGCGGAGAGTAAGGGGGTTGAGGCGGGTGCCGGCGCCTCCACCCAGAATGATAGAAAACACTTTCTTCATGTTCACTTGCGACTTCGGAGTCTTTACCTCTCTCTCCCGAGTTATTTGCTCTTGCTGGAACTAAAACAAACACCCAAGTCAAGATCAGATTGTCATCATTTGATCTCACGAAGATTTCGATCGGCCCCTGGATAGACGTACAGAAACTGAACTGACTCCGGCGATTTTTCACCGTAAGACGGACTCGTCGATTACAACGTTCATGCTGTAAAACGAAATTCACCAATCTGGGACTGATTTTACAGCCGCAAATGCAATCGCGGAAGCAAACTAGTGAAAATGAATTCAAAGTTGCAAGCTTACGCAGCAGAGTGTAATTACCAGAGTCTCAATAGGACGTTCGGCCAAGACAGCTGAGACACTGAGTGTGTTGGACTTGGATCTGGCGGCGGTAGCGGGTCTGGGGCAAGTATTACCCCTGAGACGCAAACTGTTAACACCAGGAGCAAGGAAACCTGCTGAAGAAAGCTTTCCACGCCCCTTGAATCCAGACCGCAAGCAGGAGTCAACACCCCAAAATGCTTCCTGGCGAGACGGCCTCGTCAAGGTGCAGTAACTTGTGGAGGCGATAATTCCGGTTGCAGCCATTGCAGCAAGTTACTCTACCTTCAGTCTTCGCAAGATCTGCGAATCGGATTACAGGCTGACCTCAATGACACTCGACCTGCATAACAAAACGACAAGCATTGATTCAGAATCCTCCCGTTGGCCTCGATTGGCGATTCCACATCTAGATGTGGAATCTTCCAACATAAAAACCATTTCCTGCAACCGCTAAAAAACCTGAGGACACATTCTTCGCCCTGATCCGATCTCTCATGTATGATCACAGAATGTATGCAGAAAACCATTCATGTCGACTCAATCTAGAAGATCACAGTTGCCTCTGATCGGCAATGCCACGGTGGTGTTCAATCAAGACAAAGAATGCGAAAGCATTACGAGATCCGCTAAGCAGGATGACCAAACCTCCAGAACCGGCACAACGACGCCGTCAACAAGCTCAAGGAGGCCCATGAGTCGCAACAAACACTTAAACCTTTGCGATTCCTCCAGAGCACATACCTTCGCAACTGAAGAGCCACTGAGAAAGACAACAGCACTTCACACTGTGCTGGCGGTGCAACTCTAACGATCGATCAGCAAACTTAAGTAATGTCAATCTCCTTCCCCTACTTCCTCTCTCACTCTCTCACTCTCTCTCTCCCCTCCCTAACGAAGTCAGTTGATGCGGATGGCAATGCAGCACATCTCAGTCTCTAATTCCCTTTCTAGTAGTCGGCTGCACTGGAATTCAGTGCTGGACGAATATCTCCGGTTCGTAAGAGCTGCTTCAGTTCTGTTCTATTAATACCCAGGTACAGTCAAGAGCAAGTGTGTAAGCGAGCGCAGCCCCTTAGTGGATGATCATCACCCAATTGGGATCCCCTTTTCTCAGCAAACCTCCAAAACCCACCTCTCTCCACGCCCCCTCAAAATTCACGAATGGGGTTTTATATTGCGAGACTATTTTCCACCGTGAGATTTTTCCACACAACTGTCCTTCCACTTTCCCCCCGAATATTTGCCCCATCTTCACTCGCCTGCCACCTCTCCACTCTCAACCTACCGCTCTTCCTTCCTTTCTTCCCCGCTCGTTTACTCATTGCCAGTAACTACGGAGCAATATCATTCATTCTCATAAAACAAATGCGACTAATTCCGAAACCACGATGTCGAAGAAGATACACTGTGACGCGTTGCCAGAAACCCTCCCACTTTGCGTAATCTTTCATGTATTTTCCTGATTTTAGTTGAGAGCGTGGCGACGGTTTGATGTCCATCAGATTCGAGGTAAAAATAAAAACATCCAGAGCTCGAGATTTTTACACGATTTCTGGTGGCATGGAATGGCGCAGAGGTGGGGCCTGGAAAGAGGCTGCGAAAGGCCTTTTCACCATCCTGCCTCTTGCGCAAAATGGCTGGGGGGTCAGATCTTTACAGTCTCGTGTGGATGAATGGAATGCAGCACGAAGTTTATTTGGATGCATTTACGTTTGGTAGATGATTGTTTGGCAGCAGTTGAGATCCGGGCAGGTGGTGTCCATTCAGCAGCGTGGCATTCCGAGCAGACGGCAAAATTTTAAACGGTGTCAGAGAGACCAAGTGCACGACTCTGTTTTATTGTGAAAAGACACAAGAGCTGTTCTCATTAGCACGCTTCGGCGAAACTGGGCCCAAAAGCCCTAATCACACGGAGAATGGGTGTTATTTTAAAAACGGCAATAGGGGTTTTAATAAAGAGGGGCTTGGGAGATTGGGATTAATGCAAACAACCCATGACCAGAACAATGGTGAATATCAATATTTTCCCGGTTTTCAGCTCCCCCTTCTAATGTTGGCCCTGCTTCGACCTAGCGCCGCCACACGTGCACGATTCACGGTTGCATACACGCTAAGCCACATTTAGCTTCTGCAAAATCCTTGTATCGACGCTCGATTGATGAATAGATGAATATCAAATCCCACGATCCAATATGGATGAAGTTGTGTCATCCATCCGTTGTGTGAAGTATGAGCATTCACCCATGCTGCAAAGCGCTGCTGACTTGGCAGCGGGCAGAGCTGGTGGAGCCCACTGGGGTTCAGCCAGGTGGGACGCCAAGTGGGATCGGCGTGGTACACGTCGGACGGGGTTGTAATTGAGGGACGTGTCTAGGCATGGGCTCACAGTGATCGTGAGATCGAAACCGACCAATTACAACTCCGGGTCCCAAATAAAGGCATGAATATGGGAACAGAGCGGGGAAGGCCTGATCTCACCCATCCAAATCTGGGCTTGAACCAATGACTTGCACCAAAGCAACATGGTGCGTTTTAAATAATTGACAACACTTAATTCTCAAGTGACCTTTAATTACCATGTTGTACCAAATGGGTTAGTGCTTTAAAATCCCAGACGTGGGATTTTGATCTTGTCTATTATAGAAAAAATAGCAAAATGGTAACCTTGTTGATTCAATTCTACAATACTATGATGATCATTGAGGAAAGGTTCAAGAAACAAGTTTGTGTTGATTTAATTAAAAGTTTCCGTGTAAAAAATGGCTCTTTAGCAGTCATTGTTCATATGTGTGATAATAAAAATATTTAGATGGCGTGGCAATCGCTTTTCTAAATACACTCTTTCCACCATGTTGCGTGTATATATATATATATATATATATATATATTCTCTTGTTTTCTGTTTTACATATTTTATTATTCACAGTCAATGAGATTGCTTTACACATGAAAATCAAAAAATTGTAACTGAATATAGTCACTTTTTAAATTGAAGTATGACTCAACGTTCAAGCATGTTCATTGAAATGTACTTTGTATTTTATTTTTCAAATCACCAAATCACAAGCTGCAAAATGAAATATTTGTTGCAAACAATTCTGAACGTTCAGTGAAAAAAATTTAGGTTTGTGTTTTAGTTTGTTCTACATGATAAAGAAGGCTTATATATATATATATATATATACATATGTGTGTGTGTGTTTAATGATTTTGTAAATTAGTCAATAATCAAGTCATGTCAAAAATATCTTTATATGTTCAAATTTTAAGAACATGCCATTGGTCACTACTTCAATTAGAAAAAAATAAAAAGTGCTTTAATGAAAACATTGCTATAATTTTTTAACACATTCAATAGAAATAAAAATTTGATATTGGATGATTGAAGATCTAATTATGAGAGCATTCTTAAATATTTAAACTCTTCAAAATCAATTGAAAAAACAAAATATTAACACTAAAAAGATGCTGGAGACTTTTGGATTGAGGAATGACTTCTTCAGACGTGGAAAATTATTACATTAAAAAAAAAAAAAAAAAAAAAAACCCAAAAACCCAAAAACCCAAAAACCCCAAAAACTAAAAGTAAAAGTAATTTTGAACCATGAATAATTTAGAGATATAGTTGTTGAAACTAATAATAATTCACTTGCATTCAAGTTATATATATATATATATATATATATATATATATAATACATACAAACATACTATCCCAAACATCGATACATATGACATTTATTCAATCACACATTAGAAGCATGAAAATGAATAAAGAATGAAGAATGAAATTCAAGTATACAATATAATGTATAGTTGTTATTGTGAATGATTGTATATAAAACTAATACATGAAATTCATAAAATAAATATCATCATCTCGTTTTTATATTATTTTTATATTTTATGGTTTACTACACAGTGCCATATTCAGTATAAAAAATATAAATATTGTCACTTTTCAGTCTAGAAGCATGATTTGTTTTTAAAACAGTGTTTTACAATGTTACAAATTGTTACTTGGATTTTACATGAAGATACTTTAAAAAAAACATGTGTATCCTTAGTTTTATTAATCAGCACATAAAATTATTCTAAAAATTAAAATAACGCCCAACATGGCTTAACTGAAGGAACATTATATGGTGTTAAGTGATTTAAAGTTACACTTACATTCTAATTATAGGTCAAATTATTATTATTATTGTTTTCTGTTTTTTTAAGGTTTGAACTTACTATTAAAGTGTTATTTTAATAACTTATTACAGACTTTTTGGTTCAGTAGTATTTCATTGAAACACAAAACTTTGTGCTGCAAAGACAGGTTTAAAGGATTGATTCTATTTCTTTATTAAACACTTAGTTGCAATATTAGGTGTACATTTTTCTATTTGATAGAAAGATTGGACTTGGACATTATTGACACTGTGACAAAACTCTAAAAACTTTTTTCAAGAATATTCAATTTTGTGCATTAATGTTTCTTTAAAAACACATCAAAACTATAGTCTTTCGACAAGTCAATTTGAATGTATATCTTCAACTCAATATACATCATATTATATCTTCAAAGAGTTTATATTTTATTATGTCTTAAGTAGAAACTGAATACAATAAATTTTGTTTCATGAGACACAAAAAGAATACAAATATTATGTTCTTTTCACTTTAAAATACATAAATTTTGACAAGTAATAAATTAACTAGAACATATAAGTATGAGATTATTAAATTGTCATATTTGGACAAACTCTTAATGATAATGTGCCAAATTCCTTTGACATAATAATTAACCATTCAACTTCATATAAATTCATACTAATAAATCCTAATAATACCATGAATATTGTAGAATTTAAAAGAATTCAAAATGATATTTGACATTTTATAGTGTTTAGTATTTACACAATATACATACAGATACATATCTTTAAAATTAATTTCAAGGTATTTCTAAAAATATTTATATAAAAATTTTAAAATGGCCTAAAACAAAAAGATATCTAACCATCAAAATTTTAACTATGGTTAATTTTTTTGTTTTAAATTCACTTGTTTATATTCTTCACAATCCAATCAAAACATTTTGATGTCTAAAAAAAATAAAAACCTTATCAAGGAAGTAATTGTGATATATATATATATATATATATATATATTTTTGATTGAGTCGAATCTAATTTTTATATCACAATATTTGATTATAATTCCTATATCCATGTATGTAAATGTGAGAATATATATATATATATATATATATATATGTACCATACAAAAATTTGTTTGTGAATTTTAAAAAAATTTTAATTTAGTGAAATTTAAAAATGCATTCTTTAATAGAAATTATACTAACATCGAAAGTTTTGCTACAGATGTCACAAAAAAATATATAATTTGCATATACAATAGCTTTTAGTTAAATATGTAGAAAAGAAAGTACCCATTAAGCATAGTGTAATATCCAGCACGACTGTTCAAAAGACCATGTACATGCACTCTGTTTACATTACTGCAAATGAAAGAACCCTGAATCTTTAGTTGGGGACGCTTCTTTTCATCTCAATTTTAGTCACCAGAAAGCAAAATGTAACACAAAATCACGAAATTAGTGTGTTATTAAAACACAATTAAAATCTCGACACAAACAATGGCGACGTCGGACGAATGAAATTAGGGCTTGGCGGCGGAGGGGGCAGCAGCAAATACTCCATCGAAGTCCCACATTGTGCCACCTGCCATTTAGGAAATAGTGCCAAGGTGGCGCTCCAATCCAAGCTGGCATATCCCCATCCTACCCCCACGAACAAGCGCGATTTTCCCGCCGCCACCTTGTCATTCCCCTCCAGCCCAATCACAGGGCCACGTTGGATGTGAATGCTTACCAGATGAATTTCTAATAACAATTGAAGAGGCGGCACTGCTTTAGCAGCAGCCCTAATCAAAGCCCCCCCCCCCCCTCCCACTCCCCCCTCCCTATGACCCCCCCAATTTGAGCCCCAGCTCAAGAAGAATAGCGCCACCTACATCAATTAATTTATTCTGAATGGTATCAGGTGATGTTTTATGCTCTGATTCGTCTTCTCTTGCATTTAATTCTGAGCAAAACATTGCTAGAATCACCCAGACCTTTTTCCCGCCGTATTTCCACGTGGCCGATTTTCCACTTCATCTCCCTCTAACTGGATGGGATCCCTTGAAATGATCGGTATACGTCATAATATATCTGCTGGAATCAGTGCCACGTGGACTAATTAATATTGGTATTAAGTGCTGCATATGGGCAGGAATTTGCCGCGTTATTTCTATTGTCTAGATGGCGACGGATCATTGGATTTCTGTTTCAGACATTCTCGTTGACGTGGAAAAAGCGTTAACACGGCATGGGTGACGTGGGCAGAAGTTAATTCTTGGAGATGAATTTTCTCATTCATCAATAAGTTTATTCATTCATTCATGTTGCTGGTTCGGAATCTGAACGACGGAAGAGATTGACGGGCATCTCTTTTCGTTCGTTGCTTGAGCAGGTACCGTGTGAATCGACAGCCGAAATTGGGATGGTACCCTGTGGACTAAATCCAGTCACTGTAGACCAAACTTTAGTATAAACGTATGTTGTTGGTTAACTTTAGTACCTTTACTATTTAAAAAAGGTTATTGGAATTGCTTTTTTGGGTGTTTGAGGATTCGTTTACATTCACTTTCTTCTCGAAGAGCAAGAATCATATGAATTGATTTAATAAGAACTATTTGAATAATATGAATAACTTAAAAAATCCTGTTTAACTATAACTTTTCAAATTATAATTGTATTTATATGATAAATGTTTTTAAAAATAATGTTGGCACCAACCTTCAATTTTCTATAAGTAAAGAAACAATGACCCAATTGACCCAATGGACTCTTAATGGGACGTGCATATGTGGTGCACCAATATCTAACTTATTGTCAGAGTTTTAAATTAAGCAGGTTTTAACAAGTGCTTACTTTGTTATTTAAAACCACGTATCTTCTTAGTTATATAAATCTTAAATTAGTAAAAATGTGTTTATGAAAAAGTAGATTAGGGGGTATTTTAAATGCTTTCCAGAAGTTATTAACTAATTGGTTTATAATCTTGCCATAAGCACTTCTCTGGAGAAATGAAAAGGAAATGATTCAGATCCTCGTGCAATCTTGCTTAAAGATATCAGGGTAGATATTTCTTTGTTTATATTTTGGGTCTAATTCTTTAATTAGGAGTACCACGTAGGTTTTTAGTAGATATTATTTTTGTGCATTTTTACTATAATTTATTTTGTGAGTACGTACATTAGTGGTTATGAATAGACAATGCATTAAAAATAGATTAAAAATGTACTCATTCGCTTTGGCCTTTAAAGGAAGCATTAAGGGCACTCCAAATCATGTTTACTTCTTTTCTTAGTTCATGTTAATCTCTTTTACATATATATATTTTTATTAGCATGGCCATTCTAATACCTTGCCATGTTTAAATATAATCAATCTTTGACTTCACTCTTTCATTTTCTTTTGTATGCAATTATTGGTGTGTACATTGAATTGATAAACTAAATACTCAATGCTAAGTAGAAACACACTGTATCAGTAGAACTTTGAAGAATTAATACTAAAAACAAAAGTTTTTATCATATAATAAGTTTAAGCTTGAATACATCAATTAGACTTAATAGTAACAAACGTTCACATTTGGATTGATAGAGATCCATATAGTTTACATTAAAAAAAACTTCCAAGACGATGAAGCCAAAAAAATTATTTTTAATAATGAAACAAAAAAATAATAATTAAAAGTTTTGGTGGCATGATGTTAAGGTAGTTATATCAAAATCAGATGGCATGACGTAATTATGTGTAATTTTGTTACATTTCACATTAACATACATGATGTCCATGTTTTAAATTTTCCTTTTGCCCACCCAAAGTTCAAAGTGCTGTTGCACACTAATATGCACTGTTGATTGTTTTTGTTTTTGTTTTCCTTCACAATTGCCTGCACTGCTCCACTAATCCAATTAACTTCGCCAAGTCCTGTTCAATTAATTTATATTACTGCAATTTTTTTTGGTTTTGGTTTTGGTTATTTATTTCTTTCTTTATTTATTATTTGCATATACTTGTGTTGCAGTGGATTGTTTTCTATTCCAACTGACTTCAAAAGATATCCACATTGACATGGAGTTGAAAGTTCAGTTGTGTAATGTATACAAATTTGTATTCAACATTCACAGTTTTTTTTTTTTTTTTTTTTTTTTTTTTTTTTGTTGCTTTTTGGTTGATAAGAAACAGAAAATAATTATTATAGTGATTAGGAACAATTAGTCCAGGGCTATTAAATTCCAGGGGCCTAATAAAGTCATGTAGACAATATTTCATAAGGGATGGCTGAGCAGTGGCTGCCGGAGCAGGAAAAGAAGCCACAGGCATTTGAAATTGATTACCAGGGCAATTTCTACAACCCTCTTGATTATTTTATATTATTTTGATTTAGATTTTCTGTTATTGATTTTTTTAATGTTGATGCCTAGTTTGGGAGTTTAAAAATTGTTTTAATCTCCTTGGGAACTAGTCAAGTCTTGTCACTTCAAAAGTTTGTTTCAAAGCATGCAACAAAATGTGCTTGAAATGTGCTTCTTGAGAATGAAAGAGAAGATTGAAAACAGAAAATGAAGACAAACATTTACAAGTGCAAAATTTGTAACAAATTAGATGTGTTTGTTGATGGGTTCTATTTGTGGGATAGAACAAACATGTTTGATTACTCTTAACATGTAGTACTGTGGCAACATTTGTAGTGAAGATTTTGAATGCTTTATTTATTGATTGATTAATTAATTAATTTTTTTAAAGATTTTTTTACATAGTTTCTTTCATCAGAAACAATTATGAACTGCTGATTAAATTGTGAAAAAATGTTTTCACAAGTAAAACCAGATTGATATTGATTAGTTATAAACGGAATATTTATAAGATGTCATTTGTATACACACATGTTATGTTATTGATAAATTTTTAAACAAAGAAATGTTATTTTAAATTTTAAATTTTTTTCAAATTTATATTCGGTACTAAAGAAACATATGAAGTTGCTTACTGCACTGTGGAGTATAAATTTATATTTTCACAACATCCAAAAACATATGCTATTATTTCTATTTATTTGATTCTCAAAAATTTATTATAACACACTTTTATTAATTATGAACCTAAAAACTTGGTTAGAACTTGGTTAGAACTTATTTAATACAATTCAAGAAAAATTATGGGCAGTATTTAATAATTGTGGAAAAAAAAAAAAACAGAAAATCAACAATTCAACAAACCTATTTTTATCCATATATATATATATATATATACATTCCTCTAAGTTGAAAGACCTTCTATTTTATTTTTTCAAATCATCAAAATATATAATAATGAATAAATATAAAATATTTATTACAACATATAAAAATATAATTTAAGTTTTCTTAAGAAAATGTACCTATTATAATAATCATTGTTATTATTATTTATTTTAAAAGTATCTTTGCATACTTCTTCAATTACTTATTTTCCAATTTTAGAGTTTATTTGCATCAACTATATTTTGTTGTTGGTTGTACTAAAATAAATTAGACTTGACATTATTGTTTAAGAATTTGATCGAATATTATTCAAAAACATCTCTTATTAAAATTATTACAAAAATTAAAATGATATAGATTTAATTTTCCTTTCACTTCATGGTTTTTATTAAAGCTTACATTTAAAAATAAATTATTTTAAATAATACTTTTTCTATAAGTTGTCAAGGACAAGAACATGATAAAAGACAAATAAACAAGTAAAACTTCTCTCATAAAAAGATGAAAAAATAGAAATAACTTGATATATATATATATATATATATATATATATATATATATATATATATATATATATATAAAGAAAGAAATTGGAATGGCTATTGCCAAAAGCCAAGAAAACTAGAGACCCTTGAAACTAGATTAGAAGCAAGAAAGGAGTTGACAAAACTGAAGAAGGCTTCACTCTTATCTCTACATATACTATCTAACTAGGGACTACATGGTGACGTTCTATAGTACCTCCAATATGTGTTGACTTTGTAGGACACATACCTTGACTTACAAGGTAAGTTTTTCTACATGTGGGCTACATAGTTAGCTTGATCTTCAAGCTATCAACATGTGTGGCACATGGCCTACTTGTTGACCACGTTTCTAATCCTAAAAGTCAATTAAAGACACCTATGAAGTCAAAGCAGCATCTATGAAGCTTCTAGGAAGCTTCTATATTAAAAACTATAGAATTAACTTACTTTTACCTACTTTTACCTACTTTTATTTACTTCCACATATTTGTATATGTAATTACTAACTTAAATGAGTATGTCCGTGACATTACCCCCCCTTCTAGGGACGAATTCCATGAGGAGCGATCGTCATATGTTGAGGAAATCTATGATGCAATGAATTATATTCGCTACATACTCTGATCATTGTTCTCTTCGAAGATGATTGATAGGACCTCTCAACCATCAGTAGTGTCCCATATCAGGGCGGGAAGACCACCCAGTTATTTGGTCATTGTTGAGGCCTTCATAACTTCCTTCGAATAGAACATTTGGAACACCATCAGGAGTTGTTCCTACCTCTAGCAAAATCACCAAACATCGGGAGTCCCTTCTCAAATCGTGATACCAAATGCATTGTATCTCGCCATCTATTCGAGAAAGAACATGTCGTTCTTGATGATCTTCATCTCGATTGCGTCGTCTTGAAGGTTGTGACAATCGTAATGTCTCGTCCGGTAGGTTAGCAAATGAAGGCTCTTGAGTCGAATCCAGTGGTTGTTGGTTCTCCATCTCCTGAGCGTCACAACTACAAACAAGCTACAAACAAGAATTGAAAGTAGAATGTTATCTTACCTAGATGTTGTTTCTTTTATAAAGAAGATTTTCATCTTGATTTTGATGGATGTCATCGATGAAAAGCCTCCTCCCCCTTTGCTGCATTTGCAAGATTCTTTATTGGCTCCCATGTGCATTCACTAATATCATATCTAAGTCAATCGACAAGATATTTTAATTTATTTTGGCGCCGCCTTGAATCTAAGACTTCTTCTACTTCAAACTCTTCATTATTGTTCACTTCTATAGGAGGAGGTAGAGCTTGTCGTCTTCTTGGTATGTCCACTGTCTTGTATGGTTCAAGAAGGAACACATGGAATATTGAATGGATTTTCATTGACTCCGGTAGATGTAAACGATATGAACCTGGATTGATTTGTACAAAAATAGAAAATGGTCTAGGTCTTTGATAGTCCAACTTGTCACAAGGACGAGTGGTCTTGATATGAAGACGAAGTAGTCATACCTTATCACCCAAGAGGAATGGTGGTTGTTCCTTTTGATAGACATCCCCGTTGACCTTTTGTTGTTCTTGAGCCTCTTTTAATTGTGCCTTCATCGTTGCATGTAGCTCTGATAAATGAATCGCTAAATCTTTCATAGCAGGATTATCAACTTTTGAAAAATCAAAAGTATCAAGTCGTGGATGATAACCATAATTAACAAGAAAAGGTGTTTGTTTTGTAGAAGAATGTACCGATGTCGTATTAAGTACTTTTTTGCTCGAGAATGCGTCGGGCGTCTGGCTGTAGAAGGTAGTATGGAGATTCGCCAATAGTCAAGTAGTCTATCAATTTTTGACTGCTGGAATATTATCGACTGCAATAATACATCGTAAATCTATACAGATGCCCTTCGACTACTTGTCAAAGTCATTTTTGCCCCAGCGGGTAGGTCTCTAGACGTTACAGAGAACCCCGAACAACCCAAACTGTTAATCTTCAATACGGCTTTGTACTTACGATCTTGTATCCATTGACTGTCTTGTAAGATTAACCCAATAAATTTCATTCACTCCACATACTCAATCCTATAGACACCCTTTTAACTCTTCATCACAGACATAACTCGATTTCACAAAATAGTCAAGAGTAATCAAACCCACTTCATTAAAAATTTTGATTCACCATTACAACACTGACTTCAGCAACGATTGCCTCAGTCTTCCTAAAATCCTATGAAGAAAAAAAACCCAATTCTCTGTCTTCTTTCTCCGCCCGAAGCATGAAGCTAGCTCTCCCCGATCCTTACAAAAAAACTCCTCCCAAAAACTATTCTCTCTCCAAACCTTATCCTCTGAATTTCTTCAATCTTCCGTCTTGGATCCAGAATTGGCTCCCACCGTCAGAGCTTAGATCCAAAATTGGCTCTCGCCATCAACGCTAAGATCCAAAATTGGCTCTCGTCGTCAAAGCTTTTTTCTTCGTTTTTACCTTTAAGAGATCCTTTTACCGAAAACAATGTTCCCTGAAACGGCACAGAGAACAGGACAGCCTGAAACAGAATCAAAAACCCGTAATCGGGACCACATTGAGTCGCCCGACCAATTCAGGTCTCATATTGGATAAGAGTCCAGTAGTAAGACCCGGATTTTTCTATAATTAGACTGCATTGGATTACCCGACCAATTCAGGTCTCATATTGGATAAGAGGACCCGGATTTGATTCTCGAAATTAGATTGCATTAGGTTGCCCGACCAATTCAGGTTTCATATTGCATAAGAAGACCCGGATTAGATTCTCAAAATTGGATCCAATTGGCTCTTCGAACCAGGCTCATCCGTCGCGTGAATTGGTCCTTTTCCTTCTTGTTGACTCTCGTTATTGGAATCGAACGGAGCATTTCAATATGCCCTGGCTGACTGTAACGGGGTGACTGAACTTGACCACTCAGTATTTGCACTGGAGTTGGTAGTTGCTTCCAATATTCGAGGTAACTGAACATTAATAAAAGTCCCCTTTCTTTATATTTTCACGGTATACTCGTGTTGCAACACGACATCCACCCCCTCTGAATCTGTGCATCCTCTGGTATGCACCAATTTACCCAATTCCTGTTTGATTCAGAATATATCCTCTACGTCTTTGTCTAGTTCGTCTTCCTCACATTCATTATCCAAATCACTTTCATCTTCTTGCTGCGGAATCTCTATACCTTCAATAAGGTCTTCCATATTCATCTCTGCGTGTCTTCATTTAAATATTTTTACTCGCTTCCCTGCAATTGGTATTTTCAATTTTGTACCATCTAACTCCCGTAATGAATAAGTCGCATTATCATGAACAGTTGTTACTACATATGGTCCAAACCAATGTTTTGAAAATTTCCGCAAAATACTATGTTGATTATCCAGACTATTGTCATAAACAAGTACCCAGTCACCTTCCTTGATTGCTTTTGGTCTCAATCGATGTTGCTTATCAAATCGTGCCTTGTTTTGTAACCTTGCTCTTTTTAACCTTCTCAATGCTATCTGGACATCTTCCGTTCTTTGCTCCAATTGTCGATTTCTAATAGCCAGAAGTTCTTCTCTTGTCAATCCATCTTCCCATGGTAGCATACTCCAAGTAAGTACCTTTTCTTCAATCGACATAATTGGTTTTTGACCTATCATAAGTTCTACTGGCATATATCCTATCACCGAACTATGTGTTGTTCGATCAGCCCATAATGCAAATGACAAAAGCCGTGGCTACTCTTTAACTTTCCCACTACAAGCTTTAACCAATGCTTTCATAATCGGTGGGTGACCGCGTTCGCTTTTTGCATTCCCTTCCGGATTATAAGCAGTAGTCAGTGATAGTTTAACTTCACATCTTTCAAAGAACTTACGAGCTTCTTGTGCATTTAATTCTCTACAATCTGTAGTGATTTTTCCTACGCATCCGTAGCGGCAAATGACATCTTCAAACAAAAACCTACAAATCCCCTCTGTAGATTTTTTCCTCAATGCTCTTCCTTCTACTTGATTTGATAAATCTTCACGAGCTAAAACCAAATATCTCATCTGCCATAACCCAACTGGCATAATAACCAAATCAACAATCCATTTAAAATGAATAGCCAGAGGATACGTAGGATGAAGACCATCTCGATGTCGGATATTAGAATACGATTGACAGATTTCACATGACTCTACAAATGAGAGCACATCTCAATACATATTTTTCCACCAATATCGTTCCTTGAGTTTAGCAAAAGTAGCCCAGATTCCTCTATGCCCTGCCCATAAACTATCATGAAACTCCTTTAATAATTTTAGTTTTTCTTCCCTTTTGCCTATCACTCGTTGTGGCATCCCAATTCCTTTCTTCGGTCTCTTCCATAAGAATCCATCTCGAAGTAAAAATCCATATGCTTTTTTTCTTATTTGTTTGAATTTTTCTGTAGACCAATTCCCCTACTTAGACAAGGTATTCAAATAATGACCAATATCCAATAATTCTCCTTCATAAGATTCTTCAAGAAATAGCTTGTCTTCTCTGTTGAGATTTGATATTGAATAGAATTTCAATCCGACATCATCAATGTCTTCAACCATTTCGTCCTCCCTCTCGTATCTTGCTCGAGATAGCATGTCTGCTACTAAATTGTCCTTTCCAGTGATATGCTTAAATTCTGGATTTAGTGACTTAATATAAGCAATCCATCTCAACATTGCAATATCTGGTGTTGAACAGTTAATAATCATTCCAAGCAATGGCAAGCAATCTGTTTCAATTACTACTACTGCCCCAATCAAATAGTCCTTTTCAGCTTTCATAGTCGAAACGACTCCCCAAAGTTCTCTTTTGACTTGCGAATATGCACGCTGACGAATACTTAAAACTTAGCCCCAAATCGAATTGCAAATCTACTCCTATTTGAATCATATTGACCCACAGCCCATCCAATGGCAATTGGACTAGCATCCACAGTAAGAATCACTGGTCTATTGCACTTATAATCAACCTTCCTCAATATTGGAGGTGACATCAATAATTTCTTCAATCTTTGCATTGCCTGAATATGCCTTTCTTCCCATTTAAATCGGTAACCCTTGCATAACAGTTCATACAATGGATCTGCTATGTGAGCATAATGAGGGATCCAGATTCGATAAAATACACATGCACCCAAAAACCTGGGAACCTTTGTTAAAGAATCACAATCCTCTTTCATCCTTTCAATTGCATCAGCTTTAGTCGGATTTGGTTTTCTTCCGTAAGATCCACATAAATGTCCAACAATCACAACCTCTCGTACTCCAAATACGGACTTCATACCCGATAATGTAAGATGAACTTCTCCAAGCCGAGTTAAAATCTTTTCACAATCTTGTATATGATCAACAACATATTTGCGACACCCCCTCGTATCTAAAGTTTCATCCTTGTCTCCTTCTCAGCACCCTTTTATAGGAACATCATCCAGAAAAGATATAGTCTTTTCCGGAATAAAATCTCTCAATACCTTATTCATCCCATTCATCATATGCGCAACTGAGTTGGTCGCGCCGAGAGGAAGAGTGCACATTCTAACCAACCCAAGCGGTGTCCTCATCGTTGTCATATCTCTACTTCCTTCGGCAAGTTGAAACTGATCATAACCTGAATACAAATCACCCATTAAATAGATCGCCCTTCCAGCAAACGCCTCAGCAAATTCATCCACAATAGGTCCAATTCCTGCATTCCTGACAGTTACAGCATTCACCGGCTGCATATCTTGAATAAACCGCAATGACCCATTCTTCTTAGGTACCGTAAACCATCGACTAGAATACGGCGCAAATGAAGGTTCTAATATTTTCATCTTTATCTTTTCTTTCAATAGTTCCACCAATTTAGGTAAATGTGCCCTCGGTACTGGAATCGGTCTTACATTCCAAGGTACATACGGTACAGTGAAGATAACCATAGGTGTTATAATATTTGGATCCACACACCCAATTTCATGAGATTCGAAGGCAAACGATCTACCTTGTTTAGCCAACATCTTTTTGAAGCAAGTAATTTCCTCCAGCAATAAAGAACCATCAGAACCAATCTTAAATTCTTCAAAAGTCTCTTTAGTAAACTGATATCCAATACTCATAGGATCTCTTAAACTTGCTTCTTTTGATGCTTCTCCTATTTGTTCTTTAGAATCCTCTGGTAATGGTCCGGCAACAGGCTTTACCTTCTTATCTGCCGTTTTATATCTCGTCTCTACTGTGACTTCTAGTGCTTGAAAAGATTCAAGTACGCTATGAATCTCTCTTGAATGAATCTCAATAATCTTATCATTATCCCCTAACCCAATAGATGTAATCAATTCCAATGAATCTTCCAGTCCATTTTCTTCATAAACACCTAAAATCCTCTCATCATCTTGCAATGTACCTAACTTGCGTAATTGTCCTTCAATATCATATAATCTTTTTTTTTTTCTTTTCTTTTAAAATCATCAACTTTCTTATACATAATATTTCCATTTTCCAATATACCAATAAAACTCGCATCAAAGGCACCTTCATCTCGCGAGAGTACCTCCTCTTTTGTACCTCCATAATCTCGCTTTACAGTGGTACCTCCCCAAAATCCTTAAATCTTTCAACAATCTTTGGCAATGGTTTCTCCCTCAACCTATCTCGATTCCGTTCATGGTTAGGAGGTACTGTTAGAAATTGTACAGCTTTCCTCCCATCTTCGCTTCGTACCCTTGCATAAGCAGAACCATCATCAAGTACTTTTATTTCCATCCGTATTGCTGTAATATAATGTTGTCCTAAAATCAATGGATAAGACGTTGTATCTTGAACAAAGAAATGTTACTCCGTCGCAACATCCCCAATCCGAATTTTGACATCTGGACAAGCTCCTTATAATTCGCCCCGTGTGTTATTAGTTGCTCGAATTGCCCATCTAGTTTCCATATCAATTGGCCATCTTTGCTTCTTATAAAGATCTTTAGACATGAGATTTATTTCAGAACCGTGGTCGACTAAAGCAACTATTGGTTCTTCTATATCTCCTACTTTCACCAATACCTCAATAGTTGCCCTTGCCCAATGCTTTCGAGTATAATGGCTCAAAGTTTCCATTTTCTTGTCACTAGAATCTTCGAAACGTACTCGTTGATTATACCCATTCTTTTCATTTGTTGGTTGCTTGTAACCAATATCAACCTCTTCTCCATCTTTATATATTCTTGCATCAATAGCATGACTCATTCCAGTTTTACCCATTAATTGCCTCTTTCGCTTAATGCTGTCAATGATAACATCATGAAACTCCTTCTTTGCAATTCCCAAGACTTCTTTCAATGTGAATTCCACCTTAGCATTTAATATACGTTCTTCCAACATCCCTTTCAAATTTGTTGCCGCTTCAATGTCAGAAAGTAGCTTATAAGCAATTGATTTGCCTTTATCTTTTGTCTCTTTTGTTTTTTCTCCCAATGATGCTGAGGTATCCTTAACAGGCAATTCTTGTGAAGCGGCCTCCTGAGCCTTGTCTCTTTGAGTTTGCCTCTTAAAAGAATTTCCTTCTCTAGTATCATCAAAATTTCTTCGTCTCTTTTCTTCCATCAAAGCTTCTTGTTGGTTCTTAGCAATATATGCATGAACTGAAAGAGACTCAACAGGATCCTCCCAACCTGTTCTACCTCGTATTGTAGCTGCAGTCTTCAATAATGCTTCTCGAGGTAATTTCCCTTCTTGCATTGTAGAAACGGCAGAAGCCCAAAACTCACTAGTTTCCGTACTTCCACCAATTTCATCATCTACTCTAGCACCATAACTTGCACTTTCTCGTGCTGCTGTTTCATGCTCTTTTAGGTAATCTTGAACCAATGCTCTCATTCCTCCCTTGCCAAAATTGGTTTGAAGAAGATCCTCCCTATCTTTCAATGCTATCTTCCCATCTTTCCAGCAAATAATTCCCTGCCGTATCATATTATTAAATTCTTTGCAATCTTTTCTAGTGTGTGAAGTATCATCACACCAAATGCATCTTTGTACATATCCTTGTTTTGAAACATTCTTCGAATTGTTTGTAGAAGTATTCTCTTCAAGTACAACCAATTTGATTTGAAGATCTCGCATTCCTCGTATAATTTCTTCCATACCCATATCTGCTTTCTTTGACAAGGATGTCGAAGGTTGAACTGTAGGCATTGTCGGTGGTGTTGTACGTACTGGAGCTTTGGGTGCTTGTACTGTTTTCGGAATATTGCTCCTATCCTTCCTCCTTTCTTTTTTTGTAAGCAACCCCACCGCATCTTCAACGTTCTTCCACTTCGTTGTCAATCCTTCATCTTCTTCTTTGTCTTCAAGAAGGGGTTCTAATTTCTCTTGCAATTCTCCATCAGCAGCTTGAAGAAATAGATCAACTTTGTTCGGCTCCAATGTCAATTTTTCTACCTTCGACAATTGAGAGTTCTGCCTCTCAAATTCCCTTAGTAGCTCTGTTGCTTGCAAATTCTTATTGGGCCATTCAATCCATTCCAGAAACAGCTTCTTAGTAACGCAATCATCATCCTCGAAGAAATATTCGTCTTTCAATGCATGTGAAAAAACCTCCCATGAATTCCCATAACGATCCGTAATCGATGTAATGTGGTCTCTTATCTCCGGTATCGTGGCAAGTCCAAATAGTGCAACCATTTTCTTCTCAGAAACTCGATTTAATTCCATTTCACGAACATAACATCTTAAATACCTTGAAATATTCCTCCCATCAAATTGATCAATTTTATTGACCACTGCTTGCAATGCTTTGGTTGCCAAAGCTTCCTTTCAATCATTACTTTGCTGTTGCTGCATTGACAATGAGAAGGCTTGAAACATACTAGCAATAGACGGATCCATGTGCATACCTTGTCCTTTAGAAGAATCCTCACCAGAAACTCCTCCCAAAAATCCTTCAAAATTTTTATTTTCGTTTTCCATAAAATAAAGATAAAATCAACCGAAATCCAATATCTTCCACCTCAAGCTTTCATGTCGGGTTCACCACTTTTTTCGTATTACATGCTTTCTTGCTCGAGAATGCGCCGGGCGTCTGGCTGTAGAAGGTAGTATGGAGATTCGCCAATAGTCAAGCAGTCTATCAGTTTTTGACTGCTGGAATATTATCGACTGCAACAATACACCGTAAATCTATACTGATGCCCTTCGACTACTTGTCAAAGTCCTTTTTGCCCCAGCGGGTAGGTCTCTAGATGTTACAGAGAACCCCGAACAACCCAAACTGTTAATCTTCAATACTGCTTTGTACTTACGATCTTGTATCCATTGACTGTCTTGTTAGATTAACCCAATAAATTTCATTCACTCCGCATACTCAATCCTATAGACACCCTTTTAACTCTTCATCACAGACATAACTCGATTTCACAAAACAGTCAAGAGTAATCAAACCCACTTCATTAAAAATCTCGATTCACCATTACAACACTGACTTCAGCAACGATTGCCTCAGTCTTCCTAAAACCCTATGAAGAAAAAAAAACCCAATTCTCTGTCTTCTTTCCCCACCCGAAGCATGAAGCTAGCTCTCCCCGATCCTTACAAAAAAACTCCTCCTAAAAACTATTCTCTCTCGAAACCTTATCCTCTGAATTTCTTCAATCTTCCATCTTGGATCCGGAATTGGCTTCCACTGTCAGAGCTTAGATCCAAAATTGGCTCTCGCCATCAAGGCTAAGATCCGAAATTGGCTCTTGCCGTCAGAGCTTTTTTCCCCATTTTTACCTTTAAGAGATCTTTTTATCGAAAACAATGTTCCCTGAAACGGCACAGAGAACAGGACAGCCTGAAACAGAATCGAAAATCCATAATCGGGACCACATTGAGTCGCCCGACCAATTCAGGTCTCATATTGGATAAGAGTTCAGTAATAAGACCCGGATTTTTCTATAATTAGACTGCATTGGGTTGCCCGACCGATTCAGGTCTCATATTGGATAAGAGGATCCGGATTGGATTCTCGAAATTAGATTGCATTAGGTTGCCCGACCAATTCAGGTCTCATATTGGGTAAGAGGACCTGGATTGGATTCTCAAAATTGGATCCAATTGGCTCTTCGAGCCAGGCTCACCCGTCGCGTGAATTGGTCCTTTTCCTTCTTGTTGACTCCCGTTATTGGAATCGAATGGAGCATTTCAGTATGCCCCGGTTGACTGTAATGGGGTGACTGAACCTGGCCACTCAGTATTTGTACTGGAGTTGGTCGTTGCTTCCAATATTCGAGGTAGCTGAACATTAATAAAAGTCCCCTTTCTTTATATTTTTACAGTATACTCGTGTTACAACACGACACCATGTTATTGTAAGCAAACTCTGCCAATGGCAAAAGAATTCTCTAATCATCTTGTTGGTAGTTAATGGTACATCTTGAATATTGCTCCAAAACTTAATTAACATGCTCCGTTTGTCTATCAGTTTGAGGATGGAATGTCGAAGATAGTTTTATATTCACTTTTAGAATCTTGAAAAGAGTTCGCCAAAATCTTGTTACAAAGTGAGTTCCCCTATTTGATATAATATTCTTGGGTAATCCATGATAGCAATAGATATTGTCGAAAAAGAGCTTAGCTATTTCTTCACCTGTGATAGATTTTGTACATGATACAAAATGTGCCATCTTGGTAAAATGATCTACTATCACAAATATAGAGTCATAAGAACCTGAGATTGGAAGATCCGTGATGAAGTCCATAGAAACAGAAGACCATGGTTGTTCTGGAATGGATAATGGCTGAAGAAGTCCAAAAGGTCGATGATGAGGAGTTTTTGATCTTGAGCAAATATCACATGATTGTACAAAAACTTTGACTGCCTTCGACATTTCAGGCCACCAAAAATCCCTAGATATCAGCTCCAAAGTCTTATTATATTCAAAATGTCATGTTGCTCGGAAGTCGTGACGAGCTTGAAGAATACGTAAATGTGCTTTTCCTTCTGGAATATATAAGTGTCCTTCGAAATAGAGTAGGTTGTTCTTGAATTCAAATTTAGAGGAATCATAACATTTAGAAGAATTATTCTTGATATCATGAACAAGAGGGTCCGAAGACATACTTAATTAGACTTACTTCAGAAAAGTTAAATCAACAGTCAATATTGATTTTATTGCTCGAAGATGAAATTGCTCAAGCTTTAAGAGAATCATTCTTTGTTGCTCAAAAGCTGCATCTCCTTCTTTTGGTGCAAGATAAGAACGTCTAGACAAGACATCGGACAAACCTTATTATTTTTCTCGCTGATAAGTGATGATGAACTCGAATCTTGATAAAGACATGCTTCAACTAGCTTGACGATGATTTAATATGCATGCTGACATAAAATACTCGAGGTTCTTGTGATCCATATATACGATGACTGGATTATAAGCGCCTTCTAGATAATGATGCCATTCTTGAAAAGAATCCATGATTGCAAGAAGTTCTTTGATGTGGATCTCATAATTGATTTCTGCTGCTCAAAATTTTCTTGAATGAAAGGCTACTGGATGAAGTTTGTCATCTGTTCCTATTTGTGATAAAATCGCACCCAAAGCAAAGTCTGATGCATTTTTTTCTATAACGAATGCTTTGGAAAAATCAACACAATACAAGATTGGTGCAGAAACAAACGCTATCTTCAAAGATTCAAAAGCCACTTCCGCTTCTTGATTTCATTGGAGTTTGTCTTTATAAGTCAAACGTGTAAGTGGAGCTGCAACTTGAGAGAAGTCCTTGATGAAGATTCGATAGTAGTTGGCAAATCCCAAAAAACATTAGACATCTCTTACCGTTTTTGGGATCTTCCAATCTATAATAGTTTGAACTTTCTTAGGATCCATCATAAGTCCATTATTTGAAATGATGTAGCTAAGAAATTGACTTAAGTAGTGTGGAATACACACTTTTCTATCTTGGCATAGAGTCCTGCCTCTCTTAATTTTTGTAACACATGACGAACATGAAGTTCATATTCTTCTGGATTCTTAGAATAGATTAAGATGTCGTCTACATAATAGACTATAAAATCGTCCAAAAACTCTCAAAAAATATCATTCATTAGATGTTGAAAAGCTGCTGGTACATTTGTAAGTCCAAAAGGCATGACGTTGTATTCAAAATGTCCATACCTAGTTCAAAATGTAGTCTTCCATTCATCTCCTTCTTTGATGCGTACTAGATTGTATGCTCCCTAGAGATCTATTTTTGTATAGATCTTAGCTTGATTTAGCTGATCAAGAAGTCTAGATATTAAAGGTAGTGGATACCTGTTTTTGATGGTAATCTTGTTGAGTCCTTGATAATCAACACACATCCGCAATGATCCATCTTTTTTCTTCACAAATAGAATTGGAGCTCCTATTGGAGATTTAAAATGGTGTATGAAATTTTTGGCTAGATTTTCTTCAATATACTCCTTGAGTTCAGTCAACTCATTTTAAAAAAAATCTATAGATTGGTTCGAATGGTGGTTGTGCTCCTTCTTGAAGGTCAATTGAGCAATCATAAGAATGATGTTCCGGGAATATATATGCATTCTTTTTTTTCGAATACATCTTGAAATTCTTGATATTGGCTTGGAATGCTACTTGAAGTCTTTCCACCTGTAGAAACAGATGTGGCATAAATAATATATGGTGATTCTTTCATAGCAGCATGTAAGAAAGCTTTTGCACATATAAATATGGGTTTAATTGAACTGGAATTATGACTCTCTACTTGATTAACTACACTATTAATTATACTTTTAGAAAAAGTAAGAGTTCGGGAAATCCAATCTATTTGACGGTTGTATTTTTCTAACCACGATAAACCTAAAATGGTTGGATTAGATGAAGATCTAATGATATTAAATACTACAAAGCTATTATGACCATTGATTATTAATTCTATAAGAAGGATTTTGTCAGTAATATCTCCAGAAGACAATCGACGACCATCTATGACTTCTACATGAACAGGTTTAGTTTTCTTTACTAAAGATATGCTATGTCTTTTAGTAAATTCTTCATCTAAGAAACACGTCGGGGCTCTTGAATCTAAGAAGGCAAAGGCTTTGTAATGATTAGGTCCTAAAATAATATTTATCGAAAAACAAAGAGAGGGCTCTGAGGAGAGGATAGGATCTTTATTAGATGTTGTGTAAGGTTCCAGCCGCACGGTCCCTATTGTAGCTGGACAAACTCGTTTTCTGACATATTGTCTTCTTTCACAACCATACTCCTCATTTTGTAATTGCGTCATTTCTTTGGACAATGTTGAGCAGTGTGCTTTGGTTCTCCACAATATAATCATAATCTTTCTTCATGACGACGAGTCTTTTCTTGCTTAGTAAGAGATTTGAAACGTACTGCATCAATTTGCATATCTTCTACTTTCAAATGTATGTGTTGAAGAGGTGTTGGTGTTGCCATTGAATTATAGTAATGTTGAGGTCTACTTGTACGGTTCTCAGATCGAAATTCGAAAAGGCGATTGTTGCACTTCACAACAAAGTCAATTGCTTGACTCAATGTTTGAGGATCAGGTAAGTTGAGCATTAATTTTTTTACCTCATATTATAATCCGTTGAAAAATTGGCTAATAAGTGCAGTATCATCCCACTTGATATCAGTTATAAGTTGTCAAAATTGTGAAGCGTACAACGTTACCTATCAATTATCTTTTCGTAAAATATGGATCTTATTGGTTGCAATACGAATTGTATCATGTTCTCTATACATGGATCAAAACTCCGCTAGAAAAGCCTCTAGATTATCCAATATTGGATCTTATCGTTCAAGAAAAGATGAAAACCACGATAGTGTTGAACCTGAAAGAAGCGTACCAATGAATCTAACTTGCGATCTTGGAGTTAGATAGCTTTGGAATTGAAGTTCAATCACAAGTTACACTTGATTGATAAATCCTCGAAACTTGGATCTGGTGCCATCAAACTTCTTGGGTAGGACAATTCTTGGTTCTCTAACATTTGAAGGACATTCCACTATAGGAAGGACATTCCACTATAGGAAAAAAGACATGGTTTGATGCAGATGTTGAAGCAGCTCCAACTATTTCTATATCTTCACTTCCTGCCAATCTTATTGCTCCTTGTGGTGGTAAATTGAGTTGATGCATTGAAAGCATTAATTTCCTCAATTGCTCTTGCATTTGTGCCATTGCACTCTTCATTTCAACAAGTTCTGCCATGATAACACTTAAAAAAGAGAAGATGTCTAATATTGCTCAAGACAAATAGAAGAGAGGACTTGAGAATAAAGAAAATACTAAGGACAATATCAGTTTAGAAGAGGGTAATCCGCAACTTCTAATATGCTTATATCTTATCAAGAAAAAGGAGTAATCCACTCTTAATCAATTTTAGACAAAGCTTTGATATTGTAGGTGTACTCTTGTCAATCTGTCAAAGACAAGAACATGATAAAAGACAAGTAAACAAGTAAAACTTCTCTCATAGAAAGGTGAAAAAATAGAAATAACTTGATATATATATTAAGAAAGAAACTAGAATGGCTATTGCCAAAAGCCAAGAAAACTAGAGACCCTTGAAACTAGACTAGAAGTAAGAAAGAAATTGACAAGAGTGAAGAAGGCTTCACTCTTGTCTCTTTATATACTATCTAACTAGGAACTACGTGGTGACGTTCTATAGGACCTCCAATATGTGTTGACTTTGTAGGACATATGCCTTGACTTACAAGGCAAGTTTTTCTATGTGTAGGCCACATAGTTAGTTTGATCTTCAAGCTAACAACATGTGTGGCACATGGCCAACTTGTCGACCACGTTTTTAATCCAAAAAGTCAATTAAAGACACCTATGAAGTCAAAGCAGCATCTATGAAGCTTCTAGGAAGCTTTCATATTAAATATTATAGAATCAACTTATTTTTACTTACTTTTACTTACTTCCACCTATTTGTATATGTAATTACTAGCTTCCATGAGTATGTCCGTGACATAAGTATAGATATATGTTAATATTATTATCAATGTATTTGAATGTAATGAAGCCTTGTTTTTGTCTTTTTATTAAATTATTTCTTTTACTTGGTTAATAAGATTGTAGTTCTTATCCTTTATTTTCATAGCTTGCTCTAGAAAATTAATCAAGTAATAGATTGTAGTATTTCAAATATTAAATTTGATTGAGGTTCTTAAAGTATTTTAAAAATTGAATTATTTTACTTATTTTGTAATCTTAGTTTTATTTTATTTATTAAAAAGTTATTTAATAAAAATTTGCTTCTCATCTAATTCCTTGCATAATAAATTATATTTATCTATTTTTCTTATAATGATACTTGTAATTATATAATTTTTTATTCTTATTTTTGCTACTTATCTTCAATTACCTATATGCTATAAGTTTTAAAATAAGATATATAAGTTTTTACATATTTATGTTATGCTATTGTAAATGATAGATATTAATGGTTGTTAGTAGTTCCTTTAATATTAAAATATATAACAATTATAATTACTTTTAAAAATCATCATAAGATTTTATTTATACATTACAATATGTTGCTTTAGTTTGATCATTTAATCATTGGTAAATGATAAATATCCAAAAAAATTCAAGAATATGCATTCTTTATATTACCTATATATATATATATATAATACAAACTAACAAATGTTGAATTATTGTTGTTGATAATATACTAATTAATTATACTTAAAGCATAAAATTATCAAATAATCAAATTTTAACTTATTTTATTATATTAATTTAATTATTCATAATTTCTATTTAAATATGTTATAAATTTATATATTTTTCTATAAATATATATATATTCTATATTCAAAAAATATATATTTAATAATATTTTATTTATAATATATGTATTATTTAAAATAGAATAAAAGTAAACTAATTTTTATAAAAATATTCAATCTTTAAAATAATTGATATATTAAATATATGAAATAAAATAGAATTAAAAGTAAAAGTATGTAGTTTTTAAATTTTGGGATAGTTGATATAAATATTAGACCAACTAAGGTTGAACCATCATTAGAAGAAATTCAACCTAAGCAAGGGCCGTCCCTCTTGCATGTTGAAATGCTTGTTGTCTATGAAATTTAGTGCTTGTTGCCTTTTTATACTTTTTCAAAACTTTGCTGCCTTTTATTTGCAAGACGCCTCCTTGTTCCAACTCCATCATGCTCTCTTTTTCGCCTTTGTTGCTTGCTAGCCATAAATAAATGTTGCCTTCAAAGCTTAAGCTTATTTTATCATCAATTATTGTGTCGAGATTTTCAATTAGAGTAGAGTCTTACTCCTTTGAGTGCTAATTTTTATGATGTTTATATGATATAAATCCCAAATAATTATAAAATTCTTGCAGAGTGCTGCTATTTGAGGTGAATTCAAATGTAACCAAATAACATTTCTTAGATGTGAGATTTTTAACTGTAATTCACAATAACATATAATCTGGATCTAAGAATCCATCACAAAATATATTAGATTTCATTTGAAGCAAATTCATACCCTATAGACATTGCATACTTGCTAGTGAGAGCAATTCAATTAAATCATGAGTCCTTAAAATTTCGATATTGCAAGTCATGTGTCAAGTAGATAGCTACATATGTGTGGCCAATTTGCTTACTTTGGTGATAGCAGATATTATATCATAGAATAATAGCCTCAAAGGAGGCACCATTGTGAGATATCATAAAGGATGTATCCTCTAAAGTTTAAATTACATTGTCACAGTACAAATTGTGTCAACTTCGCAGATGGAGATGAAAAGGTCCATTTGTTGGTAAAACTTTTGATGTATGCTCACAGTTGTCATTTGGCTACTTTTTTGTATTGGTATAATTTTTATGATCGGCTGGTTTAATTTTCATTTTTAAATATTTTTAAATATTTTTAAATATAGTTGATTTGTTCATAATCAAATTTATGAAATCATAGACTATGCCATTTTAATAAATGTTGCCTTCATTAAAAATTTGATTTTGAAGGCAACATTTATTAAAATGGCATAGTCTATGGAGGGACATGTGCCACTCACTAAGTGGCTAGGCTTGTTTGTTATACAAATGTTAAAAAGACACAATATAAAATTCCATTTCATACTCAGAAGTTTATTTTGTGTTTAAATTAAATATTTGTAAGATGGCCAATTTCTTGGCATAATATTTGATTGGCTTCCAAGAAAAAAAATATTTATTTTTAGTTTTAATTTTTTATATTTTAAAATATATAAAATTTAAAATGGTTATAAATATTAAATAATAATATTTTGATGAATAATAAACTTTTCTGTTATATTTAAATTTGAATACATTAATAATAATTGTTTAAGTTTAAAATTTCTAATCATGTGATTTTAGTATAAATAAAAAAGCATTCTAAATTATATATATATATATATATATATATATACATATATATGCATGTAATTGTATATAAAACTTGTAGAAAATTAGCTATTTTATTTTCTTTAAATTAATAACTTTTAAAGTCAAACATTAAAAACTATTATTTTTTATTTTTTGTTAAATACAAAAACATATCTAAACACATTTTAAAGAAGATTTTATTTCTGAATTATATTTTTATAATGAATAAAATGTAAATTAAAGTATTAAAAATATTTAAAAACTAAAAAAACTAAAAAATTCTAAAACTAAAATCTTATTAAGTATTTCATACATTTGTAAAAAATTCAAAAATTGCAGTCATTTATTAGACTTAAAATATTGTTCAAAATACTATTTTTGTTAGGTAAAATAAAATTAAGAAATGTGAACCATGTTTGAAGCAAAATATGTATTGATAAATTTAATGATGTCCCTATTCTTGGCTCTAAATATATTAGCAAACAAAAAACTATACAACGAATTTGGATAAACTACATTATTAGTTTAACAAGTGTCCAAGTTGTGAGATGTTTCTATAATATCTTCATATATTAAAGAAGTTATATAATAACTTGGTGCATCACTAAGTAGTTATATATTCTATTGCATCCTTAGATATGGCTTAAGATTCTTAATTCCACTAAGTTGAACATAGATGATGTTTGATTAATAATTAAATTTACAATTATCTTATTCATCTTTTCCAAAAGACAAAATAAATTGTTATTGATTGTCTTAGGATTTGGATAATTCAAAATTTTGAAATAGGTTGATGGTAATCATTTATAAACCAATTTAAACAATAGTCACCCACTGATACCTTAAATCCAATCTAATAGTCCAACAATGGTATGGATAAAAGTTAATATTAATCCGTAAATTTATAATTTTATCAATACCGCTTTGACAGATTTTTCACCTTCAAAGATAGCAGATTCATCCTTGTCGTTATGTTCAGAATCTTTTGGCATGTCGGCTGTCCATGTCATCCAACTACTGGAGATTAAATTGCTAATGTGCAAGGAGTACATCCACATTCTTCAGGTATAATGTTCTGGAAATATTGGTCAGAAACCTTCGTTGTGGTTATAATAAAACCGAAAGTAATAGGATCTAGTAGACCACCAGGAGGTTATTACCGGACATGACAAGGATTAACAACTTTATCTAAATGCATATCGCGTAATTCGCAAAGACACTCTATATGCACATTATGACTAAAAGCACAAGTTAACTAAACGAGCAAGTCCTAATTCGTTAATATCTGTGATTTATGAATTGTACTTTTCAAAACATCATGATATACAGGGCAAGCTATAAGGTTATCTTATGACATATTGCTGTGTCATACAGCCACAATATAATTCAAGCATGTTTCAGAGACATTTTGATGAAATGTGACATGATTACAAGTTTATGATTGGCACAAGTCTGTAGCGACAGTGCGTTAAATTATTCCAAAATGACTTGAATGCGATCCCCAGCAGGGTCATTGAAATCAGCTAGAACAGATTCACCTTCTAATTTACTCCCCAAGTTGATTTGAGCTTTTTCCAGGATAAGCTGAAGATCCAAGCCTGCAACAGCTTCACAGGGAAAAAAAAACTTCATCAACACATTATCACTATACTAGAATCCAGCCACCTAGTTCGTGCTAGAAGTATACTCAACGTAAACAACGAGCCGTCTCTATCCCGGCTCCCAACCACCTCAAAATATTTCATGCCAGAAAAGCTCTTCAAATAGCACAAAATGTTAAACATGAAACAAAAATTGACAAATCTCTATCGAACTTGATGTTCAGATATTTGCATTTTCTGCAAGAAGCAAGAATATTTACCTGGAATAGCGCTTGAAAAACCTTCCAAAAATCCAGCCTGTAGATAGTTCATATAATGGAAACTTCATTAATAAGGTAGAAAATAAAAAATCTTCTCCAGATTGGTCTGAAACAAATAATTGTGACTTCAATTCCCATTTTGAATTATTAGTGAGTGGTAAATATAAAAGCATATCAATTAATGAGTGTTGGAATGTGATGACAACGCATGGGAAGTAATCGAAATGTTTCTTTAACAACGTACATTTTGGAACAATCAAAGAAGAAATCTCTTCATACAGTCCGCATAATTGTATGGAACGACACGAAGTACTGCATCACAAAGTAAGAGAATTTGTATCAAATCGCAGGGTTCAACGACTCACCGGGATTGAGACGTTAAGTTTCACAGTGCCATCTTTGCCAGTAACTTTAATACGGAGAGTACGTGACCACATTCCTGCAATGGTACTGCGCATACTTCTTGGACTAAAGCTTTCAACAACTTCTGCCACTCTGGAACTAGGATCTTTGCTACTTTCTCCGTCTGGTATCACCAAGTCCGGAACAACAGCAGTAGATTGCTCATTACTAGATGTCACTGACGCGTTTGCTGGAAAATATGAAAAAGAGTCACATGAAGTTAGTTTTCATGTTTCCATAGTGACAACAGCCAAAACTAAGCTGGGCAATGTGAGAACCCGCGACATGAAGCATATTGAACTACTGGCGGTCTCGTGGAGCCTACACGTCCATATTTCAGACCTCACTACATGCCGTGGGAGATTTGTTCATAGACACAGCAATAACCCTTGACTTCAGAATTTTGTTCGAACAAGTGGCAGAAACTTTTCAGTAAAGACAGATACGTAAATAACAAAGTTGGCTAACCTGGCATGCGACTATAAGATGAATTCTTGGTCGAAGATCCAGTAGAGTACCGAGCCTCCTCTTCATAATATTTTGGAAATCCTACAATATCTTTGACTGTTTCAAAAGAGGGAAGTAAACTAGGAGGCGGAAGACGCCCACTCTTCAATGCTGCTAGTGCATCCTGCCAGAACAGCACACATAAGTGATGCTTACTATCATGTAACAGAAATGTTTGCATGTGAATTTCTCACGCAAATCACCAACAGCTTGAGACGGACAACACCTATGAGAAGTAATAAGTTTGTTCCTTAGCAGATATATACAACGAAAATGCTGAATTTTTTTAGTACTTGGCTGTATCAAAAATTTGTTTGCCAAGGGCTAGTACCTGCATTGCGCGGATGGAGACTCCCACTAAAGACAGAGGGTACGCTACGATTTTGAATCCAATATCTTCAAGCTCTAAAGGTGAAAGTATGGGTGTTTTGCCGCCTCCCTCCAACATGTTGGCCTGCACAGAAAAAACGAAACTTAATTGGATCGAACACGTAGATTACCTTCACAGATAAAGAATAAGAAGAGATTCGCAGACCTGGAAATAAGGCACTAGAGCCAAATCCGAAAAATATAACACTAGACTTACTGATTACAGGCCTGCAGATAAGTCTGGAGATGTTACAGAGTTACCTAATGATCAATTAGAGAAAATGCTAACGATTATGCAAAAACTTCACTGATATTTGAACACGTGTGCATGCTTAAATCAATAAAAATACAATACCATTTTATGCACTCCTGGTGCAACTTTGCAAAAAGCTTGCATCTCACTCCGAGATGCCAAAGCATCAATAAAAACTGCGTCAGCCCCAGCGTTTGCAAATGCTTGCACTCGCCAGAGAGCTTCCTCTAAAGATACTGCTTGGCGGGCATCACTACGGGCCACGATGACGATGTCAGATCCTGCCTCTTTTCGCGCATCTACAGCCGCACGTATCCTCATCACTGCTTCATCTCTTGAAACCACGCTGCGGCCTTTTGTGTGACCGCAGGCCTTAGGTGAGACCTGCTCGCCCACTTTTGATGATCAATTTACCAAAAAATTTCACTCTTACCGAGATTGTTTAAAGTTTTTACAGTAAACATGAATTTCGAGCACAGTTCGCGCATTTTAACATCTGTGGCCCAACCACACAAGGTCAAAGTCCAGAACCAGCCTTGCTCTACCCAAAAACAAAGAGGATGAGTTTTTCACCCTTACAATGTAGTGATGCCTGCAAAACTATTGAGCGACCACAATGAACTAACAAAAGCGATTATGTACAGTAGCACCTGATCTTCAAGAAGTAGCCCAGCAAATCCAGCCTGAATATAGCCTTTTACTGTCCGTTTCACATTAAGGGCGTTCCCGTAGCCTGTATCTGCGTCTCCAATAACAGGAAACTTCACTGCTGCATTAATCATACGACCTTGGTCCACCATCTCCTCGTAAGATATCAGACCTGCATCTGGAGCTGCTAATCTCGCCGCTGACACAGAGAAACCTAGTTGGTCGCAATTCAAGTTGCTCCCAAATTAGCGACTTAATTAACAGTCTGCTATAATATTCAATAATCTAAATGCTATTTGAAGATGAAGAGAAATCGGTAAGAAACACAAATGATACTTGCAACCAGTAGATGTTCAATGACAAGGCCATAAGATAACGTTAAAAGCTAGAAAGAGTGGCACGTCACAAATTCAGAGGCTATGGCCATCACCTTAAGCACAGCAAAACAATTCATATTCTATGAGCTCCCAGGATTGAGTAAATCTACAAGTGAACAGAGGTCCTACCGCTCATAAAAGTGATGTCGAATCCAGCTTTCTCCACAAGGCTCGCACTCAAAGCATCATAACACGCTGGCGCTTGACGAATCCCTGGCTGTTCTAATAACCTACGCAAATTCGCTGCACGCGATTCTGATACTGGAAAACTGACTTTCTCTGAGGAAGCCCTCACGATCAAAGGCTTCTTGCGGTCTTGTCCCCATGATACGTTCTGCAGTGTCTGAAATCCGTCCCAAGTACATGACAACAATCCATGAACAACGGGTTCCATGTGAACGGTCAATGTGCTTCCACCCTCACATCCAGTCTAAAACATGGTGGAGTGCCACTCGAAAAATTTCCGCCGTATCTGTTTCAATTGACCTCTTCACCAAAATCACCAACATTTCCAATCAAGCGGCTTCAGTTTCGCAGCTCAAAAAATCCGGCCATCAGCTACAGGATCGAAGAATCTCAACAAAAATCTAGATAGTTTCTCCCTTATATAAGTTAATGCTAACGACGCCAACACTTTACGCCTCATCCATAGACATTTCACAAAAGACGAGGCACAATCACATTTCCACTCAGCCTCAGTTTACAAATCCGATCGCTCTACCTCATATCCTGTTAAGACAAGAAACTCTCAGTACAACCGCATGATCAAAGGATTCCTCTATTCCATTCAAAACACTCACCGATTCGAAATGTGCCTTCCTGACCCCACAACGATCATGTTCCAATGTCCCGCTCCTGCCATAGCGTACACCAGAGTAGCGGCATTCCATCCGGCCGCAACGCGACCTCTCCAGACGCTGGCAGGGCAGCAGCGCCCCCGCGGCTCCTCCGCCCCAGGCTCCCTGCATTGCACCGCTCACGTCCATAGCCGGAGAGAAATGAAGCAACACAACAAAAGACGAAGGAAAACCAGCAATCCGGAATTGGGAGCTGGATGCATAAAAATCCAAAAACCCCAGCCAGGGGAAAATCTGAACCCCAGGAACCTTCGTGGAACTAGTTCATCAAGGGGGCTTCGTTGTTATGGTCGCTTTCGCTTGTCCCGTTTCCTTCTACTTTATCATGCTTAATCAGAAAAGCCCCCGCCCAATTGCAGTCCTGCTGCTTATTTGAAATATCCATTCTCGAGATTTTTCTTTCTTCACAAGTTGATTGTGAATTAGTTTTATTATTGTATCATGGAGGAAAACGTGTTCTCATGCACAAAATGTGCTTCAACAAGCACAATTGACAAGGTCGAGGACATAATCTAGATTGAATATTAAATAGAATATGCTAGAAACGAATGATTTTTTATTTATTTTTATATATCCATAGAAGCAATTCAAGCAGTATTTTTTTATATTCTATTTTTATTATTTTTTCTATTTAAAAATCTAATTTTTTTTATATAAAATTTTATTATAATTTTTTGCTTCAGTGTATGTATTTCTTAATTTGTTATTTTTTGTAATCTATTTTTAAGTTCAGCGTATTGTACAATAACGGAATATGTATTTGTAACTGTGATAATCCTGGCTATTTATACATATATTTTTTTTAGATAGGAAAAGTAATATAAAACTTTTAAAATAGAAAATATTTGTAGAAATGAAGTACATATCAACAACAAGGGTTATTTCTATTGTTTTTATTTTGTTCTTAAAAATAATTTTATGCAAAAAAATAATCATTTATAAATATATGAAGCAAAATAATAAAAAAAGAAAAAGAGAACTGATAGGTGGACACTCCCCTTTTATCGTATGGACAACCCTCAAGCCATGCATCTCCACAAGAAATAATTGGTTTTGATTTTAAATAAGATAAATTTAATAATTTATTTAACATTGATAAATAATAAAAACAATTAAATATGGTCTTTCATGTTTTATATTTTAAAATAAAATTTAAAAAAATCCTAAATAAAAGAATTGAAGGCTAAGATAATGTAGAGATATATAATAATAATGGATAAGGATATATCAAAAATTGGTATTAAAATAATAAGTATAACAAGAATTATAATTTTTTTATTTCTTTCATTTCTTTTAATTTTAAGAAGTGTATATACTACAATGTATGTCAAAAGAAAGAGGGTCTTAAAGCAATTAAAATTGGAAGTGTCTATTTAGCATTTTTTTTTTTTAAATATCTTATAATAAATAAGATTTATGAGTCAAAAATTAAGTAACATCAAAAAGTAATATTAAAAAATAATACAGAAAAATATGCTTTATCTAAAATAATGCACATAAAAATAGTTTGTAGTTTAAAACTCGAATAATTTGATATTTGCAATACAAAAGAAATCTTAAATATTTTAATAGATTGAATAATTTTTTAAAATTTTAATTGTATTACAAATTATTTTTAATATGTTATTTTTTATATTATATTTCTTTCGATCAATATGTTGTTCAAATCTCTATCATATAAAAGCAAAATTACCAAAACAAATATCAGTATATAAAAATGAAAGCTAAATATTAAAATCATTTATTTTTATTTTATGCTATTTTATTGTCAATAAGTAATCTTCGATCTAGATTGATATTATATATATATTACGACTGATAGTTATATTTATTAGAATATTTATTTGGATAAGTAGAACTAAAAAGAAGTAAGTAAAAATAGATTAAATTGTTGATGTTTTATTGGAAAGCTTCCTAAAAGCTTTGTACACTTTACATATAATTGTAAGTAATTGGTAAGTTGACAACTTGGCCAACAAGCTGGCCACATATTGCACATTTAGCTACTTATATTAGAAGTTGGTCACATGGCACATATATTGGAAACTTAACCTACAATTTAGACACATGTCCTCTGAGTTGAACATATGTCATATGGCCTATAAGACATTGCTATATAATTCTTTTATAAATATTATATATCAAAGTAAGAGTGACGCCTTCTTCACTCTAATCAATACGTTTTTTACATTCTATCTTTCTAGTCCTTTTGTATTTGACAATAACTATTCTAATTTCGATTCTTTATTTGTCTTTTAGTTGTCTTTTCTTCTTCTTTTTTTTCATTTTTTTTTTCATTTTTTTTTTTTTTTTGGTGATATAAGAGTATTATTTATTAGTGCTTATAAAATTCTTAAATGGTTTTTATATTTTTATCAATGAGAAAATTACTTCAATCTATTTTAGTATATATTAAAATCTAATTCTTCTTCTATTTGAAATTCTTAACTATTATTTATTTCAATAAGATATAGTAATATTTTTTTTCTTCTTTTTACATGCTAATTGTATAAGAAGATAAAATAAGATAAATATATTAAATCTCTATTAATTTGGTATTTATGATCAATTTATAATTAAATTAATTTGATTTTTTAAAGATTAAAACTTTAGCTATTTATATCTATATCTACATTTTATTTACTTTTATAAATTAATTGTATGAATAAATTAAAAACTTAATAAAATTTCTTATTATAATATATATATAATATTAATTATAAAATTTTATAAATAATTTAACTTCTTACATAGTCTTAGAAGTTATTCAATTTAAAAGAAATATATGAATAATTTATTAATTTATTCACTTTTTATTATTTTTAATCATAATTTTAAAATATCTATTTCAAAACTTTGCTATACTTGTTTGAAATACATATTTTTTTCAACTTTATATGTAAACATAAATCATTTATTTTCTAAAATAAAATACTAATAAGTTATTTATATTCCTTTTTATTATTTGAATAAATATAAATATTGTTTAAATAATAAAAAATATAAGTTTTTAATTTTTTTAAACAATTATTTAAAAAATCTATAAAACCAAATGAAAATATCATAAAATCAAAATACATGGTATTATATTCAAATATCCAAAATTATTTTGAAATAATTATATGTAATTTGTATTTTTTTATGTACAATAGTATATTAATATATAATGCAACTTATATTAATTTTTAATTTTTCTAAATATAAAATATATAAATAAATAAATTCTTATAAATAGTTATTAATTTTATAATAATTTATACATATTTACTAGAACTTAATTTTTATTTATTTCTTTACTTATTTTTTTAAGATTTGAATCAACATATTGTTTTCTTAATAGATAATATGCTAATAGGTGGATTGTAAAATTAGTCTACATAAAGGTTGAATTCCATATAAAAATTAATTTATTATTATTAAATACAATATTTATTTAAGGTATTTAGATGTTTTTTTAAATAAAACTTAATTTGTTGTAATATGACTTTAAAGTGTTATTAGAAGCCTTACTTGGTTAAAAGAAAAATATTTTTTAATAACGAACGAATTTATAAATTTTTATGATTTAAATGAATTTTCTTTATTTAACATATATTTATGTAATTTTTTTCAAAAAAGATAAAATATTATATTATTATTTCAAAAAATATATAAAAAATATTAAGGTTACAAAATAATTTATTTATTTGAAGAATATACATTAAAAAACATAGTATTTTTTAAATAAAATAAAATAATTTATAATTTAATAATGATAAATTTTGGTATATAATACATAGTATTATTTATATTAATTTAATAATCTAATTTATTAAATGATATATTTGGAAGATAATAATTAATAATTATAATATTTAGACATATTAGTTTATTATTAGGTTTAAAAAATATAATGTGATATTTAATAAATTATTAATTAATAAAAAAGTATGTGACTCAGATCCTAAATTTGTAACTATTAACTTGATTTATAAAATAAGAAGATAATTTTAATAACAACCTTTTTAAGGTAATGTTGTATAATTTTCTAATTACTTTGCTCTTATTGACACAAACATACATAATAACACTAGTATTTATTTAGATAAGAACAATTAGGTAGAAGTAGGTAAATTTGCTAATGTCTTGTAGAAAAGCTTTTTAGAAGCTTCATAGACACAAATTTGACTTTTCATATATTCATACGTGATTGATAGGTTGAAAACTTCGCCAATGAGTTTTGCCATGTGTCTCACATGTTGATAACTTGTTTTTCAAATTTACTTCTTGTTGTACAAGTTTGTCATGTGACACACATGTTGGAAACTTGCCTTGCAAGTTAGATATATGCCTTATAAGTTGGATATGAGTCAAATGACCTATAGAATGTTGTTATATTGTTTTTCAATTAGATAATATATATAGGCAAGAATGAGGCCTTCCTCCCTCTCATCATGTTTACTTTTGCTTCTAATCTAGTTTGAAGAGTCTAAAGCTTTCTTATCTTTGGCAATAGCCATTCCAATATCTTCTTGAATATACATATTTTTTCATTCCTTCTATGTCATTTCTTTTTAAGACACATCATGTGCATTTAATTACATTCTTTTAGTTCTTCTTGTTGACAATTATTATATCTAGACAAAGTTGTGTTATAGATATAGATAAGGATAATTCTTACCTTTTTTAATAACATTGAATACTAAGTTTAAGTTTTTTTTCATATAAGTATAAGATTTTTTAATAATATAAAGTATTTTTTTATATTCAAGATAATTAAATTATAAAATACTAATCTATATTTCTTATATTTATAATTATATATTTTTACACTTTTAAGTCATTTCATTGAAATAATAAATTTTAAAATTATGAATGCATTAAAAAAAAATTAAAAATAAAAGAGTAATTTATTACATTTAATAGATTTTTTATTTTCAAAAAATAAATCACTGATTATATTTTAGAAGAAATGAGTGGTAATTTCTTTATATTATATTATAATTTTTAAACATATGTAAGTTGATAAGTGTAACATCATCATATTAAATACTTATTGATAAATTTTAAAGCTTAAATGGACATAAAGCAAATTTTTTGTTACAAGAACCAAATATTATTGCTGAGAAGTTGCATTTTGTTTATTATGCATCAAACAAAACTATGCTAGAAATATATCAAATTTACGTAATGTTAAAATTTAATGCTCTAAATCAGTAAGAATATGAACAAAATTAAACTCAAAAGTAGTATTTTTATATATCCTAATTCAGTATAAATTGAAAAAAATAAATTTAATGCCTAAGTTGAATTAAAAATACTAATACATTGTTAGTAAATCTTCAAAAATTAGATCTAAATTTGATAAGGGTCTTAGGTAGATTAAAAAAATATGCATCTTTAATGGATGCAATTATTTTTTTATGCTGATTTTCAACTATAATACTTAAATGATATTTTATATCTGTTAAAAATGTCTTATTATTTTTACATATCTTCAAATATATATGTATATACAGTAAATAACAAAGTTAACACAATAAACTTGTCAATTTTTTAAAGACTCTTGCTAATTTTTCTATACATTAAAAAAATTAAAATAATATTCAAATTCATATAAGAAATAGAAACTAAAAAATATTATATATATATATATATATATATATATATATGTGTGTGTGTGTGTGTGTGTCTTAAAAGATGCTAATTTCTAACTTCTAGATCACTTTGATATTTTAAAATATTTACTATTTATTAAAAACACAAAAAATAATAAAATATATGCTAGTCTAATTGTATGTTAATTATGTTAATCTGATAGAATTAATCTTTGTATATATATTTTTTAAAAATAAAAATAAAAATAGTTTTTTCTTAAGAATAGACAATATTATAATTTCTATTGTTTAATACAAAAAGAGTGAAGATTATATAACAAAGATTTAAGTGTGAAAGATATATTAACAAGATTAAATATGGCATTGATTTTTACAGTCATATGTAATAGCAAACAAGAAGGTAATATGGAAGTTTTCTACAAACCGTAACACTTGCTTGTCAAACATCCAAGTCAAATATTTAAAATGATTTTTCTTTTAATGTCAACTAAATATTAAGTACAAACATGTCTATCAAAAATGATGTTTTATTGTCAAGAATTTACTAAAAACAATTGCAAATAATTTATATGATAGTTATATATATATATATATATATATATATATATTTGTGTAAAACATATTATAAATCCATCAAATCTTATATTAAAATATAATAACTAATTTTTTAATGAACATAAAGTACATATATATATACCAATTTTGATGCATTAATATTATTAAATAAATAATTATTATAAATCACTATACATTTTTAGAATAATTTGTAATAACACATGAGATTAATTATGTAGTTTTGTTTTTATTATGTCTCGATATAATTATATATTTTTTATTATTTTGTTTAGGATTTTATTTTACACGATTATTTTATTTTTTAAAAATAAATTTCGGACTTGGAATTGATCTATTGATAGAATATATCATAATTGAATAATCATCGTTTTGATAAATATTTTATTTTAATTTATTTATAAATTTAGACAACAAAATATATGCTGTCAAGTAAAGTGTAATAATTATAAGTATTTAACAATAGAGTATCAACTCTAATTCTTAATTGATAACTAAATCAAAAGATAAACCAAACATCATCTCAACTAATGTTTATACTTGTTTTTTGTGGCATTTCTTAAAAACAAAATTGTACAAAATACTATATGTTTTAAAAATTACATTGAATTTTCTTTATGCATATTAAGATTTTGCAAAAAACGCTTTCAAGTTATTAATTATTTCATATATAAGTTCTAATTCAACATGCAAGATAGACTTAAAGTAATTTTTTAAGTATATATTTATTAATATTATTCATGAATTCCAGTTATTATTTATGATAGGCAAACAAAATTTTAATTAACTAAAATATTATTGGTGTAATCACATAATAACTAAATATAAAAAATCACTAATTTATTTTATTAAAAAAATTGTGTAACTCTGAAATAAAGAATAAGAAGTATTTTCAATTATATATATATATATACCATTGTTTATACCTTTCAAGACAGGCGAAAATTAAAAATCTCAATGGTTTAAGATCGCTGAAATGTCGTGTTCACTTCTCAAAATCCCAAAACATACACAGCTTTGGAAATAAAGGATTTGTAAGAAAATTATGACGAAACGATATGTGATAAGTATTATATTGTTTTCAAAACAAATAAGTAATTGAGGGAGGCGAAGTTGATTTTTCGGAACTGTACTGTTGCTTGCGAGAGTGAGTGTATGGGAGAAGGTGGACCACAAGCCCATGTTGACGACAATGCTGCTTGTGGCTCAGCCGAGGTTTATATTCTGTACTTCGATCCAATTCACTCATTTCTTGTCCGTAGCCTTTTGCGAGTCCGTGTTGTGCGGCGACAGGGAGGGGCACATAAAACCTGCTCCAGGATGCTGGAGCACCTGTCTGTTGTGACTTGTGTGTGTGACTTGTGTGTGTGACTTGTGTAAGACTAAGTTACTTCCACTTTCCTGTTCTGCTCTGCTCTGCTCCGAGATTGCATCGTCCTTTCTGAGCATCAATCATCTCCTGTAGCGAGTTTGGCGATTTTCGTCACTTCCACGATTCATCGCTCGGCGCAGTGGCCGTAGGGGTTGAAAGCCTTTCGGTGGCGTCACAGTGGACGGATGGAAGACCTTTGTGAGGTAAGGGATCGCGCAGAGGTCGGATTTGACTGCTCGACTGAGAAACGATTGTGATTTGGATTCCGAGATTGTCTCGCGTGTCTAAATTGGTGCTGCTAGATTAGGTTGTACTGCATTTGTGTACATGTCTTGCTCTAAGTGGAGGTTCGGGCGGGAGCTGCGAATACATACTAGACTCTTTGTCGTGTTAACGTGCTCAGGAGTTGGATGCTCTGGAGTTGGATCTTTTGCCCGTTTCCTTTCTTTGATGTAGACGAGCAAGTCGACCTTGGTAGAAGGTGATCATTCTCGAGTGTTTGCGATTGACATGTTTACTGTGTTTAAGACTCATAGAGAGCTTGTTGTACTGCATTGCCGAGGGAATTTTGGTTTTGGAAGTCGTTCGAATGACGGGAGCCAACTTCTTAAACACAGCTCTGCAAGCGTGACAATTTCTAGAATAATTAGCTTAATTGCTGACGCTTACTGTCCCTGTTATTATAAGTTTCATGTGCACACGCATCTGAGACATAAACTTAGGTTGGTGTTGAGAAAATTTATTTTTCTTGTGCTGCTGGCGATGATTAGCAGGCCTGGGCAAAGTCGCAAAACGAATTCTAGAAATAAGATAGACATCTGCAAAATTTCTTGGAAATGGTTGTTCATCGACTCCTTTCGCATCGGTTTGCAGTGTAATTGTGAGGTCTTCTGGAGTTGAAGTTAGTCGGGCCTGCGTTGTTGAGCATTTGAAATCTCCCTGGTTTATTGTAGAGCTCACACTTGGAACACAGGTTTCTGTGACCGTTCCCATTTTAGACCAGCGAATAGAAGTAAGTACCTATTCTTCAGTGCTAGGCAGTAATTGTCTTTCACGATCATTACAAGAATCTAAAGATGAGAATGCTTATTCTTGGCAAGCTGCCTAAAGCTCATATGAAGCTCTGAATGCCGATTACATTAAAAGGCTGCTCAGGGTCTCTTCCCCTTCCTGCACTTTCCTGCGAAATGAATTTAACCTTATGTTTGTGTTCTTGACTGTGAAGAGGACTATGATGAAATGTCTGTTGCCTGAAGTCCATCTCACGCCCTTGCCATGTGTTACTTCAAGTATGAGATTTCTGCTATCCAGGTACTCAAAATCATTTCAATGTGAGCATCATATTTTACGTGCAGCGTAGCTATTCAGTAAAGGTTGATATATATATATATATATATATATATATATATATATATATATATATATATATTATATTTTAATCTTAAACGGTAGCTTATCACATATTGAATACCTATTCAGAGAGGAACATGCTTTGCTAGATTGCATGTTTGACGAGATATTTATTTATGAATTTTCATGTGATTTGGGATGGATCTACTGTGCGGACTCATGAGGGGCCAATTTCAGTTTCAAGCTACATAGAGAATAGACCCACCTGTATGATTTAAATGTGATGCGATTCGTTTGTTGTGCAGAGGACGAGTATGGCAGGTGTGCAATGATCTGATTGATAGGATGGCAGGAGAAAGAAATCAGCTTATCATTCTAGGAAGTTTACAAAGGTTTTTGTTTAGACAAGTTGCTTTTAGAGTAACTCAACTTTTCGTTCATCGTTCAAGACTACAGTGAGATGCTCGTGGCACATGCAAGTGTTGGAATCAGTTTTGGCGGGTGCTGATATTATCTAGGATATATTCAAAAGCTTTAAGAACTTGCAGGTTTTTGCTGACTGCAAGCTAACATGGTCAGATATGGCGGGAAGCTCGCTGTATACGGGATTGTGGTACTATGCATCACTGCATTACTTGTTGGGCTTGCAATGTTGATTCCCGATGAGATCGCACATTATTATGGTCAATTTAGCGAATTTTCCCAGGGTGATGCAAATAAACCTAGCTGGTTCTTATGGTCACTCCCTAGGAAATCGGACGACGGATCTATTACCCGATTGAAGAGGAGCTGCTCTCATCCCCTCAAGGTCTACATGTACGATATTCCTCGAAAGTTCAATTTCGGTCTAATGACAATGGACAACAAGAATGAAGATCTGCCTTGGGGAAATCATGCCGCACCCCCTTGGTCACAGCAATGGGAGGTGAATAAGCAACACAGTGTAGAGTACTGGATGACGGTGTACTTACTAGATGGTTGGGATCGTAAGGATGGTAGGAGGGCTGCTATTAGAGTGAGGGATCCATATCAAGCTGACGTTTTCTTTGTGCCGTTCTTTGCATCCCTCTCCTTCAATAACTATGGTTATGGCATGGAAGGCCCTGGAGCAGAGTTGGACAAGAACCTCCAAGTAAGATCCGACATCTATGCATGAGTTCCTATGACCTTTGGTACGTGTATAACCTAACCTTTGTTTAGTCGATTTCGGAAAATGATGACCACATCAGGTGCGCGAATGAGTGAAAGGTGTTTCTGCAACATGATTCTGTTCAGATGTTTTGTCGATTTTCGAATCCGTTGGAATGGATGCACAGACTTTAGGTCGTTTCTATTTCATTTTATTTTCGCAGGTCAACCAGGACACAGGTATTTGAGTTAGCGTGTAGTTGCGTACAATACCTCTGGTCAGAAACCCTTCGACTAGTTCCAGTCCTTCAGACTGAACATAAAAAACTTGTTCTCTCTGTCCTATTTTTATCAGTAAGAGTGGCAAACTGCAGATATTCCAGTGCTCTTTGTCTTAATCTTGTTTCAATCAATTGAAGCAATGATTATACTGGAGCGTTTGGATGGGTTTAAGTACTCGATTTGTACGTGGCTCAAGCCGAAAGAGTTAGGTCATTGTAAAATTTTGTTCAAGTTCTACCACTGTTAATTAACATTTGCTGGTTAAATTCTGTATAACGTAACCAAGGCACGTTCTCAGTTTTAGTGGTGCGTATTTGTTCATTTATGTAGGAGTGTGTAGTGAACATCTTATTGAATTCGAAGTGGTGGAAAGCTTCTCAAGGCCGCGATCATGTCATCGTCCTCCATCACCCCAACGCTTTCAGGTTATTTTGCGCTGCCACTCATGATTGTTTATGTCATCCACTTTTGTATAGCCTTATGTGCCACTGTTACACTCAGTTGCGTTATGAGCAGTGCGATTTGGTAGGTTTCCTGGGACAACCTAATTTTGACTCTTATGAGACTCTTAATTTGCTGATATTTTGATTGGTGAACATGCAGACACTATCGCCATCTACTTAATTCATCAATGTTGATAGTTGCCGATTTTGGGAGATTTTCAACAGATGTTGCTTGCCTGCAGAAAGACATCGTGGCTCCTTATGAACATGTTGTGCAATCGTATGTTGATGACCACTCTAATTCATTTTCTCAACGTCACATTCTTCTTTACTTTCAAGGAAGAATACATCGCAAAGCTGTAAGTAATTCATGTTCCCCTGCTTTTATTTTCAATCTTGTGCTCCTTGTATGCTCATCCATTGAATAATTTTGAAGCAACACAGTTGTTGCCACCTCTCATTGCTCACAGCTACATAGGTTTTCAGAAAACAATTAGTGTTGCTCGGTATTACATATTGTACAAGTTTCCATACATGAAACGATGTAGGATTTACCTTCAAGGTCGCGGTTGTAGTGTTTGATTCAAAATCAGCTCTATGAGTCTTGGTATGTCAAGATTCGTGCATCTGTTACTAAGACTGTATAACTCTCACAGGATGGGATTGTGCGGGCAAAGCTAGCGAAGGCGTTGATGAATGAAAAGGATGTGCATTACATGGACAGCGAAGCCTCTTCCGAAGCTCTTGCAGAGGTAAGTCTTTTTACATCCTCTTACTCATGATCCATTCTTTGCTTATTTATTGAATTGTGTATACACGATTTATTCCTGAATCCACGACTCAAAGTATCAAGATTAAGCTTCAAATTGGTTGGTCTGTGTAAACTGATCTGATTTAGATGTTTAGTTGTAACCTATCTAACCACATGATCATTCCTCTTCGATCCTAAATTCCATGCCTTGTGATTGCTGATATAAGTTTTGAACCTGGTAGGCAACCAGTGGTATGCGATCTTCGCGCTTCTGTCTTCATCCAGCAGGAGATACGCCTTCAAGTTGTCGCCTATTTGATGCAATTGTTAGTCACTGTGTTCCTGTCATAGTCAGTGACAGAATTGAACTTCCTTTTGAGGACGACATAGATTACAACGAATTTTCTTTATTCTTCTCGTCTGAAGAGGCGGTGAGGCCGCAATACTTGCTCCGCATTTTGAGAGGCATCAATGAAACAAAATGGACACAGATGTGGACGAAGTTGAAGGCAGTCTCTCACCACTTCGAGTTCCAACACCCAGCTAAGAAGGACGATGCTGTTAACATGATCTTTAAGCAGGTGCAACGTAAGCTGCCATCGATGAAACTTGCTGCCCACCGCTCAGAGCGTCTGCAAATAGAAGACTGGTAGTAAAATTTTAGTTGAATTTCGAGAACCAAATCAATGTTGTACTAAACTCAAAATACAGGTGGAAAAGCTCAGCCATATGTGACGTGTGAGGAGTGTTTTCACTTGCATGTCTCCAGCTCTGTATTCAAATGCTTTTTCACCTTTATTTTGAAGTAGGGAACTGAATGAAACGTCGTAATGGTTCGCCTACGGAGCATGCTCTCTCTACTATCAGTCTCTCGCTATAGACACTCTTAGCACATTCCTAAATCTTATTATCTAAACTAGTTTTCAGCAAATGAAATTCAGGGAGGTTATGAAAGTCCACTATAGTTATTTTCTGCATTGCTTTTTGGCGTAAATCAAGTGAACATTGGCCTAGGGTTCGGGGTTCATGCATCTCCACTCTGCATCTAGTTCACAATGTAAATTACGTGCTGCGGTGGGAGGCAGGATTTGCACATATTCTAAATTGTAATGTGTAGGTTGGCATGCTTCCAACTGCAACGGTGGGCAAATTTTTGTTAGTGAGAATTATCGTGTTCTGAGTGTTGCACTTGAACGATAGAATTGTGTACTAAGCCAGGAATCTGATTGAAGCTGGTGTGGATGGATAGCGAGTAGGTATGGGCTTAGAATCTATCTGCACAACGCTGGAGATTTGCGGCCCCAGGGGGCAAAGTACATCCTCATACATGCGGGGTGATATAGTATTCCAATAAATCAGTTCTCCTCTGTACTTCCTTTTTGAGTCCTGTAAATTGTGTCGTTTTCTACTTATTAACCAACGGTGAATTAGAAAACGATGTGCAGGAAGTTAACGTGATCAGGAACCATTATTAACAGAGCTTTACAGTCCATTGTAATGGCGTTGAGTTAAAAATTGTTCGTATATTATCACCTAGAGCATGACGAATGCTGGGACTTGCTTTGTCAAGACTGCTGCAGTAGCTGTATCTTCTGGTTCATGACCTACAGCTCCTCTGGATTTTCTTTCCAGCTCGATGGCCTTAGGTATGGAATTGCTGTTCTTTCTGGAACAATTCTATCAAACGAAGGCGGCCATGAATGTGTTTATTCCGAAGTTGTTTATTTTTAGTGTGGTTTTATCTTTCAGTCTCCAACTTCTCTACTGCACTATCTGTGTGTTGGCTTTATCAGGAAGTTGTGAAACTCAAAAGTTGAAAGGAAGTTCAGACTTCGGAAGTAATGATGAAGGGTTGTAATGCCCACAATCGTGAAGACACAGTATGTTTGAAGATTGTACGAGTATCAATCTCTGTAGATGGTCAAGAGTTATTGCTGCGATATGCCCTTGCACTTAGCAAGGTGTCAACCAGGGTTTACAAGAGTATCTTCTTTTGAAAGTTATGGTTTGGATTTTACACGTGGAGCAGTGGCTCTCAGTACTTCGGTCTGGAGCTAATTGGTACACCGGCTGGAAGCTTTCTGAAACGAAGCTTATGTACTTGACAAATCAACCACATCTGACCTGGACCAGAGAAATTCACTTCTTGAGCTTATTCGAGCATGTATCCGAGCGTGTAAGCGGATGACAGCAATGCAGGGGCATTGCAACGCCCACAGGGCGTCCCTGTTGCTATGTTAACCGAAACCCTCACGGAAACGAACTCTGTCCGTTTGTTGAATCGCTTTTTGAGACAATGTTTATACAGGTCGGTCATAATCAGATACATTATATTCTGTACTACAGTACTATATGTATTGATTCTCTCTTGCAGTACAAAGACGTTAGATTTGAAGAAGGTCAGTTGCCATGTTCTTGAGTATAAGTTAACATGGTAGCAGAGCCTGGTGTGTCAGGTTCACAACAGATGATATAGAGTATGAAAAGTGAGTGCTGCTCCTTGATAGATTGACAGATAGGACTGAAGAGAGAAGGAAGAAAGAGAGATTAGCAGGCCTCTTACTTGAAAATAAGACGCGGTCGTCTTCATTGCTTTTACCTTTTGTTCACGTCTCTCTTTTTTCAAAATTTCTGGAATTTAGATAATAATAGCAAACTAGATTCAGAACTAATTCATTAACTAATTAGATTCAGAACTAATTCATGAAGAGCTACAAACATTAGAATGTAATGCCAACTCATTTGCTACAAATCATGATATTAGAACATGCAATAAGCAAATTGATTGTGGCTACTTATGCATATCTGTACCTTAGAGAACATAAAGCAGTGCTAGACCTTAAAGTTTGTAGGACTATTTTCTAAGCTATGAATAATCAAAGTATCAAAATTAATGTCTGTGGTCAAATATTATATATTTATTCACAAAAATGTACAAATTCCAAAAATTTATAAAATAAGCTAATTTTGGTGTTTTAGCAATTTCTAAAAATAAGAAGGCTTAGAAATTAGTGAGACGTTGCTTCTAAGAGAAGTAAAGAAAACTATGGCAAAATTAAATATGTCTAGTTTAAATCTTGGAGGGACTCTTATTAATTTTTTACTATTTGTGGAGTTTGAAGACAAGGGCAGTTTAACATATTGCATGATTGTGGGAAATGATAGAAAACATCATTGATCCACTAGATATTCTATAAAATCATGAAGGTGGTGTATTTACAAATTTTTGGTTTTAAAGGTGGAAAGATACAACACAAGAAGCATTGATTTTAGCAATTAATAATGATCTAATTGACAAAGAAATTGTCCATATAGATCCAACAATAACATGGATAATACTTGAAGCTTTGCATTAAGTAAGATATTTAAATCAAATACTTATGGTTATGAGTCAGTTCTAATCTATCTAGTTGTTTGATGGAGATTAGATAAAAAAACTACTTGAAGAAGGCCAAAAAGCTGAAGAATCTGCTATTAAGTGTAAAAAAGATTGTATCTAATAGATTGCTTATTTAATTTATTTAAAATAGCCTTTTCAAAGCTATAAAAGTACCATTCAAACCATCGTACTTCCAACCAAAAGTTGTCAATGTCATCAAAGAAACAACCAAAGGCAATATTGAAAATATAAAAGATAAGGCTATTTTAGAGGATATTAAATAGTCTTTTCAAGACAAGGTTTTCTAACTAAACTACCTCAAATTTGTTACAATTGTGAGCAATTTGGATATTTAGGAAGAAACTGCAAAAATCCAAATATTAAATTATTTAACTAATATGCACTTGAGTCAACATATGCAAACTCTATAAGATTTTTTGATACAATACTATCAAAATATTGGAGTGGTTGTAAGCATGATTATGGGCCTTGGTATTTAGATAGTAGTACTTCAAGTTAGATAACAAATGAAAGTAGCAATTTAAACCAAAATCACAAAAGAGCTTCCAATATTTAGAAAGCTAAAATTAAAAGGAGTAAGTCTCATACTATAAAAGAACTAGTTTAACCATTTTTAAAACCAATTCTAAAAAAATTAAATTAATAAATATAAAGAATGTACCAAGTATGAGAAATAATTTAATTTTAATAGGATTGATTTTTGACCTTAGAAACATAATAATATTCTCAGATTGCTATTGTTGAATATTATACAAATTTTATAAATAATACATGGTTGCAATAAGAATATAAGATCCATCAAGTAGATTATATTATTTTGATGAGTCATTTGAAAAAAAAAATTGTGGAGTATAAAGATAAAGCTATACTTTGACACAAGTACTATACATACTTTAGTTATTTTGGATTGAGTCATTTATTAAAGTATAACAAAGTTAATAGACTTCTAAAAATTAATCCATATGACAAAGCATGTAATTTTTTTCTATCAAGAAGATAATATAAAAAAAACCTCTTATAGAAAAAAAATAATAATAATAATAAATAAATAGAGTAAAAAAAATAAAGAAATATTTATTTAGACTTAATAAGTTCCATATATTAGATCTACTTAGATAGATTATAATATATTTTAGTACTTACAAATAATGTTTTACAAATAGCTAGATATTTATTTTTGATAGTAAAAGCAAACCCTTCAAAAAATTCTAATAATTTAAAGAGTGAATAGAAGCAACAACAAGAAATAATATGAAATATTTTAAACAAATAAAGAAGGAAAGTATATCTTATTAAAATTTATAAGTTATTGCTCAGAACAAGGAATAAAGATAGTGATAACTCAAGCTGCCACATTTCAATAATACAATATCTCAAAAAGAATAAACAAGATTTTGATTGAATGAGAAAGAAGATTGTTACAAGAATGCAAGCTACTGCTATCTTTATGGCTGGAGGCAATTCTAGTTGCAAATTACTAGGTGAATTAAAGTTCAACACATGCTAACATCATAATAAGTCTAAAAGAAATTTATTCATGTAATAAATCAAGCATTAGTAATCTAAGGATATTTGGTTGTCTTACATATGTGCATATTTTGAAAGAAAATAGAAAAAAAGATAGATAATAGAATCTAATTATGATTATTTTTGGACTATAATATTAAAAATAAAATATATAAATTATTGATCTAATAAAGTATAAGTTTATTATCATTTGATATATAGTATGTAATAAGGATAATGTATTGATATCTCAAAGAAGTTAAAACAAGGTATTACTATCTTAAAGAAGATAAGAACATATATAAGATCTATTTTTAGAAATACAACCACTTTAATATAAGTCAGATTTAGAGCATCAACTCAAAATTCAAAATAGAATTGAATCATCTAAAAAATTGTAGTGAAGTACATATTCTTCTATAATTTAAAAATATACTATTATTACCAAAAATAAAATTTTTTTTTTATAGAAATAATTCAATGAGACTACTACTTATAAAAAAATAAAATGAATTAGTTGACAAATCCTACCTAGCTTTAAATTAATGCTTATCCAAAGTCCTATAAGATTATCAATTGTTTTTAATCAAAGATACTAGAAGAATTTCTTAATTTTTTTAATATTTTAAAAGATGACTAATAGATGTTAAATATAAACAAATAAAATATTTTCATCTTTTAATTTAAAAAAATTACCAAAAAACTAAATGATTATTGATAGAAAATTATAAATAGATATAATAAATACAAAGTAGATATTTAAGATCAAATAGCGATTAAATGCTAAAATTATTAAATCAAAAGTAAGACTTATTATTGGAGGATTTATACAAATTAGTAGGATAATTTTTGATGATATCTTCTTATCTATAGAAAGATGATCAAGAATTTGAACTGTTTTAGTATTAATAATTCAAAATCACTAAAAATTATAAAAAATGGACATCATAAAAACTATTTTAAATTAAAAAATAAAAAAGATGTATATATGGAGACCTTAGAGGATTTTCTAAAAATCATAGATTCAACTTAGATATATAAGCTTGATTGTGTATTTTATAAATTAAAACAAGCTCTAAAAAATTTATATAAGAAAATTTATGTATAGCTACAAAGTTAAGACTTGATAAGAAGAAAATTAAAATTAAATATATTTTTAAATTAAGAATAGAAAAAAATCATAATATTATTTATATAGATGTTTGGATAGTTTCTTGTGATATTTAAAAAAAATGATAAAATTCAAGAAAATTTGTACAAAGAATTTAAAATAATTGATCTACAGATAGGTCAAAACTATTTGAGTGTAGAATTTAAATATCATTCATCAAAGATTATATTTTAAATAAGTCAAAATGTGATTCCTATAGGCTTTCTACAGATTCTAAAATTATCCTTCAAAAATACATTAAAACATCCAAAGTAGATCTTTAAATGTATATGTTTATTTAAATTTTTTTTATAAATGAGACAAATATAAGACCAAATATTTATTATGTCAAAAATATACTAAGTCAATACTTAAACAATCATAAATTGGCTCACATTTACGCATCTAAACAAATCCTATAATATTTTACTGGAACATTAAACTATAGACTATTATCCTCTTGAAATAAATATTTTTAGCTTTTTATCTTTATAAATAAAAAATAAAAACATGCCACTAATTCTCAAAGATCCACATCAAGATTTTTATAGAAGATTAGAAATTCAAGCATTTAATGGAGAAGCAAATTAAAACATATAATTCTGTATCAACTATGAAAATAGAATATATTTTTTTGAGTAATACAATAAAAGATATTTTTTTAATTTAAAACTACTATTGATAGAATTAAAAAAAAGATTCAAAATTTTACTCAATTGTTGATACATAATTAATTATATATTAAGCTGATAAGTAATTTAGTACAACACTCAAAGACCAAGTATGTATATTTTTATAAAGAGAAGTTTCAAGTAAAAAAAGTACATATTACTTATATCTATAGAGTTTCAAAAATTTTATTTCTTAAAAAAAAAAAAAATTATTTTAGTATATAGAAAAAAATATTTAATATAAAGATATAATAGCTAATTAAATGCAATATAGTTGTATTAATGAGATAATATCTTAATTAGACAGAAATTTAATCCTAATTTAATTAAAAATGTGCCATTTATTGATCCAAAGAGCCTTTTTAATTGATATATTTTTAAAATTTGGAGTCTTTGGATTCTTTTTATTTTGTCAATCATACAACCATCTTGACAAGGTCTATTTAGTCTTAATAAAAAAATCTTAGTCTAAAAGTTACTCAACTTTAGGAATATCAATGATTATGTGATTTCTATACCATCTTTGAAACAATGTTAATAACCAATAAACCATATTATTAAGCTCTGAACTAAAATAAACCTCTACTAATTAGAAGTTTATTTTATTTCACAACAAGTGAATTAATTATGAAAATCTTAGAAATTCTATCTTTTATTTAAATTTTAATCAATTCACTCTTATCTTCTTCAAATTATCTAAGTGTGAAATAAATAAATCTCTTCTACTTGGATATTTATCTAATTCACAATAAGTGAATTAACTATGCAAGTTTCATAAGTTATAGCTCTTATTTAAATCTTGATTAAATCATTCTTTAATCTTCTTTAATACTTAAGTAATCAAGATCAACTTCTACTAGTAATTCATACTTATAATAATAATTCTTCTACAAAATACATGAACAAAAAATTCCTCTCTTAATTCTTTATTTATTTATTTTATTTTATTTTAGTTTTATATCAATTTCTATCTATTATCAAAAAATTTATCTAATTATTTGCAATATTTATTTATAATTTATCATCCATATATAATCTAAGTTCATTCCAAGATTTTTATTTAATTTGATTCTAATTTATCTTGAATTGAGTCTTCATCCAACATTCATTCATATAAATCTTTAACTTAATTACATTCTAATCTACTTTGTCTAATTTGATAATCTTTCTAATTAAGAACTTCTACACCTATTTGTTAGCAAGCTCTTTCTTATCTTCTACCGCCTTAAGTGTCATAAACTCCATACCTTTCAAGTAGCACTGAGCTCACTTGAATAAATTTTGTGTAAAATCTTTTGTAACTAGCAATTTCTTTATATTCTTCATACTTAGAATCCATGCATGATGTGCTTCAGGATCAACCTGACCTTGAACTTCTCCATGCTCACCCACTTGTCTGCCTTGGCAATAATAGTCATCAATGATGTATACAAAAAATTCGCAAGTGATCCTTCATGTACCAAAAATCTCACAAAAAAATTTTCCATGCTATTATGGCAACAATACACTCCACTCCTCAAAATAAAAATATTGCAATAGTTAGTTACAATATTTTCTCTATAGCTTCCAAAGCCCAAATATCATTCCAAGAGCAAAATAAAATTATCGTCAAGATCCACATAATAGGTGACAACCACTACCTCAAAACCAACTGCCTTAGCAACCAACATTGATTTTAAGCTAGGCAATATCAACTAAGAATAGAACAAAAAAAAAAAAAATGAAGGCATCTCAAGTATCACCTTTTTTAGCAACCACTTATCAAGTTAAACACCATAACCAACCATTATTGTCATGTAATAACATAGTCATTAGATAAAAGAAGAAAGAAAGTATTCTTTTAGAAAAGAGCTTAATTATAAAGATATAATAGAAAAATAGGCAAGTAATAAAATCTTATAGTGTTAAAATTGCTTTTTATAAAAATAGATTCTTTTTACTTTGTATAGCTATGAATAAGATAGAATAAGGTAGATTAAAAAAATAAATGATATAAGCATATATGAAAAAAAAATAGAAGTTGATTCTAGTAAAAATTGCCTTAAGAAAATAAGAATTCATATCCAGAGAGGATGAGTTATCAACCATGGTTGAAATCAGACCTAGATGTACAAATCAAGCACCTACACTATTTTTATAGTTCTTTTGTTAATTGGAGAGTGAGACTTAAGAATAAACTTAAGAAGAGAGTTTTAAGAATTTATTTTATGTATCTTTGGATAAATATTGAGGTTTTAAGGGATTTTCAAAGTCAAATATGTATTTAATAGGTTTATATTTTAAAAAATAAAAATATATTTAAAAATTTTAGCATTTTATAAATTTTGTAGTAGATTTACAGGTAGAATTTTTTTAATTTGTTATTATATTTGTTGAAAATATGTATAAAAAATTTGAGATCAATCAAGTAGTTAGATTGAAAAGTATGAGAGTTTTTGTAGATTATGATTTTAGATAATTAGAATTTAATATTAGCAAGGAATTTTGTAATCTGGCAATATCTACTAATTTTATTGAAGTAAAATTTTGAGAGAAAAATTTAGACTTAAATATCTTTACACAATTCAATTTTTGGAGCAATTGAATGATTAAGAAAAGAAAAATCTTTGTTGAAAGATCAACATTTAAGTCAAAGAAGAAAGCAGCTTTTCTTAAAATTAATATGTCTAATATTTCTCAAATTTTGTATATTTGATAATTACTTGTTAATTGAAATTTGAATAAAATTTTAGTTAAGATAAATATTTCAATTAATACATATTGAGGTTTCAAATAGCTATATTAATTAGATATGATTTTCTTAGGATTTTTTTTGGAATTAATCAGGATTTGTTTAGAATTTAGGATTTAATTTTAGTTTAGTCTAATATTACAATTTAAAATTTTATTAAGATTTCAATAAGATTTGATCTAGGATTTGATTAAGATTTATTAAAATTTAATTATAATTTGATCTAGGATTTGATTAAGATTCATTAATATTTCAATTAGAATTAAATTTAAATTTTATTAGAATTATTTTAAGATTCTATTTTTAATATTTTAAAATAATTATTTTATTTTATTAAAATATTTAATTTATAATAATTATTTAAAATTATTCCTATTTTAAAAAAATATTTGTATATTTTTTAAGGATTTTCTTATTATTATTTTTTGAAATTAATTTATGACTTCTTTGTATTTCTTTTGTAACTAATTTTAAATTTAATTTGGATTGGTTAATTTTTTATTATAGTTATTAAAGATTACATAAAATTTATTTAAGACTCTATTAAATTTGGTAGAATTTTTGTTACATTTCTATTTACCTTCTACAATTAGATACCTAACACATTCCTAAGCAAGCATACACATAATACAACACCACTCTACTACACAAGAGGAATCCTTGATGCTTAATGGAATGTAATAAATAAAATAAAATAAAATAAAATAAAACCAATATAAAAATACAACGATGACCATAGCACCAAATAAGAGCTTCATGTTGTCAAGGACATAAACCTCAAAAAAAAAAAAAAAAAAAAAAATCCTTCATACATTCTTCTATCATTCAACAGAAGTAGAAAGTCACTCAAAGATGATATGGTATTAAACTAGAATGAATATTGCTAAAGACAAGAAGACTAGAAAGTCTTGAAATAAGACCAAAGACTAGAAAGGTATTGATAAGAATGAAGAAGGTTTCATTCTTGCCTCTATATATACTCTTAATTAAGAACTAAGTGGAAATATCCTATAGGACCTTGACTTACCAAGACATGTATCTAAACTTGCAAAGCAAGTTTTTTATATATACGCCATATAGCTAAATTGTTTCATAAGCTACTAATATGTGGTTAATAACCTATTAGTAGCATATAAAATATGTGGTTAACCAAGTTTTTAACCTATAAATACATTTAAAGTCAAAGCAATATCTATAAAGCTTTTAGGAAGCTTTTCTAAAAGGTATTATGAAATTAATCTACTTTTATTTATTTTTATTTACTTTTATTTAATCATATAGATATTTATTAAAATATATATGTATATTTGTGACATTAGCTCTTTTTCTAGGAACAAGTTCCATGAAGAGCACTCATCATATCTTGATGAAATCTAAGATGTAACAAATTATATTTGTCACATACTTTGAACTTTTTTTTCTTCAAAGATGGTTAACAGGTCCTCTTAGCCATTGATAGTATCCCATACTAGGGCAAAAAGATCACCCTCTTATTTGATTGTTATTGAGGCATTTGTAATTTCTTTCAAATAAAACATTTACAACACCATCAAAAGTTGTTCCTACTTCTAATAAAACCACCAAACATTGGGAGTTGCTTCCAAGATCATGATATCAAATATGTTATATCTTTCCATCTATTCAAAGAAGGAAATGTTGTTCTTAAAGATCTTCATCTCAATTATGTCGTCTTGAAGGTTGTAGCAATTATAATGTCTCATCTAATAAGTCAATAAGTGAAAGCTCTTGAATTGAATCTACTAGTTTTTTGATTCTCCATTTTTTTAGCTTCACAAATATAGAGAAGCTATAAAGAAAGATAGAAGATAAAATTCTAATTTTTTTGAATCTTGTTTCTTTTATGGAAAAGATTTGCTATTCTTTATCTTGATTTTGATAGATGTTGTCAATGAAAAGCTTCAATTCTCTTTATTCTATTTACAAGTTTCTTTGCTGGCTCCTATGTATATTCACTAATATCATATCTATGCTAATGAATAAGATATTTCAACCTATTTTGGCACCCTCTTGAATCCAAGACTTCTTCTCCCTCAAACTCTTGATTATTGTCCACTTCTATAGGATGAGGTAGCATTTACCTTCTTCTGAAGATATTCACTATCTTATATGGCTTAAGAAGAGACACATGATATACATGATGGATCTTCATAGACTTTGATAGATATAATTAATAAGAAATATGATTGATTTCTTAAGAAATACAAAAAGGTCTAAGCAAATGATAGTCCAACTTATCACAATAATGAGTAGTCTTGATATTGCAACAAAGCAATCATACCTTATCACCTATGTTGAATTGTAGTTCTTTGTGATAAGTATTTGCATTAATCATTTGTTGTTCTTGAGTTCTCTTTAACTGCACCTTCATTATTGCATGTAGCTTTAATAAAGAATTTTTCAAATCTTTTATTCTAAGATTATTAACTTTTGAAAAGTCAAAAATATCAAATTATAGATGATAATCATAATTAGAAAAAAAGTGTATTTTTTGAATATAAGAATGTATTGAATTATTATACGTAAACTCTGCAAAAGATAAAAGATTTTTTCAATCATCTTAATGATAGTTGATGGTATACCTCAAATGTTGTTTCAAAATTTGATTTGCTCATTTTATTTATCCATGAGTTTAAAGATAAAAATTTAAAGATAGCTTTATATCCATCTTTAAAATCTTGAAAAGGATTCTCTAAAATCTTGATATAATATCTTAAGGCAATCTATGATAGCTTTAAATATTATTAAGAAAAAGCTGAGCCATTTCTTTACTTCTGATGGATTTTATACATGGTACAAAATATGCCTTCTTAATAAAACAATCTACTACTATGAATATAAAATCATACAAACCTAAGACTAAAAGTTCCACAATAAAATCCATAAAAATAGAAGTTCATAATTGTTCTAAAATAGGTTGTGGTTGAAGAAGTCTATAAGATCAATGGCGAGGAGTTTTGGATCTTGAACAAATATTTCATGATTGTACAAAGTCTTTAATTTCCTTCTATATTTATGGCCACAAAAAATCTATTAATATTAGCTCTAAATTCTTATTCTATCTAAAATATCTAATTGCTAGAAAGTCATGACAAGTTTGAAGAACGCTTAATTTTGCGTTGTCTTTTGAAATGTATAATTGTTGCTCAAAATAAAATAGTTTGTTCTTGAACTCAAACTTGGAAATACCATGAGATTTAAAAAAATTATTCTTGATATTATGGACAAAAAGATCACAGGATATACATAATTTAATTTGCTTGACAAAGATTGAATCAATAGTCAATGTTGATTTTATTACTCAAAGGTGAAATTACTCTTGTTTGAAGAGAATCATTCTTTCTTAATCAAACAATACATTTTTTTTTTGGTAGAAGATAAGAACATTTAGAAAGTCCATCTAACAAACCTTATTATTTTCTAGATTAATAAATGATCTTGAAATCAAATCTTCATATAGACATGCACTAATAATTTAGGCGACAATTCAAAATATGTACTGACATGAAGTACTTGAGATTATTATGATTTTTATATATAGTGACTAGATTCAAGGCGCCTTCTAGATAATGATACTATTCTTGAAATAAATCCATAATTATAAGAAATACTTTGTCATGGATCTTATAATTAACCACAAATACTGAAAAAAAATTGGAACAAAAAGCTACTGGATGGAGTTTGTCATCTGCTCCCATTTGTAGCAATATTGCATCCAAGGCAAAGTTTGATGTATCAATTTTTAAGAAAAATGTCTCAAAGAAGTCAATTCAATATAAAATTAATAGACAAATATATATTTTTTAAAGCATCAAATAATACTTTGGCTTCTTTGTTTAATTCAAGTTTGTCTTTACAAATTAAACATATAAGTGGAGTTACAATTTGAAAAAAATTCTTGATAAAGATCTAATAGTAATTGAAAAAGCTTAAAAAATATTATACATCTTTTATTGTTTTTAGAATCTTCTAGTCTATAATAATTTGAAACTTTTTAGATCCATCATTAGGCTTTTGTTGGAAATAATATATCCCAAGAAATCAACTTGAGTAGTGTAGAATATATACTTTTTTAATTTGGCATATAATCTTGTATCTCTAAAATTTTGTAATACATAACAAATGTGAACTTCATGCTCTTCTATGTTCTTAGAATAGATTAAAATGTCATTCAAATAACAAAAAAAAAATCATCAAAAAACTCATGAAAGAAATTATTTATTAGTTGTTGAAAAACAACCAATGTATTCATGAGTCCAAAAGGCATGACATTATATTCAAAATATCCATACCTTGTTTGAAATGTAGTTTTTCATTCATCTCTTTCTTTAATGTATACCAAATTATATGCTCTTTGTAGATTTATTTTTATATAGATCTTTGCTTGATTGAATTGATCAAAAAGTCTTGAAATTAAAGATAGAAGATACCTATTTTTATTGCTAATCTTATTGAATCTTTATTAATCTACACACATCTACACAAACTCATCTTTTTTCTTCACAAATAAGATAGGAGCCTTGGTTGGAGATTTAGAATGGCGTATAAAATTCTTAGCCAAGTTCTCATGAATGTATTCTTTGAGTGTAGCCAATTTATTTTGTCATAGGCTATAGATTGATCCAAATAGTGGTTGATTCTTTTGTAAAGATTGATGGAACAAACATAAGGATGATATTCTAAAAAAATATTTATATTTTATTTTAAAAAACATCTTAGAAATCTTAATATTGACTAAGAATACTGCTTGACGTCTTTCCACCATCAAAAATGGATGTAGCATATATAGCAAAAGATGACCCTTCTTTTGTAGTATGCATGAAAGTTCTTATACCTAGTAATAAGGATTTGGATGTACTAGACTTCTATATTTTTAGTTGACAAATGAAATTTTAGATTAAACTACTAAAAAAATTAAAGTTACAAGAAATCTAATCTATTTGAAGATTATATTTTTTTAATCAAAATAATCCTAAAATAACTAGACTAAATGGAGATCTTTTTATATTAAATATTACTATTCTATTATGATCTTTAATTGATACATCTAAAAAAACAGTCTCATGCATAATTGTGAGCAACAAGAACTTGATGAAAGTAAATAAATAAATATAAAAAAATAAAAATAAAGAAGTATGTATATTAAAAAGAAATTGAAATAGCTATTGCCAAAAGACAAGAAAATTAGAGACTCTTGAATTTAGTCTAGAAGCAAGAAAGGAATTGATAAGAATGAAAAGGGCTTTATTCTTGCCTCTATATGTACTATTTGATTAGGATCTATGTGGAAATATTCTATAGGACCTCTAATATGTATTGGCTTTACATGACACATGCCTTAACTTATAAGGCAAGTTTTTTATGTGTGTGCCACATAGTTAGCTTGTCCTTCAAGCTATCAAAATATGTGGCACATGGCTAACTTATTGATTACATTTTTAACTTAAAAAATCAATTATAGACACTTATGAAGTCAAAGTAATGTCTATGAAGCTTTTAGAAAGCTTCTATAAAAGATATTATGGAAATAATTTATTTTTATATATTTTTATCTAATTATATAAGTAATTATTGGTTTAAATGTATATGTCCTTGACATTACTATCTCTTCTTGGGTCAAGTTCTACAAATTGCAATCATCATATTGAAGAAATCGAAGATGTGATGAATTGTATTTGCCACATATTTTGATCTTTATTCTCTTCAAAAATAGTTGATAGGCCCTCTCAACCATTGATAGTATCTCATACTAAGGCAGAAAGTCCACTCAGTTATTTGATTTTTATTGAGGCCTTTATAACTTCCTTCAAAATAACACATTTGAAACACAATTAGGACTTGTTTCTACCTCTAATAAAATCACCAAATATCAGGAGTCTCTTCTAAGGTTGTGATATCAAACATGTTGTATCGTACTATCTATTTGATGAAGAACATGTTATTCTTGAGGATCTTCATCTCAATTGCATTGTCTTGAAGGTTGTGATAATCACAATATCTCATCAAACAGGTTTGTAAAAGAATGCTCTTGAGTCAAATCTGCTGGTTGTTGGTTCTCCATCTCTTTAGTATCATAAATATAAAGAAGCTATAACAAAAATAGAAAATAAAATGTTATTTTGCCAAAATTTTGTTTCTTTTATAGGAAAGATTTTCATCTTATTTTTGATAGATGTCATTGATGAAAAACTTCCACTTTCTTTGTTGCATTTAGAAGTTTCTTTGCTGGCTCTCATGTATGTTCATTAATATCATATTTACACTAATGAATAAGATTTTTTATCCTATTTTGGTGTTGCCTTAGATCTATAACTTCTTCTACTTCAAATTCTACATTATTGTCTATTTCTATAAGAGGAAGTGGCACTAGTCTTTTTCTTAGTATGTTTACTATCTTGTATGGTTTAAGAAGAAATACGAGGAATACATGATGGATCTTCATTGATTCCAGCAGGTAAAATCGATATACAATTGGATTGATTTGTTTGGAACTATAAAAAAGTCTATGCCTGTAGTAGTCCATTTTGTCACAAAGACAAGTAGTCTTGATATTACAATGAAGTAACTATACCTTGTCATCCACGTTGAATTATTATCATTCTTTTTAATAGACATATCTATTGATCTTTTGTTGCTCTTGAACTTTCTTTAATTGTGTCTTTATTGTTGAATGTAGCTCTGACAAACAATTTGTTAAATCTTTTGCCACAAGATTATCAACTATTGAAAAGTCAAAACTATCAAGTCATGGATAATAACCATAATTGACAAAAAAAGGTGTTAATTATATAGAAAAATACATCATATTATTATAAGCAAACTCTACCAATGGCAAAAGATTTTTTTGATTATTTTGTTGATAATTAATTATATACCTTAAATATTGATCTAAAAATTAGTTTACACATTCCATCTATCTATCAGTTTGAAAATAAAATGTCGAAGATACCTTTATATATATCTTTAAAATCTTAAAAATAATTCTCTAAAATCTTGATACAAATTGAGTCTTTCAATTAGATATAATATCCTTGAATAATTTATGATATCGATAGATATTATCAAGAAAAAGCTTAGCTATTTTTTTACTTGAGACAAATTTTGTACATAATACAAAATGTGCCATCTTTATAAAACAATCTACTATCATAAATATAGAATCATATAAATTTGAGACTTGAAGATCTGTCATAAAATCCATAGAAATAAAAGACCATGGTTGTTTTGAAATAAATAATGGTTGAAGAAGTCTATAAGGTCGATGATAGAGAGTTTTTGATCTTGAGCAATCATTACATGATTGAACAAAATCTATAACTGCCTTCCACATTTGTGGCTACTAAAAATCTCTAGATATCAGTTCTAAAGTCTTATTGTATTCAAAATGTTCAATTGCTAGAAAATTGTGGCATGCTTGAGGAACATATAAATATGCTTCTTCTTTTGAGATATATAGGCAACTTTTGAAATATAGTAGGTTATTTTTGAATTTGAATTTGAAATCATCATGAGACTTACAATAAAGATTCTTAATATTATGAATAAGAAGATGGAAAAACATACTTGATTGAATTTGTTTGAAAAAGTTTGAATCAACAATCAATGTTGATTTTATTATTCAAAGATGAAAATGCTTGGACTTCAAAAAAATCATTTTTTGATGATCAAAAGATACACTTCTTTCTTTTGATACAAGATAAGAATATCTAGATAAGATTTTTTATAAACCTTATTATTTTCAAGTCAATATGTGATTTTGAAATCAAATCTTAATAAAGACATGCTCCAACAGACTTAGTGATGATTCAAAACATGTGTTGGCATGAACTACTTGAGATTCTTATGATTTGTATATATGATGACTGGGCTAGAAGTACATTCTAAATAATGATACTATTTTTGAAAAGAATTCACTATTACAAGAAGTTCTTTATCGTGGATCTCATAGTTAAACTAAGTTGTTAAAAATTTCTTATAATGAAAAGCTATTAGATGAAGTTTATTATCTATTTTTATTTATAATAATACAATACCTAAAGTAAAGTTTGATACATCTCTTTTCATAAAAAAATACCTTAGAGAAGTCAACATGCTATAAGATTGATGCAAAAACAAAAGCTATCTTTAAAGTTTCAAATGCTAATTTTACTTCTTAATTACACTCAAGTTTGTCTTTACAAGTCAAATGTGTAAGTAGAACTGTAACTCAAGAAAAGTCCTTGATGAAAATCTGATAGTAATTGGTAAATTCCAAGAAATATTAGACATCTCATATTATTTTTGAGATCTTCTAATCCATAATAGTTTAAACTTTCTTAGGATCCATCATAAGTCCATCATTTGAAATGATATAACCTAAGAAGTCAACTTGAATAGTATAGAATATACATTTTTTCTATCTTGGCATAGAATCTTATATTTCTTAATTTTTGTAATACATGAAAAATATGAAGTTCATGTTCTTTTATATTCTTTGAATAAATCAAGATGTCATCTAGATAACAAATAATAAAATCGTCTAAATTTTTTTAAAAAACATCATTCATAAAATATTGAAAAGCTATTAATATATTTATAAGTCTAAAAAGCATGACATTATATTCAAAATATATATACCATATTCCAAATGTAGTCTTTCATTCATCTCTTTTTTTAATGCATACTAGATTGTATACTCCTCGTAGATCTATTTTTGTATAGATCTTAGTTTCATTCAACTAATCAAGAAGTCTAAATATTAAAGGTAGTGGATACGTATTCTTGATGGTGATCTTATTGAGTCTTTGATAATCACCTTACATCCACAATATTCTATCTTTTTTCTTCAAAAATAGAATTGAGGTTCTTGCTAGAGATTTGGAATGGTATATGAAGTTCTTAGCTAGATTCTCTTCAATATACTCCTTGAATTTAGCCAATTCATTTTGTGATAAATTATAGATTAAATCACGGACATACAACTGATGAAGGTTTATAAAGATTCTATGAGATTTTAGAAGGTTCTAAAAAGATTCTTGTAGATATTAGAAGGTTCAAAAAGATTTTAGAAGATTCTAGTAGATTCTAAGAAGGTTTCAAAAGGTTCTAGTAGATTCTAAGAAAATTCTAAAAGATCATAGGAGATCTTGGAAGATTTTAGGAGGCTTTAGATGATTTAAGAAGTTTCCAAAGAAGAATCTTAGGCTTGCTTTGTTTTCAAGCATCATAAAAACTTCTCAAGAAGCTTTCTAGGACCTAATATATGTAGGAGTTAAGGTTAAGGGGATCCTCAGTCTTGAAAACTCACTTCTTGTAGTCTAGCTAGTACCTTCTTGTATTGTATCTAGTTATTATTCTAATTTCAAGTTAATTCTATTTCTTGGTCTTGAATCCTTGTCTTGTATATGGTCCCTAACAGTTTGTCAAGACTACCATAAAATAATATTAGAATTTTGATCTTTCTTGATAGAGAGTGGATTATCCTGCTTTTTAGAAGTACTATAGCATTCTAGAGGTTGTGGATTACCGTCTCTTATACTAATATTTTTCTTTTCTTAATATTCTTTTGGATTTTTTTTAATACTGTAGATTAGGTTTTTTCCTTTGAATACATGTGTTTCTCTAATTTTTAATAGTAAAAGGTAAAAAAATCAATATAAAAAATTTCAAAGAAATTAAGTTAGATTCTATTATTAATACTCTTCAAGTATTGAAGATTAGGACAAAGACTTTGTCAAAGCAAAATGGAGAACTATATATGACCATACATAATGGTGAAAGAACCAAAGTGCTTCAACTACTTCATCAAATGACAATTGAGATTCCAAATTCTCAAATAACCATATTTCCTTCAACAAACATGGGAGGTGCATCTATTCAACGCAATGATGTAACAACAATAATAGCAAAAGAACCAAGGATCAACCTTTCAAAAAAGTTTAATGGCACCTACTCAAAATTTCATGGCTTTATAAACCAAGTATGACTAATCACCTTACTTCAACCTAAATGATATTCTATTGAAGCATCTCATGTTGATTTGGTTGGAACCTTGCTCTCAAGTCAAGCTTTATTTTTATTTGCTCCATTATTTGAAAAGAATTCTCCTATATTGTACAAATTTGAAGCATTTTTGATAGCATTTGTAGAAGCATTTGGTAAACATAATAAGGTTCATTCTTCAACAACTAAAATTTGAAGCCTTTGACAAAGAACGCATTTTGTATCAACATATGCCTCAAATTTTTATCAATTAGCATGTGATATAAATTGAAGAGAAGATGCGTTGATGAGCCAATTTCATTGAAGATTAAGAGATAATACCAAGGACTTATTGTTGTCTATGTCAGATCCTTAAACACTCAATGAAGCTTTTAGCTAAGCTGTAAAGTTCAATAATCATTTATTTCAATGACAAAAAGATAAACATTCTTCAATTATACTATATGTATATATCAATTATTCTGCAACTTCTTTACCATCTAATTCTAATGAGCATTCAAATGTAGAAGATATGCAGATTGATGTAGTTTGCTTCAAATGTCTTTTTGAGCAAAAAAAAGTATCAAAGGAAACTTGATCTATGCTTATATTGTAAAAAATTTAGCCACAAGGTTGATAATTGCTCAAATAAATGCCAACATATATATCAAATGAAGAGTACTCCCATGTCATTAAAATCTTTGCAAGAAAACAAGGGCATCTAACCATAGTAAAGACCGTGCGCCTAGATTCTTCACTATCACAAATTAAAAAAGATCATGTACTCTTTACCAATTCTTTCCATTATTTTACTATACTTATACAATTAAGAATCAAAAAACTAGATTATTATGTATTATTTGATTCGGAAGCCTCTCAATATTTTATTGATGAAGAATTTTTTAGATCACATAAAATCTATACGATCAAAAAATCCAAAGCCGTACATGTAGAAGTAATAGATGGTCGACCTTTATCTTCTAGAGACGTCATTCATAAAATGGTTTTATTAGAAATAACCTTCAACAATCATAGCAGCCAAGTAGTATTCAATGTCATTAGGTCACCATCAAATCCAATCATTTTAGAACTTTCATGGCTTGAAAAATACAATCAATAAATAGATTGGATATCTTGAAAGTGAAAATTTCTTCTAATAGATTATAGAACCTCCAGATCTATGAAAAAATTTCTAACACGTAATAAGCCAAAACTTAAATAATATTTATTTATTAGAGCTAGGATATTTGTGATGGCAACCAAATAGAGCACTACATTTATTATCTATAGAAATCTACAATTAAAACTTGTGGTTGCTAGAAAAATAATTCTAGAGGTGTATAAGGATTTTGTAGATGTATTTGAAAAAAAAAATACAGACATCTTACCAAAGCATTATTCTTACGATTGTGTGATTGACCTTCAAGAAGGTGCTCAACCACCATTTGGACCTATCTATAATTTATGTCGGAATAAGTTTGCAACTTTAAAAGACTACATTGATAAAAATGTGGCTAAAAATTTTATTCAACATTCTAAGTTGCCAACTGATGCTTCAATATTATTTTTGAAGAAGAAAGATGGATCTTTACAGATGTATGTCAATTATTGCGATCATGATAAAAAATCAATATCCATTGCCATTGATATCTAGACTTCTTGATTAGCTTAACCAAGTAAAGATCTTTATAAAGATTGATTTATGAGGCATCTATAATTTGGTACACATTAAAGAGGAAGATGAATGGAAGACAACATTTTACACCAGGTATGGACATTTTGAATATAATGTCATATCTTTTGGACTTATCAATGCACCAACCATATTCCAACACTTAATGAATGATATATTTTGTAAGCATTTCGACGACTTTGTTGTAATTTATTTGAATGCTATTCTAATCCTTTCTAAGAATTCAAAAGACTACAAAAACATATCTGCCTTGTGTTAAAAAAGCTATGAAGTGCTAGACTATATGCAAAACTAGAGAAGTATATATTTCATGTACATCAAGTTAAATTTGTTGAATATATTATTTTCAACAAAGGTCTTTTTATGGATCCAAGGAGGTACAATCAATCATCAATTGGACAAAGCCAAAAACTGTACATAATGGACAATGCTTTCTTGGATTTGCAAACTTCTATAAGATTTTTATTAGAAATTATTCCAAGATTATTGTTGTACTTATATGGTTGACATGTAAGAATAAGTTGGAGCCTCAAAGTAGAAAAAGTTTTTCAAAGCTTAAAAGATGCTTTCACAACAACTTCAGTTTTGATATGTGTAAATTTCAAAAAGTCCTACTTTATAGAGATTGATGCCTCAGACTTTGTATAAAGAGCAATCTTGTTGCAATATGGAGAATATGACAAATTTCACCCAATTGCATTAGATTTTTAAAAATTCTCAATAGCAAAAATCAAGTACAAAATCGATGATAAAGAGTTGCTTGCCATTGTGGATTCTTTCAAAGAATGGCGCTACTTTCTTCTAGGTGCGTCTCATCAAGTGACTATAGATATGGATCACATGAATCTTAAATACTTTATTTCAACTTGAGTCTTGAATTTTTACTAAGTACATTGGAATATATCTCTATTACAATTTGATTTTTGCATCACGTATCAATTTGAGAGCCAACAAAAATTATTAAATGTATTATCAAGATATTTCTATCTTGAATCAAAAGAAGAAAAGATAGTATATGATCAACAATGGAAAACCTTCTTAAAGCTTGAATAATTTCAACTTTGAGCAACCAATATATAAATACCTATAGATTTATCATTTCTTGATCAGGTTTATAAAGCCTCAACCACAGATCCTCTTGTTTATAATATCAAGCATCTTACTAACAACCTTTGTGAAGAGTCTTCTAAATTCAAGATTGAAGACAACCTCTTGTTCTTTGAAGAATTTTTGTTCATTCTTGAAGGATCAAAATGCTTGCCTATTCTTCAAACATGCCATGACTTCTCTATAGTCAAATATTTTGGATTCAATTAGACCATGGAACTTCTATCAAGATACTTTTGATGGCTTAAAATATGGTAGGATGTTAAAAAATTTGTACTATCATGTGATACTTGTTCAAGGTCAAAGAATCCTTGACATTGGCCATATGAACTTCTTCAATTCCTTCCTATTCCAAGACAACCATGGTCATCTATCTCCATAGATTTTATAACAGACCTTCCACCAACAAGCTCATTTGACAATATTTTTGTAGTTTTTGATCAATTGACTAAAATGGCATATTTTATACCTTGCAAGAAATCAATTATTAGTGAAGAGATGGTAAGACTCTTTATTGATGATGTGTATTATTACTACAAGTTATCAAATGACACTTTGTTGGATTGTGGACCACAATTTGTATCAAGGTTTTAGAAGGCACTCTTCAAGATTTTTAAGGTTGACATCAACCTTTCTTCTTTCTTCTACCCTAAAAAATAATGGCCAAATGGAGGGAGACAAACAAATTCTTGAGGAATATTTGAAGTGCACTATCAACTATCAACAAGACAACTGGACTTCCTACTTGTTGTTCATGGAGTTTAGATATAATAATTCAATCCATGCATCTACACAACAAATGTCATTCTATTCAAACTACAATCATCATCCAAAGTTGGATATGATAGAACCTTCAAAGTCTACAAAGTCAGGAGTAAAGGAGTTTGCTTCAAAAATGGCCAAATTTCAAGCAACCATGAAGACTCACTTAGAAAAGGCTCAACAATATTATAAGCTATTGGCGGATGAATTAAAGAAGGAACATCTTCCATTCTAAGTTAGTAACAAAGTGTGGCTTCTTCAACGTAATAAAAAAATCGACAGACTATATAATAAGTTAAATTATTGAAGGTTGAGACTATTTGTAATTCAGAAATAAATCAATAATATAATTTATTGCTTAGAATTACCTTCATCCATAGAAATTCATCTAATCTTTCATGTTTCACTTTTAAAAATGTATAAAGAATCGAATATACTAAGTTGAAGACAACCACCAACTTTTAGAGTTGAAATCAATGATCATATTGAATTTGAGGTAGAAGAGGTATTAGATTCAAGGATAAGACATAGAAGGCTTGAATATCTAGTCTATTGGCGTGAATATGATATCAACAATCACACATGGGAATCAATTGGCAATCTTATAAATGTAGAAATAAAGGTTCAAAAGTTCTATCAATGACATCCATTCAAATCAAAAGTGTCAAAATGAAGAATAGTAGCTTAGTAAGATGGCTTCACCATGAAGATTCTTAATTCTTGACATCATAAAGAAGAGAAAGAGGTAATTTTTTTTTATTTTTAAAATAATATAAGTCAGTAGTTGAAATTCATGACCATAGTCTATTTATATTCTTTTGATCTTATCTATTTTATGTGATATAGATAGTCAAGAGATAGACACCCTATTGGTCATATTATCTCAACCAAGTAGCTTACGGAGACAACCTTGAGGTGAAGAGCTACATGAACTATAAAGATGGCAAATGATATTTAATAATAGGTCACTGATAATTATATTTGAGATAGAACTTGCTTATAAAGGATGCCTAGAAAGAATTTTTGCAGGATAATTTGATAACAAAGATATTAAAATTCATGCTTGGTCACAAGTAGAAGACTTGGAACACTATCGATGGCTAGAGGGGCCTATAAATTATTTGCCTTGTAAAAAATAGCTAAAATATATAATAGATAATATGCAACAGATCTTCAATTTCTTATGCATATACTAACTTGCAGTAACATTATTTCTTGGAGACCTTGAAGGTAAAGGAGGAGATAATGGACATACAACTGAAGAAGGTTTAAGAATATTCTAAGATATTTTAGAAGGTTCCAAGAAGATTTTTATAAATCCTAGAAGGTTCTAATAGATTCTAAGAAGGTTTCAAAAGATTCTAATAGATTCTAAAAAAGTTTTAGAAGGTCATAGGAGATCTTAGAAGGTTCTAAGAGGTTTTAGATGATTTAGGAAGTTGCCAAAGAAGGATCTTAGACTTGCTTTGTTTCCAAGCCTCATGAAAACTTTTTAAAAAGCTTCCTAAAATCTAGTATTTATAAGAGTCAAGGCTGAGGGGATTCTCAATCTTAACAACTCAGTTCTTGTAGTTTAATCAGGACCTTCTTGCCTTGTATCTAGTTATTATTCTAATGTTGAATTAACTCTATTTTTTTATCTTGAATCCTTATTTTATATATGGTACTCGAGAGATTTGTTCAAATGACGATTGTGCTCCTTTTTGAAGGTCAATTGAGTAGTAATAGGGACAATGTTCTAGAAGAGTATATACACTTTTTTTTTCAAATACATCTTGAAATTATTGATATTAGCTTGGAATGCTATTTAAAGTCTTTGCACCATTAGAAATGGGTGTAGTATAAATAAATTTAAATTATAATCTTAAAATTAGATAGCTTTAGAATTGAAGTTCAATTACAAGTTGTACTTGATTGATAAATCCTTGAAACTTAGATCTTATACCATCAAACTTCTTAAGCAAGGTAATTCTTATTTTTCTAGTATTGAAAGGATGTCCTGTTATAAGAAAAGGGACATGATTTGGTGCAGATGTTGAAGCAGCTCCAATCATATTTATATCTTCACTTTCTACCATTCTTATTGCTCCTTGTGGTAGTAAATTGAATTGATGTATTGCAAGCATTAACTCCCTAAATTGATATTATATTTATTCTATTATAATTTTTATTTTAAGAAGCTTTGCTATAATAATACTTAAAAAAATAAAATAAAAATAAAAATCTAATTTTGCTCAAGTCCTATAGAAGAGGGGATTGGACATCAAAGAAGTTACTTAGAAAAATATTAGTTTAAAAGAGGATAATCCACAACTTTTAATATGCTTGTATTTTATCAAAAAAAAAGAATAATCCACTCATAATCAAGAAAAGATAAGACTTTGATATTATAAATATATTCTTGTTAATTTGTCAAGAATAAGAACTTGATGAAAGTAAATAAATAAGTATAATAAAATAAAAATAAAAAATTATGTATATTAAAAGAAAATTAAAATGGCTATTGCCAAAAGATAAGGAAACTAGAGACTCTTAAATCTAAGCTAGAAGCAAAAAAAAAATTGACAAGAATGAAGAGGACTTCATTTTTGCTTCTATATATATACTATCTAACTAGGAGCTATGTGGTGATGTTCTATAGGGCCTCTAATATGTGTTGACTTTGCAAAATATATACTTTAGCTTACAAAGCAAGTTTTTTATATGTGCGCTTTATATTTAGCTTGTTCTTCAAGCTATCAACATGTGTGGCACATGGCTAATTTATTGACTATATTTTTAATCTAAGAAGTTAATTTTAGATACCTATAAAGTCAAAATAGTATCTAAAAAGCTTCTATAAAAGATATTATAGAAATAACCTATTTTTACCTAATTTTATCTAATTGTATAGATAATTATTGATTTACATGTGTATGTCTATGATAATAATATCTCTAAAAGATAATAAATGACTATCTATGACTTATACATGTATAGATTTAGTTTTCTTGACTAACAATATATCTTATTTTTTGACAAAATCTTTGTCTATAAAATAGACTAAGGTTTTTGAATCTATCAAAGCTAACACTTTGTAATTTTTTTGTCCTAAATGAACTTCTATTATAAAATAAGGTGAAGGATCTAAAAAAAGAATAAGATCTTAACTAAGAATTATGTAAGATTCTAACCACATGATGCCTATTATAGCTAAAGAAACTCGTTTTTGAATACATTGTCTTCTTTGGCAACCATGCTTCTCATTTTTTGGTTGCATTATTTTTTTGAACAATGTTAAGTAGTATATTTAGCTTCTCTGTAATATAAGCATAAGCCATCTTGACATTCTCAAATCTTTTTTTGCTTTGTGACAAAATTAAAACATATTGTATCAATTTGTATTAGTTCTAGTCTTGACGAATAAGTTTCTAAAAACTTAGGAGCTACCATCATTATTTGACTTGTTTTTCTTCAACCAAATTGTTATTTTTTATGTCTTTTAAATAATCGATTGTTGCATCTAATGAATTGAGTAATAAATTATTCTAAAGATTCTATCTTTGGCATTATCAATAATAAATCTTTGACATTGTCCTTCAATCTATATCAAAATTGACTAATAAGAGCTTTGTCATTTCAATCCACATTGCAAACATGATTTTGGAACTTAGCAATATATATAGTGGCTGACCATGATCTTTGTTGTAAACATAAGAGCTTGGTCTTTGATACTCTTTCTTGATTACTTTCTTCAAATGTGGCTGTAAATACTTTTAGGAATAAATTCAAATCTTAAAGGTGTCACAAATTTCTTTCCATTAAAGGTACAAACCAAGAGTAAGCACTTCTTGAAATATAATCTAGCTATCTATATCTAGATAGATTGTTTTATAAGCTACTAATACATGGTTAACTTGTTTACCAAGTTTCTAACCTATAAATACATTTAAAGTCAAAGCAATATCTATGAAGCTTTTAGAAAGCTTCTCTAGAAGGTATTATAAAATTAATCTACTTTTATCTACTTTTATTTACTTCTACCTAATCATATAGATATTTACTAGAGTATGTATGTATATATGTGATATATATTGATTTTAATAATAATAAAAAAATAAAAAAATAAAAAAATATTACTAAAGAACCTCAATCGCACAAAGTACAATTAGATAATCTTCTAATCTCCTAACTACATATGTACTCAGATGAGAGAGCCCCTCCTTGACAGTAATTTGTTGTTGTATCACAGCCCAAGAACCACTACATTCAACTTCATAAACTTGTGTATCCTTGACATCATTGTGGAAGCAATATCAAAGACTAGAATTTTCATCGATCCACTCCTTAGAAGCATAAAGCTAATTCAATATCAAGTCTTATCCATCAGGCTCAGCTGCCAATAAAATGATAAATACTATATTGATGCAAAATCCACCACAAGTTGGTCTTGTAGTAAGTTCAACAAAAAATTAATTACAATAAGATGCAATATCAACCATAATTAGAATACATATAATACAAATTTAATATAAAAAATAATAGAAATACGCCTAATGTTGAATTCTTTATAATACACATAATAAGAAGAAAAAAGAAGAGACTAGAGGAATGCAACCAAGATCTAAAATTATTCAAATCTTTGTCACTCTTCAAATAATTTGCATCTATCTAACTGATAAATAAAAAATAAAAAATATATTTTTTTCCTTTTCCTTTCATTTTTCTTCTCTTTATTTTTTTTTCTTTTTTTTATTTTATTTCTATTTTATTTTTTTTATTTTTTTTTCTTTTGAATTGACTTCGAATCAAAGTTTCTTCTTAGTTTTTAGTCTAATTAAATGTTTTTAATAATAAAAATACTATAATAATATCATAATTTATAATAGCTAGTTTAAAAAGAATATATTTATTTTAAAATTTTTTTCAAAAAAAACTCTACAAGAGCTTCTTTTTGTAATTAAAATTCTATTATTTTGCTATTTATTTCAACTTTCCTATACTAACTCACTACAATAATGCTTAAAGCTTTATAAGTGCATTTTTTGTTCTAAAATACATTAGAGAGTCAATTCCATAATTCACATTAGCAGACAATCATAAGCTCTATTGTGTTGTAATACATATATTAGATAAAAGAAAAAAAAAATAAAGATTATATTATGTAAGAATTTAATTAAAAGATATAGTAAAAAAATAACTTTAAAAAAATATAAATAAAAAATAAAAAGATAGTAAAATTTTTAGTATTAATATTGCATTATTATAAAATAAAATAAAATAAAATAAAATAATCTACTTATAAGATAATAAATAAGGAAAAAAATGGTGGATTAACAAAAAAATATTATAAGCATCTTTAGGTGAGAATAAAATATATCTTTCATCAAAAATTACTTAGAAAATCTTTATATTAATATTTGAAGAGAATTGGTTGTGAATAAAAGTTGAAATCACACTCTAAGATACAAAATTGTCTGCTTATGGCAATTGTGATTATTTATGATTATTAAAAAGTGAAATCGGAGTGAAAACTTAATAGGGTTTCTTTAAAAATTAATTTAAATGATTTTAGTAGATAATAGTCTTTGTAAGAGCTTTACAAAGTCATAGTTTTTTAAGTGATTGTGGATTTTATAAAATAAAAAAATGGTTTAAATTTATGAGAGTTGAATAAGTTTTGTAGTAGATCTATAAGTAAAAAAAAAATAAGTTTGTGAAGATAGTTAGATTACATGTATTTTGTAAACTTGAGCTATATCAAATAATCAGATGAAAGGCTATTGAAATTCAAGTAGATAAGAATCTAAGAAATTAGATCTTAAAGATTAATAATGGTTTTAATAATTTTGAGCAATTAATTGGTTGGATTGAAATGATTTTTTTGTAAGTTGATAATTGATTTAGTTTCTAATGTATAAAAATTTCTAAAAAAACTAAATAGTGAAAAAAGTTTATTTATGCTAAAGATTCAACATTAAAGTTTAAAAATACGAATTGTCAGAATTCAAACTGATTAAGAGCTTTTGCTTTATATTTATAAATTTAATTTTTTTTCAAATTTTTTGTTCATTATATCAATTAGTAGATTAAAAATTATAATTTTTTAAATTAAGATCAATAATAGAATTAGCAATTATTGATGTTTTAAAGTTTTTACATAATTTACATAAAGTTTGGTTAGAATTTAATTAAAATTTGATTAGAATTTACAAAAGAAATTTTTAAAATATATATATAATTTTTTATTTTATTTTGGATTTAGATAGGATGAATTAGAACTTATTTAAGATATTTTTAAGGTTATTTGTAATTTTTTTGGAAATTCTTTAAAATTTCTTTAGAATTTAATTATAATTTGATTGTAATTTATAAAGTTAATTTGAGGTTTATTTACGATTTTATTAGAAATTTTAGGTTCTTTATTAGTTTCAAAATATAATTTTACCTTCTTTAATTGAGTGCTTGGTGCATTTCCATACAAGACAATACATAATACAATACCTTTGAAGAATAGGCACAAGATTTATCAATGAAAGAAACTTTAATTTATAAGCCACCACCTTGAGTTATATTTCATGAATTTATTTTAGACATGAATACAAATTTAGAAAAAAAACTTAAAACTGATGCAATTCAAGTGAACATAGTAAAATACAACAAAAAAGTTTTTAGAGAAGTTACGAATTGTTGATTTTTGAAGGAACAAAACCTTTGTATATTGATTTATATTATCCTCAATTTTCTTTTTGTTATAGAAATCCTTTGGATTATATGTAAATAAAAGCTGCAAGAACACCTAATATTTTTTTAGTATTTTAAGTCATCAAAAATCTTGTATTTTTTCTTTTTTTCTTTTTTTCTTTTTTTTATAACTTTAAAGTATTGAGTTTTCATTTTTTTTACCAATTTTTTATCGATAATTTCTTCAATTTTTAAATTATAGATTATTTCTTTATGATGCTTATTTTATCATTGATTTTGTGTATAATAAATATTATAGAGATTAAAATAATTCTATAATTTGCAAAAAACTTTTAATTTAAAAATTGGATGACATATTTATTGAACTCAATGATACAACTCTAATCCCTCTTTTAGAAGTCATAGTAATAAATCTATTTATAATTAATATAGTAATATTTTATTTTATCTTATAATATATATTAAATAAAAAATATTAATAAAAAATAATCTAAAAATTTTATGTTAAATTATGTCTTATTGAATGAATTTATATTGTATTTAGTTGATATTTTATATTTTTCTTTTTCAAAATCAAATTTTACGTCTTTCTAAACTTTTAAATCTATCACCTTCTCAATAAAATAAAAATCATATGTATATTTATGTATGTATGTATATATATATATATATATATGATTTTTATATTCAATTACAAATATACATATATAGATAGATGGTAAAAGATACATTGACAATCTAATGAACTTATAATATAATTTAGTTCTAAAACATATGAAAAGATTATTTTTATATAAAGAATAAAAAAATTATTGTTTTATTATTTATGATAAATAAAGCTAAAGTATATACCAATTATTGATAATTTTTATTTGATAGTTTAAATTTTTTTTATACTAAAGTTTTACATATCAAACATATAATTTCTAATATAATATTATTTTAAAGAGATCTATTATAATAAATAAAATTATAATTAGAGTATTTATTTAAATTTTTATTTAAATATCAAAAATATAATATAATATATGAAGAAAAAAAGTCAATATGAAAAAATAATGTAATTTGTGTTTTTATATTATATCATATTTTTAATAACTAGATAATAGTATCATATACAATATTCTAGTATTTAAGGATTTATCCATAGATGTGACTTGGTATTAAGATATTATCACTTAATCTATTTAGTTGTTGTATTATACTAAAATATATTTATTTTTATAGCAAACTCAATAATTATTTTTTTACATTAATCTAAATAATTATGTAAAATAAATTATAATATTATAATTTTAAAAATTACTTCAATTAAATAAAAACCATTAGCTTTACAAAAAATAATAAATTAAAAAAAGATACATCTATTTAAATATAAATTATAAAATATACAAAAGAATTAAAGCTAAAAAGCTTTATTGTTTTAAAAAATATTAATGTAGTAGAAAAATATTGTATTATTATATATAGATGCAAAATCAAAACCATTCTTAATGTAATCAATATCTTTCTTCTATTTTAGTCTTGATTTGTAACTATTTGGTTTCTATGTATTTAATAATAACTATTCAAATACCTTTGTATTTAATAAATATATTTTTTATTAGTCTTTTTGTCTCTTTGTTATGTAATACTATATTTTTTTAATCATCGAATATGTTTATAAATATATTATTGATTATATTTATTATATTAAAAATTAAATAAAATCTTAAATTTTTAAATATATATTTTTTAGTCAAATTAGCTTATAATTTTTATAAATTTATTTATAAGTATTTAAAAAAATTAAAAAATATATATATATGTATAATTTTTTAAATATAAATTAATATTTTTAATTTTTAAATTATTATTTCAAGTCAATAATAAATTATATGAATATATATATATATATATATATAATTTAATATTTTTAATATTTTTATCTACTTCAATCATTATTAGTATTAGATTCCTTGCTTTGCATTTAATATAAAAAAATATTTATCATCAATTATCAAAATTTATCATTAAAGTTGAATGCATGAACAAAACTTTAGTGAACTTTTATAAATTTAATTTCCATCTCCTAGACACAATCTCAATTGATTTGTATGTATGTTTATTTGTTTGTTTATTTTGTTGTAGTAAGGAGGGAGAAAGATATAAAGCTTGAGGTATATAATGGGTAAAGCTTAGTAAAGAATAGATTGAGAAAGAAATGGAGTTGGAGACATATAATAGACAAAGCTTGGTGAGGGGCGGAAGGAGCAAGAGAGTGAGAATAAATAAGAACGTCCTACACAAGTTGGAATAGTGGAGGTATAGATGGATAATAGAAGGGTGTGCAAGAGCATGGTAGAGGTTGCATTTACATAGCATGCGGTTCTAGTATTTCTTTATAGAGGGCATACACATTCTAATTTGTGGCAATGGAGGCTCTTCTTTTTGTGGCTCTTTTGTAAAGTGGAAGTCAAAATTGAGAGACGAGAGGGTCAAAATGGAGGATCATTGGATTTGAACATAATTGAATGAGGAAGAGAAGGAGAATGAAAATATTACAAGCCATTAGGACATCAACATCAATTTGAGTAAGCTATAGACAAATAATAGCTTTAATATATAAGACAAAATAAAATTGGTGTAGAAAATATAATAAATAATATATTAAAATAAATAAAAATTGGCTTATTTATATTTACTTTAATTTTTTTAAATTACTAAATTATATGTATGTATGCATATGCATATATATATATATACACATTAAAATTTGCATAGATATTAATCATACTTATTTAGCAAAAAATTCTATGTTAATTACTTGTTTATTGTAATAAATTTAAAGTTTCTTTTAGAACAATATATTTTTAATAGTATGTACCAATTAATGTGCATTAAGAACATTTTTAAAAAAAAAAATGCAAAAATTTAAGATCATACATTATACAATTACAAAAAAAAGAAATCTTCATGTCAATTTGGAGATTAAACATGATTCATTGTAGTTAATACGTCGGGGGGTTCCACCCAGCACGACATCAGCCATGGAATCCAGGGTGGCACCACGTAGGACGACGTCTGAGCCACGTCAGACGCAGTGGGTGTCACGGAGGAGAGGAGGACAAGGCCTGCCTGGGTGGGAACGGGGGGAGGGGCCGGAAGGGGCGGATCTAAGCAGGTGGAGGGGGTCACTGTCAGAACGAGGGACCAGCAGGAATTGGTGCCGACGCTGATGCACCGCACAGCCCCCGCAACCCCGCCCTCGCCCCCCTCGCATTCTCCCTCCCTCCTTCGCCCTTTTCAATCCCCTGCTATTGCTGCTGTTGCTGTTGTTGTTGTTCCTGTTGTTGCTGCCTCCAGGATCTAGCCTTCCCCCCTCCCATCGCCTCCCTCCCTTTCTTTCTTCCTCCTTCCACTACCGTCATTACCCGACCACCAGTCCACGCACGCGCTTGCATGCTAGCGTCGATCATCGAGTAGTTGCGCTCTGAACCTTGAGTTGTGACTTGAATCCAATCGCACCGTAGCTGGCTCCGAATCTAGCTCGTGTCTCTTTCGATTTCTGGCGCCATCCGCTGTACGCGTCTCCACCAGGTCAGTCAAGACGCCTGGAGATGTGATGATGCTGGTTGGTGTCGCTGGCGGTCTGGTTTGTTAGATCGTGTGTTGGCGTCGGGTTGGGTGAGAGCTTGAATGTGCCTGGTTTAATGTTGTTGTGGATGCATTGTAGGGTGCTTGGGTCCTGTGCGGAGAAACCTAATTGTGAGGTTGGCGCCGCAACTGCTGAATTGTATTTAAGTGGTTTTAGTTTTGTGAGGGTGTTTGAGGTCGTGGCTCTTGACGTCGGTCCGCGCGTCTGCGCGAACCGAACACTAGATGATTTGGGGCGGAGGTTGAGTTTAATGGCATCGATGATGATCGAAAATCCCTTTGATTCAGAATCAGGCTTTTGACTTTTCTTTTTTTTTCTTTTTTTCTTTTTTTTCTTTTTCTTTTCGGTTTTAATGTAGTAGTCAGGCACTAGGATCAATCACCAATTTGTAGTATTAAGTTGTTGTGGCAAAGGTGATCTAGGTGAAAGTTGTTCCTCTCACGCTTTGCGATCTCGGTCGGGCTTGTAAAATTTGATCCGGTAGATCACGATCAATTTTGCAGAACTCCAGTAGATTAACTTCTTCAGGGATGCTGTTGAGAAATAGGTTTTGATTACGCAATGTTGTGGCAATGTACAACCGAAATAGCGGGCAAATATTCGTGTGCGAATGCAGAGAACATTCTAGATGCATTAATGTCATGCATCGTCTTGCAATTCCTCCTCTCTCCCCAGTTCACCCCCTTCAGGTATTGTACGTGCTTAGGGTGTAATTGATGTCTGATGTCTATATTAGCGGATAAAATATCATTGCTATCGCAGTGCCTTGTGTTATTTACTTGTTTTCGTCATTACACAATTGTTTATTTGTTTACTTGACAGTTATAGCTACGGTTGGAGACGTTGATGGATTGCTGATGGCAAGAAAGCAAGTGGTGTCCGCCGTGAATTGGAAAGTAGAGGTGCGAATCTCAGATCTTAGGAGGTGGAGAGCTTCTCCAGCGGCGATTCTGGGCTAAGAATGATGGATCCCTCCGAGAGTCCTGGAAGAAAGTTTTCAGCTAGCCACCATGACAGATTCGATCAAGCGTCGCCAGGGGGACCTGTTACTAGCAAGCTTGTCGGACCAGTCCACGGCGAAACCGTGCTTGCCTCAGAGAGATTCGACAAAGCAGGGTTGCTGGCTGCACATCTAGCAGCTTTGCACGATGCGTACATGCTGGAGCGAGGCTTATTGCCTGGGACCTCATTGCCGGATAACGAGGCGCCTCCGATTCCGCCCGTATACGCTGAGTTGCCATGGAAAGACTTCAAGTTGATGTCGCTCGCAGAGATGAAAGTCGGGAAGACACATCGGAAGCATGTCTTGGAAGGCCGTCTGTGTGGGAAGTCTCTAAAAGTCACATCTGTGGTCAGTGACTTGTCCTCCTTGATAGTTCAATATATTGATCCTTGTTGCAAGTGATTGCGTTGGATTAGATCTGAGTTTCGTTTATTACTTCCAGGTAAATGTGTTGGAGGAGGACTCGGGCCTTGCAACGAAACTCATCTTGACGAACGCGTTGCCAGTGAGGGCCAGTATGGCGCAAGCGCAGAATTGCTACCCGGAGGGTTCACGGGTTGCGGTACGAGATCCATATCTTACTCGGTTTCCTGATGGAGTGGTTGGGGTGTTGGTTGAGCGACCTAATGACATCGCCTTTCTGTCAAGGCCCGAGAATGTTGGAGAAAGTGGTAGAACAATCTATGGTGCTGTCGAATTGGAAGGCCACGACGATGATGATAAGTATGCGCTGACCATGAGCCGAGACCACGAGGATTTCTCCAGAAAGATCCATCTCTTTGAGCAGCAGATGAAACAAGAGAATTCTCATTTTTCAGGAGTTCCGGATAGCTTTGAGAAGAAGACGGCGTTATACCCTAAGCCATTTGGTCACGAGTCAAAAGAGCGAATCTCCCCTTCGAAGGACGGACCAAAGGTGAGTTCATTGTCAAAGGACAATGCCAAAGAACCCGAAGAAATTGTTGACGGTAATGCTCGGGAACGAAGTTCCTCAATTGCGGTCTCGCAACATAATCTGCCAAGCGGAAACGAAGAAGAGAGTGTCGCACTAGAAGTAGCTCCTGCAAAGACTGAGCTTATTAGAGAAGCTGAAACTGCCTTACGTAACGATGACGGTGGCGTTCCAGATGTTTTACTGAATCCTAACAATTCTTCTAGTGAAAATACACTGTCCGTGGAGACAACTTTTCAAGGTTCTGCTGAATCAGATGAGGCAACTACTAAACATGAGGAGGTTGGCGAAGAGGTGCAGAAGAGTGGTACAGGATTGAGTGAGTTGACCAGCAAACTCCAAGCTGAAACCCTAGAGGATGTTGGTCATGCAAATGGCAACCCTGTAAACGTCGAGACACAGCCTAAAGTTTCGGAAGGTGTCCCAGAGAAGAAAATCCCACTCATTAGGAAGCAGTTTCAGCGAAGCGACAGTTTGTTAGCAGTGCAGGAAGTCGAAGACTCTAAAGCTAGAGTCGACAAAGCTCATGGGGAGTCCGGCTCTGTAGAGGCTGGTAAATCTGCCATGTTGGAGAAACCACGTCACGAAGAAGAGAAGGAGAATTCTAACATCCAAGAGCAAGCTACTCAAGTGTCCAAAGACTTCGTTGAAACACACAGTTCCAATGATCTTAGAGTGCTGGGTAACATACTGTTTGGAGAGGAGAATTATGAAGGCGCAGCAGATCTTTACACCAGGAGCATACGACTTGCAGAGGCGGAGGAGGAGCGACAGGGGAAACTAGTCTGTAAGAGCGAGATTATACTTGGATACTCTAACCGTGCCGAAGCTTACATCAGGCTACAGGAATATGCGAAGGCGTTGTCGGATGCTAAGAAAGCTTTGTCACGAGATCCCAACCACCTCAAGAGCTTGTTCAGGAAGGGGCGGGCGTTGCTCGGGCTCAGTCAGTACGAGCAAGCACTCACTACACTGCAGGTGTTGCAGCCATAAACTCGAAACCTCGAGTCCAATTGTTCGTTTGCTAGAGTTTTGTTGGTTGAATGCAGTAGCTCCTGCTGCCATCTTCGTGCCGAACTTGTGATGACGTTTTCCGTTTCGTACAGGTAGCAGCTCCTCGAGCGCCGACTGATAGAGACCTTCAAGCTGCGCTGCATGAGTGTAGTACTGGAGTACAGCAAAGTTGTCATGGCCATTACGACTTGGCGCATTACTACCTAAAGGGGAGACAGGCGGGCGAGTCTCCGTTCTGCGCTGACTACATTGGTCCTGTGATTATTACCGACGTGGGCAGGGGGCGTGGACGAGGGCTTGTGTTAACAAAAGATGTGGAAGCAGGGGAACTGCTACTTGTGTCGAATCCTATCGCTTTCTTACCTTTGCAGGAGGGGGATCACTCACGTACCGAGATGTCGCAGGGATTAGTGAACGGAAAAGTCCAGGAGGGGTTCCGCAAGATTTTTGACGCTGCTCAAGCACATAACAAAGGCCTCGAGAAAATGCCGACGCTTTATGACGGAGAAAAAGCTCTTCCGTGCCCATCTGTGAACTGTACCGATTTCGAATCCGGACCTCAAGAACGCTTAAATGCCTCACGCATCCGCTGTATCATCCGGTTCAATGCGATCAATGGTGACGCTACAATGGGGTGGAAGAATCTGCCTGGCTCTGGGGAGCAAGATAGGAAGGTCGGTGTGATTCTACTCTGCTGGTTCCCTTCGATGTGGAATTGTGACTCTGCATTTTTTTTCTCTCTCAAAACCTTCGCAACTTTTGTCAACCAAGTGCGTCCCCGTCTGATCACAAAAGTTTGACTGACTTGCAGGTTGAGCACTGGGGGCTTTGGTGGTTGCCCTCGTTCATTAATCACTCATGTCTTCCCAGCTGCTGCCCAATTCTTGTAGGCAAAGCACTATTCGTCTTTGCATCCCGGGACTTGCGTGCAGGCGACGAAGTTACACGTCCCTACTTCGATATCTTTCAGCCTTTCGACCAGCGGAGGGAGTCGAGCACCCAGGGATGGGGTTTCGTCTGTTACTGTCCGCGTTGCAAGCTTGAGGACGCATTAGACACTTCACTTTCCAAAGTTACCGAGCAATATATGAAGCTGGTTAGTATTCAACGCTCTCATCCGAACCCTAAGTGAATTCATTCCTTCTGCTTGACCCAAGTTAAACAAAAATGTTTCCTGTCTCGCAGATGGAGTTAGCAAGTAAGTCCAAGTCCGAATTCGGCACCGACGAGAAGCTGTCAGAGATACAAACCACGGAAGCACTGAGATGCTTTCACATTCTGGAGAGTAAGTTGAAGGACTTCAAACTGAATGAAGCAGAAAACAATTGGGTCCGCTCATCCTTCGTGCACTACATCGATTTGATTAACGGCGACCACGACCTTCACACTCATCTGGAAACCATCGTAGAAGCTCTTGTCACGGTTTGCCCCGGCAGTGAAACCACATTACACATGGCAGTAGTTGCTAAAGACTCATCGAGGAGAACCTTCGGCAAGAAATCCGCCCAGTTCAAGGCTGCCAACCAACGCGCCCTCAACATTTGCCGCTTCACATATGGGAAGCAGAAGGTTAGCGTTCTGCAGTCTATAGTAGATAGGAATGATTATCAATCATAGCACGTCACAACCTGCGTTTCACTTCAGTGATTAGTTTACATTTTCATTTCCCACATTTTTCTTCGGGGGGGCAAAGATCTGTGTGGTTTCTGTTGATTCCTCAACGTGGCCGATCGTATTAGGGTCACTGATATTGTTAATCATGTAAGAAAGCGTGCCTGTAGAGTGATAATCTTGGGCTCACACCGACCCCGATGGCTTGAGAATGTATCAACTTAAGTTTCAGCTCAGGATCTGGTAGCCTATAGGGTTTCATTTGATAGCTGGTAATTTAGGACAGGAATCATATTGTTCATCGGATTATGATGGTGCCATAGATAAGGTGACTGCTCTCACCTCTTTGTGAGAATACTTATCAAGTCTCTTTCTCGTTCACTAGTCTTATCTCAAAGATATCTTCTAATTTACTGTCCTCGTTCGTTGACCGAGGTTTTTAAAGCGACACTGCAATGCTGTAATATTCATGAGTTTGATCGTCGTTTTCCATGGATTTGAAACATGTACATTCATCATCATATCATCAATGTATAGACGAACGTTGTCCCAAATTCTGCTGAATATGAAGAGTGTGTATTTAAATCACCAAATTTATTCACGATTATCTCGGGAAAAGTTGCATTACGTATACCAACCGCCAACTCCATCTCTTTAAGTGAGTGAAGGCTAAAACGCAACACATAAAACCCAAGTCAAAGGTGACGAACGTCGTATGAGAAGCACTACTCTTCCGGCAGTCATGTGGTGTTGTTGATTAAAGCAAAATATTTTGAGCAGGTGCAGCTAAAAAGACATTCAACTATTTCTTATTTATAGGACACTACAGCACTGTGCACGATCAGGCATACTGACCAGGGTGCCTGGTTATGACAAAGGAATCTCAGGATCACCCTTATGGGAACCTCGGCATTAACTATCTATCTGTGTCCATGGTAAGTGAGTATGCTTTGTTACTCTCTGCTCAAGTTGGGTATGTATTCTCACCACCACGCTAGCTCTGTAATGGAATATTCTCTTAGTAATTCGCTTGCGTCGTCCCTTGATCCTGTAAACTTTCGATTTACGATTCTTAACTGTACATGCACATGGCATCAGTATATGGATACGATTGCCGACAGTGGCACTCAAAACCAGAATCAGTACGAATGCCGACACCGTGGCGGTTTCACTGAAAGGGAGAATCTGAGTCCGCATAATACCAAAGACCGCTCATTGTCTGTTCAAAACTCTGCCTCGGTTCCTTCGGACCTTCCTGCACTGAGCCTCCTGCAAGCTGTTTTCCATCGAACTTCTAATCGATTACATCCTTTACACATCAAGGTAGTCAAGATAATGCAGTCTGAGAGAGGTCTTCGTCAGAGAGAAGCCACGGAAGAAACCTCGACAACTTCGACATCGGCAATTTAGATCTATGCCCAGAACCCGATTGTTGCACAGCAGGTATGTGGAAATTTGATTTCTATCAGCAGCACACGGCTGGTAGAGATGGCTTTGCTCTCCACTTTGGGCCGGGTATGTCCTTGATGTTTAGAGCACAAGCCTATTTTTGATGATGGAGAAAGTTCAAAGTCCTTAGGCTTGCTTTGTTAAATAATCTTACATGTAACTGTAGTTTTACCAACTCGTGCTCATGATAATGCATCTAACCATTACTGTAGCATAGAAGAGTCTGCAAATATAAAATACTGTAAATCCAATAAATTCAATATGTATTTTCTATAGTTTTTAGTATAGGTCTTAATAATGGCAATCTATTCTATACTTTGATTATATATATATATATATATATATATATATATGATGTTGCAAAATATGGTGCATTTGCAACACTAATTCTAGTTAAAAATTTAGGAGGAATTTAAAAGAATAGCAAATTCTAAAACTATTTGTGAGTGTTATTGTAAATTAAAGATATTATTCAACTTGTTCATTAATTTTGAATAATTTTTTCATTGTAAGTTTTTATTTTATCATTTCATTATTAGTTTGGTACTTGACATCTATTATTTCTTATGTAAAGAGTCAATAATAGAATACTATCATATTTTTAATTTTTTTTGAACATTTAAAATTTTATTATTTGAAAATATTTTTTGAATTTAGAGATGATTTATGTAGACAAAAATTTGATATTTGCACATATTAAGATATTGTCCACCAAAATGTCTCTTTTGTTGCAAATTCATTGTTTCTTGTCTATAAACCTAATATTATTATTCTTAATCCTTCCATCACTTTTTTTCTATTCCTTATGACTTTGTAAAATCCTATGCTTACTAATTTGCACCTCAAATCATTATTTTTGGATTTATTTAGTTTATTCAAAAAGATTAGATTGCAATCCTCTTTATTTTATAGTTTTATTAATTTTTTTATATATTTGAATAATTCTAATCAAAATTTCTTTGGTAGATTTTATTTTTAGACCTTTGTATAATTTTTTTTCTTTATCTTTTTTGTAAAGTTGGTACTCACAATCCATCTATGTTACCTTTTATTATGAAGATGATAATTGTCATATAAATTTGGTTGCTATATATATATTTGGTTTAGGAAAAATATATATATATATATATATATATATATATTCAAACTCCATACTATAAAAAACCTAGAAACTTTAAATCTAATAAAAAGTTTATAATATTATTTAATTTGTATAAAGGTTAACAATCAACAAAAAGTTGGATCTTTTCAAATTTGGCAAAAAATTCATTTAATAATATTAAAGAACACTGGCTTAAATTCTAACTTATTATTCAAGTTTTTATTAGTTTTTTGATTTTACAAATCTTCTGAATTGTCGTGTCTTGTACTATCCTACTTACCTACTTGTCTTGCTCTTGAATTTTGCAAGCTTAGGCAACTTTCCTGTGGTGGAGAGGAGATTAGTGTGCTGCAGTTGTACAAGCGGGTTGCGGTGCCAAAGCATGTCCGGCCTGCATTTCAGGATTTTGTCGGTGCGGGTCTATGTCACTAGGTCACATGTCGCTTCGGCTGTGGAAATTTCTGCACACGGCACAGTTCCCGGTGGGGACTACACGAGGGGTTTCTGCAGGTTTTCATGTGGAGTGTCGCGCGCCATGGCGTTGATATTGTCTCGGATAGATCATGGTGCGTGAAGACGGAGGGCTCTTCTCTCGCCGAGCTTCAGGCTGGACTTGCGCAAAGAACACCAATTCAGTGACGAGACCCACAAATGTTTTTTTTGTTGAAACCACTGATGCCGATCCAAATCTCTCTAAATGATCTCTACTGTTTGTTTGTTTGTTAGTTTTTTTATTTATTTATTTCCTAAACGCTGTTATTAAATCTGCACTACTGATGCTTGCCACGAGACTCGGTAGTTACTTGCAGTGCCATGCTCCATTCTGCATCACTGTTGATTAGTTATGGCCGTATAAAAGATGGCTATGAATATAGTTGCATGACCATATTCAGCAGGTTGATGCCACACGCTTCCTTTATTCTCTAGATTTTTCACATTTTTAAGTACATGTCATTCATTGAATCGTTGTAAGGGATGATTTTGGCTTGGAAACTGTCATTGCTCTGCGCCTAAATGTTGAATTAGTGTAGCCAATACGTAATTTGAGTTGATGTGTAGGGTAATGCAACATTTGATGTTCTTTTCGAAGATGGATTTCCAGAGAAGATAGCGAACAGTAATCCGAGAGAAGCGAGTTTGGAACGAGAGTCAACTGCTGGGTAGAAAAAATATCTCACGCTCCTCCAGCTTAAATAGAATCTTAACTTGGCCTTGGGAGATGTATTCGGTCTCGACTGTCCCATCTTTCCTTACGAGGTCTAGTCTCTTCCTATCCTATGAGTTGTGGGACTTGACCGTTTCTGCCTGGCTCAACAAGCACTTATGTACATTTAACATTCTAGATTAGCTTCTGTGAAGTTTTTGTCCTTGTATACAACAGTTCAATAATTCTGTAAAGATTACTAAGTATTAAATAAACCGACTTTAAGTGCACCTGAGCACTGATAATGCAAAGAACGATAGCTGACACGAACCACGATTAAAAGACGTTCGAAGAGATTTCAGATTTGGACACAAGGTTCATAGAATTTTTCGAATATGCATTAATTTATTAAATGAGACAGACTCTATTCTTTACAAAATCTAAACAAGTCGTGTGGATTAGCTAGAAAACCTCTAAATCTTCGCGGCAAAATCCAAGCCGCCAGAGATCAGATCCTTCTTGCTGCTCACTGAGGGCCTCTGTCGTGCAACTCTGGCAAGAAGCTTGTTTTCATCAGGAGACCCACCCTCCAAAAATGCACCCACTACTTTGCCATCGTTTATCCAGTAGGCGCCGAATTTGGAGCCTGAAGCGCTTGCTCCATCTAGACCCCAGACGACAGAATCACCAGTATTGTCTCCATAGAATTGCCATGAGAGGTCGAAAGATCGTGAGTAAAAGAAGGGCAGGTAGTCGTAGTCGTCCACAGTTTCGCCTTTCTCAGCGGCTTTGATGGCCTGGATTCGCAACAATTTGAACATTTCAATATAAAGGCGTGATTTACAACGAAAATGTAAGAGTTAAATTACCAGAATACACGGGGTAGAATACCGATTGGACGAAAACTTGGGTTATATTACAAACCTGAACAGCTTGGATAGCTGATTTCCGGGCATGGTCCACGTGCTCGACACGTCGCCTGTCACCATACATCTTTAATGGGAATGTTGCAATATCACCGACTGCATACACGTCTTCCGCGCTTGATCTGAAAGAAGAATCCACCTGTGATCATACGATAAATAAATAAAAAGTAAGTGATAGTTCGTGACATGTTCCGAAAGAGATTCATGGATTCGAAAACATGCCGCTCATGCTGATTCCCCGAAGTACATAATAGTTGGTTTGAAGATTGTTACCTTGAAGCCACCTTTTTCTTCCTCCAGCAAGCCTTTGAATGGTCCTAGGTTAGGTCTGGCACCAATACCCACTACTACAAGGTTGGTTGACAACGACCGGCCATCTCCCAGGATTACCTTCACCACCTGTATCAATTGTTCGTCTTAGACTGGAAGCAAGACAATTGACATTATTTCACTCGTAGTTCAACGATGATGCATAGAAAAGCAGAAAAATTAAGAATGGTGAAACAACATTGACCAGTAGTAGGTTCTGAAATTCAGGTTCGACGGCAAGAATTTAAGACTTGAGGTTATTCACTGGATATTTGACGTACAGACATGGACACGCTCCATGTCATTATTTCTGTGTGGTCGGTAAGAAATTTACATTGCCCTGATCATCTTTCTCAAACGCAGTCACGGATGTTCCTTTGATGATGTTGATACCCTTTGCCTTGTAATAGCTTTCGTAGAACGAAGCTATTTCCGGTGTAAACAAGCGAGGCACTGCGGATCAGCAAGTGAAACGTTCAGAATCATGTAGCTGAATAAACCTCATGGTGTGATCTACGCATCAAAAATAACAAGGTCGAGTCTCCGAGTTCAAAATATGAAGGGAGACTGAGAAGGTTGAACATAGTTGATGAGCAAACATTGAAGGCAAACTGTGAAGGTGAAAAGCCTTGTTTCAGAGCCAAATTAAACAGGTAGGAGTTGCACGTCTCAATGATAACACGTAGGGTAGTCACAGTTAAGGTGTGGATAAGAATCTCACTGAAATGTGGGTCAGGGAACACCATAGTCACCCTGATTGAGTTGAGGGCAAGACACGCAGCCAATTCCACACCGATGTAGCCTCCTCCGACAACCACAGCTTCGCCTCCTTTGTTGGCTCCAATCTCTTCCACCAGCTTATCGGCATCATCTTTTTCTCTCAGATAGTGAATACCTCCAGCATCAGCTCCAGGAGTCTTGAAGTCGGCCAGGTTAATAAACTGCAAGCCATACCACGCAACGTATGAATAGCAAGTTAAGGAAGTTCATGTAAGGAGACGGTGAATACTATGAATGCAAAGGTTTGAAGAGTTATCAAACAAGTGGCAACTAGAGACTTACTGTAGAGCCAGTTGCAATCAAAAGTGAACCATATTCAAAAGTTTTCCCTTGCGCAGTTGTAATGGTCTTGCTCTTTGTGTCTGCCTTAGCAATCTCGGAGCTCAAGTGAAGATCAATGCCTACACAAAATGTATACATGATTAAGTACTTGTTCCCATTTCAAATGATATTCTGCGATGGCTTGATGAAACCGTTTTTACTGGACAGTTCGCTGCTATACCAGTCGTGAATGCTCATCTCTCAAGTCCCTTACCATTATCAGCATACCACTCCGGTGCTTGCCTCTCTCCACCACTGCCAACACATGTGTGGAAACCAGGGAGCCTTGCAGGCGCTGCAAAAATTACGGAGAATAAACCTCTTAGTACCAACAATCCACTCTTTTGAGCCGCAACAAACGTCTGCAAGTAACTCCTACCTACTCAGCCCCGTTTACGGGCTTGTATTTGTGTACCTAGCTAGCTCGTGTTCTGGTCCATGCCACTCCGACAGAAACCAAAACGTTGTAGTTGCTATGTGGACCTAGAAAATATAAATGAATGAATAAACCAAAAAGGACGAAGCAGAAAAAGCAGCATGGAATGAAGTATAAGTGCAATGTGTTTCCAAAGCTTTAATACTCACATTCAGGAAACAAGTATGCCTTGCTCAAGGCGGGCCGTTCATAGGGCGCAACCTGTTGGGGTATCAATACCATGTTGTTAGGGTCAAACAACTCACTATTCACAGACGACAAGACATTGTAACAGAATGTCGAAGATCACCAGACTTATCATATACATTTGAGCAATTTGAAGAGCAGTTCTAAGCAACGTGGGGCACCCATTTTCAGCATGGCAACTGCACAGATACGCTATGTATTTAGTACCGGTTCTTTGGAGAAAATTGCAAGCTCTCCAGGATTCACACCCAACTTTACAAATTCCCGCGCTGCGTATCCCTGCGAATTTTAATGAAAGAAATACAACTTTAACTTCAGAACTTCCCCATATGTTTCAAGGTTAGGAACGAAGCTTGAAAAGAAAAGAAAAGAAAAGAAAATTAATAGCAAAAATGAGGACCTCATTCTTCACTGCAGAGATCACCATAGCTGCAAAATAAAAGAATCTCTTACCCCTGCAACACCTCCGCCTACTAGCACGTACTTCAGCATAGCTGCGTCCATTGCACTGTAGCAATCGCGCTGGAATATTCAAAAACCTGCTGCACAACAAGGCGAAGTCAAATTCCAAATCGGTAAGCTTCCCACACTTCCTCAAATTGGGTAGTTCACAATTCAAAAATACCTTCATCAAACATTGAAGGCCCAACGACGACACTACCAACACATCATCAACACAATCTACAAACAACTCCAAAACTCCCGTACGAGAGTCCGACACTAAAACCCACGCACGCACAGGCACCCGACACAAAGACACACTCGGATTGCATCAGGAATTACGATCTCTATCACGAATTCAACCACGCTAGGGCCGATTGGGCAACAACAGAAGCAAACCGCGACCACGTGTTAAGCTCGATCCCACAAACAAAACTCACGATTCACAGCGTGCCCGAGTGTGGCTGGAGAAGGGGCCCTGACGGATCACTGCACCAAACTGAGCGCGGAAAGTTGCAAAATTGATCAGTTGGGTGGGAATGCCAAGTGACCAGCGCCGTGGATCCGAGCCCGGAGGAGAGCTAGTTTGATGATAGCGTCGAATTTCCTTTCTTCCTTCGCCATTTGGCAGGGCCTTGTAGCGTCGATGTGAGAACTGGAAAGCGCCCTCGGCAACGAGGAGGGCAAACGGCTGCGGCGATGGGACGACGTCCCCCCAAGACCGGACCCCTAAGGGTGCCCTAATTCTGGGGTCCAGGGCACCCCTCAGACCACGGTCACCCGCCCTTTGAATGATATATCCCTCCGTCCGTGGATTAACCTAGTAATCATCCTATGGATGAACGAAACTTCATGCTTCTCAGGGGTGCAGTTAATTTTTGTTCACACTCTGCTAACTTCTTTTTTATTATTTGGTGGAAGTGTAGCTTTATTTTTTCATATGACTGAGTTATTGGGTACCTTTGGAAAGTATATCATGTGTTGAATTTTGTTTCATATATGATTGTTCACATTTAGTATGTGAGGTACCGTTATTGCATTTTTAGATTTCATTTTTTTTTTGTAATCTTTTTGTAAGCTTTTTATTCATGTGTGTATATTTATGTTGACAAATAATACATTCTTCATAGCTCATAACATGTAATTGAGTTCGTGTGATGATTTTGAAGGATGTGTATTCTGGTATTATTTTATTTTGTTTTATTTCAACACTTGATTTAATAACAATGACAAGTATGTAAAATCCAAATATTAATGAGGCACTAAAAACTGTTCCATTGTAAGAGCTTCACATGCGATTTGTAAGATAAACTTTTAGAATCTCATCCTTCAATTGCATTTTTTTTAGAATAGATGTTATTGGAAAAATGTGCAAAATACACACAAACTTATAATTTTTGCGTTCTAGGAACATTTTTATTTTACATTGCAAAAAAATTTAGCTGCTTAAGTAAAAATTTATCATCAGCAGAATAAAAGACAATACAACTTCACTCCTTTAAATGATAAAATTACATGTAAAAATCCATGTGCTTTCATAAATATATTAAGTATTTACAAATACAAAAAGTATTCAACTTTTGAATTTATATTACCGTCATAACTTTATTTTAAAATTTTATGCAGTTCGATAATTAAAAAGATAATACTAAATTTAATATTGATTTATTTTAGAATTTTTTTCATACAAACCATTCTAATTCTGAAATATCAATTGATTTGGGGAACCACAAACCCCTTTTCCTTCGTGGACATCCTTGTGTGGTTGCTTACATTATTATTTAAAACAAAAAAAACAAATATTGTTGTTCTTCCAGTCATTTGTGCAAGTTGACTGCATAATTTTTTAGTTTATTTTCTCTCATATGGAATATACATCTAAATTTTAGTATTTGATATCAATCATTCATCCACAAAAAAAAGTCTTAAACTTGATTTACTTAATTTTATTTGTTTAATGATTCTTCTCAATAGTAATAATATCATTATCAAAAAAGATTAAAATAAGAATGATATTATTATGTTCATATAAGGGTACATAGCACAACAATATCCATGCATTAAAAGAGGTGTCCACCTAGCAATTCCTTTGATTTATGATCTATTAAAGTCTATTGTCATGTAACAAAATATTATATAGTAAAAATATTGTTATATGACACATTTTTAAGTAGTTCATCAAGAAAATATATATATATATATATATATATATATATTGTAAGTTTCATTCATCTAGAGATTTAATAATTTAAAGTTATTAATTGAAGCATGTAAAAAAAAAGAAAAAAAAAAAAAAAAAAATGATGATGATGATGATGAAAGAATTATCTTGAAAAACTGAAGTTATGGTAATTTATATATTAAAAAACCTATTTATGGTTTTTTAATATTTTTAACAGTTATGTTTAATGTGATCAATTTTTTAATTTTACTTCTTTGTAATGTTAAAAAGAGTAAAAATTATAAGTGTGTACATTCACAACATTACACCAATATTATGTGTTACAATGTATCCTTTAACCTATTTATTGTGACAAGAAAACAAATGAAAAAAAATAACTTGTTATTAAAAAATATTGTACAAAAACTACTTAAAAACTTCTCACACAAATTATAAGTAGTAGTTGTTTTTGTATCATTTTGCCACATGTTTCCTAAATCTTCTTCATCTTTTAAATTCTAAAGTAGCTGTAGCTACTAATTGCTATTTACGTGATTCTTAAGAATTTTTGAAAGAAGAGAAGCATTAATATAAATTCAGTTTGCATTAAAATAAATATAAATGTAAATGAATTTAATTATATATAAACTTATTTGCAAGAAGATTGCTTTACACATACTTTAGAAGAGTTGTATTAAGAGCATCTTGTGATTTATGTCCTATTCAAGGTGAACAACATTTAACAAGTTTTGATAAAAGATTGATCTTATTAATAATATTATAATAAAAATCTAAATTATAAAACTCGATAATTTTAGTACAGTCTATCATTATGCTACAAAATAAAATCATATATTGTTTTAGGAATTCCAAGAATGTATTGCACAAGAAAAAAATAAAAAGAAACGAAAATTAATTTGAGTTCAATGTGAAGATTCTTGAACGTTAATTACATAATTACTAACTAAAAACAATTATCAAAATTTCAAACTAAGTGTTGTTGATTTTTTATGATTACAAATAAATAAAATTTTCCACTAATTTTTCCATTAAAGGACTATCATTTACATTTCTAAAATAATCAAAACATTTCGTTACAAAACCAGGTAAAACGCATTTCATACATGAAGTTCATTACTCTTCTAGAGCCAGGGGCACATCCTGTTTATGGCCAAAGAGCAGGGAAAAAAAAAAAAAAAAAAAAAAAAAAAAACTGAGGTGGATTAGAACAGCAATTGTTTGTAATTAGTCCATTCCCCAAAAGAGGGGTGAAAAAATATTAGAATGTAGTCACAGATTCGTCAAGTTTCCATGATTCACAAGTCTAATGTTCTACTCCCGTACTTTTATAGGGAAAGTATCCAACAATCATGAGCAGGTTAAATTCAACTGCTAAATGTGTTCGTATCTGTGGCTTTGTATAGTGGTCTCATTAAAAGATTCGAACTCAGAATGGAACATTGAGGTGACTCCCAGCTTGATTATCACATCTGAGAGTTGAGTAAAGGAAAAGCAACTAGTTGAGTTGAGGATTTACTTGATGGGGCGGACCTCAAGAAGCGAGGTCAACCTGCCAAGAGATTATGTACTTGGTTAGAATGCTAGCACAAAAGAATATAAGGTTGAAAATGAAACTCTAATTAACAGACTTTTAAACAACAGTCGATAGTAACTTTCAAAGATATTTAATTTGTACGCCTCACTTATCAAACCATATTTTCAAGTGGATGACATGGAGTGGCTGTCAAATATGCCATATGGTCTCTTCTTTACGTCAGGAATATAGAATAGAGCCCGGTATAAGCTTTGCTGGTCATTGAAATTGGTCAACATGTTGCTCAAGTATATCTACAGCAGTATTCAAATAGGTATTCCAGTTCTTACTGGAAAGGGTCAATGCGAGGATCGTGTTCACTAGCCAGTGCCATGCCTGTGCAGAGACATGTTGGACACATCACCTGCAAGTGTGTTCAATTCCCGGTCAGCAACGACTACATAAAAGAAAGAAACTAAGGCTATATATTGCCCTTTGATAACGTAAGCTTTGAACCGTGTAACATTCTGGCTTGCATGTCTGTAGAAGGGAGACAAAGGAAAATTCAATCCAAGAAGATGAGCGAACCTCCCTGAATCCAATTGTGAAAGGACGAAAAACACTTGGAGCACACATCCACATCGTACAGGTTTCCGAACTACAGATCGCAGAAGTACTGATGTGCGCTTCAGATTAAATTCCTTCAAATTAACAAGCCATATTCCAGAACTGTAATATTACGCTTAAGATAAGGAGCGGGCCAGATTAAGAACCTTGGTAGCACCAGCGCAATTCGGGCAACGTTCGGTGGAACTTGATGAAGCTAAAGCAGCTGTGGTTCCACCGTTCTCCATACCAACAATGGACCCAGAACCAGCACAACGTGCACATGCCAAGTACCCTGCATTCCAGCAGAACACAATTATGAATTTATCATTCCTTGTCTTCCACAATTGTGGAATCTGTAACAATGTAGAATAGACCCTATCAAGAAGTAAATGAGAAGACAGTGGAAAATGACTCACGAAACGCTCAGATTAATAAATAGTATCTTAAAAGTTCATAAGGTATTATATATAGAATTGAGACGAACCAGTGCCGTGGCAGTATTTGCACCGCTGTTGTTCTTGCCTCCTCACGTTGTTAAGCTCCACAACCATGAGAGATGTAATGACTCCGACAGAACCGCCTGAAAACGATGCCACTATAGGATCCACTTCACTACGCCCACACACGTTAAATTTTAGCTTTAAGCAACCATAGGTTTAATGAAGATTATACAAAAGAATACATATTTTGATATGTGTATATGTTTAAAGCTAATATGTGTGTGTGTGTGTGTTTAAATATATACATATATAACCTTGTAGACACAGAAGTATAAAAATACGGCCCTCTTTCAAACTCCATGAAGTGAAGTGTTTTTGTATGAAAATAATGTTGAAAAGATAGCATGGCTGACAGGCACAAGATAAAAACTAAAGCGATGAGTTTGAAAGCACCTTAGCTGCATGGGAAGGTGTATATGGCGAATGAAATCTGCGTAGGATGTACCTCCAATGCCCAGCTTCAGCTCCAGCTGTTCTCGGCAATACATATCCCACATCACACTGATAAGGGAGTAGTTATAAACTTTTCTGATAATAATAGCAATTTAAAGGTGAGCACTATCGATTATTCCAACAATAACAAATCAAGTATTTCACAAGACACAGAACAGGCAATATCTTACAGTAGGAGCGATAAGGCCACCGAAAAGGACGATTCCAATCACAATTATGAGGCATGTTCTGAAATACTGGTTCAAAGTTGCTTGAGTCTGCAAGTAAAAATATTATGTTAAATTACTGTCCAAAATCAACAGGTCTATTTCCGAATGCATCTTCATGCCAAAAGAATCTTCAAATGATGACGATCAAATTATACGCAATTTTAGGTTAATAAATTAGGTGACGATCACGCATGACATCAACCAGTCATACATTGTTAATATTAAACAAATAACCAGTCATACATTGAGGCTCACGAATTTTGGAGCTACAACTTAGGCCAGATTTGTAAAAGCAGGTCAGATCAATGTAAAAACTACATAGATCACAATTCTCACTGGCATATACACAATGATTCTATCTCAAAGCTTAACAGGGTGAGGAGCACTACAGTACACGTTCCAAAAGACACCTCGAGTGAAACGCTAAGAAAGCAATCACAACCACGTGACATTCTTTTACCAACATGAAGCTGCTTCGGCGAGGTAACGCTTCAATTAGACAAAGCCCTAAAACCTTCACCAATGAGCTGACTGCTGTTAACTTCCAAATCTATTATCCAAAACGATGTAGTTAAACACACCATTGGGGCGAGCAGTGGGATGGCAGACGTGTACTCTGGCATTTCTTCGTTCTCAGCAACATCCTCAATGCCTTTCTCCGTACTCTTGATTTTGTGCTGAATGCGTAATCTTCTAACCTGGAAAATACACCACATTGTGGAATGATGAAAAATCCGTTAACCATTTTCTACGAAAAGTTGGCTCTGTTACTTGAATCTGAGTTCATCAACAGCACGGGGAAGTACCACATTCTTGTTGCAAAACCAATAATATAAAATATAAAATAAGCGAGGTTCACAATATTAAAAGACTGGCGGGCAATCTATCAACGCATCTATACACGTCCAGAAGTGGATAATTCCGTGTTGAAGTCAGAAACCTCCAACTTCTGACTTCAAATATGTTAGCTCCATTCCGTCATTTCAAATTCTACAGGCTGGTTTTACTAAAAATATGATTGAGATGTGTGAAACCAAATAAGAACTTACGATGACGAAAGAGTCCTTCTTTATCTGCACTTTTTAAGACAGCTTATGGTCACAATAAGCCTCTGGAACAACTGAACACTAAATAGAATAAACTGACCTCTTCCATGAGAAGGAAGATTTTGTTGCGGCGCCTTGTGATGTTATCCCGAATCTCTTGAAGGTCCATCTGAGCAAAGTCCATTACCGTATCACGCCCTTCAATAATGCAAAAAGCATCTGCATCTTCCGCTCTGCAATAACCGTGATCAAAACCTTCTCTGTCAAAGTTGCACTGACAAATGCGACGCCACCAGGCTACTCGGTTGGCTGCTGCAAGCGTTTAAAAACAGACTATAACATCGTGGTAAATATCCACGAGTGGCATGAAGAACAATGCACGGGAACGTGAAATTAAGATAGAAACATGGACAATTCGTGCATATTAGCTAAACCACAGGGTAGTCAAGACCATAACAAAACTATACCCGGATGACATGGCCGAAACTTTGACAGCGTCGCCTTCAACGCTCTTGGCATTTTTACCCTTGTCGCTTCCCGCTACACCTTTCCACTCCATCTTGCCTCTCCATTGTCGCAATCCGACACGGGCATTCCCAATAGCACCGGGTGGACGCAGCGTCCTCCTCACCTTCAACTGGGGCAGCGCAAGACCACCGCCTCCAACCGTCCATTGCAAGCAGGGCATCTTCAGGATTCCAAAGAAACCGTCAAACAAATTGGCTAAACCCCTGGAAGCCCCTAGTCGCAGAGCATGAGGATCCGCCCCGCTGGTTACACTGGATCTCCCGAGAACTCAACTGCGATTCTCCAAAGATACCAATGGAAATATAATATAAGAGAGTCTGAAAACCAACTCCTCAACACGCAAAACACAGCTTGATGCTACTCAGCCCCGACAGCTCTCCAAAATTCTTTCTGAGATACAACCCTGATTGCTTAAGAACACGATGGCCAAGGAAACTAACACTTTCACTGCCAATTCAATGTGACTCAGTTCACACACTCAAAAGGCTTTCCCCTCAGCTAAGTCGCAAAAGCCCTTGCAACACACACTAGCCTCCAATCTTCGCGACAACAAAAAAAACCGGCAGCTACCCGAAAATTGCAAGGCACACGAACCCTACAAAGAGTTGCGCGAAGAAATCAGAACACAATCTTCGCCACAGTGCTGCAAAGACAACATTCACGCAAACCCCGTCAATTGCTGTGAAGAAATTCAACGATTCCGGCCCACTACAGTGCGGCGCCTGAACCTCTCCCGAAATCCTCAACAAAATCCACCAAACACTATATTTGACCCCGTCCCCGCCCCTCTATTGCCATTACCTGTAAATCCCGTCGCCACCACAAAATTGCAGGTTCATCTACAATCTGAGATAATCTTATACGTTGGGTTGGGATGGTAAGGCTCGCATTCAAGAGGCGATTGATTCCCATGCCAAGGACGAGCGGGTGAGTTCCTCCTGCTCCGGAAACATGGACGTGGAACTCTCCCAGAGCATATTCGGGAACGGAACCGTGAACTTTCGGGAACCCTTTAGGAGCTTATGGGAACACCCCAGTTTCTCTTTTGATGCCATCTAGACTTCGACACCCAAAGGGCGAAAAAATAAGAATAGGAAAAAGGGCAAAAACATACCCATGAGGGCTATCCTACTGCCTTGCTGTGAACAAGGAATATACTCTGGAAAACTGCAACGTTGATTGTGAATAGAAGGCTGCTGCACTCCCTGGTTCACCCCACCTTGTTGAATGTCACGAAAAAGCTACATTCCTTAAAAAAATTGACAATCCCCTCCCCCCACTGATGTTGCTCTACCAGCATTCCAATTTAGAATCTTGCTGCGGCAGTGTCAGGAAATGTAGAGTGGTTTTCAGAAGTTGAATCATACTGGCTCCACTTCGAGTACAGTGCAGAAGGTTGTGAACAGTATTGAGTTGGCCATAAATCATGCAGTACTGGTGGAAATGGTCTTCGATTCCCGATTAGTTGTTTCAGAGTTGTTGCTAACTAGGAGAGCCAATGGAGAATGTGAGTGAACTAACATCACAGGTTGCTGATGACAAGACTTTCTCAGAACATGAGTTCGTTAGTTGTTGCTATTGAGAGCCTAGGAGTCCTACATTGCAAGCATCTTAGGTCAAGAGGGGAGCATTGACAGGACTTCCGTTCGCTCCATACACTTACATGATTTTTATTGCCCAGTGCGAAGTGAAGTGAGAAACCAGGGTAAAGAAAGAAAATAAATAAATAAAAAATCTCTGTTTACAAAAAGTTTTTTCTTTGAATTGGTATGTACTGATCAACAAATCTAAGTATGAAATAGGCCGTCTAGATTCCTCCTCTACCGTGTTCATATGTGATGCTATCACAGCCGCTTTGCTACTCCACACGGCTGGAAATCTTGGGCTGGCTAGGCAACCACGCTCCAGGTCATTCATAAGTGACGACTCCGTCATTAACAATCACTTCAGCACTCACTTCCTGTATCATCATCTTGATCACTTACTACTGCGGCAGCCTACAACACATACAATAAGTGAACGTCAGAAGAGCCTTCTTCAAGAAACACTTCTCTATCAAGTATATCAATCATCGAAACAGGGATTTTGTAGTTAAATCTCTACAAATTCCTCCATGCCACAGCTTTTTACAGAGATATTGAGGCAGCATATTTTAAAGGGTTTCAAAACAAAACTACAAGTAGGATCCCCACCTGGCGAATTGCACGCAGAGTGGCCGCAACGTTGGATTCTGAACGATCGACCCAAGTCCTTGACCTTGGAGCTGGGTTCGGGAGAGTGGAAGCCTGACACCGTCTCAAAAAGTGAGTGAAAATCATTGCATCGTCGAGAGCCTTAAAACACAAAAACCTTGTCTCACAGCAGTAAAACTTCAGGGATATGTACTCTAGAAGAAGTGGAGCTCAAAACTATACCTGGATCCTACTTTTTTCGAAATACAAACCACCATTATCAATAGCCCTCCTGGAATCGGTGGCATGGACATCCTTGAGCTGCAATAGAAAGTAGATATTTAAAATAAAAGACTGCAAAATATTAGATAATCCAAGAATATTATGATTCGATCTAACCGGACGGCATAGCATGGTATAGCATTGGTAATTTGCAGTAGAGGTTGAGCATGTTATACCTGATCCGAATTGTGCGCAGAGCTTGCAGTAGTCTGCGGTGGCCAGGAGCTAGGGAGCATAGCACCTAATTGAGGTGGAGGTGTGGGTTGGAGTGCTCGTCCAAAAGAAGGATAATTATGCGGTAATTGATCTCCTTTACTTAAAGAATGATCCTGATTTAACGATGGTGACCTTGAGACCGTAGGTGAAATTGACAGAAAAGGAATAACAGGCGGACCTTCGGGGCTTTTCCTGCCAAATTGGGGGTTGGTACTGTGCGCAACAGGTGAACCCATCAACCCACGAGCTACTCTTGCCGGTGACTCGGGCGGTGAGAGAGCACAAATATTTGGCCCCTTCGGAGACGAGCTTGCTGACGACATGTACCATCCATCGTCATACTCAATCACAGACGATGACGAATCGTTCCTGTAAGGTCGATGTTGTGTCGATTCGTAGCCAAGGCGCTCAGAAACTTCAACGGACTGATCTTCGTGTATAATAACCGCACGCTGTGAGCCTGACGCTATCTCCTCTTGGAAGTGCCCGCTGCCGCCCAGCATGCGCGATCGAAGCAGATTGTTCAAGTCCAAGCTATCATTAACCCTCAGAGACAGGTTTCGTCGTTCGGTATCAGCAAAGCCTAGAATATTGCTAGTTTGGATCTGTGAACCATTATCCTTTGCCCAACGACGACGGCTTCTAGGAGTCACAGGTTGCCCAACGTTGGCCAAAGCGGACTGGTCTTCTTTCACTATCTGAGGGACTTGATTCTCCAGCCCAAGTGATTGGTTTCTACCCTCTACAGAAGTTCTAACTTTCTCTTTCACGTTGGTCGAAGTTCTGCGCATATCCAAAAGAGCTACAGATGCATGTGATTGGAGGGTAGGCTTCCCGAGTGCCTTTTTCGGAGTTATCTTTGAAACCTTCTTGGCAACTTTGTTAGGAGACTTGCGAGGCGCTGTATCAGGACGCTTAATGGGACACACTTCAGGAAATTCGTTGGGAAGATTGCCAGGAATATCATTCGGAAGATTTTCAGTAAGTTTCCCATCATGTTTTCCATCAAGTTCTCCATCAAGTTCTCCATCCAGTTTTCCATCAAGTTCTCCATCAAGTTCTCCATCCAGTTTTCCATCCAGTTTTCCATCCAGTTTTTTATCCAATTTTACGGAGGGTTTATAGGGAAGAGAACTAAGGGGCACATCAGGGAGCGTTGAGGGTAGTAGAGATTCCTCATGCACCTTCTCAGCGACATATTCATGGCCGTTCCGTGCGTCAGATTCTTCACTTGTAGCCGACTCGTTGGCGATGCTTTCATCAACAGACAGCGATTCTTCGTCCTCAACGGAAGGCTGGCCGCCAGGACTTCCAGCGAGGCTTTCAGCAGAATCCCCCCATTGACGAACAGTATTGTTACCTACAACCAGGCTGTCAGGCTCCTTGAAACCACCGACCTTACACGTATCGTCCTCATTATGGTCTAACTCATCAGACCCTCCAGACTGTGTTTGTCGGTGCGCTTGCACCTGCGACTTCAGCATAGATTGGTTGAGTGATTTCTCGTGCTCGAACTCCATGGCGAACCGGCTCTGGACTTCGGCATCCCACCGAGTTCGAGAATCAGGCTCGGAATCTACGTCAGACTCCATGGTTGTCAACGCATCCACGTAGAAATCGTCGTTACTTGCATCTTCTTCATCGCAAGACAATCCATCATCATGGTTGGATCTTGAAGTCCGGCGTCCCAGTGCTGCATTCTGGATGTCTTTAGCATTAATCTTAAGGGGGGCCAGGACGGGACCTTCGGCAACTTCAGGGAGTTGCCGCCTCTGGAATCTGCGCTCCGGTGATCGAGGCTTTTCGGGCGAGCCTGGCTCATCCGGCGTGAGAACCCCCTCGATTGGAATCTCAAGCACCCGGTCCAATCGCCTTGAACGCAGATCGGGGGTGAAATCGCCTGTAAACCCTTCGAGATTCTCGAAGAGAGCTGACGATAATCGTTCTCTGTTATTTTGGATTATTCCGCAACATGTTCAGAGTTTCAGTGTTGTCAAATTCCCTACTTGACAAACTGGAATCACTATTCACTGTGTTCATTTCGAATGGTGCAAAAGTGCTGATGAATTCAAAGCATTAAGAAAAACAGTACCTGGTATAAGTCTTTGCACCGTCATTGTTCGAGAATTCCTCAGCTGCACTATTCTTCTTCTGGCACAGATGTAGACAGAAAAAAAACGTTAACATATGATGCTAGCTACTGTGCTGCGACCCAACTATCCATTGGTCTACTACAGGAAATTCGAGAATGCGGATAGTATGGTCAAATTAATAAATATCTGAAACTGGGGAGGTTTGGTAGGATATGCAGGATGAGAACAAAGCACCTACTTGTAGTTCGGCCTCTCGTTGTCTCTGTAATTGTTCAGCTTTCAATAGTTGCGAGCTGACCCAATTAATTTTAAAAAATGTTGGATCTGTATACCTCCTCACACATGCACCTCGTCCAGCTTCATCAAACCTGATAAGCAAAGATTACGATAAATCAACAATCACTAAGGAATCCTGACGGAAAAGAAACAATAACAAGAACAACAACTATCCATTACAAGAATGGACATGTCTATCTGCAGATGCCAATTCGCTCAAACTCTGCGTGAGCTGCGTACTTGTCAAGAAGAAACAATCGAGGTGGACCTCGACAGTCGTCGTAGAAGTTACGAACGAAGCGTGGAACCTCTCCTTGCGCACAAAGATTCTGGTCCATTGGCAAAGATGCACGCCATTTAGACCCTGCCATATCAAAATCGTCATCAACTTCACGGTCAAAATGTCGACTTCTGAAATAGGAAAATGCTCATAATGCGTAAGTATCAAATGTCAATTGGTAGAACCTTAAAATTGGGAATGACATAGAAGGAGGCTAGAGGCCTGTAACCCACGTGTACTGTACGCGAATGTAAGTTGACTAGCTTCCATAAGCAGTTTCTTCTCCATAGCCGGCAGATCTGCCTCCAGACGAGCAACCCGGGCCTTTAAATTCTGGCCTCGTGAAACAATCTTCATGATGTCGTCATGAAGGTCCTGGAAAATCTCAGCTGCAAACCTGCAAATATAACACTCATACATATCATTTTGTCAACAACACGAGCTCGTCATCCGCATTGGACGTCAGACGCGACTTTCAGACTACATGTGCGATGAAAGAGTCATGACACAAGGTACTATTGTTCTCAAACAAAGACCCCAACTAACCAAATTTTGAAGTACAACCTTCAAGTTCTTGGGAAAAGCTGGTGTCAGAATTTTGCAACAAACCGAGGTAGCTGCTAATCAATTACAGGACTGAAATAGCAAAATTTTGGTGCAGAGAAACTAGCCGAACAACGAGCTCGTAGTTAGTTCTAAGCTTGTACAATAGGCACTCAGATTTCACGTGTTAGGGAGCTCTGGTTACAATGTCCACTTATGATTCGCCGGGTTACTAGGACAAACTTGGAGCAACACTGGTGTGTAGAAGCACGAAAATTCCAACAATTGAGGAGAATTTGAAAAACATACTCAGCCATGTCGCCGAGCTGACGGACAATGCCCACAAGGCCAGCCATGGCCACTCCTTCGAGTAACCCCTCGGAGTCATCTCGACCCGCAGTGCGGTAAAGCTCGGGATTAGCCAAGCTATGTTCGCACCGCACTTCGTACCGCACTAAAGGCATGGTATCGGACTCTCAAGCTCCAGTCACCTTAACTCTCGTCCAAGGAACAGACACCGTTCCAAACTGCGAACCGATGACCTCATCCTCAGCTACCAGGGCATCCCTGCAATTGGATATCCTCACCGGCATATCCTTTACGCATTCCATAACCAGAATAACTGATGCATCTCATGACTGGACTCTAATTGATTAATCCAGCGCCTCGATTTATCCTTCATCTCGAAGTGAAGTTCAGATTCCCAGTTTGCTCAGCCCTTTCTTGTGGTCTTTCGCATGAGCTATCACAATGACGAGCGTACAGAAATTAGAACATCACTCAAAAAAAAAAGTGACGCAGTAAAGAGAAGGATAACATGTCACATCAAAAATAGGTGCAAAGCAATCAGTATGTTGTTCAGGTGTCTAGAGAAGGCTAGTCCAATTTGAGGTTAACAATTGTGATGCGAGCGGCCTCTGAATTCAATCTTATTTGTTGCGAGAAGATAACGGAAGATCTGAAGTGAGTCTGGACACGTTCAACCGATCCGAAGCAGTGACAGTCTGCACCTGGGGTGTAGAAACATCTGTTCTGTTCTGTAACAGTAAATTGTAGACTCTACTGGCAATATTTGATCGGAGTTGCGCATTGGCTTGATTCTGACACAAGTTGGCCAAGCGCTCAGACAACCCAAGTAACAAAGAAGCTAGATTTTCCAAGAAGAGAGTTTGGCGCTTGGGTATGAGAAGATGAATTAGATTCGGTTCATCAAAGATACAAATATGTGTGCTGTGAACGCCTCTTACGCTACACTTCTAGAAATACTACGGGGTTACACACAAGAACTTTAAAAGATTAGTGATGGCGGAATCCTCTTATTCTCATGAACACAATGCACATTCTAAAGACACGCTGGGACTGGCTTTCGAAGATTACCACCACGACCCTTTGAGCTTTAAATCAACAATAGACCTGCTTCTCTAACCTCCACAAACCATTGTCATTCTTTCAGATGAAGCTCAGCTTTCTGAGGCTGAAAATGGCACTTACGCTAAAAGTTACAACGACGCTCATCTTGGATTTCTACCACCTCAATGGGGCATCACAAAGACTAATCGATGGTCTCAAAGGTGGTTCCCAGAAGATTAATACACTAGCACTCACAACTCACAACCTTGAAGCTAAAGAAGAAAGTTAGGTTTGAAGATTCGAGAAGCCATATGCACCACTCATTCTTGTTCAGAAAAGAAAGAACCCATTCTTGGGCAGATTTTAATTTACGAAGCGATATCAGACAGAAGTCCAAGCTTCGAAAGATCGCGGTCTCTCGCTTTCACTCCCTCTCAGTCTCGCAATCCCATAAAAGAAAACACCCAATTAGATTAGACAGCTCAATCGCAAACCGTGATCGCTCATTGCTACAGGCATGACCAGGGATAAACCAACACAGCCAACTCTATTTCTCGTGCTTACCATCTACAGAGAAAACACTAACAACGAACCCAACAAATTCGGCGAGTGAATCACCTCGTCAGCCAGCTGATAGTGCTTCCAGTTGGCCAAGGATTCACCCTGGAACTTCTCACTTCTCCAGTGTTGGCAAGCTACACGAGGCCTCCCTCCACCTCCAACCCCCTCATCAATACCCATCCCCATAAACCATTTCCAAGCGCACACACCAACAAACCACATAACCCCACTTCAATCCTTAGATGATCACCTCCTCGCTCCTAGGCTACCAGAAGCCGGACACGGTTTTCACTCGATACTACAATGCGCTCAACACTATGTCACAGATAGGCTCTCCCTCCTGCCCTCTCCTCTGAATGAGAAATTACGCCGCAAACGTTGTCTAAGGTGACCACACAACAACACCGGCAATACAGCAAGCCCTTTTGATTCCACGATTGCACCACAAAAGGCTCTCGCGACATGTGAGTAACGCTTGAGCAAAGATACGATGGGCTCGGAGTCCGATGCCGGAGGTTTGACACTCCAGCAAAGGCGGGAGCCCCGAAACTTTCTCTCGGAATTTGTGTCCTGATAAACGATAACTCCTCCTCTGCCATTCAGTTCCTTTATGCGCCGGAATGTTGCTCTCCCCATCCATCTCAGCCTCTTCTCGTTTGCAAACCTCTTGGGCAATTGGCCCTGACCCATCTGACAACATTTACGTTTCAATTCCCTTGGATGTGGTGGATCGTTAACGTGGGGTTCGTTGGTACCGTGAGTTGTGGGCTGTTTTATATTGCCGTTTATATAAAGCAAGTCTTGTTCAATGCTCAAGAATATCGCATGTAAATTTTCTCTGAGTTCTATTTTACGATGAAACTTGTAAATGCCAACCGGAGATTGGGGTACAGAAAAGTGTGCGGTGAAGGTTTTAATGGATACGCAGTTGACATGACTTCCACATCTGGGTCAAGGTTGTAGTTCCTTAAGTTATGAGATGATTTGATCGGTGTATACATTCCACATCAATCTGTGGAATCCTTCACGCCATTTTCAAATATCAATTGCGCTGAATTCTGGGCGTTGAAACAATCTCACAAAATTTGAAAGCAATTTTCTCAAACCACCCAGCATTACTTCTTCTTCTTCTTCTTCTTCTTCCTCTTCCTCTTCTTCTTGTTTCGCAGTACACACCAGCAACATATGGTTGCATCTTCTTTGCTGCCACTGCTACTACTTCAAGTATGGACGATGAAAAATAAAAAATATCACCGCAAAACCTTCTCCTACTCATTGAGAGGCATTGCCAGAGTTCTCATGTGCGGAACGCACAGCATGACTGTCATCACTACTTAGACCCCAATAATGCCAGCTCTACAGGAAGGAAGAGAGTAGTACCACCACATCTTTTTCCTAAGCCACAGAAAGATCCCTGCTGTGGGACATGGATACCATGCACAGTAATCGGAACCCAAATCACCAGCTGAACTGCTCAGATTTCTAGCCTTTCCTTGGGAATTGTGACCCTCTCTGTCTCCGTGCATGCGGTGTTTCTGCTTCACCCCCCAAAAAAACACAAAAACAAAAACAAACCCCCCTCTTCTTTCTCTTCGTCTTCGAATCACGGAGCATGTAAGCTCAACGAAACACAAGAAATGAAAAGAAAAAAGAAATGAAAAAAAGTATGTAATCTCCAGCTCTCCAGCTCCACTACACATAGAAGCTCACCCATCCATGCACAAACAGTAAATGGGGGGGGGGGGGGGTGGTAAATGGAGCTCAGACAGGGCGGTGGTTCGGAAGCAGAGGGATGCCGAAGTCTTTTACTCACAACAGCTGGATGGAAGCCTCTCCTCCATCTTGCTGCCCTCCTACTGAGTCTGGCGGGCAGGCTGGCAGGCTGCTACTCAAATCTACAAAACCAAAACCCCGAGGTCTCCTTTTTAGTATTAATATTCTTATTATTGGAATGGTGTTTATGAATTGAGAATGCAGCAGTCGTTGCAGGGTTGATGAGAAACCTGTGCTGGCCCAGAAAGTCTGAGCAGCAGCCTTGAAGCTGACATCTGCTCACAGCAGCAGCAGCAGCAGCTGCTCCCCTCTCTCTCTCTGCTCCTCTACTCCACCAACACCACAGATTCATGTGGACTACTCCAGTGCGGTGATGACCCCAGGCTGCTGTGCTGGCTCCTGGGAATGTGTGTGAGTGTGTGAGTGTGTACTGGAGCTTTTGCTGACTTGCAAAGTCGCAGCCTCCAGAAAACCCACACCACACCACCTGTGGAAGATGATGATGAAGAAGATCTACTATTACGACGGTGATGGCAGTAGTGCTTGTGCAACGCAATAGAGGAAAGGGCCATGCAGCAAGCAGCTCTTTGCTGCCTTTGTGCTCATGTTGTTGTTGTTGCTTCGTCCCATGTGGTCTCTGTTTGTTGTGATCATGCTCTTATTGTTTAAAATATTTGATTTAAAAATATTTTTTAATCAAATGTTTAGAATTATTTGATATAAAATTTAACACACAGAAATAATTAGGTCTAACAAAATAAGAATGTAGCATCAAAATGTTATAACATATCAAATATTCAAATAATTGTATCAAGATATAATAAGATTTGATATCCACAATTTATATGAATTAAAAAAAAGTAAATAATCAAATATTTTTTGTCACAATATTTTTTACAAATATATTATGAACATGTTTAAATCTTATTGGCTAAGCTTACCACAAATTTTAGGAAAATTCATTAAAAAAATACATGATAAACTATCACAACAAGATCCATGATCCAAACAACCAAAATCTTTTTAGGAAGTGATGTTGCACAAGCTTTAAGTAGAAGTTTATTTCAAAAGTGTAAAAAATGTTCAATAAATTTATAAACACTTTTAAAAATTCATTTTATTACAGAGTAATTTAAGAGTTAAAATATTTGACACTTTGAACTAAAATAAGAATATATCTTCTTAAAGTTATTATCTATATAATAATGTTTCTACTTCATCTTACCAATTGTATTGATTAATCTAAATATTTTAGAATGGGTTTGTTTTATTTAATTCTCAAAATTTTAAATAATGAATAAATTTACATATGAAAAAAATACCAAAATTACTTTAAATTATGATTTATTTCTGAGAATTTTTTTCAAACATGTATAAAAAGTTCCACACTTGATTCAAGAATATAATTATTTTTTATTTTATTTTTTGTTATATGATCTCATAAAATTATTCTTAAATTCCAAATGATAGTCTTAACACAAAAATAAAATAAAATGAAATAAATCTCAAGAGATTATTGTTTTAAAAAAGATAAAGGTCTAATGCCCCATTAAATCAAACAAATTCTGGAATTTTGAAACATCTAATTGTAAATCTAATTTATAAAGATTAATAATTATATATTCAAGAATGATAATGAAAATGTGAGTGTAATATTTAAATATTGTCTATATAAATGAAATAATTTTTTAATAATTTTTCAATAATTTTTCGAAAATATAATTTGTTTCTTAAATTGTAAAAAATTAATATCCACAAGGCTTGTAATTACGACCTTATTTATATGACTATTTACTATCTATACAATCAACTTATACTTTGCTTTTTACTTTTGAAATGCAATCATTAAAAAATCCGAAATTCATATAAACATCCAAAACTCAAGTGACAATCAAACATGTTGCTATACTTTGTTGAATTAATCACACATAACAAAAAGGTATAATTTTTAATTGAGAAAATTGCAACTAATTTTTATTATTATTATTACTATTATTATTTTTTCACATCCAACCTTACAATAAAAAAATAATAATGGGTGCATCAACAAGCCCTCATTTTAGTACATGGACAAGACTTTTTTACTTGTCTATTAAAAGGTCCTCATATTTGTACATCAATATGTGCTCAAAATGGTACTTCAAATAGATTCTTAAAGACTCAATCTAAATGGAATAACACTTATTCCATCAAGCAAAGTTATACTTTGGTACATTGCCAACTTTTGCACACATCAATTTATTTTATTTTATTTTATTTTTGTTTGTTTGTTTGTGGGTACATGTAAATGAATATCTGTCACGGACATACATATAATTACCTATATGAATAGATAAAAGTATGTAAAAGTAGATAAAAGTAGGTTAATTGTGTAATATCTTCTAGAGAAGCTTCTTAGAAGCTTCATAGACGCTGCTTTGACTTTATAGGAGTCTATAGTTGACTTTTAGGTTAGAAACTTGGTCAACAAGTTAGCCATGTGCCACACATGTTGGAAGCTTAAAGAACAAGCTAACTACGTGGTCCATCCATAGAAAACTTGCCTTGCAAGCAAAGGCATGTGGCCTAGAAAGTCAACATATATTGGAGGTCTTATAGAACATCGCCACGTGGCTTCTAGTTAGATAGTATATATAGAGGCAAGAGTGAAGCCCTCTTCACTCTTGTCAACTCCTTTCTTGCTTCTAGTCTAAGTTTCAAGGGTCTCTAGTTTTCTTGTATTTTGGCAATAGCCATTCCAGTTTCTTTCTTAATATACATATTTCTATTTTGTCCTATTTCTTTTTTGAGAAAAGTCTCACTTACTCTTTAGCTTTCATCGAGTTCTTGTCCTTGACAGATTGACAAGAGTACACTTACAATATCAGAGCTTTGTCTTTTCTTGATTAAGAGTGGATTACCCCTTTTTCTTGATAAGACATAAGCGCATTAGAAGTTGCGGATTACCCTCTTTTAAACTGATATTGTTCTTAGTATTTTCTTTGTTATCAATTCCTCTCTTCTATTTGTTTTGAGCGTTATTAGACATCTTCTCTTTTCTAAGTGCTACTATGGCAGAGCTTGTTGAAATGAAGAGTGCAATGGCACAGATGCAAGAGCAATTGAGGGAGTTAATGCTTGCGATGCATCAACTCAATTTACCACCACAAGGAGCAACAAGAATGGTAGGAAGTGAAGATATAGAGATGATTGGGGCTGCTTCAACATCTACACCAAACCATGTCCCTTCTCCCAGAATGGAACACCCTTCGAGTGTTAGAGAACCGAGAGTTGCCTTGCCCGAGAAGTTTGATGGTACCAGATCCAAGTTTCGAGGATTCATCAATCAGGTCCAACTAGTAATTGAACTTCAACCCCAGAGCTATCCAACTCCAGGGTCACAAGTTAGATTCATTGGTACACTCCTTTCAGGTTCAGCATTGTCATGGTTTTCATCTTTTCTTGAACGACGAGATCCAATATTGGATAATCTGGAGGCTTTTTTGGCGGAGTTTCGATCCATGTTTGGAGAACATGATGCAATTCGTGTTGCAACCAACAAGATCCGTATTTTGCGACAAGGCAATCGATCAGTAACATTATATGCTTCGCAATTTCGACAACTTGCAACTGATATCAAGTGGGATGATGCCGCACTTGTGAGTCAATTTCTCTACGGATTACAATATGAGGTAAAGAAATTGATGCTTAATTTACCTGATCCTCAAACATTGAGTCAAGCAATTGACTTTGCTGTGAAGTGCGACAATCGACTTTTTGAATTTCGATCCGAGAGTCGTACAAGTGGGCCTCAACGTTACTACAATTCAATGGCAACACCGACGTCTCCTCAACACATACCTTCGGAAGTAGAGGATATGCAAATTGATGCGGTACGTTTCAAACCTCTTACTGAGCAAGAAAAGTCTCGTCGTCGACAAGGAGGATTGTGCTTATATTGTGGAGAACCTAAGCACACTGCTCAACATTGTCCAAAGAAGCGACGTAACTACAAAATGAGGAGTACGACTGTGAAAGAAGACAGTATGTCGGAAAACGAGTACGTCCAGCTACAATAGGGACCGTGCGGCTGGAATCTTGTACAACTTCTAATGAAGGTCCTATCCTCTCCTCAGAACCATCTCCTTGTTTTATAATAGATGTGCGTTTAGGACCTAATAATTACAAAGCCTCTGCCTTGATAGATTCAGGAGCCTCAGCTTGTTTTTTAGATGAAGAATTTGCTAGATGTCATAGAATATCATTAATACAAAAAACTAAACCTGTACACGTAGAAGTTATAGATGGTCGTCCGTTGTCTTCTGGAGATGTAACTCACGAAACACTTCCTGTAGATGTAGTAATAAATGGTCATAGTAGTTGCGTAATTTTTAATATAATTAGATCTCCCTCTAATCCAGTAATTTTAGGCTTATCATGGTTAGAAAAGTATAATCCTCGAATAGATTGGATTTCTCGTAAACTTGATTTTCCTCGGAGCATTAGTAACAGTTCTATTAATCAAGTAAAAAACCATGAGTCTAGTATAGAAAAACCCGCACTTATAGGTGCAAAAGCGTTTATACACGCAGCAAAAGAAGGATCAACTTTTGCTATTTATGCTGCACCTATTTCTGAAAGCGTAAAGACTTCAAGTGGCATTCCAAGTCAATATCAGGATTATCAAGACGTTTTTGAGAAAAAGAATGCAGATATTCTTCCTGAGCATCGCCCATACGATTGTTCAATCGATCTCAAGGAAGGAACTCAGCCACCATTTGGACCAATTTACAGTTTATCGCAAGATGAGTTGGCTGAACTCAAGACATATATTGACGAGAATTTAGCGAAGAATTTCATACGTCATTCAAAATCTCCAGCAGGAGCTCCAATTTTATTCGTAAAGAAAAAAGATGGATCTTTACGAATGTGTGTTGACTATCGAGGACTCAACAAGATCACAATCAAGAACAGGTATCCATTACCTTTGATATCAGGACTCCTTGACCAGTTAAATCAAGCTAAGATCTATACAAAAATAGATCTAAGAGGAGCATATAATCTAGTACGGATCAAAGAAGGAGATGAATGGAAGACTGCGTTTCGAACCAGGTACGGACACTTTGAATACAATGTCATGCCTTTTGGACTCACGAATGCACCAGCTGCTTTTCAACATCTCATGAATGATGTATTTCGTGAATTCTTAGACAATTTTGTCGTCTGCTATCTAGACGATATCCTGATCTATTCCAAGAACGTTGAAGAACATGAAATACATGTTCGTCAAGTATTACAAAAACTTAGAGATGCAGGATTGTACGCCAAGATGGAAAAGTGTGTATTTCACACTACTCAAGTTGACTTTTTAGGATACATCATTTCAAATGATGGTCTCATGATGGATTCTAAGAAAGTCCAAACAATCATGGATTGGAAGATTCCAAAGACTGTAAGAGATGTCCAATGTTTCTTGGGATTTGCCAATTACTATCGGATCTTCATCAAAGACTTCTCACGAGTTGCAGCTCCACTTACACGCTTGACTAGTAAAGATAAATTTCAATGGAATCAAGAAGCGGAAGCAGCATTTGAAGCCTTGAAGACATCGTTTGTCTCTGCACCAGTCTTATATCGTGTTGACTTTTCCAAGGTATTTTTTATGGAAACAGACGCATCGGATTTTGCCTTGGGTGCAGTTTTATCACAAATGGGAACAGATGACAAACTTCATCCGATAGCTTTTCATTCAAGAAAATTCTCAGCAGCCGAGATCAATTATGAGATCCACGATAAAGAACTTCTTGCGATCGTGGATTCCTTTCAAGAATGGCGTCATTATCTAGAAGGCGCTTCTAGTCCAGTCACTGTGTATACAGATCACAAGAACCTCGAGTATTTCATGTCAGCACGCGTGTTGAATCGTCGTCAAGCTCGTTGGAGTATGTCTTTGTCAAGATTCGACTTCATTATCACTTATCGGCCAGGAAAACAACAAGGTTTGTCCGATGCCCTGTCTAGACGTTCTTATTTTGCACCAAAAGAAGGAGATGCAGCTTTTGAGCAACAAAGAACGGTCCTCTTGAAACCGGAGCAATTTCATCTCCGAGCAGTGAAATCAACATTGACTGTTGATTCAACTTTTCTCAAGCAAATCCAGTCCAGTATGTCCTCAGACCCTCTTGTTCATGATATCGAGAATAATTCTTCCAAGTCTCATGATTCTTCTAAGTTCGAGTTCAAGAATAATCTATTATATTTTGAAGGACGCCTATATGTTCCAGAAGGAAAAGCACGTTTGCGTGTTCTTCAAGCACGTCATGACTTTCCAGCAGCAGGGCACTTTGGATATAATAAGACTCTGGAACTCATATCAAGAGATTTTTGGTGGCCACAAATGTGGAAGTCAGTCAAAGACTTTGTACAATCATGTGATATTTGTTCAAGATCAAAAATTCCTCGACATCGACCTTACGGACTTCTTCAGCCATTACCTATACCAGAACAACCATGGTCTTCTGTTTCTATGGATTTCATCACAGATCTTCCAAACTCAAGATCTTATGATTCTATATTTGTGATAGTAGATCGTTTCACCAAGATGGCACATTTTATGCCATGTACAAAATCTATCACAGGTGAAGAAACAGCTAAGCTTTTCATTGATAATATCTATCGCTATCATGGATTACCTAAAGATATCATATCGGATAGGGGAACTCAATTTGTGTCGAGATTCTGGAGGACTCTTTTCAAGATTTTAAAAGTGGACATAAAGCTATCTTCAGCTTTCCATCCTCAAACTGATGGACAAACAGAGCGCGTAAACCAAGTCTTGGAACAGTATTTAAGGTGTACCATCAACTACCAACAAGATGATTGGACAAACCTTCTGCCATTGGCAGAGTTTGCTTATAATAATACGGTACATTCCTCCACGCAACAAACACCTTTCTTTGCCAATTATGGCTATCATCCACGACTTGATACTTTTGATTTTTCAAAAGTTGATAATCCTGCAGCAGAAGATATGGCAAATCGGTTGTCAGAGTTACATGCAATAATGAAGGCGCAGTTGAAGAAAGCTCAAGAACGACAAAAGATAAATGCAGATGTATATCGTAAAGAGCAACCACAACTCAACGTGGGTGATAAGGTATGGCTACTTCGTCGCAATATCAAGACCACTCGACCTTGTGACAAATTGGACTATCGTAGGCTTGGCCCCTTTTCTGTTTCTGAACAGATCAACCCAGTTGCATATCGGTTACATCTACCGGAGTCAATGAAGATCCATCCTGTATTCCACGTGTCTCTTCTTGAACCATATAAGACAGTGGATATACAAGGAAGAAGACAAATGCCACCGCCTCCTATAGAAGTAGATAATAATGAAGAATTTGAGGTGGAAGAGATATTAGACTCAAGGCGGTGCCGAAATAAGCTAGAATATCTTGTTCATTGGCGCGGATATGATATTAGTGAGCGCACATGGGAGCCATCCAGGAATCTAGCAAATGCATCAGCTAAAGTCAAAGTTTTTCATCAACGACATCCATCAAAACCAAGATGAAAACCTCTCTTATAAAAGAGACAAGATTGAGGCAAGATAACATTCAAATTCCTATCCTTGTTTGTAACTTCTTTGCATTTGTGACGCTAATTAGATGGAGAGCCAACAACCAGCGGATTCAACTCAAGAACCTTCGTTTGTTGACTTACCGGATGAGACATTACGATTGTCACAACCTTCAAGACGACGCAACCGAGATGAAGATCCTCAAGAACGACATGTTCTTCCTCGAATAGATGGTGAGATACAACGCGTTTGGTATCACGACCTTGGAAGAGATTCTCGATGTTTGGTGATATTATTGGAGATAGAAACGACTCCTGATGGTGTTTCAAATGTATTATTTGAAGGAAGTTATGAAGGCCTCAACAGTGATCAAATAACAGGGTGGTCTTCTCGCCCTGGAATGGGACACTATCGATGGCTAAGAGGACCCATCAACTATCTTCGAAGAGAACAAAGATCAGAGTATGTAGCAAATACAATTCGCCGCATATTAGATTTTCTCAATATATAATCACCGCTCCTCGTGGAACTCGTCCCTAGAAGGGGGGGTAATGTCACGGACATACATATAATTACCTATATGAATAGATAAAAGTATGTAAAAGTAGATAAAAGTAGGTTAATTGTGTAATATCTTCTAGAGAAGCTTCTTAGAAGCTTCATAGACGCTGCTTTGACTTTATAGGAGTCTATAGTTGACTTTTAGGTTAGAAACTTGGTCAACAAGTTAGCCATGTGCCACACATGTTGGAAGCTTAAAGAACAAGCTAACTACGTGGTCCATCCATAGAAAACTTGCCTTGCAAGCAAAGGCATGTGGCCTAGAAAGTCAACATATATTGGAGGTCTTATAGAACATCGCCACGTGGCTTCTAGTTAGATAGTATATATAGAGGCAAGAGTGAAGCCCTCTTCACTCTTGTCAACTCCTTTCTTGCTTCTAGTCTAAGTTTCAAGGGTCTCTAGTTTTCTTGTATTTTGGCAATAGCCATTCCAGTTTCTTTCTTAATATACATATTTCTATTTTGTCCTATTTCTTTTTTGAGAAAAGTCTCACTTACTCTTTAGCTTTCATCGAGTTCTTGTCCTTGACAATATCTTATAAATAAAAGTAGTCATTTATAACAACCCTTCAATAGGCATTCCTGACACTTATTATTTAAACTTAATGTCTAAGTAGACATGATGCATTACAATTGTCAAAGAATGTTTATGTGTATAGCTTAGAAATAATCTTATTTTTATTATAAACATTATAACTTCTATGTACTTTTATTGTGATTTGTGGTTGATCAAGCATATGGTAGACTTGAAAAGAATGTGAAACATATCAAAAAGAAGCTAAATTCACCCTCTTGGATTGAAAAATAGTTGTTCAAAAGTATTTTTACTTTTTTTTTTTTTTTTATAGAAATCCATTTCTTATTATCATTTGTAAATACACCATAAACCAAGTTCACAAGATGCTTATAATTGAATTCTATGGGATTGATTATATATATATATGTAAAATTTTATAAGAGATTTAATATTTTTGTGATCAAACTTAAATTTTCAGTGGTTTATTTTAATGGTATGTCTCAATGTATATGTTTCCTACTTTAATATATATGTGCATGCAAAAAAAAAAAAAAAAAATTGATATTTTAAACCAGTATAAAATGATAATGAATAACTTGTAATTTTTTTACATTTTGAACGACACTAAAATTTGTGTGAGTTCTAATGTGTACAGCACAAATGATGAAAGTGGCATTTTCCTATATTATTATTATTATTATTTTATTGGAATCAAATCGCTCCACACCCTCAAAATTTTCACATACTGAAAAAGTAAAAGTAAATAACAAAAAGAAGCAGTGGTCCTTGGTGAAAAGGTGATCCAACCAATGCGTGCGTTCTCATGCGGAATGATCTCTCTACCTCCGTGTCCCCACGACAATTACATCCAGAATCACATACACAAGGGGGACTCGTTCCGTGACGGAATGGGCCTGTTAAGTCCCCCCTCCCCCCCCCCCCCCTCTCACCAAATATCTGACACGATAAAGTATTTCCTTTCTAAAGAATCACTTGGAGACAGTCGAAACTTCTGAAAAGTTACTGCCCTCAGGTTAAGTTTTCAGATATGGGAGGTTACTTTAAAGGAGGCCCAAGCGTGTAAAGCCAGTGCATTCATGGCGGGCAATCTCTGACCCGCCCTTCCTTGGGGCAGATGTCCTTTTTTTAGAGATATGTGCCCCGAGGGCAAGAAAATGGACAGGGCAGGGCAGGGAAGGGCAGGGCACAAATCATATGCCGTTCTTTTAGAAAATTTTCAAATTAAGGCTGCCGCTGCCCTGTTAGTTGCCCCTAGCTACGGATACCGAGCCAAATCCTCGTCTCGTGTGCTACCTTGAACTTAATTATATATATATATATATATATATATATGAACATTTTCTAGTGGGAACCCATGTTGTTGGCCACGAAAAAACACTGTAAATTATGTGTTGTAAATTAGTTCTTTGTTTGAAGCTTCATGTATCTTTCTATGTTGTGGTACGTCCAAGCTCCATGCCTAGTAATATTGTAATGCTACTCTCAGCAATGTGCAACAATGATATGGAGATTTTGATCTTTGATTGATCAAAAGTTGAGTTATTGCTTCACTTTTTCATGAAAACAATAAGATATGCAGCCATTCAAAGATGGTTTTTGTTTCCATTGGTTTATCCCATTTGTTTATCCCCCTAAGCTATTTTATATAAGAGATATATACATATTTTATTTTTTTACTTTCTTAATCTCTAGTGAGGACATTATATGGAAACTTTAGAACATGTTGTGATTTTTCATAGGTTTTTTTATTATTATTAAATTTTCTTTACAGTTTAAATAACTTAAGAGCGAGAGTGTGAATTTACTGAAAATAAATTATATTGAAGTGAGGTATATTGGTGTTTGCAACATCTAGAGTTGCAATCAATGTCAAGAAAAGTTTATATTTTAATTTTGAATTGCATGTCATATATTACAGAATAGAAATAAAATTACAATTTGATACTATTCTATTTTTCATGAAAAATGATTATTTTATAAAAATATTGATATCAAAATAATAAATTATTTGATTTAAGTTAAATTTATTGATGTTTTTTTTATTATTTAGTGTTCATATATATATATATATACATACAATGATCAATGTATAAGCACACTTAAATTCTGTGTGTTGTAATAAATGACTAGATGTATAATTGATTGGTTTATAATGAAGAAGAGAAATAAAAAATCAACTACATCATCCCCCCCCCCCAAACATATATATATATATAAATAGTAATAAATTAAAAAGTCATGTTAAGATGCAAAATCACTTCTAATCTAAAAAGTAAAAAAAACTCAAGTATGGAAGTGATAAGATGGACAATGGAATTTTGTCTTGTATCTATATATGAAATTTTACTTGCAAGACATTCCTTTTATTCTGAACTTTAAAGGACTGTGGCCCTAATTTTAAATCAAATAAATCAATTTATAACAAAATAACTTGTTTATACCCAAACAGAACTTTTTCTTACAATTACAACTTCAAAATAATTATTGATCCATTCTTTGAAACATATACTAAAACTGATTATCTAGCATTATTATTATTTTTTTTTTTGTCAATGGTACCACAAATATATATATATATATATATATAAAATGTTATTTGGGCTATGTGATTTCATTGTTACATGGTAGTAATGTTAAAAGATGTCTGTAGTTAGTTGGTTGGCAATGTTAGAGGCTAGTTGGCAATGATTTGTTTGGCACTTAATCCATAGTATGAATCATTTGTAATTGTATAATATTTAATTAGTGTAAAAATACATTAAACAATAGTAAAGTAAACATACAGATGCCAGTGATTAGGGGCGCACCACAAAAAAAAAAAAAAAAAAAAAAAAAAAAAAAATCACCTGGGTATTTGAAAATATCAACATAAAACTAAAAAGTTCGTTTCTTTAATTTTAATTTTAATTTTTATTGGTTAAAAAATTATTTTCAGATGCTTAAAGTTTAGAATTACTTTTTACTTTACTAAATTTTGGATGTGTATTGAACTAAGATGTCTAACATTCAATATACATCAACAACTTATAGCATAATTATTACACTTTACAAAAACCTTATGTATTTGTGAGAGCGTTTAAATTCAAGGATTGCATAAAAACAAAATACATGGGCGATTATTTTACAAGAGATGTAGTGAATTAGTTAGAGGTGCAAAAATGTGGTTAGGCAAGCTACGTTTGAAACATTATGGAACACGTAACACAGGCCAGAAGGCTGTAGTCCTGAATTATTGAGGGACAAAAACAATAAAAAAAATATATAAAAAATAAAGTAAAATATGACGTGTGATATTTTTTCATATTTCATGATTTTTTTGTATTAAAAAATAATAATAAGTAAGATTAATTAATATGATAAGTTTTAAGTGAAAAAACCATTCAGTTTTTTTTTTTTTTTTTTTTTTTCCTCTCCTGCGTGGAAATAATCAGAAAATATATAATTTTGATGTATAAATTATAAGAAATTGTGTTCTGTATAAGAAAAATCTTAGTTTATTCTCAAATACCAAAAGCTCTTGGAAGATATATATATATATATATATATATATATAAACTGATGTTTTATTTTAACATGATACCAAGGAGCAAAAATAACATTTTAAAACTAACATGTGCTTGGTAAGAATGTGATCAGTTCAAGACACTTAAAGAAAATCTAAAAGAATATTGCAAATAATTAACATAATAAAGAAACACAATAATTCTTTAGAATTTAAATTTATAGCATAATATTATAGGGGACGTTCATGCTAGAAAATCAGAATGAAAGTTTAGTTGTTAAAAACTAAAGAATTCTGCAACTAACAATTTTGTATTTGGGTAAATGTTTTTTGTACAGTAGTATCAGAAATCACTATATGAATAAAAAATTATAAATGTTTAAGTAAACTAAAACAATATCTACTTTAAACTTGTAACTGTAGTTTTGCAACTTAAAATTATGTCCAATTTAAATAAAGCATCATAATATTCATAGATGTACATCATATATACATACATTCATACGTACAATTTGTTTGCTAATAGTTTTACAAATAAATAATAAAATATATTTACAGGATTTTATTGAGAAATTTATGGAATTTTGTTGGATAAATTTAGGCTAGAAAATGAAACTTCCACTCTGATGTAATATAGCCATACAGTAACTTACAAAGATAGTTTTTTAATTATGGCTTCTACAAACTAATAAAGCAATTCAAATTTTCATATAATGGATAAAATTTGAATTGGATATCCTATAAAAAAAAGTAAATAAATAGTTGTAATTTGACAAGTCTTTCTATGTTTACTATATCTAATTAGAGATGTACGAAAATTTGAGTACAGAAAATGCAGAATATAAATTTTTAATGCGTTAAATTTTCTGAAAATATTAAATGAAAATAAAAATACAGAATTTCCTTATATATTTTTTTAATTAAGAAAAATCTAATAACACAAAATATTCTTTTATATATTAAATATTTAGAAAATAGGTATAACATTACGACATGCCAACCCTATTATACAGATAAGTGATTTGTTATATTTTTCCATTAAAATGTAAGGATATTTGATATGATACAGAATCCAAATGTTTTAAAAATTGTATTATTTTTGGTGTTACTTCGAAAAAATCAACAATAATTTTATAAAAATATTTTTATTGATACTTCTAAAGTGTTAAAATGCAATAGCTTAATTTATTTTACACGTATTAATAATACATAATCAACATTTAATTATTTTTGTATAAAATACTATGGATATTTTATTTAGGACTGTGGATATGCTTTATTTCATTTATTTCAAGATTCTACACCAATTTTTTTTTAATTAAAAGCAAAATTATATAAAATAGTATTTACTAGTGTGAAAAAACTTTTATAATTAAACACATCATGACTTTATAATTTTTATTTTAAAATTACAGGTTTTTATGTATTTAAATATATAAATAATAAAAAATCCTAACCAGATTTATAAGAATTTGGTGGAAAAAATGCACATTAAAATTAATTATTTTTAATGAAGAATAATTATTAATATAAACAGAATAACACATTAATTAGATTGGAAATTTTATAGAAATTATCAATTAGATATATTATAAATATTATAATTACTTAAAGACAAGGATTTTATTGGTATTGTCTTCAAAAGATAAGGGTTGGTTTTTTATTTTTTATATTTTTTGCCACAAAGATAAGGAACACTAAATGCATCAATATACAAAAAAACATACAACACATTACTTAACACTTTATATCCAAAGGCAAAGCTAAGAATATTAAGAACATGGAATAGTTGCTAAAACAAACTCATTTGCACTTTCTTATATGATCACATCACATTGAGGTATTGTAGAATTTATTTTATTACTTTGTCATTTTTTAGAACCAAGTATGTGTAGTGCCATATGTAAGTTGTCTCATCTCTTAAATAATGATGATTTATGTTATAAATATTTTGCTATTTTTTTTTGACAAATTTATTTAAAATTTGTCCATATTTAATAAGATCATTTGAAACCATGCTTTTAGTACTGAGTGTATCACATAATTTATTTTTGAAGAAAAATGTATTTCTCTAGATCTAAAAATCTATAAACAAAGACCTCTTGACAAGAATCAAATTTTACAAAGATATATGAATCTAAAAAAAAGGTTTTTGCAAAAATATCTTATTGCCAAAGCAAATAATTTCTAAGGACTTGATTTAGAGAATTTGATATTAATTTGTATAAAAGAGAAGTTTTCTTATCACAAATGTAATGGGTTTAATGACCATACCATAATCAATAGAAAATAGATTCAAGTATTAGAAGTTGACACATATCATAATAAATATTGATATTATGGCTGATTTTTTTCTCTAAATATTAACCACTACACCTTTATGCCATATCAACCAAACAAATATACTCTCTTTGTGAGAACAGAGGTTGGATCAAGTATCTTTTTTATTAAATGAAAAGTCTTGACTAAGTAGAGTGTTATATTTTTGTATCATTAAATTAATAATAGAGTTCTTGATTTGAAGTAACTTTTTGCTGAGTTTGGTAAATTATGTCATGAATAATTTACTAATAATCTAAAAATATAATAGAAGATCAAGGGTTAATTCATTAACAAGGCCATAGAAAAAATCAACTCTACAAGCACTTTTTCTTATTAGTAATGTTTTTGAAACAATTCAAATAAATTTCAAGAACTATTCTACTTAGTTCTTAATGACTTCTAAATCTTACTCATGCAAATGTTTTTCATCAAAGTAGAGGGTTCTTGATTAAATGTCTATTCAAAAGCAAATCATAAGAAAAAGGAAGAAAAATCATTTTTTTTTTCTAATCCAACATATTCCAATAGAAATTATAATATCATATCAAAAGATCATTTGATTTTAATTTATGTAATTTAATATTATCATTGGATTTCGGCACAATACTTTAATATTAGAGAATATTTTTCTAAAAGAGTAGAAAATAAATATGGAAGAAATTCCAAATAAAGCTATAAATTAATGAAATCTGATATGTAGATATTACTTTTATTTATAGTGAGTAGAAATTATGGATTTTTGAAGATTTTTTTGAAATTATAAAGATCATTGGAGTGAAGAATTTTATCTTGATGGAATTCAAGGTAAATAAAAATTAAATAAAATTATGGATCCTATTATAAGAAAAAATTATACACACTATAAAAAAGAAAAAGAAAGAGATTTGAGTAAAAAGAACTTATACATATGTATCCAAATTTTTCTAATTTTATTCTATAATTTAGATACATCAATCTATTTATAATTTTAAATGAGTGATCAAGATGGATTTGGTACTTAAGTCCTATAAGGAATAGGTTTAGCATTTTTTATTCGATATCTAAAATATTATTGAATATTTGATTAGCTTAGTTAAAGAACCACTAACAACCATTAGGACAAGAGAGCTTTGGTGTCTTTTTTTGAATTAATAACACCAAGGCCTCCTTCTTTATAAAGTTTATAACAAACTGTCCATATTACTTTAGACTACATTAAAGACGTAATGTTTTTTCTACAAAAAAATTATTTAATTTTCCAAAAAGCCTTTATACAACCAATTCATATGGCTAAAACTTAATAAAATAAAATAAAATATTATATCTAATGATTACTCAATTTTGTACATTGATTTTGGTAGAATAATAATAGTATAACTTTTTTATTATTCTATTGATTAATAATTCATCAACATCTTATGTATTCAAAGAAATTCCAAAAATAGTTATAATGATTTTATTGATAGTAGTGATAGATAAAAAATTCCAACCAAATTGATTTTTCCATGTCAATCTTTTAAAATTTTAAAATTGAAAATATGCTACAAACTTAAATCAATTTATTACTAGACTTCAAGCCAAACTTAATTACTTAAAAATATTCATCAAATAGAAAATATTTTTTTTTCATCACAAAAAATAATTGAAGAGTCATGATCTTATTGGCTAATGGCTTTTTAATTATGACTCTATAGAATAAAAATAAGTTATAGATGGTAATTGCTAACATGCTAATTAATAATATTAAGAATTTTTATAAATAAAAATAAGAGATAATGTGCCAAAAAGAAACCTTATCTTATATCTCTTTTTATTAGAGAATAATTTATAAGGGCCTAATCAATAGCCACTAATGTACTTATATTTTAGAAGTTAATTTTAATCATATAAACAAGAAAATTTTCAAAAGCAAGAGATCATAATGCTTTAAATATAAAATCCTGAAAGAATATATTTTAAGCTTTTGAAAAAATGATTTAAAAAAAGTAAAAGTGATATTTTGAAGTCTTAGCTCAATGTATAATCTTATGGATAATTAATAATTTATTTAAGTTAAATTTTAGAAGAAAGAAATGATTTTGGTCCAAAAAAAGAATTCTTTGATATTTTCTTATATCTATATTTAGATTCCTTTAATATAAAATTTAAAAAGATATACTTAATAAGATAACGGGCTTCTAGTTCTTTTAAATTTTTTTTATCATACCATTTGTGCAAAAGAGCAATATGTCTTTTAATAATGCAACGTGAGAACCAATCTATAGCTAAATCATGGTTAATTATAAAAATATTGTTATAATTAATGATGTGCTAGAAGGTCTAAAAACATTCAATATATATTATGTCTAGATCAAGTACTTTGTCTTTAGGCATGTCCTTAATTACATCTTAAATTTCTTTTAAACTAAATAAGTTAGAAAAGTCTTTATATATACTCTCTGCAGCCTTGCATATAATGTTGCCAAGCAAAATAGATGCGACTTCTTCATATCTTATGAATCCTTGAGGTTTTAATAAAAATTAAAATAAAAACTAAAACATATATATTTTAAATCTTAAGGGACTCTTTGTAGCTCATCTTAAGAATTTTGAAGTCTTGTGATAATGGATTTAGGGTGATAATATTCAACTATAACAAAGAAAATATTTTTAATATTATCTTATGTGTTTCTCTATTCAATCCAAGCTTATATTTTCCTTTGCTCTTATTGCCAATCTTTAATTTTTTTTTGGAAATACTTAAATTTTTTTAAATTGAATTTGAAAGAAAAATTTATAAAATATTATAAAATTATATTATAATTTGCATACAATAAAGAAAAGATCCGTTGCTATTGCATTGAAATCATATTTCTTAATTTTTTTGAAGAATCCAAGGATTACTAAATTTTTTTATTTATTTATTTATTTTTGAAGTTAGAAGCTGTAGATTTGGATCTTTGCAGTTAAAGAGGAAATTCAACAAAAATATTTTCTAATTGCGCACAATTACCTGTAATATGGTACATATGAATTTGATTTTTTTTTTTTAAAAGATTTAAAATAAAATTTATCTACCCTTAGAAGGACTTGTACACCAACTCTTTTATTATTCAAAGAATAATTTAATAAATATCCTTGCTTAAAATCATCCATTAGAAGAAGACAAGAATAAATAAAATTCTAAGAACTTTTTTTATTCTTTAATAATGATATTTGACAAAAAGATAATTTATCTCAAATTCTTTCTACCAAATATAAATGGAATATTAGAAAACAATGTTTCTTTTGTATCTTTACATAATTGATATCTTTCTTGTTTTTAGTTAAATGCATTGATTTTTTATAATTGTGATTGATTTTTCAAGTATCCTATTGAATTTAATGTATAACAATCTATTATGTATAAGAACATCTATATTACAAATCAAGTATTTAATATTTAAGGAAATAAATATATAAACTTTTCTTAAATCAATACCATTAAAATTGTATGCATATCTTAGGGACGCTTCCAAAATATAGAAGCTTATGTTAAGTCACAAAGATTTACTTAATTCTTGAGCTTTAGAGCCACACAATTTTTAATCTTAATAAAAAAAAATATTACATTTTTTAAAAAATATTTTATAAATAATTATATGATTTAATTATTTTGAAGAGGTTGTTTAAATCTTTCATATTATAAAATTAAAAAATTAAGTTTATAAAATATTAAAAGAAAAAAATCACTTTCTAATTTTAAATTTATATTTTGTAAATCAAACAAGAAATGAAGATAATAGATTGTTTGTTTAATAAAATATAATTTACATATCCACTACCATTGATTTTTTATACAAAGAGATATTCATTTTTTTTTATCTTATGAAGCTAAACTCATGTGATTTATTTTTTCTTATTATATTAAGAATCTTCTATTTGAATACATGACCATATTTAAGATTTGAATGAAATTATGGTTCTAAATGTGAGTTCATTGGTATTAAAATAATCTATGTGACTACCAAAATAAAAGATTTAAAAATTCTTAGAATCAACACAAGAAGATGTTTTTATAGTCTATAATAGATCTTCTACCTCTATATCCATACTTTGGTTAGTAGATTGATATTATTGAACTTGAGAAAATATGTTTTATATAAGAAAATGGTCTTTTTAGAAATCATGTTACTTTATGTATTTGGCCAAAGATAGAGTCTAAATTAAATAAACTTTTCTTTTGGCCCTTGACTTTGTAGATGTGAGAGATGTGCCTTGGCTCCCTTAATTTAATATATGTATATACATTGGATAAAGATTGTGAGTCTGAATATATGAAATCTAAATTATGCCTTATAATATTTTAGCTTTATAGTTACTAGATTAGAAGTATCAAGTTAGATATTATATATAATTTATCGCTCATGATTTAATGAAACTATATCTACCAAGTAGATGATATTGAGATTAACAAGTCTACCATATGTTTAGCACCAATATCATTATTTTTTTGTAAAGTAAGTATATCACAATATTAAATTAGAAAGATAGATTATTTTGGTGTGTAGTACTTGATATATCTTGAATATAGATTTTGAAGATAGAATTCCTACCATTAAATAGATGTCTATTGCACCAATATTAAATCTTATTATATTAGAACTTAGATTACGTGACCTATTGAAAACAATCAAATATTAAATTGGATCCTAAAGTAAGGTCAAGACTTGCTCTAGATCTTATTTTATATTCTTAGTCTCTAATGCCTCTATTTTCTTACTATATGATTCTTTCTATAGCAGATTTTTTATATTTTGATACAACTCTTCCTTACACATGGTTTCTAGTGAAGGTGAAGGATTGAGAGTTATTGAGAAGTTTAGAGGTGAGAAGTTCTACCATTGGAAGGTAAAAATGGAGCTTTTGTTGGCGTCTTTGGATCTTTGGGATATTGTAGATGAAAGTGAAGAGGCTCTAAACAAAGATGTTGATATGAAGGAGAAGAAGGAGTTTAAACGTTGTAAAAAGAAGGCTTTTGGATTGATTGCAACTAATATGGATGAAACCAACTTCTCCCATATTATCTCTTGCAAAGGACTAGCGGAAGTATGAAAGACTCTTTGTAACATCTATGAGAGCAAAAACTTATCCAACATCATCTATACAAGGAGGAAGTTCTTTACTTGCAAGATGGAAGAAGGTAAAGACTTCATAACTCATGTTAATAAGGTAAAGGCTCTTGCAAACCAACTAACAATTATTGACAAGCCTTTAGAAGAAAGTGATATTATCATGACCTTGTTGATGAACCTTCTCGAATCCTACAACTATCTTGTTGTGGCAATAGAGTCCATTAAGCTAAAAGAGCTTTTAATGGACTATGTGATGGCAAGACTTGTCCATGAAGTAATCAAGAAGAAAGAAAAAGAGCCCCAAAGTCAAGATTTGGTATTCTATTCATGTCAAGGCAAGGACAACTATCCAAATCAACGAGGTAATGTCAAATCTTGCTTCATTTTTCACAAAATAGGCCATTTTGTTCGAAATTACTACAAAGGTAAAAAGATGAAGAAGAAAAATGTAAATAGTGTACAAGATGAATTTGGAGGATAAGATTATGTATTCATAACAACAAATAGAACCTCTATGGCTGCCATGTCAAGATGGATTATGAATTCAAGTTGTTCCAAGCATATGATACCTTATAAGTGTTCATTTAACACTTATGAAGCTATTTCAGCATCAAATGTGGTGTTGGCGGATAGTGGCACATGTGAAACCATTAGAATTGGTTCTATTATGATGGAGGTAGTTGTGAATGGACAAACCAATAGGATCACACTCAAAAATGTCCTTCAAATATCTAAGATGAAACAAAACCTATTTTCGGTGGATAAACTTGTAATGGAAGGTTTTAAAGTTTAATTTGACATGAATGGATGTTTTGTAAGAACATTGAGTGGAGACAAGGTCTTCAAAGGCTTAAAAGAGGGAAATTTGTACTACCTCATTTGTAAGAAGGTGAATGGAGTGGAGGTAGCCGTATTTGCTGAGTTTACATAAAACCAAGACAAGTTGAATATATGGTATTGTTGCCTTGGCCATTTGAATGTGAAGAGTATGAGAGAGCTCAAGTCTATGGTAAGTGGCTTAAATCTTGGTAATACAAGCCAAAATGTAAAACAACTTGCATGTGAAGGATGCATACAAGGCAAACAACAAAAGGCCTCATTTCCAAGGAGTGTAGCAAGACATACTATCAAGTTGCTGGAGATTGTCCATTTTGATGTATGTGGACCTATGAAAAACACAAGTATTGAAAAATCAAGGTATTTTTTTACTTTTATTAATGATTATTTAAGAAATATTTGGATCTATATTCTTAAAGCGAAGAATGAATGCTTTTGGAGGTTTAAGGAGTTTAAAGCACTTATTGAAAAATAAAGTGAATGCAAGATCAAAATAGTGCGTATGGACAATGGAGGTGAATACATGTCTAAATAATTTGATGTTTATTTGAAGAATGAAGGAATTGCTAGACAAACCACAATTCCATATACTCTACAACAAAATAGTATTGCTGAAAGGGCAAATTGAACCATTATAGAAATAACAAGGAGCGTGCTTCATGCTCAAAACCTTGGCTATGAGTTTTGGGTGGAAGCTGTGGTGAATGCAATATATACAAGAAATAGGTGTCCAACAAGTGCTCTTGCATCAATGACACTACAAGAAGCTTGGAGTAAGAGACAACCTTGCATTTTCTATATGAGGACCTTTGGTTGTATTACATATGCAAAAATACCAAATTGTATGAGGTCCAAACTTAATGCAAAAGGTACAAAGCGTATGTTTCTTGGTTATTGTGAAGGTACTAAGGCATATAGACTAATGTGCTTAGAAACCAAGAAGATCATCAAAAGTCATGATGTTGAGTTTTTAGAAGAGAAGAGTACTTGTGAGCACTTGGAGATATATCCAAGTGAGAGTAATGGTGTGTTTGTGGATATATCTTTGAATTCAACAAAGAAACAAGAAGATGAAGATAATAAAGATGATGAAGATGAAAAGCCAAAGAAGGTTGAAAAGATGAAGGCTCCTACAATTGCTAGGACCAGTAATGAAAGAAATGAAGATGTTGAAGATTGGGATGATGATAATGATGAAAAAAACCAACCATTGAATGAGAAACAACAAGGTTTAAGAGAGAAGAAGGTTGGAAAAGAACATAGAGTGCAACAAGGTGAATGTTCTTGTATAAGTGAAAGGAGATATCCTTTGAGAGAAAGAAGGCAATGTGGTGAAGGGTGGAAGGATCACATCTTCCCTTAAGTAAGTGAAGAATATGTAAATGTTGCTCTTCTTGCTAATCCATTGTCTTTGTGTGATGCTATGAAGTGTGAAGATGTAATAAAGTGGGAGAAGGCTATGGAAGAAGAATATCAATCTCTTATGGACAATGGTACATGGAAATTAACACCTCTTTTAGTAAATCAATCTAGTATTGGTTGTAAGTGGGTATTTAGGACTAAAAGAGATAGAATGGATGCAGTGGTGATGCACAAGGTAAGATTAGTTGCCAAAGGATATTTAAAAGTTGCTGAAATTGATTTCAATGAGACTTATGCATCCATTGCCAAATTCACCACCATTAGGACCATTGTAGCAATCGAGGCAGCAATGGATTTGGAAATACACCAAATAGATGTGAAGACGGCATTTTTGAATAGAGAATTGTAAGAAGACATCTACATGGACCAACTTCAAGGATTTGTACAAGAAAGAAAAAAAAAATCTTGTGTACAAATTGAAGAAATCCTTGTATGGATTGAAACAATCACCAAGGATATGGTAGCAAGGAATTGACACCTTGTTTGTTAATAAAGGGTTTGTGAGAAGTAAGGCTGATTATTCATTATATGTAATACAATCTAGACAGTTCTTGTTGATTGTAATCCTTTATGTTGATGATTTGATCATCTTGGCTAACAATATAAAAAAGATGGATTGGATGAAGGCCAAATTAGAGAAGGAATATGAGATAAGTGATTTGAAAGAGTTGCAGTACTGCTTGGGAGTGGAATTTGTAAGAGATCATTGTAACAAGACCATGACAATGAGCCAAACCAAGTACATTGAAGAAGTGTTGAAACTATTCAACATGAAAGAGTGCAAGCCCATTGAAACACACTTGGAGGCAAATTTGAAGTTGATGAAGCTCATGGATAAGGAGTTTGCACAAATTGAAGGTGAGATGCAAAGTATTTCATACAAAGCAGTAATAGACTCATTCATGTATGCAATAGTGGCAACAAGAGTGGATCTTGCATATGCAGTAAGTGTTGTAAGCCAACACATGACTAAGGTTGGACCAATGCATTGGACAACCATAAAAAAGATATTGAGGTACTTAAAAGGTACAAAAGACTTTAAATTGTGCCTTGGTGGTAAGAACATTGATTTGCAAGGTTATTATGATGCGGATTGGATGAAAGATGTAAATGATAGAAGATCCACAACGGGATATGTCTTCTTCATTGGAATGGGATCTATTTCATAGAATTGCAAGACACAACCTACTATTACAAGATCAACGATGGAGGCAAAGTACATGGCAGTAAATCATTGTGCAATGGAAGCATGTTGCATAAGGCAACTCTTAGAAGACATTGGTCTAGTGCAATTAGAAGCAACTCTAATTATGTATGACAATCAAAGATGTCTTGTATTTGCTAAGAATCCAAAACACCACTTAAGGACTAAGCACATTGATATTCAACATCATTACATACAAGAGAAGATTGAAGATGGAATAATAGGTATTAAGTATTGTATTATAAATGAGATGCTTGCTGATGTGCTTAGAAAGACATTAGTGAAGGATAGACATCATGACTTGATTCAGAGATTAGAATTAAAAACCTTTTGAAAATTAGCAAAGTAGGAGTGTTGAAGATCAACAAGTTCTTACTTAGTTACCACTACATGAAGATTAATCATAGTAAGTTGCTAATAGTCAAAAGGTAGCAAAGGATTAAAAGAAAATACTATGGCGACGGCTAGGGTTTTAAGGTGGCAAGTAGGTTAAGATGAATCTAGATCTAGTTGAAAGGATGAAGGTAACTCTAGATGAAGTCCATGTACTTGGGATGTAAACTCCACCTATAAATAAAGGGTGTTGGAAGTAAAAGACATCTTTTTCCACACTTCTCTTAGAGTACAATCCTAAGTGTTTGTAGCTTTTAGACTTCTTTTCTTCAATAGAATCTATTACTATAAAACTTTTCACTCATCATTTTTAATGGATCTCATTTTTATTTTATAATGATTTATAATAAAAAAAATCAAATGATTGTAAAATTATAAAAAAACATATGTATTATATTTTCATATTTATAAATAATAATTTTGAATGTTGGTTGTGATGATGAACAAAGTTGATATATAGCAAGCAATGATTCTATACTTATTTTTATATTTATGTTATATAGTTTCTATTTTAGTTTTGAATAAAATTTGCTATGCATTAAATTTTTATATTTTCCATAACTTATATAAAATAAAATAAAATCATAGAAATTTATAATATGTTACTTTAGAAGAAGAATGTTTCTAACTTTAAATTACATTAATAGTTTGAAGAAAAATTTAAAATTAAACATTGAACATTAAAGATCAAACTCTAATATTATTATTTTTAATCTTGTTAAAAGTATTAAAAACATAAATATGTAGACTTCTCAAAATAAGTTATATTTATGTATAAAACACCTCTAATGGCACTCAAAACTTATTAGCAATTTTTACACACAAATTTTTATTAGTAATTTTTAATCTTTTACATATGTATATTTTTAATTTTTATATTTTATACATACAAAATTTTAAATTATATTAAAAAATAAAACCAAGAAACTCATGCATTTGCATTCTTAAAAGTAATTCTTGTGTTGTATTTGATAAATTTTTGTATTTTTCTTTTATTTCTACAATCACAAATGTTTTTTTTTTATTTTTTTATTTTTTTTAGTATTAATGAAATTCATTTGTATGGTTTTTATTTATATTTTTTCTTATTGTTGTTCATTACTATATTATACATTACTATACATGAATGATTTTCTTTAATATATCACTCCAAGATAATAAATGGCATATAGTGATGATATTTATGATGTTAAATTAGTTAAAATATATACATTTATGAACACACACACACATATATATATATATATATATACATCAATTATTTTCATAAAATATTAATATTAAATTTAGAGGAATGTTAAATTGACCCATGCTTTTACTAAATAGATCCACTCTTGATGAAAAACATGATAATCATGATGAATGTAGTTGATTATTATTAGTTATTATTGGTTGCAGATCCATTAGTGGAGAAATGAATCTAGAGGCTATTTTTTATTTTTTTTCTTTCTTTTCATGATGGTTAGAATGATTCAGTAAAAACTTGGGTCTATTTAACATTCCCCTAAAACCTATTTATCAGTAATTATTTGTATGAATAGCTCTCACAGCAAAGCAAGGCCCCTCATTGCCAGTATTCATTACTGTAAATGTAAATAGAACTTAGTGGAAAAGTCCGTCGGAACAGTGTAGAAGGTTGAAACAGAAGACGAGAGAGAAAAATGTTCGAACCGCTTGAAAGCGGATGAACGTAGAAGAGGATGAACAAGGATGAAAGTTTAGACGGGAGGATAGCGGATGAAAAGATACAATTCGTTCATCCACGACGGACAAACTCGCGCGGCTTCGGAGGGAGTGGGAGCTGACATGCGAAGAACAGAGACGGGGTAAATGGAGGAGTTCTAATTTCGGGGGCGATGCAGTTTGTTTTAAGATTTCATGTCATGTCCGTTGTCCAATTTTGATCTTAGTGCAGTCGGAAATGCTCTCAACTCGTCAAATGAGGTTGGCATCGGAGGACTTTAGGGTTCAAGGTCTAATTCAGAAGGCGTTGCTGCGTCGCTGCTTCGAAGCTTGACGGAGGAATCTCACTTCAGTTCCTGGATCTGGATTTTGTCTAACAGTGGCGAGCACGTTTCGGACGCGAGCGGAGGTTTTCTGAGCATAATCAGGAGGTTCGCTTGTAGTTTAATATTTGGATGATAGTACTCGCGGTATGTGGCGTTCACAGAACAAACGAAAAAAATTAAAAATTAAAACAAAATTAGCTGTGTCGGTTGTTGTGCTTGCTCAGGGCGATAGTACCTGCCGTGTGACTGTAGTTGCAATCGAATGTTGAGGAGTCTCTGGAGGCTCTGGAGATGAGCGTCGGGTTTGGTTTTGGTTGCATGCGAAGAGAGGCTTTGTTTTGTCTTCAGAAAACATGGATCGTTTGTGTCGGGGGAGGGGTTGACCATTCAGTAACTGTCGGTGTGCTTCGATGACACGCAATCCGTGCTCAAAGTTCGGCTATCGATGGTGCAACGTTGTAGGCGATACTTGTATGTACCGACATATTTAGGACGTAATGTGTACCTTGGAGGCGCGATCACAGTGTTCTCAGTTTAATTCATTGTGTTATTGATCTGTGTAGATGAAAGTCCGTTTGACTATGTGATTGTTTATTCGTGCACATCATTTTCTATATGTGGATTTACAATTCCTCAAAATCGGGGTTTGAAATAGAGATGGCTCGTGATCAGTAGCGCTGTGAATAGGAGCATGTAAAGAGGTAAGATTGATATCTTTTTTCCACGTTTGCGAACTTCTCAGGTTTGAACGTTTTCTTTCTTCAATTCAGGGTTTATATCTTTATTAAAACCGCAATGATTCATCAATCTTTTTGGATGGCATTTTCTTCAGCTTTGACTCGTGACAATGTAGGTAATTTATGATTGTGAAGTTTACCCTTTGGTCACGAATTCAACAAGTTAGTTATGAGTCGACTCTTTCTCTTTGTTGTTTGAATTCTGTGTCCCTAAGGGATGGTTTTTTTATACAAAAGTTTTTGCTAATTGTCCACTATGATTGGATGTTATACCTTTTTCTTTCAAAGGGAGGGCTTTCAAAGTTTGTGGATACTCTAATATCCATGTTATTCGTGTTCCAATGATTGTATGTTCAAATTTGTTGCATGATTTTGTGGCGGATGGCAGCAGGAAATGTGCTCATATGGTCTCGGAAGCTTGGGGTTTCTTGGCACGATACAGTGGCATGAGATTTATCGCTGCCAAACTGTGGACAATGATGTTTGAAACAGTCTATTCATCACTGGTTGGCAAATTCTATGTACAGGGCTAAAAGGGCCAAACTAGGCTTAACAGCAGTGATCGAGGTTCTTGAGCAGGATCAGCGCAAGGGTAAGGTTGCTTAGGACCGCTTCAACCTGGTGAGTTAGACACTCAAAATAATTACGAAACAGTGACATTTATAAGCTTTGTGTCGTCACTACTTTGAGCCTTCAGAGTACATTTATAGGTGGTGACTTCGTTAATGATGTTAAAAATATGAGGTGAGGACATGTCTTCTTGTGATTAGAGTGATCACTTTGATCCTTTTGCAAACGCTGAAAGGAGTAAGTCTGATTGTCAACAGAAATGTTTTTGGTTGCAGCCTGGCTAATATTATTGGTCTCAGTTCAATTTTCGATGGAGTGGCGTACAAGTGATCCAGAAAGCAAGAATCATGGATTTCCTACAATTTCATTTAGATTTTCGATGTTGGTTGAGTTATGCTGATTGATTTGGGAAAGAGGGAGCTTAGCGTTGTATACAGGGTTCAAACACCGTAATATGAAGAGGGGTGTGAGACCACCGGGTGTGGGATGTACAGGGCGGCAAAGAAACAATCTAATCATAGTGGCAATCATATGTTTGGTTTTTATAGCGATATTCATCCCACCGTTTCTTGAAATGAATTCACTTCCCGATATTGATTCCCCTGTGTATAGGTTAGAAGGTATTAACTTCGCTTCACATAGACGTCGCTATCAAGAACAGGATTCACGTGTCAGTTACAGTGGCTATGGACAGCCAGATATGCCATCAACTGGTGATGAAGACATAACGAAGACACCGTCTAAAGCTTCACAGGTTAGTGCAGAAATGATTGGTTCGCCCTCGCTATGCCAGTCAGGCTTACTGAGTTCTACTTGGATCGTTCTACTTGGATCTTTTATGGCTTCCTAGCAGTCGGAGGTTTCTTTCTGGTTTGAAGAAAGCCATGTATGGAACGTTTACAGGTTTTGGAGAAGAAAGTATCAAGCTATTTGAAAAAAGTCACTCTGGAAACTTACAGTAAAGAGGAACGCCGTAGTCCAGGGAACACAACAGGTGACATTGTTTCGCTGGAAGATGTGATAGATCGCGCCTGGTCTGCCGGCGCCAAAGCTTGGGAAGAGCTGGAAATTGCATTCAGACAGGGAGAACATTTTTCGAAGAAGGACAATAATGCCAATGCAACTGCAGATCCATGCCCAGCATCACTCTTTACAACAGGAAAGGAATTGGACAATTTAGGAAGGGTCTTCCCACTGCCTTGTGGTCTAATGTTTGGATCAGCCATAACTCTCATTGGAAAGCCACGGGAAGCTCACATGGAGTACAAACCGCCAATCGCCAGAGTTGGGGAAGGTGTCTCTCCATACGTCATGGTGTCCCAGTTCATAATGGAGTTACAGGGCTTGAAGGTGGTAAAAGGTGAAGATCCTCCTAGAATCCTCCACATAAACCCTCGACTCCGTGGTGACTGGAGCTGGAAACCCATCATTGAGCATAATACATGCTATCGAAACCAGTGGGGCCCAGCTCATCGGTGTGAAGGTTGGCAAGTACCTGAATACGAAGAAACCGGTGAGTGCTGGTTCCATCACACTTTATCTTTTCATAGTGACACGGTTCTTTTTAGGTGTACTAGTGTTGAAAGCTGTGCATGTTAAATGGTAACCCTAATCAATCTTCTCGCTAATTTTCGCATTGCAAGGTCTCCGCTGCTTGGACAATCAGCACTCTAACATTGGCTGTATTTACTGAAATGATTCTTTACTTTGTAGTGGACGGTCTTCCCAAGTGCGAGAAGTGGCTTCGAGGCGATGACAAAAAACCTGCTTCGACCCAAAAATCCTGGTGGCTTGGGCGATTAGTTGGTCATTCCGACAAGGAGACGCTTGAATGGGAGTATCCATTGTCCGAAGGTCGGGAGTTTGTTCTCACCATTCGAGCAGGTGTAGAAGGATTTCACTTAACTATTGATGGTCGGCACATCAGTTCGTTCCCTTATCGTGCGGTGAGTTGAAAATACTAGTTTGATATCTAATGATGAGGTTTACCGCAGGTATATTTGGTCTCATTGTCAAGTGTGTGTGTGTGTGTTGTTTTTCTTTTTTCCTTTTCATTTTCTGAATCATAATGATAAGAAATCAATTCTATGAAACTTAGCGTCAATATTTTAAAGTTTTATTGTTTTTGTTTGTTTTTATTTTTTTGTGTTTTGTGTTTTGTGTTTATTTCACAATACAATGTTAACAATGGAATAGAAACAATGATGGTCCCACCTCACAGACACCAGGTACACTACCTACACCAGACTGCGTCTGAGTAAGTTTAAGAAACAGCAACCACCAACAATCTGATTGTAAATTCTAAATTCCTTCTCCACCAGAAAACCATGTGATCCGTCTTGCAGTTCTGCTTGCACTCTACCTATATGATCCAAAGAGTAATTCCTCTTAACAGGAGTTATAACCTGCTGGGGTTTTGAAAATACCGATGAGTTCAAATTGTAAACAAACCCCGGATCTATTTCAAGGGTATGAAGGGCTTAGCTTTGTTTAAGAATAAGGTCAAGAGTATCTGTGTGGTGAGCATCCCAAAATGGATGCAAATTTGTTAATTGGCAACTGTTTTCTGTGGTATGTTTTGTGACGCACTATTTATTGTGTATTGTGCAGGGTTATGCTATGGAAGAAGCAACAGGAATATCAGTGGCAGGAGACGTCGATGTTCTTTCGATGACAGTAACATCATTACCTTTAACACATCCCAGCTACTACCCTGAGTTGGTTTTGGATTCGGGTGATATCTGGAAGGCACCACCTTTACCAACAGGCAAGATAGAGTTATTTGTTGGAATCATGTCAAGCAGCAATCACTTTGCAGAACGTATGGCAGTAAGAAAGACGTGGTTTCAGTCTCTGGTTATCCAATCCTCCCAAGCGGTGGCTCGCTTCTTTGTAGCTCTGGTACTTGTCATTATACTCTTTTTTCGTGCCAAGTATCGTGAACTCGGGAATATTTAAAAAGTGCAAACAACAAGTGAGCTGTTAATTGCTGAAAATTGGTGTTATAAGTCTTGATGCAGTGACCTTCCAGATTGACCAAGTATATCAGACCTTAGAATTTGAACAGCACTACTTACTTACCATTTTTAATGAATCCCTTGTTGGGTTGTGATGCAGCATGCAAACAAGGATATCAATCTGCAGCTGAAGAAAGAGGCTGACTATTACGGCGATATGATAATTTTACCTTTCATCGACAGATATGATATAGTGGTTCTTAAGACCGTTGAAATTTTCAAGTTTGGGGTAAGCGAATTAAAATTTGTAGTATTTACAAAGTAATATTTTTAAACGTTGTGAGGACATCTGCAACTTGATATATTTCTTTCGTGAGGTTCGATGCTGATTAAAGCTTAGGTGATTTAAAAGCACGGTGTTGCTTGCTATGCAGGTCCAGAATGTTACAGTTAGCCACGTCATGAAATGTGACGATGACACATTTGTAAGGATTGACAGCGTTCTTGAAGAGATTCGAACGACGTCAGTAGGACAGGGCCTTTACATGGGCAGCATGAATGAGTTTCATAGACCCCTTCGTTCTGGGAAGTGGGCCGTGACAGTTGAGGTAATTTTCCCTGTACCAAATTATCCAAGATTTTCGTAACCATTGTGTGCCTTATTCATTTCTTCTGAAATCTCAAGAAAAATGAAAAATGCTTGAGAAACGCTCGGTAGCCGTATCACATTATGCGAATTCCAAAAAAGAATGTGGAACAAAAGTTCTTGTGAAAATAATTGATATGTTCAAATTGTACACATTTATGCACTAAGATAAGATATGTGCAAATAGTGCCTTCCAGTGGTCTAGAAAATGCTTGTTTTTTTTTGGAAGCTTTAACTTTATTTAGCTTGAACATCTTGTTTGAGGGTTGGTGACCAAGTAAGAAGGTCCATACAAGACAATAAATGGATTGGTTCGTGCATGTACAGGAGTGGCCTGAGCGCATTTACCCAACATACGCAAATGGTCCAGGATACATCCTTTCGGAAGATATTGTGCATTTTATAGTGGAGGAGAGCAAAAGAAATAATTTGAGGGTGCGTTTTTCATAGCTGTGTCCTGGTGATTAAATGCCCCATGTTCAACATTGAAACCTTCATCTTGGACAGTTTTCCATCCATGTATCTCCTGTCATTATAATTGCATTATAGAACTGTTCGCGTGTACATTTCTTTCCTGTTCCTCTTTTTCATTTTCTTTTTCTCTTCTTTTCTTCATTTACTTCTCCTCTTGTCGATGCTTTCTGTTGACCTTATATTGTGGATATGTATCTCTTCAGTACTACGGAGACGATATGAAACATAAGTTTGATATTCTTCTGTGATAAAGCGCAGTTATTTAAGATGGAGGACGTCAGCGTAGGTATATGGGTACGCGAGTATGCAAAGATGAAGTACGTGCAATACGAGCATAGCGTACGGTTTGCTCAAGCCGGTTGTATACCTAACTACCTGACAGCGCACTATCAATCGCCGCGTCAAATGCTGTGTCTGTGGGACAAGGTGCTTGCTACCAATGACGGCAAGTGCTGCACCTTGTGAGGAATCTGCACAAGCAATATGAGTGTGTACAACGTTCTTTTCTAGGTGTATTATTTTAGGACTATAGTCAAATTCAACTGTAAGCTCTTATTAGTCCTATCAATCTAGTGGGATTACTTCTAATGGTATATTTATCCTTGATCCCTCTGAAGATGTGGAGGTTTTGCAATTTAATCAGAGAATCCTACTAGCTAGAGTCACTAGTCAATTTTACCTTAGTATAGATCAAAATTGGCCAAAGTTGTTGAGAAAAGTCTATCTGAAAAGACGAGGAGCTCTCAACTATTCTATCTTGAAGAAACTCGTATTCTGTGAGTGGTGAGAACAAGATGGTGCAAGTTGGGTGACGACGATGGCATTGTTCACTCTTCAACAGACATGGCCATCCATAATCGTCAGTAGCAGTGTTTCCGACACTCTCTAGCGGGGTGCGTTTTTCCTTGTCTCTTTATTCGACTCGCTTGCTTTTGGACCGGACCTCGGCTTCGATTATCAGGCTGTAAACCCAAGAATTCAGTTGAGGCAGTGCGCCTGCCTTTTGTAACAAAGATGTGCATATAGTGCTTTGTGACAGTTTTAGTTAAGAGGCATGGTTAGGGCGAAGTAATCAGAGCCTGGAATAGGTCAGTACAACTCCATGTCAGCCTCTTAACATCAATTTTTTTCGTTGGCACTCCTAACAGGGTAAGCACAACTTGAATACATTTCGTCTAGTGTTTTTCTCATGTCATAATGCGTGCATTATTTGTGTTATCAAATTGCCAAGCAAATTGGGAAACTCGGATATGCTGCGCTCAATCGGCCCAATCAGTCCACATCACAAAAGCGGTGTGAGAGACGTGGATTGCATTATGCATGTTATCGAGGGCGCCGAATTACTGGCTTTGCAATGAGGAAAAAGAACCTGGAAAGATTAGTTCCCGAACGAGAGAGACAGAGAGCTGTAGGACTTCTGAAAAACTATAGGAAAGCAGGTGCAAAATCTACACTTAAACCTTTAAGACTTGTGGTTTGTTTTCCATAAACCAGAAAATCTCACCGATTCTGAGCATACAACAAGTGTCTCATTATGGAACCTCGAAATTTCTAGAATCTTGATCCTAGGGCTGAAAGCGAAAGTGAGGTCTTCTGCCAAGTGTTTGTCACGTTTCCTAGGTCCACAATGCAAGAACGAATTACGACGTTGAAGAGAAAGCTTTCACATGCTCTGTCATCTGCCTGTAGGGCTTGGACTTGGCCATGGGAGAGAAGTCCAACACCATCAGCAATCCGCACCGCCACGAGTCCACCTTGATGTTGTCGAAACCTGTAGATGCTTGTTCGAATTCTGGGTTACGCAGTACGACGGTGAAGGGTGGTGGCGTGGTGGCTCTATGGAAGCTGCTTCTTTGCAAGTAGACACCTGGGGCATCTTGCATTGGATTGAGATGATTGGACGCGGCCCTCAGCCCACTTTTTTGAAATCACGTGGAATTCTACACTATAGTCAGGCCTACGTGGCGAGAGCTCTGGTCCTGCTGGGTTTTGCTGAGCTGGAGACTGGTGGGGCCCTGGTAACACCATTCCCCATGCTTTGAACGCCGAAATCTTACTGTCAGTAAGGGGAAGTGCAGGATGATGTGTGATGCTTTCCGAGCAGGAAGTTCAATGAACTAGCCACTGGAGTCAGCCCAGGTTAGTGCCCCAAAACTCTACTTTAGTGCATTCATATAACGTGGGGGTGTCGCCATGTGGGACGTTCCTGAATAATCCATCTTATTCTAGGAGTAGAAAGATAATCTTTTACTCCGTTGTTTGGTGAGCAATTACTACCGCCTCCTCCTTCGTGAAGACAGGGCTGTTTTTGGCTTTGCCTTGCTACCACAACAATGGGGTTGTTTTTTTGTTTTACTTTTATTTTTCTGAATAAATTTATTTTAAATAATGGTGTAGAATGCAAAGTTAAACATTGACTAGGCACTCAAGTATGAAGCTATACCATTTAGGAATATATGATTGTAATATTTTAATTTTTATGTCGAAAGAGTTTACAGTTCAAATAGAAATATTCTTCGTAATGCATGTGTAATACCACAAATACTTTAATTATGATGAGGATGATGAATTTTGCAATCTCACTTTTTTGTAGATAGATCAGAAAGTTGAATGCTAATCATAATAATTATTATCATTATTATTGACGTAAATGGATGTCCTTTACATCCCTTTTATCAATACAAATGCATACATACTGGGAAATTATGGAAAAGTTTTACATAGAACCCCCAATCTGACTTTGTCCAAGTACATATTTTGAGAAAAAATGCACAAGATAGATGGTACTATGGATTAAATCCATTGGATATAGACTGGACTAAATCTGTAAAGCTATTATACAAATATTATGTACAACCACAATTAAATTAAACATAAAAATATGAATACCCCCCAAAAAATAACAACATGACTATCATTTCCTTCTTTCTTTTTACTCAATCACATACTTGAAAAGCCAAAAAATCTGGAGAAATTCCAGGTTCTTGAAACATTTCACTTTTCAATCACTAAGCATCATAATTGCCTCACAGTTGAATAACACCATCTTATGGTCAGAAAAATAACAGTTATCACGTTAAATTACAATGGAGATTATTAAAAAAAAAATGAAAAGAAGAAGAAGAAGAAGAAGAAAAGAAGTCCAACATGCATGATTTTAAAAAAGTATAAAGTATGTAATTGCTTTAAATCAAGGTGCAAAAGAAAGCATGAATAAGAAAAGAAACACAACGCCATCACCATGAAGCAATAACTCCCTTCAAATTCTCAAACCCAGTTACCAAAAGCAGGTATGAACGCAGAGCGGTTTCCATTATAAAAAGCTCACAACCGTGTTGCCAGGTAGACATGGAGGTCGGTCGGGTATTCACCCGGTCGGTAGTCAGGGGGGAGGGTAGGAAAAAGGAAGGTCGCAAACTAGCCTCCCCAGCGAGGCGCTCCTCCCAGTCCTCCCGCCCTCCCAGCCCCTTGCCATGGGATGCGAGTGAGAGAGAGCGAGAGTAATGTTTTACATCATCCATCATATGCACTGCACTGAAGAGAGCGAGAGCGAGAGAGTGTGTGTGAGAGAGAGACAGCGGGAGAGGATTGGGGTTGTTGCTCTCACCTCGTCGACTTTGATCATGCGTCGGTGCTGTTTGAAAGTCGCATCGTGCAGCGTTGTTGGGCTTTGATTTCGAGCGAGAAGGGGCGGATTTGGGGGGGGCAGGGATTGGAGAGCGAGCGGGGGTGGGAGGAGGAGTTGGAGGCGCCGGGAGGCATGATGGAGTCAGGGTTAGGTCCGTTTCTGGTGATGCCGCCGCATGGGGCCGTGACGGGCATCATGGATTGGTGGCGTCGGGTGGATTCGTCCGTGCTTTGGCAGGAACGCATCTGGCTGGGCCTAGCAATTGCGTATGCTGTGATCGCAGTGATTGCGCTGGTACGTGTGAAGGGGGGAGAGAGTTGTGGAGTGTACCCTAGTTTTTTTTGTTGATGTGACGTGCGGTGGGGGAGTGTCGAGCGTGTCTGTTGCTTAATTTTTTACAACATGTTATGCGGGTTTTTGCCTGTTGGGTGGGAGAATCTTTGCCATGATGTTGGCATGGAAAGGACTTTTGATGCACACACGTGTGTTGGTGTACATAGAGTTGCTTGCCTTCGCCGTTTTGCAGTAGATGTTGGAGTGTGGCGTAGTGGGTCCGCATGAGCAGGCACATGAATGTCTTTGATGTTGCCTTTGAACTTCGCGAGAGGTGAATTCGTGGTGCTTTCGAAGTTTTGCTGGTGGGTTTAAATGCTTCCCGCCAGTTGGAGCAGGTTGCTGTTTCATTCCCAGTGTAACCTGTGGTCATGCAGTCAATCTGATGGAAGAACGCCCGGAGGTCTCACTATTAATGTGATAGATAGTTTCGGACTTGGTCGATCAACTTTCTTTACTGAGTTTTTGAATTTGTAATCGAATTCGTATTCGCATTTTTGTTGGGGCGAGCTCGTCGTTTTGGGGTTGGGGGTCATGTGGTAGTTTTGTCGATGCATGGTTCATAGAGCCATTATTCCCTTCGAGCATCCACTTCCATTATGTGCCTTTGCTTAGGTCATCTCAGTGAGAGTATAATTTCTGGGATTGGCACGACCTAGTGTTCAATCTTTGTTAGACGTTTGTCGCTGTCTTTCTCGTGCACTATTTGGCTCTTTTATTTCGAGTCTTAAGAGGGTTTAGACGCTTCAATCTGGGAAGGTTGGGAGCAATAAATGCCCCTGCTTTTGGGATAGCATCTATGATTTACGATAAGTTTCACTTGGGTCATCTGGTTTGAGGTTTGTCTATCATACGCTTCAGGCTTAAAGTAGTCTGAGTATTGAGAAAGAGAGATGCTTTTGGTGTCGCGCTCTTCTGTTCGATTGTTTCTCTCCATCCTTTTTACTACATCGGACTCGAAAGTTCACGATTTCAATTGTCGTGTACACTGTATGGGTTAGAATGGAAAATTCTAGGGTTGCTCCTGAAGTGTAGCCATCTCGAAAGAGGATTACAGGCTCAATCTGTAAACCCTTTTTTTGGGTGATTTTGATTACTGGTAATTGGAGGGTGTCCCCTTGTTTTTCCAGTTTCGTTTCGTTTCGTTCTCCCTTTGACAGAGAGGATTGTCCAGAGTTGTTCACATTGTGGTATACCTGCTTTGGTAGCACTCAATCTCCTGCCAAGTTTCTCTTCTTGGTTGTGAATGGACTTGACATCAAGTGTTGGGAATGTGCAGGTGCAACTGATACGGATAGAACTGAGAGTTCCGGAGTACGGGTGGACTACTCAGAAAGTCTTCCATCTGTTGAACTTTATTGTAAATGGAGGTGAGAATTGTGGAAATCGATTTTCAGTCCCTTTTTTTTTGTTTTTTTTAATCCATTTCTGATTTATTTCGTCCTGATCTTCTGGGGTCTTTTATTGTGTTGTGTTGTGTTGCAGTGCGTGCTGCGGTTTTCTGCTTCCGTGAGGATGTGCAAGCATTATCCCCTGAGGTACCTCCTACAGAGATTTCGATCCTAGTGCTGGGGTTCCTAGAAAATATTTTGTTGTTAAGGCAAGCTTGTAATGTATGGAATTATTACAACGGTAAATAACTATGTTTCGTTGAGCAAAAGGATACTGGTTCTGTTGTGGAAGTCAATGGACGTATAGTGACTCGCATTTTATCTGGACTCTAGTGCTTCAGTCAATCACTGGATTGTGTGTGATGTCCTTTGGATGCAGATATTACAGCACGTTCTTTTGGACCTGCCGGGCATTTTGTTTTTCACCACATATACTCTTCTGGTGTTGTTCTGGGCTGAAATTTATCACCAGGTGCGTATGTTAGGATTTCTCTTCATTTAGTTAGCGGCTGTGCTTCTAACTTTTCAGAAGGGAGTAGAGTATGATAAGTTGCGCATCGTGCTGTTGTTCCTTGTGGCCGATAAGATTCGGGGATTGATTGTGAGATATATGTTGCCATTTCAGGCCCGAAGCCTCTCTACTGACAGCCTACGGCCGACGTTTTTGATTACGAATGCAGTAATTTACTTGGTTCAGGTGCATGATTCTTTCAAACATTTTTTATTTTTATTTTTATTTTTATTTTTCTATAGATTAAAGAAGTTTTTTGTTTCCTGTTTCACTCCATATTATTGCCGGGCTGAAATATCAATAAGCGTACGGTTTGATTCTGCAGACTTTCATCTGGGGCTACCTGTATTGGTCTCCAAGCGTTCTTGTGATGTCTGTGGCTAAGTTCTTCTTTGCAGGTAGGTTCTGGATGCAAAAGTTTCAACATTTTTCTTGTATTTTTCTTGTGATCTTTATGGAGGTGTAGAAGTGCTAATCTTCCTCAATAGTTAATTGATTAATTTTTTTTCCTCCTATCTTGCGTAGCGCGGGACTGACTGAACTTGATCTCCCTTTTATTTGCAGCTGTGTCGCTTATGGCAGCGCTGGGATTTCTTCTGTATGGTGGAAAGTAAGTTCTAATAGCTCTGGTATCACGCACGTTGGTATGTTAATTTGTAGGTTTACATTTGGGAATTTAGAGCGTGAACTTGTTTCCTAATATGTTAATGTGTTGGTGTTGTATCAGGTTGTTCCTGATGTTGAGGCGTTTCCCCATTGAATCAAAGGGCCGCAGGAAGAAACTCCGTGAGGTCGGGTGTGTGACAGCTATCTGCTTCATATGCTTCACCATCCGATCTTTCATCGTAAGTGTCTATCGGAAGGGTTCACAAAGATTCTGTGGAGCTCTAGTTGCTGTGCCTTTTGTGGAAACCCGTGACAATGTGATGATGTTTCGTTATGGCAGCTTTTCTATGAACTTTCCTATGAGACGAAATTTGAGCACTCTTGTGAAGTTGATGTCGTACTGACATGGTCGGATTCGACAGATGACCTTCTCTGTATTCAACAAAGCTATTGACTTGGACGTTCTGTATCATCCAATCCTGAATGCTATATACTACACGGTAAGACGCCTTCTTTTTCAAATTGAGGTTGCAGACGCTTCTTTGCGGAAATGACTTTGTTTACCTTGGAACTGATCTTTGTAATGTAATGCTGTCTTTTTTTGCGCGTATGAATGCAGCTTGTGGAGATCGTTCCTTCAGCTCTGGTCCTGTATATTTTGCGCAAGTTGCCACCGAAGCGGCTATCTGGACAGTACCATCCGATCCGGTAAAGTGAGTGGTATTTCCAAGCTGGAGATTTGAAGGAAACTATGTTGATGCGATTCCTGTGCGTGTGCGGCGCTTTGGTCTGATGGCTTTTTGCTCCAAGTTCTTGTCATCTCAATGAGGCCACTACGTGATAATGAGGCACATTTGATGCAGTAATCATTCCAGGTTATTACATGGATCACTATAATAGTGATGGCACCTATGTCGTGTTTGTAGCCATGTCTAAAGATTTGTATGCATAGAATGGTGACACAAGTATTATATTGTTCACTTGGCTATCTTTGGGATTATGTTCATTTTGTTAACACATCAATACTGTCAATAGGATAGGCTGCACGTCAATATTTTGTGACATCCTGGTGAGTAAAGCTTTAACATAGGTTAGAGTTCTCATTAATGAGAACGAATTCACATTGGCCTTCAAAGTCGGATGGATTTGACATTCCTACACATTACAGAATAATAATATATATTTTTTCTTGAAACACATCACAGGCATGTTCCACCTTGTTGGCAATGTTCTATTTGTCCATTTCTAAATATAAAAAACTTTTTTAATGGCATGCGGGAAACATTCATGTGGTTTATTCGAGGGGAAACTCAGGTTGGATGTGGAGGAACGAAATGTAAGGAACACCTAAAATCGAGGATTATATTTTAGTCTTAATTTTGTGGTTAACTAGCACCACTTGAACCTCCACGAACTAATGTGGGAAATCCAAGCCTACATTTTGATGGACGCTGCGGCACTGATTCCTAGTTGATGACAGGAATTGCGATGCTATGTGTCCGGAATTAATACCCAGTAGGAGGATGACCAGTCATCGTAGCGAAGAAAGGCATCTGATTCGAAGTTTTCTCTCAATCTACTGGGACCCGGGGGTTGCCCCCTGAGAAATGAGACCAGCTTGTCTCGAGATGCTGATCAGGTCTGCAAGTAGATATTCGCTTCATCGAAGGTCGTGACCATACAGGTTCCCTGCTCTAAGTCTTCAGAATTCAGCCATCTTGAAAAGCACTTCAAAGTTGGCCAACGTAAATCCTCTGTCGGCACGAATGAAACGGGAATCGATGAGTCGGGTTCTTTGAGATGCTTATTGAACATCATCCCTAACGTTCATTACCCCTAACGTTCCTATACAATTCTCATCGCTGTGAACGTAGCACACGCGATGTACTTATACAGCTGTTATTGCCGTCGAATACAGTTCATTATTCCACGCCTGTACTGGCTGGAAAATAATTTATGCCTGTATTGGCTGGACTGTTTCTTGTTTGATGAGGTTGATTCTTGGTAACATGGTATCAGAGCGTGCACTGAGTTGGCAATAGAGTTGTTGATTGAGAATATAATACTAGTTGTGTCTGCTGTTGAGGCTGTGAGATGGACTCGGTGGTAGGCCCTGAAAACTTTAAAGCATGGCGAAGTACCTTCCAGAGCGTCTTAGGGAGAGAAGATCTCTGGAATGTAGTGCTCCCAGCTCACTTGAGAGAAGAGCTCCTCGAGACAGTAGAACCTAGTGAGACCCGCGATAGCAAAGGGAAGACAGTAGCTCCAGCCACTACAAGTTTTGACTCCATTGACAAGGACAAAACAAGAAGACGGGAGACCACGGCCATGGGGTTCGTGCGCTTGTCTCTCACCGACATGGTCAAACCTCTCATCTCTCAGATCTCTGATCCGGCAAAAGGCATTGAAGGCGCTGTCCGAGTTCTACTCCACGCAAACAATAGCAGATGTTATTGTCACACTGGATCAATGGGAAAATTCGAGAATGCCTGATAATATGTCTGTTGCTTCCTTCATACAGGTAGTCTACGAGCTCATCAATGATCTGAGGGAGGCAAAGCAACTGCCATCCGACATTGTTATAGTTCGCAAGATCCTGAAGATCTTACCACCACGTTTCGAAACACTGTTACGAATCATTTGAAATGAAAGTAAACCACCTACCTTGGCGAATCTTGCTAGTCGACTTCAGAGAGAAGAGACTGAACAACGACTACGTTTAGATCCACATGAAGAGGCACTGGTTTTTCGCATCAGAAATGCGATCAGAGGTCGACACCGTCAAGGCATGTTTCCCGGCCCCCGACATTATGACCGTCATATTTTTCAGTGACGGACGGAAGAATTAGAGTGTCATAGATGCCATAAAATCGGGCATCTAGCCCGGGGTTGTCCTGCACCAGCTCCAGTGCCATCACAAGGAGGCCGATTCAAAACTCATGCCCACCTTCTCGAGAACCACTCCGAATTTTAAACGTTGTCCAATATTGTTTTTGAGGGTAGTCTCTACGGGTTACCCAAGTTTGCAGTCAAGCCAACAGTTTGTCAACACTGTGCTATGGGAAAGCAAACCAGAGAAACCACTCTCCGTAAGTCGAATTCACGTTGCACTCAGATCTTAGAACTGATTCATGCTGATATATGCGGACCCCTTCCAGTACCTTCAATCGCAGGAAATAAATACTTCTTACTTCTGGTAGACAATTTCAGCAGGAAAATATGGATTTACTTCCTAAAATACAAGAGTCAGGCTCATGAGAAGTTCAGTGATTTCAAAAACATGATCAAAAAACAAACAGGCCAGCAGATCAAAACGTTAAGAACGGATAGAGGTGGAGTATTCCTCTCCACCGCCTTTTCAGCATTCACTACAGCTCATGGCATAGACGGCCAGCTCACACAGGACCACACCCCTCATCAGAAAAGGGTCGTAGAAAGGCGAAACAGATCTATTCTCGACAAGGTCCGAACCATGCTGATTTTAGGGCATATTCCAGCCTCGCTGTGGCCGAAGGCAGCCAAGACCTCTGTCTACATACTTAATAGGACCCTAAAGTTAACGAATCCAGTCTTTCTCCTGAGGAAAGATTCTCGGGTAAGCGACCCACCTTGTCTCATCTCAAATTTTTTGGTTCACTTTCCCACGTACATATCGGATCTCATACCAGAAACAAGCTGGATTCAAGATCTATCCCAGGCAGCCTGGTTGGGTACGACGACTGTTAAATTTACTAATATGTAATATATATTAGATTAATTAATCCATGTTAGTAAATGTAGAATTATCTTTAGGTAGTTACAAAGTAATGGAGAAGTTACAACTACTCTCCACAATACAATATAAAGGCTCTTATGAATATGATGTAATCAAGTTATTTTTAATATTCTTCATGCTTTATTTTATCATTGTTAGTGTTCTTTCTCTTGAATGGTTTCAGAGCACTAATTGACCTTCATTTTATTTAGTGTAAGTGGAAATCTTGGAGTATTAAATTGGAGGCCTTCTTAAGTCAACTAGTATTATAGATAGTAGTTAATGGTTTTGAGGTTGCATCCAATACATTTAATTCAATGCAATATCATGCCTAGAGTTTGAAGGATGTCAAAGCTAGTATAGAAATACTTCTACATTGTAGAGATAAGTAACTTATGATACTACACTAACTACCTACATCAAAAGTAGTTTGAGATTACAACAATTGTATTTATAAACAATCAAATAAAGCTTCTTAGGTACATTTCCACAAGAAGCTTTGTCATTTAATTATAGACAAGAATGAAGATGTTTATGCATTCATAAAAAATTGGCAATAAGTCCTTGAAAAAGTTGTTATTGTCGGTTGTATTTTCATTGAATTACAACAAGTCAATTTATTATTAATTGCTCTTCTTAATTCATCGAGTAGATTCATTACAATCCAAGGTGCACTTAATAATTTAATCTCTTCAATGATATTATTTAATATATTATAAAAAATAACAACCAATTGTTCAAAATATGATAATTTTAAAACTAATACTTTTGATGTAAAAAGAAAATTTGTTAAGAATAATAGACTCTTACACATTCTAAAATTGAAAGGTAATTCTTTTCAAAAATATTATACTAAACCATTTTATGCTTGACATTCCAATCCACCAACTAAAAATATCATTTGCCATTATTATAGAAAATAAAGATACAAATCTCTAAAATGTCATAAGAAATAAAGAGATGAAATGAACAAATCAAAACTTGTAAGCTCTTATATTTTAGAGGCACCATTATACTTATTTATGGTAGTACCTATTAATATTCTTAGCCAATTGTGGTATTTGGATTTTAGAGCTAATAATCACATGCCTCCTTTAAGAAACCTTTTCAACAACTATACTCCATTCACCACACCAAAACTTGTTTTATTAGAAGATAATAGTTTTCATATTGCTCAAAGCATTAAATCTATCATTTTGTAACTTAAATTTGATCAATATATATATATATATATATATAAGTTTTTGATATTTTATATATTTTAGGATTAAAAAAGAATCTTCTATCAATGACTCAAATCACTAACACTAAACACACAAAAATTAAATTTATTAGGAATATCTATATTATCAATAATAAATTACCTTGGACTAATGTGGTTTATTATTTTTCAATCTCTAAACAAAACAATCTATATTCTTTTGATGAAGGAGTTTTACCATCAGCTTTTTTACCTCACATATATAATAATAACTATTGATGCCTAATAACCACCTCACTACATCTCACGTCCACATTCGTTATAATGATTTTACACCTTGCTTAATTGCAAGTTACCTCCACTCTTGCATTGCAAGAACTACTGCAAAATCTATTACAAATCATCAATGCTTTGTAGTTGCTGATCGACCTTCACCCTACTTTGCGTTTATCAACCCCAAGTTCTTGTAGGTCATGGTTATCAATTCAGATCTTTTATCCAATATACCTACTACCTCGACCTATGTGTAGATACTTTCCACACCTAGCTTCATTGTGCCAATTTGTAAAACATTGTATATTCCTTACTATACTATCTTGGTTCTAGTCCAAGCTTTAAATCGTAATGGTTTCTTAGCCTTTCTTGATGATCACAAGGAACTTCAAGCTTATAACCATCTCAAGTACAACAACAGTTCTTTATCCACTATCAAAGCTACCATGCTACATCTTCCACATCAAGTGAACAATTTATCTTTTGTCTTTTCTTTATTGTTCTTGTTAAATCATAAATTGGTAGTATTATCTTTTAATTCTTTATCACGATCTTTTGGAACAAACTTACTTAGCTACTATCTAGGCTAGTACAAACCTTGTTGATATGCCTCAAGATAATATGGCCTTGACTAGCACACCCTTGGATAGTATAGTCTAAGCCAATGTGGCCCAAGTCCATATAATCTAGCCTAATATTACCTCTATTGATGTAGCCTAGGCTTGTATGACTAGAGCTGAAGTGACGACACTCTATGCTACTTCTATTAGCATGGTTTAGACTGGCATAGCCATGGCCTTATTTGGAGTGGCCGAAGCTCACGGGATACAAGCTAATATTGCTTAAATTTGTATAGCTTCAACTAAGGCAGTTTCTAACAATGCTGCTATTTAGAGAAGTCCCATTCTAGATACTAATTGGTCTATTTTAAATTCACATACTTTATGTTCAAGCAATATTCAAATGTTGTAGCTATTAAGATAAGTTGCTAATGATCAAAGGATTGTAAAAGAATGAAGGTAGCTTATTAATGTGGAAACTAGATTAAGAGGAATCTAAGATTAAGTTGGATAGATGAAGATGGTTATAGATGAAGTTCAACTACAATAGATGTAAACTCTTTTTATATATAGAGAGAGATATCTCATTCGACACTTCTTTTGTATGCAACTATTCTGATTTCTACTTACTTGTGTCTTATTCATTGTATTTCTTGAATAGATTATGGATCCTTTCACACTTTATTGTGCCATTCAAGTAAGTTGATGTTATTCTCTAGTGATTGTACTTGTATGGAATAGATCTTATAGTGTTTGCTGATATTAAAATTTATAAAATCTAAAATTATATTTTGGCATGAAAAGGTGCTAATTTTGACCTTATAGCTCACTAACATTGTTTGGTAGATTCTTAACTTCTAGGATGGTGAATTTAAGATCTTATAGAAAGACCTTGATAGTATTTTTTTATTTTTTTTATTTTTTATTTTATTATTATTAAATTTATTTCACTTATCTTATGAATATTGTAAAATAAGTGGTTTGAATGAATAAAAGATCTAGACAGTAAGGTTCTTTAGAGTACACATACTTATTAAAAGCTTAAAAACTTGATTTGAGAGTGTTTTGAGTGAAAAAAATTCAATTATTCACAAGAGGGCATTCTAAGATTTTGCTAGTGTCAAATTGATTTGGTGATTTTGAGTACATAGAGACTCATTTTTTTGATGTTTTTTGAAGGAACTCTTTTTAGACATGGCCTCTAATTAGAGTAAAGATTTGAGAGTGATTAAAGAATTTTAAAAGGACAATTTTTATCATTGAAAGGTCAACATAGAATTGTTGTGGGCATCATTAGACCTTTGAGATATTGTAGATGAAAGTGAAGAGTCTCCAAACATACATACATATGTTAAGGAGAGGAAAGAATTGAAAAGATGTAAAAAGAAGGCTTTTAGTATAATTTCTACTAATTTGGATGAAGCCAACTTTTTTCATGTTATCTCTTGCAAAGAACCAATGGAAGCATAGAAGACTCTTTACAATATATATGAGAGGAAGAACTTATTCAACATCATCTTCACAAAGAAGAAATTCTTCACTTATAAGATAGAAGAACATGAAGACCTTATGGTTCATGTCAATAACGTAAAGGCTCTTATAAACCAATTAGCAATTATTGACAAAACTTTAGAAAAGAGTGGTATTATCATGACCTTATTTATAAGACTTTTTTAGTCCTATAACTACCTCATTGTGGCATTAGAGTCAATTAAGTTGAAAGAACTTACAATGGACTATGTGATGGCAAGACTTGCCTATGATGTAATCAAGAAGAAAGAGAAAGAACTTCAAAGTGAAGCTTTAGCTTTCTTTTCAAGACAAGGCCAAAAAAACTATTTTAATCAACATGGCATTATGTGATTATCATTTTACTTATTCTACAATTCCTTTCAGAATAAACCTATATAGGAGGATTCGAACACAAGAAAAGACTAAGTACATAAATTTTACTTGTTGAGATTACACAATTAATTGTATTCTGAACCACTAAAATACTAAGAAATACTACAATACTTTCTTCCAGTAATAATACTCCTTCATCAACTGATATTAATAGTGTGCAACCATGCACTCTCAAAAGACTGCTCAAAATACAATAATTTCATCTAATACCAAAAATAACAGACTTCATTCCAATCAATCTGAATTCACATAATTTTTGTAATCACAAACTTCCTCTGTCAAAACACACACAGCTCTCAATAAACTACAATCATAATCTTCCAATAACTCTTCATATAATTCAATAACTCAGTGCTCTAATTACATAATCAATAACTCATAAATCAATCTCTGATTTATTCCATAGACTTACTTCACAGTATTCAAAAACTATCTATTACTTTTCAACAATAAAAAAACAAAGAAACAAAGAGGTAGCACCAAACTTATCCCGACTCATGACTATCACAGTCTGGCACTTAGACTAACTTCTACAACTTCTATATACTTACTTCTTATTCCTAGATCCTAATCATAATCCTTTTAATAACTAAATTAACCATTTGTCTTCTTGAATTGCCTATTCTATGGACTATTAGTTTATTTTATCAATATCTTACAGAAAGAAACTAATATCTATTCTACATAGCCCCACTCCTATTTGTACAATGTCCTCGCAAACATACAATTGTTACCTATTTAAAAACTACTTAACAATATTCTACAAAGTCATTATTTTTTCTGGCTCACCCAATTGGTTATTTGCTACATTATCTAATGTCGGCTCCACTGATTCTAGTTCTAAATTAAAATCTTCTTCCTCCTCTAATCCGTCCATCCATTCTTTCCTCAACTAATTTGAGAGATCTTCATTATACTTTCTCAATTCACAGACTTGAGCCTTCAGTTTCAAGATTTGGGCATCACAAAGTTCCAACTGATACTGCTATGACTCATCTATTGCTATTTTGGAACATCTTCAATTGACGCTTGTGACCAACTCCTCACGGTTAACTCTTCCGTCAATTTTGCCACCTTAGCTTGTAAAACTTCGATTTTAGACCTCAACTTCTCTGTTTCGCATCTAGATTAATTACTCAATGTCGCTTTCTCTTAAATCAATAACTCTGCCTTGTCTCCTTCCGCTTGCAACTGACATTTGAGTTTCTTCCATTCCAAATCTCATGTCTTACCATTCTGGATCAATTCATCTCGTTGTCCTTCTATAATCTGTAAGATGTGTTCTTTTTCTTTTGTCCAAGACTCATATTGATGAACTAATTTCCATTCTAATATTAGCTTGGATTCTCTAATTTCTTTTATAGTTCGTTCTTGTTCTTCAATTCTTCAATTTTGCTCTGATATTACCTTCTTGCTCTCCTCTAAATCCCGTTTGTTACTTCCCTCTACATCCAATGCTTGTACCATATAATGTATTTGTGAAATGTGCTTCAATAAAATATTCTTAAGAGGTATTCTTTCAGGCAATTGATCCTATGGAAATGCCAACTGATTAATATCAAAATTGGAGTTTCATTCTCCTCTTCTACTGCAAAATAAATTGGAACCCGTTCTGATTCAATAATTGGAACGACTTCTTGTACCACTATACGTCTTGACTCTCTAATTTTGTGTATTATATCTGCTGTATTGACATTCTGTGCCAACGAATTTTGTTCTTTCTACGGAGGCATTGGCATTGATATAGGACTTTCCTCTATTGGCGATGTTTGATGCAATGTGTGTATGATCACAACATACACATAATTGGAACAAAGCAAATATGTGAACTTCCCTGATTTCTACTTCGCTCCTATCTCCGCATGAATACCAATGGCTACGTAAGCTGCCCAATTGAATACCATCCCTTCAAGCATCTCTACTGCTGCATATAATAATCATTTGGATATATATGTGAGATGTCGGTACAATCCTAATTGCCTCACTACAAAACAGAATTATTCCACAAGTTCTGATGAAATTGCCTCAACAGTCCACCAACCTTAGCTCTTTTCAAAGGCCAACATACCTCCCTTGAAATATCTTCTTGGACTGAAGTCGCTTGAGTCATCAACCCCTATTGCAATCTCTCCAATAGGAAGAAATAACACCTTTTCCAAGATTGTTCCATTAATCTTGATAATTCACCCTTATACAACACTCGATCTATCCTTCGGATTATAATTCGTGATATATTCTTCCATTAATGACACATCAATTGATGGTAAGCAATCTGACTGGTACAAAAACTGAAACAACTGTGCATTTCAAAAGTCTTTTATTCTTCTCGGCATCAAGTAGATATCTAACTTCATCGACTCTATATTGGTAACAATTATCACAGAAGGTGGTTTTGATGTGCATTTAGCTCTCACATTTTAGCCACTGTCTTCTTTGTCTATAGCTTGCTTTGTACTTTCAATTGCCATGACACTCCCTCTTTCTAACTCTTAACTGGAACTACTACTCTCGAATATATAAGAAACACAAGAAATGGCAATCTCAAAAAAAATAATCCTAAACAATACCATAGAATGATCTCTAATTGGTACCTCACTCCTATTCTCTTACTATCTGGTGATAATGACAACATGTTATCCATACTGTCAGTTTCTCACCTCCGTCCCATCTGACACATTAATAATTATTAACTATCATTTCAGCTGCCTCTACATCCTAACATACTTATATCATATCTAGGTCTATCCTGAGTCCATTCAAAGTCACTTCTTTCCAAAAAATAAAAACTCGTCCCAGATTTTATGTATTAAATAACTATAATCAGTTCTCAATAATGTGGATACTGAATCGATGGTCCATGAAATCCTCCAATCGAACTGATCTATTGGAAAAGCCTTCAAACATCCAATACGATCCATGCCATCGAACTTGAAATTTGTTTGGAAAATGAGTAAACTGGCTATCATACAGTAATATCAAATCATTGGACATAAAAATCTTTGGATGCAGTTTACTATCATAGTAACTCTTCCTCTGTTTTTGAGTTGCTATCATGTTGAAAAGAACCATAGCCTCTATTTCATCCAATTCTTCCAATTTTGCCAACCAAGAGTATAATGACTCGTTGTCACTTAGACATTCATCCAAAGTAATCTGTAAACTTTGAACCTCCAACTCGATAGGTAAAATTGCCTCTTGTCTATAAACTAGTTGGAATGGAGTAGTGTTGGTAGTTACTTTATATGCGGTATGATATGCCTACAAAGTCGCAAAGAGTTTGGTCTCCCAATCAATATCCACCCTCAAAATTGTCTTAGTCAAGACCTTGAACAAAATTCCATTGGTCTTTTCCGTTTGCCCATTTGCACGAGGATGATATAGAGTAGTTTTTTGATACTTAATTTCATATGTATTCATCAAGGCGGCTATGGTAGCATTTATGAAATGGGTGTCGCGTTCACTAACCAATTCTTTCGAACACCCAAATCGAGTTATAATATTCTCGTAAAAAAAAGTGGCCACCGTATTTGCATTATCATGGTGGATAGCAATAGCCTCTGCCCATTTTTTTACATAGTCCATTGCGACTAAAATATACCGCTTTTGGCCAGGTTTTGACACTAGTGCAATGGGACGGACAAATTCAATACTCCATTTTTAAATGGTGCTTGTGCCAAGATTGGTACCAACGACATGGCTAAAGTGCCTGTAGATCGACCCATTTGTTGATAAGGATCACAACGACAAATAAATTGGTATGCATCAAAAAACGTTATAGGCCACCAATATCTTGCCATTAAAGCCTTGCAAGCAGTGTTGTCGCCTACAAAATGACCACCACAACTATCCAAATGGTAACCCTCTAGTATCAATTGTACTTCACTTGAAAAGATACAATATCTTAAAATGCCATCTTTGCCTTGTTTATACAAAGCATTGCGAATTATCATGTATGGGACACTCTTCAAAATGAATCGCTTCTTAAGTTTCTCGGTAAAAGTCGACGAAAAAGTGTGGAAGGTCAAAAATTGAATGATTTTACTATACTCGAGAGAAATCATATCCACCACAAATAATTTGACATCAAAAAGATCATCAGGGACAAGCTTGTTGCCGAGAATATTAGACAATCGAGATAAATGATCAACATTTACATGTTTCTTCCCAAGTCATATAACAATTATAAAATTGAACTATTGTAGAAGTAATACCCATTGGATAATCCATCCACTCAATTGAGGCTTATTAATCATGTATTTGAAGGTATCATAATCCACATAAAATACAAACGAATATCCAAGCAAATAGTATCGAAACTTTTGAACCAAATATATCATACCCAACGCTTTGCGTTTAGTAGTAGTATAATTACGTTCGGCAGGTACCAATTACCAACTGGCATAATAGATAGGATGATCCAGACCTTGATCATCCTTCTGACTTAGCACCGATCCAATAGCCACATTAAATGCATCAACGTACACATGGAAATGCTCCGTCCAACGAGGTGCCACCAATATTGATGCAAAGACCAATTTTGACTTTAATGCTTCAAAGGCCATAATAAACTCCATACTCCAGAGAGGACTAATCCCATCTGATGAAGGTTTCTTCAATAAGTTCATTAAAGGTTGATAAATAATTATAAATGAATGAATAAAGCGGCGATAATAACTGACATGGCTGACAAACCCTCAAACACCAGAGACCGTCTTTGGTCTGAGCAAGTTCATTATATGTTGCACTTTGTCAAGATCCATAGCAATACCTTGACTAGAGACGATATGTCCCAATAATTTTCTAGATGGAATACCAAATCGATACTTATTCGAGTTCAACGATATTCCAAACTTAATGCACCAAGCCAAACATTTGCCTAGACAATTAAGTTGATCTTGTTTTGTAGTGAATGTACAAAAATTATCTAAAAAGATCTCGATAAATATTCGGAGATAGTCTTGAAAGGCTTGAGTCATCATTCTCTAAAACGTGGCTCGGACGTTGTCGTATTACGTGCTTTCCTACTCGAGAATACGTCGGGCGTCTAGCTGTAGAAGGTAGTATGGAGATTCCCTAATATTTAAGCAGTCTATCGGTTTTTGACTGTTGGAATATAAACGATTGCAAGAATATAATGTAAATCTATACGGATGTCCTTCAACTGCTCGTCGAAATCCTTTTTGCCCCAGCCGGTAGGTCTCTGGACGTTACAGAGAACCCCGAACAACCCAATCTGTTAATCTCCAATACTGCTTTATACTCACGACCTTGTATCCACTGATTGTCTTGTTAGATTAACCCAATAAATTTTATTCACTTCGCATATTCAATCCTATAGACACCCTTTTAATTCTTCAATCACAGACGTAACTTCAATTTTACAAAACAGTCAAGAATAATCACACCCACTTCATTAAAACCCCGATTCACTAGTACAACACATCGACCTTTCAGCATTGATTGCCAGAAGTCTTCTCAAAATCCTATGAAAAAAAAAAATCCCAATTCTCTGTTTTCCCCCACTCGAAGCATGAAGCTAGCTCTCCAACCCTTAAAATCCCTATTCTCCCCCCCTTTCAAACCCTAGCCTCTGAATTTCTTCAATCTTCTATCTTGGATCTGGAATTGGCTCCATCGTCAGAGCTTTTTCCTCCATTTTTTTTCTTTTTAAAGGTTCTTTTTCCAAAAACAAAGTTCTCTGAAATGGCACAGAGAACATGACAGCCTGAAATGGAATCGAAACCCCCATAATCAAGACCACATTGAGCCGCCCGACTAATTTAGGTCTCATATTGGCTAAGAGGCCCGTAGTAAGACCTGGATGTTCCTGTAATTGGGTCAAATTGGTCCTTTGCGTCAAGCTCGCTCAGTCATCAATTTAGTCCTTTTGATTCTGTTGACTTCTACTATTGGACTCGAACGGAGCATTTCGTTATTAGTAAGTATGCCCTGACCGACTGTGACGGGGTGTCTGAACTGGCCCTTGAATATTGACACTAGAATCGGTCGTTGCTTCCAATATTTGAGATAACTGAATATTAATAAAAGTCCCCTTTCTTTATATTTTTACAGTATACTCGTGTTACAACACGACATCTAATAGCCAGAAGTTCTTCTCTTGTCAATCCATCTTCCCACGGTAACATACTCCAAGTAAGTATCTTTTCTTCAATCGGCATAATTGGTTTTTGACCTGTCATAAGTTCTACTGGCATATATCCTGTCACTGAACTATGTATTGTTCGATCAGCCCATAATGTAAATGACAAAAGCCGTGGCCACTCTCTAACTTTCCCATTACAAGCTTTAACTAATGCTTTCACAATCGATCGGTGACCACGTTCGCTTTTTGCATTCCCTTCCGGATTATAAGCAGTAGTCAGTGATAGTTTAATTCCACATCTTTCAAAGAACTTACGAGCTTCTTGTGCATTTAATTCTCCATGATCTGCAGTGATTTTTCCTACGCATCCGTAGTGGCAAATGACATCTTTAAGCAAAAACCTACAAATTCTCTCTGTAGATTTTGTCCTCAATGCTCTTTCTTCTACTTGATTTGATAAATCTTCATGAGCTAAGACAAAATATCTCATCTGTCATAACCCAACTGGCATAATAACCAAATCAACAACCCATTTAAAATGAATAGCCAGAGGATATGTAGGATGAAGACCATCTCGATGTCGGATATTAGAATACGATTGACAGATTTCACATGACTCTACAAATGAGAGCACATCTCAATACATATTTTTCCACCAATATCGTTCTTTGAGTTTAGCAAAAGTAGCCCAAATTCCTCTATGCCCTGTCCATAAACTATCATGAAACTCCTTTAATAATTTTAGTTTTTCTTCCTTTTTGCCTATCACTCGTTGTGGCATCTCAATTCCTTTCTTCAGTCTCTTCCATAAGAATCCATCTCGAAGCAAAAATCCATATGCTTTTTTTCTTATTTGTTTGAATTTTTTTGTAGACCAATTCCGTTGCTTAGTTAAGGTATTCAAGTAATGACCAATATCCAATAATTCTCCTTCATAAGATTCTTCAAGAAATAGCTTGTCTTTTTTGTTGAGATTTGATATTGAATAGAATTTCAATCCGACGTCATCAATGTCTTCAACCATTTCGTCCTTCCTCTCGTATCTTGCTCGAGATAGCATGTTTGCTACTAAATTATCCTTCCCAGTAACATGCTTAAATTCTGGATTTAGTGACTTAATATAAGCAATCCATCTCAACATTGTAATATTTGGCATTGAACAGTTAGTAATCATTCCAAGCAATGGCAAGCAATTTGTTTCAATTACTACTACTGCCCCAATCAAATAGTCCTTTTCAGCTTTCATAGCCGAAACAACTCCCCAAAGTTCTCTTTTGACTTGCAAATATGCACGCTGACAAATACTTAAAATTTTAGCTCCAAATCGAACTGCAAATCTATTTCCACTTGAATCAACTTGACCCACAGCCCATCCAATGGCAATTGGATTAGCGTCCACAGTAAGAATCACTGGTCTATTGCACTTATAATTAACCTTCCTCAATATTGGAGGTGACATCAATAATTTTTTCAATCTTTGCATTGCCTGAATATGCCTTTCTTCCCATTTAAATCGGTAGCCCTTACGTAACAGTTCATATAATGGATCCGCTATGTGAGTATAATGAGGGATCCAGATTCGATAAAATACACATGCACCTAAAAACCTGCAAACCTCTATTAAAGAATCACAATCCTCTTTCATCCTTCCAATTGCATCAACTTTAGTTGGATCTAGTTTTCTTCCGTAAGATCCACATAAATGTCCAACAATCACAACCTCTCGTACTCCAAATACGGACTTTATACCCGATAATGTAAGATGAATTTCTCCAAGCCGAGTTAAAATCTTTTCACAATCTTGTATATGATCAACAACATATTTGCGACACCCCCTCGTATCTAAAGTTTCATCCTTGTCTCCTTCTCTGCACCCTTTTATAACAACATCATCCAAAAAAGGCATAGTCTTCTCCGGAATAAAATCTCTCAATACCTTATTCATCCCATTCATCATATGCACAACTGAGTTGGTCGCGCCTTGAAGAAGAGTGCACATTCTAACCAATTCAAGTGGTGTCCTCATCGTTGTCATATCTCTACTTCCTTCGGCAAGTTGAAATTGATCATAACCTAAATACAAGTCACACATTGAATAGATCACCCTTCTTGTAAACGCCTTAGTAAATTCATCCACAATAGGTCCAATTCCTGCATTCCTGACAGTTACTGCATTCATCGGTTGCATATCTTGAATAAACCGTAGTGATCCATTCTTCTTAGGTATCGTAAACCATCGACTAGAATACGGTGCAAATGAGGGTTTCAATATTTTCATCTTTATCTTTTCTTTTAATAGTTCCACCAATTTAGGTAAATGTGTCCTCGGCATTGGAATTGGTCTTAGATTCCAAGGTACATGCGGTACAGTGAAGATAACCATAGGTGTTATAATATTCGGATCCACAGACCCAATTTCATAAGATTCGAAGGTAAACGATCTACCTTGTTTAGCCAATATCTTTTTGAAGCAAGTAATTTCCTCCTGCAATAAAGAACCATCAAAACTAATCTTCAATTCTTCAAAAGTCTCTTTAGTAAACTGATGTCCAATTCTCATTGGATCTCTTAAACTTGCTTCTTTTGATGCTTCTCCCATTTGTTTCTTAGAATCTTCTGGTAATGGTCTGGCAACAGGCTTTACCTTCTTATCTACCATTTTATATCTCGTTTCTATAGTGACTTCTGGTACTTGAAAAGATTCAAGTATGGTATAAACCTCTCTTGAATGAATTTCAACAATCTTATCATTATCCCCTAACCCAATAGATATAATCAATTCCAAAGAATCTTCTAGTCCATTTTCTTCATAAACACCTAAAATCCTCTCATCATCTTGCAATGTACGTAACTTGCGTAATTCTCCTTCAATATTATATAATCTTTTTCTTTCTTTTCTTTTAAAATCATCAACTTTCTTATACATAATATTTCCATTCTCCAAAATATCAATAAAACTCGCATCAAAGGCACCTTCATCTCGCGAGAGTACCTCCTCTTTTGTACCTCCATAATCTCGCTTTATAGTGGTACCTTTCTAAAATCCTTAAATCCTTCAACAATCTTTGACAATGGTTTCTCCCTCAACCTATCTCGATTCCATTCATGGTTAGAAGGTACTATTAGAAATTGTACAGCTTTCCTCCCATCTTCGCTACGTACCCTTGCATAAGTAGAATCATCGTCAAGTATTTTTGTTTCCATCTGTGTTGCCGTAATATAAGGTTGTCCTAAAATCAACGGATAAGACATTGTATCTTGAACAAAGAAATGTTGCTCCGTCGCAACATCCCTAATCCGAATTTTGACATCTGGACAAGCTCCATATAATTCGCCCTATGTGTTATTAGCTGCTCGTATTGTCCATCCATGTTTCATATCAATTGGCCATTTTTGCTTCTTATAAAGATCTTTAGACATGAGATTTATTTCAGAACCATGGTCGACTAAAGCAACAATTGGTTCTTCTATATCTCCTACTTTCACCAATATCTCAGTAGTTGTCCTTATCCAATGCTTTCGAGTATAATGACTCAAAGTTTCCATTTCCTTATCACTATAATCTTTGAAACGTACTCGTTGATTATACCCATTCTTTTCATTTGTTGATTGCTTGTAACCAATATCAACCTCTTCTTCATCTTTATATATTCTTGCATCAATAGCATGATTCATTCCAGTTTCACCCATTAATTGCCTCTTTCGCTTAATGCTGTCAATGATAACATCATGAAACTCCTTCTTTGCAATTCCCAAGACTTCTTTCAATGTGAATTCCACCTTAGCATTTAATATACGTTCTTTCAAGTCCCCTTTCAAATTTGTTGCTGCTTCAATGTCAAAAAGTAGCTTATAAGCAATTGATTTGCCCTTATCTTTTGTCTCCCTTGTTTTTTCTTCCAATGATGCTGAGGTATCCTTTACAGGCAATTCTTGTGAAGCTGCCTCCCGAGCCTTGTCTCTTCGAGTTTGCCTCTTAGAAGAATTTCCTTCTCTCGTATCATCAAAATTTTCTTGTCTCTTTTCTTCCATCAAAGCTTTATGTTGGCTCTTAGCAATATATGCATGAACTGAAAGAGACTCAACAGGATCCTCTCAACCTGTTGCATCTCGTATTGTAGTTGCAATCCTCAATAACACTTCTCGAGGTAATTTCCCTTCTTGCATTGTAGAAATGGCAGAAGCCCAAAACTCACTAAATTTCGTACTTCTACCAAGGTCATCATCTACTCTAGTACCATAATTTGCACTTTCTCGTGCTACTGTTTCATGCTCTTTTAAGTAATCTTGAACCAATGCTTTCATTCCTCTCTTGCCAAAATTGGTTTGAAGAAGATCCTCCCTATCTTTTAATGCTATCTTCCCATCTTTTCAACAAATAATTCCTTGCCGTATCATATTATTAAATTCATTGCAATCTTTCCTAGTATGTGAAGCATCATCACACCAAATACATCTTTGTACATATCCTTGTTTTGAAACATTCTTCGAATTGTTTGTAGAAGTATTCTCTTCAAGTCTTGCCAATTTGATTTGAAGATCTCGCATTCCTTGTATAATTTCTTCCATCCCCATATTTGCCTTTTTTAATAAGGATGTCGAAGGTTGAACTGTAGGCATTGTTGGTGGTGTTGTACGTACTGGAGCTTTGGATGCTTGTACTGTTTTCGGAATATTGCTCCTATCCTTCGTCCTTTCTCTTTTTGTAAGCAACCCCATCGCATCTTCAACGTTCTTCCACTTTGTTGTTAATCCTTCATCTTCTTCTTTGTCTTCAAGAAGGAGTTCTAATTTCCCTTGCAATTCTCCATTAGCAGCTTGAAGAAATAAATCAACTTTGTTCAGCTCCAATGTCAATTTTTTTACCTTCGATAATTGAGAGTACTGCCTCTCAAATTCCCTTAGTAGCTCTATTGCTTATAAATTCCTATTAGGCCGTTCAATCCATTCCAAAAACAGCTCCTTAGTAACACAATCAACATCTTCCAAGAAATATTCGTCTTTCAATTCATGTGAAAAAACCTCCCATGAATTTCCATAACGATCCGTAATCGATGTAATATGGTCTCTTATCTCCGGTATCATGGCAAGTCCAAATAATTCAACCATTTTCTTCTCAAAAACCCGATTTAATTCCATTTCACGAACATAACATCTTAAATATCTTGAAATATTCCTTCCATCAAATTGATCAATTTTATTGACCACTGCTTGCAGTGCTTTGGTTGCCAAAGCTTCCTTTCGATCATTGCTTTGCTGTTGCTGCATCGATAATGAGAAGGCTTAAAACATACTAACAATAGATGGATCTATGTGTATACCTTGTCCTTTAGAAGAACCCCCACCAGAAACTCCTCTCAAAGATCCTTCAAAATTTTTATTTTCGTTCTCCATAAAAATAAAAATAAAAATAAAATCAAACGAAATCCAATACTGTCCACCTCAAGCTTTCACGTCGGGTTCACCACTCATATCATATTACATGCTTTATTGTTCGAGAATGTGCCGGGTGTCTGGCTGTAGAAGGTAGTATGGAGATTCGCTAATATTCAAGCAGTCTATCGGTTTTTGACTGTTGGAATATAAATGATTGCAAGAATATACCATAAATATATACGGATGTCCTTCGACTGCTTGCCGAAATTCTTTTTGCCCCAACCGGTAGGTCTCTAGACATTACAGAGAACCCCGAACAACCCAATCTGCTAATCTCTGATGTCGCTTTATACTCACGACCTTGTATCCATTGACTGTCTTGTTAGATTAACCCAATAAATTTCATTCACTCCGCATACTCAATCCTATAGACACCCTTTTAATTCTTCAATCACAGACGTAACTTCGATTTCATAAAACAGTCAAGAGTAATCACACCCACTTCATTAAAACCTCGATTCACGTATACAACACATTGACCTTTCAGCATTGATGGCCAGAAGTCTTCCCAAAACCCTATGAAAAAAGAAAAAAACCCCAATGCTTTGTCTTCTCCCCCCCCCTCCCCTCCCCGAAGCATGAAGCTACCTCTCCAACCCTTAAAACCGCTATTCTCTCCCCCTTTCAAACCCTAGCCTCTGAATTTTTTCAATCTTCAGTCTTGGATCCAGAATTGGCTCCACCGTCAGAGCTTTCTCTTCCATTTTTTTTCTTTTTAAAGGTTCTTTTTCTGGAAACAACGTTCCCTGAAATGGCACAGAGAACAAGACAGCCTGAAATGGAATCGAAACCCCCGTAATCGGGACCACATTGAGTTGTTTGACCAATTTAGGTCTCATATTGGCTAAGAGGTCTATAGTAAGACCTGGATGTTCCCGTAATTGGGTCAAATTGGTCCTTCACGTCAGGCTCGCTCAGTCATCGATTTAGTCCTTTCAATTCTATTGACTCCCACTATTGGACTCGAACGGAGCATTTCGTTACTGGTAAGTATGCCCTGATCGACTGTGATGGGATGTCTGAACTGGCCCTTGAATATTGGCACTGGAATCGGTCGTTGCTCCCAATATTCCAAGTAACTGAACATTAATAAAAGTCTCATTTCTTTATATTTTCACGGTATACTCATGTTACAACACGACAATGTTGCATAACCCAAAAGGCATCACGCGATAAGCAAATGTGTCCCAATCTATAGTAAAGGTTGTCTTGAGCTATTCTTTTGGTACAATTTGAACTTGATTATATTCAAAAAATCCATCGAAGAACAAATAATATTTGTGACCAGCTATGGCGTCCAATATACTATCCATGAAAGGTAATAGAAAGTAATCTTTCTTGGTGGTCGCATTAAGTTTTCAGAAATCTTGACAAATTTGAATTTTTCCATTCTTTTTTGGCACCATCACGATTGGAGAAATCCACTCACTATTCGACACTGGATAAATAAAACCAACTGTAAGAAGCTTGTCCAATTCTTCCTTCACCATGAAAGAATATTTAGGATTAACGTAATATTACCTCTGTCGTATCGATTTAGTGTTCTCTTCTAAAATGATACAATGCTCACAGACTTCAACGAGGATACCTTTTAGATCATCATAAGTTGAAGTAAAAGTGGATTTATGATGCAAGAAATTTTTTGTCTAACAGGTCAATTCCTATTCCTTAATACCTTTGTAGACTTTAATTGTTTAAGGCTCTATTATGGTCACCAAGTTGATAGTTTGACATAAAAGTGCAACGACGATGTTCTGTTTCAACTCTCACGCCGGTTTAAAATTAGTTGGTAAGTTCGACATGTATCAAGTACTGAATCCTGTGTCCAACGCACTCACATGGTGCACATTATACTTGGTCATCTAATCAATATTAACTTTAGCAGAGATTTCTAATTTCGACAGATATATTAAGTAATCTCTTGGACGTCCACATTGATATACCACTCTAGGGTGTTGGGCTGCTTCCACAAGCGCCACCGTAATCGGTGCTACTACATCATCATTAGAGCTAAGTTCATCGTCTAATGTTAATTAAGATGTTGGCAATTGAGACTCACCGTGATAGTGTACTGGGTACATTTGTAATACCATTTTATCTCTGCCCTTGCCAATTGTCAAAGTATCCCGATTCCAATTATTTTTGGCCTTTGCTTGATAAATCTAGGGTCTTCTTAATAAAATTAGATATGATAAAGTCAAACGTTGTAACCGAAAGATTATGTAGTCAATTTCATATGCAATACCGACAATTATAATTTGAACACTCCGTAAAATATCCATTGATTTAATCCGGCTATGATTTGCCATCCTTAATACCAATGTTGTGGGTATTAAGTATTCCAAATCTAAAGCATCCATTGTATCAACATTCATTAAATTGACGCTTGAACCATCTTCCACCTAAGCACCCAAGATCATAACACCGTCAATCAAAACATCAATGGTTGGTGCACCTGGATCAGGGTTCAAACCGACTTCACAAACTTCCTTATTGCGTTGCCTATGCTGTGTTAACGATGAATTCAATATAGAACGACACTGTGGTGCGATTGCTAGAAGTTGCTTCATAGAAATAGAAGGCCGAATAGTGTCGAGATCTTTCAAAATATCATAGGATTTCATGTGTAAGGTAATTCCTAATGCCCTCTTTCTTTTCATTGGGTTGAGTTTAACTCCAAGAGATAAGATATTCTTCTGCCCTGGACTTGAAATTGGAATAGTAGCCTGAGCTTCTTTGGAATTTGTGTCTCTAAGAGGATTTTTCAATGAATAGGACATTTTTTAAAACTATGTAGAGGACGGAACCGCTTGGAACAGATCCGAAGCCTTCGTAATCGGGACCTCATTGGGTTGCCCAACCAAGTCAGGTCTTATATTGGGTAAGAGGCTCGTAATAAGACCTGAATTGGATGTCCCCGTAATTGGATCAAATTGGCCCTTTGCATCAAGCTCACCCAAATATTGAATTGGTCCTTTTTCTTTTTGCTCTTTCTTGATAAGAACGGCTTGGATATATTCCATTTGATTTGTCAAAGAATCTTGAGGACCTTGATTTATCTCTTCAATTTTTTCTTGGCTTTAGATCTACTAATCTCAATTATTGAAATTGAACGGAGCATTATATTATTGATATGTATGCCCCGACTGCTTGTAATTTCCACATATTGGTGCATAATTGTCACTGGCTTTGGAATTGGAACATTCACTAGCATAATAATCCATCTGTTTGCAACGAAAACAACGAAGTGGTCTTCTTGCACCCCCATCAGGCATATTGGATGTCTCCACCAGTATATACCTACTAAGCTTGTTCCATGTAGGCTTAGAAAATGATCTTCGTTGTCCCGTTGGTACGGCGGGTACTTAGTTTGATGATGCCGATGGAGCATATTGTTGATACCTCTGCTGCTCTTTATCATAGTTTTGGAGATTTGATGCAAATCCCTGATTAAAATTGAAACTTTGAAAGTTATTGAATACCCAATTTTATGGATTAGATTGATTTCCATTCCATTCAAACGTATTTCTTCTTTGAACTTGATTGATGTCCTATTGAGTCGGTAGGATCATGGTTTAATTAGTGAATTATTGTTGCCTTTGCCAATTCCAATAATTAGCTATTAAGTGCTTTCATTCGCAAAATGTACATTAATCCATCATTTGTGAGGGTGAAGGGCATTCTGTTATCAAATGATTGTGGCCCTTACAATTACTGCACCATACATTGGTCCTAGTATTGGTAGGCTTGTACCTCTTTTCCATATCTTTGGTAATATTAACGACCATTTCCTCTATTTTTTTCGTCAGGTTCAATAACAAGGTTTCATTGGAATCTTTTGGAGCTGGTATTAATGATAACTCTGTTGTAGTTAATGCTTGTTGTTGATACAAATAATACAAAAAATATGCTATTGTCACGTTTGGTGGTATAGCTTGCAATGGGGTGATATTAACTGGCCTTTGAATATTGGCACTGGAACTGGCTACTATTTCTAACATCCGTAGATAACTATCCACTGATACGTTCCAAATCGGATTTTGATAGCTGCCTTGAACTGTAATCATCGTGGCACCCACAGTTAAAAACTGATCATAATGGCATTCCCTCCAAACCTTGGCTCTATTAAGAGATGTAGTTACCGTATTTGATTGAGCGTCTTTTACAAATTTTTTTAGTTTGGATGGATGCAATCCGTTGATTAATATGGACAATACAAAAGCCTTTGGCATTTGGTGATTTAGCCACTTGCGGAGTATATCTGCTACATGACCATAGTATATTTCTACTACCTCTCTTAGACTCATTTTGCTAGTTATTAATCTTTTTCAAAGTCAATCCTCAAAACAAATTGGGCAAACATGGATTAAAAATGCATTCTTCAATGCTTTCTAATTGAGAAATTAATCTACTAATTGACAATTGTACCATTCAAATACCGTGTCTTTTAAGATTTTTGGCAACCATCGTAACCAAATATCTTCAATTTTTCTATTATTGGCTACACATGCTGTCAAAAATTGAGACAAATGTTGATTGAGATCCGCACCCAAAAAACCCCTAAAAGTAGGTAATAGAGCCACGCTTGTTGTGCGATTGCTCATGTCACCCATTTGTATTACTATTGGAATCACTGGACTACCCGTCGCCATTGATGAGAACAATGTTCCACTTAATCTTTTGTTAAAATAACTAGCCTCTTTTCCAATTGATTATTCTAAATTTTTAAGTTTCTTCAATTTACTATTATTGTCCTTTATTAAGTTATTTGGTTGAATTGGAAGTAAAAATGACAAATTTTGAAATACACTAAATTGGCCTTTATTGACCAGTAATTTATGCCACTCTACAGAACCAGTTATGATGGAATTGGAAGCTTTTGTTATTGAAAACGTATCCAATGGAGTATCCAATTCTTTTGTGATTTCGCCACTCGTAGTTAATGGCCTCAAAGAAAACATTGGTCTATTGACTAAATTTTTTTACAAATACTCTTGGCAATTTCTTTAAGGGTATATATTTCTAAAATATTTGATGCCAATCAGCTTCTGGATATACTCGGATATTCCAACAGGCAAGCAACTATGGTTTAATCCAACTTTGTCGATGATTATTTTTTAATTTTTGTTCTTGCTCGTTACGCAACAAATTTTTTGCTTGCAATCTCACTATTCTTTCTTTCGACTGCCGTACTCTCTTTACTATTAAGTTTTTATTTTTAATAATCATACTCTTTCATTATATTCTACTGAATTTGCTTCCTATTTGTTATCTAACTAAACCGGTAGTTAATTCTTAACACTCAATGCTATTGTCTATCCTTGGAAGCGGTGCCAAAATGTGATTGTCGTTTTACTTATTCTACAATTCTTTTTAGAATAAACCTATATAAAGAGATTCAAACATAGAAAAAGACTAAGTACATGAATTTTACTTATTAGGGTCACACAATTAACTATATTCCGAACCACTAAAATACCAAGAAACACTACAATGCTTTCTTTCAGTAATAATACTCCTTCATCAACTAATAACAATAGTGTTCAACCATGCATTCTCGGAAGACTGCTCAAAACACAATAATTTCATTTAATACCAAAAATAACAGACTTCATTCCAAACAATCTGAATTTACATAATTTTTGTAATCACAGACTTCCTCTATCAAAATACACACAACTCTCAATAAAATACAATCATAATCTTCTAATAACTCCTCATATAATTCAATAACTCAGTGCTCCAATTACATAATCAATAATTCATAAATCAATCTCTGATTTATTCCATAGATTCACTTCTCAGTATTCAGAAACTATCCATTATTTTTCAACAATAAAGAAATAATGAAACAAAGAGGTAGCACGAAGCTTACCCCCGCTCATGACTATCACAGTCTGGCACTTAGACTAACTTCTACAACTCCTATATACTTACTCCTTATTCCCAGATTCTAATCGTAATCCTATAATTAATCACTTTTAATAACTAAGTTAATCATCTGTCCTCCTAAACTGATTATTCTATGGACTATTAGTCTATTTTATCAATATCTTACAGAAATGGACTAATATCTATTCTACATATTGTGAGAACTTACTTAATTTGTAAAAAATTATGTTATTTTGTATGAAATTACTACAAGGCAATAAAAAAGAGATAGAAAAATTACCAATAATATATATGAATCATTTGGAAGACATGATTTTGCATTCATGGTAAGTGAAGGTACTTCTATGGTTGCCATATCCAAGTCGATTATTGATTTGGATACCACCAAGAACATGACTCCATATAAATGTCTATTTGACACTTATGAAGAAATTTTAGCAATATATATTTTTATGGGAGACAATGGCATAGTACAAGCCATTGGAATGGGCTTTATTTTAGTAGAGATTTTTGTAAGAAGAAAAATCAAGAAGATTAGATTGAAGGACATCTTGCATATATCAAAGATAAAAAAAAACCTCCTTTCGGTGAGTGAATTATTTTTATATAGTTTTAAGGTATAATTTGATAAAAATAGATACTTAGTAAAGACATTGGATAGAGATCATATTTCTAAGGACTTTAGAAAGAAAAAACTCTACTTCATCAAGTATAAGAAAATAAATGAAATTGATGTGGTTGTATTTGTTGAGTTTTTACATAATTAAGTTAAATTTGATATTTGACATCAACGCCTTGATCATTTGAATGCCAAGAGTATAAAAGAATTTCAATCTATAGTAAGTAGCTTGGATCTTAGTCAATTCAACTACAATACTATAATATGTACTTCTGAAGGTTGTATCCAAGGCAAATAATAAAAGGCCTCATTTCTAAGTAGACTTATAAAATGTATAAGTAAATTATTAGAGATTGTACATTTGAATGTTTGTGGACCAATGAAAATACTATCAATTGGAAGAATAAGGTAATTAGTCACTTTTATTCATGATTTTTTAAGGAAGAAGTGGATTTTTATCTTCAAATTCAAGAGTGTGTGCTTTTTAAGATTTAAGGAATTTAAGGCACATGTAGAAAAATAATGTGATTGCAAGATGAAGGTATTGTATATAAACAATGCAGGTAAATACTTATGAAAGCATTCTAATGACTTCTTAAAGATTTAAGATATTATAAAATATATATATATATATTTTTTTTATACTTTACAATAAAATAGAATTACTGAAAGAGTAAATCAAATAATTGTAGAGATAGCAAATAGTATGCTACATGCTCAATACCTTGGATATGAGTTTTGGACAAAAGCCATGGTGAATGCAATATATATAAAGAATATATGCTCTATAAGTGCATTTACATCAATGACTCCAAAAGAAGCATGGAGTTAGAGGAAACCTTGTGTTTTACATATGACGGCTTTTGCATGCATTGTTTATGTAAAAATATCAAATTATATGAGGTTCAAACTTGATGCAAAATATACAAAATTTGTATTTGTTGGATATTGTGAAGATATCAAGGCATATAATCTAATATGTTTGAATATCAAAAAGATCATCAAAAAATATGATGTACTATTTTTAGAGTATTAAAATACTTGTGAGTACTTAAAAATATGCCTAAGTAGGAATAATGGTGTATTTATAGATATTTCTTTAAATTCAAAAAATAAAGAAGAAAAAGATAATAAAAATGAAAATGGTGGTGGTGTAAATGAAGATGAAAAGATAATGAAGATGAAGGTGAATGCCTCTACAATTCCTAGGACCAGTAATGGAGATATTGAAGATTATAATGATGATGATAAAGAGTACTAACTTTTAAGTGAGAATAGACAAGCTTTAAAGAAAAAGAAGCTTGAAAGAGAGCATGAAATGAAATAAGATGAATCTTCTTAAAATAAAAGAAGATATCCTTTGAGAGAAAGAAGACCACATGGTAAATGGTGCAAGAACCACATCTTTTCTTAAGTAAGTGAAGAACATGCAAATGTAGTACTTCTTGCTGATCCATTGAATTTGTGTGATGTAGTGAAGTCTATAGATGCTATAAAGTAGGAGAAGGCCATTGAAGAAATTTATAAATCACTCATGGATAATAGAACATGAGAATTGACTTAATTTCCACATAATCTATCTTTAATTGGTTGTAAGTAGATTTTTAGAACCAAAAAAGATGTAATGGAAAAAATTATAAGATATAAGGCAAGATTAGATGCTAAAAGTGATTCATAAGTTTTTAATATTGATTTCAATAAAATATTTGGTCCTATGGCCAAATTCACTACCATTAAAATTATTGTGGCAATTGGAATTGTAATAGATTTTGAGATGCATCAAATGGATGTGAAGATGGTTTTTTTAAATAGAAAGTAGGAGAAAAACATCTATATAGATCAACCTCAAGGATTTATTAAAGAAGGTGAAGAAAACCTTCTTTGTAAGTTGAAGAAATCTTTATATTGATTAAAACAATCACCAAGGGCATGGTACCAATGTATTGACATATTCTTTGTGAATGAGAGATTTATGAGGAGTGAAGCTGATTATTCCTTGTATATGATGCAATCAAATGATTTTATATTAATTTTCATTATTTATGTTGATATTTCAATCATATTGAGTAATCCTATGAAGAAGATGGATTAATTGAAGATAAAGGTAGCAAAGGAATATGAGATGAGTGATTTGAAAGAACTCCATTATTATTTAGAAGTAGAATTTAAAAAAGATCATAGTAATAAGACCATTAAAATGAGGCTAAATAAGTACATTAAAGAAGTATTGAAACGATTTAACATAGAATAGTGCAAGTCCATTGAAATACCTTTTTAGGCCAATTTGAAGTTGATGAAGCTCACCGTGTCATAATATGTAAAGTCTTGCTTGAGAATGCTCCAGGCACCTAGTTGTCAAAGGTAGAATGGAAATTGTAATAATAAAATCTTAATTCTAATAGAATACTAACTAAACTCTAATTAGACCATAACATCGATAAGTAAGCTTTAATCAAATTCAAAGAAAATTCAAAGGAATTACAAAGAAATAATAAAAAATCTTAAAGAAATATTAGAATGAGTACAAATATATTTCAAATACATCTTAATTCAATCTTAATTTAATCCTAGTTAAAATCCTATTGCACTTTATTCAAACTTTAGGCCAAAAACTAAGTAAATCTTAAATCCTAAATAAACTCTAATAAAATCCTAAAACCTAAAATAAATCCTAACCAAATCCTAAATCAAATCCTAATCAAATCCTAAATTCTAAATCAAACTCTAAAAAAATCCTAAACCAAACCCGAAACCCTAAATCAAATCCTAGTAATTCCTACAATAGATTTAAATCTCAATTACAAATAAAGGAACTGTTGATCTTAATTCAAAATTTTCATACTTTCTAAAAATTAAGTTGATAATAAACACAAAAAAATTTGAAAAGGATCGGAATTATCAAATAGAGGTTAGCCTCAAAAACGTACTTAGATATTGGCCGGCCTCCTTCTCCGACCTTGATGCCAATCTTCCAAAGCCAATATCTCTCTTTTTCACTATTTGATTGATCTCAAAATTTTCTCATATATAGAAAAACAAGTCTAATATCCTCACACACAAATTTCATTCCAATCTAACTAGTAGATTGCAAGAAATCTTAAAAAAATTTACTAGACCTAAAATTCTACTTTCTAAGTTCTTGATCCAATTGAACCTCAATAATCCTCAATTCAATAGTTAGATCAAGCTAAGATTCACAATACATATTAAACACAACTATGACCATTAATCCACAAAATTTCACCTATAGATCTATTACAAAACTCTTAAAATTATTAGAAATGTCAATCCTATTTTATTTCACAAAATCCAAGTCATCTAAAAACAAACTTAACTTTGTAAAGCTCTTACAAAGTCATTACGAATCCAAATTGCTCAAAACCAATATTCTTAGAAATCCTATCTATTTTGCTCTCAAATCCCAATCTTCAATCTACAAAAGAATCCTAAAGTCGTGGTTGAGACTAGGTTTTGTGCCTCAGGATCTGATTTCAATCCTAGTTCATAACCAGCCTTCTATGGGTATCAATATCTAATTTTTCAAAGTAAATTTTACTAGAATTTACTTTTAACTTCCTTCTAAAGATTCTTATATCATTTATTTTTCCAATCTACTTTGTTTTGTCTTATTTATGGTCCTACAAAGTAAGTAGAAGTCACCTTTCTAAAAAGGCAGCATTAGTACCTTTTAGTTTTACTACCCTTTTGACTATTAACTATATTTCTAAGATAATTTGCTCTAATAATTTGAACTAAGATCTCCTAAATTATAATAATTTCTACACTCTTTCACATATTAGTCGTATTACATCACGACAATGGATGAGGAGTTTGCTAAAGTTGAAGATAAAATAAAAGATGTTCTATATAAGATAATAATAGACTCACTTATGTATGCAATGGTTGGCATAAGAATCAATCTTGCATATGTAGTGAGTATTGTGAGTCAACACATGTCAAAAGTTGGATCAATCCATTGAGCAACCATTAAGAAGATTATGAGGTACTTGAAAAGCAGTTTGAACTTCAAATTGTATCTTCGAAGAAATAATATTATATTATATGATTATTTTGATGTGAATTAGAGTATAGATTTAAATGATAGAAGATCAACAAGAGAATATATATTCTTTGTTGAAGTGAAAGCAATCTCATGGAATTGTAAGAAATAATGAATAATTACAAAGTCCATAATAGAAGCAAAATATATGGTAATAAGTCATGGTGCAATAGAAACAATTTGACTAAGATAAATTTTAGAAGAAATTGGACTTGTGCAATTGGAAGTAATTCCAATAAAGTGTAATAATCAAAGATGTCTTATTTTTCTAAAGAATCCAAAGCATCACTCAAAAATCAAACACATTGACATTCAACATTACTTCATAAGAGACAAGATTAAAATAAGAATAATTAAGATGAAGTATTGTGCAATAAAAGACATGCTTGTTGATTTTCTAACAAAAGCACTAGTAAAGGATATGCATTAGAAGTTGATCAAGGCACTAAGTTTAAAAGCTTTTGATCAATAGCAAAGAAAGAGTATTAAAATAAAAATAAGATATATATATATATATATATATATATATATATATGAAGGTTGTATTTATAGAAAACATAGTAATAAGTCTTCTTATAAAATATCTGCTATACATATAATAATATTGTTGGCTTTAGTTCATTCCAACCTTTGTAGTCCTATGGTTACTCCTTCTCTTAAAAGAACTTATTACTTCTTATTTTTAGATGATTATTCACACTTCAAAACCATTTTTTTTTTAAAAAAGAAATTTTAAATTATTACTCTTTTTGAATAATATCATTGCCAAGTTACTACTCAATTTGGCCAATTCTTATTAATCCTTTGTACAAATAATAGTGAAAAATTTACAAGTAAAATATTCTTAACTTATTGTGAGCTTCATGGTCTTAATTAATATTTTATGACTCTTTACATTCCTTTTTAAAATCATATAGTTGAATATATAAATTGACCTCTTCTTAATTTGGCTCATACCATATTACATGCAACTAATTTTAATACTAGTTATTAGGCCAAATCAATTTTTATTGTTTATTATCTACAAAACTTATTTTATCATTCTTTCTTGTTGGATATAACTCCCTCCGAATAATGGATCAACATTAAATCAAAATTCTATTACTTACAAGTCTTTGGATGTTTAGCTTTTGCTAAAATATCTAATGCTAAACATACAAAATTTAACCCTTTCACTTGCCGATGCTTGTTTTTTGATTATGCCAAATTTTTTGATTTTAAAGGCTATTGGGTTTATGATTTATAAATCCATAAGTTCTTTGCAAGTCAAGATGTGATCTTTTTTAAAGATTCTTTATTACATCTTATTTCTTCTATAGATTCTTTTTTTTTTTTTAGAAGAGGTGAATAATTTTATCATCTTGTCTATTATAAAGTACATAGTGCTATCTAATTCATAAAGATCACCATAAGCACTTCATATACTACTTACAATACCAAGGATGACTTTTGTGATCACTTCACCTTCATTGGTTGCTTGATTGATTCCTTAATGACTTTCACTCTTTGTGAATCTTGGTAGTGATGAAGAAGATATTTTGATGGACAAACTCATAGTTTCTTTAATAATCTCGTTTGAATCTCTTTCATTCAATGATAAGGTCATTAGCATTTTTAATTTTATATCTTTTTTGTCTACCATATCTCCCATTAATCCTCCATGAGATTTTTCAAAGAATAAACCACTTTGACGATCTACACAAATCACTTATAGAACTTGGCAAGCACCGAAGGCTAATGACATCTTTTTGTATATTAGTGGATTTCTAATTACCTTGGCAAATCCACTTTTTCTTCATAAAGTACTTACAAGTACAAATGCCTCTAGTTGGCATTTAGCTATAGAAAGTGAATAGAACTCTTTACTTAAGCATTATGTAAGTTGATACTTCATCCTTCTAAACTCTATATTCTAAGTACTAAATGGCTATTTTATCAAAAATATAATCTAATGGTTCTTTAGTATACTTTAAGATATGTTTTATTGCTTGAAGTTTCTTGTAATAAAAAGGCCTTGATTATCATGTGACTTTCTCTTTCATCATCAAAATGACATTATTACATCTTTTACTTGCTTTAATTACTTATTATGATTTTTATATTCATTAAATAGATATTACTACGATTTTCTTAAGTACTATTCTTGAAGAAGAAATTTACATCACTCAACTTAAAAGCTTTATGGTACTCAATCATGAATACAAGGTATGTCATTTATTTAAATCCTTATATAGATTAAAATAATCTCTTTATATATTATATGATCTATTTGATGAATTTTTAGTTACTAATGAATTTTTAAAATATATTTTGGATATCAATTTTTATTATAGATACTTATCTACATCTATTATCTATCTTTGATTTTATATTTATGATTTAGTTTTAATTTCAAATGATTTGTCTTATCTCATTTTTATTAAAGCATTCTTTTTTTTTTCTATTTTTCTATGAGAAATAACAAAAAAATTGAATAGATCTTAAATATTCAAATTTATTGTAATTATACCATCCACACTTTAATTCTCTTTCAAATTAAATATTTATTAGATATATTAAATTATTTTTTTATAAAAAATTGCCATGCCATTTCTACTCTTCTTGAGGCTAATATTTACTTTCTTCAAGATTTCAACCTCACGGAGGGGGTATCATGGACATACACATATAAACCAATCATTACCTATATGATTAGATAAAAGTAGATAAAAGTAGGTCAATTCCATAATATCTTCTTTAGAAGCTTTTTAGAAGCTTCATAGATGCTGCTTTGACTTTATAGGTATCTATAATTGATTTTTTAGATTAGAAACGTAGTCAACAAGTTAACTATGCACCACACATGTTGATAGCTTAAAGAACAAGCTGACTATGTAGTACACATATAGAAAACTTGCATTGTAAGCTAAGATATGTCTTCTGCAAAGTCAACATACATTAGAAATCCTATAAAATATTGCCATGTAGCTCCTAGTTAAATAGTATATATGAAGGCAAAAGTGAAGCCCTCTTCACTCTTGTCAATTTCTTTCTTGCTTCTAATCTAGATTCAAGAGTCTCTAGTTTCTTTATCTTTTGGCATTAGTCATTCTAGTTTTTTTTTTTTTTTTTTTTTTTTTTTTTTTTTTTTTTAATATACATATTACTTTATTTTTATTTTATCGCTTTTTTTTTGACATAGATTTCTCAAATTTATGCATCTTTTTTTAATTCATATTCTTAACAGATTGACAAGAGTACACGTACAATATTAGAGCTTTGTCTTTTCTTGATTAAGAGTGGATTACTCTTTTCTCTTAATAAAACATAAGCATATTGGAAGTTACAAATTACTCTCTTCTAAAACTAATATTATTTTTAGTATCTTTTTTGTTCTCAAGTCCTCTCTTTTGCTTGTCTTAAATGATATTAGATATTTTATTATTATTATTATTATTATTATTATTATTATTATTATTATTTTATTTTTTCTAAATATTATTATAGCAGAGCTTGTTGAAATGAAGAGTATAATGAAAGAAATACAAGAGTAATTGGGAAAGTTAATACTTGTGATGCATCAATTCAGTTTGCTACTACAAAGAGCAACAAGAATGGCAGGAAGTAAAGCTATAGATATGATTGGAGCTGCTTCAATATTTGCACCAAATCATGTCTCTTCTCTTATGGCAGAACATTCTTCTAGTACTAACAAACAAAGAGTTGCCTTCCTTGAGAAGTTTGATGGCACAAGATCTAAGTTTTGGAGATTTATCAATTAAGTATAACTTGTGATTGAACTTCAATTTCAAAGCTACCCAACTCTAAGATCACAAGTTAGATTCATTGGTGTATTTCTCTTAGGTTTAGCATTATCATGGTTTTCATCTTTTTTTGAATAACAAGATCCAATATTAGATAATTTGGAGGCTTTTTTGGTAGAGTTTTGATTCATGTTTAGAGAATATAATGCAACTTGTATTGCAACCAATAAGATCCATATTTTATAACAAAGTAATTGATTAATAATATTATATGCTTAGTAATTTTAATAATTTGCAGTTGATATCAAGTAGAATGATGTTGCACTTATTAGCTAATTATTTTATAAATTATAATATGAAGTAAAAAAATTGATACTCAACTTACCTAATCTTCAAACTTTGAGTCAAGCAATTGACTTTGTTGTGAAATGTGACAATCGATTTTTTGATTTTTGATCTAAGAGTCAAATAAGTAGACTTCAATGTTAGTATAATTCAATGGAAATATATGTAGGAAGAAGTTCGGAGTTGATTTATACAAAAATTAACTCAAAAAGGCAAAACTTGATACTTGAAAAAGACCGGTTATCAACCTAGGTCAAAATTAGATCCAAAGGCACAAAATCAAGCATAGATGGAAACTTGGAGGTTCTTTGATAGATCAAAGAGTAGAATTTGAAAGAAAATTTGATAGGATTTTTTTGAGCATTAATTTAAAGAAATTGAGTGTATAATGACTTTGCAAGAGCTTTACAAAGTTATAGTTGTTTTGGATGATTGTGGAATTTGTAAAATAAAAAGAATATTATATTTTGAATTTTTTTGTAAGTTTCATAATAGATCTATAATTTAAATTTTGAGGACTTATGAAAATAGTTGTTTAAAAAGTATGTTGTAAGTTTGAGCTTAATTGAATGGTTGAATTGAAGACTATTGAATTTCAAGTAGGTTGAGGTCTCGAAAATTGGACTTTGAGAGGTAATTAGGGATTCTAAGATCTTTACCAATCTATAAGTTGGATTGAAATAAAATTTAAATTTGAAGATAATAGACTTAATTTTAAATATATATGATATTTGAGAACAATTTAATGATTGAATATGGAGATATTGACACTAAAAGTTTAATATTCACATTGGAATAAGAGATCAATCACCACTTGAGCAGATTTTAAGATTTTTCTTCCATTTAGTAAATGAGATTATTTTCAAATTTTGTATGCTTATTGCTAACTTATTTGTTAAAAGGTGTATAAATTTTTAAGGAAGATCAATAGTTTAATTAATAGATATTAAGGTTCTAAATTATATTAGGGTTAGATTGAGTAGAATTAGGATTTGGTTTAGGATTGAATTTAGGATTTAGCATTTGTCTAGGGTTTGATTTAGGATTTAGAATTTATCTAGGATTTGATTTAGGATTTAGAATTTATTTAGGATTTGATCTAGGATTTGGTTTAGGATTTAGGGTTTGTCTAAGGTTTGATTTATGTTTTGGTTTAGAATTTAGGGTTTAGGATTTTTCTAAGATTTGATTGAAGTCTATTAGGATTTAAATTAGGATTAAATTAGAACTTGGTTGAGTTTTATTTAAGATATATTTTTGATTATTCAAATATTTTATAGGGCTTCTTAAGGATTCCTTTAAGGTTTATTATGGATTTTTATTTAATTCTTTTAAGATTTCTTATTATTTCTTTTGTAATTTCTTTAAAATTTCTTTTGAATTTGATTAAAGCTTTTTTTAATATTATTAAGGTTTAATTAAATTTTATTTAATATTCTATTAGAATTAAGATTTTTTTTGTTGTAATTTCCATTCTATCTTTGATAGCTAGGTGCTCAGTGTATTCTTGAGCAAGACTTCATATTATATGACATATTTGGTGAACCTGATATAAAAGGCTTGAGAAAGAAGATATTTGGTTTTTTTCGATTATTTGAATTTTAGAGAAGGAAGGTAAGAGAGGCAAAGGAGGAGCTATGAATGGTGCTTCAATTAGGACTACAAATGAAGGAACTATTGGAGGATAAGATATTTACTTTGATTCCAACTCTACAAGCATGTTTGAGGCTTTTGCCTTATTCATGCAATAGTAATAGGTTAAAGATTGCAAAGAAGATATGAGAAATAAAGTATTATAGGTAGTTGTGGATTAGATTAATCAATTTGAAAGAAAGAATATTACAAAATATTTAAGGTGTTATGTAAAGAAAATGGAATTGAAGCATGTTTTAAGAAAGAAGATAATTCAATTATTTGAATTAGCCTTTGTACTAGAGATAAGAATTCAAATAAATTTTCTTATAAGATATTTTAGAGGTTCATGGGAGAATTTTTTTTCAACATTGAAGAATGAGTTATTTTTGGTAGATAGTGATAATGTTACAAGGAAGTCATTTTTTGAATAGATTGAAAGGCTAAAGAAGGATCTTCTAGCAATAAAATTATTAAGAGAGTTTGAAAAGTAATATTCTTGCTTATCAAAGAAAGAAACATAATTATTGGATCCAAGTAAAGTAGATCTTTTTCTTCAAACAGTTGATAGAAAGTTGCAAGAAAAATTGAAAATCTTGCTTAAAGATAAAAAAGATGATTGTAACAAGATATAAATAAGATAATTGTATAGATAGTTAGAACCATAGAAGTTTCTAGAATTTAGGATTAGGTTAATAGACCAAGTAGAATCTATTATAGAATATTTTAGAAAGAGTTTAAAATGGTTATTTAAGTAGGGCCTACTATAGAACCTTCTAAAAAAGGCTTAAGATAGTTATCTAGGTGGAGTCCATTACCTAAGAATATTTTAGAAAGTCTAGGATAGTAGAACAAGGTATAAATAGGATTAACTAAGGTCTTTTGGAGCATTTGATTAGGTATGGCTTTGGACCTTTTTTTTAGTAAAATTTAGTTTTGTATCTTTACGTTCTATTTCCATTTGCTCAATTTTGTCTTTTATGTCCTATTCTATTTAGTTCTATTTAGTTTTATTTTAGTCTATTTTGTCCTATTTTGTGATGAGGCTTTATAATGCTATTGTTTAGAAGGATCTTAGGCTTTTGAAATAATCTTGTCCTGTTTCAAAGATGAAGGATTGACATCAAATTGGAAGGAAGTGGAAGAATTAATAAGATTGCTTGCAAAAAGAGAAAGGAGAAATGATAGGGTAGATATTCAAAGACCTTTGCAAGTTTTTAATTTAAAAATACCTATTATCCATACTACATCTATGATTCAACATTCAATGGCTACATCAAAGAAAGAAGAAATGGATATTGATGAAATTATATGAGGGGTGAGAGTTTTAGAAATAAAATTTGTAAAATTTAAAGAGAAGGATCAATCATCAAGAGTATCAACAAAAGAAAGGTTAGAATCAATGGAAGGTGTAGTATATAGGTACATATGGTGTGATAGCATAGACCATTTGAGAAAAGAATGTGAAGATTTTATAGAGGTGCAATGTAAAAGAATTATTTTTTTTCAAAGATAGTATCATATACCTATAAGAAAGTGGAGAAAAATTAGAAACAAACTTTGGTAATGGGAGTATGAAAGCATTGATGGTTCATGCAAAAAAAACAAAGACATATAAGATTGGACTTACTCGAGATTGTGCGAGTATAAATATTGAAGCACCAAATTATATAAGTTCATTGTGGCCAAATACAATGAAGTGTGTAATAAATGAAAAGATTCCTAGAAATATATTAATTAATATAAGCAAGTCTATTTAAAAAACCACGAGTTGAAATGATCCAGTTGATAGTCTATTTGTACATGCATATATTACAAGGAATCAATATGAAGCATTAATAGAAGAAAAAAAAAGACATGAAAATAATGAAGGGCCATCAAAAAGAACTACTAAGGAAAAAAAAAACATGACAACAAAAGAATCCTGTGCATGAAGAAACAACAAAGAATATTTCTATAAAAGAAAGAAAAATTATAAAAGAAAAGACAAAGGCTCTTGCTTATAAATTATAATTGGATATTGAGGTACAAATAGATTTGAAGAAGTTTTTAGAAGAATGTATTTTAAATGACAAGGTAGAATTTATATTAGGAGAAATTTTTGGGATAGCAAAGAGATAATTCTATGAGGTCATTATAGATATTATTAAGAAAAAATAGTAAATTTTGGGTGAGAATATGGCTTCAAATGCATATGGGACAAGAGTGATGATAGATGAAAAAAACAATGATTATGCATATAGAGATGTTTCACAAATAAGGATTATGGAAGAAGAAAAAATCCAAATTTTGAGTCATTATATTTGTGGTCATTGAACAAGAGCAACAACAGAGACATTATTGAAGTTAAGGAATTTAGATAAACCTATTGTGGTATTAATTGATCATGCTTCAGAGATCAATTTGGTATCAAAAGAGTTGTATGAAAGGAAAAAATGGCCTATTGACATCAAGCATAGGTAGATAATACAAGCAGCAAATAATTCACAAGGAGAATCATATGGGGCATGTCCAAATGTAAAGGTTATAATAGATGTTAGTGATGAACAAAACTTCTTTATGCAAGATATGTCTATTTATCCTATCATTCTAGGAAAACCTTGTATTACGGCTACGAACATAGAAAAAAAGATTATAGACTATGGATTGGCATATATTTGGATTAAGAGTCGAGATGGAATGAGAATGGTGCAATTTTTGATAGTATATATTAATCATGAGAGAAATTGTAGGAATTTGAGTGAACAACTTTTGCCAAAGGTTATTAGAGAATTTAGAGATTAGCATGTGAGGGATTTTCACCATAACCCATTGTAAGGCAGGATTACAATAGGTTAAAAAAAATTGCTTCCACTTAATATAGAAGAAAAGGTATTATCTACTAGGCTTATTGGAATAACACAAGATTGTATATTATTTTTTAAGACTATTGACAAGATGAAGAAGATGGAAAAATTTTATGTTAAAAATATTGAACAAAAATTGAAGGAAAATGGAGAAATGATTAAGAATGAATTTTTTTCAGAAACATTTGAAGAAGTGGGATTTGTAGATACTATGGAAGAATTAAATTATTTGTTGTAAGAAAGATTGCAAGGAAAAAATAGAGTGATTAATATATATTTTAAAAAACTTTATAATAAAATTCATGGATTTATAGAAAATTCTAATCACTAAGAGGTACATATTGAAACTAAGCATAATAAATGGCAAAAAAGGTCAAACAAGTGGCTTTGCCACTACCATCAGATTATGAAAAAAGAGTGAGTAGAGCATCTACATAACCAAATTTAAAGAATTCTAGAAAGATAGGGCATGAATTTACAAATGCTACATTAGATGGATTAAATGTTAGATGTGATGGATTTTTAATAAAATGAGAAGAAAAATATTTTAAAGATATGCTTGGACGATATAAAAAGACTGTTGTATTTGAAGCACATGAAATTGGATGTATTAATCCAAGTATTATAGTTCCTATGGTTATTTTTATAATTCCTCATAAACCATAGAATTTGCAATCAATTCCAATATCTAGAGCACATTTATAGATTTACTCAATGAAAAAATTAAAATAAAAATTTTGAAATTATCTATGGCACCTTATTCTAATTGATGGTTTATAGTGCTAAAGAAAAATGGAACAATGAGATTTATACAAGATATGTAACCTGTGAATAAAGTGACTATTAAAAATATGGATTCAAGTCTAATTAAAGATGAATTTACAAAAGCATTTGCTAGAAGGACTATTTATTCAATAAGTGATCTTTATTCAAGTTATGATCAATTTCAATTAACAATGCAAAGTAGGGATTTCACAACTATGAAGACACTATTAGGATTGATCAAAATGTATACATTACCACAAAGGGGTACAAATTCTGTAGTACACATGATGAATGGAATGCATAAGGTGTTAAAAAAAATTATTTTGAGTATAATAATATCTTTTTATAAATGATATACCAATTAAAGGATGTAAAGAAGAAAAAAAGATGAGATATTGGATTCAAAGAGATATAAGAAGTTTGTGTTAGATCATATTGATGATTGTGAGAAGATTTTGATAAGATTAGAAGAAGTTCATTTAACCTTATCAAAGATAAAATCAATATTTTGGATAAAAGAAGTTTTGGTCATAGGACACATAAGTGGATTATATAGATGCTAGCCAAGTATAAAAAATATTGATATTACTAAAAAGATAAAAGAATGTGTAAACACAACAGAAATTTGAAAGTTATAGATACCTCATTTTATACATATAGTAGATCTATTGTATGAATTCTTATAAAAAAAATCAAAAAACTGAATGAAAAAGAAAATAAAGAAAAGCTATGGAAAAATTGAAAAAACTTCTTTCTTCACCTCTAATTTTGAAGAAAGTAAATTATGAATGTAGAAGGTGAATAATATTAATAATTGATGCAAATCCAATTGAAATAGGTTGAGTAGTTAGATAAGATGACGAAGAAGAAAATAAATATGTAGTAAGATTTGGAACAAGGATTTTAAATTCTAAGCAAAGGACATATGTATAAATTAAAAGAGAATTATAGGATATATTAATAGCTATAAAAAATAAAAAAGAATATTTGATTGGTACATTTATAGTTATAAAAATAGATTATTTATCCTTATTAGGTATGATCACTAGTTATTTTATATCAAATATAGCAATATTAAGAAAGATTACATATATATAGTCTATAAATCTATAATTCAAGCATATTTTGAAAATAGATAATGTGATTGTGGATTTGTTATTATAAGCATGATATGATGATCAAGATGATATGATTGATGATGAAGAAAATATTGACACCAACTTTTATTTGTCTGTGTGTGTAAAAAGGGATAGATTGTGTTTGATTATACCACTTGAATTATTCTCAAAAGAGCTATATGATGGTGAATGGTTGTATATAAGAAAATACTTATATACATTAATGCAACAAGAAGGTTGGATGGACAAAGAATTTAAGAGATTCAAAGAAAAGCATACAAATATTTTCTTCAAAATAGGTTTTTGTAGAAGCATCCAAAGAAGAGAAGAAAAATACTACAATGAATGATATATAGTTTAGAAGCTCAATAAAAGATTATTAAAGAATTTCATGAAAGTTGATGAATAGGGCATTCAAGTATTTGGACAATATTTACTAAATTAAAAGAAAAATATTAATGAAAGAGGATGCATAAGAATATAGCAAATTTTGTAGGATCTTGTGAGACTTATCAAGTATATTCAAACATTCATAATGAAGATAGATTGCATCCAACATATCCATTAGCAATTCACTACAAATGAATAGTTGATTTAGTTGCAATACCAATGGAATTTGGACAAAAGAAATATTTGATACTTACTCGAGAGGATTTGAAAAATTAAATTGAAGAGAGAGCACTTCGAACAAAGACTACAAAAGAAGTATGTTGATTTATATTAGAGAAAATTATTTGTCAATGTTGTGATATAATACGACCATATAATTAAACTATAATCAAAATTGAATATTTGATTAATATCTAATTATCTTGGTTCAATAATAATTTAAGGTATCTAAACATGGCTTTTATAAAAGCTTTTTAGCTTATTTTCTTATCTTAATAGTTAGTAGGTTGAAGGTCAATTAGTACTTTTACCTTCTAGGCTATAGAGACTCTTTTATTACTTTAGAAAGACCATAAATTTATAAAATCAGATTAGAAGAGATAAATAATTAATATGATTGATACTAGGGTTAAGTTGAAGGTAGGATTGGGCTAACAAATCCTTTGGATAGGTTAGATTGATACCTAAGGGTCGACCATTTGTGAGCCACAATCAAAATCAAACCTCTAGCTACTAAAACGACTGCCTAGGACAAAATAGGTTTTTATTCAAAGATCGGAGATTAAGATTTGAGAGTTAGGTTGGAGTTTCTTCCAAAGACATAAGGCTATTTTTAATAGGATTTGTTAAAACTTAACAATTATTTTTGAAAGTCGGGATTTGTATTGGCAACTTCGAATTTATTCAATGAAATTAGGGCTAGTACTCTTGGCTAGTTTATAAAATTGGTTTCACATCAATAGTTCAAATTTTGATAATTCTTGGTTAATTAGGTTTTCTAAGTGTATATAAAATTTTGTGATAATTCAATGGTGTAATTGAGAGATATCTAGATTTTGATATAAGAATATACAAAAAGTTTGTAGTTTGGGATTGGGTAGGATTTCTATGATATCTAAAGATCTATATGTTGGATCAAGATAAATTTTTTCATGGTATTAGAAGACTTAAAGAACAAACTATATACCAATTTTGAGTTGAAGTTAATGGTTGAAGAAGGAAAAATCAATGCTGAAATTTATCCATCACCTTTAAAGTTGACAGCCAAGTGACATTAGTGCAATTTTTGGAGGTTTTTTCATAATTTATATGTTGGATTGGGTTGAAATTTCTTGAGCATATAGAAGACTTACATTGCCAATTGCATGCAAAATTTCACATCAAGTAGATTGTTAGATTAGAAATTACAACTTATCAAAGCTTATTGATTAGATTTAGGGCTTATAAGAAGAATCCAAATTGCTTAAATATGAAAGTAATAAAGTAATTGGAATTTTTGTATGATTGAGGCTACTAAGAAGAATATTTTTTAGCACTTTTGAATTGAAATTTGGATTATATTCTTCTCATATGGATTAAACCTATTAGGATTTCTTCGATATTTGTGAAATACAATCTCATCTTCTATAGTTAGGTGCTTGGTGTATTTTCAAACAAGACAACACGTAAAACAACACCGATATAGTTGTATTGAAAAAATCACTATAGATAGAAGAGAATTAGATGCAAATGAAATATGAGAGTTCTTTAGAAGGATGGAGATTGAACCTACATTAACAATTGTATATAATTCGGAAAGAAATAGTAAGAGTGAATGTGAGCACTTTCTAATTGTTAAAGAATTAGTTAAAGCATGCAAAGGTAAGATAGGTGATTGGCCCAAGTTATTATTATTTGCATTATAGATAGATTGCACAATTTATAGTATGGTTACAAGATATTTGTTAGCAAAATTGATATATAGACAAAAATTGGTGATGCTAATAGAAGAGGTTGTACTAGCATGGAATATATTACCTTGGAAAGATGGTTTAAGAAAAGAAAAATTAATAGCATTATGAATTTGACAACTTGAAAGAAGACTCGAGGACATTGAGATAGCTATAAAGAAGTTAAAAGAGACAAGAAAGATAAATAAAGAAAGGTTTGATAAAAAGCATTGATTGTATCTAAAAGTAATTCAAAATGATGATTAGGTATTAGTTTATGATAGTAGTTTAGACAACCAACATAATATGGCAAAGAAATTTTCAAGAAGATAATTTGAACCTTATGTTGTCAAACAAGTATATGACAATGGAACATACTTGTTATGAGAACTTGATAGTACAATATTAAAGATACTTATAGCAGGGAAGAGAATTAAATTATTTAAGCAAAGAGGTGAAAATATTAGTTTTGATGAAGAAAAAACTCTATTACAAGAAATTGATATGGAAGAAGAAGAGCAAATTGAAGATTAAGAATCTGACTAAGACGAAGAACACTCTATATCAACATATTAAAGAATCATTAGCACATGCCAGAGGATGAACAAGTCTAGGAGAGGTAGATGTCATGATGTAATATGACTAATAGGTGAAAGGAGTGAAGAATCTATTATATTATAGAAGATATTACTTCAAATATTATAAAAAATTATCTTAGAAAATAGAAAATAGTTCAAAAGAAAGTAAAACTAAAGGTTTGAATGCTAACTTTTTATAAAGTAGGCTCCTACTTACTTTGTAAGGCCATAATTAAGGTAAAATAAGATATATTAAAAAAATAAAGAATATGAACATATATAGGAAGAAGTTAGGAGTTGACTTAAATAAAAAATAACTCAAAAGGACAAAATTTGATATCCAAAAAAGACTAGTTATTAACCTAGGTCAAAATCAAACCCAGAGGCACAAATCAGGCACATATGGCAATTGGAAAGTTTTTTGGCAGATCAAAGAGTGAGATTTGAAAGAAAATTTGATAAGATTTCTTTGAGCATTAATTTTAAGGAAATTGAGTTTGTAATGACTTTGCAAGAGCTTTGCAAAGTCATGGTTATTTTGGAAGACTGTGGAATTTGTGAAATAAAAAGAATACTATATTTTGGAAAATTTTACAAGTTTTATAGTACATCTACAATTCAAATTTTGAAGACTTATGAAAATAGTTGTTTCAAAAGTATGTTGTAAGTTTGAACTTAATTGAATGGTTGAATTGAAGAATATTGAATTTCAAGTAAGTTGAGGTCTCAAAAATTGGACTTTGAGAGGTAACTAGGATTTCTAAGATCTCGACCAATCTATTACTTGAATTGAAATAAAATTTACATTTAAAGATAATAGACTTAATTTTATATATACGTAAAATTTGAAAACAATTGAATGATTGAATATGGAGATATTGACACTGAACATTCAATATTCACATTGGAATAAGAGACCAATCAACACTTGAGCAGATTTTAAGATTTTTCTTCCATTTGGTAAGTGCGATTATTTTCAAATTTTTTATGCTTATTACCAATTTAGTTGTTAAAAGGTGTATAAATTTTTAAGCAAAATCAATAGTTTTATTGATAGATATTAAGGTTCTAAACTGTACTAGGATTAGATTGAGTAGAATTAGGATTTAGTTTAGGATTTGATTTAGGATTTAGTATTTGTCTAGGATTTGCTTTAGGATTTAAGGTTTGTTTAAGATTTGATTTAGAGTCTAGGATTTTATCTAAGATTTGGTTTAGAATTTAGAATTTATCTAGGATTTGATTTATGTTTTGGTTTAGAGTTTAGGATTTAGGATTTGTCCAGGGTTTGATTTATTTTTTGGTTTAAAATTTAGGATTTAAGATTTCTCTAGGATTTGATTGAAATCTATTAGAATTTTAATTAAGATGAAATTAGAACTTGGTTGAGATTTATTTAAGATATATTTTTAATTATTCTAATATTTTTTAGAACTTCTTAAGGATTCTGTTAAGATTTATTGTGGATTTTCTTTTAATTCTTTTAAGATTATTTATTATTTCTTTTATAATTTCTTTAAGATTTATTTTAAATTTGATTAAAGCTTATTTTATATTATTATGTTTTAATTAAAGTTTATTTAATATTCTATTGGAATTAAGATTTTATTATTGCAATTTCCATTTTACCTTCTGTAGCTAAGTATTCGGTGCATTCTTGAGAAAGATTTCACATAATACAACACCGTGTAGCTGGAACCTTATATAATATCTAATAAAGGTCCTATTATGTCTTGAGAATAATCTCTTTATTTTACATTAAATATTATTTTAGGACCTAAACATTACAAAGCTTTTGACTTATTAGATTCAAGAGTGTCAATATGTTTCTTAGATGAAGAATTTGCTAAAAGACTTAACATATCTTTAGTGAGAGAAATTAAACCTACTCATGTAAAAATCATAGATAGTCGTCTGTTGTCTTTGAAAGATGTTACTCACAAAATTCTTCTTATAGAAGTAATAACCAATAGTCATAATAGCTTTGTGATATTTAATATTATAAGATCTTCTTATAATCTAATTATTTTAAGCTTATTGTAATTAAAAAAATACAATCCTTGAGTAAATTAGATTTCTTGTACTCTTGACTTTTCTAAAAGTATAACTAAGAGTATACTTAATCAAATAGAGAATTATAAGTCTAATATAATTAAATCTATATTTATAGGTACAAGAACTTTCTTGCATGTTGCTAAAGAAGGATCATCTTGTGTTATATATGCCCTACCTATTTCTAATTGTGTAAAGACTTCAAGTGGCATTCTTAGCCAATATAAAGAATTTCGAGATATATTTGAGAAAAAAATGTAGATATTCTTTTAGAACATTGTTTCTGTGATTGCTCAATTGATCTTTAAGAAGGAGCACAATCTATAATTTATCACAAAATCTGATCAAGAACTTCTTATGCCATTCCAAATCTCTAGTAGGAGCCTCAATTCTGTTTGTAAAGAAAAAAAATAGATCATTACAAATGTATGCTGATTATCGAGGATTCAACAAGATCACTATGAAGAATAAGTATCCACTATTTTTAATATGTAGAATTCTTGATTAATTGAATCAAACTAAGATCTATACAAAAATAAATCTATGAAGATTATACAATCTAGTACGCATCAAAGAAAGAAATGAACGGAAGAATATATTTCAAATTAAATATAAATATTTTGAATATAATATCATACTTTTTAGACTTACAAATGTACTAGTAGCTTTTTGATATCTTATGAATAATTTTTTTTTAGATTTTTGGATGATTTTATTTTTTATTATCTAGAAAACATCTTGATCTATTCTAAGAATACAAAAAAACATAAATTTCATATTCGTTGTATGTTACAAAAATTAAGAGATAGGAGACTTTATGCCAAGATAAAAAAGTATATATTCCACACTACTCAAGTTGATTTCTTAAGTTACATCATTTCAATTGATAGACTTATAATAGATTCTAAGAAAATTTAAACTATTATGGATTGAAAGATTTCAAAAATAATACAAGATGTCTAATATTTTTTTGAGATTTACCAATTGCTTTTGGATCTTTATAAAGGATTTCTTTTGAATTGTACCTCCACTTATATATTTGACTTGTAAAGACAAACTTTAGTAGAATTAAGATGTAGAAGTAACATTTGAAGCTTTAAAGATAGCCTTTATTTCTGTACCAATCTTGATTGTGTTGATTTCTTCAAGGCATTCTTTATGGAAATAGATATATCAAAATAATTTTATTTTCAAGTAGTAAAATCAATATTGACTATTGATTCAACTTTTTTTGAGCAAATTCAATCAAATATGTCCTCTGATCTTTTTGGTCATAATATTAAGAATAATTCTTTTAAGTCTCATGATACTTCTAAGTTTGAGTTCAAAAACAACCTACTTTATTTTGAAAGACACCTATATGTTCTAAAAGAAGAAACATATTTACGTGTTCTTCAAGAATGTCATGACTTTCCAACAACATGATATTTTGGATACAACAAGTCTTTGGAATTAATATCCAGAGATTTTTGGTAGCCACAAATGTATAAATCTATAAAAGATTTTGTTTAATCATGTGACATTTGTTCAAGGTCAAAAACTCCTTGTCATCAATCTTATAGACTTCTTCAATCATTATCTATTCCAGAACAACCATCATTTTTTTATTTCTATGGATTTTATTATAGATCTTCCAATCTTAGGTTTGTCCAATTCTATATTTGTGATAGAAGATCATTTTACCAAAATGGCACATTTTGTGTCATGTATAAAATCTATTATAGGTGAAAAAATTGCCAAAATATTTTTTAATAATATCTATCAATATTACAAATTATCAAAAGATATTATATTAGATAGGTGGACTCAATTTGTATCAAGTTTTTTGAAAATATATTTTAAGATTTTAAAGATGGATATAAAGCTTTTTTCGGCCTTTCATCCTCAAATTGACAAACAAATAGAGTACATAAACCAAGTTTTGGAGCAATATTTAAGGTATACCATCAATTATCAATAAGACAATTGAACAATCCTCTTGCAATTGGTAAAATTTGCTTATAATAATACAATGCATTCTTCTATGTAATAAATATATATATATATTTTTTTTATTAATTATGGTTATCATCTACAACTTGATATTTTTGACTTTTTAAAAAATGAAAATTCTATAACAAAAGATTTAACAAATTTTTTGTCAAAGTTACATACAATAATGAAGGCATAATTAAAGAAAGCTCAAGAATGACAAAAGATTAATGTGGATTTTTATCAAAAAGAACACCCACAATTCAACGTAGGTGACAAAGTATGGTCACTTTATTATAATATCAAGACTGCTCATCCTTGTAATAAGTTAGACTATCACAAGCTTAGAACTTTTTCTATTTGTGGACAAATCAATCCAATTGCCTATTCATTACATCTATCAAATTCATTGGAGATCCATCCCATATTTCACATATCTCTTCTTGAACAATACAAAACTATGAATATACCAAGAAGAAGATAAGTTCCACATCTAATAGAAGTGCATAATTATAAAGAATTTGAAATTCAAGAAGTTTTAGATTCAAGGCAGTATCATATTGTAATTGCTTATAGTATATAAAAATTAGTTAAAACATATAATATGTTCATAAGTCTTGGTATATGTTAGAATGGTTAATAAATTAATTTAAAGATATTAGATATAAGAAACTTTATTTTGAATTTTATTTATTTTGATTATAATATTTTAAAAAATTATAAGACCTAAATATTTTGTATGAAGCCTTGAGAGGAGATTAGATCCTAAAGATGAAAATCTTAACTAATAAGAGGCTTATTGGGAGGAATGAAACCAAGGCATGGTTGGATGAAGGCAAGGAATAGAGGATCTTCATTCCTATTGGTCGAAGGCTATGCCTAATGGGCTTTAAGGAGGCTACTTGAGGCCTTATTAGAGATTAGGATTTTTTTTCGAAGTTATTCGAGTTTTAGAGGCTATAATTAGTAAGTTTAGGTTTTTGGATATGGATTGGGTGCATATTTTGTGTGATTTGGAGTTTTTATGAAGGAGTTACATGCACTCAAAATTAATGTGTTAATTTCATACCTACTATCACTCTTTGGGGCATAACATATGTTTACAAAAAGTAACAAAGGGTCAACAACTAGGATTGAAGAGAATACTTTTTTGGCTATATTTTTTATATATTATATAATGAGTTTGAAATTTGATTGAAGAGGTTATAGAAAGTTGAAGTCAGCACATCCAAATCAAAGGCAATAAGTAAGTGATTTTATTCATAGTAATGGTTCGAACCATATCTTGAGTTTCAAGATGTATTTTTGGCTCAAATCTTTTGAAGATAGATTATTATGTTAAAAAGCTATACACACAAATTTTGTGGCATTTGAATACTTAATTTGTGAGATACGAAGAAAATTGCATGCAAGTGTATAAAAACTAGGATTTGAAGCTATTATTAAGATTTTGGTAGAATCTTAAGATCTGCAATGAATTTACAATTAAAATTTGTTGTGGTAGTTTTTAAAAGTATATTAGTACTTCATGTAAAATTTGAGTGTATTTGAATAGTCCAATTAGAAAATATGAATTGTTGAAGTTTAAAAATAATATCCTATAAGGATATATAAGTATTTAGATTTTTTTATCATATTTTGGATATTTTTGGAAACTTAAGACTTATATATTTGGTGTAATTGATCTTAAAAGTGATATATATATATATATATATATATATATATATATATATATACAAACTTGATCTTTCTTATTTCAAGACTTAATTGAGCAATTAGTAGCTGCCAAGAGCTTAGTGCTTTCTTGAGGTAAATTCTCTCTACCCTGACAGTGGCACTAAAATAAGTTGGAATATTTTTTCTATTGGTACAAATATGATATTAATAAATGTATATAGGAACCAGCAAAGAATCTTATAAATACAACAAAGGCAGTGGAGGCTTTTAATCAATAAAATCCATCAAAATCAAAATAAAGAATAGTAAGTCTTTACTATAAAGAAATAAGATCCAATGAAGATTGCATTCTATCTTCTATCCTTGTTTAAGGTTTATGTATATTTGTAATATTAAAGAAATGGAGAATCAACAACCAATAGATTTGACTCAAGAGCCTTCTTCTATTAACTTGCTGAATAAAACATTGGAATTGTCACAACCATTAAGACGATGCAATTGAAATGAAGATCCTCAAAGATATGTTTTCCTTGAATACATGGCGATATACAAAGCATTTGGTATCACGACCTTGGAAGGAATTCTCGATGTTTAGTGATTTTATTAGAGGTAGGAACAACTCTTGATGGTGTTCCAAATATTTTATTTGAATGAAGTTATGAAGGCTTCAACAACGATCAAATAACTAGGTGGTCTTCTTGCCCTAGTATGAGACATTATTGATGGTTGAGAGGCCCTATCAACTATCTTCAAAAAGAAAAAAGATCAGAGTATGTGGTAAATATAATTTGCCACATTTTAGATTTCTTTAACCTATGATGACCGCTCCTAATGGAACTTGTCTTTAAAGAGAGAGGTAATGTCATGGATATACACATGTAAACTAATAATTACTTATATGATTAGATAAAAGTAGATAAAAGTAGATTGATTCTATAATATCTTCTATAAAAGCTTCTTAGAAGCTTGTCAAGGACACAAACTGGAAGAAGATACATAAACTTAAGGAATCTATATCAAAAAAAAAGTGGTAAAATAGAAGAAATTATGTATATTCAAGGAAGAATTAGAATGGCTATTGTCAAAGACTAGAAAATATAAGATTCTTGAAATTAAACTAAAAACGAGAAAGGAATTGACAAAAGTAAAGAAGACCTAACTCTTGCCTCTATATATACTACTTAACTGAGAACTATGTGGCGACGTGCTATAGGACCTCTAATATGCATTCAACTTGCAAGACACATGTCTAATTTGCAAGATAATTTTTCTAGGTGTGTGCCATATGTCCAACTTGTACTATAAGTGGTCAACATGTTGACACGTGACTTCCTTGATGGCCAAGTTTTCAACCCATCAATCACCTATAGACATGTATAAAGACAAAACAATGTCTATGAAGCTTCTAAGAAGTTTTCTAAAAGATATTATCATATTTATCTACTTTGATATGCTTCTACTAATTCTTATTATCTAGATATTTATCAGAGTAAATATGTATGTCCGTGATATTATTCTCCTTCTAGAGATGAGTTCCACAAAGATTGATGATTACATGTTGATGAAGTCCAAGATGCATCGAACTGTATTTGCCACATACTCTGATCTTTATTCCCTTCAAAGGTAGTTGATAGGTCCCTTCAACTATTGATAATGTTCCATACCAGGGCAAAAAGACCACCTTGATATTTGATCATTATTGAGGCTTTTATAACTTCTTTAAAATAAAACATTAGTAATATCATGAGAAGTGGTTCCTACCTCCAAAAGTATCACTAAATATCGAGAGTCCTTTTTAAAGTCATGGTACCAAACGCATTTTATCTTGCCATCTATTCAAGGAAGAACATGTCATTCTTAAGGATCTTTATCTTGATTTTACCATCTCAAAGGTTGTGATAGTCACAATGTTTTGTTTGGTAGCTTAGCAAATGATAGCTCTTGAGTTGAATATATTGGTTGTTGGTTGTTGGTTGTTTGTTGTTGGTTCTCTATTTTCTAAGTACTAAAAAATCTAAAGAAATAATGATACAAGATATAATGAAATCTCCATTGGACTTATTTTGCTTTATAGCAAAGAATTTCTTGACTCTTCATCTAGGTTTTGATGGATGTCATTGATGAAAAGCTTTAACTTTGATTGATGCATTTGCTAGTTTCTTAGATGGCTTCCATATGCATTTATTAATGTCATATCTATGCCAATGTACTAGATATTCTAACCTATTTTGGTACTGCCTTAAATCTAACACTTCTTCTATCTTAAATTCTTTATTATTGTCCACTTTTATAGGAGGTGGTGGTATTTGCCTCTTTTTTTGTATATCCATTGTCTTGTATGGCTCAAGTAAAAACATATGGAATATAGGATGGATTTTCATAGACTTTGATAGGTGTAATCGATAAGCAACTGGATTGATGTGTTCACAAATGAGAAATGGTGCAAGCCTATGATAATCTAGCTTGTCATAAGGATGAATAGTTTTAATATTATGATAAAGTAACCATACCTTATCTCCTACATAGAATTGGTATTGTTCTTTACAATAGATATCTGCATTGATTTTTTGTCGTTCTTAAGCTTCTTTTAATTGTGCCTTCATTGTTGTATGTAGCTCTGACAATCGATTTGCCACATCTTCTATTATAGAATTATCAACTTTTAAAAAGTCAAAAAAGTCAAATCATAGATAATAACTATAATTGGTAAAAAAAATATATTTATTGGATAAAAGAATGCATCGAATTATTATAAGCAAACTTTGTCAATGGCAAAAGAGTTGTCCAATCATCTTGATAATAATTGATGATACATCTCAAATACTACTTTAAAACTTGATTAATCCATTTTGTTTGTCTATCAATTTGAAGGTCAAAAAGTTGAAGATAGTTTTATATCTACCTTCAATATCTTGAAAAGAATTCTCTAAAGTCTTGATAAAAATTGTATTCATATGTTTGATATAATATTCTTTGGTAATCCATGATAATAATAGATATTGTCAGATTTTAGCTATTTCTTCATCTGTGATAGATTTTGTACATAATACAAAATGTGCCATCTTGATAAAACAATCTACAAACTCAAATATGGAATCATATGAACTTGAAATTAGAAGATCCATAATAAAATCCATAGAGACAGAAGACCATAATGTTGTTTTAGTATAGATAATGGTTAGAGGAATCCATAAGGTCGATGACAAGGAGTTTTTGATCTTGAACAAATATCACATGTTTGTACAAATTCTTTAACAACCTTCCACATTTGAGGCTACTAAAAATCTCTGGATATAAGCTCTAAAGTCTTATAATATCTAAAATGTCCTGCTACAAGGAAATTGTGATAAGCTTCAAGAGCACATAATCGTACTTCTCTTTTTGGAATATATAAGCATCCTTTGAAATAGAATAGGTTCTCTTTAAACTCAATCTTAGAAGTATCTTGAGACTTAAAAGAATTACTTTTAATATCATGAACAAGAAGATCTCATGATATACTTACTTGAATCTGCTTGAAAAAAGTCAAGTCAACAATCAATGTTGATTTTATTGCTCAAAGATGAAATTATTTTGGCTTTGTTAAAATTATCTTTTGTTAGTCAAAAGTTACTTTTTTTTCTTTTGGTATAAGATAAGAACATTTAAAAAAGGCATTAGATAAACCTTGTTATTTTTCTAGCTGATAAGTAATATTGAACTTGAATCTTGACAAAGACATGCTCTAACGGGCTTGGCGATGATTCAAAACATGATCTAATATAAAATACTCAAGATTCTTATGATCTATATATATGGTGACTAGATTTGAAGTGCCTTCTAAATAATGATTCTATTTTTTAAAAGAATCCATGATTACAAGAAGTTTCTTATCATGGATCTCATAATTAATCTCAGCTGCTAAAACTTTTTTTGAATGAAAAGCTATTGGATGAAGTTTGTCATCTATTCTTATTTATAATAAGACTACACTTAAGGCAAAGTCAGATGCATCTGTGTCCATAAAAAATACTTTGGAGAAGTCAAAGTGATGCAGGATTGGTAAAAACTAAAAACTTTCTTCAAAGCTTCAAATGATGCTTTTGCTTCTTTACTCTATTCGAGCTTGTCTTTACAAGTTAAGTGTGTAAGTGGCACTGTAATTTGAAAAAAGTTCTTAATGAAGATTTGATAGTAATTGGCAGATCAAAAAGTATTATATATCTCTTATTATTTTTGGAATCTTTCAATCCATGATTGTGTGAATTTTTTTAGGATCCATCATTAGACCATTATTTGAAATGATGTATCCTAAGAAGTCAACTTGAATAGTATGGAATATACACTTTTCTATCTTAGTATACAATTGCACATCTCTAAGTTTTTGTAACACATATCAAACATGAATTTTATATTCTTCTGCTTTTTTAGAATAGATTAAAATATTGTCTAAGTAACAGAGAATAAAATCATCTAGAAATTCATGAAAAATATCATTCATAAGATATTGAAAAGGAATTGGTCCATTCGTGAGTCCAAAAGACATAACATTATATTCAAAGTGTTCATACCTTATTTGAAATATAGTCTTCTATTCACCTCCTTCTTTAATGCGTACCAGATTGTAAGCTCCTATTAGATCTATTTTTAAATAGATCTTATCTTGATTTAATTAATCAAGAAGTCTAGATATCAAAAATAGAGGATATCTATTCTTGGTGGTAATCTTGTTAAATCTTGGATAATCCACACACATTTGTAGTGATTCATCTTTTTTCTTCACAAATAAGATAAGAGCTCTTGTAGAAGATTTTGATTGGCATATGAAATTTTTGGCTAAGTTCTCATCAATGTATTTCTTGAGTTCAACCAACTCATTTTGTGATAAACTATAGATTGGACCAAATGGCAACTGAGTTCTTTTTTTAAGATCGATTGAACAATCATATGGACGATGCTTTGAGAGAATATCTACATTCTTCTTCTCAAAAATATTTTAAAAATCTTAATATTGGCTTGGAGTTTTACTTGAAATCTTTCCATCATTTCAAATGGATGTTGCATAAATAACAAAAGACAATCTTTCTTTTGCAACATACAAAAAAGCTTTTGTACCGACAAGTATAGGTTTAGCTATACTAGACTCATGGCTTTCTATTGGATTAGAAAAATTCTTAATGATATTTGAAGAAAATTCAAGTTTACAAGAAATCCAATCTATCATAAGATTATACTTTTCTAGCCACGATAATCCTAAAATGGCTAAATTAAAGAAAGATCTAATTATATTAAAATTTATGTGACTATTATGACCATTTGTTAGTATATCTATAGGAAGTGTTTTATGAGAAATATCTCCACAAGATAATAGACGACTATCTACAACTTCTACGTGTATGGATTTAGTTTTTTGTATTAACTATATATTATGACTTTTAACAAATTCTTCATTTAAAAAACAAGCTGAGGCTCCTGAATCTATTAATGTAGAGGCTTTGTGATTATTAGATTCTAAACGCACATCTATTGTAAAATAAAGAAAGGATTCTGAGAAGAAAATAGGACCTTCATTATGAATTATACAAGATTCTAGCCGCATGGTCCTTATTGTACCTGGATAAATTTGTTTTTCGACATGTTTTCATCTTTGACAACAGTACTCCTCATTTTGTAATTGCATCATTTCTTTGAAAAATATTGAGTAATGTGTTTAATTTCTCCACAATATAAACATAGTTTTTTTTTAACAATGATGAGTCTTTTCTTGTTCAATAAGAGGTTTAAAATGTATTATATTAATTTACATGTCTTCTACTTCCAAATATTTAGATCAAAACTCAAAAAGCCGATTATCACATTTCACAGCAAAGTTAATTGTTTGACTCAATATATGAGGATCAAGTAAATTGAACATTAATTTCTTTATTTCATATTGTAATCTGTAGAGAAATTGGCTGATGAGTGCTGCATTATTCCACTTAATAACTGTCGCTAATTGTCAAAATTGTGAAGCATATAATATCATTGATCGATTGCCTTATTATAAGATACAAATCTTGTTGGTTGCAACATAGATTGTAACATGTTCTCCGTACATAGATCAAACTCTACTAAGAATGCTTCCAAATTATTCAATATTAGATCACGTTGTTCAAAAAATAATGAAACCATGATAAAGCAGAATTTGAAAGTAATGTTCTAATAAACTTGACTTGTGATCCTTAAGTTGGATAACTTTGAGGTTATAGTTCAATCACCAGTTATACCTAATTGATGAATCCTCAAAACTTAGATCTTATACCATCAAACTTCTTAGATAATCCAATCTTTGATTCCTTGAAACTTAAACGATGTTCCATTGTAAGAGCAGTAGTATGGCTTGGTATAGATGTTGAAGCAACTCCAATCATCTCTATATCTTTATTGTTTGATAAACTTGTTGTTCCTTGTAGTGGTAGACTGAATTGATGCATTACAAGCATTAACTCTTTCATTTACTCTTGCATTTGAGCCATTGCACTCTTTATTTTAGCAAGCTCTGCGATACTAGCACAATAAAAAGAAATATGTCTATTTTCACAGAATAAAATACTCAAGAATTAAGAAAAAAAATAAATCTAGAAACAACATCAATTTAGAAGAGGATAATCTGCAACTTCTAATATGCTCATGTCTTATGAAGAAAAAGGAGTAATCTACTCTTAATCAAGAAAGGACAAAGCTTTGATATTAAATGTATGATCTTATGAATTTATTAAGGACATAAATTATAAGAAGATACTTAAACTTGTAGAATCTATGTCAAAAGGAAAGTGACAAAATAGAAGAAACTATGTATATTCAAGGAAGAACTAGAATGGCTATTGCCAAAGATTAGAAAACATAAGACTTTTGAAATTAAACTAAAAGAAAGAAAGGAGTTGAAAAAAGTAAGGAAGGCTTCACTTTTGCCTCTATATATACTACTTAACTGAGAACTATGTGGCGACATGCTATAGGACCTCTAATATGCATTCAACTTGCAAGATACACGTCTAATTTTATAAGATAAGTTTTCTAGGTGTGTGCCATATATCCAACTTGTACTACAAGTGGTCAACATGTTGACACATGACTTTCTTGTTGGCCAAGTTTTCAACCTATCAATCACCTATAGACATGTATGAAGGCAAAGCAATGTCTATGAAGCTTCTAAGAAGTTTTCTACAAGATATTATCATATTTATCTACTTTGACTTACTTGTGCTAATTCTTATTATCTAGATAATTATCAGAGTAAATATGTATGTCCGTGATAAAGCTTCATAGATGCTGTTTTGACTTTATAGGTATCTATAATTGACTTTTTAGGTTAAAAATATAATCAACAAATTAGCCATGTACCATACATATACGTAGCTTGAAGAACAAGCTAACTATATAGTGCACACATAAAAAACTTGTCTTATAAGCTAAGACATGTGTTCTGCAAAGTCAACACATATTAGAAGTCTTATTGAATATTGCCACATAACTCCTAATTAGATAATATATATAGAGGTAAAAATAAAGCCCTCTTCACTCTTGTAAATTCTTTTCTTACGTTTAATCCAGATTCAAGAGTCTCTAGTTTCCTTGGTTTTTGATAACAATCATTCTAATTTTTCTTTTAATATATATACAACTTTATTTCTATTTTATCACTTTTCTTTTGACACAAATTTTTTAGATTTATGCATCTTTTTCCAATTCATGTGCTTGACAAGGAGCAGAGGGGATATTAAATTCATAGCATTAATTCTATAAGCATACATTATTAGGAGTCTACAATATTTTATTACTTGTATTAGATATGACTTAGTCTTTACCATACATCATATGGTATAATTTATAACTAAACCTAGTCCAATTATTTGAACAATTTTAAATCACATATTCCATTATTTGAAAGGAATTCAAAATTTTGGACTATATTATTTGAATTCTTCTTCCACCTCTTTACTACAACTTTATGATTGAAGTGATGCAAATTATACAAAAGATCTAGATACTTGAAAATCTACTTCAAAATATTTATTTTACTTCAATTCATTTCTTTTGAATTGATATTCTACAAAACAAGCCATAATAAAACAATTAAAGTGCAAAAGCAAAATATATTATAATGGCAACATCTTCAAAAGAATTGATATGGCTTCAAATTCTTTTTAAAGAAATTAAATGTCAAATAACTTTATCAAGTATAATTTATTGTGATAATTAATCATATATGACAATGACACAAAATCAACATTTTTATGATCATACAAAATATATTGATATCAAATACCATTACATTAGAAACAAAATAAAGCCAAATGAAGTTGTCTTAGAATGTATTCCTACAAATAAAATGATGGCAGATATAATAACAAAATCACTTCCAAAATCCAAGCACAATCGATTCATGAAAGTTTTAATCAACATCAACAATTCAAATAAAATCTAGTTTATGTTGATTAAGAGGGGATGTTAGATTTACTAATATATATTAGATTAATTAATACATGTTAGAAAATGTAGAATTATCTTTAGGTAGTTAGTAGTTATGGAGAAGTTACTATTCTCTACAAGTCAATATAAAAGCTCTTATGAATATGATGTAACCAAGTTATTTTTAATATACTTCATGCTTTATTTTATCATTGTTAATGTTCTTTTTCGGCACATTAAGGCTTACCGAATAACGACCACAATTAGGCTTACCGAATTTTCATACCATCCACGAACAAGATCATCGTCTCCAAGGGCGTGATCTTCCATGAAAACCGCTTTTACCATCTAAATCCTGCAAAATCCACCCTGAACCTAGATCCTCATTCTCCAGCCGAAGAACACGATGCTGCAACGAACACTTCCTCAGCAGATCCAGTTCTTTCGGCACCGTCGACCGCATCTGCCGGTACCCACCACTCGACCATATCCACTGGCAGCCGCGCCCCGACCGCACCCACGACCCGAAATCGCGCAGCAGTCCTGCAGCAGGTTCCAATTTTTCCGGAGCCCCTCGGCGCCTGAGAAACCTGGCTGCCCCCAGCGAGCAATCTAGTTCCGCAGCCGCTTGCCCCTGCCCCGACTGTCTCGCCGCATCAGCATCCTAGCACTGACACACTCTGCTCTCTAAAGCCTCCAGCGCAGCCACCATCCGAAAACACAGATCCGCCGGAAATACACTCGGAGACCCCGCCGCGACTTTCAACCAACGACCATTCGCCATAGGAAACTAGCTTAACTGATCCATTGACGCAATGCTCAGCAAAAATCGGCTTATCCATAGATGAAGCGACCAATCTACCTTCACGCCACGACGAATCAAACCTGCTGCTGCGTTCAACCAGCACACCCTCACTACTACCTGTTTTGGGGTGAACGCAGAAAGTAACAAGGTCTAGTCGCACCGCCAAAGTCCCGAGCTGGCTAAAGGATCATTATGCGGGAATTGCCTCAATTCAGCAAACCAAGCAGGAACCAAGAAACTTCACTGGCGCATGGCGCTGTCCACTTTGGAGACAATCCATACAGGACGAATACAACTCAATAGTCAAAAACGAAGTGTGGTACCTTACAGCGCTTCCCCTCTGGCAAAAACACGATTTCCACACGATGGATCTTCAAAGCCATAACCAACACTGAAGGTAAACTTCAAAAACAAAAATCTAGACTTGTGGTGCGTGTTTTCGAACAACAGGAAGGAGTAGATGTAGAAGAAACCTTTGCACCAGTGGTAGCATGGGAGACTATAAGCTCACTCCTTGCCATAACAACACAAAACGATTGGAACATCTCGCATATGGACATCATCACCGCATTTCTTCATGGACCATGCAGGGAGGAGGTATACGTTACACAATCAGAAGGTTTTCAAGTCCCTGGGAATGAACACCTGGTTTACAGGCTCAGAAAAGCTCTCTACGGCTTGCGACAAGTCCCTAGGTCCTGGTATGAAAAAATAGATAAATTTCTCAAACAAATTGGCTTCAAACCAGGCACGGGAGATCACAATTTTTACAGCAGGATTGAAGACCAACACATCACCCTCATAGCCCTCTGTGTGGACGACTTGCTAATGGTCAGTAACTCATCCTCTGAAATTAAAATTCTCAAGGCGCGATTGCATTCAAAATTCCCCATGACTGGACTTTCAGAAGAAAATATCATGATCTACTTGAAAGCAGAATGTATTCGTGTTCAGAATGTTATCTTCCTTACTCAAAGAAGTTAGGCCAAGAAAATTCTCGAGACTTATGGTATAGATCAATGCCGACCAGCAGCTACTCCCATGGATGAACAATGCAAGTTGGTCACAGACATAGGTGAAGAAGAGTGCGATCCAACTCTATATCGCGGGCTGGGTAGGATCACTACTACATCTCATAATAACCCGTTTAGACATCAAATTCTCTACAGAAGTATGTAGCAGCTTTATGCAAAAACCACAGCGGCCACATCTCCTAGCAGTGAAAAGAATTCTAAGGTATGTAAGAGGCACGGAAGACTTTGGAGTTCTATTTACAAAACAAAAGAGCAATGAGCTACATGGCTACATCGACTCGGACTGGGCTTGGGTGCACAAGACGCCAGGTCAACAACTGGGTTTATTTTTAGATTAGGAAAATCCCCAATCACATGGCATTTGAAAAACCAGCCAACTAGAGCCCAGTCGTCTTCTAAAGCGGAGTATCGTGCCCTTGCCGAATCATCAAAAACAGCATCTTGGTTATTCATGCTATTTCAGGATATTCATATTGAAGTTGGACAGCCAATCTGCATTTATTATGATAATATTGGTAGCATTTGGGTGGCAGTCAATCCAGGAACAAACCCTTGCACATGCCATGTGGCTGCCTACTACCGTTTCACACGAGAAAAGATCGAAAATGGCGAATTAGAACTAAAGTATATTCCCACTCTTCAGCAGCTGGCCGATATTTTGACGAAGCCACTGAGGCGGTCTCTGTTTGAAAAATTTAGGAATGAGCTGAATCTCGTAAGTATCAAGAGTCTGGTCACCGACTTAGAATTCTTCCCTCTAGATCTTTTGTATTTGCTGTTCATCTTGATCAACGAAGTTAGAAACCAGTCTATTATAGAATCACTACTCACCCTAGTGCGAGCATTCCTTGATCGCTGATAGATTGACTACTCACGAAAGTGGATGCCATGATAGCTCAACATCAACGTCGCACCATCAACAACTACAGTAATGCTGTCTCAGCAGAAACTTCCTCTCATACACAGATCTCGTCACAGTCGGGGAGATTTAGATTCTATGTAGTCAAGATAGGTCGAAGACCAGGGATCTACTCCTCCTCGAAAGAATGTTAGACTTTAGTTAAGTACTTCAAAGGCGCTCGGTATAAAGGCTTCATGACACTACACGATGCCGAGGATTTCCTTCTCAAATAGAGATGCTCAGTTTCTGAAAATACAGTCTATAACTTACTAGGTGAGGGAGGGTATTGAACATCACCCTTAACGTTTATTACCCCTAACATTCCTACACAGTTCTCAACACTGTGAAATTAGAAGTAAGTAATCTGAGGGTTTAAGATAGAATGTAATAATTATTTTTTTAATAAACATGTGTGTACATTGTTTTACTCTGTCAAGGGAGGAGTGACTGATTAGGTCGTGCCCCTTTGATAGGGTGCAATGTTTCACTCTCATTTAGTCAGTTATGTTTGGTTATGTTTGGTTACTGTTGCAATTGTTTCTAACCTGACCTCTTGACCAAAGAATCATGAACATGGAGTTTCTCCTCCAAGCAGGTCAAGCATGGGTAAGTGTTGGGCAAGCTTCGGCCTAGAGAGTGATTTCGTGAGGATGTAGGTGTACATGGTATATGTGGGGCAGTAGTGGAATACAACCTTGTTTTGAGCCATGAGTTTGCATATTAAGTGGTAGCATGTAGAGATGTGTTTTGTATGGGAGTGGGAATGAGTAGTATCCACTATTGCTAATGCATATTGGTTGTTGCAATACAAAAGAGTTGGAGTTTTTAAGGTTTCAGAGTAATGAAGATTGTGGAAGAGCAAACTCAGCCACACGAGCTCGGATGCTGCTGTTGCCATGGCAACGTACTCAACTTTGGTATTAGAGTAGGCTGTCAATTGTTTGGTGTGTGGAGCTCCAATTGATGGTGACTTGTAATAGAGGGAAGATATATCTGGAGGTTTAATGGCGCTGGTCAATTTTGCGTACCTAATTGGCATTGATGAAGCTATGAAGGAGGCGTGGCGCTGGTCAATTTTGCGTACCTAATTGGCATTGATGAAGCTATGAAGGAGGCGTGGGACAATAGAGATGCTTCGATACTCCAAGTACAAATTCAAAGTAATAAAAAAACGTACTTACATGCTCATAAATGGATACTACCTAGGTTACATATATATATATATATAGTACAAGTATGCTATGGTGAACAAGAGGTCTAAGGGAGTGTACAAGTTGGTCTAATTCAATAAGCCAATCACATTTGCTTGGGAGAAGTTAGCACATAATATAATGTTGACAAAATAGGTTCAACAATCGACTCCAAAAAGGTATATTTTGGTCGCTATTGGGGTCAATACAAGCTTAAAAGTAAAGAACCAAAATTCACCAAGCTTTGATTCAATGTACAAAGTTTGCATGATTATGAGCCAATTATGGTTGAAATTACAAGTGACTTACAAGCTTAACAAGTGATGCACTTCACCAAGGTCGGAGAAGAAGAAAGGTTGGAGTGAAGGTGGTGTTTGATCAAATAAAGCAAAGAGAGGTTGCTTGCAAGAATGAGAGTATTGTTGGCATAGAAAGCAAAGATCGCTATCATGTGGTAGTACAATTATATGATAAAAAATAAAAACATAGATGTTATTATAGAAGAACCTAGTAAAAAGACATATTAATAAAACAAGGATAAATGATAAAAAGGTGGTAAATTTTTTAGTCTTAATACTTCATTTTATAAAATAAACTTCTATTTATTCTATATTGGCATAAATACCTCAAATCAAAATAAATGAGATAAATAAATAATATAGTCATCTTTGAAAAAGAATTAACAATAGGTTTAGGTAAAAATTACCTCAAATTATTAAAAATTGATATCCAAAGAGGATTAGTTGTGAATGTAGATCAAAATCAAATTTTAAGGCACAAAATTGCATACCAATAGTGACTATAAGATTCTTTTATAAATCAAAGAATAATAATAGAGAGCAGATAGGTGAAAAGATTTTTGAGAGTTAATTTTTTATCATTTAGATCAATATTAAGGTTTTGAGAAATTTTCAAAGTGAGTGATATACTTAGTGGATTTAGATTTGAAAAAAATAAAAAAATAAAAAAATAAAACTTAATTACAAATTTTAGAATTTTGTACTATTCGTAGTATTTTTATAAGTGAAAATTCGAAAGTTTGACATTTTCTTGTTATAAATGTGTGTAAGAGTTGATATCAATTGAATAATTAGATTAAGGAGTATAAGAGTTTGTGTGGGTTGTTGTCACGAACATACTCATGTAAGCTAGTAATTACATATACAAATAGGTGGAAGTAAGTAAATGTAAGTGAAAGTAAGTTAACTCTATAGTATTTAATATGGAAGCTTCCTAAAAGCTTCATAGATGCTGCTTTGACTTCATAGGTGTCTTTAATTGACTTTTTGGATTAGAAACGTGGTCAACAAGTTGGCCATGTGCCACACATGTTGTTAGCTTGAAGATCAAGCTAACTATGTGGCCGACATGTAAAAAAACTTGCCTTGTAAGTCAAGGCATGTGTCCTATAAAGTCAACACATATTGGAGGTCCTATAGAACGTCGCCACGTAGTCCCTAGTTAGATAGTATATATAGAGATAAGAGTGAAGCCTTCTTCATTCTTGTCAACTCTTTTCTTGCTTTTAGTGTAGTTTCAAGGGTCTCTAGTTTTTTTGTCTTTTGGCAATGCCATTCCAATTTCTCTTTCAATATACATACTTGTTTATTTAGATTTTGTTACCTTTCTTCGAGTGAAGGCTCACTTGTCTGAATTTCTTTTTTATCAAGTTCTTGTCATTGACAGATTGACAAGAGTATACCTACAATATCAGAGCTTTGTCTAATCTTGATTAAGAGTCGGTTATCTTTTTTTCTTGATAAGATATAAGCATATTAGAAGTTGCGGATTACCCTCTTATAAACTGATATTGTCCTTAGTATTTTCTTTGTTCTCAAGTCCTCTCTTCTATTTGTCTTGAGCGATATTAGACATCTTCTCTTTTCTAAGTGTTATCATGACAGAACTTGTTGAAATGAAGAGTGCAATGGCACAAATGCAAGAGCAATTGAGAGAGTTAATGCTTGCGATGCATCAACTCAATTTACCACCACAAGAAGCAATAAGATTGCTAGGAAGTGAAGATATAGAAATGGTTGGAGCTGCTTCAACATCTGCACCAAATCATGTCCTTTCTCCTATGGTGGAACGCCCTTCCAATGTTAGAGAATCAAGAATTGCCCTACCCGAGAAGTTTGATGGCACTAGATCCAAGTTTCGAGGATTTATCAATCAAGTGCAACTTGTGATTGAACTTCAACCTCAAAGCTATCCAACTCCAAGATCGCAAGTTAGATCTATTGGTATGCTTCTTTCAAGTTTAGCACTATCATGGTTTTCATCTTTTCTTGAACGACGAGATCCAATATTACATAATCTAGAGGCTTTTCTGGCGGAGTTTCGATCCATGTATGGAGAACATGATGCAATTCATATTGCAACCAATAAGATCCGTATTTTACGGCAAGGCAATCGATCAGTAATGTTTACGCTTTAAAATTTTGACAACTTGAACCTGACATCAAGTGGGATGATGCTGCATTTATTAGCTAATTTCTCTACAGATTACAATATGATGTAAAAAAATTAATGCTCAACTTACCTGATCTTCAAACATTGAGTCAAGCAATTGACTTTGCTGTGAAGTGCGACAATCACCTTTTTGAATTTCGATCTGAGAATCGACCTCAACGTTACTATAATTCAATGGCAATACCAACACCTCTTCAACACATACATTCGGAAGTAGAGGATATGTAAATTGATGCAGTACATTTCAAACCTCTTACTGAGCAAGAAAAGACTCATCGTCGTCAAGAAGGATTATATTTATATTGTGGAGAAGCAAAGCACACTACTCAACATTGTCCAAAGAAATGACGTAATCACAAAATGAAGAGTATGGCTGTGAAAGAAGACAATATGTCAGAAAACGAGTTTGTCCAGCTACAATAGGGACCGTGCGGCTGGAACCTTGCACAACATCTAGTAAAGATTCTATTCTCAGAGCCCTCTCCTTGTTTTACATTAAATGTTATTTTAGGACCTAAACATTACAAAGTCTCTGCCTTATTAGATTCACGAGCCTCAACGTATTTTTTAGATGAAGAATTTACTAAAAGACATAGCATATCTTTAGTAAAGAAAACTAAACCTGTTCATGTAGAAGTCATAGATGGTCGTCCATTGTCTTCTGGAGATATTACTCATGAAATCCTTCCTATAGAAGTAATAATCAATGGTCATAATAGCTTTGTAGTATTTAATATCATTAGATCTCACTCTAATCCAATCATTTTAGGTTTATCGTGGTTAGAAAAATACAATCCTCAAATAGATTGGATTTCCTAAACTCTTACTTTTTCTAAAAGTATAACTAATAGTGTAATTAATCAAGTAGAGAGTCATAAGTCGAGTTCAATTAAATTTGTATTTATAGGTGCAAAAGCTTTTTTGCATACTGCTATGAAAGAATCACCATATATTATTTATGCCACACCTGTTTTTACTGGTGGAAAGACTTCAAGTGGCATTCCAAGCCAATATCAAGAATTTCAAGATGTATTTGAAAAAAAGAATGTAGATACACTCCCGGAACATCATCCCTATGATTGCTCAATTGACCTTTAAGAAGGAGCACAATTGCCATTCGGACCAATCTATATTTTATCACAAAATGAATTGATTGAACTCAAAGAGTATATTGAAGAAAATCTAGCCAAGAATTTCATATGCTATTCTAAATCTCCTACAGGAGCTCCAATTCTATTTGTGAAGAAAAAAGATAGATCATTGCGGATGTGTGTTGATTATTGAAGATTCAACAAGATTACTATTAAGAACAGGTATCCACTACCTTTAATATCTAGACTTCTTGATCAGCTGAATCAAGCTAAGATCTATACAAAAATAGATCTCCAGAGAGCATACAATCTAGTACACATCAAAGAAAGAGATGAATAGAAGATTGCGTTTCGAATTACGTATGAACATTTTGAATACAATGTCATGCCTTTTGGACTTACAAATGCACTAGCAGTTTTTCAATATCTAATGAATGATGTTTTTCGAGAGTTTTTGGACGAGTTTGTGGTCTGTTATCTAGACGACATCTTGATCTATTCTAAGAATCCAGAAGAACATGAACTTCATGTTTGTCATGTGTTACAAAAATTAAGAGATGCAAGACTCTATGCCAAGATAGAAAAGTGTGTATTCCACACTACTCAAGTCGATTTCTTAGGTTACATCATTTCAAATGATGGACTTATGATAGATCCTAAGAAAGTTCAAACTATTATAGAATGGAAGATTCTAAAAATGGTAAGAAATATCCAATGCTTTTTGGGATTTATCAACTACTATTGGATCTTCATCAAGGACTTCTCTCGAGTTGCAGCTCCACTTAAACACTTGACTTGTAAAGACAAACTCCAATGGAATCAAGAAGCGGAAGTTGCTTTTGAATCTTTGAAGACAGAGTTTGTTTCTGCACTAATCTTGTATCGTGTTGATTTTTCCAAAGCATTCTTTATGAAAACAGATGCATCAGACTTTGCTCTGGGTGCGGTTTTATCACAAATGGGAACAAATGACAAACTTCATCTAGTAGCTTTTCATTCAAGAAAATTCTAAATAATAGAAATCAATTATGAGATCCACAACAAAGAACTTCTTGCAATCGTGGATTCTTTTCAAGAATGGCATCATTATCTAGAAGGCACTTCCAGTCCAGTCACCATGTATACGGTTCACAAGAACCTCAAGTATTTTATGTCAATACATATATTAAATCATCGTCAAGCTTGTTGGAGCATGACTTTATCAAGATTCGAATTCATCATCACTTATCAGCCAAAAAAACAACAAGGTTTGTCCGATGCCTTGTCTAGATGTTCTTATCTTGCACCAAAAGAAGGAAATGCAGCTTTTGAGCAACAAAGAACGGTTCTCTTGAAGTCAGAGCAATTTCAACTTTGAGCAATAAAATCAACATTGACTGTTGATTTAACGTTTTTTAAGCAAGTCTAGTTAAGTATGTCTTCAGACCTTCTTGTTCATGATATCAAGAATAATTCTTCTAAATCTCATGATCCCTCTAAATTTGAATTCAAGAACAACCTACTCTATTTCAAAGGATGCCTATATATTCCAAAAAGAGAAGCATGTTTACGTATTCTTCAAGCTCGTCACGACTTTCTAGCAGTAGGATATTTTAGATATAATAAGACTTTGAAGCTGATATCTAGAGATTTTTGGTGGCTTCAAATGTGGAAAGCAGTCAAAGATTTTGTACAATCATGTGATGTTTGCTCAAAATCAAAAACTCCTCGTTATCGATCTTTTGGACTTCTTCAGCCATTACCCATTCCAGAACAACTATGGTCTTCTATTTCTATGGACTTCATCACGGATCTTCCAATCTCAAGTTCTTATGACTCTATATTTGTGATAGTAGATCATTTTATCAAGATGGCACATTTTGTACCATGTACAAAATCTATCACAGGTGAAGAAACAGCTAATATCTTTCTTGACAATATCTATCACTATCATGGATTATCTAAGGATATTATATCAGATAAGGGAACTCAATTTGTATCAAGATTTTGGCGGACTCTTTTCAAGATTCTTAAAGTAGATATAAAACTATCTTCGACATTCCATCCTCAAACTGATGGACAAACAGAGCGTGTTAATTAAGTTTTGGAGCAATATTTAAGATGTACCATTAATTACCAATAAGATGATTGGACAACTCTTTTGCCATTGGCAGAGTTTGCTTACAATAACACGGTACATTCTTCTATAAAACAAACACCTTTCTTTGTTAATTATGGTTATCATCCATGACTTGATACTTTTGACTTTTCAAAAGTTGATAATCCTGCTTCAAAAGATTTGGCAATTCATTTATCAGAGCTACATGCAACGATAAAGGCGTAGTTAAAAGAGGCTCAAGAACAACAAAAGGACAATGCGAATGTCTATCAAAAGGAACAACCACCATTCCTCTTGGGTGATAAGGTATGGCTATTTTGTCGCAATATCAAGACCACTCGTCTTTGTGATAAGTTGGACTATCGAAGACTTCGACCATTTTCAATTTCTGCACAAATCAATCCAATTGCATATCGTTTACATCTATCGGAGTCAATGAAAATCCATCCAGTATTCTACGTCTCTTTTTGAACCATACAAGATAGTGGACATACGAAGAAGACGACAGGCTCCACCTCCTCTTATAGAAGTGGATAATAATGAAGAGTTTGAAGTAGAAGAAGTCTTAGATTCAAGGTGGCACCAAAATAAATCGGAATATCTTGTCCATTGGTGCGGATATGATATTAGTGAAGGCACATAGGAGCCATTAAAGAATCCTGCAAATGCAGCAAAGGCAGTGGAGGCTTTTCATCGATGACATCCATGAAAATCAAGATGAAAACCTTCTTTATAAAAGAAACAACATCTAGGCAAGATAACATTCTACTTTCAATCTTTATTTGTAGCTTCTTTGTAGTTGTGACACTGAGGAGATGGAGAACCAACAACCAACGGATTCGACTCAAGAGCCTTCATTTGCTGACCTACTAGACCAAACATTACGGTTGTCACAACCTTCAAGACGACGCAATCGAGATGAAGATCTTCAAGAACAACATGTTCTTCCTCGAATAGATGGCGAGATACAACGCATTTGGTATCACGATTTGAGAAGGGACTCCCGATGTTTGGTGATTTTGCTAGAGGTAGGAACAACTCCTGATGGTGTTGCAAATGTTCTATTCGAAGGAAGTTATGAAGGCCTAAACAATGATGAAATAACTGGGTGGTCTTCTCGCCCTGGTATGGGACATTACTGATGGTTGAGAGGCCCTATCAATCATCTTCGAAGAGAACAAAGATCAGAGTATGTGGCGAATACAATTCATCGCATCATAGATTTCTTAAACATATGATGACTGCTCCTTGTGGAACTCGTCCCTAGAAGGGGAGATAATGTCATGGACATACTCATGTAAGCTAGTAATTACATATACAAATAGGTGGAAGTAAGTAAAAGTAGGTAAAAGTAAGTTAATTCTATAGTATTTAATATGAAAGCTTCCTAGAAGCTTCATAGATGGTGCTTTCACTTCATAGGTGTCTTTAATTGACTTTTTGGATTAGAAACGTGGTCAACAAGTTGGCCATGTGCTACACATGTTGTTAGCTTGAAAATCAAGCTAATTATGTGGCCCACATGTAGAAAAACTTGCCTTGTAAGTCAAGGCATGTATCCTACAAAGTCAACATATATTGAAGGTCCTATAGAACGTTGCCACGTAGTCCCTAGTTAGATAGTATATATAGACACAAGAGTGAAGCCCTCTTCACTCTTGTCAACTCCTTTCTTGCTTCTAGTCTAGTTTCAAAGGTCTCTAGTTTTCTTGTCTTTTGGCAATAGCCATTCCAGTTTCTCTTTCAATATACATACTTGTTTATTTAGATTTTGTTACCTTTCTTTGAGTGAAGGCTCACTTGTCTGAATTTCTTTTTATCGAGTTCTTGTCCTTGACAGTTGTGATCTTAAAAATTAGAATTTACAAGACTGGTAAAGGTTTCCAAGATATTTATCAATCTACCAATTGAATTATTATAAAATTTTACTCAATAGTAGTTAGTTTGACTTCTAAAAATATTCCAAAGTTTGAAATGAATTGAATGGTAAAATTAAAAAATTATGACTTTAGAATATCAACATCAAAGTTGGAAAAATATGCCAGCCAATATCTAAGCAAATTTTAGGAATTATTATCTATTTGGTATGTGTGATCTTCTTCAAATTTTTTAAACATATTTCTAATTTATTTTTTATAAAATTTACAAATTTTAAATCAAAATCAATGATTCAATTCTTAATTATTAAATTTTTAATCTATTATAGAATTTTTAAGAGTTAATTTAAGATTTATGATTTAATTAGATTTTTCTTAGAATTGATTTAGAATTTAGTTAGAATTTAAGATTTTAATAAGATTTGATTAAGATTAATCTAAGATTTAGGATTTGATTAGAATTTAGTTAGGATTTTGGATTTTATTAAGGTTTGATATAAGATTTGATTAAGGTTTATTAAGACTTTAATTAGAATATTGATTAAAATTTAATTAAGATTAAATTTATATTTATTTAGAATATATTTAAAATTTCTATTCTTAATATTTTTTTTAAGGTTTATTTTATATTTCTTTCAGATTTTTTTATTATTTTTGTTTGAAATTAATTTATGACTTCTTTGTGTTTTGTTTGTAACTTTTTTAAATTTTATTTTGAATTGATTAAAATTTGATTAGGATTATTAAAGATTACTTAAAATTTATTTAAGATTCTATTAGACTTAGTAGGATTGTTATTACATTTCTACTTACCTTCTAAAGTTAGGTACTTAATGCATTCTCAAGCAAGAATATACATAATACAATACCACAAAGTTAGAGCCTTACTATAAAAAATAAACATTTTCATTTGTAATAGAGTTTATGAATCCAAAGGTAAGTAAAAACTTATTGATTGTTTTAAACCACTTTCAAGGAGATTATTTCAATCCATAGAGGGTTTTAAGCAGTTGGCATATTATGTTAGGGTAGAGGAGGCACTACATCCTTCAATACTTGCATATAGATTTCTTTGTTTAGTACTCCATTAAAAATTTTTGTCTTCATGTCTATTTGATGGATGTAAAGATTCAACTATGTGACAAAGGCAACAATGAGTCACATGAACTAGATTTTTACTATCAAAGAAAACATCTCATAGTAGTCCAACTTGAGGACTTGATTGAAATCTTACGCTATAAGACAAGCCTTGTAGCAATCAATAATACCACAACTATTAAGTTTCAACTTAATTCCATTTAAAGCTATTTGAATTGCAATGTAGAAGGAGATGCACAAATATTTATGAGTCATTCACTTTATAGAAATTCAATTCTTTATTTATGGCAGATTGCCAATAGTAGCTCTTAAAGAATTGCATTGCAATTACATATGAAGATGGTTCTAGTGGTACTATGGTAAGGGTGAAGAAATTTCACTTCATTTGAGAAGGTTGACTTAGTGAAAATTACAACTAAAGGAAACTAGAATCACAATTTTTTCATGGATCTTGGAGAGAAGATATACCTTTTTTAGTGCAAGTAGATTTTCAAACTAATATGAGAAAGGAACTAAGCAAAGAGTTATCAATTATATCAACAACATGATAAAAAAAATGAGAGTATGAGAGTATGAGTATGATAGCCCAAATAGAATATGATGGCTAGGTTAAAGAGAGACAAGTTGGTTCAGTATAAAGAAAGTCAATTTTGTGACATGGCATGGTATGTAGTTGGGGCCTCAAAGAGTGTATCTAACATAAAGAGCACTTGTGCTAGTTGGAACAATGTAGGAATAGAAGTTAGATCCAAGAAGAATACAACATGAAGATTGTACAAATCCAAACTAAAGGCTCTAGTGCTATCACGTCTGGTTGAATTAGCAAGTGGTTGTAGTACATTATATGAGGATTGAGCAATAAGAAGACATTATTGCAAAATAGGAAATGTAAGTAGAGTAATAGAAGAGCTTAAAAGTAAAGCGTTGGGCATGAAATGAAGAACAAAAACATATTGGTGTGATGCAATAAAAGAGCATGGATGTTAATCAAGAGGCAGATTAGAAGCAATAAGAAGTACATGAAGTTGCTCAATTAAAGAATCATGCACAAGTGAATTAGTAAAGAGTGGCAATCTATTAGTAAGAAAAAGAATGAAATTTGTTTAATAGATAACATCGAATGGATTATTAGACAGAATATAAATACAAAGAGGAGTAGGCTTTTTTTAAAAGTTGACATTCCTAGATATAAGTGCAATGCTAGGTATTGAGTAGTTAGACCTTATAGCCCTTATTGACAAGGCTATAGCTAAAAAAAATACAAGCTTGAGTTTTTTTCATCAAGCTTGAAATAAAAAAGAATAGAGATTTTTGTGTAACATCAACTTTCAAATATACAAATGTGACCTAAAGTAGGCTTCTTTTTCTACCACAATTTAAATGGAATAGTGTGAGAAGGAATAACCTTTGTAGAAAGTCAATTTTGAAGATAAGCAGCATGAATTATTGCTTCACCTTAATATGGTTTAGAGAATTGAGCCTTATAAAATAAGCATCTTTTTGTATTGAAAAAAATTCAATTCTTTTGTTTAGTAACATCTTTTTGGTATGGTATATACACTATAATAAGTTGATGCTAAATTCTATGTGTTTTGAAGTATTGAGTGAATTTTGAGGATAAATACTCTCCTCTTTCATTGGAATTGAGCATGTGGATTTTATTGTCAGTTTGATTTTTAGTCCATGTGTAGATAATTTTGAATACATGTAGACATTTATTTTTTTATTGTAGAAGTCTTAACATTGTATATCTTGAAAAATTATCTTTGAATATAACATAATATTTATTGTTAGAGAATGTTTGAATGACTATGCACCCACTTAAATCAAAGTAGATTAATTTAAAAAATTGAGTTACTCTTGGAGAAGCTTATTTGGAAGATTTTGTAGCTGCATGCTTCCTATAAAAACATGTTGAGTAAACTTGATTGAATATTGTTTTGAGATAGAATCCAATATCTACAGATATATTAATTAATTAATTCAAATAGTCACTACTGAGGTAAGTAAGCCTTTGATGCCATAGAGATTATTGTGGGCTTAATAATGGAGTAGCAACTTAAAAATCAACTTGTAGAAGACATACCAGTGCTGAAGAAAATCAAGGTAATTGAATCTGGGTAGAAAAAATGGAAGTAGCAAGTTGCATAGTTGACCAAATAAAGAATTCAGGAAGACCAAAGTGACCTAATAAGTAGAGATGGTGGAAAGAGGTTGCTATACCAAAAGAAGATAGCCATAAACCATGATTGATTTGAGTAGAACAATAGTCTATGGCTATTATCTAATTTTTATGGTTATACACAATAGTAAGAGACACCGTTGGATTGATATTTAGTGACCAACAAATATTGTTGTAAATAAGGATAGGAAGCACTGCTAAAAGAGGCTTTTGTGTAGTACCACCATTATTATGGATAGTGATCAATAATCCAAAGGACGCAGAGAAAAAGATTAGAAAGAATTAGTAATAAGTAGCTGCATTTCTATATGAATGATCATCATACCATGAGGCAATTGAAGCTTGTGGATTTGCAACATTAAGAGGTGGGATATTTTCAATGGAAATTTGTATAATGTATTGAAAAATCAATTGTGGTAGAGGTGATTCTTTCAAGTAAGCATTAGTATGTGCCTCCACATGTTGTAATTGGTATTTAGTAGAGTCAAATAGATATAGATTATCTTGAAGAAGGCATGGTGCAAGTATGGTGTTATTTCGTACTAAGAAGTGATATATATGATTCTTAATTAAAATTCCTCTTCTTTTAAGATCATAGTCACATATTATAAACAGATATTTATGTAAATGTGATACATATAAGATGTTGGAGAGATAAAGTGTCTTGCTATTGGCCAATAAAATCTCTAATCTTTCTTTCTTATAGATGAGTAAGTTTAAGTCATTGCCAAGATAGACCTTGTTGTCACCATTTAGAAATAATTTGAAGTTGATGAATTGTCTTTTATTATGTGTCAAGTAGTGAATAGCATCAATATTAATAAATCATTACTTGTCTTTGGTGGTTCTAAGCTTAGGCAATTTTTTTTAAAAAAAAACTTGTATGATATAAATATGGGCATAAAAAATAAGAAGTAATTCATCTATTTATTCTTGATTCTATTTTTTTTTCTTGTTGTTATAATTTGTTATTGCTAAATTTGTAGTAATTCTTATTTTATTTTTAAATCATTAAAAATTCCAATCTTTCATTTTTTTGCATTGTAGGCAAAGAGTTATAGGTTTATTTCAAGGTTTTGAAAGCTTATGGTATTTTTAGATGGATTTGTGAAATTTTCATTTGATCTTTTTCTTGTCTCATATAAAGAAGGCATGTGAGTCAAAAAAAAAAGCCTTTTATAGCTGTTTCTTCTTGTAAAAGAATTGAAATCAACTTAAGAAGTATTACAATTTTAATTATGCAAAGCATTTAGATCATAGTATCATATTGAAATGGCATGGACCTCACAAAAGTGAGGATTTTTATTTAAGAAGAAATGATAACTCTTACAAAATTTCATTGTTGAAGTAAATTTTTGAAGTTGTATATATGCTGAGTTATTGATTCTTTAGCTTTTATCTTTTGTATGATAAATTTTTCTTACAAGTGGACTAGAATAATTGTGTGACTAGTAGAATATACATTTTCAAAGGCTAACTATGCTTTAATGGTTGTCTTAAATGCTTTGATATAAGAAAAAATTAAATTTTCTACACAATCTCAAATTGTTGTAAAAACAACATCTTCTTTTCTTTTTCAAGGAAGAATTTTAGTTTGATTGGTTGGTGGTGCAATTGATGTTGTAACTACTTCTTAAATTACTATTGGTTTTATTTTTTTTTTTTCTTGAAATTATATCCTACAAATTTTATAATGTCAAGGAAAGAGTGAATGATTAGATCACATCTCCTTGTCATGGTACAATGTTTTACTCTTATTTAATTTGTTATATTTGATTACTATTACTATTATTTTTAACATATGAATGTAGTATATATAATATACTTATACAATTATTATTTCTATCAAAAATAGTTCATTATTTCATGCGTTTATTGGTTGAATTATTTTTTGTTTGATAAAGTTGATTCTTTGTAATAATGCTTCATCAAGCTTTAGATGTGATTCTAATTGTCATATATTCTAATGTAGTTCTCTATGTCAAGTGCTATGCCCTTTTTGTGATTGTTCCAAAATACAAAAACTTCTTTTTTATTGATATATCTTCCAACTCGGTGCATCTAAAGATCAATACAAGAATCAATGTTGGTAACAATTATTTTTATTCATTCCAATATCAAAGAATCAATTCAAAGATTCTATTATGCATCCATTAAAACCACTTTTAATTTTAAATTGCATCTATATTTTTATTTATCTATTAATCAACCTTATACATTTCTATTACATACTAGCATTTAAATCACTTTGAATTAGATGTATTTGCAATCAGTTTGTGTATAATTCATGCATAAATCCATAGACTAATGAAGAAGATAAATGTCAAGAATGTATGAAGCCAATTGGGATTTAGAAAATAATGGCATTAACAACATGCATAAAGTGCCACATTCACTTACAATAAAGTACAATCTAATTTAGTAATTGTCTTTTGCCTTGCCTCCTCTTTCTTTCTTTGTGAATTTTTTTTTGTTTACATATATTTGTATAAATAAGAAAACCATTGACTTTTTATTTTTATTTTTCATATTAGTCACATTAAAATTATAATGCATTTGATGTTCTATATTTGAATGATATGTGCTAAAATATCAATTTTTTAAAAAATAGTATTTACACAAATAAATTAATTATTAATTTTGAATTGATAAGTTTAAAAATATATATATTATATAATATTCAATATCATAAATTCATTGAAAAAACATACAATGATTTCAATTAAGGTATATATGTATATATATATATATATATATATATATATATATATATATATACTCAAATTAATGTATATATGTTTATAAAAAAAAATAATAATAATAAGAATCAAAAATTTTAAAAAAAATCAATAAATGCATATAAGATCCCTTTACTTTGCATAAAATACTTGAATTATAGCAAAATCCTTTCAAAACATTTTTTTCTACAAAGGATTCTTTTTTTTCTTCCCAAACTTTAAAATTTCATATCTCTTGATTCAACTATTCAATTTTTTTTGAATTTCTAAATAATGTAGCATTTATCCTTAAGCTTTATTACAAAAAGAATGAACTATAAATTTATTGTTAATTATTTGGCATCTCAAAGATCGTAGTAGATGCTCTAAATCCCAATTTACAAGCATCTAAGTACTATTTTCTTCATATCTCAAAAATCCAAAATTCAAATGCAACAAAAAATTGTATATAACTTAATAATATAATAATATAAATTTTAAAAATTTTGAACCAAAATCTTGTCAAATTGCTTGAGACATAGCTCAAAACATAACTACTAGCAAATCGGATCACTTACTATCTTTAGATTCCAAGCACTAACTTTAACTTCCAATACCTCCTTCATTCTAACTTAGAATTCATCAAGCAATACATGTAAATAACAAGAATAGATGAAGAAAATGCAAAACACAAGACAATATATTGTACAACATGTAAGTCTACAACATATTGTAGAATTATAATCAAATAAAAACATACCAATTTATTATACAATAACCTCCAAAAATCTTATCAACTTAATAAAAAAAAACTATATTAAAAATGAAAATAAAACTTGCATTTTTCTTCTGATACTCTTTTTCTAATATCAGAACTATGTTTTAAACAAGACCTTACTAATATTTGTAAGAAAATAATAATATTAAAACAACAACAATAACAACAACACAGCAACAACAAGGTTACTTCAATATCAAAAACTCATCACATTACTCTCTGAATAACCAAACTCATATTTCCTTCTAGTATACAAACCAGTGTCTTCAAATTCGATGTACATTTACAAAAAGGCAAAGGCACACAGTTTCCATGAACATGCATGCACACCAAAACTACGCCACACGCTATTTATTATTCTAAAACGTACACCAGGATCATGAACTGGCTTCGAGCGAAGAAGCTTCAAGGTTTCGACGCCGCAACCCAAAAGCTTCGCAGCAGCAGCAGCGTGAGAGGGAGGGATGGGATAGGATGGGATAAGATGGGATGGAAGTAGTGGCCGAGGCCGATGTTTGCTCGCATCGATCGATCGATCAATCCTTGCTGCACACAATGCATCCGAGAAGTAGAGATCCATCCATTAGCACCAGGCTGGCTACAATCAATCGGGGTGAGGGAGAGTCGTGTTTTAGCTCACATCCCGCGCGTCCGGGCTATCGCCTCACTTTTAGCTCGTGATTGCTTGTTGATCGGAAGTGATTTGGCGCTCAGGTTCCAGCGCCACATGCGCAGCTCCGGATGCAACATGCCCGAGGTTCCACGATTCTTTCTGCCGCTTGCTTGCATCGGATCGCCAGCTTGTTCTCTAGTAACTAACTCGAATAGCTCTTCTACTTTGAATGTCAACAGCTCTGGTGGAACAGTGTAGATCTGGTTTGTTGTTGTGAAGGGCGATCTCTGCCGTTCATATTTGTTTGGAGTCGTGGATGTGGAGAATATGGTATGTGGTGTCTGCGAGGGCAGTTGCGGTGTAGGTCTTTGTCATTTGTTCACAGTTGTAGCGATAATTCTGAATCTAGACCAGTAACGATGCACACCCGAATAATTTTCGCACTTTTCTTTCGTAGGTTGAGGAGTTTGTCAAAAACCGTCGTTCTGGGAATTGAGGATTGCTCAGATTTGGTCAACTCTCTCGACGATCGGTTCTGTGCAGACATTCAAAAATTAACAAAAATATAAACTTGAACAAGCATTGACGTTCGAGCAATGCCAACTTTGGAGCTCACACTTGGTCTAGTTGGTTAACCCAGAGTTTCAAGGCGGACCCAAAATGCAGTGATCTCCACAATTCATTTCAATCCGAAAAAGGAATTCTGAAAAAGAATCAGCGAGCATCTTCAAAAAATTCAAATTGCATAAAATGCCAAAACAAATAATGGATTCGTGTCCACAAGACACGGGAGGGAGTAGGCGGTCGAAAACTAGATTCTCTAAGCTACTGCAAGAGCTGCGGTCGGTTCAGCAGGAGATAGGAATCACAACACTGCCCATGATTCAACCTAAACTGGTGATACTGTGACAAATGTTCGAGGAATGGCGACCTCCATACGTTCTGAGAATGTTTCATAATGTAACATGCAATCGCAACTACCGAGAATAAATCCTGCAACCAACAGAAAAAGAAGGTTCAATTCATGAAGTAGCCAAAACAGAATAGGATATAATCACAAGTTTTTCGAAAGAAAACAAAAACGACGAATGTTGTGAGTGGAATATCGACAGACCTTGCTGATCTAGAGCTTGAATTCAAGCTCAGGCTTGTGGTTGATTTTAATCAGTATGTAGTTGCCCTTCAACCAACTCCAGCTCTCCACAGCTTCAATTACCAACAGCTTCTGGCCCACCATTTCACTGTACCGGAAACGCTGTCGCAAATTGATGATCAACGTCTTCACGATATCCTTGCCCTTATAGTTCTTCACAATGACGGTCAACTTTGAAACCAGGTTCTTGTGGGTCATCGTGAGGGGGCCGATCGCAGTCCACGAGGTCTTCTGAGCAACAACCATATGTGCTGGATTCTGTGCGTTCGCTTCTACCTTGAAGATGATGCTCCTCAACGCCAAGTTGTGGACGACGTACTTGAGCGTGAAAGATGATGACTTCTTGGTGGAAGCCGGGGACGGCGCTGGTGCAGATTTCGTCGCAGACTGTGTTGGGGCAGATGCAGCAGCATGGGCATTACCCAAAGCTGCACAAAAGAGGAGGAGAGTCACGAAGAGAACTAGCTTAGTCATGGTGCGTGATGATAGATCACGGTGTCAACTCTTTCAATGAGGTATTGGCTACGACGGGCAACTGGGACAACGGTGGTGAAGGAGACAGTAGGTTCGATCAATGTGGGGCATAGAGAGACATTGGCCAAGACAAGCAAGTCGAGCAACAACGGTGCTGGAGGTGGTAGGCTCAATCACAGCTAGGCGCAAAGAGGTGTTATATGCGAATGTAGCCTCATGTTGCGGCGATTCTTGCTGGAGTTTCACGTCAGGTTCAATATTAGATTGTGACATGCATTCTAAAATAGCGTCCTAGATAATCTGGAGTGCTGACAGCTTTAGGCGCGGCGGAGGGCGGTTAGCTAATTGTAGTCAGCCAAATAAAGGCTTCGCACATGTGTCCTGGCTGGAAAATATTCAACTTCTGCTAGAGAGTAGGAGAAATGCACAACCTTGTTGAACACATGAGGTATCGACTCTTGAAATTATTTCTGTGGTTGAAATGATATGCTCTTTCCCGATGAGAACTTGCTCCGGTATTACAGTAAGTTTCCATTTCGACTAACCCATATACTTGATTCTCCCGCAAAAATTAGATTTTTCGAAGAGAAAACTCAGTAAGAAATACAATGTGAATTATTGTTATAATTGTTAAATGTTATGATGTTTTTTGCTGAATTATGATGGCATATAAGCTATTTTTCTTTCCTAGGTTCTTCAGAATGAGTTATATCGCATGACATTCAAGGCTTTCATTGACGTTCATGCGTGCGTGCGTGTCCGTTTTTAATTTGTTCTAAAGAGATTACTTAAAAATAGGCTTGAATGTGCTTTCATTAACTTCCACAGTTGTTCTAGATGCATTACAAATGACGGTGTAACTTCTACACTGTATGACAATCGGTAGTTTATTATACAGATACAGTTCCGCCCAGTATGGTACACTTGTTGAAAATTACACAAAGAGTCCTGTAATCCACGAACTCAAGCATCAGATTGGCTGTACTTCCAAATACACTGCACCCCGAACATCCTGGCGCGCTGAATATCTGCCCAATCTTCGATGACAGTACTTTTTTTAAGAAATTGGAATAGCGGCAAACTGATGGTGAAGTTGGGTTTTTGAATGTCTCTCCAATCACGGTCCTTGTCAAGAGCTACATTCAAAAACGATTCAAGATCGACATCATAGGTTGACCAATCACGGTCCTTATCAATGAGGGACTGAAACTCGGATCTCAATTTTGATATAGCAGTGTCTAGAACCTGGTTATCTTCATCATCAAACGGCCTAAATCTGCTGTGGAAGAAAGAGTGCTTATTGGATTCAATGTATCCATGATCTGTGTGCTACACCAAGGATTTAACAGTGTTAAATTATGTTAAATGTGCCAGATGCCTATGCACTTAAAGTATCCCCTCATGCCTCCAATCGATTGGTCTGCTGACGGATCATAGTATTAACACCTAAAATTGCCCAAGTCCGGCCTTCAGGGGATTACAAAAGTCTAATGAACTTCCCCTGCTCCTCGTACTTACCTACCACGATTCCAACACAGTCACGTTCTCACAAACCTGAAAATCGATTGATCCGCTAAACGGTTCACTGCACGGTGCTTTTAGCTTGAGAGGTCGATCCATTGATTGAATAGCTGGATGGTATCTTCGTGCACATTAACTGAGGTGGGAGTCGGCGGTCAAGTTGGATTTGTCGACCCTCAACAACTCCTAGAAACCAATTTGTGATTATGCGAACTAATGAGGTAGAAGCAGCAGCCATGCGTAATTCATGCGGCCTCTTCGTGTCGTCCTTCAACGCACTTATCAACAGGCAGAAAGTCCACGCAACGATGATAAAGGTTGTGCGGAAGGAGTGTGTTGCAGAGTAGCATTGGTGGGTTCAATTAGTTCAGGTCGAGATGGATCTAATCGGGATTTCCGCGGCAGGGGACACCGGATTAAACCTTGCAATGGAAGTTGTCGCAGATGTGTAAGTGACTCCGTGCAGAGAAGCATGAGGAACACAGTAATCTCGTCACGAGACTATGCGCAGACCGGAGAGAGCCAAGGGAGAATCAGAGATAAGGTTTTGAGTGATCCAGCAAGGTCTGTAACGCACATGGGTGTCTGCTCGGAAGTCCGGAGTCGATGTAAGGTTGAGTGTCAGTACTAAAGCATAAGGAGAGCATGGCGGGGGCAGGGTGGGTGTCGAAGAGATCCCCGAGGGTGTGTCAACAGTTCCGAATCTACACTTCTACAGATCCTGATTGTTTCAGGAGGACGCACAATCTCGATCCTGCTGCATGATCTGGTTGGTGTGCAACAAAGTGAGCGTGGGGATCAACTTCGCCACTCCCTCCCTCCCTCGCAGCACACACCCTACTAGGTGCTCACGCTCGCACCGCCCCTAGTGACAGATTGTAGCATTAACAATTGCACCTCGCATTCACAATCGGTTAGCATTTATGGCCCAAACCCACGCACCACAACACGCATTCGCAGCAGCTCAAGCCGCGCCTGCCCAGTTGCTGAAGCAGCAGCAGCATCCCTCCGCTCGGGGCCACATGGACGCGGGCATGGGCGCATGGGTTGTTGTTGCCCCCATGCGCACTCGTGCGTTTGCTCTTCATCCACCTCATCCATCCGTCCATGAATATATATGTGTTTATCTATGTGAATATTTTTCATCCGTTAGTTTGCCATTCTGAGCATCGTATACTTCTACTATCTTAAGAGTTTGACTCATGGGTGATTAATGACAAACAAGAAATGCCATTCCAATGTCCAATTGGTTTGTTTTGATATGTAGACTTCGTAAAGAAAGATGAATAGTACCTTTCTTTATGAATATTTAACAAGTTAGAAGTAATATTTGGGGCATTAAAAATTTAAAAAAAATATATATATATATATATATATATATATATATCTGAATTAATCTCTTAGTATTGGCATAGATCTTATTACAACCACAAGATTACATCTTTAGTATTGAACATAAGATACACTTTAATGATTGATTGAATCTTCTTTTGAAAGTAACACAAATGATTAATAAAATTTAACATGCCAAATAATAAGCTTCTTGTAGACTTCTTATATTGCAATTTATATGGATTATTATACATAAGTATCGTTTTATCATTTTAGTTCTCAAAAAAATAGTGTATTAAAAAAATCAATTATAATCACATTAGCATATATGATACAAACGTGAAATTAAATTAGTTTATGAAAAATATGACATAGTCACAACTCTATACTATAAATGATAATTCTGAAAATATATTAAATTATTATATACATTATCAGGTTTAATTGGATGTTAATTCATAATTCAAAATTATACATTAAATAAATTATAATTTTATATTTTAATAATAAAAATCTCTAAAAGAAAATTATATAGTCTTTCAAAGAAAATTTTTGAGTTTTCTACACTTCTACAATAAAATAAGAAGAATGGATAAAATTGAAATAGTTGGGTTTATTAATAAAAATTATGATAATGTCAAATAAAAGAACTTTTTATTTTTATCTATATTATTCTTGATGCAATCACATTTATTAAAAAATCATGGCATGTTGCAAGAATTTGTTCTTGTATTATAAATATTCAAGGCTATGTTTGGTCAAATATTACATCAAATTTTATTATAGGTGCAATTTTAGTTTATTAAAACTTTTTAAACTTGTGCCAATACACATAGAGGATCAATGAGTCTTTATTGTAGTGTTGTTGAGGTTCTATAAAGTTTTACTTTTCAGGGAGGCAATCTTTTGTTGTTTCAATTTTAGAATCAAGATGAAAGATTTTATGCCAAAATATTAGATTGAAATTTGGACAGACATTGCACTTCTTTGACAATGATTTTAAGAACTTTCAGGTAAAAAAGAAAAAAATCAAGAGTGAAAAAAAATACACCTTAAAATTTAGAAGTATATATATATATATATAATATGCAAACATCATACTTAGATGACTTCTATTTAGTCTTATATATATCTTTTTATTTTTATTTTTTTAGTTTATTTAGTCTAAAACATGTTTTTTTATATAAAACAACTCAAGGGATATAATCTAATATGATAAATAAGAAGAAACAAAAACTATCTTTAATTGGTTGCACATCTTATTTTTTTCATCAAAAGTGAAGTAATCAAGGATCAAAATCTACATGCTATTGCTATTAATTGCTAAAAATAGTATTGAGTGATCACTTGTTATAGAACTTAAAAGCCTCACAACATGGAATGGCATGGAATATGGAGTTCTACGTCATATTAAGCTTCATATTTTTGCTAGTAAGTTTCATTCTCAATAAGCTCAAAAAAATCAATAATCTCTTTTCAAAAATCCATCTTTATATCATAATTTTTTCATAGCTCCACATCTCCATTTTTAACATATATATAAAATCATGACTTCCAAAAGTCTTTTTACTATGCATAAAATATCCAAATTGTAGGAAAACCCTTTCAAAACATTTTTCTCCTACAAAAGATTTTTTCTCCCCAAATTTTAGAATTTTATTTCTCTTGATCCAATCGTTCAATTTTTTTCAAATTTCTAGATAATGTAGCTTTTTTTTCTTAAATCTTACCACAAAACAAATGAATAGTAAATCTATTGCCAATTGTTTGGCATCTTAGAAACCCTAGCAAGTGCTCTAAATCTTAATTTAGAAGTACCTAAGTACTATTTTCTTCATACCTCACAAGTTCCAAACTCAAATGCCACAAAATTTGGTATGTGGCTTTATAACATAGTAATACACATTTATAAAAATTTTCAATGAAAGATTCATTCATATGCCCAAGTTATGGCTAAAACCAAATCCCTCATGAAATTGATTCACTGACAAACCTCAATTTGGAAGCACTGTCTTCAAGCAATCATTGCTCTTCTAGATCAATTCCAAATCCTTCATATTTTGCATGCAAAATATAGCCCTTTAAACCAACTTTTCAACCACACAATTTGATCCTCAAAAGCCCTTTATACGAGTTCAGTATGCTCCAAAGAGTAACAGTAGCTACAAAATTGACACCTTAACTTTGAGCACCTATATCTCCATCACAAAAACTCCAAATTACACAAATTTTTACCAAAACCATACCCAAAATTCTAAACTTGACGATTCTAACCTTTGATGTTTAAATGGTATCAAAAGAGTAATCCTAATTCCTAACAAGACCTCAAGCAACCTCCTTGAAGTCCATTGGGCCTGAATTTTGGCCAATAGAAATGGATATTTTATCATCCATCTCCATTCATCCATATGATTGGCCTAACTACTCTTTTTTACACAAAAAAACCTTTCTTTAATCCTTTTCCTAATAAGTTTTAATAATTTATTTATTTATTTAATTTTAATCATTTAAATTAAAAATATAAAATAATAATTTATTTTATGATAGTTATAAATTATAAATTATAAAAATATATTTATTTAATTATATTATTGAAAATTTTAATAATAATAATTTTATATACCTTTTTTAATTTTTAAAATTTAAATTCTGCTTATATAATCATAAATATATTAAAAATATTAATGAATTCTATTATATTAAAATCTAAATCTAAAAATTCTTCTATAATATAATAAAAATAATTTAATAATTTTTAATAAAATATTCTTTTACATATATTTTTATTTTTATTTTTTAGACATCTTTTTTTATTATTATAAGATTAAAAGTGATATTTTTAGGATATAAAATTTATACACTACTATAACAACTATTCTTTATAATTTATAAAATATTATTTTACTTTTGAATTTCTACGCTTATTTTAAACTTTTTTACAATCAATTTAAATATTAATACATGTATATATATTATTTATATAAGAAGACATTATTTATTAAAAATATGTAGAAAATAGTAGTTTTTAAACTAAAAATAATAATGGAAATAATCCACCATATAATCTATTAAAGAATATAATTTGTTAACAAAACAAATAGAAGAAGAAGAAGATTAACTTAATTAGAGCATATACCTATATATTGGCATTATGAGTTGGTAGAAAGAGGTTGGACTCCACCTCTTCCTTATTCTTTTGAGGAACATGTAATTATGATAAGAAGTATTTATTGATAAAAACTAGTTATTGTATTCACTTTGTTGCCTCTCTCTCTTAACAGTTTTAGTATTTCTTGGCTTGTATTAATATTGGATTATTTAACAAAAAATACCTTTGATTATTAAATATAATAATTGTTTAAAAATAACATTGTAATTTATTATTGTGCACCAATAAAGTGGATTTTATATAACTAAGTGGTAAAGTATTTAATTTTGCTTATCATGGTGGTTTATTTTGGTCAAATTGTGTTCTTTATAACATATTATTTTTAGCATTAGTAGAGGTAATTCAACATTATTAACAAAATTAAAATACTATAAATATAATTTTATTGCTATTGAAATTAATCACCTTTTAGTAATAAGTTTATTAAAAATATTTTTAAAAAATTACAAGTTTAATATTGGACTGTAATTTTAGGCATTATAGACTCAATTCTCTATCAAATTATAATCTCTTTGTAGGGCTTCTTTTCATCATCTCTCCATAAAATCAATAACTTCTTTTAAAACACATCCATTGGAATTAAAAAAAAAATGGATATATATATATATAAAGAATTGTGGCATTAAAGAAGAAAATATTTATATATAAGTAGTTATATTTATTTTTTGTTTTTCTAAAAAGTAATTAATAAAATAAAAGAAAAGAAAAGAGAAAATATAGTTGGTTGTAGTTATGGAGATAGAGCTAATAAACTTGTATAAGTATTTGGTACAAGCATCTCTATTTTAAACAACATGCAATACATATTATTCAACTTTTATACAATTTTTGAAGAACTCAAAAATTTATATTTAAATAAATAATATTAGTGATTTCAAAATGTGAAATTTACTTCAAAAAATACATACCAAAGGATGGTAGAGAAGATGGATTTGATTCTAAAAATAGTGACCTTCATAAAGGAGATAAATGTTAGAAATTAGGATTTTAATTATTAATCTTGAAAGTTGATATTGTAAAATACTATCATATATATATTGGAGAATGTTAACTAGATCCGATCTTTTACTAAATTGATCCATCCATGCTAACCATCATGGAAAAAAACAAATAACCTCCATATTCATTTCTTTACTACTAGATCCAAAACCAATGAAAATTAACCACATTCATCATGATTACCATATTCTTCATCATGGATAAGTCGATTTAATAAAAACATGGGTCTATTTAATATTCCTCTACATATATATATTCTTGATAATTGCAAAATTACCAACTCCCAACTCCCATTCTTACTAGCATTATTTATTTGAAGATAAGGAGCTTGTTATCATTTTCCTCAAACAATTTCTCCAAACCCAGGTAAAAGTAGCCCGTCCACTCACAATTCAATCCATTAACGTGGAAAACAGACTCCATCCACGTGGCCGACGCAATTCCACGTCAACCAATTCCAGTGAAAGCGCCAACGTGGCACCGACCCCACCCCGATGGACTCGCCCTCCGCTCCTCACAAGCTCCTCATCCTCGAAAATACTGCGTTTTCTCGACACTTGGGCATTGTTATTGATTCACTGCTGAATTCAAGAAACTCTTCATTCTTTCACTGGACTATGAATTTGAAGTTCATCATGCGAAAGGACGAACTCATGTACTATTATCTGCGATGTAAGAAAACCTAGCTATGAAATGGTGATTGAAAGGGCTGGGCCGAAGAGTCATCTGTATCATGCAAATTTCTGTCTTTTCCAGGAATTTTGTGACGAGACTATGTTTTGTACGTACCAGTCGGTGTAACGATGTCTACAAACATAACCTGGTTCCTCAATAGGTCAGACCTCGAACGGATACTGTGCCGCTTAGCTCTCCCCCATCGTTAGATGCTTCTAAAATGTCGATCAGTTTAGGAAGACCTAAACTAAAACTGCCAATTCACCAGTCCACAAGGTATCGACATCGTGAACATGCAAACCCTGAAGTGGGCACCTGAAACTTTATCATAGTAGTATTTGATGCTCTCAAAAATTAAATCGATTTATGGTCAAGTGAATATTCTTAATAAAGCACAAAAGTGATGTGCTGCTTGTAGAATAAGTTTTTCAGTGTTACTTCATGTCCGGCTCATATACATAACCCTACTTCGAAAAATTTCTAATCTAGGAAAGCTAAGTGCATCCCTAGAACAGCATTACTCCAAGCACAAGGAAACCCCTCTGCATTGCGCACTCAACGCTACGAGAGTGGGAGCACAAAAGAATGACAAATTAACCGAGATCAACTCACTGACCCTGCGAGAACAGCGACAGTGGCTCACAAGCCCCACCCTTGTCCATTATCAGGACGTTGACTGTCATGCGTTCCATGAGGCAACAAACCACCAAAACCTACACAAAGTGTAAAACAACCATCTCCCTCCATCGAAAGTGCGGTAAAGCCGCACCAGTGTTCACTTTAGTGCAACAACGCAATTGTGCGGGTTTTTGCTGCGACTGGCACTGGCCTGCTCGAGGAGGCACGTGGACAGATAGACCACGTAGGACTTAGAAGTATCAACAAATTTAGGAATGTATTGATTTTTTCCTTTATGGCTTTGAAGTCCTCATCCGGAATCGTTGAAGGCGAACGCCGCGTGTTGCGGGGCCTTGCCAAATCCTCACCACAGAATTCCAGTGGCTGTGTAGGCATTTATACAGCCTGCGTTTTGGATATATTTTGTTCTAGGTTTGATTGGATTAGATAAAGAGGTTGGGTGGACGGGCTACTTTTACCTGGGGATATACTTCCTTGTCGCGTTCGGGTTGTGCTTTTGCAGTAGCTGTGGTCTAGTGTTTTGAAATTGATCCGAGGGGTTTACTTGCGGCTTTTCAGTAAGCTTTACAGAAACTGGGTAGAAATTCGATAATGTTACAGTGCTAGAGTTGTTGTTGTTATTTTATTTTATTTTTTCAATGAAGCATCACAACTTAGCCACCCACAGCAGGTTTGGGAGCTCATTTGTGAATCAGAAACTCATCATCCATGGCTGTGTCCCGTCTTGGTCCCGCTCCAAGTCCATCGGCCGTTCAATGGAGTCTCTCCAGCAGGCCTCTCCCTCTCGCAACGAGTAGGTTCAGTGTGGTTCCAGTTCGCGCTTCGAAAAATGTAGAAGATGGAGATACTAGTGGTGGGTGCGCGGCTCTATCACGTCGAGCTTTGATTGCTTTGATAGCTCTGTCTACTCAATTGGGTGGTGTTGCGTCGGCCCGAAACATTAGTGGTGCGATTTCTTAACCCCTCTATCATATTCTCGAAGTTGTTTGAGACATTTGTAGAACCATACTGCCGTATTCTCATATTATCTATTCGCAATTGAAATAAAAGGAAATTTGTAAGGTTTCCTTCTCGAGCTTCGACCATAGGGCACGTGCAAGTGGGTGTTTAGTAAATTTCCGAATCAAATTTCACGGATGTTGTCTCGCTTGTTAAAGGAGTCGAGAGTAGTGTACGTTCAAGCTTGTGCTTACATGAATCGATTCATCTTGACGTTGAATCGTCGATGGCAGCTCCTTCATACCACGCTTGGATTATTCCTTCAATTTTATGAAGATTACTCTGCTAGTTATCGTTGTTATTTGCTGTTAGTTACTTCTAGTCGTAACAACTGTCAAGTACCACATGTTGTTCCTACCAGGACTGCTGTACGTTTTCAGCAGTTATCGCTTTGAGATGTCTGTATGGGTTTTAGATCTTCAATTCTCTTTCTAAGTGAGATTTTACAATTGTCAGGATAATGATTAAGTTGGCATTGAGAATCAATGTATCAAAGGTCTTACAATCAATCTCCGCCCCATTTCGCCAAAATATTTGGATTGTGTGTCTTTTAGGGTACACGATATTTTGAGTCTAGCACGATCTTGCAATGCAGAAATTGCAAAGACTTCTCGTCAAGTTTCGAATGAGTGAGTTGTTGCATTTGGTTAAGTCGTAATTACTTTCTATTGCAGTTTGATCAGCTGATCTACCCTCCAAGTAAAGGAAAGACTGTCGAGAATATCAGTCTGATTTGCGAAAGTTTGCCGTCTTTGTGAAAGATCTAGTGGATGATTGAGGTCTGCAGCCATGAATGAATCGAAAGTGTGTCTGTCTTATCAAGGTCTAATTTCGTCCACCTTGTTAGTGGCTTACCCTCAGAATTTTAAAAGTCGCTGAATGCCAATTTCTTGTTTACTACAGCGACTGAGAGGAGTCGGCTTGATAATTTGCGCAATATCCAGAAACAAAGAAGAAATGTACCTGCTGACGATTCGGGTTTGGATGTTTCCTCTCCTGCCATTGCTGCGGACGTTTCAGGTCTCATAGAGTCTTCAGTGGGCGAGGAGGTGTCCTCATTATCCCTGAGTGCAGTTGAAGTACCGAACACGCCTAAAATCTCTCCAATAAGCACTGACCTAGGGATTATAAATGAAGTGCCAAGAGCTCTTGCGGACAGTGGAGTTGGTGCAGTTGAGGAAAAGATAAACCAGTCAGCATCTGAGGTGAGCAGCTCTCATGCGAGTTACATTATCTGGTCCCTGCAAGTCTCTAGTATTTACAGTTGCAGTCTTGGCTTCGTGATTAACAAATATCTTGATACTCTTAACGGAAGTCAAATCTTCCTGACATTATGTACAAGCCCTCATTTGTGTGTTGAAGGATACTGGTTGTATATTCACGAATCCAATAGGCGCGCAGGGAGAGATTTGTTTTGGAAATTTTGCATCTGGTTCTTCTAATGGGTTGCGGAATTTTCCAATGTATGCTCCAATATATTTGAAATATCCAGAGGATGGGACTTTCTTGATCATTATAAAATTTAAGTGTGTGTCCTCTTTGGGATGCTACTTTGAAGCAGTCATATTTTGAATTGATCACGCGGCTTGAACCGAGAATGGATGTTGGAAATTTTAGAAACCTAACAACTACTTCAAAATGTCTTCGCGCAGGTTTCATCTGGTGGGAGTAATGGGTTTGGACCTTTAAGTCTTGGGGGTATCTTAGGAACCGGTGTGGCGGGGGCGTTGTTTTATAGCGAGCGACAATCTAAAGCTCAGGCTGAATCTGCACTTGATGCTGTAAGCTCTATGTACCAGATTCTTGTCTAGACCATTAATCCTGGTAAGTCGATTAGGTTTGGCCATCCTCATTGGGCGTGTCAAATGAAAACAGTAACCTTGAAGAGTGATTGTCTGGACAGTTGAGACGGATTTGAGATGTTAGTGCTCTCCCAATAGCTTCTTGCTAAATGAACTATATTCATCTTTGTAGAACAAAACACTATTGATGTTGAAGCTCGCATGATTGGCTGAGGTAGTGGCAGATTAAATTTCATCCACGAAGGTCCTGATGTGATCTTTACAGGCGAAAAAGCAGCTCCAGGAGCTTAGAGAGACCTCAGAAGGGCAATTACTTGCAGGTGTGCAGCTGCTCCTCTGTTATACTTTTTCTTGTTCGATTCAGTCTGTCTGACATCTTTTACTAGGATATTTGATTTCAGAACAAGGGAGAGTCTAGGTTATCGATACAATACTTTTAGATTGAGTCTCGCTGTATTGAAAGAATGATATCTTCGACATTTTTCAAAAATTCAAGAGTATTAAGGGCTCAAGTTGTAAAGGTCAAATCAGCTGAAGATTTGAAATGCTCTATTGTGCAGTAAATTTACATGGCGATTGCTCAATGAATGGTCGTCTCTTTCAATAACCATCTGGGTGGTTCGTAGCATAACCTGACTTTAGTTGGTGATTGCTTGCAGAAAAGCAGCTAGCACAAAAGGAGGCGAGCAAGGCCCAGGAGCAACGCACAACGCTTACTAATGAGCTCATGGCTTCAAGATCCTCGGTTACTGATCTGGAAGGTAAGCTTCAAATGGCAAAAGCTTCAGTGGTCGATCTTCAGGAAAGGGTTTCAAGTCTGCAAGTCACTCTCGCGGACCAAGAGAAGAATTACAGTTCACTGAATGGAAGATTTGTAGAGGAAAAAGAAGTAAGTGAAAAGCTACGGAATGAAATTACAACGTTAAAATATACGCTTTCGGACAAAGAAAAGGATTACACATCACTCAATGAGAGATTTGTGGAGGAGAAAGCAACTGCTGAAGAGCTGCAGGAGAAGATTAAAGTATTGAAGATGGACATCGAGGCTAAGGAAAATGAAATTAATGTTCAAACTGCAAGGATCAAAGAAGAACAGGACTCTGTTGCATCGTTGCAAAATGAGCTTCAAATTGCAGGAACACAACTTTCTGAAGAGCGCAGTAGACTGACTGAAGTGAGCAGTAAACTTGCAACTCTTGAGGGTAGTTATGCTGCTTCACAGGATTTAAATACACAGCTGGATCTTTCGATCAGTGATTTGAAACAAAAACTACAGACTACAAACAGTAGAAAGGAGGCGCTCGAGAAAGAGGTGACAAGCTTGAATGAAGTGATAAACTCGCTGAAAGGAACCTTGGCAGAAGAGAATGACAAGAAGGACACCCTGTATGGCCAGCTCAAGGTAACTTCAGGGGCTTTAGAGAAGGCAACATCGGAGGTGCAGTTGCTGGAGCAACGGTAAGTTCTTTATGAGTTTTTAATATGTTTGAATGATTACTTAGAACGTCGTGTGGGGTATGATAGCTTGTTTGAAACAGTGCTCATGCAATGCATCCTTGACGTAGAATAATTTATCGACCTGTGCATACGTGTTAAAGGTATATCCATCTCTATATGTTTTCATGTTCGTGAAGTTGTTCATCCTTAACACCCTTAAATGTTTTTTTTTTTTTTTTTTTTTTTTTTGATTGTAGGGTTACGAATATGTCTGCAGCTGTAAAAGCACTTGAAAAAGAGAAAAATGGTGAGATCAATCAACTTACCAAGGAACTCCAAGAGAGAATTAAGTCACTTGATGTGGCCCAGCAAAAATGTCAAGCATTTTCTAACGAAATATCCACTCTCAAGAGGCAGCAGGCAGCTCTAAATGAAGTAAACTTTCTCGATGAACTTCTAATCTTCGTTCTTTTTCTGAGATTGCGTTTAATTCTGGACTATCCTAAATCCCTATGTTTTTTCCTTATCTGATTCCAAGGCTTCCCAAACGCAGGAGTTGGACAACACAAACAAAGAATTGGAGGCATCAACCGATGAATTTAAAACCATAAGTGAGCAGCTAACAGTCGCTGTTAACTTAAGTTTGAAGCTGGAAACCCAATTAAACGAGACGAGAGCAGCATATCAAAGCGCAAATGTTGCACTTGCAGAGGAGCGAAAGGTAACAGCTGCTGCTAAGAATCAGTTAGCTACAACACAAAGGTCTCTCATAGCGGAAAAGAACAGTGTAAAAGCTCTGCGAGGAAGTGTGGACCAAGCTCTCCAGGCACTTCAGGAGCTCAACCAAGATTCAGTCGCCTTAGCAGATGAGCTCGACAAAGCAAAAAAGAAAATCGCCAACTTGGAGGCAGAGAGTGCATCAGTACGTCAAAAGCTTGTTAAGGAGAAAGAAATGTCTGCTAATTTAAGATCAGGGGCTGCAGAAGCTGAAGGTACTATAGCTAGGCTCCTTAAGGAGAATGACGCCGGCAATAAAAAGGTGAAGCAGTTGGAAGGTGAGGTACTGAAGAGCAAAGGGGAGATGGCCAAACAGAAGGGAAAGCTTTTGGAACAAAAACGTGCATTGCAACAAGCTGAGACACGTCTGAAAATGATCCCTCAGGTTTGTTTACTCTTTATAGAAATTCTAAACCTAGACTATTTTCAAAACTCACATTGTTGTTGTCTCTATGTAATGCACTGTGCACAATCTGTGTCATGTCACTTTTGAGAACCCATGCGGTCACTCAGGCAAGTAGCAGGTATCAGTGTATGTCACGTATACGTCATATTTACCCAACTCAGTGCAAACTGGAGGTTTGCATTTGAAAGGTTAGCTTAACTTTACAACATTTTGCCATTCAGGTTCGTGCGGAGGCTGCATTATTGGTTGAGAAGTACGAGGATCTAGCTTATCAAGAAAAAGAGCAAAAGGAAGCTATAATGCGTGAGGTCTGGTTCTTAGCAGAAGTTGAAATGATGTGAATTTTCCTGTTTGGGCATTTGATAGATAAACCTTCCTCCCTTCTCGTGTTCTTATCGTATAGTCTGATCTAGTCCACCACATTTCTGAGAATCCTCGATGTGGATGGAAGGTTAGACGTATCACCGAGATGCTGTGCTTGTGTATTAAAGTTTTTGTGTGTACCACTTAATATTTTAGCTCAACAATGGTGCCTGTTTGACTGTGGATGCAGAATGAACAGCTGAATAAGTCTGGCAAGACGGTCGGTGCAGACCTCAGTGAGGTTAAACAGGTAAATATATTTTTCTTCCTTCTTCAGAAGAGCCACGAAGTTAAGGCCTCCTCACGAATTTTAATATATCAAAACGTCATGTAAAAGTTTGTTTAGCTGGTAGCTATCTGTTGCAATGTGGATTTGTGAAACGCACTATCACTATCTGTTATGTTTTGCTTGAGGTCCAGGTCTGCTCTACTGAAGCAATGATCTCAATCTTTGTCTGGATCAGTGAAAACGTCTTTCTCCCTCTCCCATAATGCTCCTCATATTCCCGGAGCAGTTTGTTCTAGCGATTAGACAAAGCAATACTTACGTACAAGTCTGATTATATCTGTAGATTATACTCTGGATGTGTCCTAACCTATTGTTTCTGCATGTCCTTGCAGAGCTTAGAGGACGGCAAGGCAGCACGATCTGAAATGGAAGCTGTTTTGTGGGCACTTCAGGAAGTCGTTGCGGATAATTCTAGCTAGATTTATTCATGCCTTGTATAAAGTTCAAGTAACTTTCTCATTAATACTCATCTTGGACAGATTTGCCTTCGTAGTGTTTCTCGAGAGGTTCACTAGATGAGTCGCTTATGTTGAGGTAATGAGAATGGTTGCACTGAGGACGTTTGTAGAGCGTGGAACTAGGTATCGAGGTATGTTTTGGCTAATGTCAGACCACGAAATCACCAGGAATAAGCATACGAGTGCAAGTATTTATTGAGTTCTACACTAAGGTATGCACCTAAGGAGCCTATAGCTCCATTTGCAGGTAGAAACCAGCTTCTGCTTCAGGACTGAAAATGTTTTCAGGAACCGACTTTTCACCAGAGTTGCGTTGCAATATATGTCTCCATCTTGACTTGTCTTCTCCAACTAAGATTTAGTGAAGTAGTGGCTATTTGAATTTGAATGTACTCTAATGTAACATGGTTACATGGGTTATATGGGCATTGTTATTGTAGCCACAATTTTTGCTACTACTAGTACAATCCCCATCCATCACATGCGACCTTTGTCCCAAAAAATTCAAATCAATCAAGTTTTATTTATTCAATACTTTGCTAACCATTTGATTGAACAATCTTTTTGATTGAAATAAAAGAAATTTATTGAATGAATGGCAGATTGTAGTAACAATAGCAAAAGCTTTAATAGTAGCAAAAATCGTGGTGGCCGTAGCAACACCTTTAACAATTCTCAGTTAGTCAACAATTAATGTCAAAGAGCTATAAAAGCTTGTAATTATATGGTAGATCTTAGATCATGCACTACCCACAAATCCATTGTTGTTTTGCCGATCGGCTATACTAGATTCCCACTTCTAATAGATGTACTAACATGTTTTTTGTAAAATTTTGGAGAATTTTTTCCTTTTAGCTTCAAATACCATTCTCATATTTGTTATCTATTAAAAAGACATTAAATTTTTCACAATGCCAAATTGATATTAGATACAAATTGATATTATATAAAAACATATTAGGTAAATAATATCTTTCTAAACAAATATCAAATAAGCTTCTCAGATGCAAATTAGATCCATATATTCTTTTATATATACTACTTGGCTATAGAAACTTTTTTTAAACAATTTTGACTTTTGAAAAGCTACTATTGAAGTGTATAAGTATCATCATACTATTTTATATATATATATATATATATATATATATTTTTTTTTTTTTATATTTGGTGGCATAATTAATAACTAGGTTAAATGTTTGAGGACTAAGTAAGTTATACAATAATTTATTTACATCATGTTAGGATTTATAAAAATATTATTGATAAGTGGGACATTTTTTAAAGTAACATCAATTATAAATTTTCAAGATTATGAGGCACAAACTATCACGGACATACGCATGTACGCCAATAATTACATGTATAAATAAGTAGAAGTAACTAAAAGTAGGTAAAAGTAAGTTAATTCTTTAATATTTACTATAAAAGCTTCCTAGAAGCTTTATAAACAGTACTTTGACTTTATATATGTCTTTAATTGACTTTTTGGATTAGAAACGTGGTCAACAAGTTGGCCATGTGCCACACATGTTATTAGCTTGAAGACAAAGCTAATTATGTGGTCCATATGTAGAAAAACTTGCCTTGTAAGTCAAGGCATGTGTCCTATAAAGTCAACACATATTGGAGGTCCTATAGAATGTCGCCACGTAGCCCCTAGTTAGATAGTATATATAGAGACAAGAGTAAAGCCTTCTTCACTCTTATCAACTCCTTTCTTACTTCTAGTCTACTTTCAAGGGTCTCTAATTTTCTTAGCTTTTGGCAATAGCCATTCTAGTTTCTTTCTTAATATACATATCAAATTATTTCTATTTTTTCATCTTTTTTTGAGAGAAGTCTTACTTATTTATTTATTTTTATCATGTTCTTGACCTTGACAGATTGACAAGAGTATATTTACAATATCAGAGCTTTGTCTAATCTTGATTAAGAGTGGATTACTCTTTTTTCTTGATAAGACATAAGCATATAAGAAGTTATAGATTACCCTCTTCTAAATTGATATTGTCCTTAATATTTTCTTTGTTCTCAAGTCCTCTCTTCTATTTGTCTTGAGTGATATTAGACATCTTCTCTTTTCTAAGTGTTATCATGGCAGAACTTGCTGAAATAAAGAGTGCAATGGTACAAATGCAAGAGTAATTGAAGGAATTAATGCTTGCGATGCATCAACTCAATTTACCACCATAAGGAGCAACAAGATTGGCAAGAAGTGAAGATATAGAAATGATTGGAGCTACTTCAACATTTGCACCAAATCATGTCCCTTCTCCTATAGTGGAATACCCTTTCAATGTTAGAGAAATAAGAATTGTCCTACCCAAGAAGTTTGATGGCACTAGATCAAAGTTTAGAGGATTTATCAATCAAGTACAACTTGTGATTGAACTTCAATCCCAAAGCTATCCAACTCCAGGATCGCAAATTAGATTCATTGGTATGTTTTTTTTAAGTTCAGTATTATCATGGTTTTCATCATTTCTTGAACGACGAGATCCAATATTTCATAGCTTCAATCCATGTATGGAGAACATGATGCAATTCGTGTTGCAACCAATAAGATCCGTATTTTACGGCAAGGCAATCGATCAGTAATGTTGTACGCTTCACAATTTTGACAACTTGTAATTGACATCAAGTGGGATGATGCTGCACTTATTAGCTAATTTCTCTACGGATTACAATATGAGGTAAAAAATTAATGCTCAACTTACCTGATCTTCAAACATTGAGTCAAGCAATTGACTTTGCTGTGAAGTACGACAATTGTCTTTTTGAATTTCGATCTGAGAATCATACAAGTGGACCTCAACAATACTATAATTCAATGGCAACACCAACATCTCTTCAACACATACATTTGAAAGTAGAGGATATGCAAATTGATGCGATACGTTTCAAACTTCTTATTGAGCAAGAAAAGACTCGTCATCATCAGGAAGGATTATGCTCATATTGTGGAGAACCTAAGCACACTGCTCAGAATTGTCCAAAGAAGCGACACAACCATAAAATGAGGAGTACGGTGATCAAAGAAGATAGCATGTTAGAAAAAAAATTTGTCCAGTTACAATAGTGATCGTGCGGCTGGAACCTTGTACAACGCCTAGTGAAGGTCCTATCCTCTACTTAGAACCCTCTCCATGTTTTACGATAAATATTATTCTAGGACCTAAACATCACAAAGCCTTTGCCTTGCTAGATTCAGGAGCCTCAGCATGTTTCTTAGTTGAAGAATTTGCTAAAAGACATAGCATATTTTTGTGAAGAAAACTAAACTTGTTCATGTAGAAGTCATAGATGGTTGTCTGTTGTCTTCAGGAGATGTTACTCATGAAATCCTTCCTATAGAAATAGCAACTAATGATCAAAGTAGCTTTGTAATATTTAATATCATTAGATCTCCTTCTAATCTAGTCATTTTAGGTTTATCATGACTAAAAAAATATAATCCTAAAATAGATTGGACTTCTCGTAGTCTTGACTTTTTTGAAAGTATAACTAAGAGCATAGTTAATTAAGTAGAAAGTCATAAGTCTAGTATAATTAAACCTAAATTTGTAGGTGTAAGAGCTTTTTTGCATGTTGCAAAAGAAGGATCACCTTGTATCATTTATGCCACACCTATTTCTATTGGTGGAAAGACTTCAAGTGGCATTCCAAGCCAATATTAAGATTTTAAAGATGTATTTGAGAAGAAGAATGTGGATACTCTTTCAGAACATCTTTTCTATGACTGCTCAATTGACCTTTAAGAAGGAGTACAACCCCCATTTAGACCAATCTACAATTTATCTCAAAATGAGTTGGCTGAACTCAAGGACTATATTGAAGAAAATTTGGTCAAGAACTTCATATGCCATTCCAAATCTCCAACAAGAGCTCCAATTTTATTTGTAAAGAAAAAAGATAGATCATTGCGGATGTGTGTCGATTATTGAGGACTCAACAAAATCACTATCAAAAACAGGTACCCACTATCTTTTATATTTGGACTCCTTGAGCAGTTGAATCAAGTTAAGATCTATATAAAAATAGATCTACGAAGAGCATACAATCTGGTACGCATCAAAGAAAGAAATGAATGGAAGACTGTATTTTGAACAAGGTATGGACATTTCGAATACAATGTCATATCTTTTGGACTTATAAATGCACCAGCAGCATTCCAACATCTAATGAATGATGTCTTTCAAGAGTTTTTAAATGATTTTGTTGTCTGTTACCTAGACGACATCTTAATCTATTCTAAGAACATATAAGAACATGAACTTCATGTTCATCATGTATTACAAAAATTAAGAGATATGAGACTCTATGCCAAGATAAAAAAGTGTATATTTCATACTACTCAAGTCGATTTCTTAGGATACATCATTTCAAATGATGGACTTATGATAGATCCTAAGAACGTTCAAACTATTATGGATTGGAAGATCTCAAATACGGTAAGAGATGTCTAATATTTTTTGGAATTTGCTAACTACTATCGCATCTTTATCAAAGACTTCTCTCAAGTTGCAGCTCTACTTACATGTTCGACTTGTAAAGACAAACTTCAATGGAATCAAGAAGCAGAAGTAGCATTTGAAGCTTTGAAGACAGCCTTTGTTTCTGCATCAATCTTGTATCATGTCAATTTCTCTAAGCCATTCTTTATGGAAACAGATGCATCAAACTTTGCTTTAGATGTTATATTATCACAAATGGAAATAGATGATAAACTTCATCCAATAGCTTTTCATTCTAAAATAATTTTAGCATCCGAGATCAACTACGAGATCCACGACAAAGAACTTCTTGCAATCGTGGATTCGTTTCAAGAATGGCGCTATTATCTAGAAGGTACTTCTAACCCAGTCACCGTATATATGGATCACAAGAACCTTGAATATTTTATGTCAACACATGTTTTGAATTGTCGCCAAACCCATTGGAGTATGTCTTCATCAAGATTCAAATTCAAGATCACTTATCGACTAAGAAAACAACAAGGTTTGTCAGATGTACTATCAAGGACAAAGACTCGATGAGGAAAAATATACACCAAAAGGCTATCTCGATATAATAAGTCAAAATATAAACAAGTAGGTATATTAAAAGGAAACTGGAATGGCTATTGCCACAAGACAAGAAACTAAAGACTCTTGAACCTGGACTAGAAGCAAGAAAGGAGTTGACAAGAGTGAAGAAGCCTTCACTCTTGTCTCTATATATACTATCTAACTAGGGGCTACGTGGCGACGTTCTATAGGACCTCCAATATGTGTTGACTTTGTAGGACACATGCCTTGACTTACAAGGCAAGTTTTTCTACGTGTAGGCCACATAGTTAGCTTGATCTTCAAGCTAATAACATGTGTGGCACATGGCCAACTTGTTGACCACGTTTTTAATCCAAAAAGTCAATTAAAGACACCTATGAAGTCAAAGCAGCGTCTAGGAAGTTTCTAGGAAGCTTCTATATTAAATATTATACAATTAACTTACTTTTATCTACTTTTACTTACTTCTACCTATTTCTATATGTAATTATTAGCTTACATGATTATGGCCGTGACATTACCCCCCCTTCTAGAGACGAGTTCCACGAGGAGCGGTCATCATATGTTGAGGAAATCTATGATGCGACGAATTATATTCGCCACATACTCTGATCTCTGTTCTCTTCGAATATGATTGATAGGGCCTCTCAACCATCGGTAGTGTCCCATACCAGGGCGGGAAGGCCACCCAGTTATTTGATCATTATTGAGGCCTTCATAACTTCCTTCGAATAGAATATTCGGAATACCATCAGGAGTTGTTCCTACCTCTAGCAAAATCACCAAACATTGGGAGTCCCTTCCCAAATCGTGATACCAAACGCGTTGTATCTCACCATCTGTTCGAGGAAGAACATGTCGTTCTTGAAGATCTTCATCTCGATTGCGTCGTCTTGAAGGTTGTGACAATCGTAATGTCTCGTCCGGCAGGTCAGCAAACGAAGGTTCTTGATTTGAATCTGCTGGTTGTTGGCTCTCCATCTAATTAGCGTCACAAATGCAAAGAAGTTACAAACAAGGATAGGAAATTGAATGTTATCTTGCCTCAATCTTGTCTCTTTTATAAGAGAGATTTTCATCTTGGTTTTGATGGATGTCGTTGATGAAAAACTTTGACTTTAGTTGATGCATTTGCTAGATTCCTGGATGGCTCCCATGTGCGTTCACTAATATCATATCCGCGCCAATGAACAAGATATTCCAGCTTATTTCGGCGCCGCCTTGAGTCTAATATCTCTTCCACCTCAAATTCTTCATTATTATCTACTTCTATAGGAGGCGATGGCATTTGTCTTCTTCCTTGTATATCTACTGTCTTATATGGTTCAAGAAGAGATACGTGGAATACAGGATGGATCTTCATTGACTCTGGTAGATGTAACCGATATGCAACTGGGTTGATCTGTTCAGAAACAGAAAAGGGGCCAAGCCTACGATAGTCCAACTTGTCACAAGGTCGAGTAGTCTTGATATTGCGACGAAGTAGCCATACCTTATCACCGACGTTGATCTGTGGTTGCTCCTTACGATATAGATCTGCGTTTATCTTTTGTCGTTCTTGAGCTTCCTTCAATTGTGTCTTCATTATTGCATGTAACTCTGACAACCGATTTGCCATATCTTCTGCTGCAGGATTATCAACTTTTGAAAAATCAAAAGTATCAAGTCGTGGATGATAGCCATAATTGGTAAAGAAAGGTGTTTGTTGCGTGGAAGAATGTACCGTATTATTATAAGCAAACTCTGCCAATGGCAGAAGGGTTGTCCAATCATCTTGTTGGTAGTTGATAGTACACCTTAAATATTGCTCCAAGACTTGGTTTACGCGCTCTATTTGTCCATCAGTTTGAGGATGAAAAGCCGAAGATAGTTTTATGTCCACTTTTAAAATCTTGAAAAGGGTCTTCCAAAATCTTGACACAAATTGAGTTCCCCTATCCGATATGATATCTTTAGGTAATCCATGATAGCGATAGATATTATCAATGAAAAGCTTAGTTGTTTCTTCACCTGTGATAGATTTTGTACATGGCACAAAATGTGCCATCTTGGTGAAACGATCTACTATCACAAATATAGAATCATAAGATCTTGAGCTTGGAAGATCTGTGATGAAATCCATAGAAACAGAAGACCATGGTTGTTCTGGTATAGGTAATGGCTGAAGAAGTCCGTAAGGTCGATGACGAGGAATTTTTGATCTTGAACAAATATCACATGATTGTACAAAGTCTTTGACTGACTTCCACATTTGTGGCCACCAAAAATCTCTTGATATGAGTTCCAAAGTCTTATTATATCCAAAGTGCCCTGCTGCTAGAAAGTCATGACGTGCTTGAAGAACACGTAAACGTGCTTCTCCTTCTGGAACATATAGGCGTCCTTCAAAATATAATAGATTATTCTTGAACTCAAACTTAGAAGGATCATGAGACTTGGAAGAATTATTCTCGATATCATAAACAAGAGGGTCTGAGGACATACTGGACTGGATTTGCTTGAGAAAAGTTGAATCAACAGTCAATGTTGATTTCATTGCTCGGAGATGAAATTGCTCCGGTTTCAAGAGGACCGTTCTTTGTTGCTCAAAAGCTGCATCTCCTTCTTTTGGTGCAAAATAAGAACGTCTAGATAGGGCATCGGATAAACCTTGTTGTTTTCCTGGCCGATAAGTGATAATGAACTCGAATCTTGACAAAGACATACTCCAACGAGCTTGACGACGATTCAACACGCGTGCTGACATGAAATACTCGAGGTTCTTGTGATCTGTATACACAGTGACTGGACTAGAAGCGCCTTCTAGATAATGACGCCATTCTTGAAAGGAATCCACGATCGCAAGAAGTTCTTTATTGTGGATCTCATAATTGATCTCGGCTGCTGAGAATTTTCTTGAATGAAAAGCTATCGGATGGAGTTTGTCATCTATTCCCATTTGTGATAAAACTGCACCCAAGGCAAAATCTGATGCATCTGTTTCCATAAAAAATGCCTTGGAAAAGTCAACACGATATAAGACTGGTGCAGAGACAAACGATGTCTTCAAGGCTTCAAATGCTGCTTCCGCTTCTTGATTCCATTGAAATTTATCTTTACTAGTCAAGCGTGTAAGTGGAGCTGCAACTCGTGAGAAATCTTTGATGAAGATCCGATAGTAATTGGCAAATCCCAAGAAACATTGAACATCTCTTACTGTCCTTGGAATCTTCCAATCCATGATTGTTTGGACTTTCTTAGAATCCATCATGAGACCATCATTTGAAATGATGTATCCTAAAAAGTCAACTTGAGTAGTGTGAAATACACACTTTTCCATCTTGGCGTACAATCCTGCATCTCTAAGTTTTTGTAATACTTGACGAACATGTATTTCATGTTCTTCGACGTTCTTGGAATAGATCAGGATATCGTCTAGATAGCAGACAACAAAATTGTCTAAGAATTCACGAAATACATCATTCATGAGATGTTGAAAAGCAGCTGGTGCATTCGTGAGTCGAAAGGGCATGACATTATATTCGAAATGTCCATACCTGGTTCGAAACGCAGTCTTCCATTCATCTCCTTCTTTGATCCGTACTAGATTATATGCTCCTCTTAGATCTATTTTTGTATAGATCTTAGCTTGATTCAACTGGTCAAGGAGTCCTGATATCAAAGGTAATGGATACCTGTTCTTGATTGTGATCTTGTTGAGTCCTCGATAATCAACACACATTCGTAAAGATCCATCTTTTTTCTTTACGAATAGAATTGGAGCTCCTGCTGGAGATTTTGAATGGCGTATGAAATTCTTCGCTAAATTCTCGTCAATATATGTCTTGAGTTCAGCCATCTCATCTTGCGATAAACTGTAAATTGGTCCAAATGGTGGCTGAGTTCCTTCCTTGAGGTCGATTGAACAATCATATGGACGATGCTCAGGAAGAATATCTGCATTCTTTTTCTCAAAAACGTCTTGATACTCCTGATATTGACTTGGAATGCCACTTGAAGTCTTTACGTTTTCAGAAATAGGTGCAGCATAAATAGCAAAAGTTGATCCTTCTTTTGCTGCGTGTATAAATGCTTTTGCACCTATCAGTACGGGTTTTACTGTACTAGACTTATAATTTTTTACTTGGTTCGTAAAACTATTAATAACGCTTTTGGAAAAGTCAAGTTTACGCGAATTCCAATCTATTCGAGGGTTATATTTTTCTAGCCAGGATAAACCTAAAATAACTGGATTGGACGGGGATTTAATTATGTTAAAAGCTATGTAGCTATCATGACCGTCTATTGTTACTTTTATAGGATGAGTTTCATGAGTGACATCTCCAGAAGACAAGGGACGACCATCTATGACTTCTACATGTACTGGTTTAGGTTTCTGTACATAGGGTATTTTACGACTTTTAACAAATTGTTCATCTAAAAAACATGCTAAGGCTCCCGAATCTAATAAAGCAGAGGCTTTGTAATTCTTAGGTCCTAAATATAAGTCTATTATAAAACAAGGAGAGGGTTCTGAGGAGAGGATAGGACCTTCATTAGGAATTGTACAAGGTTCCAGCTGCACGGTCCCTATTGTAGCTGGACGAATCCGTTTTCCGACATGTTGTCTTCTTTGACCGTCGTACCCCTCATTTTATAGTTGCGTCGTTTCTTTGGACAATGTTGAGCAGTGTGCTTAGGTTCTCCGCAATATAAACATAATCCTTCTTGACGACGACGAATCTTTTCTTGCTCAGTTAGAGGTTTAAAACGTACCGCGTCAATTTGCATGTCTTCTACTTCCGAATGTACGTTTGGCAAAGATGTTGATGTTGCCATTGAGTAATAACATTGAGGTTCCCGTGAATGATTCTCAGATCGAAATTCAAAAAGTCGATTATCACATTTTACCGCAAAATCGATTGCTTGACTCAAAGTTTGAGGATCAGGTAAGTTGAGCATCAATTTTTTTACTTCGTATTGCAATCCGTAAAGAAATTGACTGATGAGTGCAGCATCATCCCACTTGATGTCAATTGCAAGTTGTCAAAATTGTGAAGCATATACTGTTACTGAGCGATTTCCTTGTCGCAGAATTCGGATCTTATTTGTTGCAACACGAGTTGCATCGTGTTCACCATACATAGATCGAAACTCCGCCAAAAAAGCTTCCAAATTGTCCAATATTGGATTTCGTTGTTCAAGAAAAGACGAAAACTACGATAATGCAGAACCAGAAAGTAGAGTGCCAATAAACCTGACTTGTGATCCTGGAGTTGGATAGCTTTGCGGTTGAAGTTCAATTGCCAATTGTACTTGATTGATGAACCCTCGAAACTTTGATCTCGTACCATCAAATTTCTCAGGTAAGGCAATTCTTGGTTCTCTAGTGCTTATAGGGTGTTGTACAATTGGAGAAGGAACGTGATTTGTTGTAGATGTTGAAGCAGCTCCGATCATCTCTATATCTCCACTTTCTGCTATTCTTGTTCTTTTCTGTGTTGGTGAATTGAGTTGATGCATCGCAAGCATTAACTCCCTCATTTGCTCTTGCATTTGTGCCATTGCACTCTTCATTTCAACAAGCTCTGCCATAATGACACTAAGAAGAAAAATTTGTTTGATATTGCTCAAGACAAAAGAAAAGAAAGACTTGATAACAAAGAAGATACTAAGAACAATATCAGTTTAGAAGTGGGTAATCCGCAAACTTCTAATACGCTTATGTCTTGTCAAGAGAAAGGGGTAATCCACTCTTACTCAAGAAAAAACAAAGCTCTGATATTGTAAGTGTAGTCTTGTCAATCTGTCAAGGACAAAGACTCGATGAGGAAAAATATATACCAAAAGGCTATCTCGATATAATAAGTCAAAATATAAACAAGTAGGTATATTAAAAGGAAACTGGAATGGCTATTGCCACAAGACAAGAAACTAAAGACTCTTGAACCTGGACTAGAAGCAAGAAAGGAGTTGACAAGAGTGAAGAAGCCTTCACTCTTGTCTCTATATATACTATCTAACTAGGGGCTACGTGGCGACGTTCTATAGGACCTCCAATATGTGTTGACTTTGTAGGACACATGCCTTGACTTATAAGGCAAGTTTTTCTACGTGTGGGCCACATAGTTAGCTTGATCTTCAAGCTAATAACATGTGTGGCACATGGCCAACTTGTTGACCACGTTTTTAATCCAAAAAGTCAATTAAAGACACCTATGAAGTCAAAGCAGCGTCTAGGAAGTTTCTAGGAAGCTTCTATATTAAATATTATACAATTAACTTACTTTTATCTACTTTTACTTACTTCTACCTATTTCTATATGTAATTATTAGCTTACATGATTATGGCCGTGACATGTACTCTCTAGATGATCTTACCTTGTACCAAAGGAAAGAAATGTTGCTTTTGATCAACAATGAATAATTTTTTTGAAGCTAGAGCATCTTCATCTTCGAGCAATGAAATCAAAACTAACTGTTGATTCAACTTTCATTAAGCAAGTTCAATCAAGTATATCTTTTGATCCTCTTATTCATGATATTAAAGAAAATCCTTCAAAGTCTCATGATACTTCCAAGTTTGAATTCAAGAAGAATCTACTATATTTTGAGGGATGCCTATATGTTCTAGAAGGTGAAGCTCAATTACGTATTCTTCAAGTTCGTCATGACTTTTCAGCAGCAGAACATTTTGGATACAATAAAAATTTTGAACTAATATCCAAGAACTTTTGGTGGCCGCAAATGTGGAAAGTAGTCTAAGATTTTGTACAATCTTGTGATGGTTGCTCAAGATCAAAAACTCCTCGTCATCGACCTTATGGACTTCTTCAGCCATTACCCATTCCACAACAACTATAGTCTTCTGTTTCTATAGATTTTATCTTGGATCTTCCAATCCTATGTTCTTATGACTCTATATTTGTGATAGTAGATTGTTTTACCAAGATAGCATATTTTGTAGCATATACAAAATCTATCACTGGTGAAGAAACAGCTAAGCTCTATCTTGACAATATCAATTGCTATCATCGATTACCTAAGGATATTATATCAGATAGGGGAACTCAATTTGTATCAAGATTTTGGCACACTCTTTTCAAGATTCTAAAAGTGGATATAAAACTATCTTCGACATTCCATCCTCAAACTAATGGACAAATGGAGCATATTAATCAAGATTTGGAGCAATATTTAAGATGTACTATTAACTACAAACAAGATGATAGCACAACTCTTTTGCCATTGGTAGAGTTTGTTTACAATAATATAGTACATTCTTCTACAAAACAAACACCTTTCTTTACCAATTATGGTTATCATCTATGACTTGATACTTTTGACTTTTCAAAGTTGATAATCTTGTTGTAAAAGATTTGGCAATTCATTTGTCAAAGCTACATGCAACGATAAAGGCATAGTTAAAAGAAGCTCAAGAACAACAAAAGGTCAATGTGAATGTCTATTGAAAGGAACAACCACCATTCCACATAGGTCACAAGATATGATTACTTTGTCGCAATATCAAGACTATTCATCTTGTGACAAGTCGGACTATCAAAGACTTGGACCATTTTTTATTTCTATATAAATCAATCCAGTTGCATATCGTTTACATCTATGGGAGTCAATGAAAATCCATCTAGTATTCCACATGTCTCTTCTTGAACCATACAAGACAATGGACATATCAAGAAGAAGACAAGCTCCACCTCCTCCTATAAAAGTGGACAATAATGAAGAGTTTGAAGTGGAAGAAGTCTTAGATTCAAGGCAGCACCAAAATAAATTAGAATATCTTATCCATTGGCATGGATATGATATTAGTAAATATACATGGGAGCCAGTAAAGAATCTTGCAAATGTAGCAAAGGTGGTAGAGGCTTTTTATCGACGACATCCATCAAAATGAAGATGAAAACCTTTCTTATAAAAGAAACAAGATCTAAGCAAGATAACATTGTACTTTCAATCTTTATTTGTAGCTTCTTTGTAGTTGTGACACTGAGGAGATGGAGAACCAACAACCAATAAATTTGACTCAAGAGCCTACATTTGCTGACCTACCGGAGGAAACATTACGATTGTCATAACCTTCAAGACGACACAATCGAGATGAAGATCTTCAAGAATAACATGTTCTTTCTTGAATAGATGGCGAGATACAATACGTTTGGTATCACGACCTTAGAAGGGACTTCTGATATTTGGTGATTTTACTAGATGTAAGAACAATTCTTGATGGTATTTCAAATGTTTTATTTGAAGGAAGTTATGAAGGCCTCAACAACGATCAAATAACTGCATGGATTCCTGCCCTAGTATGAGATACTACCAATAGTTAAGAGGCCCTATTAATCATCTTTAAAGAGAAAAAAGATCAGAGTATATGGCAAATATAATTTGTCGCATCATAGATTTCTTCAACATATGATGACCGCTCCTCATGGAACTCGTCCCTAGAAAGGGGGGATAATGTCACGGACATATGCACATAAGCCAATAATTACATGTATAAATAGATAGAAGTAAATAAAAGTTGATAAAAGTAAGTTAATTCTTTAATATTTATTATGGAAGCTCCCTAGAAGCTTTACAAACAGTGCTTTGACTTTATATATGTCTTTAATTGACTTTTTGGATTAGAAACGTGGTCAACAAGTTGGCTATGTGCCACACATGTTGTTAGCTTGAAGACAAAGCTAACTATGTGGCCCACACATAGAAAAACTTGCCTTATAAGTCAAGGCATGTATCCTACAAAGTCAACACATATTGGAGGTCCTATAGAATAATGCCACATAGTCTTTAGTTAGATAGTATATATAGAGACAAGAGTAAAGCCTTCTTCACTCTTGTCAACTCCTTTCTTGCTTCCAGTCTAGTTTCAAGGATCTCTACTTTTCTTGGCTTTTGGCAATAGCCATTCTAGTTTCTTTTTTAATATATATATCAAATTATTTCTATTTTGTCATCTTTTTTTGAAAGAAGTCTCACTTGTTTATTTTTTTTTATCATGTTCTTGTCCTTGTCACAAACATACATAGATTATTATTTTTATTACATAAATATAATTATATTTTAAAAAATAAAATTTGATTAAAATACTTTAGCTTTTATTTTAAAAATTAAAAATATTTGTTATAATATATATCTAATTTTAGGCAATTATTATGTAGTAAAAAAATTTATTCAAGAAGAAACTTTTTTATATCAATAACTTGTTCTTTTCTAAATTAATTATCTAAAAGTAAAATTTGCAACTGTAATCTTTTGCTCTACAATATGCAGCTATAAATTGTGTTTTATGAGATGTTACAATGTAGTTAAAGTGCTTCATAATTTTGTAAATAGACAATAAATCCTTGAATCTAAAGAACAAGGTAAATGTTGTTCTAATTTTAAAATTCTTGTCATTTCTAACACTTAGAGAAACTATATTACTCAAGTATAAAGAAAGAATATAAGAGAGGGTTAAAAGACAAAGACAAAATATAATCTTGAATTAAATTAATAAGGACTAGAAATATTATATTTAGAGATATTAGTGCTAAGAAAAATAAAGGCTAAACTTATAATAGTGTCATTTAAGAATATAAGAAGATTAGAACATATATAGATAGTTATAAAGACGAAACTACTATAAAAATTTGGTTCAACCTTAGAGGTGCATAGTTAAAGTTGTTTAAAGATTACATTTATAAAAACCAAAATTATTTAAGACAATTAAAAGTTTGATTTTGAAATAAAATCAAAAAAATTGTTTAGAAAGGTATACATAATATTATAATTAATATGTAGAAATCCAAATTGAAAAAAAAGATGTTCAAATTTAGAATTTTATAGCTGAATTTGTACAAAGATCAATATGTATAACAACCCTAAAGTGTAAAATTTAGATACTTCACAAATATGTCATGATTTTTAAAATAATGGAACCAAAATAAATGTTTTGAAAAAAAATAACATGAAAAATCTTTGTTCAAAACAGTTGTATTGATTTCTTTTTTATAAAACCATTAATTTTGTTACAAAAACTAAAATTATTTAAAAGGTATATTAAAATTTAATTTTTATATTAAATTATATATAAATAAATAAAATTCATTAAAAGATTATAGATTTTAAAATCTCTATTTATAAAAAATCTTGATCCTATATATAAAATAATTAAGTTCTTATATTTTTTTATTATTATTTAGATAAAATTTAAATATACAATTGTAGAATATTAAAATAAGTAATTATGTCTAAAAATTATTAATCTATAAATATAAAACTTTTTATTTAAAATAATATTTTAAAAAAACTTCGTTTCTTCAAATTTTTATTATTTCTATAGATACTTTCTTCACAATAATGTAAAAAAAATTACAAAATTGTAAAATAAAATTTTAATTTGATATTTATAAGATTTTTTAAAAAAAATTATGAATTTTATGAATACTAAAATGATTAATATATCTAATTTATTAAGAAAATCAAAGAAAAAAATTAAAAGTAAAATTTGATATTTTAAATTAGAAAACATATTATTATTTTTAATATATTTTAATTAAAAATATATTTACTATTACTTAATTATATCTTAATTAAGATAATTTATAAAATAAGATATTAGTTGACCTTAACTTTACTAAAGTAATACACTATTAAAATAATTTTATGTTATCTAGGAATATTGTTTGTAAAACTTTCCAGCACCCTTCTTAGATATTTTCAGACTAGAACATATTAATATGATTTCTATGTAAAACAAATATAGCTAGTTCAGAACCTAAATTTTATCTAAACAATATATATTTCAAAAGATTTCGAATTTCGAATAAGATGAATTAATTATATATACAAAATTTGAATTTATACAATAAAAGTTTAAAGGTGTTACATACTTATGAGTTTAATATTTAACTATTCTGGATCAAAGAAAATATTTCAAAGAGTGAGACATGGATTTTAATATTTTGGAATATAAATTAATTGACTGATTACATCATTCCTGAGTTTGACCACAATAGAAGCTAGCAATGATACCAAAAAGTAAGTTTGTATTTGGAATCCACATAATTCAAAATGTCACTGTTAAGGTTTTTCTTTTTCTTATTATTAGCACAAAAATAAGAAAGTTTTAAAAAACTAATTCATTATTGTGTGTGCGTTTTTTTTTTTTTTTTTTTTTTTTTCTAATCTTTATAGTTATTTATATCACTTGTTTTAAAACTGCCACATATCTTGGTATACATTGTTTGTATATGTATAGAGATATCTGAACTTTGATCTTGCTTTGTGCAAGCTTTCCATGCACTAAAAACATTAAATAGTTATTCAAGAGCAATGAAACCTGGGTCCATGCATTACAAATTGTGTTGTTTATTATTATTATTATTATTATATTTTGATGGAATCTATTCACTGCATTCATTTTTATCTTTTTGAATGAGAGCTTATTTCTATATGATTATGTCACTTAAATTTTAGCGGCTAGCCTTTGTAAACTACTACACATAGGCTACCTGGTTTCTATACATTGATGTTTTCAAGGAATGAAATTTTTCTTGTTTGATGATTTTGTGACTGTGAGGCAGTTTTTGGATGTTCACAGTAACCAAAACTTTTAAATTGGGAATAATTCAACAAAAAGAAAAAGAGAAAGGAAATTCATATCACATTTCTTGTAACATAATGAATACTAGAGAATATGATATGAATCCTAACCACCTTTGATGGAAAAATTTAGATATTTTTTTCTTCAAGATACATTGGGTTTTCAAGGGGAAACTTTGTAATCTCGTTTATTTTATTTTTTTACGAATAAAAGAAATAAAAACTATTAATAAAAGCTTGTATTTTTATTAAATGAAAGAAAAAAGATCCAAACATCTTAATCCACAACGTCTCACAAACATCTTAGTCTTTCTCTAATATTCACAACACAAGAAATATAGATATACATATATATATATACACACACATACATACATATACACTAACAACCTTAGGCTGGTGTGCGAAGCAATCCTTTATCCACAAGAGATTATATATATATATATATATATATCTGTGTGTGTGTAACGATCATCTCCCTTCCTTGAAAAATTTGTACAACACCGTATACTTGAGTTGCCAGATTCACACATCTTCCTTACATGGAAAGCCTGTCGTCGCAAGACTCACTCGTTGCTCACGCATCGAGCCCACTCGTGGTTTGGCGATACGATCGAGCCATACGACCAGCGTCATCTGCAGAGACCGAGATATCCCACTAGACTGACACCCCAAATGGTGTGAAACAAAGAATGCGTGGGACATGAACTGGTGTGTGGAGATCGGTGTTTCTGGTTAAAGGATCCACCTGAGCTGCAGGACTCCTTCCTTGGTTCCTGGTGCGTCGCCACGATCAATGGCTCGATCCTCTTCAAACGTCAGAATTCCACCACCCCTAAAAGCCAGCAGTGCGTTGTCTACGACACCAACATCATCCTGAGAACATGGGACGAATCCCAGGGTCTTGATCAGAATTATCGATGCCATCCTCAAACACTAGGTTTGAGATTCTCCCCACCATGGCTTTCCTATGGATATGCAGTCAAAACAGTGGGAAGAAAATGCGAGGATGCGGAAGCTGGTGGCACGACGTTGATGGAGGTCATTGCGCCTCGCTTTCACTGGAATCTGTCGTTCATTCTAGCCATCCTGGGTTATGTGAGTGGGGTCTGGGTATTTTAGCGCACTCCTCCGTCTTGCGGGCTGCAGCTAAGCATGTGAGCTTAGAGTCTAGTCTCCCAGCTGGTTGCTCCTGCACCTCATCAGGTGGTTCGAGGAGAAGCAAACCTTGGAGCTGCTGGTGTGACACCCCTGTATTGACGCTGAGCTGGTCTACCGCAGCTCTGAAAACAGCTTGGTAACGATCTGGAGCTCCTAAAATGGGACACAGGAGACATTTGACTACTTATAAGGAGCTTCGCTTGAAGGGTGTCAAGTAGCACTGCTATCTATCTACTCGTGGGTTACATCCATCCGAGATCGCTTGCGAAGGTATAGTTTAAGGGCAATGAATAAGTACCATTGATTGTTGGACTACTAGCATCTGAATTTTTGGCTGTTGTCAATGAGTTTTTGATGTTGAGTACGCTGAGTAGCGTGCTCAAAGGGTGAGATTGAGCTACTGGAGATCGCTTGCACTAACTCATGATTGTTGACAATAGGATTGCTGATGGTGCAGAATGTTTTCCACTTTGTTGCTGAGTTTGTGTTTAACTAGTCTGTTGTGCAACTGGCGCTTGAGTACTCCTCAAATCATGCTACGTCCCTGCTCCAGATCCAAGTTGCTTCATACTGATCACCGCCATTCCGATGGCGTTACTGATATTTCCCTTCTCATCGCTGCCATAGATTTAAAGGATTAGTTTTATTATAAAATTTTCAACTTTGAACTTTTCTCTAAGTATTTAACCCCGTAATGGATTGGTTTTGTCGGGAAAAGGATATACTAGGAAAGCAGCTGCGACCATAAAATGCCTCAGTATTCTGCTAGTTTGCTTAACCACAGTGGTGACAGTTACCAGTGCAGCGGGGTCGCAGTAGAAAAATCCCTCGGCTACTTTCATATTCGGAGATTCCCATGTAGATTTGGGTAACAATTACATCTTTTCTTTGGCTGCCTCAAATCGTCAGCCATACGGAATTGATGGGAGTGATCGTCAAGCGACTGGCAGATTCTGCAATGGCAAAATTATACCAGATTTCGGTTGTAAATTGCTTCACTGCATGCTCCAACATGCATGACATCGTGTTTCTAGAAGTTGATCCATTGATCTGTACGTTGCGCAACTATGTGAAATCATCTGATGTGCTGTGAAGGTGAATACCTAGGGACGCCTTCCCCCCTTCCAGTGCTCTCACCCGAAGCACGAGAACTTTCTCCATGGTGTCAACTACGCTTCGGCCGGCGCGGGCATCCTTGAAGATACTTGCTCAATCTTTGTGCATATCCTTGCTCTTCACAATGCAGTTGCCCAATCTGTTGAGAAGATTACAACATTTCATTTAATTATTTAATTATTTATGTGTTTTGCCTGTTGAGAATTCTTGCGCCTTGGAACACTGTGCAGATTGGGCGAGTCACAATGAAACAGCAATTTTCCTATTTCGAGCAGACCAAGAAGCAGATTGCACAGATCATTGGGCAACCGGCGACTGACGATCTGATCCACAACGCCATCTACTCATTCACAATCGGGGGGAACGATTTCATCAACTACCTAGCAGGCGCAACAAATGCCAAGAATATGTACACGCCGCAGTAGTACCAAGATCTTCTCATCAACACCTTCAAGAGCCAGCTCAAAGTAAGCCCAACTCGATTCAATTCCACACAAGCTTCTGGAACGTGAATTGGGGAATTTCTTGACTTAATAATTTGCAGTACACAATTTTTAATTGGATTAAGGTCGCAATTGCAGACTGGCTACGATTTGGGGATGCGGAAGTCCATCATCTCCAACATCGGTCCCATTGGGTGTGCACCTTCAGTCCTGTCGCAGAGGAGCCAGAAGGGGGAATGCGTCGAAGAGGTGAACAATTACGCCATAGGATTCAATGCCGCCTTGAAGCCCATGCTGGAGAGCCTGGGAGCCGAACTTTCCAACTCCATCTTCCTCTACACTAATGCCTACGCCGTCGTCAAGGCCATCATCGATAACCCCTTGCAACACGGTAAATCCAAAAAAAAAAAAAAAAAAAAAAAAAAAACTGGTTTCCCCCCTGAAATGCAATTCTCAGACTCTCCTCCACGAACTTCCACACAGCCAACCATCATCCATCATCGTTTCGCTTTCTGTGTGCAGGATTCACAGATCCAGTGTCCACGGCCTGCTTCGGCGTGGGCAAATACAACGGCATCGACAGGGCGTGCCGCACCATCTCACGCCCGAGCCCCGACAGAACTAAGTTGGTGTTCTGGGACGCTTTCCACCCGAAGAAGGTGAAGAAGATTTGCAACGATCAGTTCCTCTTCGGTGGCCTGCACGCCATCAGCCCCATGAATGTGAAGCAGCTGCTGGCCATGTAACACGAAGCCCACAAACACGACCCACTTTAGGAAAAGAGGCTAGGATCGATCAGCGCATGGTGTATTACCGATTGAGCAATTCTAGATTGTGGTGCCCTCATCGCTAGCTGGTGGCGCCGTCATCTTGCATCCACGCTGGGCGCGGCGTTAGCTTTCCTCACCACCACGAATAATCTACCACAGTGGCCTTTTGGGAATGAGATTCCTTCCATACAGGTTCACATGTTGCCTCCCAGGCAAGCTCATTTGCAATAAAACAATACAAAAAACAGCCTTCGTAGTGTGAAATTCCATCTCTCGTTATGTTACAGAATAGTCAAGGTGGAGAGGATAATTTAGTTCAAGGTTTGAATGGAATTCAGTCTGGGAGTACTGTTTCGATATGAGTGAGACCCATGATTGATGCGTACTTACAGCAGAGTGATAACTTACCCAGTATACCACAATTCAGAATTTAATAATACAAGACAGAAGGATTTATTGGCACACAATTTTAGTTGATAGATCGGCACAGCACGAGTCCGGTGAGCCTGTCACGGGCTTTGATGTCTGTTCGTTAGCTGCAGATAACCCCACTACAGCCAAGTTTGCAGGTGACGCTTCTCCATCACAATTAGATGAGTTGCCGTTACTATTCCCACAGTATCCAACTGCCAGCTTCACAGCTTCATTTGTAGAACCACCTGAATTCGAATCCTTGCTTACTTCTGTAATAAGTGACATCACATTCCTGTTTGAAGAAACCTTGCAGCTATCACTTGAGCAACATATAGAGTATGTCGTAATAGAACTGGGGCTACTGCGTTGATTTGAATCCTCCCTGACTTCTAATGTAGATGGAGTCTTTGTGGATGAAGAATGTTTACAGCTCCTAATTGAGCAATATTCTGAAACTTGCTCCTTGTTGACGACGCCGGAATGGCCCATATTATCCCTTCGCTGAGATTTAGTTAAGAGCCTCCCCTCACAATTTTCTTCACAGAAATCTGCCTCAAGAAGAGCACCTTGAAATAGTGTGCTTCGGCTGTTGCAAGTGTCACTAGAACAGCACCCAGCATCTTTCTCTGAAGTTCGTGGCATCCGAATAAATTCAATGTTCTGGACTTCTATCTCTTCTGGCAAACACTTTTTGATAGGATCGCAATCTTTATGCATAACCTGAACCGTCGGATCTAACGGGACATTACTACAACTATGGCTCTCGCAGAAACCCGCACTTATTCTTTCACCCTTTGTCCTGTCAAACCCTCCAACATTGTTTCCATGCTTGTGCCCTTTCCCTCTAGAAGTAAGAACAATCTTCTCACATCTGGCACTAGAGCAACATGGAGGTCGGTATTCCTTATCTGCACAACAAAAATCGTCTTCCTCACATTTCTCCTTCTTTTCATGGTGTTGATGATGGAGGTGGTGGTGGTGGTGATTTTGTTGTTGATTGTGTTTGTGCAACCAGGAGAACCTTACTTTGGGCTTGTGTGAAATAACAGGGGCCTTTATGTTTGTACTTGTAAAGGCCTTTTCTTCCATATTTCCTTCCCCTTTTACACAGCAACCACTGTGATAGCTTTTGGTTTCCTTGTCAAACGCTAAATTTTCTGAAATACAATTATCTGCAGTAATCAAAAAATGAATTTTGTAAATTTCCAGGACTTGATACTACATACTTTTGCCTGTCACAATGTAACTCCACAAGTCTATCCATCATCGACTATAGAGCCATAGCCTCAATCTACGACAACCAGGCCGTGTTTAAAGAACACAAATTGGGCACAATAACTATCTAATATAACCTCGTGCAATTTACAGATGCATTCTGGCAGTGATTCCGCACTAGATTGCAGTCAGCATCAATGAATTTTTTTTATGGAGTACATGACATAATCACCGTGTCAATTTCAACTTTGAGAGAAATCGTGACAGATGCTGCTGTGAAGGAATTGGACAGATTACCTTGAGCCTGGTGCTCGACTTTCTTCAAGATACGTCTGCTGTTGAAGATGACTGCCAGACAAGTTCCTACATCTGCCACTACCCCACCCCACAAAGAAGCATATCCTCCCGCCACCAGACCGATAATAAGCAATTTAGTCGCGAAACTGAAGGTGATGTTTTGCGCAATCTTCCATCGACAGTCCAGTCCCAGCCGCACTGCAGCTGCCAGCTTTCGAAGATCATTTGTCATCAAAGCTACGTCAGCAGTTTCCATCGCAACAGCCGAGCCAGCTACACCCATTGCAATTCCCACATCAGCGGTTGCCAATGCAGGTGCATCATTGATGCCATCCCCCACCATTGCTATAGTACCATGATGTTTTAATTCTTTAATTATCCGAACCTTGTCCTCAGGTATCAATTCTGCGTATACGTCCATTTCACCAATCTGAATCGACAAGAGTGAACGAAGTCATTCGTAAGATTTTAGCGAAAAAAAACAGTCAGAAGAGGAAATTGCGGACGAAGCGAAAGATCACGACATTCAACACATGACTTCTCCAGCTTATAACAAAAGATCCAGAATAATTAGCACTTTACCAACAGCTTTACTTACCTTATTTTGTACTTTAACAGCAGCTGCATTGCTGTCACCAGTAAGCATTGCAACCCGAATACCAAGTTTCTGTAATCAAATACAATATCACAAAAAGTCACATCTTCGTTCGTCATTTAGGAAAGCATTGTATGAAATAAAAGCCACTTATGAACGAGACTCTTTGCGGGTTCAGTTCCCGAGTGCTCTTAAACTTCAAAAAATCTTTGATAATGATAAAATCGTTTTCTAGACTTCCATGAAGGTGAATTTCCGAACTTGTAATCGTATGTCGTTCAAATATATAATTTGATGTAAGTGTAAATAAGGATGTTTCATGGAAAAAAGGTAAAGACGCCATTCATGCAAGTACAAGATCACAGGTCTTACTTGACTGCTACTGAATTGAGATGGACCACCCTTGTTTTAGTCTGGTTGAAAAGAATGATGAAGAATAAAAAACAAATGGACCAGAGATCTCATGAACTGTGAAAAAGAGGACTTCAATTAATAGCTTCTTTTTTAGTCGCTTTTATCAGTTGAAAAAATGTCTTAACAAGAGTAAATCGACTACAGTTTTGAGCACCTTCAGTTCTCTGACCGCTTCGGCAGCTTCTGATCGTAGTTTGTCTCCGACACTGAAAATTCCGATTGCAATTCCGTCGAGACCTACCCAACCAACTGTTGCTCCAGAACTGCTCCAATTCGCTAGTGTTTCGACAGCAGCAGCTGCAGAATATTGACAACCTACCTCAGTATTGGTTAAATGAGAGTACAAATAACAAACGGATACTAAAACTGAAAGGAATGTACTCTAGTCTAAGGCGACACAAAATTGAAGCACAGACGCACAACAAAAACTGATGAAAATTACTAAAATTTGCAAAATAAAATAGATATTAAATGCAAACCCAAATAGAGAGGTTCCAGTGTACAAAGCAAAGAAATGTAATTCTCAATCTTATACTTGATTCAAAATAAACCGAAGGAGACGCTTACAACCGATTCAACTAGTTTAGTAAAGTTAACCGTCTTAAATAATCATAAGGTACAATGCATTGCACATTTTAAATGGAATTAGATTGTCATGACTCCCTGTGATTTCTCCTTGGACTACACACCTGTATCCCACCCAAATCGAGCTGCCATTCGCGCATTTCCTATGTGAATGGTATGCCCATCAACTTCTGCGGAAACTCCCTCTCCCGCAATCACCTCAAAGTTAGCGACATTTTCTGACGGTTCTACCCCCTTGAGGCGTGCGTAGGTAACAATTGCTGCTGCCAATGGATGACTTGCTTTATTTTCTACACTCGTTGTCCTGGGGAGTCAAAGTTAGAAGAAAACCATTTTCATATGGTGTTTGAGACCCTTGCAAATCAACCTTCGTAAAATTTATTTCCATTTCTAAAACCTCAACACACTAAAAGCAAGCAACAGGAAGCAGCCATATCTTAAATCAGCAGCTTGTGATGGACTTCATTCTCCACGTTAATCTTTGACTTTGGTTCAAAAGTCGAGGCTTAAGAAATAAATCGGCATTTCTTACCAGTACAAAACCTCTTTCAGAGTGGAGATACCATCAATAGGGAGCATACTGTATACACAAAACTGGCCTTCAGATAAAGTTCCAGTTTTATCGAAGGCCATAACTTTCAACCTGCCAAGTACCTCCAAATATGTACCACCTTTCACCAACAACCCTAAACGCGCAGCCTGGGCAATTCCACATGTGATAACCACAGGGGTTGATATGACCAAGGCACAAGGGCATGCCACCACAAGAAGAACCAGTGCGAGATACACATAATGAGTAGGATTGTGAACTCCACTCGCCCAGGGAGCGATTCCGATTACAAGAGCCGCTATGACAACACCTGCAAAGACGAAAAAATTAATCTTTGGTAACTCATGCATGAGTCAAAACGCCATACATGAATGAAGAATTCGACAACATAATGATAAGGTAGCTTAACCGCATAACAGCCCAAGCGTGAGGCTGTATTATTACTCAGCACCATTTTGCACCAGCGCATACAAGTTATGCACGTTATACATCTCTCAGGGTGGAACCACTTGGAGGAAAAAATACCGGGGGTATAGTACTTCGCTATTTTCTCCACCAGCAATTCAGTATTGGAGCGCTGATGTTGTGCCTCTTCCACAAGCTTCACCATTCTTGCCACGGCAGAGTCAGCTGACAGAGCTGTGGTTTTGATTGTCAGATATCCTGCAACAGTCAACCAGATGTCGATCTTCTTGACATCAGGAGCTGACACTAATAATATATTATAATCAATGAACTAAGATATTGCATAATTCATGCCAGAATAACAAGCTCAACATCAGTTTACAGAGAAACTCAAACCCTCAACCATTTTCAACAAAAAAGATCAGGTGTGAGAAAGCAACAGAGAATTAGTCACTAGGTCTCATTCAGTTTGTTGCCAAAAGTCACGAACGAACTTCAAGTATTTACTTCCCCAATTATCAACCCTTATTCGTGAGTTGGTGTTGTGTATATGTATCTCCCTTCTAGCACAGACCTGACAAGATCGTTGTTCCAGCCCATACAAAGGCTTCCGTCTCTTTCTCCACCGGTACTGATTCACCAGTCAAGCTACTTTCATCCACTAAGCCTCGACCTGATAGGACTTCTCCATCAATTGGGATCGCCTCTCCGGTCTTTACAGAAAGTAAGGTTCCAACTGCCACCTCCTCCACACGCACTCGCATCCCTCCATCTACCAGCATGGCATTCTGTGGTGCACGATCAACTACAGAAGCTATTGCCGAACGAGCCTGGATGATGCGGTTTTCAAATATAATCGCTTGTTATAGTCCCTCAAGACGATAAGGACTTTCATTAAATCCAATGGGTTATCACAGAAGCTCAGAAAAAAATTACAGTCCTAAGATTGTACCGTTTGATCACCAATATCACTTACTAGGGGCTGTTTCTATCATAAGCCAAGGTGTGTATGGCTCTATGTTTAGTGTTACATGTATCATCAATCGACGCCATTAGCAAACATCAAATCCAATGTCAGTTTCTAAAATGTACTAGAGCTTGTGTTGTTCAGAACTTGAGCTTGTTACAATTTATGAAGCATCAACATATTACCGATTTATGTCAACATCTTATCAATGCGCTTTGGGTTATATTCTGAGGGAAAAGAACCTTAGATGTAGATCTTGTTTCTAACCACTCTGCGAGCGTGAACAGAAAGACGATGGTGCCAGCCTCCAAATAATCTTGTAATGCAATAGCCCCACTTACTGCACATCATCATTCAAAACTTGGTTGACCGAGATATTGGCCTCAGACGTGCAGCTCATCTACAGAGAAATGCAGAAATTTTGCGCACCAAAAAAAAGAAAGATTGTTGAAATTGATAAGGGCCGTCAACTTATTGTACAGAGAACCTTTCTAATGATATAAGATGCTGACTCTTTTCCGGTTGCTGAGAGCGCGAAACAATACACTGGATCCGGAGAATATCCAACTGAATGAGACGTTATTTCAAGGCCTATGCGAGGAGTATTACCTGCAATAAGCATGAGAATGTTGATGTCGAGAAAAAACTTCCTTAGTGCGGCAATTGCCTTCACAACTATCGGTGGCACTCCCACAGCAACAGCCCCAAGAGCAACCCAATGCATCGGTTCGTATAAGTACTTGAAGAATGCAATCGCTAATAAGATACCAGAACCTAGGCACCATGGACTTGGCCAGTTGCGACCACCTTTCAATTCACCACGCTGATGTATACTGGCATCCAAATGTGCTCCGTTCAGAACCTTCACTGAAATAATCGGAAAACCAACATTCACAAATTAAAACCACAACGACAATCAGCAGCTGCAGATTGGTCGAGTCACACCGTTCGAAAGTTAACAAAAGTAAATGGGAAGCAAAGAGTTGCAGGGAAGCATAGGGTTAGATTTTGCACCAAGCTGAACGTCCGAGATTAACAATGGATCATGCAGAACAAGCACAGTCTTGGCTGTGACGTTTACAGAAACGTCCTCAACACCAGTTAGTGGGGCTAACAATTTCTTGATCAATGGAACTTCACTTGGACAGCAGATTCCCATGACATCGAGCTTCGTTTTACATAACGCACCACCAAAATTAACAGGAATGTCCACCTTCGTCATGCCTTCTTGAACTAGGTTTCGCCCTACACTAGCGAAAGGCATGAGTGTACATTTTTCGTCCAACTGTCCTTTCGCAATTGCAAAACCATCCCTCTCATGGGCTTGTACATCTTCAGCACATTGTGGAAGGCTCTCGTAACCTGTCTGCTTGGGACTTTCGTAGCTGAAGAGGTCCACAAGAGTCGGCCGCAGTTTCAACTTCGCTACAGTTTTACCTCTGTTGATTAATCGACCGTGTTCAATAAAACCGCGCTCATGTCCATTTTGAACTTGAGGGTGACTCAGAGAAAAAGAACCGTCGTTAAGAGGTACAAGCCAATCAAAATGGTCTCCGTGACGTATCTGAGAGTGTCCACAGCCCTCTTTATGCTCATGGTCTATGTCGACCACTGGTAGTACTGTCTGACATAGGTCTGACAGCTCGCGAAGTACAGGTAATGCACAACCCGACTTTTCCATGCAATGCTCGTCGATACACTGCAAATGTAACTTTCCACAAGTTAGCTCTCTAGAGCGTTCAGTCTTTGTTAGATAGTGACCATAAAGAAAATCTTAAATTCTTTTCTCGAGAAGTTTGTGACTCCTGTTCGGACATCTCAGATAATCTACTCTCGTAACATCTGAGACATGCTAGCAGAACAATCATGGAACTCCTCATCATTCAATTGAACACAGCACAGGGCCATTCACCAGAAACGAAGTTTGTGACTCCGTCGAAGTAAAATATCCGCAGGTGACGCGGGAAGCATAGCTAACACCCATATAAGACGAACCATGATGCCCTTGGAACTGTGACACTGTCATGAAAAGCCGAAGAGACCAACATTTTGCTATGGGCTAATCGTGAATGGCTATAACAGAGATGAAAAATTCTGAGGATTTGTAAGTGCTCATTAAGAACAGTGGAGCTATACAGTAGAATAGCAGCAATCTTTCGCGCAACCCCTATCAATAGGAATCAAAACTAATAAACGAGAAGAATCGATAGCTAGTGTACAAATCGGTCGAACCAAATGCCCAAATTAGAGGTTCAAATTTCAATCGTGCGGGTTGAAACCGTAATCAAATATTTTATTTTTTCTGTATTCAGAATTTTGTGGCAATAGCCGAGGCAAACCGTTAAGCTGTTGGTTAAGTATCGAAAGCATGGAATCTTGGCTGGTTCTACCAACATTTCTTCCCATTCCCTTAACATTGATGCAACCAAGGGCCTGATAAAAATAAAAAATAAAAAAAAATAAAAAAAAATACGATATCGGTTGACAGAATGAACCTGTTCCAATGGAATGTCCTGAATGTCCTCGCCACGGTGCACGTGTGGGTGGAAATACCCTGCTTCCTGAAGATAGCACACGCCAGCTGAGGCATCCTGTGTCCTGTGATCTTTAAAGCATAGTTCCGTACTTTTGATGGAGTCTGCGTATTCTTGTGGCAAAGAAACATGTTGAGGTCGTCCATTTTCGTCAAGCACCACAAAATGCTGACCCTCGTTGTAATCCTGCGACCCTCCCACAGAATCATTTACTAAGTTCAATGACGCCGATTCAATTCAATCCAGAGACGTACCACTAGTAACACAATCTAGCACGAAAGAAGCCATTCACAGGTTACGGGATCGAATTCCAACCAGCTGTCTACGTCAAAAACGAGACACAAATTCGAGAGCGTTCTAAAGACAGCAAAGAAAATACACCAGCTACAAAATTCTAAAGTCTAGCGACGCAATTTTCCTCATGGGGTCCGTAATCCATCGAATGTGGTGTCTCCATCTTAAAACTCGTAAACACGAGTTCAGTGCAAGAAATGAAGCAAAGAAAATTCAAATTCAAAAAAACAGACACGCACCACGCACGAAGGCAGCGGGAACTTCCCACCATCAACCAAGGCAACCGACTCCATCACCGTCACTCCGAAAACGACTCTGACAGAGCACCTCCTCGCAATACTTGAATGAAGCTTACGTTCCCCTCACCGTAGAGCCCCTGGACCTCAACGCACAATGAAAGGTCTCATGGATCCAAACTGTCTGCAACTATATATCAATGCCAACCCCTCGTCGTCTCCAGAACCAACTGAAATCATTACCCTTGCCATAATCGCAGCGCTTTCGTATTCACCAGAGTCTTCGCCGCTTTCTGAGTAAGATTCTCTATAGCAACCAAAACTTGGTCGCGTTCACGGATATCTCGACGAGACCGAATTGTACAGCTACTCTCTCAGATCAGGCGCCCATACTTTTCTCGCCGCAGTCAAAAGGCTTTTGCTCTCTCTATTATTTCAAAACACGTTGTCAAGAGTTCATACACAGCATGTGATTAATGACCAGCACACAACCCTAACCCTCAGCCATGCTGATCACGCGACACGCTGCAGCGGCATGGGCAGTGACAGCTGACACTCCCATGTCCAGTGCAAAAGGCGTGAGGAGCAACCTCGACAGCCCCGAGCAACACTCCAAGATTATCGTCCACGGAATCCCGCCCCACACGTATTGTGGGTCAACACCCCCCTTCGCCTCCCCCCCCCTTTGCCAACGTTCTAGCTTAACGAATAAAACGAAAACTGTGCAACTAAATGTCCCTTTCTCCACGCAGTGCCTTGAGCTTTTTTCGAGACGTGATTCCGCATCTTCTTTAAATAGAAGATTCCACGTCTGTGATACGTCTATGAATGGGACAGAGACATGGTTTTAGTGCATTCGTCCAACCTGGCGACTAAAAGGGAGGAGTCGACTTCTTCTGAGAGGAGGGAGAAGATGAAATTTCCTCCCATTCATTCTGAAGGGATTAATTATTGGAGGCCTGCAAGAAAGAGGTTGTTCTTAGGGAGTGGGACTGGGTGAAAAAGTTTTTATTGGAATCTATCCATCCATTGGAATCATACCCACACATGAGAGCTTTGCAGAAATTGCGTTAAAACTAGGGGAATGTTCAACCGACTCCAGCTTTTACTAAATCAACCCACCTATCAAAACCATTATTACATCCATCCCTTGTCTTTACCCCTCGTCACCAGTTTTTATTCCCAACACCCACCTCTTGTCTTGACCCCTTGTCACTTGTTTCCATTTTATATAAAATAATATACAACTTTCAAAGCAATTATTGTTTTTTGCTTAGGAAACCAACCTTAATCCCCAAAGCATTTAACCAAGGATTTTACACATGATGTCTATTTCAAAAGATTTGTACATTTAAAATTTCAGATAGAAAATTTTAGATTCCACATGTGTGGATAACACAATCAAGTAATCCACTTGTGTTCAAATTGAAATAAGATGTATTGTCTTTTAATTGCAATTAGAAGATTGCATTGCAACATCAACAACATTTTAGTCATAAAAAGAAATTACAATACAGCATCTAAGTTCAAGGCTATTGTTGCCATTCACAAATATGCAACATGAAACAAGGGGTCATGATGGAGGATGGGCACTAAAAATGGGGATGAGGACTAGGAATAAGGAGAACAGGGACAAGGGATAGGGGAGATAGTTCTGATAGGTGGGTTGATTAAGTAAAATCTGGTGTCAATTCAAACATTCCCCTCAAAATAAATATATAAATAAATAAAAATTTGTCCAAATTCCTTCTGTTTTGATTTTGGTGCACCGACTTGGACCAATTCCAGTGAAGCAAGATTGGATTGTCTAACTAAATTTTGTTGGTGGAAGTTCCTTTGAGGCATTCCTTCATTTGATACTCCCAATCAACTTTTGTAAATGTGAAAAGAAGAGCCCTATTCTATTGCAAATGGATCATTTAAAATATTGTTCTTCAAGAAAAGATATTTAGGTCTTACACTTGATTGTGTACAGAATGCATAGGGACATGGTGATGTTTCTGATGTGTATATAACCCTAACACAAAGCAAGTGCCATGCTTCAATTATTTGTCTCACAAATAAACAAACAAACCATAAAAATGAAGAGTTAAAACCCTAAATGAACCTGAAGTGTGCATGCATAGGGAGACCAGGAGGGTTGGATAGTGTGCCAGCAAGACAGGATTCTGCAGTGAATCTATTTGGCACATACAGAGATGGGACCAGGATGGATACCTGTGAACTTGGAGACTATGTGTGAGTCCCAAGTGTGCATAACTTGGAATTGCTAAAAGCAAAATGTTTTCCTTGCCTTGGGCCCCTCTCCTGCCTTTGCTTCCTCCATGCTTCTGAGCCATGGCACATGCAAAATGCAATGACCTCCATTGTTGGGTCTCCAAGGAGAAAAGGACCCTGCCCATTAGATATACTTCACTTTGCAAGCAATCCAGGTGGCAGAATTCAATCTACAAGTTAATGGTGTGTCTGTAGTTTATTTATTTATTTATTCCATAATTTGTGTGATTAAAAATACAATAAAAATTAATGACATTGGCACTCATTTGAAAAGCCACAAAATTTCTATGAAAAGTTAAGTACGAATTATTAAAATCATTGTCATTATTTTAGAAAAAAATATAATGCACAATTTTATACCAATCAATACAAGATAGACATTATCAAACTGCTTTTTCTACCAATTAATCTTACCTTATTGACTTTGTAAGTTACATTTCAACATTATGAATTTATATTTTAATTTTTGAAATAAAATTCTCATACGTTCATTATACATTGCAAAATTTCGTCAACGGTACTCATCAACTACTCGTAGTTGATAAATGACCAAATACTAGACTGAAATAATGAATGAATAAATATGCGACTATGTGACATATTCATCCAAGTACTTTGATCCATTCATTTATATAGTCGGTAGGGTTTGTAGGGCAAATGGTCATCCTCACCGATTGGACAATGCGGCTTTAGCGAGAGCTGGTTCAGCGCAACACCTTAAATAGCTAATATGCGACTGAAATGTGAGTAACACTTGTTTCTCGATTTAGCCGTCGAGCTCCGTGTCACGCATTTGAAATGAGTTCACTCTCGATTCCACAGAGTATTACTAACTCGAGTCATAGAGAGAGGATCTGCAAGATAATGCGAATGTTTTGGTGAGGTGTTATTAAGATTTCATGATCTGAAGAGTGCGAGGAGCGGAGAATAAAATTACATTGGAATGATTGCAGTTGCCAGCTTAATATAGCGCATCCAAGCACTGATATGGTTTCAGGCTGTCTGGGGAGGATCCCGATGACCTATCAGCAGCTGGCGTGATGCTGGCGACCAGAAGCGATTTTTGATGTGCTGCGCTTTGTTCGATAAATTAAATTAACCGCAAAAAGATTTTTTTTTTTTTTTTTTTTTTTTTTTTTTTGGCGCTCATGGAGAAAGTCGCAATGTTGATTTCTGTGCTGGATGCCGGGGCATGGCGTGCGAGAGATTGGAGTATGGAAAGGGTCTAGGTAAATGAAATTTACAAGCTGAATATGGCGTTGAGGATTGTATCTGGGGATTGTATTTAGATTCCTTCCTCTTTGTTTTTGGTTCCGAATGCACAATGCTGTTGTTTTAAATTTTCAGAAAATGAGTGTTGTGTTAAGTGACAATGAACGGTGTAGTTGTACTCGACAATGCGATGATATAAAGGCTCTCGAGGGAGCTGATATAGAAGGTCCAGGTTTTTCGAGCAGGCATCGTTTTCGAATTAGGGTATTGAAGGTGTCAGTGCAGAATATCTGCCTACATTGCCTTAGCATGAGCCTGAAAAATGGCAATTGTTCAGTAACTGCATTGCTGATTCTAGTCTCGAATCACGGACATCGATGGATTGATTGGTGTGAATGATAGGATTTCGCATGAGACACTTGCTTCACCGTCAAATTCTTCATTTAGGGGCGGAGGAAGTTGACCCTAAGTTTTTAGGTTGCTCATATTTCATCTTAATCTTTTTCCTGTATTCATACTTTCGTTCTTAACTAGACTGCAGGTTATGAGATACATGATCAAGATCGCTACATGCAGGAATATAATGTATTGGTAGCAATTACATGGAAACCAAACTACACAAAAAAAAATTGGTTCAAAGTTGAACTGTTAATTTTTGGGGCATTTGATCTTTAAGCAGGGGTGGACTTGTGAATCACCAGCCTATGCTTAAGGTTTCAACGCGGATGCACATTTTTTTCTTGTGGAAAATGATAGATCGGTACCGATACATTATATCCCTAGCCTACTTGGGAGTACGAAGATGTCTCCATGTTGTAGAAACTAGGGTATTTTGTTGCATGTTTAAGGCATTTTAGAAGGACAAAAAGCTCTGAACGAGCCTTGACATAGAAGGATGCCACCAGGTATTCACTTCTATGCTGAGACTTTTTCTGTGTCATTCACAAACAAGAGTATCTGTAAACCTTCGTATTTCTTCTTGCATTCAAAACTATCTCGCCTTGGACTGGTTCAATTTGGTGACTGTTTTGGGTCAAAGAGAGACAGATCGCGGTTATCAAGAGTGGAGAGTGCTGTGGAGGGGATGCTGAGTGGTTTCATTATTTGGTTTGCTCATTAATAAGTAGACTCTTCGATTATGATCTAGAAAAATGCAGCACCCGTCGTTTTTCTTGGCCCTACAAATGCCTCTCCAACTTGCAGAGCGCCAACAGGCAACAATCGCACAAGGTGCTCAACTAAGTCGCCGTACCTCCAAATGGCCGGCTGTGGGACTTCGACCACACGCTCCATTTAGGGGTGCTTTGTGTCAATTGTCAAAACCTAGATCATGAACTATTTCTGCGTTTCTTGTAACCAAGTATGAATGGCTATGCATCCGGGCCCCAGAAATTCAGCAAAAGGAGACTGTGAACGCTCCTCTTCAATGCTGTTCGTGACCTCGTATACGATGACATTGGAAAATGAGCTTGGATCCGGCCGACTACTATTTCAGGAAAACCGGGAACAACTGCCCTTGAGCTTCCATTTCGCCTTGATCATGTATGTGTGTGTCATATACGCAGGCTACTACAACATGATGATCATATACAACAGCCCATGTTGTATTTCCAATATTCCCCATCGCCTCTGAAACAGGCTTTGAAGAGTCGCACCGTCCAACTCTTTCACAAGAGTCTTAGAATCAGTTCTGCAAATTTTCTTACAACTTTGTCTACTACACATCAGTGTTTCCACAAGGATCCTATCAACCGATTCGTGCGTCCAGCCTTTGAAAATATGGTCGATTTTTTTAAACAAGCTTGATGAACTTATTCCAAACCTCATTGAGAAGCTCTGGTGATGAGAAATGCTGGGTTGTCGACTTGAAAAATTGTGCCTGAAGATAATGACAACGCATTTCTGGGTTGTTTAAAAGGTACTCATCGCTTGTAATCTGAATTACATTCATGATGTCGTTGAGGTTGTGTTTCAAAACATGTCCTGAAATTACACAAGATGTCTATTTCCGATTTGTAGGCTCTACATGTTCATTTCTTGATGTGGAAGCCTTGCACGTGAGCAATTCGGATTGCTGTTCTAGATAATAACACACGATTCAGGCGCAATCCTGTGATCAACCTCAATCTTTTGTGGATGGAACTTTCGACGATCTCATGCTGCAACAGGGTGGTCTTATTGTGCTGATAGTGATGAATTTAACGATACCATTTCCATCCCTTGGTTCTTACTGAGGACGCTAGAACTGAAGACATCGCAGATAAGAACGTACAGTGAGGCAGAGCTAGAAATCCTTATTTTCCGTTCGGTTTGACTGTGTTGGTCTTCAAGCATGCGGTTGAGAACAAAACTGCACGTCTGGCGAACAGATTCTTGTCAACACGTTTGAAAGCCTGGACAGTTCTTTCATTACACTGTCCAGAACTGGAGCTTTGAATTCTATATTCTACTTATTGCTTACAGCCTACCAAGCGTTTTTCAGCAGCACAAAAAATGTAAGTAATGAGGATGTATATGTTTTAGTGCATCAGGAAGTGATTTGAACAAGTTGTGGTATGTCGGAAATTTGAAAAGAAAAATACTGGATTAGATTTAACGTTCGTTAACCTCATGTACTGTACGAGACAGATGCAGAAATTACTTCGATCACTTCGACGTCACCAGTGGCTCCAAAGAAGTGCTCGATGATTCTCGCTGATGGATGAGACCCCCCAATCCCACAACTCTGTTGCGACAACCGCGTGTAGGGCTTGACCAAGTATTCTACATTCCCCGAATCTATGGCTCCAGACAGAGAGAGCTACGAGAAACAATGGAAGAAAAGATCCTGAAGATTTTACTATCTAAAATTCTCACCTGTATGATCTTGTCACATCACGTGCTAAACAACCACCTTTTACTCACTTCAAAATTCGTTCGTGAAGTGCGTACTCCTAAAGATATTATCCTTGTGATCAAGCTGCTAACAAAAACAAAACAGTTTCAAATAGGATGTGAATAGTACAAATCCTTCTGAAAGACAACTTTTGCCGATTGTGTGCAAAAGAAACCAGAATGATCTATGTTTCATTTACTATCGCAGGTCAGGCACGACAAGCTTCGTAGCACCCAGTATCTGCTCAGCTCCTGCTACAATTATCTTCTACATGCTCCATGCTGACAGAATACTGTTGCCATGAAGAGCTTCAGCACACTCCCTCCATCTTTATGTGCTCGAGCAGGCGTGGAAACAAGCAGAAAGGGTCAGGACATGGTCTCACGCGCGAATGCGAGGCGCAATCTGTCTTTTGTTCGTGGTGCGCGTCTCCAGAATCAGCTCCATCTCTGTCACCGTCACCATCAGATATGCTTTACTGTTAGTGGGCTCACCGGAGAATGCGTGCGAAATTATGGTACCTCTGACAAACCCTGAAAATATAGTCGGAGGCTCTCATGCATCAGTTTTTAGAATCACCTGGCAACCTCTTCGACCCCCTCAACTGAATGCATGGGCTGAAAAGCAGGAAGCCGCGCTGGCTCTGCGCTGTGAATATCCATGTTGAGGGATTGCTTGAGGAGTTTTCAATCAGCTTGTAAGAAGATCAAGCATTGAATTGATTGTCACTTATTCTCGGCATTCGCATGCTTTCACCAACCTTCGTGAGACCTTGTCGAAGAATCTGAGATCTCAGAATGATTGCAGACTCCTGGTAGATGATGCGCAAGATGAAGGATATCAAATGGTGCTTCGAATTCAATTTTTACGTGATATCAGTATTTGCATGCAATGTCACAAGAGAGATTTGCAGAACATTTCGTCGTTGACACACACAAAACCATTCGTTTATTTAGTTATCTATGGGCATTAAAGAATAAGCGGATTCGTCCATGCTGGACTATGGTTGCCTAGGTTTTGAGGAAAAGACTGCGATATCTCGGAACTTCAACCGTAGATTTCTCCCTGAAACATGATGTCTGTGCGGCCAATCGAGAACCCTCCAGAGACCTAATCCCTTGGATTCGCACAACCCAAGTGATCAGACTCCAGGTACAAATACTATTAGGGATGTGAATTCTACAACTGTGATCGGGGGCTGCTGGTAATGATGCCCCGCAATCGACTGTTAGCACTGGAAGCTTCTCTTCATAGATTCCTCTGTGGGACATTCTCCCAGCCGATAAGTAATTGGGATATTTGTCCCAATTTCATGGTGATGAATCTTTTGGAGCTTCTTGTAAGATTCCGCATCGCATCACTAGCTTTCTGCTCGGCATCTTCAAGAGAAACACATGTGGAGGATCGTACAAATTACTTCTACTCTGGTATCGCCAGCTTCACTGAGTATGCTCGATATCTTCATGGTTTGCTCTCCTGGATTTTGGACTCAAATCATCGATCTGGTACTCCGCACGCCATCGTCGACAATCGTATGGTTATGTGCAGAAGCAAGATTCTGGCAAGGTAGTTTCGGTTCTCTTTCTATTAGCTCAGTCTGCCATTCCTGCAGCCATTTCAAAGAATGTCTTAGGTGAGGCAGCTTAATGATGTCTCCCGCCTAAACTGGCTGGTACATAGAACAGAATTCCCACCATATCCTCCTCAAATCTCGGACAAGCATTGCACGCTATTGGTGGGGAAGAACTCGCTACATTCGTGGACCCAAAATTTTGTTTAGTTCAAGAACTGAAAGACTGCAGTTAATCATTGCTTGTCCACACAAGGATTCCAGTATGATTAGTGAGATTTTGAAGTTCTTCAGTCTGTGCATGAAAATTGAGCTTGCGTGACTGAGAGGAACAGATTCGAAGTGTGAGAAGTTGGGAGTTTCCTACTAAGTTTTTATGTCTACACAACAATCGATGACAGGTTTTCGATGAATTCCCAAACTGCAGCACTGCTGCTACATTACACATGCCGCTTGAGAATGTCTCCTGGAGCGGGTACGGTTCTAATATGGCCCAATGTTTTAGAGAGTTTGTTACGGTAACCACCGCAACTGAAATTTGTCATCTCCAATTCATAAACCAGATTCAAGAACTTCAACAACGCTGTGACTCCCATCTCATGACACTGATCCGTCATTAAAAGAATCCACTTAGACCGCACCACAACGCCTCGATCGCTTGCCGCGCTAGACCTGCAGCATTGACAATCCACGAGTGCTTTCTAGTACATATTCCCCGAGGACATCCCAAATGATCTTTTCACCACCGAAGAAACAAGACATGCTCGTGTTACTTCATGGAACCTAAACCAATGCAACATGCTACGACTCTTACATCGCATGAAAACCGTGTACAACTCAATGTTGCATCTCAATTCCAACGTAAATTTAGCATCAGATAACACCGGCTGCTGCAGCTAGTAATGCCGTCGATTTGAAGACGGTATGTTGGAGCGGGGTGGATAAGGCGCCACCAACAGATACTTGTGGGTGCGCTTTCACAGGGAAAACAGATGGCCGACGGTGGCGATGAACGCGAAACGTGATGCAAGCTCATCACGTCGCGGTCGTCGTTTTATGCACTCATGTGACGAAGTTTTCTTCCTGAGTAAGGCCACAAATCACACACGCCACAAACAAATCGTGCTGTAGTTTAATGTGTGCGTGAGGGAGGCCTTGCGGCAGAACAGTCCAAAAAGCCTCTCTCCCATTCGAAAATAAATACAAAAAACTTGGCCTGAGTTCTTTCCGAGAAAGGAGACATGCTATTTCCGCTATTTCCCCATGGCTGCTCTATTCTTCCCACATCAATTTACATTCATCCTAGTGGATGAGGTTTGGGGGAGGGTAAAGCTAATGTGGATTTCATACCATAGTCTTCTTTCTTTTTATTCCACAACTAGTGGAAACCTGTGCCCTTGGCCAGGAAAAAATATTTACTACAAATTACAATTGGGAGCTATTGAGCTTCATGCCTAGTGAGCTTGCAATGCTACTCTTGGCAATCTGCACCAACAACATGTAGATTTTTATTTATTATTTTTTTTTTATCTCTTATTGATTAAAAGTTGAATGATTGGTTCACTTTTGCTCAAAAAAATAATTAATTTCAAAAATCAATATGATATCCTTTTTTGAGGTAGAATTATATGTGTTGTAGAATTATATGTGTTGTTAAGGCTCCATGAATCTGTAAACCTTGTTTTGTTAAAGTCCTATCAATTGCTGCATAATTCAGCTTTTTCTTCACTTTAGATGAAAATATTGAGATATGTAACCAATCAAAGATGGTTTTTGTCTCCTCTAGTTTATTCCATTGGTTTATCCCTCTTGAAATGTTTTATATAAGAAATGAGGGTGGGCCTAAGAGAGTGTTATCATAATACACACAAGTAACTTACTTGGCATGGTGTGTGTCTTTCATGCATAGAATACTAGTACCCCTTGAGCGTGTGTTTTCCGCATTTCATTTCAATTGAAAAAGGAACGGGTTAACCTCAACTTGTGCATATTCACACAAGTCAGAAAGGAGTGGGGGGGTCATCATCTCCCCCACCTGCTGCTTACTTGAATGGATGAATGAATGTGGATTTGGTCCTTGCTCTTGAATGGATGAATGAATGTGGATTTGGTCCTTGCTCTTGAATGGATGAATGACTGTGGATCTTTCGTTTCCTGCACTCACTGTCTGGCATACAAAACTGGTTAGCTATCAAATAAATAAAGTTCCTTTTGAAATGAGAGAACCGCAAAAAGGAAAAAGATGGATGGACGAATGGATGGATGGAGGGGAAAGAGTGTAAAAAAATATGTATAAATATGTTCATACATTTATTACTGAATGGTATGTGAAAATAAATTTATTTGTAAATTGTGTTTGATTTGCATGCATATAAAATTTTGATGTGTAATGGATAGCTATTGATATATGTGACCACATAGGCATTGGTTTAAATGGGATTGCTTACATTCACCATATTGTGGGCTAACCATGATTTGTATTCACATTGTTTTTATTGTTTGATTTGTTACAATTTATGTTTGATGGCATAAAATTATACTCCTACAAACTATGAAAATATCAAAATATAAAAATAGCAATCAAAAGGAGGAGAAGTAAATTTTTAATATATATGATGATAGCTAGTCTGTTAAATAATGTGATATATTAAAACTTTTGACAATCAATAAATAAAATAAAATAAAATAAAAATCCGTTGCTTTTATTTATTTTTTTAAAATCTGTTGTTGAAACACATTTAGACAAATGATCATAAGTACATCAAATGGAGCATTGTTTTATTCAAACACATCTGATGGCAATAGACTAACAATCAAAAGATGTAATAGCATCTCAAACCATAAAATTTGTACTCAAATATTTAAAGGTTTTACTTTTATCTAAAAGAAAAAAAATGTATACTACTTGCATTTGAAGAATAAATTATCTAAAAACATACAATCTTCAATTTTAAATTTTTCTTTAATTTATCAAGTCAGATTGTCTTTCAAAATTTCAAAAGAAAAAGAAAAAGAAAATACATGTGTTGAAAGCTACCTTGCACTTGGTAAACTTTTATCAACGTAAAAATGATAGTATATATTTAATTAATTTAATTTTTATTAGCTCTCTTAACTTCAAATAATTTAAATCAATGAAAATGTTGATAGAAGCTTACAAATACAAATGCTACTTGAGCTTCTTCATTGGTAAATTCACATGCAACAAACATACTCTGTAATATGAAAGAAAGACTTTTTTACTCAAATTTTATACATACATACATACATACATACATACATACGAGCGCACAGAATTGTACGCCACAGATTTTGTTGAATAAAATTAAGAAATCAAAACAATAAAAATAATTGTATTCACAGATTCACTTTTTTTCTTTTTTCTTTTTTATATTTAAAATTTAGCAAAAACCGAAATCACAAGTTAACATAAATATATATACATATATATATATATATATATATAAGAGAAATGATGTGGTAGCTGATGTCGAACATCATGTCACTGTTATTTTCACTTTTATTTATTTATATATATGTATGTTTACATAAATTAATCGTTACAAAATTATGGATTTGGGGCAAACAATCATACAGTAAATAAATGCACCCAAATTTGGATGACCAAGATAACATACAGGTAGGACAAAATTTTCATCTATTTCGATGATTAAAAATTTCCTGCCACATTGAATAATATAGTTTATAAAATATTTATAATTTAAATAGAAACATTTTATCATATTTTATTTTTTATTTTTTATTTTTAGATCAGTATTTCATGAATTTTATAAGTCATTAAATTTTGTCAAAAAGATTAATACCCTGATGATAACAATTTATTTTCTTAATATGTGTACACATACATATAAATATTACATCAAAATTTTAGTTAAAGTTCAGATAAATAAGACATTTTTAAATAAGAGGTATCGAAATTCCACAAACACGTTGAATTTTTTAAGAGATTCCATGAAAAACATTAAAAGCTCGAACATCACATTTATACCAAGAGAACCATCGAATTAAAAATTAATTTATTAAATTGTGACCCATAAATAGTGTCCAATGTAGATTGTGACCCATAAAGCCAACAAAAAGGCTTTCAATGCCAACATCCTTAAAACCCTGGAGTCACATGGACTCATTCACACTACCCGCACTCACAATGACGTGGCACGAAATTCCAAAGGGAAGCTCCACTTGGCAATGGAACGAGAGCTGTCCGCAGTTCTGAACAAACTCCAGATGGACAAGGAAGGCCCTCATGGGGAACGAATGGGAACGGTCAGGGAACGGTCAGGGAACTCATATGGACTTCCACCGAGGGCCCTGCGAGGGAACAAGGGGGGCACGTGGAGGGAACCATGGGGAACGACGACGGTACAGAGAAGGCGTGGGAGAGGGAACCGGGGCACACGGAGCCAATGAAGGGGAAGAGGAAGGGGGGAGGGGGGGCGGGCCGGGTGGAAAGTCCCGGCGGAGGGGAAAGCCATTAAATGAAGCAGGAATTTGAGTGAGACGGAAGAAAGGCCGCCAGGCTGACATATGTGAAGGGGAAGGGTGGGGTGGGGTGGGGTGGAGGGCGACGCTTAATCCCGCTTTGGTGTAAAGATTTGAACATCCTCCCCCCCGCCCTTCGCTATCCCGGCCAGCCTAGCATCCCGTCAACCAGACCGGGAGGAACTCCTCCCGCCCCCGCCCTCGGAGTGCTATGCCCCTCCTCCGCTCTCTATTCCCATTCACCCTTTTCCGACCCGTTCTCTGCCGTGCCCCTGCCCCGCCCCGCCCTGCCATGCGCTCTTCTCCTGGTCTCTGTCTATCTGTTTCAGTGCGTCCGTTTCCAAATTTCAATTTCAATCGGCTTGCCTGGCATCAAAAACGGCCCAGAACGGATACTTCGCCGGTCGTCGTATGTGCTCTTCTCAACCCCTATCTATCACCCTTCGCCTTCCCTGATCCAATCGATTCGAGTGTCTGTCTCCAGGCTTTCGCTCTGAATTTCTTGCAGTGTCTCGCCAAGTTGAGAAATCACCTAGAGCGAGAAGAGCGAGGTGAGGGGGGAGATCCATAGGAATAGGATTTGTACTGAGATGTCTCGATGTTCTGTCTCTCGCAAGAACGTTCTGTTTGAGGTCTTGCTGTGGTGAGGATTTCCGCATTGCTCGCAGCAGAAGTCGGGGAGCTGTTGCTTTCACTCTCCTTTCTGTCTGCTGTGGATTGGTGTGTGGTTCAATTGAGTGAGGTTAGGTTTCTTTCATGGTCGCTTTGATGTGCGCAATCGGGTCGCGTTCTTGCACTCTGTCTCAGACCTGTGGTGATTGGAACAATTGTGAACGTGTATTGGCGACTGAGTATTGGGCGCAATTCTTGCACTCTCAGCAATTAGGTGGGTGCTATACCGGGCGGCCCGCAGGCAATTTTTGCTCTCGTCGAAAAGTCGCAGGCTAGTACGCAATACACAGGAATGCAACATTTCCAGTCCGCTGCCAGTAGGGCAACTCTTTTTGGCGATCCGAAGCCCGTTCGTAGCTTTGTTTCCAGCCGATCAAACGCCTTGAGAGGACTAAAACATTTTTCCTGGATGCGATAATAACAATCCGAGCGAGTGCCTAACTTCAACTGCATTGCCTCAGGCACGTCGTGACCCAACGTTCTTCTTTCAATTGTTGTGATACATTGCAGTGGTAGCTCCAAAAGCATCCAGCACATTTGATGTGCAATTCATAGAGTCCTGTAGTGCTCGTTTAGGGGTTGCAAGGAAGCGCCTGGCGAAATTCGTCATGCGTGGTTCACCGTAGTCTGCCGCTGCGTGAGGCTGTCCGGAGCCCAACATTGCGCGAGTTGAGGATGACAGGTGGACTGGATAGTGCAAGACTGTTGCGCCCGCGTCCTCCTGGTTCTGTCTCGGGGACGGCCTCGGATGAGGCGAGGCGAACGAGAGCAGCAGCCAAACGCTCGGCCACGGAAGACAGCTGCTCGAGACCTGGGAGTAGTGTCGGCAACTGTAAGAAACCCGTCGGTGCGCAGCCGGTTAGGAAGCGTGCCGCTCTTTCGGACATCTCGAACCAGTCGAATGTTGGTGGAAGTGGGAGGCCCATCGGTGGGGCGGGTGACGGAAAGGGCGTGGATTTGGAAGCTGCGCAGAGCGGGCAAGGAAATGAGAATGTGTGTCCCGGAAAGGTGCCCCAGGTGTCCAGTAAGGGAAAGGAACAGGAGGTGGTGTTGGTGTGTGGGACTGATGGTGCTCCGAGGGGCGAGTCGGAAGCGATAGCGTCTTTGGAGAGGCGAACTTTGCAGAACCTGCGCTTATCCCAAGAGGCGAAGGATCGGACGAAGCAAGGTACTGGCGACAGAGGAGTGTGGAGTGTGACGACGTGAGATTGTGGGATTGTGAGATTGAATGGGGGATGTCGGTGGTGGGGTGAGATTGTGGTGGTGATTGGCGGTGCGTGGTGTGTGGGAATTGAGAATGTGGGATCCTGTGGTGAAGCAGGGGACCTGTTCGGCGGGAAGAGACGCACGGAATCGCGAGAGCGGTCGAGCGGGGGATCGAGGTATGAGGACATCGACAACGATCACTCGGACCCTCAGATGTGTACTACGTACGCGACGGACATTTACGCCCACCTGCGAATGGCGGAGGTGAGAGCCTAAACCCTGGACCCCGCGGGCAGTGGTTGGAGAGCAGGGTGTGGGCGGAGGGCTCAGAGGGCATGGTAGTGGGTGAGCAGAATGACGGAACGGAGAGTGCGGTGGTTGCGCAGATGAAAAGGCGGCCATCGGCGAACTTCATGGAGTCGATGCAACAGGACATCAACCCGAGCATGCGAGGAATTCTGGTGGATTGGCTGGTTGAGGTGAGGATGTTGGGGGTGCATTGGTGCGGAGTGGGTTTTGATGATCGGCGAGCGGCGCATTGCGAATTGTGTGGTGTGTGTGTGCGTGGTGGTGGATTGTGATGCTGAGGCGGGGTATTGGTGCACAGGTTGCGGAGGAATACAAGCTTGTGCCCGACACTTTGTACCTGACGGTGTCGTGCATCGATCGATACCTTTCTGCACATGTGGTGACCCGACAACGGCTTCAGCTGCTGGGTGTGGCTTGCATGCTGATCGCTGCGTGAGTGACACAAAACTGTTTGTGGATTGCGCGGTTGCGGTAGGAAGTGGGTGATTGGAGGAGAGTGTGAGGCGAGGGGATGGTTGCGTTGTTTGTTGATTGGTGTGCTGAGAGGTGTTGGTGAGTGGTGCTCAGAAAGTACGAGGAGATATGCGCCCCCCAAGTAGAGGAGTTCTGCTACATCACGGACAACACGTACGGGCGCGAAGAGGTGGGGGTTGTGAGTGATTGGTGATCGATGATTGGTGGGATGAGGTGCGGCGCGGGTGATGTGGGGGTAGATGATGAGTGGTGTGATGTGGAGGTGTGCAGGTGTTGGAGATGGAGAGGGGAGTTCTCCGGGTGTTGAAGTTCGAGCTCACGACTCCGACGATCAAGAGCTTCCTGAGACGGTTCATCAGAGCGGCCCAAGCAGGTTGCGAAGCTCCGGCGCTGGTGCTGGAGTTTCTGGGGAACTATCTGGCGGAGCTGACGCTTGTGGAGTACGGGTTCTTGCCATTCCTGCCGTCTATGATAGCCGCGTCTTGCGCGTATTTGGCGAGAGTGACGCTGGACTCGTCGAGACGTCCGTGGGACGCCACATTGCAGCACTACACGGGGTACAGGCCATCAGAACTGGAGCAGTGTGTGAGGGCCATGCACGAGTTGCAGTGCAATACGAGGGGGTGCACACTTCCTGCGGTTCGAGAGAAGTACAGGCACCACAAGGTGGGTTAGCGGCGTAGGAGGTTGGCGTTTGTGCGTCGGGTGGGTGTTTGCATGGCGGCGGAGTGGTCGGAGTGAGGCGAGAGGAATGTCGGGGACAGACGGTCTAACGTGAGCATGTGTGGGGTTTGCAGTTCAAGTGCGTGGCAGCCCTGGTTCCACCAGCCGTGCTTCCAGAGGAGTACTTCCGGGAGCTGGAATGAGAAGCGGGGACGAGTAGGGTGGCGGTGGAGGTGCGGCGAAGAATAAGAGCATAGATCCACCAAGGGGGAACGGTAAGACTAGGATTGTGCATATGCGTGGATGTTGTGAGAGCGCCGAAGATGGCGGCATTGTTCACGAGCGCGATCGGGTTGTGGAGCGTGCGCCCTGGAAAGAAGCACGTCGCAAGCTCCAGGGTCGGAGGGTGGGGCAGCGGGGTGAAAGAAAGGGAAGCGGTTGGAGGGCGGGTCGTGGTGAGTGACGATGGAAGTTGTGGGCATTGGAGGGGAGCGGTTGTAGATGTCACGCCCGCGGCACATGGGAGCCTGAGGTGTGGCATGCAGCCATGCAGGCCAGTCAACGGCGGACGAGAGGACGCAGCGTTGGCTTGTGCATTTGGCTGGTAGTGGTGCTCCAGTTGGGAGGTTGGTGGCAGGCAGCAGAATGTAGCACCACAGCGGGGCAAAAGGCCAGAGTGTAATAATATGTAAACTCCAGGGAGAGCATTTGAGAAACATTTTTTTTTATAAAATTGATAGTGAAAAGCAGGAATAGATTTTGAAATGAAGGTCACTCGAGTATTTGGGGCAGGGCGAGTGCAGGCTGGGTGTGTTCGGATTTGGAGGTGAGCGTTTGGAGAGATGAATGATGCGGTGGCTTGAAATGGGGAGGGTATGTGTGTCTGGTGCTTGAGGCAGAGTTGGCGGTCGATTTGGTAATGAATGGTGCGGCATGCACACGTTGTCGGGCATGGGATATGCTGTTACTGGGATTTCATAGTTTTCTGATCATTGGACAAGCTGCCCTCAAGATACAGTGGGGTCTGAGCCTGTGCATGCATGAGGTGAACTGGTGCTGGTGTATGATGAGTCTTGTCTGTTGAAATGGTTTGGAACTGAGAGAACTAGTGGGTGTGTGTGTAAGATGGAATATATCTATTCTTGTGATTGTGTGGAAATGTGTACATAGTGAGGATAAGTATGACAAAGCTGCACATTCCGAATGAATATTGAGAAGGAATCGTTTTGTGACGTGAAATTAAAATAAGTAGTGAAAACCGTTAGTACGTTTTTCGTCTTGAAATGTGATATTTTACCTTGCTTCAGCTGTGCACTTGTCCCCTTTAGATTTTACTTGTGGCTTGCATTAGAGTTTCTATGGAAGTTCTGTTACAGATGCACTGACAGCCGAAAGTTGTAAGAGATTGTCCTTAGTCTTCTCCCAGATAGTGACATTGATTTGCTGTCACTGTGGGTCGCTCAGCTATTTATGTAGGCGTTCAATATTGTTTTGTGGGCCTTGCAGACATGCATTGTAGTGGATGTGTTATTGGTAATCCAAGTTTTTTTGGAGCGGCTGTTTGCGATAAGATTAGACCTCTTACTTAACTTTTTGTGAACTGGTTTAGACAGACTCCCATTAATATTCCAGTGATCATTAGGAAGAGGATTGATGAATTTTTCATGCCAGATGTTTGAGCTATTTTTGTTTAGTCAATGAGAAACCTTAATTGGACCACTCTTCTTTTCTTCTATTGATAGTACCAGATTTGTTACTGTAAGTTGGATGGTTGCTTCTTGCAGGATATGGTTCTTAGATTTATTACTTATTTTCTATTGTGCTTAAGTGGCGTATGGTGTGTTTCAGAGAACAGCATTGCTAAATTCAGTCGTTCGCATTCAAATACTAATCGTGGATTGGCCAAGTTGGAAAAGTGAGGTACTCAGTAATTTTACATGTAAGGACAAGATGAGGTGGTCATAGGTTAAGAGTTGTGTTGCAGGTCCTTGGTTAGAATATGTGACAAAGAGTTTGTATAGATGCGGTACTTTATATTTTAGGTGAGGTTTGGACAATACGGTGAAGATAGTGTGGTGATGATAAGCTAATTACATTTCTGTGATGTTAACGACATTTGTAATTTTAGGTGGCGACCCAAGAATTATTACTGACTTTGATTCTAAAGGAAATAAGTTGCTGAAGTGATGAAATTAAGTCTTTGATAGTTAAATTAATTAGAAAAAAGAAAAACTCTCGTTAAGAGATTGTGTTTAATTAAATTTTTATTGGTATTTGAAATAGAAGTGTTTCTTCATTGTTTTATGAAGTTTGCAAGTGTTCGATATTCTTTTGTTGATAAACTGCATTTTATAAATTTGAAGTAGTAGAATGGTATGTTTTGATGATATATTGTGATTAAACAAGTACGTGGTGTGCTTATATAAATTAACATTTGTAACAGTCCAATGTAGAATTAAGAAAGAGAGTCAAATGGTTTGGTTTGGATATCATTTACAACCACACAGAGTGTTGTAAAAGTTTTTGAGTACTATGTCTTAAAAAGTGATGATATCAAATCATTCCATCAGAATCATCTACTTTGAGATAAGATAAAACTCAATACCGGTATGAAGAGTTTTTGCTGATGCATCAACTTTGTTTGAGATTTCACATGACTTTAACACAATTTATAATAAAATCTTCATTAGTAACTAAGAAAGAGCTCAAAATAAACTTAAACATAAATCTTCAAGACTTTGCTTAGATCTAAATTAGAATAATAATTTAAGATTTGGAACAAACTCTAATTTCTAGTTAATTGGTAAATAGATTTTTTAAAACAAATAATATAAAGGAGTACTATTTAAAAATTTTAATACTCCTAAATACTTGTTGTTTACACTAAAATCTTTGAGCATTTTCAATTCAAGAAAGTTATTACAAAACAAGATTTTTTAATTTATATTTGTTCATTGTAGCAACCAATAAGAACAAATTGCAAAGTTTTTGGTTTTATTCATCACAAAACAATGTCACACATGTTAAGAAAAATCTATTAACTTAACCATCTATGTATATTGTGAGAATCTATATAAAATGTAATCTATGATTGTTTATAATTCTAAGATTCTATATTTTATATGGATTTAGTTGATTTATAGGTATAAAATTATATGAAAGCCAAATAATTAATTTTAATATTGTAATTTTTATTAATGTATTAAATGATATTAAATCAAATATATATATATATATATATATATATATATATATATATATATATATAATCTAGTAGAATTTTATCTAACTTAGTATACTATCAAGATGGATTAGAAGATAAAAAAAAAATAATGTTATAATTAAAATATTTGTACAATTATATTTTCTATTTTAAAATAATAATTTATAATTAAAGTTGATATGTCCAAATACATTGTTAAATTAAATTATTAAAAATAATTGTTTTAGTTTATCTTTTAAAAATTATATTAAAAAGTATTAAAAATATATTTATTAATTTTACTAAAAATACTTATATTTTTAAATTTAAACTTTAAAATTCTAAAACTTATTTTAATATATATATATATATATATATATATATATATCATGCATAATAATTATTATTAAAATAGTAATTATAGACCATCACTTATCTATTATAATTATACATATATAAATTATATTATAGAAGAAGAAAGTGGTAAGCAACAGATGTCAAATTCTCTATAGCTGCTAGATTGCTTTTAGATGCTTCAATTGTAATTTCAATTATAATGATTATTTCATTTCACCATTTTTTTGTTTAAACCATATGTAGAAATATGTATAAATTTAGGTCAATATTTATATGTCTGATTTTTATTGAAATTGTGATTAATTGTACAAACAATTGACTGTCAAATGTTAGTTGATTTAAAATATTTATGTAGATGGACAATCTACTCAAATTCTCTTGAATTTTATTACAATTAAGTGAATGCAATTGGTGGCACAAAGTTGGGAGTAAAATTTTTATGCCATTTTTTTTTTAATCAAATATTTTTATATTTTTTTATAAATATTGGTTGTTAATATTTTATTAAAAATTATTTGTTTTTGATTTGGTATGTGCTACAAGTAATAGTAGAACAACATGTAGCTCTCTTCATTACATGTAGCTAGATAGAATTTGATTTTTTTATTGACTCATTTTAATCTTTGTTGATTTGCCAATAGAGTTACATTCCATTCAAACAAGATTTTGTAAATCAAATATTTCAATTAAACTTCTAATAAGATTTTATTTTTGATATATTTAAATTTATACATATTTTTTATTATAAATTATATAATATTATTATGGATATACTTACAATTATCTAGATAATATGAATAGATAGAAATAGGTAAAAGTAGATTAATTTAATAATATTTGGTGGAAAAGCTTCCTAAAAGCTTCATAGAAGCTAATGATATGGCGCACTTATAGAAAACTTGCTTTACAAGTTAAGACATGTATCTTGCAAATTTGACATGTGTTGGAAGTCCTATAGAACATTGCTACATAACTCTTAAATAGATAGTATATATAGAGATAAGAATAAAATCTTCTTTATTCTTCTCAACTTCTTTCTTGCTTCTAGTCTAATTTCAAGAGTCTTTAGTTTCCTAGCCTTTGGCAATAGCCATTGTACTTTTTGATTGAATATATTTACTTTCTTATTTTTAATTTATCATTTCTTTTTGATTTATTTTTTACTTATTTATGTATCTTCTTTGAGTTCTTATACTTGATAGATTGACAAGAGTACTAATACATAGTTCTTACATTGTTTTTAGAAGTGAGTAGATTATTCCTCTTCTATTATTGTATTTCAAAGGTTGCAGACTAACTACCTTGAACTAATATTTTTTGACACTAATTTTTTCTTTACAGAGAATAGATTAATCCTTCTAGAAGTTCTCATTTGATATTAGAAGTTATAGATTATCCTTTTCTAATTTGACTTATAGATTTATTAAATTATTTGAAATCGAAAGAAAAATTATAGATGCTATACTTGGCAGAAGTGAGAATAGCTTTGCAACTATTACAAATCTTCATGATCTTGTCAATACTCTTAAGGTGGAAATTTCATGCATCACCAATGCCAACCACAAAAGTACTATTCCTATATCTATGAAAGAAGTCTAAAATCTATGCTAAGAAGTTACATAGTTGAGAGAAGCAAGTAGATTGACCTCACAACAAAATTTGAGAAGTCTTACTTTTATAAGCATGAGAGAGACAAAGATTAGTATGCCTAAAAAGTTTAATGGAACAAGATCAAATTTTCAAGGATTTTTGCAACAAGTCAAGTTCTATCTAAGATTTCATTTTTTCTAATATTCTAATGAATTTATTGAAGTTGGATTCATAGATCCACTTCTATTTGAGAGCATTCTTTCTTAGTTTGCATGTTTGATAGTAAAAGATTCATGGATCCTTTATGATTTAAATTCATTCTTAAAAGTATTTACAACCACATTCAAAGAAAGTATTTGAAAAAAATAGCAAAGATCAAGCTTTTATCTTTACAATAAGGATTACAATTAGCTACCACATATATTGTTGAATTTTAAAATCTTGCTTTTGATATGGATTAGAATGACAAAGCCTTTATTAATCAGTTTTAATATGGATTAAATGATAATATCAAAGATTTATTATTAATAATACTAAAAATAGATTATTTAAAATAATTTATTACTTAAGCCATTGCATGTAACAATCAATTATTAAAAAGGTATCAAAAACAAAGATTTGGATGGAGTAGAATAAATCAAGTAATGACAACAGCTCCTAAGTTTTCAAAAATTTATTTGTTAAGGTTATAACTAGTGGAAATTGATATGGCATATTTTAAACTCTTACTAAAAAGAAAAGTTTGAACATTGTCAAGAGGATTTGTATCTATATTGTAGAAAAACTAAGCATATTACTCAACATTGTCCAAAAAAATAATGTAATTATAAAATAATGAGCATAGTTGCTAAAAAAGACAATGTATCAAAAAACGAGTTTTTTCAGCTATAATAGAGACCATGCAATTGAAATCATGTATAATATCTAATAAATATTTTATTTTATTTTTAGATCCTCCATCTTATTTTACAATAGATGTATATTTAGAACCTAAAAATTACAAAGTCTTTGCCTTATTAGATTGAAGAGCCTCATCTTGTTTCATAAGTAAAGATTTTGTCAAAAAATATAAAATATTTTTTGTCAAGAAAATTACATCTATATACATAAAATTCATAGATGGTTGTTTGTTGTATTTTAGAAATATTATTAATGAGACTATTTTTTTAGATGTAGCAATTAAATATCATAATAGCATAGTAATATTTAATGTGATAAGATCTCTCTTCAATCCATTTATTTTAGGATTATCATGGTTAAAAAAATTATGATTTTTAAATAGATTTGATTTTTTATAACCTTCACTTTTCTTATATTTTAATCAAGTTTTTTTGTTAATTAAGTAAAAATACTTAAGTCTAATATATTCAAACTCCTATTAGTAGGTGCAAGAATTTTTATACATGCAACAAAAAAATATTCATATTTTGTTACATATGCCATATCTATTTTTAATGATAAAAAGATATCAAGTGATATTTTTAGGTAATATTAAGATTTTTAATTTTTTTTTGAAAATAAAAATATAGATATTTTTGTAAAATATTGATCCTATGATTATTCAATTGATCTTTAAGAAAGAGCTCAATTGCCATTTGAACTAATCTTTAGCTTATCATAAAATGAATTAGTTGCATTCAAGGAGTATATTGACAAGAACTTGAGTAAAAACTCCATTTGTCATTCAAAATCTCAATTAGGAGCTTCTAAATTTTTTGTAAAACAAATGGATGGATCTTCATGGATGTGCGTAGACTATTGAGGACTTAATAAGATCACCATCAACAAAAGGTATCCTTTATCTTTGATTTCAAGATTTTTTGATTAATTCAATTAAGCAAAGATCTATTCAAAAATAGATTTACAAGAGACATACAAATAAATATACATTAAAAAGGAGATGAATAGAAAATTGTATTTTAAACCAAATATGGACATTTCAAATATAACATCATATTGTTTGGACTCACAAATGTACCAACTATATTTTAATATCTAATGAATAAATTTTTTAGTAATTTTCTTGATGACTTAGTTGTTTATTATCTAAACATCTTAATCTAATCTAAAAATATTGAAGAACATGAACTTTATGTTTGTCGTGTATTACAAAAATTAAGAGATGAAGGATAATATATAAAGTTACAAAAGTATATATTCTACACTATTCCACTTGACTTCTTAGGATACATCATTTGAAATGATGGTCTTATGATAGATCCTAAGAAAGTTCAAACTATTATGGATTAAAAGATTTCAAAAATAATTAGAGATGTGTAATATTTTTTTATTATTTATTAATTATTACTAGATCTTCATGAAGAATCTTTTTTAAGTTGGGACTCTTCTTATATATCAAATATGTAAAGACAAGTTTGAGTAGAGAAAAGAAGCTAAAGTATCTTTTGAAGCCTTGAAGATAACATTTATTTCTACACCAATCATGTATTGCATCAAATTTTTGAAGGCATTCTTTATAAAAACAAACACATCAAATTTTGCTATGGATGCAATTTTGTCACATATGAAAGCATATGACAAGCTCCACCTAATAGCTTTTCATTGCAAGAAATTTTTAGTATCTAAGATTAACTACAAGATCCACAATAAAGAACTTCTTATAATCATGGATTCATTTTAAGAATGACATCATTATTTAGAAGATATTTTTAGTCTAATTATTGTATATACAGATTACAAGAACTTTAAGTACTTCATATTGGCATGTGTTTTGAATCATTACCAAGCTTGTTGAAATGTGTCTTTATCAAGATTAGTTATTGATTTGAAAAATAATAAGGTTTATTAAATATTTTTTATAGATATTTGTATGTTGTATCAAAAGAAGAAAGTGTAGATTTTAATCAATAAAGAATGATTTTCTTGAAGTCAGAGCATTATCATCTTGAGTAATGAAATCTATATTGATTATCAACTCATCTTTTTTCAAGCAAGTTCAATCAAGTATATCATCTAATCTTCTTGTTCATGGTATTAAGAATAATTCTTTTAAGTTTCATAATACTTCTAAGTTTGAATTTAGAAACAATCCATTTTATTTTGAGATAGAATTATACATTCTAAAAGGCAAAGCATGATTACATATTCTTTAAGCTTGTCATGACTTTCTTGCAACCAAATATTTTGGATACAACAAGACTTTAGAGCTAATATCTAAAGATTTTTAGTGGCCTCAAATATAAAAAGTATTTAAAGACTTTGTACAATCATTTGATATTTATTTAAGATCAAAAACTCCTAATCATTGATTTTATAGACTTCTTTAGGCATTACCTATTCCAAAACAATCATGATTTTTAATTTCTATAGGTTTTATTATGGATCTTTCAATCTCAAGTTTGTGTGATTTTATATTTATGATAGTAGATTATTTTATTAAGATGGCATATTTTATACTATATACAAAATCTATTATATGTAAAGAGATAGCCATCTTTTTACATAAAAACATCTATCACTATCATAGATTATATAAGGATATTATATTCAATAAGAGGATTCAATTTGTATCAAGATTTAAAAAAATCCTCTTTAAGTTTCTAAAGATGGATATAAAGCTTTCTTTAACTTTTCATCTTCAAAATGATAGACAAATGGAGTATGTAAATCAAATTTTGGAGTAGTATTTAAGATGAACTATCAACTACCAATAAGATGATTGGACAACTTTTTTGCCATTGATAAATTTTGCTTATAATAATATGATATATTCTTTTATATAATTTTTTAAAATTATAGTTATCATCTATAATTTAATTCTTTTAATTTTTTAAAAGTTAATAATCTTATAGATGAAGATTTGATATTTTTTTTTTTTTTTAATCTAAGGTCTATAAAACTATGAAGGCACAATTAAAATAAGCCAAGAATAACAAAAGACCAATGCAAATATCTATCTCTAGGACTGATCTCAATTCTATGTTGGTAACAAGATATGGTTATTTTATTACAATATCAAGACTAGCTGCTCTTGTGACAAATTGGATTATATTATGCTTTAATTATTTTCTATTTGTCAATAAATCAATCCTATTATCTATTGATTAAATCAATTAAAGTCTATGAAGATCCATCTTGTATTCCACATGACTTTTTTTGACCCATATAAGATACATAATATCTTAAGAAGTAGAAAAATGCTATTTCTTCCTATAGAAGTGAATAATAATAAAGAATTTGAAGTAGAAAAAGTCTTAGGCTCAAGGCAATATCAAAATAGGTTGAAATATTTTATTCATTAGCATAGATAAAATATTAATGAACGCACATAGAAGCCAATAAAGAATCTTACAAATAGAATAAAGAAAGTTGAGGCTTTTTATTGATAATATCTATTAATACCAAGATAAAAGATAATAAATCTTTGCTATAAATGAATTGTAGTTTAGAAAATATTGCATCCAATTTACTATCCTTATTTTTAGTTTTTATATATTTGTAGAACTAAATGGATGAAAAACCAACAATCTGCAAAGTTAATTCAAGAGCCATTATTTATTGACTTATTGGACAAGATAATGCAATTATCATAGCCTTTAAGATGACATAATCAAGATGAAGACTTTTAAAAATGTTATGTTTTTCTTCAAATAGATAGCAAGATACAATATGTTTGATATCATGATCTTAGAAGAAACTTCCAATGTTTGGTGATTTTATTAGAGATAAGAATAATTCTTGATGGTATTATAAATGTTTTGTTTGAAGGATGTTACAGAGGCTTCAATAATGATTAAATAACAAGGTGATCTTTACATCTTGAAATGAAATATTATCAATGGTTAAGAAGGCCTATCAACTACCTTTAAAGAAAACAATAATAAAAATATGTGACAAATACAATTTGTTGCATTTTAGACTTCTTGAACATGTGATTGTTGTTCCTTGTGGAACTTCTTTTTAGATGGATATACCTATAGTTACTTAGATAATTTAAATAGATAGAAATCAATAAAATATATTAATTTGATAATATTTTATGGAAAAGCTTCTTAGAAGCTTTATAAACATAGTTTTATTTTTATACATATCTATAAGTTATTAATAGGTTAAAAACTTAGCAAAAAAATTAGCCACATATTACATGTATTAATAGCTTGTGATATAGGTTAACAATGTAAAACTTGTAGAAAACTTGCCTTGCAAGTTAAGACATTTGTCTTGCAAATTAGATATGTGTTGGAGGTCCTATTGAACAATGTCATATTACATGAAGTTTACTTGAGAATGCATCAGATATCTAGTTGTGGAAAGAAAAATGAAACTTGTAAGAAGATGATCTTAATAATTCTAATAGAATCTTAAAGAAACTTCAATTAAATTATAATAATATTAATTAATCTTTAACTAAATCCAAAAAGAGTTTAAAAACTTACAAAAGAAATATGAAAAAACAATAAATTCACCTAAATAAAATATATATAATATAAAAATCTTAAAGAAATATAAAATAATAGATACCTTAATTGAATCCTAATAAAGTCCTAATATAACCTTCAAAAAATCTTAATAAAATCTTAAACCACTTCTAATCAAATTTGAAACCAGATCCTAATAAAATTCTAATGAAATTCTATTTAAATTCTAATTAGATTTTAATAAAATCTTAAATAAATTTTAAGTAAATTCTAAAATTTTTAAATTAAATTCTAAATCTTAATCAAATGTTAAATAAATCCTAAATCCTAATCAAATCCTAAATCAAATCTTAAGAAAATTTCAATTAAATCTTAGTCAAATTATAATAAAATTTTATATTCTAATAAAATTTTAAATCTTAAATCAATCCTAATTAAATCCTAATCAAATTCTAATTAAATATTAAAACTTAATAAAATCATAAATCTTAATTCTTAACCAAATTTTAAATCATATCCTAAGAAAATTCTAACCAAACCCTAGATCCTAAACCAATCTTAATTAATCTTTAATTAAATCTTAAATCTTAAATAGATTCTTAACAAATCCTATAGTAAATTAAAAATTCAATGATTAATTCTTAAATCTTTGATTTTGGCTCAAATTTTCTAAAATTTAAAACAACTAAGTTAGCAACAAGCACAAAACATTTGAAAAAGATTGCACATACCAATTGCAAGAAAAGTTTTTAAAACCTTACAATTATTGGCTGCTCTTCTTTCTTGACTTGAATATTGATCTTTCAACAAAGTTTTCTACTTGTTGAACTGTTCAATTGCTCCAAAATATGGATTGTGTATAGATATTTAAGTCTAAATTTATTTGATAAATTTTTTCTTCAATCAAATTTGTAGATATTGTTAGATTGTAAAATCCCTCGTTGATTCTAAATCTCAATTATCCAAGACCATAACCTACAAAAACTCTTACACTCTTCAATCTATTTTTTTGATTGATTTCAAATTTCTCACATGAATTTATAATAAGTATAAAAAAAAACTACCAAATTTTCATTTGTATATATACTACAAAACTTAATAAAATCTTCAAATTTATAAATGTATTTTTATTTTTTAAAATCGAAATCCACTAAGCACATCATTAAATTTGAAAATCCTTCAAAATATCAATATTAATTCAAATGATATAAAACTAACTATTAAAAATCTCTTCTCTAATTTTTTTCTTAAATCCCATTCTTTAATTGATAAAAGAATCCCAAAAACAGTGTAGGTGCTTGATTTTGTATCTCAGGGTCTAATTTCGACCCTAATTGGCAATCAATCTTCTTTGGTCATCAATTCTTATTTTTTTGAGATAATTTTTGCTAAAATAAAATTCTATCTATTTCTCATATATACTTACATTCTTTATTTTTCTAATCTATCTTATTTTACCTTATTTATGGCTATACAAAGTAAATAGAATCTATTTCATAAAAAAGAGTTTTAATACTATAAGTTTTTACTAACTACTTATCTTTTATGTATGTTTTTTTACTATATCTTTTTAATTAGATTCTTCTATGATAAAAAACTTTCTTTCTTCTTTCACTTAATGGTCGTGTTACTACATGACATCCACTTCCCTTGAATTTGTGCATCCTTTGGTATTATAATGTAATACAACTAATGAATAAAAGAGAGAAGAAAATATTATATTATAGATCTTATTTAAAATATTATGAAAAATTATCTTAGAAATATAGATAATAGTTAAAAAGATAGTAAAACAAAAAGTGCTAATGCTGTTTTTTTCAAAAATAGGCTTCTACTTACTTTGTAGGGCCATAAATAAGGCAAAACAAAGTAGATTGGATGATTAAATGATATAGGCATGTGTAGAAAAGAGTTAAGAGTAGATTTTAGCAAAATTTATCTTAAGAAGTTCAAAATTGATATCCAAAGAGAATTCGTTATCAACTTGGATCAAAATCAAACTGTGAGGCAGGTTCACCATATTATATTATATTACATGAAGTCTACTTAAAAATGCATTGAATACTTGGCTGTAGAAGGAAAAATGGAACTTACAACAAGGTGATCCTAAATTTTTTTATAGAATCCTAAATAAATTCTAATTAAATTATAAAAATTTTAATCAATCTATAATTAAATTTAAACGAAGTCTCAAGAATTTATAAAAGAAATATAAAAAATATTAAATTAAATTCAATAAAATATATTTAATACAAAAACCTTAAAAAAATATAAAAATAGAAATCCTAATTGAATTTTAATCAAATCTTGATATAATCTTTAATAAATCTTGATAAAATCTTAAATTAATTCTAATCAATTTTTAAACCAAATTCTAATAAAATTCTATTTAAATCCTAATTAAAATTTAATTAAATCCTAAAAAATTCTTAAAAAATCATATTCAAATCCTAGACAAATCTTAAATCTTAGTAAAATCCTAAATCAAATCTTAGGCAAATCTTAATTAAATCCTAATAAAATATTAATAAAATTTTAAATCCTAATCAAATCCTAAATCCTAGATCAATCCCAATGAGACCATAGAAAAATCCTAAATCCTAATCAAACTTTAAATCCTAGACCAATCCTAATCAAATCCTAATAAAATCTTTAATCCTAATCAAATCATAAATTTTAATGTTTGATCAAAATTAAAATCAAATTCTAATAAAATCCTAGATTCTAAACCAATCCTAATTAATCTTTAGTTGAATCCTAAATCTTAAATAAATTCTTAATAAATCTTATAGTAGATTAAAAATTCAATAACTAATTCATGAATTATTGATTTTGATTCAAATTTTTCAAACTTTGTAACAACTAAGTTAACTACAAGCAAAAAATATTTGAAAAATATTGCACATACAATTATAAAACCTCATAATTATTGGCTACTCTTTTTCTCTAATTTGAACATTGATCTTTTAACAAAGTTTTCTACTTATTGAATTATTCAATTGCTCCAAAATTTGGATTGTATATAGATATTCAAGTCTAAATTTCTTTGATAAATTTTTACTTCAATCAAACTATAAGATATTTCTAGATTAAAAAAAATCCTCATTGATTTTAAATCTCAATTACCTGAGAACATAATCCATAAAAACTCTTGTACTCTTTAATCTATTTTCTTGATTAATCTCAAATTTCTCACAAAAATTTATAATAAGCACAAAAATAAATTATCAAATTTTTATTTTTATATATGCTACAAAACTTAATAAAATCTTCAAATTTATAAATATATTTTTATTTCTCAAAATCTAAACCAACTAAATACATTATTAAATTTAAAAATCCTTCAAAATCCCAATATGAATTCAAATGATATGAAATTAAATATCAAAAATCTTTTTTTAATTTATTTTCAAATTCCACTATTTAATCAATAAAAAAATCTCAAAAATAGCATAGATGCCTAATTTTATACCTTAGAATCTACTTTCAATTCAAGTTGGTAATTAGTCCTCTTTAGATACCATTTTTTTTGAGGTAATTTTTGCTAAAATCAATTCTTAACTCTTTTTTACCTATCCTTATATCTTTTATTTTTTTAATCTATCTTTTTGATCTTATTTATGGCCATACAAAGTAGGTAGAATCTATTTTCATAAAAGAGAGTTTTAATACTATAAGATTTTATTACTTATGTATCTTTTATTTATATCTTTTTTACTATATCTTTTTAATTAGATTCTTCTTTAATAAAATATTTATTTTTTTCTTTCCCTTAATGGCTGTGTTACTATAAAATACTATTGCCATCTAGCTTTTGAATAGATAGTATATGTAAAGGTAAAAGTGAAGCCTTCTTCAGTCTCGTCAATTCTTTTCTTATTTTTAGTTTAGTTTCAAGAATCTCTAATTTTTTAGCGTTTGGCAATAGCAATTCTAATTTCTTATTGATATATTTATTTTCTTATTTTTAGTTTGTCATCTCTCTTTGATTCATTTCTCACTTGTTTATCAATCTTCTTTGATATCTTGTCCTTGATAAGTATTTCATTTGTTTCTATGCATTTGTTGAAATCTTGAGCTACAATATTGGAATAAAGTATACTTTTTTCTACATCTATCTTGATTTCATTCTAGATCATTGGAATACAAGTATAATGAAATTGTTTCTATGCATTTGTTGAAATCTTGAGCTACAATATTGGAATAAAGTATACTTTTTTCTACATCTATCTTGATTTCATTCTAGATCATTGGAATACAAGTATAATGAAATAAATTTCCAAGAAAAAAACTTTATGATTTGTATTATTTATTTAAAAAAAAATGTAGTTTATTCTACTTTATAGTATATGGCATTAAATTTGTATTTGATTTTGAAATTATATTAGTATAAGTTCACGTGCAATATTGCTTGACATATATTTTTTTATTTTTTCTTCTTTCCCTCTTTTGTATCGTTGAATTACTTATATTCATAATATGAGGATTGTATTCTTTATTTTTATTTATTTATTTTTTTAAATATTATTATTATCAAGGAGTTAAATTTGAAAATATTTTAAATTGGCGTTTAGATCTCTAATTAATTTATTATTTCATTTTTTGTAAGTAAAATTGAGGAAAGAATGTGAAGAGATTTTGTACTTTTTTTTTTTTTTTTTTTTTTTTTTTTGATGTTTTAAAATGTATATTATAGTTGATAAATCATATCACATATCAAATTTTTTATTCTTTTTATTCAAAAGAAAGGTTAAAAGAAGCTTTATATATACTATAACAATAAGCAAATATAACTTTAATTTTTTAATTTAGTAGGCCTACCTCTTATCAATTGCCACAATTGCTATAAGCACATTTTTATTGTAGTTGAATAAATATTAAACAGCTTTTGAAGGAAATTTTCTTCATTAAAAATTTTAATTTCTTCTTAGACCAAAGATTTTTTCAAATTGCACTCACTCATTTACATTGTGCATGATTAATCAACCATCTTTGATAAAATATAAATGAATGTTCTACTTACAAGACTCTCAAATCTAAAATAAAATCAACATATTAGTTGTCTATAGTTGAGCATCCTAAATATAATGCAATATTTATAAGTAAAAACATGGCTTTTTTTTATTATTATTATTCAATTTTTTTAAATATTATATTTTAAAATATATTTTGAATTTTTATTAAATATTATGTTTAATTTTTTGTATAAATATTCTTATATATATAGACTAGAAGATCATCAATACAATCTTAAGCCTAAGAAAGAAGTTACCTTGCCAAGTTTGCTATTTATCAACTAACATTCTATCCACACATTGAAAATGTCATTTATTAACATAGTAGTTATACTAGAAAAAATGTTATAGTGTGAACAGTGTATTATAACAATTTTTTCTAGTATAACCAGAAAAAAAATGTTATACTACACACACTCACACATTTCTTCCAAATTAAAAATTTGACAGTTTTCTTTTTTATAAAATGAACTTAATTCTGAACAAGCATATTAAGAACACATGTGTGTGTAATTGAATGGTTGGATTAAAAGAAAAAAAAAAGATGATTCTTTATGTCTTTTTCAATTCATGTATAATACAAAATAAACATAAAAATGATTTATTAAGTCGAAATTATGAAAAATAAAAAAATAAAAAAATATTATTTTTCTATTAAAAATATGATATTACCAAAAATATTTAATTTATCAATAATTTAAAAACTTATTAGCAAAGAGATTTTATTCATAAAAAAAAGTAAGAATTCTTATATTTCTATAAAATATACATTTAGAAAAAACAAGCTTATGTGCCTTTTATTTATTTTACTCATACAATGATATTCTAATTTTTTGAATTATATCATCAAAACAAATAAATGAATAAATAAAACATCCATGATTTTTTGCTTGCTATAAAGTAATTTTTATTACTAAAAATCTTTTATAGACATCATCTTTATTTATTGTAAATATGCAATTAACTTTTATTCTTAAGTAACATGGTTTTAAGCATAATAATAAAATAATATTCTTAAGCAACATGGTTTTATTGAAATTATAAAAATATTCCACAACTAAAACAATTATTTTAAAAAAACCTAATTGTAAGAATTTTATTTCCTAATTTTATGTAAAGTTTTCTATGTCTTGTTTTATATGTATAAATAAGTACATATATCTATTTGTATGTGTAAAATAACAAATATTTTTATTAAATATTTTTAAATATATATTCTTTAATAAATAAAGAAATTAATATTTTTTTAGTTTATTAGTTTATTTTTATTTATAAAATATAATCTTTTAAAAAACTAAGCTTTTTGTTGTAGAAGTCATCATAAATTTATATTTAAACATGATCAATTATAATACATAGATGTAAGATCTTTCTTTTTTTCAATTCACTATGGTATCATAATTTTATTAATTAAGTTTTATGCATTTATTTTTATTTTATAGATATTATGTTAACTTGTTCAAATATTATGTAAAGTGGTTTTATTAAAATTTTATCAATGTAAAATTTTGACACTTACAAATTTATTAATGGTCTAGCTTTAATAATGTTTAGAATTAATCAAAAAGCAATTACTCAATAACAATATAGGAAACATGAGATAACACAAAGAAAAGCTAAAATAGTTATAAGCAAAGGCAAAAGTTTTATTGCAAAGCACTCATCCAACAAAGTCAAAGAAATTGGAAGAGAGTTCAAAATGAGGGTGTAACCATTGTAGATGAAAATGTTAATCTTAATTGGAGAGAAATTGGTCAATAACATTGGAAAGATTGTAAAAGAGATGAAGAAGAGCAAGATGATATTAATTTATTAAAATTACAAAAAAATATAGTTGTAATAAAAAAAAAAATGTTGTGAAGAACTTAAATAAACAAGGATTGAAATCATGCATAATCTAAGCATGATGAATATTTTGAATCCTCATTGTAATACATTGAATCGATCTATCAAATGTTTAGTTCAATCATCTACAGAGTCACCGTTATTTTGATAATATTGTCACCAACAAAAAATTCTCTACTATCTCTACTTTTTTTATATTTACTTTTGAAATATTTATTTGAGAACCAAGATACAAAAGCAAAAGAGTTTCAAAAAAACATCTATTAGTAGAATGCTCCACATGTATTTACATCTTTATATAAAAATATTGATTAATATGTGTATTAAAAAAATATTCTATATAAATTTAGAATAAATAGAAAATTATGGCATTAGATAGGAGCTTTATTGCTAGAAGAAGGTATTGATCCAACTTATGTATAGCTCTATATTTAAAATGTAACATTTACACAAGATAGAAGGTTAAGATATAATCATGATTTATTAGACCAAATTATATAAAAAATTAGAGAAGTTTTGAGGAAGAATACTTTTTTATTGAATTATATAAACATACATATGAAATACTATCTTTGGCATATAATGAAGGAGTATTAGAAGTAAATCTTATAGTTTTTTTATACTTTATGAAGTAGATTTAAAAATAAAAATATAATCTTTATACTATTTTTAAAAAAATTATTATTATATTGATTGGAGATGGATCATAACTTAATATAATTTGTGATATTATTAGTTGTCTATGTAATATTATTATTATTAGTGGACTATTGAAAAGGATTCATAAGGCTCATTGTACTTATTTGTTCCTTCATTACATTCTCTTCTTCACATAGAATTCTTCAATGACATCCTCGCTAAATAATGCAAAATATATTGATGGATATTATTTAAGAATAAAAAGGTGTTGAATGAAAAGATTGAAGAGGCAATAGGTTGATACAAGTGGATTATTTTGCCTATCAATTCTTTTTAAGACCTACAAAATATTCTACAATTTTGCATAAAGAAAAGCTATTGTAGGAATTCATGGTTGATGGATATGCAACAACTAAGCAGTCATGTTTGTAATATCTATATCATAATCAAAGAAATCTATATATCAATTTGTATTAAAAATTGGTAGATGTTATAACTCATCATAGTATTGAATTTAAAGAAGGAGGATATGAATTAAATAATGTAAGATGCATAATCTTACTTCCATCATGATATATTAAAAGTGTAAGACATATGATAGAAATATTTTAGGATTCTATGGAAATTATAAGTTTTTATCAGCATTCTAATATTTTTATGATAATAATAACCAATCTAAGATAGTCCAAAATCTAGAGCAAGCTCCTTTTGAATCAATAAGCAAGTCAGTGGTCAGATTTGGCTGCTTCCATATTTGAGTTGAAAAGACATGCTATTATAAAAGGTATGAAGAAGGAAGATGTCTTTAGTCATGTTGTTTCTTATATATATAATTAATTTTCAAAAGAGAGGTCTACCTCATATGTACATCTTGATTTTTTATTAGATAAAGTAAGATTAGATGCACTTTAGATACTAGTTGTATGATTTTTGTAAATACTTTAGATAAAAATAATAATTATAAGTTATTTATAATTATACTATGATGCATAATATATGGTTCATATAAAATAAAGAAACTTCAAGCATCTTATATTATACATGGTTGTTGTATAAAGAAGTACCTAAAGATGTTTGTAGAAGAAGCAATAATGGAGGTAACTAAATATCTCTAATATTGACCAAAAAAAATGATAGAAATATATTTGAAGTTCAAGAAATGGTTGTTTACAATAAGGATATTTTTTTATATAAAATTATTTTAAAATTATAATTTTCATATAAATGTAAAGGTGTATACATCCAATTGTATAACTAAATATATCTTAAAGTACATCTATAAGAACGTTATAGATATATATCTATTGTAATTATTATCTAGATAATATGAATAGGTAGAAATAAGTAAAAATAAATTTGCCACATATTTTGATCTTTGTTCTCTTTGAAGATCAAAATATGTGGCAAATACAATTTACTTTTACTTATTGTATTTGCCACATATTTTGATCTTTGTTCTCTTTGAAGATGATTGATAGGGCCTTTCAACTATTGATAGTGTCCTATATCAGGGCGAAAAGACCATCCAGTTATTTGATCATTGTTGAGGCTTTCATAACTTCCTTCCAATAAAATATTTGAAACACCATCAGGAATTGTTCCTACCTTTAGTAAAATCATCAAACATCAGGAGTCCCTTCTAAGGTTGTGATACCAAACGTATTGTATCTCATCATCTATTTAAGGAAGAACATGTCATTTTTGAGGATCTTCAGCTCGATTGTGTCGTCTTAAAGGTTGTGACAATCATAATGTCTCATCCGGTAGGTCAACAAACGAAGGCTCTTAAGTTGAATCTATTGGTTGTTGGTTCTCTATCTCCCGAGCATCAAAACTACAAAGAAGCTACAAAGAAAGATTGAAAGTAGAATGTTATCTTGCCTAGATCTTGTTTCTTTTATAAAGAAGATTTTTATCTTGATTTTAATAGATGTCGTCGATGAAAAGCCTCCACTGCCTTTGTTATATTTACAAGATTCTTTACTGGCTTCCATGTATATTCACTAATATCATATTCATGCCAATGGACAAGATATTCTAATTTATTTTGGTGCTGCCTTGAATCTAGGATTTCTTCTACTTTGAACTCTTCATTATTGTCCACTTCTATAGGAAGAGGTGGAGCTTGTCTTCTTCTTAGAATGTCTACTCTCTTGTATGGTTCAAGAAGAGATATGTAGAATATTGGATGGATTTTCATTGACTCCGATAGGTGTAAACGATATGCAACTGGATTGATTTGTGGAGAAATAGAAAATGGTCCATGCCTTCAATAGTCCAACTTATCACAAAGACGAGTGGTTTTGATATTACGACAAAGTAATCATATCTTATCACTCATGTCAAATGGTGGTTGTTCCTTTCAATAGACATCCACATTGATCTTTTATTCTTCTTGAGCTTCTTTTAATTACGCCTTCATTGTTGCATGTAGCTCTGACAAATCATTTTTCAAATCTTTTGCCATAAGATTATTAGCTTTTGAAAAGTCAAAAGTATCAAGTCATAGATGATAACCATAATTGGCAAAGAAAGGTGTTTTTTTTATAGAAGAATATATAGTGTTATTATAAGTAAACTTTGTCAATGGCAAAAGAATTGTCCAAGCATCTTGTTGGTAGTTGATGGTACATCTTAAATATTGCTCCAAAACTTGATTGATATGCTTTGTTTGTCCATCAATTTGAGGATGGAATGCTGAAGATAGTTTTATATTCACTTTTAGAATCTTAAAAAGAGTTTGTCAAAATCTTGATAGAAATTGAGTTTTCTTATTCGATATAATATCCTTGAGAATCTATGATAGCAATAGATATTGTCAAGAAAGAGCTTAGCTATTTCTTCACCTGTGATAGATTTTATACATGATACAAAATGTGCCAACTTGATAAAATGATCTACTATCACGAATATAGAGTCATAAGAACTTGAGATTGGAAGATCCGTGATGAAATCTAAAAATATAAAAGATTCTAGTTGTTTTGGAATGGATAATGGCTAAAGAACTCTATAAGGTTGATGACAAGGAGTTTTTGATCTTGAGCAAATACCACAAGATTATACAAAATCTTTGACTGCCTTCCATATTTGCGGCCACCAAAATTCCCTAAATATTAATTCCAAAGTTTTATTGTATCTAAAATATCGTGCTGCTGGAAAGTTATGACAAGTTTGAAGAACACGTAATCGAGCTTCACCTTCTGGAACATATAGGTATCCTTCAAAATATAGTAGATTCTTTTTGAATTCAAACTTGGAAGTATCATGAGACTTTTAAGGATTTTTCTTAATATCATGAATAAGAAGATCAGAAGACATACTTGATTGAACTTGCTTAATAAAATTTGAATCAACAATTAGTGTTGATTTCATTGCTTGAAGATGAAGATGCTCTGGCTTCAAAAAAATTGTCCGTTACTGATCAAAAGCAGCATCTCCTTCCTTTGGTATAAGGTAAGATTGTTTAAAGAGTGCATCTGACAAACCTTGTTGTTTTTCTAGTCGAAAAGTCATCTTGAATTCGAATCTTGAGAAAGACATACTCCAACGGGCTTGGCGACAATTCAAAATACATGTTGACATAAAATATTCAAGGTTTTTTTGATTCGTATACACAATAATTGGGTTAGAAGCACCTTCTAGATAATAGCACCATTCTTGAAACAAATCCATGATTGCAAGAAGTTCTTTGTCATGGATCTCATAATTGATCTCGGTTGCTGAAAATTTTCTGGAATAAAAAGCTACTAGTTGAAGTTTATCATCTGTTCCCATTTGTGAGAATACGACACCAAAAGCAAAGTCTGATGTGTCTATTTCCATAAAAAATGGCTTAGAAAAATCAACGCAATACAAGATTGGTGCAGAAACAAAGATTGTCTTTAAAATTTTAAATGTTACTTTCACTTCTTGATTCTATTGAAGTTTGTCTTTACAAGTCAAATGTGTAAGTAGAGCTGCAACTTGAAAGAAGTCTTTGATGAAGATTCGATAGTAGTTGATAAATCCTAAAAAACATTGGACATTTCTTACCGTTTTTGGGATCTTACAATCGATAATAACTTGAACTTTCTTAGGATCTATCATAAGTCCATCATTTGAAATGATGTATGCTAAGAAGTCGACTTAAATAGTGTGAAATATATACTTTTTTATTTTGGCATAGAATCCCGTATCTCTTAGTTTTTGTAACACATGACGAATATGAAGTTCATGTTCTTTTATATTCTTAGAATAGATTAAGATATCATCTAAGTAATAGACAATAAAATCATCTAAAAACTCCCAAAAGACATCATTTATTAGATATTGGAATGTTGTTGGTACATTTGTAAGTCCAAAAATCATGATGTTGTATTCGAAATGTCCATACCTTGTTCAAAACGTAGTCTTCCATTCATCTCCTTCTTTAATGCATACCAGATTGTATGCTCCTCATAGATCTATTTTTGTATAGATCTTAGCTTGATTTAATTGATTAAAGAGTCTAGATATCAAAGGTAGCGGGTACTTATTCTTGATGGTGATTTTGTTGAGTCCTTGATAATTGACACACATCCACAATGATCCATGTTTTTTCTTCATAAATAAAATTAGAGCTCCTGCTAGAAATTTGAAATGGCATATGAAATTCTCGACCAAATTCTCTTCAATATACTTCTTGAATTTAATCAACTCATTTTGTGACAAATTGTAGATTGGTCCAACTGGTAGTTGTACTCCTTCTTGAAGGTCAATTGAGCAATCATAGGAACGATGTTCTGAAAAAATATCTGCATTTTTCTTCTCAAATACATCTTGAAAATCTTGATGTTGGCTTGGAATGCCACTTGAAGTCTTTCTACTAGTAGAAATAGGTGTAGCATAAATGATACAAGGTGATCCTTCTTTTGCAGCATCCAAGAAACCTCTTGCATCTACAAATACAAGTTTAATTGTACTAAACTTATGACTTTCTACTTCATTAACTATGCTCTTAGTTATACTTTCAAAAAAGTCAAGACTATAAGAAGTCCAATCTATTTTAGGGTTATATTTTTTTAGCCATGATAAACCTAAAATGATTGGATTGAAGTGAGATCTAATGATATTAAATATTACAAAGCTACTATGACCATTAATTGCTATTTCTATAGGAAAGATTTCATGAGTAATATCTCCTGAAGACAATAGATGTCCATCTATGACTTCTACATGAACAAGTTTAGTTTTCTTCACTAAACATATGTTATGCCTTTTAGAAAATTCTTCATCTAAGAAACATGTTGAGGCTCCTGAATCTAACAAGGCAGAGGATGTGTGATATTTATGTTCTAAAATAATATTTATTGTAAAACAAGGAGAGGGTTCTAAGGAGAGAATATGACCTTCACTAGGTGTTGTACAAGGTTCCAGCTGCACAGTGCCTATTGTAGCTAGATAAATTTGTTTTCTCACATACTATCTTCTTTGATAGCCATACTCTTTATTTTATGATTGTGTTGCTTCTTTGGACAATATTAAGGAGTGTGCTTAGATTTTGTATAATATAAGCATAATCCTTTTTGATGACGATGAGTCTTTTCTTGCTCAGTAAGAAGTTTGAAATGTACCGCATCAATTTACATATCATCTACATGACTAACAAGTGCAACATCATCCCACTTGATATCAGTTACAAGTTGTCAAAACTATGAAGCATAAAACGTTATTGATTGATTGTCTTATCACAAAATATAGATCTTGTTGGTTGCAACATGAATTCCATCATGTTCTCCATACATGGATCGAAACTCCACCAAAAAAAGCCTCGAGATTATTCAATATTAGTTCTTGTCGTTCAAGAAAAGATGAAAACCATGATAATGCTAAATCTAAAAGAAGCATACCAATGAATCTAACTTGCGATCTTGGAATTGGATAGCTTTGGAGTTGAAGTTCAATCTCAAGTTGTACTTGATTGATAAATCCTCTAAACTTTGATCTAGTGCCATCAAACTTTTCAGATAGGACAATTCTTAGTGCTTGAACACTGGAAGGATGTTCCACCATAGGAAAATGGACATGATTTGATGCAGATGTTGAAGCAACTCCAATCATTTCTATCTTCACTTCCAACCAATCTTGTTGCTTTTTGTGGTGAAAAATTGAGTTGATACATCACAAGCATTAATTCTCTCAATTGTTCTTGTATTTGTACCATTGTACTTTTCATTTCAGTAAGTTCTGCCATAATATTACTTAAAAAAGAGAAGATGTCTAATATCACTCAAGACAAATACAAGAGAAGACTTGAAAAAAAAAAAAAATACTAAGAATAATATCAATTTAGAAGAAGATAATCTGTAACTTCTAATATGCTTATGTCTTATCAAGAAAAATGGGTAATCTATTCTTAATCAAGATTAGACAAAGCATTGATATTATAAGTGCATTCTTATCAATCTCTCAAGGATAAGAACTTCATAAAAATAAATAAATAAGTGAGACTTTTTTCAAAGAAAGATGACAAAATAGAAATAACTAAATATGTATATTAAGAAAGAAACTAGAATGGCTATTGCCAAAAGACAAGAAAACTAGAGACCCTTGAAACTAGACTAGAAGCAAGAAAAGAGTTGACAAGAGTGAAAAGGCTTCATTCTTGCCTCTATATATACTATCTACTTAAGAGCTATGTGGTGATGTTTTATAGAACCTCCAAAAACGTGTTGACTTTGCACAACACGTATCTTAACTTGTAAGGTAAGTTTTCTATGTGGGCACCACATAATTAGCTTGTTCCGCAAGCTACCAATATATGTGGCACGTGGTTAACTTATTGACTAAGTTTCTAACCTATTAATTAAGTATAAATACATATAAAATCAAAGCAGTGTCTATAAAACTTCTAGGAAGCTTTTCTAGAAGATATTATGAAATTAATCTACTTTTACCTACTTCTACCTATTCATATCACCTAGGTAATAATTATAATAAATATTTATCCATGACAGCTTCATAAATATTGTTTTGACTTTACATGTATTTGTAGTTGATTGATAGGTTAAGAACTTGGTCAAGAAGCTAACCATGTATCATATATATTGGTAACTTGTAAAACAAGCTAACTATGTAGCATCCATATAAAAAACTTACCTTGTAAGTTAAGATACGTGTCATACAAAATCAATACATTTTTGGAGGTCCTATAGAATGTCACTACATAGATCCTAAGTAGAAAGTATATATAGAAGTAAGAATAGAGACTTCTTCACTCTTGTCAATTCCTTTTTCGTTTTTACTCTAGTTTCAAGAATCTTTAGTTTCCTTGTCTTTTGGCAATACTCATTTCAGTTTTTTTTTTAATATATATACTTTTTTATTTCTATTTCTTTGAAAGAGTCTCACTTCTTTATTTGCTTTCATCAAGTTCTTATCTTTGATAGATTGACAAGAGTACACTTATAATATTAGAGCTTTGTCTTTTTTTTTTTATTATTAAGAATGGATTATCCCTTTTTCTAGATAAAACTTAAGTGTATTAGGAACTGCGGATTACCCTCTTTTAAACTAATATTGTTCTTAGCATTTTTTTTCTTTTTTTGTTTTTAAGTCTTCTCTTCTATTTTTCTTGAGCAATATTAGACATCTTCTTTTTTTTAAGATATAGAAGAATTGCTAAGATGTTTATTAATAATACTTTTGTAACTAAAATTTGATTAATGTAGGAGATTGTTATATATATTACATCATCATGAATTGCCATATTGCTACTCAATGGAGATAGGACCGCCTATTCTATATTTAAGATTTTACTAGATTATAACAAGGCTCTTTTTCTTCAATTATTAAGAATTTTGACCATTTTGGATTTATTTGCATTTTTTTATTATTATTTGAGATGAACTTCTGATGTAATATTGTCATTATGTTGAGGTAGTTGATTATTCTTTTAAAAATATTTATGATATTAGTTGCTATTTAGAAGAGTTACAATAGTCTTTAGCAGAGATTTTCATAAAAGGTTTTGGCCATGTTTATCATTAATCTCTTCTATATTAACTTTTTGTACCAAGAATAGTAATAAAGTACATTAATTTTGATCTAAAAAAAATATTTTTCTTATAATTAACTTAATATAATATATTCTCAATGCCCTTCTATGCATTTTATTAAGATTCATCTTTATCTAAACAAAAATTCAAATTCCACATCAAATATTATTTCTAATTATTTTTTTATAAATTAGTTATTAATATTTTTTCTATATTTTTATTTTATTTATTTATTTATTTTTATTTTATTTATTTATTTATGTTTAATTTCAAAATTTGACTTTAATACATCCTTAAATGTCTAAATATAATTTATTTATTTATTTATTTATTTATTTTTATGGTTATGCCTTAATAAGTAGTTCTTTGAGCAAAATTAACTAACTTTTTTATATTATTCATAACAACAATACAAGTTCAGTTAGCCCACTTTATAGATAATTTTTTTTTTTTGTAAATTTTATTTCTTTATTTTTTGAAAAAATTGTAAAAAATATGTCTTGGCTCACAAACATGTCTTCAAAAAAATGCTTCTTTTGAGTCAAAATTTTTGTGATAGCAGCACAAGTTCAGCTAGTATACATATAATATAAATATAATTAAGAAATCTATTATTTAATATTTTGGCATACAAAACAAATTATATTTAAATTTTATATTTAATTTTTATTTTTATAAAAAAATATTCATTAATATATAATTATAAAAATATTATATGTCGTTTTATTTTATGTTTAAAATAGTTTAAATGTTTATAAAGAAATTCATATAATATATAATCTTTTAATCAAATTTAACTTTTCATTTTTAAAAATTATGTATATTTTTTTAGTTCTTAATTTTTTAAGAGTTTGAATTAAAGAAGTATTTTTTAAATATCTTGAAAAGTTTTTATTTTTCTTTTTAAATCATTATCATCAAATATATATATATATATATAAAAAACTAAAAATAGAATAAGTATATTTTTTCTAAAAATATATAATTATTAAAATATAAAAAAATTATATTTTACTATTGTTATTATTAAAGGTTTGTAAATGATTAATTTATAACTAAAAATATCTATAGAATATGCTTATAATAAGTAATGTATATAAATAAATAAATAAAATATTTTAAAATGATAAAAAAAAATTTAATAGTAATTTTTCTTTATATTAATTACTTAAAAACTAATAGAAAACATAGCAATTATCAAAAGAAATAGATTCTATACAATTCAAATACACTAAAGGAAGTTGAAAAAGATTAATATTTTTATTTTTAAAATTTTTTTATAAAGATTTTAGAATTTGCTTATTTAAATTATCATTTATTAATTATTAAACGTATAATAAAAAATTTAAAATAATAAAGTTTTGAAAATAATAAATATGATTTTTAATTTTAATAAAAAATTTGAAATAATAAAGTTTTGAAAATAATAAATATGATTTTTAATTTTAATAAAAAATTTAAAATAAAATTATTAAAATAAACATAAATAAAAATCTAATTAAAGAAATTCTATGATAATTCCTATTATACTTATTAGTTGTTTTAATAAGCTTAGTATAAAATGATAAATTAATAATTGATTAATAATTAAAATATATATTATTAAAGAAATGAATTCTATACAATAAATTTACCAATATACTCTTGAGATACTAAAGAAGAATACATAATCATTCAAAGATAGTATGGTATTAAATTAGAATGACTATTGCCAAAGACAAAAAAATTAAAAACTCTTGAAATAAAACTAAGGACAAGAAAGACATTAATAAGAATAAAGAAGGTTTCACTCTTGCTTTAATATATACTATCTAACTAGGAGCTACATGGTGACATTTTATAGAACCTTCAAAATATTGTTGTGTGGTAACACAGCTATATGGTGAAAAATATAAATATGGATGTTATTATAAAAGAACCTAATAGAAATATGTAGTAAGATATAATAATAAATTATAGAAAGATAATAAAAAATTTAGTCTTAATATTGGCTTTTGTAGAAGTGACTTCTATTTATTTTGTAGAGATATAAATGAGCCAAATCAAAGTAAATAAGATGAGAAATTAATATAAGTATGTTTAGAAGAGAGTAAAAAAATAGATTAAAGTAAAATTTATCTCAAATTATTAAAAATTGATACCTAGAGAGGACTAATAGTCAATTTGGATCAAAATTAGATCATGAGGCACAAAACTATACACCTATGGCGGATCTAGCATTCTTTTGCTAATCGGAGAATGAAATTTGAAAGAAAACTTAAGGAAAGATTTTTCAATATTAACTTTATATTATTTGGATTAATATTGAAATTTTGAAGAATTTTCAAATTTAATGATATATTTGGTAGATTTAGATTTTAATAAATAAAAACAAGTTTATAAATTTTAAGATTTTGTAAGTTTCATAGCATGTTTACAAGTGAAAATTAGTCAATTTTTTATTATGCTTGTTGTAATACATGTGAAAAATTTAAGGTCAATTGAAGAATTAGATTGAAGAATATGAGGAATTTTGTGGATTATGGTCTTAGATAATTGAGATTTAGAATTAGTGAAGGATTTTACAATTTGGCAATATTTTCTAGTTTAATTGAAGCAAAAATTGGTGAAAGTAATTTAGATTAGGATATCTATATACAATCCAAATTATAAAGCAATCAATTAATTCAAGAAGGAGAAATCTATATTGTAAGATCAATGTTTAAGTTGAAGAAAGAGAGTGGCTAATAACTAAGAGATTTTGGAAGCTTTTCTTGCTATTAGTATGTACAATCTTCTTCAAAAATATTGTGCTAGTTTCTAACTTAGTTGTTGTCAGATGTGCAAATTTTGAATCAAAATCAATAGTTTAATCATCAAACATTAAATTTTTAATCTACTCTAGGATTTTTAAGATTTATTTAAGATTTAGAAATTGATTAATAATTGATTAAGATTGATTTCGACTCTAGGATTTAATTAGGATTTAAGATTTGTCTAGGATTTAGTTAGGATTTTGTTTGGATTTGATTAAGATTTGATTAGAATTTGCCTAAGTTTTATTTAGGATTTTCTTAGGATTTTACTAGGATTCTTTAGGATTGATTTAGGATTTTATTAGGGTTTTATTTAATATTTGATTAAGATTCATTAAGATTTTAATTATGATTAAATTATAATTTAATTATAATTTATTTAAGATTTATTTAGAATTTCTATTTTTAGTATTTTAATTTTTTTATTTTAATTTTAATTTTTTATTTAAATATTTATTTTTATATTTCTTTAATATTTTTTTTTATTTTTTTAGATTAATTTCGGATTTTTTTTGTAATTTTTTTATAATTTTTTAAAATTTTATTTTAGATTGATTAAAGTTTGATTTGGATTTATTAAAGATTACTTAAAGTTTATTTAAGATTCTATTAGACTTGATAGGATTGTTGCATTTTTACTTATCTTTTGTAGCTAAGTGCCTAATACATATTTAAGCAAGAACATACCTAATATGACATAAGTGGTGAATCCAACGTGAAAGCTTGAGGTAGAAGGTCTTGAAGTTTATTTGTTTTTATTTTGATTTAATAGAAAATAAGAGCAATAATTTTGAAGGACTTATGGGAGGAGTTTTAAGTAGAGCTTCAAATAGAGCTTTTAGTAGAGTTTCTACTAAAAGACAAAGTATATACATGGATCCAAGTATTACAAGTATGTTTTAAGCTTTTACATTATTTATATAACAATAGCAAAGCTATGATGACAAAGAACCTTGGCAACCAAAGCATTATAAGTAGTGATTAACAAAGTTGACCAATTCAATGGAAGAGATATTTTAAAATATTTAAGGTGTTATATGCAAAAAATGGAATTAAATCAAGTTTTTTGAAAAAAAGATGATTGAGCTACTTGAGCTTACCTTGGTATTGAAGAAAAAGAACTATGTTATACTGATTATAAAGCATTATGGAAGTTCATGAGAAATGTTTTCATATATATTAAAAGATGAATATTTTTTGAAGGTCTTTCATTATGTTACTAAGAAGTTATTTATAGAATAGATTAAACAGCCTAATAAGAATTTATAAGCAATAGAGATATTAAAATAATTTAAAAGATAATATTTTTAATTATTAAAGATAGAAAAAGTTAACATTAAAGCTTGTCAACAAAATCAACCTACTTTAATTGTGTTTTGTAGTCTGATGGAGTAACTTCACTTACATAAGATAGTTGTCTTCTATTTCTTAACCATTATTTATCTATGGTTTTATTTTATCAAACTTTTATATATTTTTTTATTTTTTTTATTTTTTATTTATATAATTTTATAATTAATTAATTATTTTATTATTATTATTATTATTATATATATTATTTTACTTAATTAATTATTTATTTAAGCTTCTTAGCAAACATCTTGTAAGAATTTTTACATGCATCACTTTCTTCAGCAAAAGAATAACCATATTAAAATATTGATTACAACACTACTATTGCTTATTATTACATCCAAAAATATGTACAAGAATCCGTTTAACTTTGTTGCCTAACCACTACTAAAAATCAACTATCACCTTGCAACAACACGGCAAATCATGGCTGATCTACTATAATCATCAACTCTCAAGTCATGTTCTGCCCTTGTCACTACCAAATTGTCTCCATGTTCTCACAACACCATTGCTCTAATTTCCTACAATAGGAACGCCTTCACCTCACTGCCTCTTCTAAAACAGCCGTGCAACTTAGATCCATCAATACCAATCCAATGCAGTACCACCATTGTTTTTCTTCTACTCAACTTGAGCTCTTCTAAAATTGGCACCCCTTCTTTTTTCCAATTGGCAACATCCTCTATTGATCTAAATCTACTTGTATGTTCATAATCAATAACTTCTTTTCACAATAATCTTCATCTTCTTCTTCTTAGATTCTTTCAATCACTTCTCTAATTAAATCACAATTTGGTCTTTTATGTAACTTTGAAACAAATCGCTACCTTCTTCTACAATCTCCTCTTTTCTCATGAGCAAAAAACTCTCTGAGCAGCATACATATCTCCGACCAGATCTACCACTGCTCTACTTCCTTGTCTATGGCATATCACACCTTCTGCCACCTTGCCTTACCTCGTTGCCCTCATTAATTCTATTGCGTTTATATTATGGTATTCCATATCTTGTTTGCCCAATATTATTGACATAATCTGCCTAGTCTGAAATTGCCTAGATTATAACATATGCAATCCAGACTGGTCCAGCAAAGTAAATCACTGATTTGTGGTTTTTTTTTTTTTTTTTTTTTTTTAAAGACCTGGACACATGCTTATGAAAGATTTTTAAGGACTCTTTTAGAATTCTTTTTTATTCTATTCTTACTAAAAAATATTATGTTAATTTTTTTTTACTATTTTTACTATATTTTTCTATTTCTAAAGGTCCAAATAATGTATTTTTTATTATTTAATACATATTAACATAACACCATTAATCCTACTTAATCTAATTTTAAACCACAATCATTTCATCTACCATTATGATTGTAGTCAACTCTTAATACCTAAATAATACTTTATTTTAATAATTATCTTAGTTAATTATATCCAAACTTTTTTCTTCTTAATCCCATTGATTTATTCTAATATTTATTCTAATTACATTGTGAGTCATAAAGTTTGGCTTATAAAGCCAAAGAAGGTTGAATTATTTCTTTAAGCTGCCAATGAATAATTATAAGAAAAGTTAGAATTGCTTCTTGAAAACAAAGAAGAAAATGAAGGATTGACAACAAAGTAGAGAAATATTGAAGATGTACAGGATTTACTTGTAAAACAACAAAAGAAGAAGGAAAGGATTAATATTTCTAAAGTAGTACAAGCACCTAAAATTCAAGTGCATATAATATAGTTAACAATGCCTATTATTTAATTTCCAATATCTACATAAAAAAAAAAAAGATATAGAATTTGAAGAGATTATATGTGGAATGCAAGATCTTTAAATCAAATTAACAAGACTTAAAGAAAAGACTTCTAGAAATAATTTGAAGCTACTTCTAAACAAGAGTATGTACAAAGATGGATGTGATGCGACAATGCTTCTCATACTAGGAAGGATTGTAATGAATTTAATAATATGATACAACAAGGAATTATTTTTTAAAAAAATAGAAAGATGGCATTAAAGGATACAAGTGACCTCTTTCAAACCAATTTTTGCAAGGGAGTTATGAAAGTATTGATTCAAGCTTATTTAATAACACATGGAGTAGCAACACAAGAAAGTAAAAATTATGGAGCTAGGGTAGATGATAACTTTGATGGAAATATAGTGATAAGTAGATTTTAGACTTCTATTATTTTTATAATGTAAAAAAAAAAAAAAAAAAAAAAAAAAAAAAAAAAAACTCAAAAAGTATTAGTGAAAATTGTAGCTATAATATGTAGTATAATAGGTTAAAAAGATCTTGTATAGGCTATTTTAATTCATACATATATTACTAAGAGCCAATATGAAGCTTTGATGGAAGATAATAAAAGAAAAAAAATTGATGATACAAAAAAAAGAAATTCTTCTAAGAAGCAAACTTGAAGAAATAAGGCTTATGAAGCAACTTCATAAGAATTGCCTATAAAGAATACTTTAATGACATTGGATGAAAAAGCAAAAGAGAAAAAAGATAAAAATAAATCAATAGCTTATAAACTACTCTTTGATATTAAAGCAACAACACATTTAAAAGAAGTGTTGAAAGAATGTGTACTAAATGCTAAGATAGAGTTCATATTTAAAGAGATTTTAGAAATTACAATGAAAAAGTTTTATAATGTTATTATTGATAATATTGAAAAAAAAATAATTAATAGATAAAATTGAAATGAGTTATGCTATTGATACAAGGATATATAAAGACAAAGAAGAGATTGATAATGATAATAAAAAATTACCAAGTGAAAGGAATGGTTATAATCAACAAGTATATTTTGAATATTATAGTGATAAAAAAAATAAAAACTATAAGCTATTATACTCAAAAACATTGAATAAGGGCAACTAGAAAAATATTGATGAAGGTGGAAGATATAAAAGAATCAATTGTTGCTTTAATTGACCATAGTTCCAGAATAAATCTTATATCTAAGGATTTTTATAAAAAGCTGAGGTAGCCAATTGATATGGAGTATGGATGGGCAATACAAGCAACTAATAATACAAAAGATAAATTATATAAAGCTTGCCTAAATTTTAAAATCTTAATTGGACATGTTGCAACAAAACAACATTTTTTTGTTCAAGATACAACATTTTATCAAATGATTTTAGAACAACCATATATTATGGCAATACAAATGGAAACAAATTTGTTTTATGATGGTTTAGCCTTTGGATAGATACATAATAAAAATAAAAAGAAAGTGGTATAATTTTTAATTATGTATCAAAGATATGAATCTCAAAGAACTAAAATTTCAATACACTCTTATATCATTCAAAAAGACTAGAAAATCAATCAAGGATGATATAATATCAAACTAGAATGGCTATTGCTAAAGACAAAAAGACTAAAAGTCTTGAAACAAGACTAAAGACTAAAAAGGCATTGACAAGCATGAAAAAGGCTTTATTCTTACCTCTATATATATTCTTAATTAAGAGCTATGTAGCAATGTCTTATAAGACCTCTAAAATGTGTTGACTTTGCAAGAAACATATCTTAACTTACAAGACAAGTTTTTTATATATACTCCATATAGTTAACTTTTTTTGTAAGCTATCAACACGTCGTTAACTTATTGATCAAGTTTCTAACCTACCAATCAACTACAAACATATGTAAAGTCAAAGCATCATCTATGAAGCTTCTAAGAAGCATCTCTAAAAACTATTATAAGATAAATTTATTTTTATTTATTTCTATTTAATCATAAAGATATATATTAGAATAAATATTTATATCTATGACATTCTCTCCTTTTTAAGGACGATTTCCATAAAGAGCAATCATCATATGTTAAAAAAATCAAAGATATGGAAAATTATATTTATCACATAATTTGATCTTTATTTTTTTTGAAGATGGTTGATAGGTCCTTTCAGACATTGATAGTGTCCTATACTAGGGCATGAAGACCACCTTATTATTTGATTGTTGTTTAAGCCTTTATAACTCCCTTCAAATAAAACATTTGAAATATTATCAAGAGTTGTTCCTACCTCTAATAAAATCAAAAAATATTGAAAGTCTCTTCCAATGTCATGATACCAAACATGTTGTATCTTACCATCTATTCAAAAAAAAACATGTTTTTTAGTATCTTCATCTAAATTATGTCATCTTAAAATTTATAACAATTGCAATGTCTTATTCAGTAAATCAGCATGTAGAAGCTCATGAATTGAATCTACTAGTTATTGGTTCTTCATCTTTTTAGTGTCACAAATATACAAAAGTTATAAATAAGAGTAGAAGATAGAATGCTATCTTTCCTGGATCTTGTTTCTTTTATAGAAAAGATTTACTATTCTTTATCTTAATTTTCATAGATATTATTGATAGAAAATCTCAATCTTCTTTATTGTATTTATAAGATTCTTTGTTGGTTTTCATGTATATTTATTAATATCATATCCGCATCAATGAACAAGATATTCTAATCTATTTTAGCACCACCTTGAATCTAAGACTTCTCCTATCTTGAACTCTTGATTATTATCCACTTTTATAGGAAGAAGTGGCATTTATTTTTTTTCCAAGATATTTATTATCTTATATGATTCAAAGAAAGATATATGAAATATAGGATGAATCTTTATAGACTTTGATAGATATAATCCATAAGCAACAGGATTGACTTGTTCATTAATAAAAAAAGAACTAAGCTTACAATAGTCTAACTTGTCACAAAGACAAGTAGTCTTGATATTGTAATAAAGTAGCCATATTTTGTCACCCACATTGAATTATGGTTGTTCCTTACAATAAGCATCCGCATTGATCTTTTGTCATTCTTGAGCTTTGTTTAGTTGTCTCTATATTATTGTATGTAGCTCTAATAAATGATTTGTAAAATCTTATATTATAGAATTATCAACTTTTTAAAAGTCAAAAGTATCAAATTATAGATGATAACTATAATTGATAAAAAAAAAAGTGTTTATTGAATAGAAAAATATATTAAATTATTATATTCAAACTTCGCCAATAACAAAAGAGTTGTCCAATTATTTTGATGATAATTGATAGTATACCTCAAATGCTACTCTAGAACTTGATTCACCCATTTTGTTTGCCCATCATTTTGAAGATAAAAAGCCAAAGAGAGCTTTATATTCACCTTCAAAATCTTAAAAAGGATTCTCCAAAATCTTGATATAAATTGAGTCTTCCTGTTTGATATAATATATTTAGATAATTTATGATAATAATAGATATTATCAAAAAAAAAACTTAGCTATTTCTTCATATGTGATAGATTTTTTATATTATATAGAATGTGCCATCTTAATAAAAAAAAACTACTATCATGAATATAAAAACATATAAATTTGAGATTAGAAGATTCATAATAAAATCTATAGAAATAAAAGACCATAATTATTTTAAAATAGATAATAGCTAAAGAAGTCCATAAGATCAATGATAATGAACTTTGAATCTCGAACAAATATCACATGATTGTATAAAGTCTTTCACTGTCTTCTACATTTGAAGTGACCAAAAATATCTAGATATTAGGTCTAAACTCTTCTTGTATTCAAAATATGTGGCTATTGAAAAGTCATGATGAGCTTGAAGAATATATAATTGTACTTTTTCTTTTGGAATATGTAATTGTTCTTCAAAGTAGAATAGATTATTCTTGAACTCAAAATTTAAAATATTATGAGACTTAAAATAATTATTTTTGATATCATAAATAAGAAGATCAAAAGATATACTTAATTGAATTTGCTTGAAAAAGATTTAATTAATATTCAATATTGATTTTATTGCTCAAAGATGAAAATGCTCTCGCTTCAAGAAAATTATTCTTTATTGATCAAAAGCTATATTTCTTTCTTTTGGTACAAGATAAGAATATTTAAAAATGACATCTAATAAACCTTATTATTTTTTGGATCTATAGGTGAACTTGAAATAAAATCTTGATAAAGATATACTCTAATGGACTTTGCGATGATTCAAAATACGTATCAATATGAAGTATTAGTAGTTTTTATAATTTATATACACATTAATTAGACTAGAAGCACCTTCTAAATAATGATACCATTCTTGAAATAAATCCACAATTACAAGAAGCTCTTTTTTGTGGATCTTATAGTTAATTTCAATAACTAAAAAAAAATTAGAATAAAAAGCTATCACATGGAGCTTATCATTTGCCTCCATTTGTGATAAAATATCACCTATAGCAAAGTCTAATGCATCTATTTCTATGAAGAATGCCTTGAAAAAATCAATGTAATACAAAATTGGTATAGAAAAAAGTATTATCTTCAAGGCTTCAAAAGATATTTCAACTTTTTTGCTCTACTCAAGTTTGTCTTTATATGTCAAATATATAAGAAGAGCTGCAACTTAAGAAAAATTCTTGATGAAGATTTAATAATAATTTTCAAATCTCAAAAAATATTGTATATTTTTTATTATTTTTGGAACCTTTCAATTCATGATAGTTTGGAACTTCTTAAGATCCATCATTAATCCTTTATTGGAAATAATATATCTTAAGAATTCAACTTGAATAGTGTCAAATATATACTTTTTTATCTTTGCATATGTAATTTTTCTTAATACAAAATAAATATAAAATTTATATTTTTTTTATATTCTTAGAATAGATTAAAATATCATTTAAATAACAAACAAAAAAATCATCAAGATATCATTCATGAGATATTGAAAAGCAATTGATATATTTTTTTAAGTCCAAAAAATATGATATTATATTCAAAATATTCATATCTAATTTGGAAAGAAATCTTCTATTCATCTTGTTCTTTGATATGGACCAGATTGTATGCTCTTTGTAAATCTATTTTATATAGATCTTTGCTTGATTGAGTTAGTGAGAAAGTCCTAAAATCAAAGATAGATGGTACTTATTCTTAATAGTGATCTTATTGTGTCCTCAATAATCTATACATATCTGCAAAGATCCATCTTTTTTCTTCGCAAATAAGATAAGATCTCTAGCTAAAGATTTCAAATAGTATATGAAGTTTTTAATTAAATTCTTATCAATATACTCTTTTAGTATAGTCAACTTATTTTTCAATAAGTTATAGATTGGTCCAAATAGTAGTTGAGCTCCTACTTGTAGATACACCATTTCCAACAATTGAATAAGAAAGAGTTCAACTATAATATTCAATTGAATAATCATAGGATTGATGTTTTAAAAGAATATTTGGATTCTTTTTTTAAAAAACGTCTTAGAAATCTTGATATTGGCTAAGAATATCACTTGATATCTTTCTACCATCAAAAATGAGTATGGTATATATAATAAAAGATGACCTTTCTTTTTCATATATAAAAGCTCTTCAATCTACTAATAAGAGTTTGGATGTACTAGTCTTATCTATTTTTACTTCTTTATTGAAATTTTGGATTAAACTATAAAAAAACTTAAAGTTACAAGAAATCCAATTTATATGAAGATTATATTTTTTTAACTACAATAATCTTAAAATAATTAGATTGGATGAAGATCTTATTATATTAAATATTATTATATTATTATGATCTTTAATTGCTACATATAAAAAAATAATTCCATAAATAAAATCTTCAAAAGAAAAAAATAAAAATCTATGATTTTTTACATATACAAATATAGTTTTCTTGACTAAAGATATTTCTTATTTCTTGATAAAGTCTTCATCTATAAAACAAGTTGAGGCTTCTATATCTAATAATGCAAAGACTTTGTGATTTTTAGGTCTTAAACATATATCTATTGTAAAACGAGATGAAAGATTTGAAAAGAGAATAGAACCTTTAGTAGATATTGTATATGATTCGAGCCGCATGGTTTTTACTGTAGCTAGAAAAACTTGTTTTTTGACATATTGTCTTATTTGGCAATTGTACTTCTTATTTTGTAATTACATTGCTTCTTTGGAGAATATTAAAGAATGTATTTAGCTTTTCTATAATTTAAAGATAAACCTTTTTTATGACGTTAAGTCTTTTTTTACTTAGTAAAAGATTTAAAACATATTGTATCAATTTATATAGATTCTAATCTTGATAAATAAAATTTTAAAAACTTAAGAATTGCCATTATTAATTGATTTATTTTTCTCCAATCAAGTCTCTTTTTATGTTTTTTAAATAATCAATTGTCACATATAATAGCTTGAATAATAAATTATTTTAAAGATTTTACTTTTGATATTATCAATAATAAATCTTTGACATTATTCTTTAATCCATATTAAAATTGATTGATAAGGGCTTTGTCATTCTTGTCTATGTCACAAGTAAGGTTTTGGAATTTAGCATATATGGTAAGTAATTTTGATCTTTGTTGTAAAGATAAGTACTTAGTCTTTGCTACTCTTTTTTATTCACTATGTCTAAATGTAGCTGTAAATACTTCTAAAAATTAATTCAAATTATAAAAGATTCATGAATCTTTTTCTATTAATAATATAAATTAAAAGAGAGTACTTCTAAATAGAAAAGCACCTATGAATCCAACTTTAGTAAATCCATCAAGATATTGGAAGAGATGAAATCTTATATAGAGCTTGACTTATTGCAAAAATCATTGAAATTTTGATCTTCTTCTATCAAATTTATTGAGCATACTAATCCTTCTCCCCATCGTACTTGTAAAAGTAAAACTTTCTGGATTTGGTTGTGAGATTGATCTCCTTGCTTTGTTCAATTACACATCTTCTTATTGTAGATTTTGAACTTCCTCCATAGGAGTAGGATTAGTATTTTTGTGGTTGACACTCATGATGCATGAAATTTCCATTCTAAAAGTATTGAAAAGTTTATGAAGATCTACAATAGTTGCAAATCTATTCTCACTTCTATTAAGTGTATCATTAATGATTATTTCTTCTATTTCAAACAACTTAACAAATTCATAAGTTAAATTAGAAGAAAATAATATGCAACCTCTAATATCAAATAAAAAATTTTACAAAAAAGAATATTTTTTCTTCTTTAAGAAAATAAATTAATATTAAATAATTAAAAAATATATTTAAAAGTAGATAATTTGTAACCTTCAAAATACAACAATATAAGTGAAATAATCCACTCACTTTTAAAACAAGATAAGAATAATAAGTTAATATTCTTGTCAAAATGTCAAAGATATGAACCTCAAAGAACAATAATACCAATATATTCTTGTGTCACTCAAAAAGACTTAAAAATTACTCAAAGGTGATATAATATTAAATTAGAATGGCTATTGCAAAAGACAAAAAGACTAGAAAGTCTTGAAATAAGACCAAAGACTAAAAAGACATTGATAATAGTGAAGAAGGTTTCACTCTTGCCTCCATACATACTCTTAATTAAGAGCTACATGGCAATGTCTTACAAGCCCTCAAAAATGTATTGACTTAACAAAATACATATCTTAATTTACAAGACAAGTTTTCTTTTTGCACCACATAATTAGCTTGTTTTACAAGCTACCAACGTGTGGTTAACTTGTTGACTAAATTTCTAATCTATCAATCAACTAAAAATAAATGTAAAGTCAAAATAGCATCTATAAAGCTTCTAAAAAATATCTCTAAAAAATATTACATAATAAATCTATTTTTATTAACTTCTATTTAATCATATAGATAATTATTAGAATAAATATATATATCCGTGATACTATGCCTTATAATTATGAATAAAATTGAGATAGGTTGAAAGAAAAACCATTACCAAAAGTTATTAAAGAATTTATGGATTTTGAAGAAGTACCACTATAAAATAGGATTATGGAGATACAAAAGAGTAAGTATTCTTACAAGATGTATGTGCCTTTGATACAAATTTTATTAGTATTTTTTAAAATAGAAGTATTATATTCTTTGAGGTTAATTGCATCTATTGAATTAGCACACAATAATAAGATTGTAGAAATTTATCCAAAAAAGGTTTATTCTATACTTAAAACTTTTCAAGAACCAAAAGGTATTGTAGAGATAAAATATATAATAATCGATAAGAAGAATAAACTTGTTGTTTGATATTTATAAGAATATTCTATATAACAAATAGAAGAAGCATTAAAAAATATTTAAGAGATCTAAAGAATATTGAACATCATTGTATAAAAGAAACTTTTAAAAAATTGAATATTGGATGCAATGGTTTGTTTTACTAGCAAAAATTGAATATTTTCAAAAAATTCTTGCAAAATAAGATAAATCGTTTGTTTTTGGAGCTCATAAAATATGATGTGTGAATCCTAATATTTTTGCTCCTATTGTTATCTTCACAATATCACATATGCTTTAGAACTTAAGACCAATTCTTATGCCAAAAGCATACTTGCCTAAATTAATAGAATTATTGAAAAAAAGATATAAATAAAGATTTTGAAGCCTTATTTTACTCCATATTCTACTCATTGGTTTACGATGCCTAAGAAAAATAGATCATTATATTTTATTCAAGATATATAGCTAATAAATGTAGTAACTATTAAAAATACAGGTATAAGATATTTAGTAGATGAGTTTGTTGAAGCATTTACAAGAATGGTAATTTATTAAATAAATTATTTATATTTAGGCTATAATCAATTTTAACTTCTATATAAAAATAAAAATCTAATAATGATGAGAATGCCACTTGGATTGCTTAAAATATATATTCTTCCATAAAGTGCTACAAATTCAATTGCACATATGTATCAAATGAACAAGATATTAAGAGATTTTATTACTAAAAAAATTATAATTTTTTTAAATAATATTTCTATTAAAGATATAAAAAAGAAGAAAAAAATGAAACTTTAGATTAAAAAAAAGTTATTGCAAGTATATTATTGATCATATACAAGATTGTGAAAATATTTTATCTCAACTTGAAGAAGTTCATCTTATACTTTTGAAAGTAAAATCTACATTTGGAGTACAAGAAGTTATTATTATTAGATATTTATATAGATTTTATTAAAAAAAATTGAATTCAAGCCAAGTTGATGAAATTAGAAGGTTGAAAAGCAATCTTTTCAAGAAAAAAAGAATTGAAGTTACCAAATAGAATAAAAACATCAAAATCTACTTAAGTATCAAATGACCTACTTCTTCAACCTTGATGCTAGTTTTCTACAGCCAATATCTCATTTTCACACTATTCAATTATTCTCAAATTTTACACATATATAGCAAATCAAATCTTTTACCTTCATACATAAATTTCACTCTAATCCAATAAGTAAATTGCTGAAGATCTTAGAAAATCTAATTACTCTTCAAAGTCCAATTTCTGAGACCTCAATCTACTTGAAATTCAATAACCTTCAATTCAATCGTATGATCAAGCTCAAACTTATAGCATACACTCCAAATAATTATTTTTATAAGTCTTTAAAATTTAAAATACAGATCTACTACTAAATTTATGAAATTTTCTAAAATATAGTATTCCTTTTATTTCATAAATTCTAGAGTCATCCAAAACAACCATGACTTTGCAAAGCTCTTATAAAGTCATTACACACTTAAATCACTCAAAATCAATGCCTAAAAAAATCCTATCAAGTTTTCTCTCAAATTCCACTCTTCGATCTATAAAAGAACTCCAAAGTCACCATAGGTGCATGGTTTTGTACCTCAAGGTCTGATTTTGACCTAAATTGACAACCAATCCTCTTTAAGTATCAATTCTTGGCTTTTTGAGGTAATTTTTACTAAATTCTATTTTTAATTCCTTCTTGTACATGTCTATAATATTTTATTTTCCAATCTACTTAGTTTTGCTTTATTTATGATCCTACAAAGTAAATAAAAGCCTATTTCATAAAAAGGCAATAATATTACCTTTTAGTTTTATTATCTTTTTGACTATTATCTATTTTTTAAGATATTATTTATAAAATTTTAAAATAAGATCTTCTATAATATAATATTTTTTTTCTTTCTTTTATTTGTTAGCTATGTTGCATCACAACATTCTACCTCATCTAAACTTGTACATCCTTTGGCATGTACCAAGTTTTCCTCATTATATTAATATAGAGTATTCTTTGTCTTGGTCAAATTTTTGATCTTCAATTTGCTCTTCTTCTCCCATCTCAATGTCTTGTAATGGATTTTTTTTCATTAAAACTTTTGTTTTTATCTCTTTATTTAAATAACTTAATTCTCTTATCTGCTCTAGGTATCTTTAGTTCTGTACTATCAAGTTCTTGTAACAAATATGTTCCATTGTTATATACTTATTTGACAACATAAGGCCCAAACCATCTCCTTGCAAATTTCTTTGCCATATTATGTTGGTTGTTCAAACTACTATTATAAACCAACATCCAATTGCCATTTTGAATTAGTTTTGGATGCAATTGATGTTTTTTGTCAAACCTCTCTTTATTTTTTTTCCTTGTCTCTTTTAACTTCTTTATAGCTATTTCAATGTCCTTGGATCTTCTTTTAAGTTGTTAAATTTGTAATACTAATAATTCTTCTCTTATTAAATCATCTTTCAAAGGTAATACATTCCATGTTGATACAACCTTCTCTATTGGCATCACCAATTTTTGTCCATACATCAATTCTACTGGCATATATCTTATAATTATACTATAAGTTGTACAATCTGCCTATAATACAAATGGTAATAACTTAGGCCAATCACTTATCTTGCCTTTGCATGCTTTAATCAATGCTTTAACAATTAGAAAGTCCCTACGTTACTCTTATCATTTCCTTCTGGATTATTTGTGATTGTTAATGCAAGTCTAATGTCCATCCTTCCAAAGAATTCTTGTACTTCATTTGTATTTAATTCCCCTCTATTTACAATGATTTTTTTAATACAACTAGACCAAAAAATAATTTCTTTCAATATAAATTGATATATTCCTTCCATACTCTTTATTCAAAGTGCTCTTCTCTTCACTTGATTTGTGAAATCTTCTTAAGCAAATACCAAATATTTCTTTTGTCAAAATTCCATTGGCATTGCAATTGAATCAACCACTTATTTATAATAAATTATTAATGGATATGTTGGATGTAATCCATCTCAATGATATATGTTTGAATATATTTGACAAGTCTCTCAAGATCCTACAAAATCCTCTACATCCTTATACATGCCCTTCCACCAATATTTTTTTTTACCTTTGCAAATATTATCCAAATGCCTCAATATCCAGCCTACCAACTTCCATGAAATTCTTTAATGATATTTTATTGAATGCCATAGTCACATATAATCGATTGTAGCATTCTATTCCTTTACTTTGAATACTTCCATAAAAATCCATCTTAAAAAAAATATCCATAAGCCTTATATCCATAAGCCTTCCTTCCAATTCTTTTAAATTCATAATTTGTCCAATCTTCTTGCCACTTTAATGTACTTAAATACTTTGTAATGTACAATCATTCACCATCATATAACTCCTCCAAAAATACTTCAAAGGGTGTAGTTAAATACAACTATTTTCTTTTTGTACATGAAGTTGAATAAAAGTTAGTGCTAATATTTTCTTTATCATCAATCATATCTTCTTTATCATCATATTGTGCTCATGACAACATATCTGCAATCACATTATTTTTTCTCAAAATATGCTTAAATTCTGAATTTATAGACTTTATATATGCTATCTACCTTAACATTGCAATATCCAATGTTAAACAATTAGCAATCCTACCTAATAGTAGTAGACATGTCCTTCCACCAATATTTTTTTTCCATTCAACAATCTCAGTTGTATCAATTACATATTCTTTTTTCATTTTTCATTGCAGTTACTATGTTCCATAATTCTCTCTTGATTTGTGCATAAGTCCTTTGACAATGATTTAAAATCTTTGCTCTAAATCTAACTACATATCTATTTCTCTCTTCATCATCTTGTCTAATTGTCCACTCAATACCTGTTGGATTAGCATCAACCATCAATATCACTGGCCTCCCTAAATCATAATTGATCTTTCTCGAAGTTGGTGGTAAAGAAAGAAGTTTCTTCAACTTTTTTATTGCCTTATTTTGCTCAATTTTCCATTGAAATTTAAATCCCTTCTTTAATAAATAATATAATGGTTCTGCTATATGTACAAAATATAAAATCCAAATGTAGTAAAAAAATAAATTATTCCAAAAACCTTCAAACCTTTGATGTATTTGAATATTCTTTCATCCTTTGAATTACATTTATTTTATCTATTAATGATTTATGTTTGTATAATCCACACATATGTCCTACCACCAAAACTTTTTTTTATTCTAAATATTAATTTTACTCTCGATAAGATTAAATGAACCTCTTTTAATCTTACCAAAATCTTTTTACAATCATTAATATGATCTACCATAAAATTTCTACATCCCTTTGAATCCAATGTTCCATCCATTTCTTCTTCTTTACATTCCTTAATTGGCACATCATCTAAAAAAGATATTATTTTCTTTGGAATAAAATCTCTTAATATCTTATGCATTTCATTTATCATATGTCCCACTGTATTTGTAGCCTTTTGTGGTAATGTACACATTCTAACCAATTTCAATGGCATCTTCATAGTTGTCAAATCTCTGCTTTATATTGCCAATTGAAATTGATCATATCTCAAATAAAAATTATACATAGAAAAAATTATTTTTTTTACAAATGCTTCTACAAATTTATCTACTATTGGATTAGAATTCATGATTCTAAAAGTCACTTTATTTACCAATTACATATCTTGAATAAACCTCAATTTTCCATTTTTCGTAGATATCATAAACAAATGATTAAAATATAGTGTAATAGATGGTTCTAAAATTTCCATCTTAATCTTCTTATTGAATATTTCAATAAGCTTAGGCAAATGGGCTTTTGGAACTAAAATTGATCTTAAATTCTATGGTGCATGTGGAATTATAAAAATAACCATAGGTGCCACCATATTTGGATCCACTTATCTTGTTTCATTTGGTTCAAATAAAAATACCTTGCCATATCAAAAAAAACATCTCTTTGAAACATCTTTCCTCATCTTCTGTCAAAAAGTCCTTATAGCCAATCTTCAATCCATCTAATGTCAAATTATTTTTAAATTTACGCCCTATTTTTCTTGGATCTCTCATATTACATTGCATAGAAGCTCTTTCAATCCTTTTCTGACAATCCAATAGTAGTGACAATGCCATTGATTTAACCTTCTTAGTAATAGTCTTGTACTTACTTTCTACCTTCACATCATATCTATCAATTTATTCTTTCATCTCATTATAAAATTCCTTAGATTGCACATTTATTACATTATCATCACTTTCAAAATCCAAATCCAATAATACTTACAATTCATCCATAGTATCACCAAAGTCACTTTCTTCAAATACTTCCAATATGTATTTATCTTCAACAAGCACTCCACATTTCTTCAACTCATATTCCATATTTTTGCTGTTTTTTTTCTCTATTTTTTTAAAAATATATATATTTTCAAATAAAAAAAAATTATCTCGTGATAATCCAACAATGGCCTCATTTCTTCTAAGAAGTGGAAAGCCATCATTCCTTCTACCATTACAACTCTACTTTACAATGGCATGTAGTGAAAATCCCTCATATGTTTATTTCTAAATTTCCTAATAACCTTTGGCAAAGGTTGCTCTTTCAAACTTCCATAATTTTTCTTATAATTAGCATATATTATTAAAAATTACATTACTCTTATTCCATCTTAATTCCTAATCTGAGCGTATTCTAATTCATTATCTATAAACTTTGTTTCTATGTGAATAGCCATACTATAAGGTTGTTCTAGAATGATAGGATAAATAAAAATATCTTGCACAAAGAAGTTTTTTTCATCACTAACATCTCTTATTATAACCTTTACATTTGGACATGTCCGATATAATTTTCCTCGTGAATTGCTTGCTGCTAAAATCATCCATCCATGTTTAATGTCAATAGGCCACTTTCTCCTTTCATACAACTCTTATGACATCAAATTGATCTCTGAACTATGATCAATCAATGCTACAATTAGTTCTTCTAAATCTTCTAATTTTACTAAAGTTTTTGTAATAGTTCTTACTCAATGATTTCTAGAATAATGACTAGATTCTTGAGTCACATTTTTCTTTTTTGTAAATCTTACTTGCAAAACATCTCCAAAATTTTGTATTCTATCTTCTTCATCTTCATTGCTTTCTATTGTTCTTATTCTTCATGCATTTGATATCATAGTATCTCCTATAGATTGCTGCTTTTTCTTTATTGTATCAATAATAACTTCATGAAATTCTTGCTTTGTAATTCCTAAAATTTCATCAATCGTAAATTCAACCTTTCTACTTAAAATCTATTCTTCCAATATCTTCTTCAAATTTGTAGTAGCTTCAATATTTGATTATAATTAATAAGCAGAAAGCTCTTTTTTTATAATTTTTTTTTTTTTTGTAGAAATTTTCTCTATTATCTCTTCATGCATAAGATTCCTTTATTATCATACTTTTTCTCCTTAAGTAGTTTTTTTTATGGCCCTTTATTATTTTCATCTCTCATTTGTTTTTCTTCTATTAATGTTTCATATTGATTCCTTGCAATATGAGCATGCTTTAATAATCCATCCACTTGATCATCTCATTCAATAATTTTTCAAGTGTTATTTCTAACATGCTTTAAATCATCTCTAATAATTATTTTTTTTAATATAATTAATTTTATTCAACCACAAAGAATTAGATTTTCTTTGAAATTCTAGATTTATACCAAAACATTTGCTTGGATTTGATTCCACCCAATATGTTGATACTTCATTACTTGAGATTGTTTGCAATTTAAAAGCATCTTCCACAAACACCTTCACTCTTTCTTTACAAAAATTTGTCTCTAGTTTTTTTTCACTCTTCTTTGAGTGTATCATACTATCTTTGAAAAAAAAAAAAACCCTTTTACATAGGGCCTTTGTAAAATCCTCACATTCCCTTCTTCAATGATTTATACTATCATACCACATGCACCTATGCACTATATCTCCTATTATTCCTAAAAACTTTTCTTGTTAATATTCCTGATAATTAATCCTTTTCTTCAAGTTTTACAAATTTTATTTACAAATCTTTCATCCCTCATATAATTACATCAATGTCCATTTCTTCTTTCTTTGATGTAATTATTTAAGATTGAATCATAGATATAAAATAGATAATAGGCATTTTTATCTTAGATGCTTGCAATAGTCTTTAAATATCTATTCTATTCTTTCTCCTTTTACTTTTTGCAAGTAATCCTATTGCTTCTTCTACTTCCTTCTAATTTATTGTCAATCTTTCATCTTTTTTTTTATTGTGCAATAAGACTTCCAATTTTTCTTATAACTCTCTATTAGCTACTTGAAGAAAAAGCTCTACTTTACTTAAATCCAATAATTACCTCTTTATCTTTGATAAATAAAAATATTCCTTTTTAAACTCTCTTAATAATTTTATTGCTAGAAGATCCTTCTTTAGACTTTTAATCCATTCAAAAAATGACTTCTTTGTAATCTTGTCACTATCTTCAAAAAAAAACTCATCCTTCAATGTTAAAGAAAATTTCTCCTATGAACCTCAAAAATGTACTATAAAGGACTTTACTTAATTTCTTATCTTTGGTACAAAGGCTAATTCAAATAATTGAATCATCTTTCTTTCTGAAACATGTTTCAACTCCATTTTTTTTTATAATACCTTAAATATTTTGTAATATCGTTTCCTTCAAATTGATCAATCTTGTCCACAACCACCTATAATGCTTTATTTGTCATACCTTCTTTGCAATCTTTAATATGTTGTTGTTGCGTAAATAAGGCAAAAATCTCAAATATGCTTACATAGTTGAGATCAAAATATATAAGTTGTCTTCAACTAGTACTACTACTTGTAGCTCTAATTTAAGAACCACCTATATTTTCTCCTTCAATTCTCTTACCTTTTCTTTTCCATAACTCAAATAATCTAATAATACCAAATATCTTCTACTTCAAGTCTTTTATGTCAGATTCATCAAATATATTGTATTATATAAAGTCTTGCTTGAAAATGCATTTGGCACCTGGCTGTGAAAAATAGAATGGTAATTACAACAACAAAATCCTAACTCTAATAGAATTTTAAATAATTCTAATTAAATCTTAATAATACTAAATAAGATTTAATAAAATTCAAAAGAAACCTTTAAAAAATTATAAAAGAAATAATAAAAAAATCTTAAAAGAGTCTAAAAGAAATTTTCAATAAATCTTAAAAGAATTCTTAAGAAATTCTAAAGAAATATTAAAATAATTACAAATATATCTTAAATAAATTTCAACCAAGTCCTAATTTAATTCTAGTTGAAATCCTAATAGACTCCAATAAAATCTTAGGCCAAATCCTAAATCTTAATCAAATCCTAAACTCTAAATCCTTAATCAAATCCTAACTAAAATCTAACCAATTCAACCTAATTCTAGCATAGTTTAGAACCTCAATATCTATTCATTAAACCATTGATCTTACTTAAAATTTTATATACTTTTCAAAAACTAAATTTTCAACAAGAATATGAAATTTGAAGAAAATTGAAGTTATCAAATAGAAGAAAAATATCAAAATCTACTTGGATATCAGCCAGCCTCCTTCTTCAATCTTAATGCTAGTCTACTAGTACCAATATCTCCTTTGTACATCATTCAATTTTTTTCAAATTTCACATATATATAGCAAATCAAGTCTTTTATCTTTATACATAAATTTTGCTCTAATCCAACTAATAAATTGCTAAAGATCTTAAAAAATCTAATTACCTTTCAAAATCTAATTTTTGAAACTTCAATCTATTTTAAATTTAATAACCTTCAATTCAAATATACGATCAAATTCAAACTTATAGCATACACTCTAAACAACTATTTTTATAAGTCCTCGAAATTTGAATTATAGATCTATTACCAAACTTATTTAATTTTTTAAAACGTAATATCCTTTATATTTCACAAATTTCAAAGTCACCCAAAACAACCATGACTTTGTAAAGCTCTTACAAAATCATTACACACTCAAATCACTCAAAATCAATTCCCAAAAAAACCCTATCAATTTTTCTCTCAAATTCTACTCTTTGATCTGCAAAAGAACTCCAAAGTCACCATAGGTACGTGATTTTGTACCTTAAGATTTGATTTCGACCCCAATTAACAACCAATTCTCTTTGGATTTCAATTCTTAGCTTCTTGAGGTAATTTTAGTTAAAATCTACTCTTAATTCCTTCTTATACATGCTTATATCATTTTATTTCCTAATCTACATTGTTTTGCTTTATTTATAGTCTTATAAAATAAATAGAAGCCTATTTTGTAAAAAAATAGTCATAGTACCCTTTAGTTTTACTATCTTTTTGACTAATATCTATTTTTTAAGATATTTGCTATAATATTTTAAAATAAGATCTTCTATAACATTTTTTTTTTTTTTTTTTTATTCATTAACCATATTATATCATGACAATGTAAGGATTATTGATTTATATTTTTTAAAAAAAAACATATTGAAACAATACAAAAGCTAAATGTGTTATTATTCATACATCTAATTTTAAGAAGAATTGATTATAAATGTAATAAATAAATAATAGTGATTATAGATATTAGCTCTATTACTATTGGATGGAATTGTGGATCAAGATGATTTAAGTAAAAACAAATTTGTAGTTCAATTTGGAGCTAAAGTTTTAGGTATTCGTCAATGTACATATTTGTAAGTCAAAAGAAAACTATAGAGTGTTATTTTGGCTATAAAAGATGAAAATATTATTTGATTAGTGTAAAGATAGTAATTGAAATAGATTGATTGCCATTGCTTAGAATGATTACTAATTTTTTAACAATAGATATTATAATACTAAGATAGATTTCTTAAATTAAATCATAAAATCTAAAATTTAGGCATATTGCTAAAAAAGATAATTTGGTGGTAGACGTGTTATCTTGAAAATAATATAAAAGAGAAGTCAAGATAGTTGAAGACATTGATAATATAAGATCAAAATTCTATTTAGTATCAAATCTCAGCAAGAAAGAGAAGTTGTTTTTTTAAAAGCTTTATAAAGGAGAATTATTAGATTTTGGTTATTATTTGAGTACCTTGATTAAACAAGAAAATTAGTCTATAGAAAAATTTAAACAAATAAGAAAAAAAACATATAGATTTTTGTTTCAAAAAAGGTTTTTATAGAAGATACCAAAGAAAGGAATTGGAATGTCATAATGAGTGATAGAAAATAAGAATGAGCAACAAAAACTACTAAAAGGATTTCATAATAGCTTAGAGACATAATATAAGGAAATTTGGGCTATTTTTGCTATACTTAAAGAATAATATTAGTAGAAAAATATATAAAAAAATATTTTTATTTTTAAAATTATGTAAAACTTATCAAGCATATTTCAATATACAATATCAAGATGGTCTACATCTAACATATTCTTTAGCTATTTATTTTAAATAAATTATTAATTTTATTATTATGCCAATTGGATTATAGAAAATAAGATATTTAATCTTAAATTATGAAAGTTTATCAAACAAAGTAGAAGGTAGAATATTGAAAAAAAAATCTATAAAAGAAATTTGTAGATTTTTACTTTAAAATATTATTTATTGCTATAGATGTATAAAAAAATTATTACAAATTATAGAGAATTAAATGCATAAGAAGCTCGTAATTTCTTAGAAAGATATGAAATTAAGTTATTATTGACTACTACTTATAATAGTGAAAGAAATACAAAAAATAAATGTAATCATTTACTAATTATAAAAGTATTAATTAAAGCTCATAATAAGAAGTTTAGAGAATGGCCTTAATTTTTATCATTTACATTATAGGCTAATCAAACAATTCATAGTTTAGTAATAAGATATATGCCTATTGAGCTTATGACAAGGCAAAAATCCATTATTCCAATTGAAAAAAAAAAAAAAAATACTTACTTGGAGTATACTACCATAGAAAAATGAATTGACAAGAAAAGAACTTTAAACTATTAGAATTTAACAACTTGAGTAAAAACTAGAAGATATACTAATAGTATTAGAAAGTTTTAAAAGAGAAAGATTACAAAATAAGGCATGTTTTAATAAGCAACATCAATTGAGACCTAAATTAATTGAAGAAGGTGATTGAATTTTGATCTATGATAGTAGCTTGAACAATCAATATAGTACTTTAAGGAAGTTTTTTAAATAATTTTGTATTATAATACGACTATATGATAAAAATATCTTCAAAATAAAATTTTAATTAATATCTAATTATCTTAATTTAATAATAATTCAAGATATTTAAACATTACTTTTATAAAAGCCTCTTAATTTATTTATTTAATTTAATAGCTAATAGATTAAAGGTTGGTTAGTAATTTTACTTTCTAGATTATAAAAATTCTTTTATTGCCTTAAAAATACTATAAATTGATTAAAAAAAATAAGATAAAAGAAATAAATAATTACTATGGTTGATACTAGAATTAAGTTGAGAGAAGGAGTTGGGCTAAAGAATTCCTAGGATAGGTTGGATTGATATCGAGGGTCGATTTTTTGTGGGATAGGATCAAAATCAAACCTCTAAATACTAAAATAGTAGCCTAAGGCAAATTATGGAGGCATTTGGAGATCAAAAATTAAGATTAGATAGCTAGTTTTAAGCTTATTTCAAAGATATAAGGCTTCTTTTTATAAGATTTAAAATGAATTTGCAATTGTTATTTAAATTTAAGGTTTATATTGATGACTTTGGTTTTTTTGTATTACATATAGGATTAGCACTCTCAATTAGTTCATACAATTATTGTTACATCTATGATTTAAAACTTAGAAATATTTGATTGATTAGATATACTAAGTGTATGTAAAATTTTGTATTAATGTAACAATGTAGTTGAGAGATATATAATTTTTGGTATAAGAGGATATTAGAAGTTGGTAGTTCGGGATTGGATAGGATTTCTATGATATTTAAAGATCTATTCGTCAAAACAAAGTGAAATTTGGCAAGTTGTTAAAAGACTTAAAGATCAATCTACACACCAATTTTGAGCTGAAGTTAACAATTAAAGAAGAAAAAATTTCTATCGGAACATCTATATCAACTTTTGAATTGGTAGCCAAGTGACATCAATGTGGTTTTAGAATGTTTTTTCACAATCAATAAGTTGGATTGAGTTGAAATTTTTTGAGCATATAGAAGACTTATAGAAGTATTTTTATGCAAAAAAATTTACCAAGTAGACAATCAAATTAGGAGTTATAACTTATTGAAGCTCATTGACTATAATTAGGATTTACAAAGAAAAACCAAAATTATCTAATTATAAAAGTAATAAGGCAATTGGAATTTGTATATAGTTGAGGTTATTAAAAAGAGTATTTTTAAGAACTTTGTATTAGCTTTAAGCACTTTTGAATTAAAATTCAAATTTCTTTCTTCTTATATAGGTGAAACCTATTAAGGTTTATTAGATACTTGTAAAATACAACTTTACCTTCTATAGCCAAGTACTTGGTGCATTTTCAAACAAGACAACATATAATATGACAACAATAGTTTAGACTATATGTAATAAAAATTATTCATAATAATGCAACTTATTCATTATGGGAGCTAAATGGAACAAGGTTAAAAATACTAATTACAAAGAAGTAAGTAAAGATATTTAAATAAAGAAAAATAGAAATAAATATAAAAGACCTTATTGAAGACATAAATCTTTCAAGATAAAAAGATAATTTTGACTTGGATAGCAAAAATATATAGCATGTATAGGTTCAAAGGTGGTGAATTTTGTATAGTAAGACAACTATATGGTAAAAAATACAAATATGGATGTTATTATAGAAGAGGCTAGTAGAAAGATGTAATAAAAAATAATGATAAATTATAGAAAGATAGTAAAAAAAATCTTAATATTACTTTTTATAGAAGTAACTTCTATTTATTTTGTAGACATATAAGTAAACCACATCAAAATAAATAAGATAAGAAATAAATATATACATGTTTAGAAGAGAGTTAAAAATAATTTAAAAAAAAAAACTACTTCAAATTATTGAAAATTGATTTTCACAAAAGAGTAATTATCAATCTAGGTCGAAATTAGATCCTAAGGCACAAAACTGTGTATCTAGAGCAACTTTGAGGTTTTTATGTAAATCAAAGAATAGGATTTGAAAGAAAACTTGAAGAGAGATTTTTAAATATTAGTTTTATGTCATTTAAATTAATATTAAGATTTTGAGGGATTTTTAAATTTAATGATGTATTTGATAGATTTAGGTTTTGACAAATAAAAATAAGTTCATAAATTTTAAGATTTTATAAGTTTCATAGCATATTTATAAGAAAAAATTAGATAGTTTGTTATTATATTTATTATAATGTATATAAAAAATTTTAGATCAATTGAAGGATTAAATTGAAAAATATACAGGATTTTATGGATTATGGTTTCAAATGATTAAAATTTAAGATTAGTTAAGGATTTTGTGATATAAAAATATTTGCTAATTCAATTGAAGCAAAAATTAGTGAGAGTAATTTAGACTAGAATATTTATAAAAAATCCAAATTATAGAACAATTGAATGGTTCAACAAGGAGAAATCTATATTAAAAGATCAACATTCAAGTTGGAAAAGAAAGGCGGCCAATAACTAAGAGGTTTTGACAACTTTGCTTGCTATTGGTATATGCAATCTTAAAAAAGATTGTACTTGTTGCTTACTTAGTTGTTACGAGGTATGCAAATTTTGAGTCAAAATCAATAATTCAATCATTAATTATTGAATTTTTAATCTACCATGAGATTATTAAGTTTTATTTAAGATTTAGGAATAAATTAAAGATTGATTAGAATTGGTTTAGAATTTATGATTTTATTAGGATTTAATTAGGATTGAATTAAGATTTAAGGTTTTTTTAGAATTTGGTTAGAATTTAGGATTTTTTTTAGATTTGATTAGAATTTGACAAAGATTTTATTAGAATTTGACTAAGATTTGATTAGGATTTATGTAGGATTTGTCTAAGATTTATTTAGGATTTCATTAAGATTCATTAAGTTTAATCTAGGATTTAAGATTTCATTAGGATTTTATTAGGATTTTTCTTAAGATTTGATTAAGGTTCATTGAGGTTTTAATTAACATTTCTATTAGAATTTAACTTAATATTTAATTAAATTTTATTAAATTTTTAATTATGATTAAATTAGGATTAAGTTAGAATTTATATAAAATTTATATAAGATTTTTATTTTTAACATTTTTTAAATATTTTTTATTATTTTTTTAAAATTTAATATTTCTAATGTTTTTTTAAATTTTTATTTTATATTTCTTTAAGATTATTTTTTTATTTTTTTAGATTAATTTAGGACTTCTTTGTGTTTATTTTTTAACTTCCTTTAAACTTATTTTGGATTGATTAAAGTTTGATTAGGATTATTAAGGATTATTTAAAGTTTATTTAAGATTCCATTAGAATTAATAAGATTGTTGTTGCATTTCTACTTGTTTTCTACAACTTGGTGCCCAATGCATTCTCAAATAAGAATACATGTAATACGATACTATATTTAACTTACAAAATAAGTTTCCTATATGTGCACCACATGGCCAACTTATACCACAAATTGCCAACATATGCAACACATGGCTAACTTGTTGGCTAAGTTTTCAACCTATCAATCAACTACAAATACTTATAAAATAAAATCCGCATCTACATAGCTTATAAAAAGCTTCTCTACAAGATATTATCAAATCTATCTACATTTATATTTTATCAAATATTTTTATTTTAATAATTATGTATATCGGTAATACTATTCTTTCCTTTTAAGAATAAATTCTATAAGAAATAATTATCATATCTTGATTTTTATTTTTGATAGATGTTGTTGATAAAAATCATCAATTTTTTTTTTTGGTGTATTTGTAAGATGTTTGAATGGCTCTTATGTGTATTCACTAATATCATATCTATCCTAATATATAAGCTATTTTAACTTATTTTAGAATTGCCTTAAGTCTAAGACTTTTTCAACTTCATACTCTTCACTACTATTGACTTCTATAAGAAGAGGTAGCATTTATCTTCTTTTTGATATATCCATTCTTTTGTATAGCTAAAACAAAAACATTAAATATAAGATGGATTGCCATAAACTTTGGAAGTTGTAATTGATAAATAATTGAATTGATTTATTTATAAATAAAAAAGAGTCCAAGTCAACAATAATCTAACTTGTCACAAAAGCAAATGTTCTTGATATTATTACAAAGCAATCATATCTTATTGCCAACATGGAATTGAGGTTGTTTTTTGCAACAAGAATCTACGTTGATCTTTTGTTGTTCTTAAGCCTTCTTTATTTATACCTTGAATGTTTCATGTAGCTTTAATGAACAATTTTTCAAATCTTTTATTGCATGATTAATAACTTTTGAAAAATCAAAAGTATCAAGTTTTTAATGATAATCATAATTAATAAATAAAGATATTTATTTAATAAAAGAATATATGGTATTATTATAAGAAAAATGTGTCAATGATAAAAAAAATAATAATAATAATCATCTTAATGATAATTGATAGTATATTTCAAATATTGCTCCAAAATTTCATTTATCTATTTTTTTATCTATTAGTTTGATGGTGAAAAGTCAAAGATAGTTTTATGTCTATCTTTAATATCTTAAAAAAAAATTCTAAAACCTTGATACAAATTGAGATCTTTTATCTTATATAATATCCTTTTGGCAATCATTGATAACAAAAAATATTTTCAAGGAAAAGTTTAATTATTTCTTTAATTGTAATAAGTTTAATATATGGTACAAAATATATCATATTGGTGAAAAATCTAATATCACAAATATAAAGTCATAATAACTTGAGATTGAAAGATCTGTAATAAAATCTATAAAAATATAAAATAATATTTATTTAGATATAGATAATATTGAAAAAATCCATAAGGTCAATGATGAAGAATTATTTATCTTAAACAAACATCATATGATTGTATAAAAAAAATTATTGTATTTTGAATTTAAAGCTATCAAAAATTTCTACATATTAGCTCCAATCTCTTATTATATCCAAAATATCATGTAGTTAAAAAATTATGACAAGATTGAATGGCATATAATTGTGTCTTATTTATTGAAATATATAAGTGTTCTTTAAAATAGAGTAGATTGTTTTTGAATCCAAACTTAAATATATTATGAATTCTAGAGGGATTATTCTTAATATCATGAATAAGAAGATTTGAGGATAAACTTGATTGAATTTTCTTAAAAGAAGTTAAATCATCAATCAATGTTGATTTTAAAGTTCAAAGATGAAATTTCTTTGGCTTCAAAAGAATTATTTGTTGATAATCAAAGCTCCATCTCTTTCTTTCTATGTAAGATAAGAATATTTAGAAATGGCATCTAACAAAATCTATTATTACTTTGATTGATAAGTAATTTTGAATTCAAAGCTTGATAAAGACATGCTCTACCAAGCTTAGAAACAATTCAAAATATGTATTGATATCAAATATTCAAGTTTCTTATGATCTATATGTATAATAATTGGATTAAAAGTGCCTTCTAGATAATTGCACCATTCTTAAAATAAAACAAAAATTTCAAAAAGTTCTTTATTTTGAATCTTGTAAATGATGTTGGTTACTAAAAAAAAAATTAAATGAGAGAAATTAGGTAAAATTTGTCATCTACTTCTATTTGTGATAGTATCCAATTTAAACCAAATTTTGATGTATTTTTTTATAAAAAAAATATATTAGAAAATTTGATGCAATATAAAATTGATAAAAAGTAATAAAATAATAAAATAATAAAATAATAAAATAAACTTTAAAAATTTAAACAATATTTTTGCTTCTATATATCACTTAAGTTTGTTTTTACAAATCAAATATATTAGTGGAGTTGCAACTTCAAAAAAATTCTAGATAAAGACTTGATAATAATTTAAAAAAAATTAAAAATATTAGATATTATTTATTATATTTAGAATCTTCTAATTTATAATTATTTGAATTTTTTAAGATCCATCATAAGACCATGATTTAAAATTATGTATTCTAAGAAATCAACTTGAGTTGTATAAAATATGAACTATTTTATTTTGGTGAATAATCTTACATCTTTAATTTTTAATAAACATGAAGTGTATCTTCTTTAGTGTATTTAAAATAGATTAATATGTTGTTTAAAAAATAAACAATAAAATCATCTAAAAATTTTCAAAAACTATCATTCATAAGATGTTAAAATGTAGCTTATGAATTTATAAATCTACATGATATTATATTCAAAATATTCATATTTTATTCAAAATACAAATTTTTATTCATCACCTTCTATCAAGGATATGAATCTTGAAGAACTTAAAGATCAAAATACTCTTGGTGTATTCAAAAAGACTAAAAAAATATTCAAAGATGATATAATATTTAACTAAAATGGCTATTGATAAAGATAAGAATACTAAAAAGTCTTGAAAATAAGACTAAAAACTACAAAGGCGTTGACAAGAGTGAAGAAGGCTTCATTCTTGCCTCCATATATACTCTCAATTAGGAGTTATGTGGCAATGTCCTATAAGACTTCTAAAACGTGTTGACTTTGCAAGCAATATATCTTAATTTACAAGGCAAGTTTTTTATATGTATGCCATATAGTTAGCTTATTTTACAAGCTACTAATATGTGGTTGACTTGTTGATCAAACTTCTAATCTACCAATAAATTATAAATATATATAAAGTCAAAGTAATATCTATAAAGATTCTAGAAAGCATCTCTAAAAAATATTATAAAATAAATTTATTTTTATTAATTTCTATTTAATTATTAAAATAAATATTAGAATATATATATATATATATATATATATATATGTGGCATTATCTCCTCTTCTAAGGATAAGTTCCATTAAGAGTAGTCATCATATGTTGAGAAAATTCAAGACGTGGCAAATTCTATTTTCCACATTCTTTGATCTTTGTTCTTTTTGAAGATGGTTGATAGGTCCTCTCAGCCATTGATAGTGTTTTATACTAGAACAAGAAGACCACTATATTATTTGATCATTATTAAGGTTCTTGTAACCTCCTTCAAATTAAACATTTTAAACATCATCAAGAGTTGTTCCTACCTCTAATAAAATCACCAAACATTGAGAATCTCTTCCAAAGTTGTGATACTAAATACATTGTATCTTATCATTTATTTAAAGAATAACATGTCATTCTTCAATACCTTCATTTCAATTATATTATATTAAAGGTTGTAACAATTGGAATATCTTGTCTAATAAATCAGCAAATGAAAGTTCTTGAATTAAATTTACTAGTTGTTGATTTTCTATCTTCTTAGCTTTGTAAATATACAAAAGTTATAAACAAGAATAAATGGTAGAATGTTATCTTCTCTAGATCTTTTTTCTTTTGTAGAAAAGATTTGCTATTTGTCATTTTAGTTTTAATGGATGTTATCAATGAAAAGTCTCAAACTTCTTTATTGCATTTTCAAAATTCTTTTTTGGTTTCCATGTGCATTGACTAATATCATATTTATGCCAATGAATAACATATTTTAATCTATTTTAGTGCCACCTTAAATCTAAGTGACATTTGTCTTTTTTTTGAGATATTCACTATCTTATATGGTTCAAGAAGAGACACATAGAATATAGAATGGATCTTCATAGATTGTAGTAGATGTAATTAATAAGCAATAGGATCAATTTTTTTACAACTACAAAACGGTCCAAGCCTACAATAGTCCAACTTATCACAAAGACGAGTAATCTTGATATTGTGATAAAATAACTATACCTTCTCATCCATATTAAATTGTAGTTATTCCTTACAATAGGCATCTATATTGATCTTTTGTTATTCTTGAACTTTCTTTAATTATACCTTTATCATTATATATAGCTCTAATAAGTAATTTGCCAAATCTTTTTTCGTAGGATTATCAACTTTTAAAAAGACAAAAGTGTCAAGCTATAGATGATAACCATAATTAGCAAAGAAAAGTATTTGTTGAATAGAATAATGTATCAAATTATTATATATAAGTTTAGCCAATGGTAAAAGATTTATCCAATCATCTTGATAATAATTGATGGTACACATCAAATACTGCTCTAAAATTTGATTCATTTGTTTTTTTTTTTTTTGTCTATTATTTTGAGAATAAAAAGCCAAAGAGAACTTTATATCTACTTTTAAAATCTTGAAAAAGGTTCTCTAAAATCTAGATACAAATAAAGTTCTTTTATTTAATATAATATCTTTGGACAATCCATAATAGTAATAGATATTATCAAGAAAAATCTTAGCTATTTCTTCACCTGTGATTCATTTTATACATAATATAAAATATATCATTTTGGTAAAATAGTCTATTACTATAAATATAGAATTTTATAAATATGAGGTAAAAATAATTATGATAAAATCCATAGAAACAAAAGACCAAAGTTGTTCTAAAATAAGTAATAGTTGAAGAAGTATATAAGATTGATGACAATGAATTTTGGATCTTAAATAAATATCACATGATTGTACAAAGTTTTTTATTATCTTAAACATTTGAAGCTATCAAAAATCTCTAGATATTAGCTCCAAAATCTTGTTGTATCCAAAATATCTAGCTATTAGAAAGTCATGACGAGCTTGAAAAATACGTAATCATATTTTTCTTTCAAAAATATATAAAATTCCTTTTAAAAATAATAGATTATTTTTGAACTCAAACTTAGAAGTATTATGAAACTTAAAAGAATTATTCTTGATATCATAAATAAAAAGATCAAAAGACATCATTGATTGAATTTGCTTGATAATAGTTGAATCAATAGTCAAAGTGAATCTTTCAATTTATGATAGTATGGACTTTCTTTTGATCCATCATAAGTCTTTTGTTAGAAATAATGTATCTTAAGAAGTCAATTTTATTAATATAGAATATATATTTTTCTACCTTAGCATACAATTCTATATCTCTAAGTTTTTATAATACACAACAAACATTAAATTTCTGCTCTTTTGTGTTCTTAGACTAGATTAGAATTTTATTTAAATAACAAAAAATAAAATCATTAAAAAATTCACAAAAAAAATTATTTATGAAATGTTGAAATGTAGCTAGTATATTTGTGAGTCTAAAAGGCATAATATCATATTCAAAATGTCCATACCTAGTTTGAAAAATATTCTTCTATTTATCTCTTTCTTTGATGCAAATCAAGTTATATACTCCTCATAGATCTATTTTTGTATAGATATTTCTTTGATTGAGTTGGTCAAGAAGTCTTAAAATCAAAGGTAGGAGATATCTATTCTTCATGGTGATCTTGTTAACTCCCTGATAATCTATGAACATCCACAAAGATCCATCTTTTTTCTTTATAAATAAGATAGGACCTCCTGCTAGAGATTTGAAATGGCATATGAAGTTTTTAGCCAAATTCTCTTAAATATACTCTTTTAGTGCAGCTAATTCATTTTATAATAAGCTATAGATTGATCCAAATGGTAGTTGAATTCTTTCTTATAAATCAATTTAACAATCATAGGATCAATAGTTTAGAAGAATATCTACATTTTTCTTTTCTAAAACATCCTAAAAATCTTAATACTAATTAAGAATAACACTTGATGTCTTTCTACCATTAAAAATGGGCATAGAAAATATAGCAAAAGATGATCCTTTTTTTGCCATAGTAATGAAAGCTTTGGTACCTATTAGTAAGGATTTGAATGTACTAAGTTTATATATTTCTACTTAACTAACAAAAATTTGAATCAAATTACAAGTACAATTAAAGATACAAGAAATCCAATCTATTTAAGAATTATACTTTTTCAATCAAGATACTCCTAAAATAACCAAATTAGATAAAGATCTTATTATATTAAATATTATTATGCTATTATAATCTTTAATTTCTATATCTAAAGAAATAATCTTATGAATAACATCTCCAAAAAATAAAAAACAACCATTTATGACTTTTATATGTATGAATTTAATTTTTTTATTAATAATATTTTTTATTTTTTGACAAAGCCTATGTCTATAAAATAGACTGAGGCTCTTAAATCTAACAAGGATAAGATTTTATAATTTCATGGTCCAAAATTAACTTCTATTATAAAACAAGATAAGAAATCTAAGGAGAGAATAAGACCTTTATTGAGATTTATACAAGATTCAAATAGCACAATTCCTATTATAATTTTTTAAAAAAAGATCGTTTTTTAACACGTTGTCTTTTTTGGCAACTATATTCTTCATTTTGTAATTACATTGTTTCTTTGGAAAATATTGAGAAATTTGTTTAGTTTCTCTAAAATATAAGCACAAGCTTTTTTGATAATATTGAATCTTTTCTTGCTTTATAAGGAATTTAAAATATACCATATCAATTTACATTAGTTCTAGCCTTGATGAATAAGTTTGTGAAAACTTGGGAATTGCGGTCATTACTTAATTTATTCCTCTCTAGCCAAGTTTTTATTCTTAATATCTTTCAAATCATCAATTGTCATATGTAATGGCTTGAGCAATAAATTATTCTAAAGATTCTACTTTTGACATTGTCAATAACAAATCTTTGACATTATCTTTCAATCCATATCAAAATTGATTAATAAGGATTTTATCATTCTAGTCCACATTTCAAGCGAGGTTTTGGAATTTAGCAGCATGTATGGTAGTTGATTGTGGTCTTTATTATAAAGATAAGAGCTTAATATCTGCTACTCTTTCTTGATCACTTTCTTTAAGTATAGCCATAAACACTTCTAAGAATGAATTCAAATCATAAAGGAGTTGTGGATTCTTTTCCATCAAAGATACAAACCAAGAGAGAGTACTTTCAAATAAAAGTGTGCCTATGAATCCAACTTGAGTAAATCCATCAATATATTGGAAAGAATGCAATCTTATATAGAACTTAATTTGTTGCAAAAATCCTTGAAATTTTGATCTTGTTCCATTAAACTTCTTAGGCATACTAATCCTTGTCCTTGTAGTACTTATAGAAACAAAACTACTTAGATTTGGTTGTAAGATCAATTTACTTGCTTCTTTCAACTACACAACAAAGAAGGCTTCATTCTTACCTCCATATATACTCTTAACTAGGAGCTACATAGCAACATCCTATAGCACCTCTAAAATGTGTTGACTTTATAAGATACATATCTTAACTTATAAGACAAGTTTTTTTTATATATGCCTTATAGTTATCAACGTGTTGTTAACTTATTAATTAAGTTTCCAACATATCAATCAAGTAAAAATACATATAAAATCAAAGTAGCATCTATAAAGATTTTTTAAAAAATATTATGAAATTAATCTATTTTTACTTATTTCTACTTAATTATATAGATAAATTTTAGAATAAATATATATATATATTTGTGATACCTTTTTTAATATGTATCAAGTTCTATGTTCTTCTTAGATCTATTTTTGTATAGATCTTTGCTTGATTTAATTAATTAAAAAGTCCTAAAATTAAAGGTAGAAAATACCTATTCTTAATAATAAACTTATTGAGACTTTAATAATTTACACATCTACAATGATATATTTTATTTTCTTTAAAAATAAATTAAATTAAATTAAAATAAAATAAAATAAAAAATAAAATAAAAAACTCCTATTAGAGATTTAGAATAGCGTATAAAATTCTTATTTAGATTCTTATTGATATATTCTTTGATTGCAATCAATTAATTTTTTATAAGCTATGGTTTGGTATAAATAGCAATTGAATTCTTTCTTAAAGATTAATTGAAAAATCATAAGAATAAAATCTTTCTACCATCAAAAATTGATGTGGCATAATTAACAAAAAGTGATCCTTCTTTTGTAGCATGTATACATGTTCTTGACCTATCAATAAGAGTTTGGATATTTTAGACTTACCACTTTCCATAGAACTCTAATTTATATTATAAAAATATTAAGGTTATAAAAAATCCAATCTATTCATGAATTATACTTCTTTAGCCACAATTAACCTAAAATAATTTTATTACATAAAGATTTGATAGCATTAAATATTACTAAATTTTTATGACTATTAGTTGCTATATATAAAAAAAATATTATAAGTAACATCTTCCAAATACAACAATTGACTATTTATGACTTGTATATGCACAAGTTTAGTTTTTTTAATTAAGAATAATTCTTATTTTTTAATAAAGTCTTTATCTATCAAACAAGCTGAGATAAAAACTTTGTTATTTTTATTCTAAATAAATATCTATTATAAAGCAAAATAAAGGATCTAAAGAGAGAATAGGACCTTTATTAGGTGTTATAAAAGATTTCAACTGCACAATCTTTATTGTAGCTAAACAAACTTGGTTTCCAATACATTGTCTTCTTTGGCAATTATAATCTTCATTTCATGATTATGTTGTTTTTTTAGATAATATTAAATAGTATGCTTAGATTCTCTACAATATAAGAACTATTCTTCTTGAAAATGTTGAATCTTTTTTTGTTCAATAAGAGATTTAAAACTTATTGTATCAATTTGTATAACTTTCGGTCTTGAAGAAATATTTTTAAAATAATTTAGAAGTTGTTTCAATGACTTAATTTGTACCTCTTCAACCAAATCTTTGTTCCTAACAATTTTCAAAAATTTAATTGCTGTATGCAATGGCTTAAATAATAAATTATTTATTTTTAAAATTTTAGAGTTTAATTTTGGTATTACTATTAATAAATCCTTGATATTATTTTCAATATATATTAAAATTTATTGACAAGAAATTTGTCATTTAATCTGTGTTATAAGTAAGATTTTAGAATTTAGCAGCACATATAGTAGTTGAACATAATTCTTATCGTAAAGATAGGAATTTGGTCTTTAAAAATATTTTTGGATCATTTTCTCCAAATGTGGCGTTAAATACTTTTAAGAATGAATTCAGATTATAAAAGAGTTTTAAATCCATTTTTATTAAAATACAAACCAAAAAAGAGAATTTCTAGATAGAAATGCAGCTATGAAATAAACTTAAGTAAATCCATTAGGATATTAAAAAGATAAAATCTTAGATAGAATTTGGCTTAATGTAAAAAAATTCAAAAATTTAATCTAATTCCATCAAACTTCTCTATCATACTTATTTTGTATCCTTCATACTTATAGTTGCAAAGCTTTTTGGATTGAATTATAAAATTGATCTATTTGTTTCTTTCAATTGCACAATTTTTTAATATAGACTTTAAACTTTATTATTAATTTACTCTATAGGTGTAGAAATAATATCTCTATGGTTGATGTTGATAATATATGAGATTTTCATCCTAAAAGTGTTGAAAAGCTTGTAAAGTTCTACAATCATTATAAATTTATTTGTTAAGGATAGCATCTATAATTTTTTTTCTATCTTTAAAATATAGAACTTTAACAAATCTAAAAGACAAATATAAGAGGCCAATTTTGAACCTCAAATATTAAATAAAAAATTTCACAAAGAAAGATAGTCTATTTTCTTTAAGAAAAAAAATAAATATTAGAAAACAAAAAATATTAGTTAAAAGTGGATTATTTATAACTTTTAAAGTGCAACAAAAGAAGTAAGATAATCTATTTATTTTTAAAATAAAAGAAAAATAATGAATTAGCATTCTTATCAAACTATCAAGGACATGAATGACAAACAAAAAATTCATTAATATATTCTTGGGTTACTAAAAAAGAATATATAATCACTCAAAGATTGTATAATATTAAATTGAAATAGCTATTATTAAAGATAAAAAACTAAAAACTTTTGAAATAAGATTAAGATAAAAAAAAATTGACAAGAGTAAAAAAGGCTTTATTTTTGCCTCCATATATATTATATAATTATGAGCTACATAAAAATGTTTCATAGAACCTCCAACACATGTCTAATTTACAAGATAAGTTTTTTGCATGTAAACCATATGGCCAACTTGTAGCACAAGTTGTCAACATATGCAATACATGGCTAATTTATTGGTCAAATTTCCAATCTATCAATCAACTACAAATGTGTATAAAGTCAAATTTGCATTTAAAAATTATTTAAAAAGTTTCTCCATAAGATATTATTAAATCTACTTACATTTTTCTTCTACCTCACACTTCTTATTTTGATAATTATATATATTCATGACACATACATAACGTTTTTTTACAAAATATTTATGTATTAAAAATATATTTTTTTATTTATTTTAGTTACACTAGAATAAAAATTGAAGATAAATTTTTTTAATATTTATAAAAAAATAATTATATGTACTAATTTAGAAATATATTATTACTTATATCAAATAATTTTTAATATAATATTTTTTGAGATAAATTTTAGTGATTATTAAATAAGACTGAAATCTTTAATAAAAAAATAACATCATAATAATTTTAAAGTAAATAAAATAAATTTATTTTAATTCAAAATTTTAAAAAAATAAAAATCTATAATAATTTGATATTTATAAAATATATTTTTAATATGAAATTAAAAAAATATAAAATTGCTTCATTAAAAAACCTTACTTTTATTTGACATTTTTATGAAGTAATAAAAATCAACAACAAAATCAAAGTATGGAATGAGACAAATAGGGTTTTATAGCAAAAAGCACTTATTAATATGATGAACAAAGAACTTTATGTTGCAAATAAAAAAGACACATAATATAATTTATAAAGAATTATTTTAATATTTTTAAACTGGTCAATTAATATTTTATTTATTTATTATATTAATATAAATTATTTATTTATGATTAAATTTATTTTTTAAAAATATTAAAAAATTTGATTAATTTTTTAAAAATCACAAAATTATATATATTGTGCAACTTTATCAACTCAAAACGTAGATATATGGATATATAAAAGTATATGTGTGTATGTGTGCATGTGTGTATTTGTCTATAGTTGTACTTTTGTGTGTTATAAACCAAAATAATTTCTCAATATACATGTATAAAGTTTTAAAAGTACTATTTGAAATTTTACTTATAGTATTATGATAGATGCTATTATTTTTTTGATATGAATAATCATGTAGAATTAAGTTGAAACATGTCAAGTAGATAACATCATTCTTAAGAAATATTAAAAAATATTTATTGATTCAAAATGCATCTTTAGATTCTTCTACATATGTCATGTGTCCATAGTAACATGTCGTATAAGTTTTAATATTTTTTTAAAGTTGCTTTAGAAGCAATCCACAACTTAGATGCTTGTGGTATTAGCTTCATGGTTCTTAAGAAGCTTCTAAAAATAAGTTCTTAATAGTTGGTATATATACAAAGGCAAAATAAATTACATCTTCAATCTTGTTAATATTATTTTTATATTTTGGTCTTGATTCAAGATTCTTTAATTTATTTATAATTAGTAATAATAATTTAAGTTTTTATATATATATATATATATGTAGATAGATAGATAGATATAAGTTTCTTATCTTTATTTCTTTTTAATGATATATCATTATATTATATTTTAAGATATTTTTTTAGTTTATATTATTGATAAATAGTGCAATTTTACCAAGAACAAAAAAAATGATATATCAAAGGTAGTAGATCTAATAACATCAATAAAAAATTCCCTAAAATTAAAAAATAAAAGATAAAAAATAAGAATCAAGCTTTTGACTTTATAAAAAAGTAAAGATATCATAATAGTGAAGGTTTTATATGTCAATAAAAATATTATTACTTAAAAATATTTTTTAAATATAAATTTAAAATACTATAGATTCATAAAAAATTGGTCTCTATTTGGAGTTTCTAATTAATAGTAAATATAGAATCAAAATAATGTACATGCATCTTTAGCAATAATATGATATAACCAAGATATGCCATTCGTCCTTTTACTATATAGACAAACCTCCCCCTTCATACCATATACTCTTGCATAAATACAATAAAATTCTTATTTACATTAAAAATATTTAGAAAAAAATTATGGTAAAATATTTATTTCGAATGGCTTATGACATTCTTATTATATTTTATTTTATTACTTTGAAAAAAATTACTTTTTTTAACACATTATTTTTTTATGCTTTTTAAAAAATATATTAACTTTATGTAAAAATTTCTTTTAATATAAATGTGCTTTAAAAAATTTTAGTATAAATAAGAGTTTTACTATATGTATATGGAAGTGTATGGATATCTACATAATAAAAGGAGAGTGTTTATCTTCCAATTTCTTAAAATGATGAATATATATGCATAGAATAAAGAAAAATTATGTAGGAATATACATTAAAAAATCCAAAAAAATAATCAAATTCAATCCAATTTCTTTAAGCAATAGAATAAATTTTAGATGGTCTATGGTAGCATAGAAAATAATAAATAAACAAAAGTAGTCAGACTAGATGAAAGACTATAATTTCTTATGGTTATGAGACAATTTACAATATATCCATCTTTTTAGTACTTTGCAAAACTATTTTTAAATTTGACCTTGCAAATAAATATTGACCAATCGATTATCATCTAGAACAGAAGAAATCCTCTCTTAAATAATGTTTTTTACATTTTAGATAATAAATATGTATCAAAGACTCTTCTATGTAGCACAAATGGTTCACATTATTAAAGGGGTATCAAATTTAAACCTAAATAATATTTAGCTTTGGTTATTTTATGTTAAATTATCTAACCACATTATCTTGTTTTTGAATGTTGTATCTTTTTTTGAACCACAAATATAAGTAGGCACATTGAATTTAATTTTGATAGATTACATTCTACTATCAAGTGGCACATTGAATATTTGTTTTGGTATAATTTTATTCTGAAATTGTGCTATTTTATGCCCTAGAAATAGGATTTTGAGACTGCCAAACCATGTATTTGCTTGTATTTTCTATAGATCTTCCTCATTTGTGTCAAGAATAATAAAAAATAAAAAATAAAAAAATCTTTTACCAAACAGTGATATTGTGATGACAAGAGGCATGTCAAGAAAAACGATTGATAGATATGCAAAGATCTAATATAAAGAAGCTAATGATGAAAAATAAATTAAAGGAAAACTTCATCTCTTAACCAGCACTTTATCAACTTTCTTGTGCTGGACTTCATTAACACAACCAAGGTTTTGCAGATCAGAGAATGATTAATCCTCTTCCCACATTACATGCCATGCCTCCTGTTCTTCGAAGATGATAATTGTGGGGGCACTGAATATAGCTGGAGCCCAAATTGTTTAATCAAACTGCAATTTCATGATCAGTCTCATAGTTTCTGTTTGTTCCTTCTTGTTTTCTCTCCCTCCCTCCCCCTTTTCGATATCTCCATAGAATGGCTTCATGAGATACTCTCAGTACAAAAAAGGGAATGTAGAATGATGGCCAGGTTGTATACCAGTACCTTCCAGGTGCCATTGCAGTACAATTGCAGAGTATTTGTCTTCAGGATATCCCTTTGACCACTTTGGAACCACAGCACTTTCACTGTCCTCTCTCTGCTGTCCCTTTGCCCCTTCGCCCTTTTCTTCCCCCTTCCTCTGTCAGCTGCAAGCAAAATCCAGTTGAATTTGAATTGTCTTCTCTGCAGGATGGAAAGCAGTGATGGAAGAAGATTTCATGATTCAGCCTGTTGGATGAGACAAAATAAACAAATATAACCCGGCACTCACAATCAAATGGAGAGACAGTCACCCAGCTATGTTGAAAACTGCCACAGTACATACATACACACCTATAACTGAATACCTCATTTAGCATCACACTCTCTACAAACAATTCACTTTTACAGCATAATGTCAAATCTTCACGAATGTCTGATTCGTTTGCAGTAGAAAAAGGAGATAACTCAGGAGACAGATAGAATGCACTTTCTATTTCCAGACGGTGGCCTTTTAGTAGGCAGCTGAGGCACCATCCATTAGATTCAAGCATGCAATACAAGGCAATCTCTCATCATCCCTGTCTCTCTCTAGATATATATATATATATATATATACACACACACAAGTATAAATCCCAACCCTGCCAACTTGTCACCAGATTAGATTAGAAAGCAAGAGGTTTCCTTCTAAAAGATGATTTGACAAACAGTGGCATGACCAGTAGAAGGCTCACAACCATGGAACCCAATGTGTGTAAATCCAAAATTGGGTCTCTTGAAGTCCTACCAGTGTACCTTGCACTCCCAGCACAATTGGTCAAAAGACATCTCAACAGTAGTAAAAACATAAATGAAGATACAGCATCTGACACTCCCAATCATTATGAACCAGAGGTTTTTTCCTCATAAAACTCCACAAAGCCATGCCCTAATTGCTCTTTAAGAATCTTTAACTGAACTCCAACTAAAAAGCCCCAATTTTCTTAGCACATGGACCGCCTTGTCAAACACTTTAATACCCCACTAACCAGTTACAATTGGACACGACTTCCTGCTACAAATCATGAGCATTAAGCTTCTTTCTGGCAGGAACAGGGCAAAGGCTGATAACCCAGCATTCAAGGGAATGAACAGACCTGGAGTCACAGAGTTGAGATGGGTCTTGGTCAGCTGAGGGTTGCATTTTGGCATTAACATGCAGCCTCTTGCAGGGGCTTGCTAGGGCTGTTGGAGCACCGGCACAGCAGTTGTGGACCAGGAGGCACCCCTGTGACACACCACAAGCCTGAGAGAGCACATGGTGTGCACCCCGGGACATGATGTGTGTAAGAGTAGAGGCACGAGGAGTCCACAACATGCACAGTTCTAACTTATTCTCAGGGTCACAGATCATGAGAGCAATAGGGTTATTAGGGGGGGGCGGGTGGTTGGGTAGCCTGTGCCATCGATTGGAGTTTCCTAATGGCGGTGGAGACAGAAAGCGTTCTGCCAGGCTTCAATTCTCATTCATCGTTTTGAAGCAGCAGAAGCCTGTCAAGTAATCACGCAAGACAAGTATCTGGGTAGTTAAAACAGATGCAGTTCAGCAGACATCGGGGTCTGACATGGACTGTAGACGCGATGCAACTGTTCCAGTACATTTATCTAATAAAAGGGCGTTTTACTTCCGCCTAAGTGGATGTATTTTATTTCATCTTGACAGTAAGTAGAGTGAAAGGAAACAGTGACATGGTCCAAGGTCAATGAAGTTTATAGATTGGTTCCACGACTATCTTGAAGTAATCGTTATGTGTTTGCTCGACTTGTATTGATTGTTAGTAAACATGTGCAAGCACAGAAGATAGCCGCTTTTCTTTAAAGTTTATCTGTTATATCCGCTTTCTTAACAACACCTACGTAGCGTCTCTGTGGAAGCATCCTAGCTGATTTTGGTAGAGGCCGTGCCACAGTCATGGTTTGGGGAACAAAATGATCTGGTCACGTTAGCTGAGTCGTTTCTACCAAAGCGATGGCAAGGAGATCATTCTTCGACTCAAGACCTTCAGTATTTGATGTACGGCAACAGATGCTCAACAGCTGAGAATCTAAGTTCACAAGGAACAGAAACATCAGAGCCTGAAAAGGTTTTTTTTAACATGCGCAATATCGTTTTATCGATCGTGCAATTGCAAATTTTCTTTTCCCCCAACATGTATAATAACAAAATAAATTATAAAGAGAAGTGTCTCTGAATTTACACCTACTCCTGAGGAAGACTTGCGCCAGGAACAGCACATGACAATCCCTTACGGAGTTTGTACGCGACAGGCCCTTGAAGAAGACCTGTGAGGAATATCTCTAAAGCGCTTCAATCAAGTCCCAGTGCCTCTGCACAATGATGGACCATTTCTCTCTAACTGTCGACACAACCTCAAAACCATCTTTGTTCACGGTCCTTGGTTACTCCAGAGTCAGAGCAGTCGTTGGCGCCAGTGATTACACACGCTTTAACTGTATGACAAGGAGAAAATGTCAGTTTAGCCTCAACGACCTCCAGGAATGTAGTAAAGTGGCTTGTGAGCGGAGAGTGGACAATGTACTTACCTCTAGCAGGCAGGAACATTAGTGATTGAACTGATTTGCAGATACGAGAAGCCACAAATGGTCAGCAATGTTGAAGGTCCTTGAAAAATTCCGGGGGCAGTACTGATGGAGGAGTCAATGTTGCCACACACTTAAACTGCATCACAAAAAGGCACAGGTAAGTCACATAATCGCAGATTTAGGCATTAAAATTAAATAATTCGACAGATGAGAATGACTGATAGAGTACAGTTGCATGTGAACGAGGTAAGAATACCTTGTGCAGTCGGTATTTCTCTCGAATTGCAGGAAGTGTGCAGTTCTTTGAATTCCGCTGCAAATCATGAATATCTCTCACGCACTTTTCTAATGCAGAAGCCTTGTATCCAGTGTAGTGTTGCAGAGTTGCATCCCATGGGCACGATGACGGATCGAGAGTAAGCCTAGCCATGTACACTGCAGATGCGGCTACCATAGATGGAAGAAACCCTAGCATGCTGTACTCCGTGAGGGTGAGCTCCGCAAGGTAATTCCCGAGGAACTCTAGAACTAGGGTTGAGGCCTTGCAACTAGCTTGAGCAGCTCGGATGAACCGCCTTAGAAAGCTTTTCGTTGTAGGCGTCGTCAGCTCGAACTTCAGCTGACTCAGAACTTTCCTCTCCATCTCTAGAACCTGATCAAACCAGAATTAACAAAACATAAGATTCGGAGAACGAGCAGTGGGTTGCGAACAATAGTTAAAAACAATTCACTCAGACCAAGACAGTGGGAATCTCAATACCTCTTCGCGTTGGTAGGTATTATCCGTAATGTAACAAAATTCCTCAACTCGAGGTGCACATATCTCCTCATATTTAGCGGCAATGAGCATGCACGATACACCCAGCAGTTGCAGCCGTTGCCTCGTGACTGTGTTGCAAGAAAGGAATCGGTCGATGTATGCCACCGTCAAGTAAAGAGTGTCTGGAACCAATTTATACTCCTCCGCAACTTCAACAAGCCAATCGATGAGAATTCCCCTCATACTTGGATTAATGTCTTTCTGCATAGCTTCCATGAAGTCTGTGGTCGGCCTACGTTTGACCTAGAGTCAAAAGAGCAGCCGTGAGTTACGACAACCATTGGAGGGAACCTTTGCTACTGAATATTGAATTCTGGCCAAACCATGATGTAACGACGAGATTCACTCACCTCGGCCATTCGGAGATGCATATAAATATCTGCAGCGTACGCGCTACACATCTGAGGGTCAGAATGGCCCGTGTCTAAGTCTTCGAATGTAAGTCCGTTCGACCATGATGACTTTCCCGAAGAGCTTTCATTATGGATTAGGTCAACATGATTCACAGCACCCTTAGATTCGTTTGAAGAAACGAGGTCTTGCGCACTTCGTTGCTCTACAGATACAAGCCCTGACGGATTAGTCCCGGAGAGAGAGTCCCGATCAGCTTGGGGATCCAGTGGTTGAAAATTCAGGAAGTCCTCTAGAAGTTCAATTTTCTCGAGGCATGATTCGCTCTTCCCGGCACCTAACTGTTCGTCAACTTCCGGAATAACATTTTCATTTTCTTCGACATTTTGCTTCAGTTTCAAATCTTGACGCTTGGACTCGGGCAGATCAACAATCGTGCATCCAGATGCGGCGGCATTGACCTGCTTAGATATATCACTAAGAGGAGCACGTTTTCCGTTCGCCTGCACAACCCGCTTCCTGGGATGCAGGACAGTACTCTTTGCATCATCCACTGCCGATCGCTTAGTCGCTGCCCTCGTGAGTCTCACATGATCCAGCTGTGCAGGTCCTGCGGTAGTAGAAGCCGCCGAGCGCGGACGCAAACGCCTCGACCCCTCCTCCGCCATAGGTGAGATGTGTTCAGTGTGGTTTTCTACTCTCTTGAAGCTCTACGTCACCCTCACAAGTCAACGCACATGACGGGAACCTGTCTCCCTTCAAGACGACACCTCCTCTAGTGAGGGCTGAGAGCCCAAAATTCTACACATGAGCTGCTACCGGCCTACTTTTCCAGCTTTGGCCCCCAGAAATATACACAAGACTTCCCAATCAAGCTCTGCTGCGCCAGCGTCCTTCACTTGCAATCCTCCCTGGCCATGCCGCAGCAGAGCAATGCTGTCATCACATCATCCGCAAAAGCTCGAAGCTCCTGACCAACAACAAAATCCCTCACTTACACCCTATTCCGCAGAACCAGCGACACAACAACACCTCCCGGCAGTCACTCCTAACTCTCCCACCAGATCCACAATTCCACACCCTCGAACGATTCCCAAATCTCTACTCCAATTCCTTTCGACAACTTAACCTCTTCCACCTGAATCAAGGCTTGCTGAGAACTCGCTCTCTCGTCCCCAGAGACCTCACGTCAGGCTAAACTCAACAGAAATTCACACACTGAACTGAGGGGCGAAGCGGGAATCATATACCCTCAGTGCCCCAAACTCAAAATGCCCGCTGCACCATACAGCCGGGCGGGAACGGGACACCCCCTAGTTTTCCCGCTTCCCTCGCTGTGATGACACCAGCGGGCGGGGAACACAAACAGTTCAGGATTTCACATCCTCGCCTTCGTCGTCGTCGTCGTTATCATCGTAAACGTAGTCATCGACATCCTCCTCCTTCTCCTCCTCTTGCCCCAAACCAAACCTGGAAGCAACGCACGGACAGAGATGAAAACTCCACATCCCGCACTTCCAATCCAAGGAAACGACGAACGCAACTCTGACGACGACGACGACCTTCCCTGATGAAGGGATTGACTGGCACCGTAGTTTTGAGAAGAATTACTTTCTATTTTTATTGTTTTTTTAATTATTCTGTTCTCGCGTCTGGATTTTGTGGCTGTAGCGGCAGTCACAATAAAGAGAGAGCGACGATGGATAATTCATCTTGGGAAACGCAGTGGGGGGGACGAGGGTGGGGGTGGTAGGGGTGGGGTGATTCTGTGCCGAGGCCCGTTTGGGCGCGCTCTCCGGGCGGGGGCTTGGTGGAGGGAAACGCCCTCCCGCTGCTCTTTTTGAAAACCCTCTGACCAACCCGCTGCCCCCCTCGCTCCCATTGGCTGCCAGATGGCGATGATCTACGGTGAAGAGCTACGCGTGGGTTAAATTTAGCCGCTTCCGGCAAGAATTGCGGCCCAGGGCAGCCTGGAGTTGCCGTTAACTGCCGCTCGGTGCCGTTGAGGTGTCATTTAACAATCCTCATCAGCTCCTTCAACGTCCACATTTTTTGCTTCGTGCAGCAGCAGCCTATTCTCGTCCCCCGTTGTTGGCTTGTGATAGAGTAGACTCTACCACATGCTTTCCTATCCCATCCATTCATTCCAACACTCCTTGAAAATAGATATCTGTGTGAGTTTGCGTGTGAGAGTGTGTGTGTTTGTGTGTGTGTGTGTGTATATATATATATATATATATATATATGCTCGTCCATGTCTTTTATCATTGGGCTGCATTTCAATGCCACACCCTAATCATCTTTCGATAGAGGTACTAAGCAGATTTCATCTGTATGCTGCTCTCTGTAGATTGGTATGGATTTAGTTTATCCATACATTCGTTTGTTTTCTATATTCTTCTTTGTATGTATGTTTGTTTTTTTGTTTTTTTTTTTAAAGAGAATTAACAGCCATGTGTTTCATTTTACTTCAGGCTAGTAATAATAATCACGGCATCTATCATATGCTGAAGCTGCTGTGTGGTATTAAGTACTTCGGAAAGCTTTAATGTTGATCATTAAATTATAAATGATTTTAAGAAATGTCATTGAACTATTGTACATTTCATGCAACCAAATTTAAAACGTATTACATCAAATTGGAATTATAGTGCAAAATGTTTGAGATGGACAAGTGTGGAAACAGGTAACTGTAACATATAGACAGGGAATTTTTTAAACTTTCAAACTACGCAAATTTTGAAATGTTATTTTTCACCAATTTCGGTTTGGAATGTATGAAATAGGATTCAATGAAACTTTTAACATTTGATATGAGTAAGTTGATTTACTAAGTGCATGTGCACATCGAAAAATATTTATGGTTGTTGTAAAGTAATTTTGTGAAGTGACATTGAGCACTGTAATTTTGTATAATCATTAAAAAAAAAGAAAAAATTATACTTAGTCCTATTTCCATGGTATACTCTTGAAATTACTCTTATATATAATGTAAAATAAGAAGTCCCATACACACCATGCAGGGCATTTAAGAGTACATGTATAGCATTTAAATCAATGTGGCAGAATTTAATACTCAATGCAGTAAAAGTCCTGTACAACATCTACAATATGATGCAACACAATCATCTATATAACATTATAATAAAACAATAGAGTTACAGTAAACTTCTGCATAGGAATACATCAAAGTATTGCTACCACAACTGTTTGGAAGTAAAAGGTCCAAAATGCTATCTTCTGGTAGAGATTAGGGATTAAATACAGAAATATTTTTAATAATGCACACAACTCCAAACTAAAATATATCATGCAGGTGATTGCAGAAGTGCATATTTTGCTCTATCCTACAGCAAACAAACATATTGATTTTATATCAAACTTTTGTCCTAAATCCACTAAAAGACATATGAACAATTGATTTAATATTTACTTAGGTCTTGTGATGTGTGTCATTATCCATGGTTATACAATAGCAACACATTAAATTGTATGAAGATTGAGATCAATACCAGAGATATGGTCACAAAAGAGGACCAATCCAGACTAAATTGGAAGTATGTGCATTATTACATGTGGCAACAAAAGGGAGGGAAAATATGTTACTTTCAAAATTAGTTAAAGAAAAAAGGATCACAGTGTTGCACAGTGACAATGCATATAGAGCTGCAGGCATTCAAACCTCTTATAGCTTTTAAGATAGCTGACTTCATTCCTCTTCCTGCTTCATGGAACCCCCAAGTTTTCCACACCTTTTCCAGCATGCCTGCTCAGAGTATTGTCATTCAAATCTCACACACACATGTACACACTGAATGCCATTATGTATATATTATGGTAGTAATGTATTCAGTAGAGCATTGCTTACAGGGCAAACTCACTGCACAGTCTCATATACCTTGTCAGGCCAAATCCAAGCTCAGAAGTTGTGTGGTAAAGATTGTATAAACATATGGGCAGTAAAAACTGTTTATTATACAAACATATATGTAAGGGCATCTTGTATTGGAGTGAAAGAGTTTGAACAAATGGAGAGAGAGCTGGACAAGGCTATAAGAGAGAGAGAAAGAGAGATAGGTCTTTCTCACAAGTGGGTTCTGCTGTGTTCTGTATCCACACATGATGAGGCCCTCTGTAAGAATCCATAGGAATTTGGGCTGTTGACCGGGTTTAGGGTTTGGTTATTGCCAGCCTTCTTCTTCTTCTTCTTCCCCTCCCATCCTCAATCACATGGGTTAACTAAGTGGGCTTGGCTTTGCTGCCAAGGCCAGGCTCAACCAAACTAAATTCACCCTGGAAAGGCAAGTAGAGAGCAGGGGTGAGAGGTGGGTTTAAGTCATTTCTGAGGTTTAGTTTAGTTTATGTATATATATATATAAATGTGGAGTTTAGTTTATGTATATATATATATATATATATGTGGAGTTTAGATATGGTATATGCCAGTTGGCAAGTGTGGGAACATGACACCTGGAGCTCATTCATTGCTCTTCTTGATTTCAAGGCACCCCACATTTGCTTTGGGGTTTTAATTGGGGTCAGATAAGAATGTGTGATGCAGGGATGATGATATTGCCAATCCTTGCAATCACACACAGCAACCATATGTAGGTGGGTTGTGGTGGAATCATTCATATGGGGTGAAAAGCTGTTTAGGTTTCCAAGTCACATTTGAGTTGGAATCATGGCATGACATGAAATTAAATGGTCCCTGTGTGCTACTCAACTGAAACTCAATGGGGGTAAGAAGGGTATGATAATAATAACAACAAGCTAAAAAAACAAAAAACAGTCCATTCTCCAAATGAGTGATACACAATGCTAATTTGACTTTTGCCTGATTGTGCAGATTCAAAATATATTCATTTGAATTTCAAAGTCAGCCAATCTGATAAGAGTAATCTGGCAATGGATTCAGAACAAACTAATATCTATCCTACAGGGTGATCCATAGCATTGTGCATTTTGTAAAAGTATTTGACATTATGATACAAATATTACAAATGATTAGCTTTTGTATGTATGAACAAGTTTAATGAAAATGCTTTGGAATAACCTACCCTTTCATACTGGGGTCCCAATGTTTTATCCAAATTTGTTGGAAAAGAAATCTTATCCTTCTATGTTTTTTTTTTTTTTTTTTTTTTTTTTTTTCCTCTTTTGTTCTGAATTTCTGGATTTTTATCACATATATATATATATATATATATATACATATTTTTTTGTCTGCAATGTTCTGCCAAAACAAATTTTAGAATAATGTGGGTTCCTTATATAATCCATAACATTACTATGCATTTCAACAAAACCTGGTAGTTCTTTTCCAATTGAGATTGGAGATATGTATATACGTATATATATATATATTCCCCACTCAGTTATAAGATGAGCCAATTTCAATCACATGAGTTGGAGATATGCAATAAACAACAATCCTATTAATTCCTAAAAGCCACAGCTTTCTCATGAAAAAACATTGATGCAAAACAAGGGATTTACTTGAGATCAATTACATATTAAATTCCAGATCATATCTAGTATTATTTCCATTTGAATGATGTGTTTTAAATTGGCTATCATATGAAGATCCAAAAACTAACAACATGATTTGATCTCCATATTATACCATTTCAATGAAACTTTTATTAGAACACCTAGTTTGTACCAAATTCATAGTATTGACTTAACACATAGACATCGTTGTATAGCAGTGGTCAAATTAAACAACAGTTACATACAAAATCCTAAACCAACTCCACATGTTCTCTCACTACACAAGTAGTATCATATGATTGGGGTAATTCCATAAGCTTAACTTTTCTATACTGTTGTCACAATTGAGCAGATAAAAAACCTCAAACAAGATAATTTCAAACCCAAATCCAAGAATTTCATACAAGAGTTTGGCAATCAAGTTTCTGTCATATGCTAACTTAGGGTTTAGATGCCATAATGGCTCAACTCCAGCACTGTTTCTAAGCTTCTAAAGATTTCAAGTTACAAAATTGTGGTTTGATGCTTAAGTACACAATTAGTGGTGTCTTAATGTAAGAGACTACAGGGTGAGCTCAATGTTGATGTGGCCACCTTCAATGTTCATCAAGTTGGGAGGCAATGGGAGCTGCCTTGAGAGCAATGAGCTGTCTGGCTAAAATCTGATTTTGTTCTAATGAAGAGGCTATACCATATGAGGGGGTGGAAGGAGGAGTGACAATAGTGGGGCATTGAATTGACTAATCAAAGTGGCTGCTTGTGTGCACCATAGTGTTGAGTATTAATTCTTTGAACTGCAATCAAGTGCTCCAAGTGGTTTACAATGTTGGGATTGGTGTAGAAGTTTTCAGTGTGATGGGGCTATTTTAATTAATTATTTATTTCCACTTAATATTACTCTAAAGAAAGTCTCTTGAAGCAAAGATTATTAAAAATAAAAAGTAAGACATGTTTTCCCTTCATATATTAAATTACTCAAGATTCTGTATTACAAGGAAAAATTATATTTATCTCATGTTACTGTTATGTACGCCTATGATATTCTAATATTTTTTCTCAATTGTTTGATACATTTACCCCCTCTTTTTCTTTCTTTTTTTTTGGTACACAAACCACGAGTAACAATCCACATATATATTGATATTACATATAAGCTAAATTTAAATGATTTCATCTTTTGAAATTCATCACGATATATGTTTTCAAAATGTCTACAACAACAAAAAAATAAATAAAATAAAATAAAAATGAATGTAAAATAAGTGCAACGAATATTATATGGATAAATATAATTTTTCTATGTAGATATTAATACAATGAGTAACAATCATGGAGAAGAAAGTTTTCCTTCTCTATTATTTTTTTATATATATTATTTTTTCCCCTTAAGTTAAATTTGTTCCAGATAAAGTTAAAATGCAATCTTCATTCCTTTTTTGAAAAAAATACATTAAAACTCCATTTAACATTAATTGTTTGTTATTTCTGTTTTCGAACTATGTATGAGTGTTTATAAGCAAACCACCTGAGAAATTTAGAGGTGCATGCAGTATTAGGAAGTGGGCAAACTGCGACCAAAAGGATCTCGATATTAATAAAAAAAAATTAGGGAAACAAAACGCAAAACGCAAAATGCAAAAGAAAACAGGACATATCTGGAAATCTTAACAGTCTGGCACTTGCCACACGACCACGTGGACATTGCGTTCACACCTGGACTCCAACTCATTCTAAATTTATGAGGGGCTAAGGTAAGTGAAGCCAACAACGGAAGGGAAGAAATTGCTTGTGTGGAAAGGGATAAAATCCAGCCCCTTTGCCCACTCAATATTCAGTAAGTACAAAGGGGACATGGACTGCAACGGGGAAGTTTTGGAATTAGAACTGACTGGTGAACCTCCTTTCATCGAGATTCATTCATCTATTTGTGCATCCATTCGTTCATCCATTCACCAATTATACAACAATAACAATAATAAAGTATACTTAGGGGGGTTGAAGGGCAATGGACAAAGGAAGGTGATGAATATGGAGATGTGGATCTTTGTGGGAGAGTGGGAGAGTGGGAGTTACAGTGTTAGCCAGGCTCTCCCTGCTTGCATTCAAGGGGGCTCTTACATACAAATCTATATACAAATTAATATGAAATGATAATAATAATAATAAAAAAAAATGGAGCTATGATGATCATATTAATATGCTTATGTCCAAGATCATTTGAACTTCCCAGTGCATGTGGCTGCTATTTTCATCCCTGCCATGTTCATCAAGTTTTTTCAGGCTCAGTGGAAGTTAGTGAGGATGAAAATCTCCCACCACTGCTCAAAATTTTTAAAATTAAACATACAAAAAAAAAAAAAAAAAAACTAAGTCTGAATTTGCACTGGATGAGAGAAAAAAGACATAGAAAAATGAGTTAGGTTAGCAAGATATTGGAATGAATAAAAAAAAGTTGAACTATTTCCATGCACATGTGGTAGCTCTCTTTTGGGTAATATTTTTGATAAAATTTATAATTTATCAAGTTCAAGATGCTATATTTTGGGGTGAGCACAATACATATTAAACATTAATAATTGATTTAACTGTCTCAACAAGACATAGTTATTATTAAGATAACTTTGCTTGTGGATTATATGAATTTAACAAAACAATATATATATATATATATATATATATATATATATTTATTCTTTGAAAAGGAAGTATCGAGTGGCCTCCATACAAGAACTATTGCCTAGAAAAATCTATGCAAATTCGTCAAAGAGCCATTACAAAGAAATTAAAAAACTCTCCAATCACGAGATGAATTATTCTCAAAAGTTGAGTCGAAACATGGATGAAAAAACACCAAATCAGTGTTAAATTACACGAGGTAATTAAACATTATTTTAGAATACCACAATATGGTGCTATTTCCCACAAAAATGTAAATGTATTGAGAATAATAGCAAATACTTTACATAGTTTTCTTTTCACTTTGCAAATAGATATTTCAAATTAAGTTGTTTCCTACAATATTTCACTTTGTCAATGCATCAGATAAACTCTATTTTTATTGTCAAATAGAAAAAAGAAGAAAATCGCACACACACACGTGTGTGTATATACATACAATTTTGGCTTTGTTAATTAATTTTTTGGTGTTCCATTTCCTTTAATTTCAAAAAAAAAATGAAAATGTCACAATCATGACCCAAAACGAATATAACATCAAGGTTGAGATGAATATGAAATTGCCATCGATGCCCAAATTGGGTGACTTAAGCAGCTTTATTGTCAGTCACCGCTCGTCAAAGTCATCGTCAACTGTATATCATCCATGTATGGATGTACGAATAGCTCCGTTGGATGAATAATGAAAACCTGAGGAGGGAGGGTCGTCCACCAAGTCTGCTTTAAAGATTGAGTTAAGATCAACGGGAGTTCACATTGTCAGTTTGCAAGGGTAGACTTGTTGAAGACCCTAAACCCTGTTTTATAATATATCATAAATGAAACATTAACTTAGAGCACAATTTTCTTTATGATAGTATTTACATGTATGTGTTTGTATATATATATATATATATATATATAACCACTTGGATTTAAAGTGAGTTGTATTTGTGTTTTTATTTTATAGATATAAGAGTTTCTATGAAAGTATACTCAAGTATAAAGATAATAAAAATAAATGATCAGTGGGTCAGAAAACTTAAATTGCAAAATTTGAGTTGATTTTTAAAATTTTAAGTTCAATATGAAGCCCAATGTAATTGGGTTTATTGTTGTTTATCAATATGAAAGTAATTTTTAAAAGGGCAAGTATCTGATTTAGAGATAAAGTTAAAATATGGAAATTTATCAGATTTTAAGCAAGAAAAGCATGATAAAGGTAAAAAGTGTTACGATTGATTTTGGTTGTTTTATTGAATTGCGAAATAATAAAAAACAATGAAAATAAGGTCTAAGTCTTTATGTTATTTTGAATTTAGTTTTTTAAATGTTTTGCATTACATAGATACAATAGAGAGTAATTACTGGTTGTATTATTTCTTTCTTTATTTATTTACAGAATGAAATTTGGGGGCTCACAACAAACATGAAATTTGGGACATAAAAGAAACAAGAGAAATCAGATTTTACTCATTCACAAGCACTCTTTGAATGCAAATCAGATAAAAACTCAAGATAGTAAATAAGATTTTGGTTTCTTTTAATTTAATTTTTAAAAATATATATTGCTTCATATTGTATATTATTATGCACGTTTAAATGTAAAATGGCATATTACTTGTATGTACCATGATAATAACTTGAAACAAGCTGTTACTATCATACTCCATTTTAAAAATCCTCATATGTTTTTTTTGCTTGTGAGTCAAGAAAATGCATCCAAGGTGTCATAGTATCAATCAAATACTTGTTGGAAAAACATAGTTAATTTTAATGTGTGATTAATCATATACCAATTCAACTTACAACATCAATAGCTACATTAGCTTCAAAGTTGGATTTATTTTTTAATGCTTAATTTTTATATGGTAAGTAGTATACTAAATTTTATGAAAATATATTAAACAAATTTATAGAGTATTCAAAGACCATCACTTATTGGGATTATCAATATCAAGGTCATAAACTCAAATTCTAGACTTGCTATCAAAATTAAAAATTTAAATTAAAGAAAATATTAATTAGGTAAGAACATCACATTACAAATTTATGTGAGGAATTTTAGATTGTGTATCAATTTTTCTATAAAATATTACTCAAAAAAAGAGAGTTCCTGTTTATGCTAGATACCAATAGGGACCCAATTAAATAATTAAAGAAATGTTAGCAAATAAAAACCTTCAATTAATGGTGATAATGTAATATACAAAATAGCTACATGCAAATAAAAATGAAAAATTCTATTTTATTTACAATTTAGCTGTATATTTTTTTCCAAAATACATTGAATTCTCTTAAACTCTACAAAAATATTATAATAAAGTAGGAAAACAAATTTTATGATAAATGATCTCATAATTAATCAATAATGGTAATTATATTCTTACATTTTAAAGAAAAATTCAAGATAAAATTAAAATTGGTTTGATATAAAAATAAATAATATCAACTAGAAATTGATATCCAAAACAAGAAATTTAAGTACACAGATTTTGGATTTAAAAAAATGTTGCAACTCTCTAATCTTAAATCTGAACAGACTATCACTAATTTCATCTAATTTTTTAGATAATAGATGTTTTTATCTAATTTTATCTAAACAAACTGAGTTATGTATTTTATAGACAATAGATAATAGATAATTAAATTTCACTTCAATAGTGAACATTATTTTTTTTTAAAAAAATCAATTTTTTTATGAAATGATTAAATATTTAAATGATTTTTGGTTTTTTTAAAAAAAGATCTATTATTGTTACTCTAAAGAACTTTCAAACTAAATATAAATAAATAATGATTTCTTTGTAAAATATTTTAATAACATAGAATTATATATACAAATAAAAATGACTATCTTTTATTTTTATTTTTAAAGTTCTACCATCAAAATTTGGCCACATTTTCAAGCTACAAATGTACTTAATCCATTGAAAATCCTAATTGATATTATTATTATTTAAAATGAAGATCACAAGAAAATTTTCAAACAATTTAAACTTTTCTTAGCATAACTTCTTATATGCATGTATAAATAATTTTTGTTTAAAAATATTTTAAAAATAAAATATCTTATCTTATATTATATATATACATACATACATACATACATGTACATATATCCATACATTGCATATTAGTAGTTAGATAAATAGGAGAAATATTTAAAAATGGAATTATTATCTATAAGTATTAAGTACTTCATCTTAAAATTAAATAAATACTGAATTTCAGTAATAAAATTTAAAAAAGTTACCATATAAGTTTTTAAACATACTATACTGAATTTTTAAAATCTATATTTAAGCTTCTGAGATATGATTTTATTATCAAATAATTTTTCAAATTTATCTTATAAAAATAATGCCATATTTCTTAAGAAAATGTAATTAATTGAAAATTATTATGTATAAGTAAAAATAGATAAAAACATGCTAGATAGATAATATTCTTATTAAGAAATATTATAGAAGTTCCTTGGATGTACAATAGATCTATAGATTAATTAAGATATATCTTGTGATTATGTTTATTCCTTCCAACACTTTTGTGTCATTAAAAAGTTGCTACAGTAACAACCTATTTTGTAGATATTTGGCCTACAAGCTCCATAGTCTACTAAAATTTCAAAATATTATTCTTCTTAGCTAGTATACATAAAGGTATGCTTAAGATTATTCTTAGTCTTCTCAATGCCTTATTCAATTTTTTTTTCTTAATACAAAATTATTACAGTTTTTATGTTTTCCATAATAGATATTTTAATAAGTGCTTTTATAACTTAATTATGTATCTTCTTTTCTTAAATTATAATTTTTAAACATTAATTAATTATACTGTTATTAAATTATTTTTATCTAAAACTATGATTTAAGTATTATAAAAGATTAAGATTACTATTGATTAATCAAAAAAAAAATACTTTATTTTTTTACATATTACATCAATTATTATGTTTTAAATATTTAAAAATATATATATTTTTAAAAAATTTGCATTAAAACTCCCAAGTTATTATAATTCTCAAAGGACAACAAAAATAAAGAATATAATAATATACAAGAAAATAGGTGTACAATACATAGAATAATATACAAGACAATTTATGCTTGCTATGCATGAGTGGCTTATAGAAATATAATCTTACCTATCAAAAAATAAAAATTAGTTTTTTAGAATATTTTAATGAGAACTGTTTCAAGTTTTAAAAATTCATCAACCAAAGATAACTTGTGATTAATCTCCAACCTCTTAGTTCAACAACCCAAATAAGTGCAATCATATTTATAAAAAGTTTATTCTATAGATATATATTTATACATGTATATATTTTGGTTCATATTTTTTTAAAGAATAAGATCTAGTATTCCACAACTTATATGTATTTCTAGAAAATTTTCAATACATGAAAAAGCATGATTTATGTATATATATATATAATCATTCTAATATTTTATAAAACAAATAATTTTTGTTATTTTTTTATTTTTTTTATTTTTTATGTATTTAAATTTGAATAAGTAGCAATCAGTATGAAGTGTGATGATATTTTACTTATTATTCAATATTTTAATATGTTACAAGATGATCAAATAATTTATTTTTAAAATTGGTTAATTTTAAAATTTAGAGTCAAACTACAAATTGTATTGTCAAATGCAACAATCAACTTTTTGAGTTCTAATTAGAAACTTGTGTAATGAATTTAAAAATTATTTAATTCTACAAAAAAAATTCCTACTTATAAAATAATAAAACAAAAATTTAAAGATGCGAAATATATTCTACAAATTTAAAGTTATTATTACAAAAGAAAAATTGTTAAGAAAAATATTATGCTTGTATTGAAAAGATTCTATTCAACATATTTAAAAATAAATCAAGAAATAGTAAGTAAAGAATATAGTTCTAAATAATTATTTTTTATTTTTATATAAAAGATATTATATATTTGGATTCTTATACGACATCATCTTATGGCAGTCTTCTATATTATCTTTAATATTTACTTATTTTTAAGGACATAATTATTTTATTTATTATTAATATTTTATTTAAATAAAATCGCTATAAAATCCTACTAACATAATTAGTTGTAAAAAATCATATTGATATTATGATGATAAATATTAAATATTTTATAACCAATTTTATTAATGTTTAAATAATTTTCAAAATAAATTTAGTATTCTAAATATTTAAATTATTTATTTATCTGAGAAATTAAATCAATCAAAATGATGTTAGATATTTTAAAATGTCATCATTACATTCTTTGGAGATAATGTATTTATATAAGCTGCAAATGACTAATATCATAAAATAACAAAAATTATTTATTTGCTTTCTCTTGAAAAATTTAAGTAATATAAGATTATACTCTAAGATTAATAGGTATAACATTTATATAATTCAAAATATTTTTTTAGAATATATTGTATTTAACACCAATGTATAAATAGATTAATTTCAAAAGATATAAATTCTTATAAATTAAGAATTAAAAAAAAAACATTATGTGATATTTAATTTATTTAAGAATTTTTTTACTTTTATAAAATAATCATTAAGTTTTTTCTATTAAGTTGTCATTCTACTTGTATTATGTACTTGAAAAATCAAATTTGAATCAAATATATTTGTAAAAACAACATTTTAAGTTTTAAAACTACTTTTTATTACAACTTATAGTTTATGGTACTTAGACATCACAAAGCTATTTCTTGGCAAGGTCATGATTTTGGAAAAAAAAGAAAAAGTTGAAAAAAAAATGATAGAAATAATAAGAAGTGAGAAACAAATAAAAAAGAAATAGATACAATAAAATAGAAACTCAAATAGCTCTTGCTAATTTTAAAGAGAGTAGAGAATCTTGAATCTAGACTTAAATACAAGAAATGCATTGACATGATTAAAGATGATTTCTTTCTTATCTTTAAATATTAGGTATCAAAAGAAGGTTTTTGTAGAAGCTTGCAAAAGATCTCAAGGCTTGTGAACTAAATGTAAAGTTGTAAGTTACTTCCAACTTGACTTCTTAAAAATATAAAACATACAAGAGAAGTTACTATAGCCATGTGACTTATTTGCAAAAGTCTAGAGATGTAATTTTTGTATAAGAAAATTCTTTGATCTTAATAAACAAGATATTATCTATCTAACATGTTTCTACTTACTTCTATTTATTTCTATTTATTTCTATTTTTTTATGTATTTCCAGTTATTTACTATATTACTTCCTTATTGTCAAAGAAATTCCATACTCACTAATCAACTTATTTTTTAAATGCATGTCATCTAAGATCCAACAAATAGTATTAGCAATAAACTATGATATATATATTTTGCTCAAGAGTAGTTGATGGATTTCTTACAAAAACCAATAATGTATCATACTAAGGTAAGAAGACTACCTAATTATTTGATTATTGTTGAGATCTTTATAACCACCTTTAAATAATATATCCTAAATACAATCAAATGTAATATTTTTGTCTAATTGTATTACTAGGAATTAAAAGTTTCTTCTTAGATTAAGATATTATACATATTATATCTTGCCATCTATTCAAGTAAGACATACTTCACTTAAAAATTATCATCTTAATTTGAACATTGTAAAGATTAAGACAATCTAAGTATTTTATTTGGAATTTTGAAAATAAAAAATCTTAAGATAATTCTATCAATTATAATTTAAAATATTATAGAGAAATATTAATATTTATTCATTTAACTTAATTATTCTTATTTTATACCATTTTAATAAGAATAATTGATTTTTCATATGATATATAATTTTGATAGAAAAAAATAAAAAAATAAAAAATTATGGATTTGCAACATTTTACATGGTTTCCATATACATTTATTAACATCATATATGTGCCAATGTATAAAAGTTTCTAATTTATTTTGATATGAGCTCAAATCTATGACTTCTTTTATTTCAAATTTTTGGTTTTTAACTTTTTTAATAAAAGTTGATAGATTAATATTTTCTTGGAATATTACTTGTATTATTAGATATGATAAGAAAGAAATAAAACACATAATAAATCTTTATCAATTATAAATATTTCAATAAATAGGAAATGAGATTAATTTATAGATGAATTATAAGCAAGCTAAGATTTTAATAATCCAATTTGTGACCAAGTCAATTTGTCTTGATATTATAGTAAAATAATTATAAATCATTATTAACTTTGAATGAAGGGTTCTCTTTTGTAAAAACATTTTCATTAGTTTTTTTGTTGCTTAAGCCTCTTTTACTTTGTATCTTCATTGTTGTGTGAAGTTCTACTATTCTACTTGCAAAATCTTTTGTTTTCAAATTTTTGACATTAAAAATGTGAAAATATTAGTATTATAGGAAAAAAACATAATTAAGATATATATATTTTTTAAATAAAAGAATATACTAAATTATTAAATTATTATTTTTTATTGATAAGATATTATTTTAACTATTTACTATGATAGTACATTGTAAATAATACTCTAATACTTGATTCACATGTTTTATTTCTTCATCAATTTGATGATAATAAAACTAAAGAAAATTTGTTATTAATGTTAAAAAATATCATTTAAAGTATTGATACAAATTAAAAACTTAGATTAGATATGATAAAATATCAATCCAAAGTCTATGATATAAATATCTGTATTCAAAAAAAAAAATCTATATAAATAATAATTCTTATACAAGGTACAAAATATTCATTTTCATTAGACAATCCACCATTATAAAAGCGGAATTAAAAATAATTGATGTTAGACGATTATTAATAAATTTTATAAAACAAAATAAATTAAGGTTGTTTTGAAATAGGTTAAGGTCAAAGAAATCTATAGAATTGGTGATATGGAGTCTTTTTTTCGAAAACAAGAATCACAAGACTGTATAAATATTTTGATAAATTTTTACAATTGAGGCTGCCAATTTTTTTTAAAAATAAGTTCTATAGTTTTGTTATATTTTTTAACATATAGTTATTAGAAATTCATGTCTAGTTGTTGAAAGTTCATGTTGTACTTGAAGTATAAGTAATTTTATTTTACCTTTAAGATTATGCCAAAGTCTTTCATGAAAAATAAAAAAAATTTAAGAAAAAAATAAAATCATCATAAATATTATTTTAAAAATATATTTAAATTAATATAATTAAATAATATTCATTTAAAAAAAATTCAATTAAAATTATGAATTCAATAGCTCAAAGATGCAAATAATTTCACTTTAAAAGAATCGTCAAGTATTGATCATTTGCAACATCTTTTTGTATTGATGCAAGATAAAAATATTTTCAAAAGGCATTTAAAAAGTATATTTATATATAAAAATATCTAACTTTAACTATAAATTAAGATAAAAAAATATTCCAATAAGCTTGGAAATTATTTTAAGCATTTATTGACATAAAATATTTAAGATTCTTATAATTAATGCAATCCATGATTTGATTAAAATTACTCTCTAAATTGTAATAGTATTCTTTAAATGAACTCATAATAGTAAAAATTTCTTTATTATAATTTTATAATTAATTGAGATTAGTTATAATTTATTTAAATAAAAATTATGAGATGAAGTCTAATATATACATATATCTTGTAATAAAAATATTTAATACAAAGACTAGTATTTTTTTTCTATTAAAATGCCTTGAAGATATTTTAATGGCATAAAATATGGGATGAAAATAAAGTTTTTTTTTTTTTTTTTTTTTTTTTTTTTTTTTTTTTTGTATATTTATTCTAATCCAATTTGATTTTTTAAGTTTAAAATATAAGTGAAGTAGCAACTTGGTAGAAATTCTTAATAAATATTTGATTAAATTTTATAAATTCTAAAAAATACTAAACATTGTATAAATATTTTAAAGTTTTTTGATAACTAAATTTGTTTTCTTTCTTATAATCCATTTGTATATCAACATTTGAAATAAAATAGACTAAATCTTCTTTTTATATATAATAAAGCATATATTTTTCTATCTTAGCAACTAATTTTGCAGCTCCAAGTTTTTGTAAAATAAAACAAACATGTCATTCATATTCTTTCATTCATGAAATAGATAGAAATGTTCTCAAATGACATAGAACAAAGTTGTTTAGAAATCCACAAATTGGATATTTTATCAAATGCTAGAAAAAAATTGAAGCAATTGTATGTCAAAAAGATCTAACCTTATATTTAAAATATCCATATTCTTTGATACATTCTACATAATATGATCTTTGTATATCTCTCTTAATATAAATATTAGCCTTCATTAATGAAGAAGCTCTAATATTAAAGATAAATCATAATAATTTAATTCTTTAGTTATTTACACATATTTTTAAGGATCTATCTTCTTCTAATATCACCTTTAATAATTACATTACTCCAAAAACATCTCTAGATGCAATCATTTGTCTATTATTAATTTTTAATATAGTTGATCAACTCTTCTTTATAAGTACTAATTTGTGTTGTAGAAAAAAGTCCTTGTTCAATAAACATGTTAAGATTGTAGTATTTTAAAGAATTTAAGCTAAAACTATAAAATTTGAAATTTAAATATTTATAAGAAAATTAAATTAAGATGTAGAATTTGATAGTAGAATAAAAATTATATTGAACAATAGTTTTTTAGAATTGTTTAATTGCAAGATTTTTATTTTAATCAAGAATTCATATTATTTAATTTTTTGTATTGAAGTATGTGCTTTGGATCTTAAATATATTTGATTTGATGGATTAATCTTGTATATTATAACTTTATTTTTTACAATAAAAATATATAATTTATAAAAATTATTTTTTTAGAATTAATTTCTTAAATTACGATATATCAATTTTATTAGGTTTGAGTCTTGGTAAAAAAAATATTATAGTTTAAAAATTTGTTGTCAATGTTTGGTTTGTCCTTCTACAGCCATATCCTTGTGGTTCACACCTTCAAAGAATCAATTATTGCATGGAGTTGTTAGAATAATTAATTGCTCTAATAAATTTTCTATTGATATTTTTGGTTTTATTTATTTTTAAAGACATTTAAATATTAATGTTCTCTCAATTTATATTACAAGTAAATTATCAAAAAATACAATTAAACGTAGTTTTTTTATATATATATATATATATATATATATATATATATTTCTTTTTATTATTTTTTCTAAATTTATAGACTAATAATTCTAAAAATAATTTTAAATAAAAATTTATAAATTTATTTCTATAGAAATTAAATAAAAAATTATATTTATAGATATAAATGTTTTTATAAATCATACTTTAGTATTACATTCGGATATTGAGAAAAATATAAGTATAAATAGAGCATGATATGTTGTAATTGAGGTTAAAATTTCAATCTTCTTCCATCAAACTTTTGTAACATATTGAACTTGGCTCATTTATTTGTAGGATTAATCCGCTTGTATTTATTTATTTTATTCAAATACAAATTTAAAGTAAAATTAAACTTTATTATTTATTTCTTCTATAGACATAATAAGAATGTTTTTAGAGTGGAGATTTCTAATAAGTTATATATTTGCTAAAAAAAATTAATTTTTTTTGGAGATTTAGAACAATTGCATATGTATTGTAACTTCTTCTAAGTGTAGCTTCTATTGTTTATTTTCTTCCAATTATAGATAATTTATTATTTAAATATATAGTATTAACAATTATACAAGTTAGATTCAAGAAAGGTGAAATACAACCTCTAAAAATAAATCATAAGTTTTACAAGAAAGATAGTTTTTTAATATAGATAATAAATAAATATTATTTTAAAGATAATTAGTTTTTAGGCATTTAAATACAATAAAATCTTATTAATAATGAAATAATCTGCTAAATTTTATAATTAATTAATTAAAAATCATAAAAATAGTAGTCTTATCAGATTATCAAATTTATGAGTTTAAAAAAAATCATAAAAAAGAAAAACTAAAATGACTATTATCAATTATAAAGAAACTATATAGTCTTACATTAAGAACATCACAAAAGAAGAAACAAATTGACAAAGTTGAAAATAATAACACTCTTGCTTCTAAATATATTAATTACTAAGAAGGTTCTTTAGACGCTTTCTAAAGACTAGAAAACTTATAGCCTACAAATAAAGTTGTAGATTGCTTATAATATAACTATTTAAAATTAAAAAATATGTATTATAAATTTTAATAGTAACACGAAACATCTATTAAGAACTATAGATCTAATATGTAACCACTAAAATATTTGTAAGTATTATAAAAAATATATTATTTACCTAAAATATTTCTAATTATTTGTATTTACTTATATATATTTAAGTATTAGAACTTATTTCATATCTACTTTTGAGAAACTGTGTTAGAAGCAACTTACAACTTTACATTTAGTTCATAAGCCTTTTACTTCATAAGCCTTTGGGGTCTTTTGGAAGCTTCTACAAAACCTTCTTTTGATACCTAATATATAAAGACAAGAAAAGAATCATCTTTAATTGTATCAATGCCTTTCTTGTATTCAAGTCTAGATTCAAGATTCTTTATTTTCTTTGTAATAAGTAATAGACATTTGAGTTTCTATTTTCTTGTACCTATTTTTTTCTTATTTGTTTCTCACTTCTTGATTGGTTTATTAAAGTCTTATATTATTATTATTTTTAATAAAATATCAATTTATAATTAATTATAATCATGTAAATTAATTATAAGTATTAAAATCAAAACAGAATCATTATGTTTTCTATATGTTTTTAATCAAACATTGTGATACCATTAGACTTTATAAAAAGAAACAAGTACAACCATGTATTCTTAATATGTATGATAATTTAGAATCTAAAATTTAAAAATGTGGTATATATAATATCTAAATAAATTAGAATAATATGTATATTGGAATAGATATTATATTAGTAAGTATAAATTGGAGTTATTTAAAATTCTTCTAAATGTGTCAAAAACTATTTGTACTTTTTATTGGTAATTTTTTAATATAAATAATTTATATAACTATTTTAAAATAAATTTCTTATACTAACTTTCTACACTAATTTTTCTTAAAAAATTATAAAACATGTCTATATTAAATAAAAATTATAAATAGTTATATAAGTTAATTATATGACTTTTTTTAGATGAGCTATTGATATATATATATATATTTTTTTTTGTGATGAGCTAAATACCATAATTAAAAAAAAAAGTCCTTGTGTGTAGTATTACAATTTGAGAAGGATATTAAATCTAATAAAAAAATAAATATATTTTCTAATTATATCAAAATAGATTTTAATATTCATAATATTAATAGATATCCTTCTAACCTAGGTGTACAAAATTATTAATGGCTTAAGAATCATTCAACCATCTTTGTGATGAGTATAGATTAAAGTTTGTGATTGATACCATTTAATAAATCTTAAATTTTATTAACTTACAAAACAACTTAACTTTTCATTAAGAACCTATTTCTAAATAAATATTCTATGTAAATTAATTCAAATGAAAAAAAATATAAGAATACATTTTAAACTTAAAAGAAATCTATAGATCTTCATAGATATACTACATGGTTATAGAATCTCTCTAAAAAGTATCCTATTCTTAAGAAGCTAATATAAAAACAATCTAAACTTTGAATAGTTAGTACACAAGCTATATGAGCTTTAAAAAAACTTACATTCACTTCTTATTAATTATTCTATAATAAAATATATCTAAGTCTATTCTCAATCTTGTCAATGTTTTTTTTGTGTACTTGTGTTAGTTAATGTTTGCCTAGTATCAACATATTTTACAACAATCATTCCAAATAATTTGTATTCTAAAAATACACACTTATTTTTTTTATATTTTTAAAAAATTATATGTGTACTAGATCTATTTTTTTCCTCAATGGTAAAATTTGTCAGAATCAATGTCAGTAGAACATGAAACTTGTGAGTACCAATTCTATTTAACATGCACAAAGCTTAGTTACTATTAAGATCAACAAATATAACTACACAACAAATGAATAAAGTAAAATACAAGCTTTAGTAAAACAATACAAAGATTTAAATGAAATGTTATATTTTCCTATTTGAAGAATTGCTTTGATTGTTCACTCACAACATTTTGTATTTCTAAGTGTATAAGCTTGCAAAATTATCTCCAGTTAGTCCAAATAGCAAAGACATAAAATAAACACTGCATGTATACAATATGTAAAAATCACAAACATTACATATTAATATGTACCTATATCACACATACGTAGTGAATTTGGGTGCACCTTATATATCACCAACATGCACAAATTTACACTAAAAACATAACCATTATAGCTACCCAAAAATTATCCATGATGAACGCGCAATCTTGCACAGATAAGTTCTGAACAGACAGATATTCCATGCTCACACAATCTCCACCTTTTGCAGCTAATGTAGCTACAAGTTACTATGGCAGTCATTTTCAAAATACGTAAAACATACAGACTATTATTCACTCCTATAAAACAAACTGTTCCCCAAAACGGGACTCATCATACACCAGCACCAGTTCACCTCATGCATGCACAGGCTCAGACCCCACTGTATCTTGAGGGCAGCTTGTCCAACGATCAGAAAATTATGAAATCCCAGTAACAGCATACCCCATGCCCGACAACGTGTGCAAGCCGCACCATTCATTACCAAATCGACTGCCAACTCTGCTTCAAGCACCAGACACACATACCCTCCCCATTTCAAGCCACCGCATCATTCATCTCTCCAAACGCTCACCTCCAAATCCGAACACACCCAGCCTGCACTCGCCCTGCCCCAAATACTCGAGTGACCTTCATTTCAAAATCTATTCCTGCTTTTCACTATCAATTTTATAAAAAAAAATGTTTCTCAAATGCTCTCCCTGGAGTTTACATATTATTACACTCTGGCCTTTTGCCCCGCTGTGGTGCTACATTCTGCTGCCTGCCACCAACCTCCCAACTGGAGCACCACTACCAGCCAAATGCACAAGCCAACGCTGCGTCCTCTCGTCCGCCGTTGACTGGCCTGCATGGCTGCATGCCACACCTCAGGCTCCCATGTGCCGCGGGCGTGACATCTACAACCGCTCCCCTCCGATGCCCACAACTTCCATCGTCACTCACCACGACCCGCCCTCCAACCGCTTCCCTTTCTTTCACCCCGCTGCCCCACCCTCCGACCCTGGAGCTTGCGACGTGCTTCTTTCCAGGGCGCACGCTCCACAACCCGATCGCGCTCGTGAACAATGCCGCCATCTTCGGCGCTCTCACAACATCCACGCATATGCACAATCCTAGTCTTACCGTTCCCCCTTGGTGGATCTATGCTCTTATTCTTCGCCGCACCTCCACCGCCACCCTACTCGTCCCCGCTTCTCATTCCAGCTCCCGGAAGTACTCCTCTGGAAGCAAGGCTGGTGGAACCAGGGCTGCCACGCACTTGAACTGCAAACCCCACACATGCTCACGTTAGACCGTCTGTCCCCGACATTCCTCTCGCCTCACTCCGACCACTCCGCCGCCATGCAAACACCCACCCGACGCACAAACGCCAACCTCCTACGCCGCTAACCCACCTTGTGGTGCCTGTACTTCTCTCGAACCGCAGGAAGTGTGCACCCCCTCGTATTGCACTGCAACTCGTGCATGGCCCTCACACACTGCTCCAGTTCTGATGGCCTGTACCCCGTGTAGTGCTGCAATGTGGCGTCCCACGGACGTCTCGACGAGTCCAGCGTCACTCTCGCCAAATACGCGCAAGACGCGGCTATCATAGACGGCAGGAATGGCAAGAACCCGTACTCCACAAGCGTCAGCTCCGCCAGATAGTTCCCCAGAAACTCCAGCACCAGCGCCGGAGCTTCGCAACCTGCTTGGGCCGCTCTGATGAACCGTCTCAGGAAGCTCTTGATCGTCGGAGTCGTGAGCTCGAACTTCAACACCCGGAGAACTCCCCTCTCCATCTCCAACACCTGCACACCTCCACATCACACCACTCATCATCTACCCCCACATCACCCGCGCCGCACCTCATCCCACCAATCATCGATCACCAATCACTCACAACCCCCACCTCTTCGCGCCCGTACGTGTTGTCCGTGATGTAGCAGAACTCCTCTACTTGGGGGGCGCATATCTCCTCGTACTTTCTGAGCACCACTCACCAACACCTCTCAGCACACCAATCAACAAACAACGCAACCATCCCCTCGCCTCACACTCTCCTCCAATCACCCACTTCCTACCGCAACCGCGCAATCCACAAACAGTTTTGCGTCACTCACGCAGCGATCAGCATGCAAGCCACACCCAGCAGCTGAAGCCGTTGTCGGGTCACCACATGTGCAGAAAGGTATCGATCGATGCACGACACCGTCAGGTACAAAGTGTCGGGCACAAGCTTGTATTCCTCCGCAACCTGTGCACCAATACCCCGCCTCAGCATCACAATCCACCACCACGCACACACACACCACACAATTCGCAATGCGCCGCTCGCCGATCATCAAAACCCACTCCGCACCAATGCACCCCCAACATCCTCACCTCAACCAGCCAATCCACCAGAATTCCTCGCATGCTCGGGTTGATGTCCTGTTGCATCGACTCCATGAAGTTCGCCGATGGCCGCCTTTTCATCTGCGCAACCACCGCACTCTCCGTTCCGTCATTCTGCTCACCCACTACCATGCCCTCTGAGCCCTCCGCCCACACCCTGCTCTCCAACCACTGCCCGCGGGGTCCAGGGTTTAGGCTCTCACCTCCGCCATTCGCAGGTGGGCGTAAATGTCCGTCGCGTACGTCGTACACATCTGAGGGTCCGAGTGATCGTTGTCGATGTCCTCATACCTCGATCCCCCGCTCGACCGCTCTCGCGATTCCGTGCGTCTCTTCCCGCCGAACAGGTCCCCTGCTTCACCACAGGATCCCACATTCTCAATTCCCACACACCACGCACCGCCAATCACCACCACAATCTCACCCCACCACCGACATCCCCCATTCAATCTCACAATCCCACAATCTCACGTCGTCACACTCCACACTCCTCTGTCGCCAGTACCTTGCTTCGTCCGATCCTTCGCCTCTTGGGATAAGCGCAGGTTCTGCAAAGTTCGCCTCTCCAAAGACGCTATCGCTTCCGACTCGCCCCTCGGAGCACCATCAGTCCCACACACCAACACCACCTCCTGTTCCTTTCCCTTACTGGACACCTGGGGCACCTTTCCGGGACACACATTCTCATTTCCTTGCCCGCTCTGCGCAGCTTCCAAATCCACGCCCTTTCCGTCACCCGCCCCACCGATGGGCCTCCCACTTCCACCAACATTCGACTGGTTCGAGATGTCCGAAAGAGCGGCACGCTTCCTAACCGGCTGCGCACCGACGGGTTTCTTACAGTTGCCGACACTACTCCCAGGTCTCGAGCAGCTGTCTTCCGTGGCCGAGCGTTTGGCTGCTGCTCTCGTTCGCCTCGCCTCATCCGAGGCCGTCCCCGAGCCAGAACCAGGAGGACGCGGGCGCAACAGTCTTGCACTATCCAGTCCACCTGTCATCCTCAACTCGCGCAATGTCGGGCCCCGGACAGCCTCACGCAGCGGCAGACTACGGTGAACCACGCATGACGAATTTCGCCAGCCGCTTCCTTGCAGCCCCTAAACGAGCACTACAGGACTCTATGAATTGCACATCAAATGTGCTGGATGCTTTTGGAGCTACCACTGCAGTGTATCACAACATTTGAAAGCAGAACGTTGGTGCACAAAACGGTTACGGTATTATCGTTAAATGTGGCAAAGAAATTGGTCTGAGGTAAGCGTCTCGGATTGGAATTATTGTATTCAAGGAAATTGTTCAACCCTTCACAAGGCACTCGATCTGTTGAAAATAATACTACCAGTGTACTTCAAATTGCCGAGAATGATTGATATATAGGTTGTGGACTGAACTAGTTTTAGGCCTTGCATCTAACCTCGTGCTGGTGGAAGCTGGCACCATGAACGCTGTCACGAGCTACCCAGGACCCGCATTTGATGTATCGGTAATGACGGCAGCGATGGTCGATGTCTCACTCACCCAAAAGTCCTGAGCTAGACTTAATTCTCGCTGCTTTTCTCCTGTCTCACCTTCTTCGCAGTCTACGATTCGTGCAATGCGGACAAGCCACTCGCCACATGACGAACACTACGATCGCACTCACCACAATCCGCCACCTGGCTGCACAAATGCGACAAGTCCACCCTGTCGAACCTTTCTAACAGCTACGACTCCACTCCTTCCCGACGACACCACAAATTTCTCTACGTTGCAATGTGACCCCAACAGGACAACTCTCCTTTATCTAATGCGGCAGATCATTTCCGGCACGACTTTTCTTAAGAAACATGTTCAGCAACAATGTGGCGACAACAGAAAGCTCCTGACGCTTCCTGCGGATCTCCACTTTAGGGCCGTCGCCCATCATTCCTACATTGCTTGAACAACAACAACAAAATACCAAAACGAAACTACGACAAGACTGGCTTTCCTACTTGGCACATCAATAAGCGACGACCGGTGAAGATGGACACCGTCCATCTGAGAAGTGCAGGGATTGTGTGCGAATGCAATGAGTGGCGGAGTGTCCGCTCTGGGCGTTGGAGGTGTAAACCTGAGCAGATTAAAATTGGAACAGAGGCCAAAAAAAAACAGAGTGGGATGGGGAAGAGCAAGGAGACGACGGAGCGGGAGGACGGAGCGTGCCGTTACGTCTTGTCCCGTTACGTTTCTCGTTGGGTTGCCCGCCGGAGCGGCGAGAGGACGTCGGAGACGGACGGGGGCGGGGGCTTGGGCGGGGCGAGGAACTGAATGGGCGTTCAAATGGGCCTGTGCACCGGGATTATTAGCCCCCGCCCGCCGTTTCGGTTCAAAAAGGAAGGCCTCGCTTCCACACTTCCACACCTTTTTTCCAAAACCTTACGTGGCATCGAACTCCCTGCCATGTCAGCAAGATGCCATGTCATCAAGCCTTGTAATGGGTCCACGGACCTGCTCCAGCCACTTTCGACAGAAGCCATGCATTAATGAACGTGGTATTGGATGAATGAAAATTCCTACGGATGATGGTATCTACGTGGTTCACGGAAATTCCGCGTCAGAGTTCCTTTTTTTGACCAATTAATACCTTTTCCTTTTTGCGTAATTGACTTTCCAGTTTTTTTATGTTTGTGTATATATTAATTTTGTCAATGTAAAACTTTATGATGTAATCGATTTATTGAATGACAGAAAGTTTTGGTAACCCATCTTTATGTGCTGTGTTCAATTATTACATCGTTCTTCAAATCACCCATGTTTGAAAACATCACCTCAATCGTGTTATATTCAAAATTTCAGTATGTAATGAAATCAACATTCCTAAAATGTATGTTATTCAAATCAGAGTTGATGGTTTGAACAGTATGGATTAAACATGGATTTGTTCTTATCAAGTGTTTGTTGTTTATTTATTTATTTAGTTTTATTGCACATTTTTAAACATAACATTCTTCATACAAAACTATCGATTTTTGTAAAATAAATTAATTTAGAACATTAAATAACATTGTGAAGGTAAAATATAATAACATCTTCTCTAATTATACAAATTTGGTAAAATCTTGTATGTAAGTATGTATGTATATCACATTCATACTCTAAAATTTAGAAAAGACTAAATTCATTATGACAAACACTCTGAAATTATGAGATTCCAACATCATGTTCAACATACACATTCAATTGAACTCCAATCATAATTTTTGTTAATACATATTAATATGTATGTGTATACATACATATATACATACAAAGTATATAATGGTGCATGGTTTTTCATACAAAATGTTTAAAAAATTACAAAATTAATCAGATCTAAACAGTATTAAAAAAAACCTCTCTCCCAATATATATACATATATTCTTATATTTATGTGTGATTAAATCTGGATATTTAAATCTTACAAATAAAAATTGTTAGAATTTGAAATCTAAGTATTTATTTAAAATATTATTTTTGTATATTGATTCTAATTACAGTGCAGAAATTTCGTCTTCATTTGCTAATAGCTTATTAATAAAGAACTTATAAAATTTTAAGTAGCATATTTCCAACATAAACTTATTAGATTTAATTTTTTTTTTGATATTTTTAAAAGTAATGGTCTATTTATAGTATAGAGCATAAATTCTTAAGAGTTAGTTATTAAATCCAGTGTTGATAAAATAATAAATATAATTAATAATTATTTTTACTAATTACAAAAATTATTGATTTTTACCAAAAAAATAATCTTTCTACCAATTTCCAAATACCAAAAATTCTAAAGCCTTATACTATTTGATGTATGTAAATATTTAATAACTTATATAATATGAATTTTTTTTGACATTTTTATTGTGTAATATTTGGTATAAAATTTCAACTTAATTCTTAAATATAAAAGTATATATAAGTAATATAATTATACAAAATCATATTTTGACTTCTATAATTTTTTATGTAAAAATTCACATTCATTTGAATTGGTAATTTGTAAATTCTCAATTGTAATACAATACAAAATCCACAATGTAAAATAGAAGAGAAATTCATAATTTTTCATATTCCATAATGTACACAAGTAAAACTTAATTTGCAAGAATGTGTTTTGTTCATTTTTGTCGATTGTTAAACCTTGTATAACTTGTGCTAAAAGTATAAATAAGAACATTGCAACAAGAAGTATAGTATTTAAAATTCAAAAAATACTTTTAAAGGGTGAGATTGTTACTGTTGTTCTCGTTACGTTCAAGCTTCGATATACCAAAGCAATTGAACTAATAGAGGTGGATTCGAACACGGAGAAAGACTAGTTATATGAATTGGATCTGTTAGTGTCACAATTGATTATACTCTGGCTATCAGAAATCAATTATTAAACTACAAAACACCAAGGCTTACTACTATCGTCTTGATTCAACACATAATCCATTCTATGACTATCAATTCAATAATACTTCTTTCAATCACAATTCTTCATAAGCAAATAATAAAAGCAAAGAAAACAAAGAGGTAGCACCAAGCTTACCCCAACTTACGACTCTCATAGTCTAGCTCTCCATCTCTCTTTCCTCAACCTATTTATCCTACCAAAAAGATGATCTGTCAACCAACGGATTCCAAAGGTTATGACCCTTTGAATTCTTAACCATTTATTCTACTAACAACCTACAATTACCAACTAAACTGCCTAACCATCAATCTAATTCTCAAGGTTGCCAATAACCAACCAATAACTTACTACAAAGTTTATTTACCTATTCTACATAGTCCCACTCCTAATTGTGCAACGTCCTCGCAAACATTATTTAGCCTCAACTTATAAAGATATAGTAGTGTTGGCTTTTTCAGTCAATGGCATTGGCTTATCACCCTTTGAATTGGTGACCTTCTCTTCTTTACATCTTCGTCGTCTGCCTTGGTGTTCGATGGTTGTCCATCCAAACGCGTCGTCAGATCTTCATTCAACAAACCCAATTTCCATCCCTGAGACTCAAGTCGGACAATTTGGTTGTCACATTCCTCCAACATCTTTTGCCATTCTTCTATCGGTTTCAAATATATCTTTGAAGGTGTTGTCGTTGAAACTGGTGTATTGGTCTGCACTAAATTATTGGCCTCCTTTGCTAATGCGGCTAGTTTAGTCTGCAACACCGCAACCTCTACCTGCAGCCGCTCTTGCTGTTCCTTCCAATTGGTCTCCATCCTTGCTTTCTCAGACACCATGTTCGTCATCTTCTCCTTAACTACAAAAGAAAACACGATGCTTGTTAAGAGCCCCCCTCCTACTTCTTACTATGGTCCAATCAATTGGATCGACTCTCCCTTTTGTAACAGAAAATCCGTCCCGGTTTATGGATAGTAAAGTTTAAGCTGATTACCATTGATCCATGTTATAAATTTAGTATCCATAAAATCTTCCAATTGTACTGAACCATTTGGAAATCTGTCAATAACTCGATATGGCCTATGCCATCAACCTTGAAATTTTTGTAGAAAATTTTTAAATCGACTATCATAAAAAAGTATCAAATCATTTGGTATAAAAGCCTTTGGTTTAAGCTTACTATCATAATAAGTCTTCCTTTGTTTTTGTGTAGTTTTCATTATCATTAATGCATTGGCTCTAATTTCATCCAATTTTTCCAATTCTTCTAAACAGTGCCGTAATGAATCCTGATCTTCCAATCTAGTATCTATAGCAATTCGTAAACTTTGGACTTCCAATTCAATAGGTAAGATTGCTTCCTGGCCATAAACCAATTAGAAAGGGGTAGCATTGGTAGTAACTTTATATGCAATACGATATGCCCATACAGTTGCGAACAACTTAGTGTCCCAATCTGTTCCTGCTCTTGAAATTATTTTTGTTAAGATTTTACATAAAATTCCATTAATCTTTTCTATTTGTCTATTGGCTCTAGGGTGATACGGTGTAGTCTTATGATGTTTTATCTCATATGTAGCCGTGAGTGCTTCGATTGTACTATTTATAAAATGAGTTTCTTGATCACTAACCAATTCTCGTGGACAACCAAACTGTGTAATAATATTTTCATACAAAAATATTGCTACTATACTTGTACTATTGGTTTTTGTAGCTACTGCTTCAACCCATTTTGTTACGTAATCCATTGGTATCAGCATATATCATTTTTATCCATTTCTCGAGGCTAGTGCAATTAGCCCTATAAAATCAATTCTCCATTTTTCAAAAGGCGCTTGAGCCAGAATTGGTACCAATGGCATTGCTAAAGTTCCAATAGGTCGATCCGTTCTCTGACATGGGTCACAATAACGGACGAATTGGTAGGCATCTGCAAACAGTGTTGGTCACAAATAACCAGCCTATAAAGCTTTACAAGCTGTGCTGTCCCTCAAAAAATGTCCACCATAACTGTCAAAGTGGCAACATTCCAATATAGTATATACTTCAATTTGATAAATATAGTGTCGCAAAACTCCATCTTTGCCTTGTTTATATAAAGCTTCACCAATCATCGTATAATAGGCACATTTTAATATTAAGCATTATTTAAGCTTTTCATTGAAATTGGATGGGAAGTTTTGAAATGTCAAGTATTGAATTATTTTACTATACTCCGGAGTAATTATATCTACTGCAAATAGTTTTGCATTGGGTAGTGCATCGTTAATGGATTCATTATCTAATATATTGGATAACCGAGATAAATGGTCTACATTGGAATGTGATTTTCAATATTTCAAATGCAATTGTATATTCCTTTGTCTAAAATAGATTGGTCCCATCGGTTGGTGGTTTCTTCAAGAGATTTGTCAAGAGAAGGTATCTAACTATAAATAGATAGATAAATCACTGATAATAATTGACATGGCTGACAAATGTTCGAACACCTGTAACAGTGTCTGGTTGCTTTAATTTTTCTATAATCTTTATTTTATCCGGATCTGTAGCAATGCATGCTATCGAAACTATATGACTCAACAACTTACTAGAAGGTATCCCAAATTGGTACTTTTCTAAATTTAAAGAAATTTCATATTTTGCACATTGATTCAAACATTGATCGAGACATTCTAAATACCTAGCTCTCGTACTAAATTTACAAAAATCATCTAAAAATATTTCCATTGAAATTCATAGATAATCTTGGAACGCTTACGTCATTATCCTTTGAAATATAGCTGGTGCATTACAAAACCCAAACGGCATAACCTTATAGGCAAAGGTTCCCCAATCCATAGTAAAATTAGTTTTTAACTGGTCTTCTTTTACAATTTTAACTTGATTATAACCAAAGAATCCATCAAGAAATAAATAACATTCATGTCCAGCAACGGCATCTAATATACTATCTGTGAATGGTAAAGCAAAATAATCCTTCTTGGTAGCCATATTTAATTTTCAAAAATCTTGACAGATGCAAACTTTTCCATTCTTTTTCGGTACCATAACAATCGATGAAACCCATTCACTGAAAGGAACTAGATAGATTAATCCAACCTCCAAGAGTTTATCCAATTTTTCTTTTATTATAAGTGAGTATTTTGGATTAAGTCGATGTTGTCTTTGGCATACTAGTATAGCGTTCTCCTCTAATATAATTTGATGCTGACAAACTTCAGCTGGAATTCCTTTCAAATCTGCATACGACCATGCAAAAGCAATTTTATGCATTAAAAAGTAATCCACCCAAATTTCTTTCTCCTTGCCTTTTATATCATCGTAAATTTGAATGATTTGGGGAGCCTCCCTTATACCTAAATTAATTAATTGATATCGTGGAATTTCAAGAGTCCCCAGATATTTTTTACTCAATTTTAGAATCTTTCATAAAATTTGACACATTAGAACTTTTTAACTCCAGTTCTATAGTACTAATGTGATTAATATCCCATCTATTCATCCAATATGCAATCATATGATCAGAATTGTCAATAACATCTAGAGGAACTAAGTACTCTCCGAGTCCCCTACACTGGTAGGTCATTCTAGTGTGCTCGACAACTTGCCTTGTATCAGCATAAATTAGGTCAAGTGCATCAATTTCTTCTTTGGTAGACTCATCTTCACAATCCGACGTGAATTTTGAACTGGCAACTTGAGTTTTTCCGTGATATTGGATAAGGTACATTTGAAGCACAATTTTATCATTACCTTCTCCAATTGTCAATATACCACGGTCCCAATCATTTCGAGCTTTAGCTTGATACAACCACGGTCACCTCAATAAAATTAGGTATGACAATATAGAGCTTTGCAATCGAAAAATAATATAATCAATTTTATAGGTAATCCTCGCAATTATTGTATCAATACTTCGTAAAATACCCATAGGTTTAATTCAACTCGAATTAGCCATTCTCAAAACCACTGTAATAGGTAATAAGTGATACAAACCCAGCTCGTCTATTGTAGCGACATTCATAAGATTTACACTAGATCCTTTGTCTACTTGCACTCTCGATAATAATACTCCATCAATTGAGACATCAATCGTAGGTGCATCCGGATTGGCATTCAAACTTATTTCTCGGATTTCTTTATTTCGAGATCTGCGACAAATTAATGAAGAATTCAAGATAGTTCGACACTTAAGTGATACTGCCAATAGTTGCTTCATAGAGATCGTGGGCTATATGGTGCCCAAATCTTTTAGAATATCATATGGTTTTGTATTAGTGATAATTTCCAATGTCCGTTTCTTCTTCCCAATCCTAAACACCGACATAGGTAAATTAGTTTTCTCTATATTGGAAATTGGTAGAGCTATTGGAACTGAATTTGACGGAGCCTATAAAATTGGTTCTTTCAACGAATAAGATTATTCTCTCAATTGGGATGATATTGGTTCCTTAGAATTCACGCCTCTTAGGGGATCTTTCAACGGAAAGGATGTTTCTTGAAACTATGTAGAGAATGGAACAACTTGATATGGAACCAAAGCCTCCATAATCGGTACCTCATTAGGGTGCACAACTAATTTAGGTCTTATACTGAGTAAGGGATCCATGTCACGACCTGGATTGGATGTCCCCGTAATTGGGTCCAATTGGCCCTTCGCTTCAGGATCACCCAAATATTGAATTGGTCATTTCTCCTTTTGTTGACTTCTTGTATGGATAACTTGGACTACTTCTATCCAATGAACTCGTGAATCTTGAGGACCTTGATTTATCTCCTCCATTTTTCCTTGGTTTTGGATATGCTGATCTTAATTATTGAAATTGAATGGAGCATTATATTGCTGATAAGTATGTTCCCACTGCATGCAATTTGTACACATTGGCACATAATCATCACTAGCTCTGGGATTGAAACATTCACTGGCATAATAACCAATCTGTCTACAACGGAAACAACAAAGTGGTCTTCTTGCACCTCCATCTGGCATATTAGGTATCTCCATTGATATATACCTACTAGGCTTGTTCCATGTAAAGTTAGAAAATGATTTTGGTTGTCTCGGTGGTATGAAGGATACTTCGTTCAATGACGCTAGTGGAGCATATTGCTGATACCTCTGCTGCTCCTTCCCATAGTTCTGGGAGTTTGATGTAGATCCCTGATTAAAATTGGAACTTTGAAAATTATTGAATGTTCGATTTTATCGATTAGATCGATTTCCATTCCATCCATACGTATTTTTCGTTTGAATTTGATTGACTTTCCACTGAGTTAGTGGGATCATGGTGTGATTATTGAATTGTTGTTGCTTTTATAAATGCCAACAGTTTTGGGTAGGGTACTTTTCTCTGCAAAATGTACATTGAACACTCATTTGTCTCAGTGATAGACATTCCATATCAAAATGACCTTGTCCCTTATAATTATTACCCCATACATTAGGTCTCGTATTAGAAGGCTCATGTCATTTCTCCTTATCTTTAGCGAAATTCACAGCCAATTCTTCCATCTTCTTTGATAGATTTAATGACAAGGCTTCATTTTGATCTTTAAAAGTCGCATTTGTGAACAACTCCGGTTGTTGATAGGTTGGCGATGTAAAATAAGGTATCATCGTTATTGGCGCTATTGCTTGGAATGGTGTAGCATTAATTGGTTGTTGCAACATAACATTCTTCACATTGGAGGCAGCCATTTGTGGATAATTACCCATCGACACATTTTTCGATTGTATTTGTTGGCTTTCTGAACTTGGAATCATTGTGGCTCCCACTATTAACAATTGGTCATAATGACATTCTTCCTACACCTGTCATGGACATACATTGGAAGATTCTTTGAATATTCTTCTAGAATATTCTCTAAAGATTCTCTAAAGATTCCTTTAGAAGGTTCTAGAAGATTCTTAGAATATTCCCTAAAGATTCTCTTAGAAGGTTTTAGAATATTCTGATAGATTCTAGGAAGTTGCTCGAGAAGTTTCCTAATTAGTAGAAGTTGTTGGAGAAGCGTCCTAGTTAGCGGAAGTAGCTCGAGAAGCTTCCTATTCAGTAGTATATATAGGAGTCGAGGCTGAAGGGTTCTTCAGTCTCGACAACACATCTCTTGGAGTTCTAGCTCACCTTTTTGGTGTTGTTCTTGTACTCATCTGTTTAATCTAGTTCTGCCACTTCTTCTTGAACTTCTTGTTAGATTTCAAGTCTGTATTTTGTGTCCGTGACAGTTTGTCGAGACTACATTTTCATTGGTATCAGAGCTAGTTCCTTCTTGTTAGAGAGTGGATTACCCCTCTTCTTGAAGGTGTGCTAGTGTTTTAGAGGTTGCGGATTACCCTCCTCTAAACTGATATCTCTTCTTTCTCAATATTGGAGCCTTATTCTTTTTGGAGAGAGTGGATTACCCCTCATCTTGGAGTCTTAAGGCGTTTTAGAGGTTGCGGAGTACTCTCCTCTGAACCAATATTGTCCTCTTGTCAAAACTCTTTTTTCTTCTTTCTGAAGGTTAGCCAAAGGTTAAGACGTTAAAATGGCTGAAAGTTTGGAATCCAAACTAGACGCCATCATAAATGCTCTTGCCTCGTTGTCACATAGGACAACAGAGATCGAAGGAGTCATGGTAGGACTCCATAACAATGGAGCATCTGGGATAGCGCCATCTAAAGCATATCAGCCTCAAACTTCTACGCCAGAAGAAGCAGTTCTACCTCCATTTCAACAAGATCGAGTAGTCCTACAACGAAAGGAGCCTCGAGTTAGTCTTCCGGATAAGTTTGATGGAACTCGTTCCAAGTTTCGAGGTTTTTTCAACCAAATCAGGTTGATAACAATTTTACAGCCCGAACGTTATCCGACGGAGGAAGCGCGTGTTGGGCTTGTTGGAACCTTGCTTACAGCACAAGCTCTATCTTGGTTTACTCCCTTGTTCGAGAAGCGATCGCCAATCTTGAACAACTTTGAAACGTTCTTGGAGGCGTTTGCAGAAGCATTTGGCGAGCATGATAAAGTTCGATGGGCTACAACAAAGATCCGATCGCTACGACAAGGAACACGCTCTGCATCAGTCTATGCCTCGGATTTCAGACAATTGGCAAGTGATATTAATTGGAGTGAAGAGGCGTTGGTGAGTCAATTTTATTGGGCCTTGAAGGATGATGTGAAGGACTTGTTGTTATCTCTTCCTGATCCTCAAACGCTCAATGAAGCTATTAGCCAAGCTGTAAAGTGTGACAACCGCCTATTCCAGCGTCCCTAAGACCAACGTCCAAGACACCAAATGACTCGTTACGGCGTGACTATGTCTGCAAATAGCTTAAATTCACATTCGGAGGCAACAGACATGCAAATCGACACGGCGCGTGTCCGATCTCTTACTCCAACAGAGAAGAAACGGCGTATGGAGGAAGGGTTATGTTTGTACTGTGGAGAAGAAGGTCACAAGGTTGGAAATTGCCCAAAGAAGCAAAATTGGCACCCTGTCAAGACTAGAAGTGCGATGATTCTGGAAAAACGACGACGCCCTGCCACAGTAGGAACCGTGCGGCTGGACAATCTAATATCACGACAACAATCAGGTTCCTCCTTCTCTGTCCAACCTGCCCGTTGTTTTATAATTCCTTTGTTTTTAGGCCCTCAAAAATAAAAAACTTTAGCTTTATTGGATTCGGGGGCATCTACTTGTTTTTTAGATGAAGAGTTTGCTAAACGCCACAAGATCCGTTTAGTACAGAAGTCCAAACCTGTTCACGTAGAGGTGATAGATGGACGACCCTTATTGTCAGGCAACGTTACCCACGAATCAGAACCTATAGAAGTGGTGTTTAAGGACCATAGTAGTCACGTTATTTTTAATATTATTAGAACCCCATCAAGCCCTGTTATCCTTGGTCTTTCTTGGTTAGAAGATCATAATCCGTCCATTGATGGGAGGCTACGAAGGATAACATTTCCTGAAAAAAATAATAATAAACCTGTTGGTAGAACCTACATGAAGAAATCCATGTTTATTGGAGCGAGAGCGTTCTTAAGATCGTCCAAGGAAGGCGCACCATTTGTCATTTATGCAGCTCCAACTAGCGGCGAGAATATCTCAACATCGAATATACCAGAGCAATATAGGGATTTTGAAGACGTGTTTCAGAAGAAGAACGCCGATATACTGCCGGAACATCGACCATATGATTGCGCCATAGACTTAGAGGAAGGAGCGCAACCACCTTTTGGTCCAATATACAACCTATCGCAGACGGAGTTGGCAGAATTGCGGAAGTACATCGATGAAAATCTAGCGAAGAATTTTATTCGACATTCAAAGTCGCCAGCTGGAGCACCAATCCTATTCGTGAAGAAAAAGGATGGCTCACTGCGGATGTGCATGGACTACCGAGGACTCAACAAGGTGACCAAGAAAAATCGCTATCCCTTACCTTTGATCTCCGGCCTCTTAGATCAACTTGGACGTGCAAGGATTTTTACAAAGATTGATTTAAGAGGAGCCTACAACCTTGTGCAAATCAAAGAAGGAGATGAATGGAAGACAGCCTTTCGTACAAGGTATAGCCATTTTGAGTACAATGTCATGCCTTTTGGTCTTACCAATGCTCCAGCGGTCTTTCAGCATATGATGAACGACATCTTTCGGGAGTACCTCGATGACTTTGTTGTCATCTATCTGGATGATATTTTGATATTTTCCAAGAATGAAGAAGAACATGAGAAGCACGTTTGTTTGGTTCTTGAAAAACTACGCGAACGAGGACTCTACGCCAAGTTGGAGAAGTGTCAATTTTACCAGAATGAAATGGAATTTTTGGGCTTCATTGCGACTACAGAGGGCTTGAAGATGGATCCAAAAAAGGTAGAAGCAATTATATCTTGGGAAGTTCCGAAGACGGTTAGAGATGTTCAGTGTTTTCTTGGATTTGCTAACTTCTATCGGATCTTCATCAAGAATTATTCTCAAGTTGCTGCACCACTCACGCGTCTAACAAGCAAAGACAAGCTCGAATGGGAATCACAAGCAGCAAAAGCATTTCAAGATCTCAAGACGGCATTCACTACGGCTCCAATCTTGGTACACCCTGACTTTGCAAAGGCTTTCTATTTAGAGACCGATGCTTCAGATTTTGCTTTGGGAGTTGTGCTTTCACAGATGGGCATAGACAAGAAGCTTCACCCAGTTGCGTTCTATTCACGAAAGTTCTCTGCTGCTGAGATCAACTACGAGATCCATGACAAAGAGCTGCTTGCTATAGTGGATGCCTTCCAAGAGTGGCGTCACTTCCTCGAAGGAGCTGCACATCCAGTGACTGTTTATACGGACCACAAGAATTTGGAGTACTTCATGACAGCTCGAATTTTGAATCGTCGTCAAGCTCGATGGAATATGTTTCTATCACGATTTGACTTTATTATCACCTACCGCCCTGGAAAACAGCAAGGATTATCTGACTCATTATCGAGGAGATCGTATCTTGCGCCAAAGGCTGGAGAAGCAGCGTTTGATCAACAATGTACAACATTGTTGAAACCAGAAAAATTCAGGATTTTTGCTACTGTTGCAATTATCGATGACGGCTTCCTCAGCGAGGTACGTACTGCGACCATTGAGGATTCTATAGCTCTTGACATCAAACAACGTGTCGATAATGATAAGTTTAAGGTGGAGGGAGATCTTTTGTATTTTGAGGAGCGGTTGTATATCCCAAAAGGACCAACTCGACTCCGAGTACTTCAATCTCGCCACGACTTTCCAGCTGCGGGACATTTTGGATTCAACAAGACTTTGGAGCTCATTTCACGAGATTTTTGGTGGCCCCAAATGTGGAAGGATGTGAAGGAATTTGTCCTTTCTTGTGATGTTTGTTCAAGATCCAAGATCCCTCGACATCGTCCGTATGGACTTCTCCAGCCATTGCCTATTCCGCACCGACCATGGTCTTCAGTTTCTATGGACTTCATTACGGACCTACCGCCATCGAATTCATTTGACAGCATCTTTGTTGTGGTGGATCGATTTACAAAGATGGCACATTTCGTGCCTTGCAAGAAAACATCGACAAGTGAAGACACCGCAAGACTCTTTCTTGATAACATATATCGTTATCATGGCCTACCAGATGATATCGTGTCGGATCGAGGTACTCAGTTTGTATCCAAGTTTTGGAGGTCCCTCTTTGAGATATTGAAGGTGGATATTAAGCTCTCTTCGGCTTTTCATCCTCAAACTGACGGTCAAACGGAGCGGGTGAATCAAGTTTTGGAGCAATATTTACGATGCAGCATCAACTATCAACAAGATGATTGGACTGCATATCTACCGCTTGCTGAGTTTGCATACAACAACACTCTTCATGCGTCAACTCAACAAATACCATTCTTCTCCAACTACGGATACCACCCCAAGCTCGATTTATTGAGTTCTTCAGCAAATAACAACCCAGCAGCTGAAGGATTTGTGAAGCAACTATCGGAGGTTCAAGCGACGTTGAAGCTTCAATTGCAATCTGCCCAAGAGAGTTACAAGGCATTTGCAGATAAATATAGAAATGAGGCGCCTACATTTAAAGTTGGAAGTAAAGTATGGCTTCTTCGACGGAATATCAAGACCAAGCGGCCATGTGACAAATTGGACTATCGGAGATTAGGGCCATTTGTTATCGAGAAGCAGATCAATCCGGTGGCATATCGTCTGGAGTTACCAGCTACTATGAAGGTACATCCAGTCTTTCACGTGTCTTTGCTGGAACCTTATCGAGAGTCAGCTTTTCTCCAAAGAGTACAAAGTCCGCCACCAAGTATCGAAATTGAAAACCATGAGGAATACGAGGTGGAAAAGATACTAGATTCACGGCGTAATAGGAAAAAATTGGAGTATTTAGTGCATTGGAGTAGATACGACATCAATGAACGAACGTGGGAGCGTGCCGAAAATCTTGCCAATGCACCAAAAAAGGTACAAGAATTTCATCAACGATATCCTCATAAACCTAAGCCGATTCAACGATAGCTTCTTGCTGAAGCTTGCTCATCAAGTAGCATAAAAAGAGGGGAGGGCACCTCCAAAACCCATAGTTCGATAGTGTAGAACTTTGTTAGCAACTATAGTTTGCTCTTATCATTTTAGCCTTTGGACATGGATAGTCAAGATACTACACTTGTTATGTCATCTCAAGCGACTAGCTCACGAAGACGACCGCGAGATGAAGAACCACCTGCACCACAACGACGTCGGAGGATACCGATCAACAGATCGCTAGTAATTGTATTTGAGGTCGAGCTTGCCTACGACGGTCAGCCAGAAGGTGTGTTTGGAGGACAGTTTCACAATGAAGACACAGAAGTCCACGCTTGGTCAGAGGTTGAAGGTGTTGGTCACTACCGTTGGCTCCAAGGGCCGATGAATCATTTGCCTCGCGAACAACAATTGTAATTCATAGCGAATGTGATGCGACAGATTTTCATTTTCTTGCGTTGGTATTGACTGATAACAACATTGCTTCTCGGAGACCTCGAAGTTAAAAGAGGAGGTGATGTCATGGACATACATTGGAAGATTCTTCGAATATTCTTCTAGAAAATTCTCTAAAGATTCTCTAAAGATTCCTCTAGAAGGTTCTAGAAGATTCTTAGAATATTCTCTAAAGATTCTCTTAGAAGGTTCTAGAATATTCTGATAGATTCTAGGAAGTTGCTCGAGAAGTTTCCTAACTAGTAAAAGTTGTTGGAGAAGCGTCCTAGTTAGCGGAAGTAGCTCGAGAAGCTTCCTATTCAGTAGTATATATAGGAGTCGAGGCTGAAGAGTTCTTCAGTCTCGACAACACATCTCTTGGAGTTCTAGCTCACCTTTCTGGTGTTGTTCTTGTACTCATCTGTTTAATCTAGTTCTGCCACTTCTTCTTGACCTTCTTGTTAGATTTCAAGTCTGTATTTTGTGTCCGTGACACTCTTATTGTCAGGCAACGTTACCCACGAATCAGAACCTATAGAAGTGGTGTTTAAGGACCATAGTAGTCACGTTATTTTTAATATTATTAGAACCCCATCAAGCCCTGTTATCCTTGGTCTTTCTTGGTTAGAAGATCATAATCCGTCCATTGATGGGAGGCTACGAAGGATAACATTTCCTGAAAAAAATAATAATAAACCTGTTGGTAGAACCTACATGAAGAAATCCATGTTTATTGGAGCGAGAGCGTTCTTAAGATCGTCCAAGGAAGGCGCACCATTTGTCATTTATGCAGCTCCAACTAGCGGCGAGAATATCTCAACATCGAATATACCAGAGCAATATAGGGATTTTGAAGACGTGTTTCAGAAGAAGAACGCCGATATACTGCCGGAACATCGACCATATGATTGCGCCATAGACTTAGAGGAAGGAGCGCAACCACCTTTTGGTCCAATATACAACCTATCGCAGACGGAGTTGGCAGAATTGCGGAAGTACATCGATGAAAATCTAGCGAAGAATTTTATTCGACATTCAAAGTCGCCAGCTGGAGCACCAATCCTATTCGTGAAGAAAAAGGATGGCTCACTGCGGATGTGCATGGACTACCGAGGACTCAACAAGGTGACCAAGAAAAATCGCTATCCCTTACCTTTGATCTCCGGCCTCTTAGATCAACTTGGACGTGCAAGGATTTTTACAAAGATTGATTTAAGAGGAGCCTACAACCTTGTGCGAATCAAAGAAGGAGATGAATGGAAGACAGCCTTTCGTACAAGGTATGGCCATTTTGAGTACAATGTCATGCCTTTTGGTCTTACCAATGCTCCAGCGGTCTTTCAGCATATGATGAACGACATCTTTCGGGAGTACCTCGATGACTTTGTTGTCATCTATCTGGATGATATTTTGATATTTTCCAAGAATGAAGAAGAACATGAGAAGCACGTTTGTTTGGTTCTTGAAAAACTACGCGAACGAGGACTCTACGCCAAGTTGGAGAAGTGTCAATTTCACCAGAATGAAATGGAATTTTTGGGCTTCATTGCGACTACAGAGGGCTTGAAGATGGATCCAAAAAAGGTAGAAGCAATTATATCTTGGGAAGTTCCGAAGACGGTTAGAGATGTTCAGTGTTTTCTTGGATTTGCTAACTTCTATCGGATCTTCATCAAGAATTATTCTCAAGTTGCTGCACCACTCACGCGTCTAACAAGCAAAGACAAGCTCGAATGGGAATCACAAGCAGCAAAAGCATTTCAAGATCTCAAGACGGCATTCACTACGGCTCCAATCTTGGTACACCCTGACTTTGCAAAGGCTTTCTATTTAGAGACCGATGCTTCAGATTTTGCTTTGGGAGTTGTGCTTTCACAGATGGGCATAGACAAGAAGCTTCACCCAGTTGCGTTCTATTCACGAAAGTTCTCTGCTGCTGAGATCAACTACGAGATCCATGACAAAGAGCTGCTTGCTATAGTGGATGCCTTCCAAGAGTGGCGTCACTTCCTCGAAGGAGCTGCACATCCAGTGACTGTTTATACGGACCACAAGAATTTGGAGTACTTCATGACAGCTCGAATTTTGAATCGTCGTCAAGCTCGATGGAATATGTTTCTATCACGATTTGACTTTATTATCACCTACCGCCCTGGAAAACAGCAAGGATTATCTGACTCATTATCGAGGAGATCGTATCTTGCGCCAAAGGCTGGAGAAGCAGCGTTTGATCAACAATGTACAACATTGTTGAAACCAGAAAAATTCAGGATTTTTGCTACTGTTGCAATTATCGATGACGGCTTCCTCAGCGAGGTACGTACTGCGACCATTGAGGATTCTATAGCTCTTGACATCAAACAACGTGTCGATAATGACAAGTTTAAGGTGGAGGGAGATCTTTTGTATTTTGAGGAGCGGTTGTATATCCCAAAAGGACCAACTCGACTCCGAGTACTTCAATCTCGCCACGACTTTCCAACTGCGGGACATTTTGGATTCAACAAGACTTTGGAGCTCATTTCACGAGATTTTTGGTGGCCCCAAATGTGGAAGGATGTGAAGGAATTTGTCCTTTCTTGTGATGTTTGTTCAAGATCCAAGATCCCTCGACATCGTCCGTATGGACTTCTCCAGCCATTGCCTATTCCGCACCGACCATGGTCTTCAGTTTCTATGGACTTCATTACGGACCTACCGCCATCGAATTCATTTGACAGCATCTTTGTTGTGGTGGATCGATTTACAAAGATGGCACATTTCGTGCCTTGCAAGAAAACATCGACAAGTGAAGACACCGCAAGACTCTTTCTTGATAACATATATCGTTATCATGGCCTACCAGATGATATCGTGTCGGATCGAGGTACTCAGTTTGTATCCAAGTTTTGGAGGTCCCTCTTTGAGATATTGAAGGTGGATATTAAGCTCTCTTCGGCTTTTCATCCTCAAACTGACGGTCAAACGGAGCGGGTGAATCAAGTTTTGGAGCAATATTTACGATGCAGCATCAACTATCAACAAGATGATTGGACTGCATATCTACCGCTTGCTGAGTTCGCATACAACAACACTCTTCATGCGTCAACTCAACAAATACCATTCTTCTCCAACTACGGATACCACCCCAAGCTCGATTTATTGAGTTCTTCAGCAAATAACAACCCAGCAGCTGAAGGATTTGTGAAGCAACTATCGGAGGTTCAAGCGACGTTGAAGCTTCAATTGCAATCTGCCCAAGAGAGTTACAAGGCATTTGCAGATAAATATCGAAATGAGGCGCCTACATTTAAAGTTGGAAGTAAAGTATGGCTTCTTCGACGGAATATCAAGACCAAGCGGCCATGTGACAAATTGGACTATCGGAGATTAGGGCCATTTGTTATCGAGAAGCAGATCAATCCGGTGGCATATCATCTGGAGTTACCAGCTACTATGAAGGTACATCCAGTCTTTCATGTGTCTTTGTTGGAACCTTATCGAGAGTCAGCTTTTCTCCAAAGAGTACAAAGTCCGCCACCAAGTATCGAAATTGAAAACCATGAGGAATACGAGGTGGAAAAGATACTAGATTCACGGCGTAATAGGAGAAAATTGGAGTATTTAGTGCATTGGAGTAGATACGACATCAATGAACGAACGTGGGAGCGTGCCAAAAATCTTGCCAATGCACCAAAAAAGGTACAAGAATTTCATCAACGATATCCTCATAAACCTAAGCCGATTCAACGATAGCTTCTTGCTGAAGCTTGCTCATCAAGTAGCATAAAAAGAGGGGAGGGCACCTCCAAAACCCATAGTTCGATAGTGTAGAACTTTGTTAGCAACTATAGTTTGCTCTTATCATTTTAGCCTTTGGACATGGATAGTCAAGATACTACACTTGTTATGTCATCTCAAGCGACTAGCTCACGAAGACGACCGCGAGATGAAGAACCACCTGCACCACAACGACGTCGGAGGATACCGATCAACAGATCGCTAGTAATTGTATTTGAGGTCGAGCTTGCCTACGACGGTCAGCCAGAAGGTGTGTTTGGAGGACAGTTTCACAATGAAGACACAGAAGTCCACGCTTGGTCAGAGGTTGAAGGTGTTGGTCACTACCATTGGCTCCAAGGGCCGATGAATCATTTGCCTCGCGAACAACAATTGTAATTCATAGCGAATGTGATGCGACAGATTTTCATTTTCTTGCGTTGGTATTGACTGATAACAACATTGCTTCTCGGAGACCTCGAAGTTAAAAGAGGAGGTGATGTCATGGACATACATTGGAAGATTCTTCGAATATTCTTCTAGAAAATTCTCTAAAGATTCTCTAAAGATTCCTCTAGAAGGTTCTAGAAGATTCTTAGAATATTCTCTAAAGATTCTCTTAGAAGGTTCTAGAATATTCTGATAGATTCTAGGAAGTTGCTCGAGAAGTTTCCTAACTAGTAAAAGTTGTTGGAGAAGCGTCCTAGTTAGCGGAAGTAGCTCGAGAAGCTTCCTATTCAGTAGTATATATAGGAGTCGAGGCTGAAGAGTTCTTCAGTCTCGACAACACATCTCTTGGAGTTCTAGCTCACCTTTCTGGTGTTGTTCTTGTACTCATCTGTTTAATCTAGTTCTGCCACTTCTTCTTGACCTTCTTGTTAGATTTCAAGTCTGTATTTTGTGTCCGTGACACTCTTATTGTCAGGCAACGTTACCCACGAATCAGAACCTATAGAAGTGGTGTTTAAGGACCATAGTAGTCACGTTATTTTTAATATTATTAGAACCCCATCAAGCCCTGTTATCCTTGGTCTTTCTTGGTTAGAAGATCATAATCCGTCCATTGATGGGAGGCTACGAAGGATAACATTTCCTGAAAAAAATAATAATAAACCTGTTGGTAGAACCTACATGAAGAAATCCATGTTTATTGGAGCGAGAGCGTTCTTAAGATCGTCCAAGGAAGGCGCACCATTTGTCATTTATGCAGCTCCAACTAGCGGCGAGAATATCTCAACATCGAATATACCAGAGCAATATAGGGATTTTGAAGACGTGTTTCAGAAGAAGAACGCCGATATACTGCCGGAACATCGACCATATGATTGCGCCATAGACTTAGAGGAAGGAGCGCAACCACCTTTTGGTCCAATATACAACCTATCGCAGACGGAGTTGGCAGAATTGCGGAAGTACATCGATGAAAATCTAGCGAAGAATTTTATTCGACATTCAAAGTCGCCAGCTGGAGCACCAATCCTATTCGTGAAGAAAAAGGATGGCTCACTGCGGATGTGCATGGACTACCGAGGACTCAACAAGGTGACCAAGAAAAATCGCTATCCCTTACCTTTGATCTCCGGCCTCTTAGATCAACTTGGACGTGCAAGGATTTTTACAAAGATTGATTTAAGAGGAGCCTACAACCTTGTGCGAATCAAAGAAGGAGATGAATGGAAGACAGCCTTTCGTACAAGGTATGGCCATTTTGAGTACAATGTCATGCCTTTTGGTCTTACCAATGCTCCAGCGGTCTTTCAGCATATGATGAACGACATCTTTCGGGAGTACCTCGATGACTTTGTTGTCATCTATCTGGATGATATTTTGATATTTTCCAAGAATGAAGAAGAACATGAGAAGCACGTTTGTTTGGTTCTTGAAAAACTACGCGAACGAGGACTCTACGCCAAGTTGGAGAAGTGTCAATTTCACCAGAATGAAATGGAATTTTTGGGCTTCATTGCGACTACAGAGGGCTTGAAGATGGATCCAAAAAAGGTAGAAGCAATTATATCTTGGGAAGTTCCGAAGACGGTTAGAGATGTTCAGTGTTTTCTTGGATTTGCTAACTTCTATCGGATCTTCATCAAGAATTATTCTCAAGTTGCTGCACCACTCACGCGTCTAACAAGCAAAGACAAGCTCGAATGGGAATCACAAGCAGCAAAAGCATTTCAAGATCTCAAGACGGCATTCACTACGGCTCCAATCTTGGTACACCCTGACTTTGCAAAGGCTTTCTATTTAGAGACCGATGCTTCAGATTTTGCTTTGGGAGTTGTGCTTTCACAGATGGGCATAGACAAGAAGCTTCACCCAGTTGCGTTCTATTCACGAAAGTTCTCTGCTGCTGAGATCAACTACGAGATCCATGACAAAGAGCTGCTTGCTATAGTGGATGCCTTCCAAGAGTGGCGTCACTTCCTCGAAGGAGCTGCACATCCAGTGACTGTTTATACGGACCACAAGAATTTGGAGTACTTCATGACAGCTCGAATTTTGAATCGTCGTCAAGCTCGATGGAATATGTTTCTATCACGATTTGACTTTATTATCACCTACCGCCCTGGAAAACAGCAAGGATTATCTGACTCATTATCGAGGAGATCGTATCTTGCGCCAAAGGCTGGAGAAGCAGCGTTTGATCAACAATGTACAACATTGTTGAAACCAGAAAAATTCAGGATTTTTGCTACTGTTGCAATTATCGATGACGGCTTCCTCAGCGAGGTACGTACTGCGACCATTGAGGATTCTATAGCTCTTGACATCAAACAACGTGTCGATAATGACAAGTTTAAGGTGGAGGGAGATCTTTTGTATTTTGAGGAGCGGTTGTATATCCCAAAAGGACCAACTCGACTCCGAGTACTTCAATCTCGCCACGACTTTCCAACTGCGGGACATTTTGGATTCAACAAGACTTTGGAGCTCATTTCACGAGATTTTTGGTGGCCCCAAATGTGGAAGGATGTGAAGGAATTTGTCCTTTCTTGTGATGTTTGTTCAAGATCCAAGATCCCTCGACATCGTCCGTATGGACTTCTCCAGCCATTGCCTATTCCGCACCGACCATGGTCTTCAGTTTCTATGGACTTCATTACGGACCTACCGCCATCGAATTCATTTGACAGCATCTTTGTTGTGGTGGATCGATTTACAAAGATGGCACATTTCGTGCATTGCAAGAAAATATCGACAAGTGAAGACACCGCAAGACTCTTTCTTGATAACATATATCGTTATCATGGCCTACCAGATGATATCGTGTCGGATCGAGGTACTCAGTTTGTATCCAAGTTTTGGAGGTCCCTCTTTGAGATATTGAAGGTGGATATTAAGCTCTCTTCGGCTTTTCATCCTCAAACTGACGGTCAAACGGAGCGGGTGAATCAAGTTTTGGAGCAATATTTACGATGCAGCATCAACTATCAACAAGATGATTGGACTGCATATCTACCGCTTGCTGAGTTTGCATACAACAACACTCTTCATGCGTCAACTCAACAAACACCATTCTTCTCCAACTACGGATACCACCCCAAGCTCGATTTATTGAGTTCTTCAGCAAATAACAACCCAGCAGCTGAAGGATTTGTGAAGCAACTATCGGAGGTTCAAGCGACGTTGAAGCTTCAATTGCAATCTGCCCAAGAGAGTTACAAGGCATTTGCAGATAAATATCGAAATGAGGCGCCTACATTTAAAGTTGGAAGTAAAGTATGGCTTCTTCGACGGAATATCAAGACCAAGCGGCCATGTGACAAATTGGACTATCGGAGATTAGGGCCATTTGTTATCGAGAAGCAGATCAATCCGGTGGCATATCATCTGGAGTTACCAGCTACTATGAAGGTACATCCAGTCTTTCATGTGTCTTTGTTGGAACCTTATCGAGAGTCAGCTTTTCTCCAAAGAGTACAAAGTCCGCCACCAAGTATCGAAATTGAAAACCATGAGGAATACGAGGTGGAAAAGATACTAGATTCACGGCGTAATAGGAAAAAATTGGAGTATTTAGTGCATTGGAGTAGATACGACATCAATGAACGAACGTGGGAGCGTGCCGAAAATCTTGCCAATGCACCAAAAAAGGTACAAGAATTTCATCAACGATATCCTCATAAACCTAAGCCGATTCAACGATAGCTTCTTGCTGAAGCTTGCTCATCAAGTAGCATAAAAAGAGGGGAGGGCACCTCCAAAACCCATAGTTCGATAGTGTAGAACTTTGTTAGCAACTATAGTTTGCTCTCATCATTTTAGCCTTTGGACATGGATAGTCAAGATACTACACTTGTTATGTCATCTCAAGCGACTACCTCACGAAGACGATCGCGAGATGAAGAACCGCCTGCTTCACGACGACGTCGGAGGATACCGAGCAACAGATCGCTAGTAATTGTATTTGAGGTCGAGCTTGCCTACGACGGTCAGCCAGAAGGTGTGTTTGGAGGACAGTTTCACAATGAAGACACAAAAGTCCACGCTTGGTCAGAGGTTGAAGGTGTTGGTCACTACCGTTGGCTCCAAGGGCAGATGAATCATTTGCCTCGCGAACAACAATTGAAATTCATAGCGGATGTAATGCGACAGATTTTCATTTTCTTGCGTTGGTATTGACTGATAACAACATTACTTCTCGAAGACCTCGAAGTTAAAAGAGGAGGTGATGTCATGGACATACATTGGAAGATTCTTCGAATATTCTTCTAGAAAATTCTCTAAAGATTCTCTAAAGATTCCTCTAGAAGGTTCTAGAAGATTCTTAGAATATTCCCTAAAGATTCTCTTAGAAGGTTCTAGAATATTTTGATAGATTCTAGGAAGTTGCTCGAGAAGTTTCCTAATTAGTAGAAGTTGTTGGAGAAGCGTCCTAGTTAGCGGAAGTAGCTCGAGAAGCTTCCTATTCAGTAGTATATATAGGAGTCGAGGCTGAAGAGTTCTTCAGTCTCGACAACACATCTCTTGGAGTTCTAGCTCACCTTTCTGGTGTTGTTCTTGTACTCATCTGTTTAATCTAGTTCTGCCACTTCTTCTTGAACTTCTTGTTAGATTTCAAGTTTGTATTTTGTGTCCGTGACAACACCTTTACTCGTGCCAACCATGCCTCTATCGTAGTTGATCGAGCTTCTTTTATAAACATTTTTAATTCTGGTGGATGCAAACCATTGATTAATATCGACAATATAAATACATCTGGCATTTGATTATTTGACCATTTATGAAGTATATCTGCGATCCGGCTATAATAGGACTCTACGGATTTCTTCGCAAACATCCTGCTATTCATAAAACTTTCTTGAAATCGATCCTCAAATCCAATTGGTCTAAAATGGGTTAGGAAGGTATTTTTCAAGGCCTCCCAATTAGAAAATCTACCCAATGGTTGCCGAATACACCATTCAAAAGTTGTATCTTTTAAAGTTGCTAGCAACCATCTCAACTAAATAACTTCAGTTCTACTATTATTAGCCATGTAAGCTATTAAGAATTGAGATATATGGTGATCGAGATCAGAGTCCGACCAACCACTAAAAGTAGGTAATGGTACCATACTTGTAGTTCGGTCTTCTATTACTCCTATTTGTACTGCAATTGGTACTTTTGGCACTCCCGCAGCCATTGGTGTTATCACTGATTTCTTTGCTATTTGAATTTGAATTTTTCTTCCTTTGGTTTTACTTAGAGCTATAATTCCTTTTTGTCGTTCCTGTAGGATATTTCTTATGCGTAATCGCTTCTGTCTTTCTTTTGTTTATCGATTAATTCTTTGATAATCCTTCCTATCATGATTATCACTTGTAATCTTTCATTCTTCACATACATTCAATTTCTAACATTTCATATTATTATCATTTCTTCAGCAGCGCCACCAAAATATTTTTCTCATTGCATTCAAGCTTCGATATACCAAATCAATTGAAGTAATAGAGGTAGATTTGAACATGGAGAAAGACTGGTTATATGAATTGGGTCTATTAGTGTCACAATTGACTGTACTTTGGCTATCAAAAATCAATTATCAAACTACAAAACATCAAGGCTTACTACTTCTGTCTTGATTCAACATATAATCTATTCTACGACTATCAATTCAACAATACTTCTCTCAATCACAATTCTTCATAAGCAAATAATAAAAGCAAAGAAAATAAAGATGTAGCACCAAGCTTACCTCGGCTTACGACTCTCACAACCTGGCTCTCGATCTCTCTTTCTTCAACCTATTTATCCTACCAAAAAGATGATTTGTTGGCCAGCGGATTCCAAAGGTTATGATCCTTTGAATTCTTAACCATTTATTCCACTAATAACCTATTGTTACCAACTAAACTGGCTAACCATCAGTCTAATTCTCAAGGTTGTCAATAACCAACCAGTAACTTACTACAAAGTTTATTTACCTATTCTATAATTACCATCAAAATAAAAAATTAATAGTATCTCAATAGACATATTAATATTTATGTATGTCAACTTATATAGTTGTAACAGATGAATATATGACATCAATATTTAAATCCGCACAAATTTGACTAAATCGTTTTTATAATTAGGAAATCTGAGGAAACTAAGGAAGAAGATTGAAATTGGAATTAATGCTTATTAAGTACACATATTGACAAATGCAAAAGCCACCTTTTCCAAAATCTTACGATTCAACAAAATTGGACAACATATGCTTAATTACATTACCTGAATTTTACCTGTTAATAAAGAGGTGACAGGTGAGATTACAACAAAGATCAACTTTGGACAAGTGGGTTAGAAGAAGTCATCTTATTTCTAATGACCAAGGCAATTACAATGGAGTGCATTAGTTCACGAGATAGGGGTAAGTTCACTTGTATAACTACAATCACACATGTTTTAGAGCTTTCTAACCCCAAACTGAACACCTCCACTAAATGCAATTCATGATCAGTAGTGCGGACGCCTGTAAAGCCACATCAACACAATTTTTGATCAAAACCATGTTAGCTAACAAAATCAAGGCCTCCACTGATGACAGCTTGTTGTTCTCAGTATTCAGTTCCTTTTCAAGGAGGTAATCAGTTGGTCGATGCACGCAAAGTCCATTCTCTATGGAATATGCGGAAAGTACATTTGCAATGACGAAGATCTGAAAATGGTGTGCATACAGCTCTCAAGAACAGATCAGATGCTCACTTTTAGAATGAATTAGACTTACGTGTCCTGGAATGAACTGATGTCTTAAGTGTAAGACGACGTATCGTCGGGAATTATGCACCAGCCAGCAGGTTTGTGCTCTTCCCATTTCAGGATCTCTTTCACATAATTGAAGGCTTCAGAAACAGTGGTCTTATCAAGAGCATTCAGCTGAAATGTGAAAAGTTTTCGACCTGTACAATTCACGCTATTGACTAGCTCTTAATATTTATGAGCAATGTACAGGTATGCCCGCTGTGCCTGACTGTGAGCGGAGTGTCGAGATGCCCCCACTGGGCGGAAATCACAGAACCATGTTCAAGTTGGAAGTGGCACCCCTTGCTCGATTTTACTCTCGAAGACATCATATTTGTTCAATAGTAAAACGAAAGGAGTATCCTGAAAGCCTGGGCGTCAGAGTGTGCTCTCAAACAGGTCCCGTATTTGAACCATTTCGTTGCTAAGGTTGCCGAATCTGTCGCTCCATAATAAATCGTAGTCGCTCAAGGCAACACAAAAGACTACTGCACGAACGTCCTCAAACATATCCAACCACTTGTGGCGGTCAGACATGCCTTCGCCTCCAACTCGTATGTCATGGAACCTGCAGCAAAAATAAGTTGATAGCTAAGGAACAGCGGAACTCTACATCAAATTAGAGCCCAATTCTATATTACTGTAAAGCAAAACAATAGATATCCTTGCTAGACACAGAACATAACATATCATTGTAAATGTAAAACTAAGCTCAAAGCCAACAATTCAAGGTTATCATTATCTATCAAGCCCACTGCATATATTAACGTGTCGCCATGAACATGTGTCATCGTCTAAGGTGATCTCAATTTCAACTAAGCCAGAACCTTGGCTTAATCCTTCTGTTCGCAGAATATTTATTTCTGACGGTTCGTAATCACTCCTGCAGAATTCCGCCATCTGCAACCGAAGCATCCAAAACTTAGCTTGTTCTCAATGTGCTAACGATGGGTAATTAATGTCAAAGGGCGTACATCAACATGCTCTTTTACAGCTTCCAATGGTTAAACCAACATGCATACCCTGTTCAGCAAGAAACTTGCAGCATCGGGCAAGAAAGGAAGCTCTGATCTTCGACGGAACGTAGCTTGAATTACAGTGTTGCGCCACAATAGCTCAATATTTGATATATGATCATGCATGTGAGTAGAAGAGGAGATACCAATAGGCTCCGAATTTCAACAGACCACACACTGCATGAACCAATCACTCAACTGCTTCATACTGGGCTCTAACCTGTGTAAGTTATCTCCATTGGACCATATTCTAGGCTTCTGCTTGTCATCATTTTCCCTAGGAAATCCTCCTATATCTGGTCAATCAATAGTAAAGCCACAAGGACAGTTAGACATGTATCGAAACAACACGCATCGTTAGCATGGCTTATTAACCAAAATCGGAACTACACTAGAATTCACTAATAATCCCAAGACTACCTTTCTCATACCTGGCTGAGACAAGGAAGGATTGTCATTCGCTGTACTGATAGACGAATCCCTCGGTTGGTTATATGCAGAAGCATTTACAAGGCCATAGCCCTCTTCTACAATACTCTCTCAGCCTTTTGAGTAATATGACCAGATACTTGTAAATGTTGGCTTGGATTACACTTTTGAAATTAGTTCAGTCCTCTTTTGTAAATCTACTAGTTGAACTTGTGCCATTTGCAAAAGAAATTAAGCAAAAAAGTAGTTAATTTTGTTCAAGGAACTACTAAAGTTTAACCATAAGAAAGCAAAAATCATGTGTTTTATATAAATATTCATATAGAATTGGTAGTTTCTCATAAATCAATACTTGCCTAAAAACTAACAAAGTTTAAGTCACAAAGCCATAGAGAACTCAAACTACAAGTATAAGTAAGACTAGAGTTGTAGCACAAAAGACACCATAATTAACAAATATATTGTAAACACCATAATCATTAAAGAAGATAGTAAAAAAAGCCTTATCATTGCATACTTTATTAAAAGACCTTCTTTTAGTAGTGACTATTTTGATATATTATACATGGAACTTACCTAGAATATGCTTAATAGGACAACCAATTAAAAGACCAATTTGCCTCTTTGATTTATTCCATTGATTTATATCTCCTTGATATATTTGAAATAATAGATTATTATATGATATCTTTGCCTAAATAATAATAAGAAACAAATACAAAAATATCTTTTTCTTAAGAGACAATGCAAAGTTTGGCTTTTGTTGAAAATTTCTACATGTGTGTGTATTAGTGAATTGAACTATAATATGCATATAAATGTCTTATTAGCAAAAGCATCTAATAATTTTAGAGAAATAAAGATGTGATCTATTGAAAAATTAGATTTTACAAATTAAATAAGAAAATATATTTTTGATGGTTTAAAATAAAGTACAAGATTATGTAAAAATAATTGCCAAGAAAAAATCCTAGTGACTATTACAATATTTTCTACAATATTTTTAATGAAAGAACAAAATTATACATGTTTAAAGAGTGTGCCTTATCTAAAGCTCTTATGCCTAAGTAGAAGAAACTTGTGGATCTTCAAAGAATTCAATAAATCTAGAAAATAATTGTATTAATGCTTATTATTATTCACCTTTGTAGAACATAGAATTAACAATGAAAAGAATGAATACAACAATCTTATAAAAGCTTGAGGAAAAAATTTTAGATAAATAATAAATTGTATCAACTATAAAGATTGAATTATAGAAGATTCATGTAATAAGATATAGATCAGATAATTATATAGATAATTAGAACCATAGAAATTTCTAAAATTGAGATTAGATTAGTGGACCAGATAGGATCCATTGTAGAATATTCTAGAAAGGATTTTGAAGTAGTTGTTTAGGTAGGGCCTACCATAGAATATTCTAAAAAAATTAAGGCAATTATTTAGGTAGGGCATATTATCTAAGAACATTCTAGAAAGTCTAAGGTGGTAGGACAAGATATAAAAAAAACTAGCCAGGGTCTTTTGGAGCATTTGGTCAAGTATGGCTTTGAATCCTTTTTCTTAGGACTATTTGGTTCTACATCTTTTAGTTCAAATTTGTTCTATTTTGTTTCTATTTGCTCAGTTTTGTCTTTCATGTCTTATTCTGTTTAGTTTTGTTTAATTTTGTTTTGGTCTATTTTATCCTATTTTGTAATGAGGCCTTATGTTTTTGTAGATAGGAAGTATCTTGGATTTTTGAAATAGTCTAGTCCTGTTCCAATTCAAGTTTTAGACTCTACATAAGAATCTTTTAAGCAAAAAATATACTATATTATGGATCAAAAACTAAATATTATCAAATGATCAAATATTGAATCAAATGATATATTTGATAATATTTGATCATTTGATAATATTCATTTGATGAATTTTATCATTTGATGATTCAATAATTGATAATTAAGATAAATTAATTAGCATATAAAATTTAATCAACAAAAATCTAAAAAATCTAATTAATAAAAAGAAACAAATAAATATTATTCAATGCATGAATTTTCTAAAATGTGGAATTTCAACATGCATCTTATTTTTTCAAATATTTTTTAATAAATAACTAAATATTTTTATTTTTTAATTTTTTAGTATATTTTTTTAAAGATTTTTATCTTTAGTCTATATATTCTCTTTAATTTTCTTAAAAGCTTCTTTTAAATAGCTTTAATTATGTTCCAACTACAGATGAATATTAGAGATATAATTTATATTAACAAATTATATCAAAATTCATTGTAAGTAAGATTTAGTACTATTTATAAATATAAAATTCTCTATTAGTTAACATAAGTTTTGATCTCATAGATGACTATTGTCTAGATTCTCTTGAGAATAATGGATTGAAACTTTATAGATTAATACAATATCAAATGATAAGATCAAAACATCATAAATAATAATAAAATAGTACTATTATACTATTTATTGTTAAAAAAGCCAAATTAAAATATAAAAATCTATACACTTATTTTGACATACATACTTCAATCTTAATTTATAAATAAGTGTATTTATCTAAAACATAATTTTTATTAGTATTTATAATATATATTTTAAACAAATATACTTATTAGTACCTATAATATTATATTTTTAATAACTAACTTAGTTTCTTTGAAAATTACCATTCATTTTTAGAGAAGGTATAATAATCTTGTTTGATTGATGATCCACTTGTACATAAGATTAAATTTTAACTAATAAGAGATATGCAAAAAATTCTAATTTCTAAGATTTATTCATTATTATTAGTATCTTCAAATTTCATGGATTACATAGACTAAAAGTGCTATATAACATGTACTTCTTTGCTTAATAATTTTTTTTATTAGATAATTATTTTTTAGAGTCTAATTTGACAATCATACTAAAATTTTATTGGTTTCAATATTAATAGATGGATTTGATAATTGAGTAATATTGTCAATTTTTTATATGACAATAAACAATTGTTCACCACAACATGCTTAAATATCAATTAATAGGTTTGACACTCTTTCTCTACCTTCATAGTTTGCTTCACTTTGAAGAAGTTTATTAGATGTTTCAATAATTTTGATGGTTTTCTAATATAAGGCCTCATCAATCTTACTAAAGGTTGTCTAAAGAATACAATATACTTCCAATGCTCAAATAAAGATCCTATTATTATAAGTACGTTGTCATGTAATAATACGATTATATAATAAAAAAATAAAAATATGGATGTTATTATAGAAGAATCTAGTAGAAAAATAAGAATAAAAACTAGAAAGGTAATAAAAGATTTAGACTTAATGTTATTTTTTTGTAGAAGGAACTTCTATTTATTTTTTAGATGCATAAATGAACCAAATTAAAGTAAATGAGATAAGAAATTAATACAAATACATTTAAAAAATAATTTAAAATAGGATAAAATAAAATTTACATAAAATTATTAAAAATTAATATCCAAAGAGGGTCGATTGATAACTTGGATCAAAATCAAATTCTAAGGTATAAAACCATATCTATATAGTTACTTTGAGGTTATTTAGTAGATTAGACAGTGGAATTTGAAAGAAAACTTAAAGTAATATTTTTAGGCATTGATTTTATGTCAATTGAATTAATTTTGAATTTTTGAGAGATTTTTAAAATTAGTAATATTCTTGGTTGATTTAGATTTTGAGAAACAAAAATATGTTTATAAATTTGAGGATTTCTTGAGTTTTATGGTGTATATACAAGTGAATATTTAGCAATACATTGATGAACTAGTTATAAATATGTGTGCAAATTTTGAGGTCAATCAAATAATTAGATCAAAATGCTTGAAGGTTTTTGTAGATTGAGATTTTAAAAATTGGAGTTTAAAGATTAGTGAATATTTCTAAGACCTTTAGCAATCTATCAATTGGATTGAAGTGAATTTTTTTATATAAATACTAGACTTTATTTCTAATATTTAAGTGAAATTTGAGAGAAATTCAACAATTCAAGAAAGACATTTTGATGTTGAAAGTTTAGTATTTAGGTTGGAGTAGAAAGCCATCCAACACTTGATTGGATTATTGTGCAATTCTTTCAATTGATAAGTACAATTGATTTCATCTTTTTTTTCTTATTTTTAACTAAGATATTAAGAAGTGTAAAAATTTTGAATTAATATCAATGGTTTGATCATTAATTATTGACGTTCTATTTTGCTATAGGATTTGGTTTAGGATTTGTCTATGGTTTGATTAAGGCTTAGGATTTGGTCTCAAGTTTGATTAGGATTAGGATTTGCTTGGAATTTGGCTTAGAACTTGACTAGAGATTAATTAAGATTTATCTAGGATTTATCTAGGATTTAGGATTTTATTAGGGTTTCATTGGGATTTGATTTAAAGTTTGATTAAGATTCAATTAGGATTTTAATTAGGATTTGATCTAAAATTTTGTTAAGATTCAATTAATATTTCTATTTTTAGTATTTATTTAATATTCTTATTATTTCGTTAAATTTTTTATTTTTAGTATTTTTTTAAGATTATTTATATTTCTTTAAAATTTTATTTTTATGTTTCTTTAAAATTTCTTGTTATTTTTCTTTGAAATTAGTTTGAGACTTCTTTTGAATTTATTTTGAATTAATCAAAGTTTGATTAGAATTATTAAGATTTATTTAAAGTTTATTTAAGATTCTATTAGATTTCATAGGATTATTGTTGTATTCCTATTTACCTTTTATAACTAGGTGCTCAATGCATTTTCAAGCAAGAACACATGTAATATGACAATGCCACCATCTCAATACTTAATACTAAAGATCATAATATATTTTTGCTATTTATAAATTATTTCTACTTTAATTTGCATAACTATTTTTCTTTTGTAAAATCTTAGAAGAAATGATAGATTTATGGCCTAATCATCAAAAATATTTATGAACTTATTCTTTTCTAATATAGACTAGAAGCTTTTATATATGTAAGAATCAAAGTTGGTATAAGAAGATTTAGAAGAGTATACCATGCTTGAGTCATAGTTATTAGATTTTTTTTTTAAATAAATAATATTTTAAAAATAAAAATCAATTGCCATATACCATCTTGTTGCTAATACTACAAATTAAAATAGAAAGACAAAAGAAGAATTGTCTCTACTATATAATAATGGTGGCTTTTGTGGAACTAAGTTTAGAGGAAATTACTAAATTATGTTATAGAATAGATATTGAAGAAATATAAGTGCTACATAATTCAATTTTATTAAATCCAATATAATTACTTTTCATACATTGGCTAAATTTTTGTAGATTATTTTTATTTAGAATTACTTAAGACATGTTAGAGAAAATTTCTTCTTTGTATCATTCATGTAAGTGGAAGGTCTTGTTATTGTTAAAATATTTGAAATATTAGATATACCACATGTCATTCTTTGTAAGCTTTTGAGTGATAAATATCATAAATTTGGAGATTTTTTAGAGATGTCAAATAAACTACTAATGAACAGATTATTTAAGACTCCAAAAATAATTTTAGAAGATTCTTGAGATTTTGGCATTAAAAAATCCAAAATTATTATCATATCTAATTTTATACTTATAATAAAATATGTGAAATCTCTTCAAGCAACTTTTAAAGGTACAATAAGAATAGAAAAGCTAATATGGAGCCTTGTGGTTAACTTTATTGTATACCTAGATTTAATCAATATGCATGATTTAATACCAATACAATATTATCAAATCACTTAAAAAATCTAATTTGTAATATGATATCATAAATATATATATTTATTCCAATAATTACCTATATGATTAAGTAGAAGTAGGTAAAAGTAGATTGATTTCATAATATCTTCTAGAAAAGCTTCTCAAAAGCTTCATAGACATAACTTTGACTTTATACATATTTGTAGATTAGGAACTTGGTCAACAAATTAGCCACATGTCACAAACATATTAGTAGCTTATAGAACAAGCTAACTATGTAGCATATATATAGAAAAATTGCCTTGCAAGTTAAGACATGTATCTTGCAATTTGAGGATGTATGAAAGATCCCATAGAATGTTATTATATAGTTTTTCATTAAATAGTATATATAGAGGTAAGAATTAAGTATTTTTTATTCTTATCAATACCTTTTTTTTATAATTAATGTAGTTTCAAGATTCTATATATATATATATTTTATAATAGCTATTCTAATTTTAATACTATATTATTTTTAAAGTAAATATTTATTCTTCTTGAGTTACATAAGAGTATTTTAAGGTTTATCTTATTTTGATTCTTGTCCTTGATAGTTTAATAAGAGTCTTAATTCATTATTCTCGTCTTGTTTTAGAAGTGAGTGGATTACTCTACTTCTATTATTATATTTTAAACATTACAAATTATCCACCTTTAAACAAATATTTTAATTTTTTAATACATATTTTTTTAAAAAAAAGTGGATCATCTTTTTTTGTGGAAATTTTGATTTGAAATTAAAAGTTCTAAATTTTTCTACTCTAATTTTATTTGTGGATTTATTAAGTTTTTTGAAATAGAAGAAAAAATTATGGATGCTATACTTGATAAAGGAAAAAAATTATAAATATTTCAAATCTTCACAAACTTGTCAATATTGTTAGAGTGGAAATTTCACACATCACCAATGTCAATGATGGAAGCACTATTCCTATACATTTAAAAAAAATCCAAATTCTATATTAAAAAATTATGCAATTGAAAAAAGTAAGTAGATTAATCTCTTAATCAAATTCAAAAAGTCTTGCTTCTACAAGTACTAGAGAAACAAAGATTAGTATGCCTAAGAATTTTGATAGAACAAGATCAAAATTTTAAGGATTTTTGCAATAAATTAAGATCTATTTAAGATTTTATCCTTTCCAATATATCAATGGATTTATTCAAGTTGGATTCATAGATGCACTTCTATTTAGAAGTGCCTTCTTTTGGTTTGTATTATTTGATAAAAAAGATTCATGATTCTTTTATGATTTGAATCTTTTTTTAAAAAATATTTATAGCTAAATCTAAAAAAAGTAATTTAAAAAGAATAACAGAGATCAAACTTTCATCTTTACAATAAAGATCATGGCCAACCATCATATGTTCTGACATAAACTAAAATGATAAAGATCTTATTAATTAATTTTAGTATGAATTGAAATATAACATCAAAGATTTGTTATTAACAATGTTAAAAGTAGATTCTTTGAAATAATTTATTATTTAAGCCATTACATAAGATAATTGATATTGAATAGTATACTTAACTCGTCTATATTGCTCAAGAACAAATATTTGACTAAAAAAAAATAAGTGAAGTAATAACTATAACTTTTAAGTTTTTAAAAACTTATTTATTAAGGCTTGAATTAATGCAAATTGATATAATACATTTTAAATCCTTCATAGAATAGAAAAAGATTTGATATTATCAAGGAGGTTTGTACTTATATTATGGAGAAGCTAAGCACATTACTCAATATTGTCTAAAGAAGTATCAAAATTACAAAATGAGGAACATGGTTGTCAAAAAAAACAATGTATCAAAAAATAAGTTTCTTCTACAACAAGATCACTTTTCAAGGATAGAAATCTCAAAAAAAGAAAATCCTTGATACACTCTTGTATTATTTGAAAGGAACTTGGAAGTCACTCAAAGATGATATAATATTGAATTAGAATGGCTATTGCCAAAAAAAAGAAGATTAGAAAGTCTTGAAATAAGACTAAGGACTAGAAAGTCATTGACAAGAATGAAGAAGGCTTCATTCTTGCTTCCATATATACTCTTAACTAGGAGCTACGTGGCAATGTCCTATAGGACCTCCAAAACATATTGACTTTATAAGATAAGTATCTTAACTTATAAGGCAAGTTTTCTATATTTTCATCACATAATTAGCTTGTTCCGTAAGCTATCAACATGTGGTTAACTTATTGACCAAGTTTCTAACCTATCAATCAATTATAAACTTATATAAAGTCAAAACAACATCTATGAAGCTTTTAGAAAGCTTTTTTAAAAGCTATTATGAAATTAATCTATTTTTATCTATTATTTCCTAGTTCTACCTAATCATATAGATATTTATTAGAATACCTATCTATATCAGTGACATCACCATAAAAAATTGGTATTTTTTATCTTTGATTTTAGATTTTTTTGACCAACTCAATCAAATAAAGATTTATACAAAAATAGATTTATGACGAGCATATAACTTGGTCTATATTAAAGAAAGAAATGAATGAAAGTTTTCTTTTTAAATTAGATAGGGATATTTTAAATATAATATCATATCTTTTGGACTCACAAATGTAGTAATTGCTTTTCAACATCTTATAAATTATATTTTTTTATAAATTTCTTGATGATTTTTTTTTTGATATTTAAATAATATTTTAATTTATTTTAAGAATAGAAAAGAATATGAATTTCATATTTGTTATGTATTTCAAAAATTTAGAGATGTAGGATTATATGCTAAAATAAAAAAGTGTATGTTCTATATTATTTAAGTTAACTTTTCAATATATATTATTTCTAATGAAGATTTTATGATAGATTCCAAAGAGGTTCAAATTATTATAGATGGAAAGATTCTAAAAATAATTAAAAATTTATAATATTTTTTGAGATTTGCAAATAATTATCAAATCTTCATCAAAAAGTTTTTTTCAAGTTGTGGCTCATGTTGCATACTTGATCTATAAAGAAAAACTTGATGAGAACAAAGAACCTAAAGCAACTTTTGAAGCCTTGAAGTCAACATTTATTTATATACTAATTTTATATTACATCGACTTCTATGAGGTATTTTTTATGGAAACAAATATATTAGACTTTTTTATAGATGCAATTTTTTTCTCAAGTGGGAATAGATGATAAGCTCTACTTGATAACTTTTCATTCTAAGAAATTTTTAACAACCAAGATTAACTATGAGATCCATAACAAAGAGCTTTTTACAATTGTAGATTCATTTTAAGAGTGGTGTTATTATTTAGAAGATATTAATAGTCTAGTAATTATATATATGAATTACAAGAATCTTAAATACTTCATATCAATATGTATTTTGAATCATTTCCAAGCATGTTGGAGCATGTCTTTATTAAGATTTGATTTCAAAATCACTCATTGATTCAAAAAATAATAAGATTTATTAGATTTTTTTTTAGATATTTTTATCTTAATTCAAAAAAAGAAGATTTAGCTTTTGATTAATAAAGAATAATTTTCTTGAAGCTAGAGTATTTCCATCTTTTAATAATAAAATCAACATTAATTACTGATTCAAATTTTTTTAAGAAAGTTCAATCGAGTATGTCCTTTAATTTTCTTATTTATGATATTAGGAATAATACTTCTAAGTTTCATAATATTTCTAAAGTCAAGTTGAAGAATACTCTATTATAATTTAATAAATAATTAAATATTCTAAGAGGTGAATCATAATTACATCCTCTTCAAGTTAGTCAAAACTTTTCAATAGCTTAATATTTTGGATATAATAAGACTTTAGAGCTAATATCTAATGATTTATGGTGGTATCAATTGTGGAAGGCAGTTAAAAATTTTGTACAACCATATAATATTTTTTCAAGATCAAAAATTTGTCATTATTAATCTTATAGATTTTTTTAGCCATTACTTATTCCAAAAAAAATATTGTCTTTTATTTCTAATGATTTTATCATAATCTTTTAATCTTAGATTTGTATGATTCTATATTCATGATAATAGATTTTTTTTATTAAAATGAGATATTTTTCATCATGTATAAAATCTATCATATATAAAGAAACGACTTAGATTGTTTTTAACAATATTTATTACTAGCATGGATTGTTCAAGGATATTATATCAAATAGAAGGACTCAATTTATATCAAGATTTTTGAAAATATTTTTTAAGATTTTAAAGATGAATATAAAGCTATTTTCAATCTTTTATCCTTGAGATGATGGACAAACAAAGTATATAAACTAAGTTTTAGAGCAATATTTAAAGTGTTCTATGAACTACTACAAGCTTATTAGCCAACTCTTTTGCTATTGCAAAGTTTTTTTATAATAATATGATACATTTTTCTATACAAAAAAAAACATTTTTTTATTAATAATAGTTATCATACACAATTTAATATTTTTGACTTCTCAAAAGTTGATAATCCTATGATAGAAGATTTGGCAAATTATTTAATTGAATTACATACAACAATGAAGGTATATTTAAAAAAAGCTCAAAAATGAGAAATAACTAATGCAAATGCCTATTCCAAGAAGCAACCTTAATTCTATGTTAGTAATAAAGTATGTTTACTTTGCCACAATATCAACACTAGTTGCTCTTATATTAAATTAGATTACTATAGGCTTAGACTATTTTCTACTTATGAATAAATCCATTATATTGGTTATTGATTACATCTACTAGAATCTATAAAGCTTCATTCCATATTTCTTACATTTCTACTTAAGCCATGTGAGACAATGAATATTTTGAGAAGACAAATATCACTTCTTTCTATAAAAATAAAAAATAATTAAAAACATGAAATAAAAGAAATTTTAGATTTAAAGTGGTACCAAAATATGTTGGAATATATATATATATATATATATATATATATATATATATATATATATACAGAAATATGATATTAGTGAATGTACAATTGAGCTAGCAAAAAATCTTACAAATACAGTAATGAAGATTGATGCTTTTTATTGATGATATCTATCTAAATAAAGATGAAAAATTACAAATCTTTGCTATAAAAGAAATAAGATCTAAAGAACACATCATTCTAACTTCTATTCTTATTTGTAGTTTTTATGTATCTATATCTCTAAAGAGATAGAAAACCAACAACTAGCACATTCAACTTAAGAGTCATTATTTGTTAACTTATCAGATGGAACATTACGATTGTCATGACCTTCAAGATAACATAATTTAGATGAAGATCTTCAAGAACGACATGTTTTTCTTTGAATAGATAATAAGATGCAATGTATTTGATATTACAACTTTGAAAGAGACTTCCAATATTTAACAATTTAATTAGAGGTAGGATTGATTCTTAATAGAATTTTAATTATTTTATTTGAAGAGAGTTATGAAAGCTTCAAAAATGATCAAATTTTAGGGGTTCTTTCTTATCTTGGTATTTGATATTATCAATGGCTAAGAAGATCTATCAACCATCTTCAAATAGAACAAAAAATAAAATATATGGCAAATATAGTTTGTTGCATGTTAGATTTTTTCTACCTATGATGACTGCTCTTTGTTGAACTTATTCCTAGAAGGAGGAATAATGTCACAAATATACATATTTATTCTAATAATTACCTATATGATTATGTAGAAGTTTATAAAAGTAGATTAACTTTATAATATCTTTTAGAGAAGCTTCTTAAAAACTCCATTAATGCAACTTTATTTTATACTTGTTTATAGGTTAGAAACTTAATCAATCAGTTAGCTATATATAACATATTATTATATTATATTTCTTCTTATTTGAAAATACACTAAACGCCTAACTATAGAAGATGAAGTTGTATGTTGTAATTATCTAAGAAATCCTAATAGGTTTCAACCATTAAGCAGAAAGTAATTTGAATTTCAATGCAAAAGGGCCTAAAGTCAATACAAAATACTCAAAAACACTCTTTTAAATTAATTTAAGCAAGTATAAATTCTAATTGTTTTTTTTTTTTTTTTTTTTTTTTTTTTTTTTTTTTCTGAAACTTCAAATTTTCTCTCTAAATTCTAATCCTATGCACCAAAATTCAATTAGTTGTAATTTTTTATCTAACTATCTAATTGGTACAAATTTTTTCATATTAATAAAGTAATCTATTTTTTATATGCTATTTTTTTTTAATTTAATTCAATTCACAAATTATGAAAAAAAATGTAGAAGAACCATGCTAATATTCTTTAGTCGCTTACTTGAAGATTGATGATGAAATTTGAGAAATAATTTGTCCATCTCCAACCATTAATTTCAACTTCAAATTGGTATATAAATTAATATGTTAGTCTTCTAAAATCACGCCAAATTTTTTATTGTTCCAATAAGTACATCTTTAGATATTGCCAAAATCCTACTTGACCTTAAATTACCAACTTTTGGTATCTCTTTACACTAATAACTAAATATCTTTCAATTTCATTATTAGAATAAAACAAAAGTTTACAAACAATTAGTATACCTATTCAACTATACATTGACAAAATTTGAACTATAAATATTGTCATATTATAATTATTTATAGTATGTAAAAATTAACTAAAACATATAATATATTTATAAGTGCTGATGTATATTAGAATCTTTAATAGGTTAATCTAAAGAAAGTTGATGTAAGAAAATTTATTTTGAGGTTTATTTATATTAATTATAGTATTTAAATTATATTAGATTTAGATATTTAGTAAAAAATTTAAGAAGAAGATTGGCGCTCAAAAATAAAGATTCAAACCTCTAAAAAATTTATTTGGAAGGATAAAAGTAAGGTATGGATGGATGAAGGCAAAAGGTAAAGATTGTCATTCTTATTGGTTGAAGGCCATGCCCAATAGGTATTCAACAAGCTATCTTCGACCATAACAAGGTTTTGGCAACTTCAAAAGAAGCATTTGAGAATCAAAAGCAAGGATTATAAGTTTTAGGATTTACACTACAATTTGTATATAAATTTTAGAGGATTTGGAATTAAGGTGATGAAGTTATAGCCATTTGAAGTTATGGTATCTTTTTAAGACATATTATTGCTCTTTTGAATATATAAGGAATTTTATAACAGATTTTAGAGATTAAAAGATATAATTACAAAGATGATTTTAGGATCTACATCTTTTATGAAAGAATTCTTATATTTAGAACCTATATGAAGAAGTTATAGAACGTTGAAGACAATACATGTAATTCAAAGGGAATAAGTGAGTCATTTTGTTGATAGTAATGATTGGAGCCATATCTTGAGTTTCCAAATGAATTTTTAGCTCAAAATTTCTAAAAATATGTATTATTAGGTTAAAAAATTATGTATAAAAATTTTATAGTATTTGAATATTTAATTTGTGAGATATAAAGAAATTTGTATATAGGTGTATGTAACCAAGGGTTTGAAGCTACTGTTAGGATTTTGGAAATATTTCAAGATTTGTAACAAATTTATAGTTAAAATTTGTTGTAGTAGTTATCAAAAGTATATCAGTACTTCATATAAATTTTTGGTTTGTTTGGATGGTCCAATCATGAAATATAAGTTATTGAAGTTTGGAAAAAAATCACCTTAAAGATATATAAGATTTTATAATATTTTTATCACATTTTTGGTAATCTTTGGTACTTAAGGCTTATGTATTGGTGTAATTGTCCCTATAGGAAAAATTTTATATATAAACTTGGAATTTATTTTAATCTTTAGGCTTGATTGAATAATTAATGAAAGCCAAAAGTCCAACATTTTTTTAAGGCAAATTCTTTCTATTCCGACAATGTCATATGCATCTCATCAATCAATTGCTAGTACTAGTTTAATTTTATTGCATAAATCCAAAATCACCAATACAAATCTTGACTTTGTACAATAATTACAAAGTTATCTCAAAGCCTATAAAAATAAGCTTTACTATTGTGAAAGAAGCTTAAAGCTAGCTTCACAACCCAATTCTTCAATCTCCCAAAATCCTTGAATTTTATAATAATTTGTGGCAATAGATCCTCCTTCAATTTATATCAATTTTGTTCATAATTTTGAGGTATTGTTAAAAATTGTATTGCCCTTATTTTGTCTGCACTACAAATTTGCATATAAGTTGAACCATTATTAAGTACCTTTATTTCTATCTATACAGTAATAATATATGGTTGTTCCAAAATAAGAGGATAAGATGTTGCATCTTGTATTAAAATTTTTTGTTCTATTTCAATATCACTAATTCAAATTTTTACATCTAAACAAGCATCATACAATTCACCTTGTGTATTATTAGTTGCCCATATTATCTATCTATGCTTAAAATAAATTTTTAGCTCCTTTTTTTATAATGATTCTTAAACATAAGATTTATTTTTGAACCATGGTCAATCAAAGCAACAACTAGTTTGTCTATATTTCCAACCTTCACCAATGCCTTTGTAATTGCCTTAGCCTAATACTTTCAAGTATAATAATGTATTATTTTTTTTATTACTTTGATCATCAAAACAAATTCTTTAATTATAATTCTTTTTCTTACTTGTGAATTTCTTGTAATAATTATCAAATTCATCTTCTTTATCCTCATATATGCATGCATCAATAGCATGATTCAATCCAACTTCTTCCATTAATTCATTCTTTTATTTAATACTTTCAATAATAATATTATAAAATTCTTTCTTAGCAATTCCTAAAATCTCCTTCAATGTGAAGTCAACCTTAGCATTGAGTACATGTTCTTCAAGTATGTCCTTTAAATCTATTGCTACTTCAATATTAGATAGTAATTTTTATATTAATGACTTATCTTTGCTTCCTATAACTTATGATTTTTTCTTCAATATTGCCAAAACTTCTTTCATTGATAATTCTTTTGAAGCCATGTAACAAGCCTTGTTTCTTTGAGTTTGTCTCTTGGAAGTACTTTCTTTTCTTGTATCTTCAAAATCTTGCTTCTTCTTTTCTTCTATCAAAGCCTTATAATGATTCTTATCAATGTATACATGTATTTAAATAATTTCTATTAGATTCTTCTATTTTGTAACTCCACAAATTATAGCAGCAATCTTTAGTAATGCTTTCCATAATATCTTCTCCTTTTGCATTGTAGAAATTACAAAAGATCAAAGTCTACTTGGTTTAATATTTCCAATAAAATCTTATTTGCTATCGTCATCTACCATAATACTATTACTTATAGATTCTATTGCTATAATTCTATATATAGCCAAATAATCTTTAACTAATACTTTTATACCTTATTTACTAAATTTGATTTAAAAAAATCACCAATATCTTTTAATGCCACTTTTCCATCTATTCAAAAAATAATACCTTATTACATTAGTTCATTGAATTCACCACAATTGTTTTTAGAATGAAAAATATCATCAGATCAAATACATCTTTGTATATATCCTTCTTTAAAAATAGTCCTTAAATTAGTTGTAGAAATCTTCTCTTTAAGCTTTATAAGTTTGATTTGAAAATTTTGCATCCTATGTATAATTTTTTCAAGTTTCATATCTTCTTTCTTTAATGTAATCATTGGAGGTTGGACAATAGGTATTGTTGATTTTGAAGTAGGCACTTGAGTTTTAGGTACTTGTACAATTCTTTGAATATCAACCCTATTCTTTATCTTTTCCCTTTTTGCAAGTAATCCTATAATATCTTCAACTCCTTTCTATTTTATTGTTAATTCTTCATCTTCTTCTTTATCTTCAAGAAGAACTTCCAACTTTTCTTGCAATTTTCTATCAGCTATTCAAAGAAATAATTCAATCTTCTTTTATAAGAATCTTAACTTCTCTACTTTTAATAATAAAAAATATTGCCTTTCAAACTCTCTTAATAATTTTATAGCTTGCAAATTCTTCTTAGGCCGTTCAATTCATTTTGAGAATTATTTCTTTGTAATTCAATCAATATCTTTTAAGAAATATTCATCTTTTAATGCATGTAAGAAAATCTCCCATAAACTTTTAAATTGTTCCATAATTGATCTTATATATTTTTTTGCCTTTGATACTATAAGAAGCTCAAATAATTGAATCATCTCTTTTTCAAAAATAAAATTTAATTCGATTTTTTTTACATAACATTTCAAATATTTAGAAATATTCTTCTTATAAAACTAGTCAATTTTGCTTAACTACTGCTTGTAATGCTTTGGTTGCCAAAGCCTCTTTATGATCATTATTCTATTGTTGTTTCATAAATAATAAGAATGTACAAAATATATTTGTTGTATTTAGATTCAAGTACATACCTTGTCCTCCAATAGAAAATATACCTAAAGCTCCCCTTGAAGATCTACTTAAAGTTCCATCAAAAGCTTTATTCGTAGATCCACTTGAAACTCAAATCAAAATCCCAACTTCTACCTTCTTGCCTTTCTTTTCCATTAAATCTAAATAATAATGAACAAAATCCAGCATCTTCTACTCCAAAATTTCATGTTGGATTCACTACTTATATTATATCATGTGAAGTCTCGCTTGAAAATATACTGGACACTTGATTCTAGAAGGTAAAAGAAATTTGTAACAACAACTCTTAACAATTCTAATAGAATCATATAAAAATAAAAATTAAAACTTTAAAAATATAATCAAACATTGATAAAATTCAATTAAATTTTCAAATAATTTATAAAAGAATATAGAAAAAAATCCTAAAGAACTTTTTAAGAAATCATAAGAAAAAAAAAAAAAAATCTTTAAAAAATACTAAAAAAATCTAAAGAAATCCACAAGAATCTTAAAAAAATCCTAAAATAATTCTAAAACCTAAACCAACTCTAATTAGATCTTTTATCCTAAACCAAATCTTAATCAAATTCTAAATCTTAATCAATTTCTAATTAAATCCTAATCAAAACCTAATCAATTTCTATCAATCCTAAAGTAGTCTTAAAACCTTAATATCTACTGATTAAACTATTGATCGTGCTTAAAATTTTACATACTTCTCAATTTCTTAATTAACAACAAACACAAAAAATTTGAAGAAAATTGAACTAACAAAATAAGAAAAAAACATCATAATCCACTTGGGTATTTTCCGGCCCCTATCTTTGACCTTAATGTTGATTTTTTAGTAGTAATAATTTTTAATTGAACCATTAATTTTCTCTTAAATTTTGCATAAGTATTAGAAGTAAAATAAACTATTAATTTTGATGAAAATAACTTCAATCTAATTTAAAAAAATTTGCAAATCTTAGATGACTTTATTAGACCTAAAAATCCAATTTCAAAGATCCTAATCTAATTGAATTTTAATAGCCTCTAATTCAATTTTTTGATTATGCTTAAACTCATAATATAAATTTAGTACAATTATATTCACAATTCTACAAAATTTCATATGTAGATCTTTTTCAAAACTCACAAAATTTCTCAAATTATAAACTCTATTTTATTTCACAAAATCTAGAATCATCCATAACTATTTCAACTTAGTAAAATTCTTATAAAGACATTAAAAATTCAAATCAATTAAAACCAATACTATAAAAAAAATTATAAAGTTTTCTTCCAAATTCCACTCTTTGATTTGAAAAAAAAACTTTGGAGTCATTGTAGGTGTGGAGTTTTATGCCTTGGAGTCTAATTTTGATCCAAGTTGACAATTAGTCCTCTCCGGGTATTAATTTTTTTCTTCTTAAGCTATTTTTTGCTAAAATCAACTCTTAATTCTCTCTTACTTATGCATGTATTCTTTACTTTTTTAATCTACCTCATTTTTTCTTAATTATGGTCCTATAAAATAAGTAAAAGTTTATCTTATAAAAAGGTAATATTTATACTTTTAATTTATTATCTTTTGACTATTATCTAAATTTCTAAGATAATTTGTTATAATATTTTGAAATAAGATCTTCTAAAATATAAAATTTTCTTCACTCTTTTACCTATTAGTTATCTTACATCACAACAACCTATTGATAGCTTGTAGAATAAGCTAATTATGTAGCATAAACATAGGAAATTAACCTTGTAAGTTAAGATATATATATCTCATAATTGGACACATATGAGAGATTTTATAGAATATTGTTACATAATTCATGATTAGATAGTATATATGGAGACAAGAATGAAACTTTCTTTATTCTTGTCATTACCTTTCTTATTTTATTAAGAAAGGTAATGACAAGAATAAAGAAAGTTTCAAGAATCTATATTTTTTTTTGTTTTTGGCAATAGTCATTCTAGTCTTAATATTATATTATTTTTGAAGTGAGTATTTATTCTTTTTGAGTTATATAAGAGTGTTTTAAGGTTCATCTTATTTTGATTCATATCTTTGATACATGACATCCTTTTAATTTAGGATATAAGAGATTTGATGGTTTAAACTTTAAAATATTGCTCTCAGAGATTGATGTACTATTTTCCATAGCCATGGAATAATTAAGGTGCTTTTGATTGATAAAAAAATAAAGTCAAAAAAAATTTAACAAATAATTTTTACAAAAAATTATCATGAATCTCTTTCAATCTAATAACCATACTTGAAGGCTTAGGCCTCACAATCAAATTATTACATTGTAAATAGTTGGGCATTGAATCTGCAATGATTTATATTTAGTTCATCTTTAAATTTATTTTTTGTAATATAATAAAAAATATAAAAATTTGTATACTATAAAAGTGTTCCTATTAATGAAGTCACTTAAAATCAATGCTTCTTAGTAAGTATCTCAAACTATACAAAAAGTCCAATAATACAAAAGTACAACAAAAGTGTGTAAATCTTAGAAGTCAATCAACACATTATAAATAAATCCACTCACCTTCATTTGTCAAACAATTTCTTCCTATAAAAAAAGATGGACCTTGAATTGAATCCACCAAACAATCATTTTTTTAGTGAAATTAATGTTTTCAATTGATTGCAATAATTAATTATTAGTTGAACTGTACTATTATCTAATTCTATGCCTTCTTTTTTCTTCTTTTCTTCTATTCTATTTGGCAAAGAATACTCCACAAGTAGAACTTGCAAGGGATATTAGATTTCATTTAATATCCATATTTGATTCAAGAAAATATACACTCATAATTCTTGACTTACCAAAGATCAAATTTTATGTTTTTAAGATGAAAGAAATAGAATTTGGTTATAAATGGCTATTTTAACTACTATACTTGCATCCAATATCTTTTTTGGAAAAAAAAGATATACACAAGTAACATTATTTTTTGTAAGCCAATAGTGTATTGAATGCAAGATTGTAATGTTAGATAATCTTAACAAGGATAGTTCTAAAATCCTTTAGAGAAACATGCTAATTTGACCTCTATAGATCCTTAAACAATATAATTCTAAAATTTCTAATCTCTTTATACTCCAATCTTTACACCACCATTCAAAGACACAACCTTATGGTTCCACTGCTATTCTCTCATTTCTTCTTCTAACTTTTAAATTTGCTCCAACGTCAAAATACCATTCAAATCTATATAACATACACTAAAAACATGAATTGAACAAATCATCCAAAACTTTGGTAGCAATACAACATTGACTATTGACCACCTATCCATCTTTTCAATATCTAAGTATTTAATAATTACAAAGTTAGGAATAAAAAAACAAATAATACTTTAGTTCTTATTGTTACAATTTGATACTACCATCACCATCTAGACATGCTATCATAAGCTTTATGTATTTCTACTTCCACTTTGAAGTCTTCACTAAACTAAGCAAATCGATTAGTCCATACCAATTCAATGTAGACTACTTCTTTTATTGAATTCTTATTAATCATATATTCTAATTTATCCTATAATTCTTGGCTATGATATATAATAGATTAGCTGCATCTTTTTCTCATCTTATGAAAATTAAAGAAAAGAAAAGTACAAGAATAAGAAAGTGATTTCAAAAGATGAGACAAGCATTGTTATGTCTTTGCTTAACAAAGCTTGATATCACTTGTTATAATATTTTGTCAACAAGCTTAGACATATATTAATTGTGAATTTAATCTCTTTTTAACATTCAAAGATTATAGAATTTACTCTATGAAGCTTTTTACTCTTAGAATTTACAAACTTAGCCCTATAATTGGCCAAAAGTTGAATACTACCTAGCAAATTATCATTTGATGGAGGCAAAGATTCTATTATGACTTTTATCAAGACAACAAATATTATGAGAGTAAGAAGTAGAATTCTTCTTCTTCACCAATAGTTCTATTCTTTAAAATATGGACTTAACCTTAAAAATCTTTATAATACTGTGAGTGTATTTTTCTTCATCTTAAAAGAATTCTAATTTTGATTGGACCAATAATAAATTTTTTTTTGACTTATTCAAGATACTCTATTTTATCTTGGATTATTCTTAATATTAGATAACTTCCTTCACATCATATTTATCAATCCTAACTTATGGATTACAAAATGAAGTAGGCAAATTAGAATTTTTTTGAGCTAGTTTGATCTTCCTATTACAATGAACATTAATTTTTAAAATTTAGAATTCCTTGTGCTTAGTCTAAAGATTAATTTTTAGTAGCCAATTTCTATCCATCTATCACATTGCTATCTATAAGTTGGAAACTACACTCTCACATTAGTTAGATTATATATTTCTACTTCAAAAATTCTAAATGGAGACTCATGATGAATAATGGATTTTTGTGTTTAAGAGAATTGAGATATGTATAAAATCTATTGTGTATCCATCAATGGCCATAAAGTAAAGGATGGGTGGAGAAGGCAAGTTTAACACGGAGTAGTAGTAGCAGTATTAAGTTTAAGAATGAACCTTTTGCTTTTGACATAATTTAGCTTTTACTTTGATTTCGATAATGACGATTAGGTTGATAACCGGGAAGGATCAGAGCTAGGAAGGGTTGACAACTCGTCCATTCGAGTCGGAGGAAGAGAACCTGACGGGATACCATACCCGGCCAAATTGGAAAGGAGTCGGCTTGTCCTGATACCTCGTCACGAAACCTAGGTTGTGATACCCTGGATTGGAGATATCTAGGAGGAAAAGCCGATCCACTTGGTGAAATAAACAAGAGTACTGGCTGTCATGAAGCAGAGCTCCTTTGCAAGTTGGCTGTCGTTAGGCTCCGCGATGTAGTCGAGTGGTTATCGCGAGAGATAGAGAGAACATGATTTTTTCACAATCAACACTGCTGTAGATTTCATTGTTGCACGCAGAAGCTGATATTTTTTTCGTACCATATATATATATATATTGTTGTGTGGCTGAATTGTTAGTTTGAGTTCGTGGATTTGTTGTTCGGAGGAGAACAAATGGCGGCTTTGTTGGTGGCCTCGAGTACGGGAGTGGGGTTGGCAGCTACTGTGGGACGAAAGGACGCGGGTTCTTGCACCTCGTCGACCGCGAGACCGCAGCTGGTGCTTGTGTCGAACCGGAAGAGCGCATCTAATGTGGCAGGCACTTCGGTGGTTCCCGTGCCGGTTCATGTATGGTCTAGGGGATCTAGCTTTCCGTTGCCGCGGAGTACGATGACGGAAAACCCTACTCCTGTACGTTGGTTTCTCTTGCCATGATGCATTTAGGTTTACGTAATTGCGTCAGTTTGTCAATTTCTAGCCTCCCGTCAAGCTGTCTCTCAGTACTTCAGGTAGTTGTGGCTTTTTTTTTTTTCCTTTTTTTTTTTCCTTTTTTTTTTTTTTTTTTTTTTCCTCCCTCTCTCGCGGTTTGCATGATTTTTGCGGAAGATTTTTATGCTGAACTCTGCATTCGTAGGATATCAAATGACAAGAATGTGTGTTGTTGTTGACAACATCATACCCTCTTGGGAAGTTGCTTGATAACACTTATTTTCTTTTATTTTAATTTTTGTTTTCAGCTCATTTCGACACAACGAATTTGACCGTCGAAGGCAGCTTGTTTGGGGGTGATAATCAAGATTTCGTGTTTGGTATTTTACATGATAGGAATTTAAAGCGTTTTTTTCCATCTTCGAGATTATTATTATATTTTTTAAAATTCTTAGATGTGAACTCACTGCATACACGGAATGCTTAGAGCGAAATTTTGCTGAATCTTGCGTCGGACCTGGTGGTGCTTTGGTGGTTGAAAATGATTTTTAGTACTCAAAGAAATGAGGTCCATCCGACGAGGTTGCCATACGTTTTTTGATTACTTTCTTGAAAGAAGACTGTATTTCGCAGTAATGGGTCTAAACTCAGGACATTGTTACACTTCTTATATCCGACTTTTGGCTCAAGGACATATTAGAGTGAGGCTCATGTTTATCTTCTTTGTCGTTAACCGGAGCTACCCTGTACACTGGAAAATTTTACTTGAATTATGGATAATTTTAAGCATTTGTTCAGGTTTTTGGCATTTGCATTAGAACTTAGCTTTAGTTTTTACCTAAACAAATTTTACGATTTCTTTCGAAGTAGGGTTACGTTCTCGATCTCTAGGTGCAGCAGGTCGTTTTGGGGTCTAAGTGTCATCCCAAGTTGGGTAGCTACTTCGAAACCTTGGGATTACTATACAGCGCGGTTGACGTTATTTTCCTGTGGTAGATTTATTGTTTGTGACGCTGTTGCATTATCGATTTTGATCAGAGTGGATCAGGTCAAAAGTTCAGAACGTTGCTTACCAAGAACCTGATACGCTGTGCAGCAAAAGCAAGAAACATACACCGTGGGAGATTACATGACTCCTGTTTCAGAATTGTATTGTGCAACAGTGAACACTACTATTGATGAAGGTATGGAGCGTCACTCTTTTATTTTGCAGAGCGTTCTTCATGCTTTCTTATGTTCAAAGATTTAATAGATTGAGAAAATAACAATCGACATCTCACACGTTGCAAGATGCTATGCTTGTGAGGAGTTCTCTTACCTACTTTTGGATGTCGTATGTATGAACCCTTTCTAACACTTTCATAACGCGCTCTGGGCAGCATTGGAAGTGCTTGTTGAAAAGCGAATCACTGGCATGCCCGTGATTGATGATTTTGGAGCGTTGGTACGGTGAAACACCATCAACCTGATTGTTGCGTCGGCGTGACTAAGCTTTCACTTTTTTTGAGCTTCCCAAACTTTTAGATTCGTTCTTAAATCTGCATAGTTCTCAACATCAATTAAGGTTGCTTCTGCGCATTATTTGGCGCGTACAAATTGCAACGTTCGGTTGAGTGACTTCAGTATGGTGCTAAATTATCAACTCCCGCTTATTGTCTTCGTGTCTTTGTATTCGTGGAAGGAGTTTCATGGGTAGTACTATCTTGGTTTGCATGTTTAGTTAACGGCTTGTTATTAAATTGTATATGTCCCGATTAAATCCTTTTCAATTTTGTTGCTCGTAGGTGGGGGTTGTCTCCGATTACGACTTGTTGGCGCTGGACTCAATATCAGGTTTCCAACAGACTGACTCAGTTAAAGTTTCGCAGAAGTACACTGGTTTGATGTGATACATTCGATCTAGCCATGGTAAATCTGTACGTGATCAACTAGTGGGTGGTTCTAGTCATTTTGGTCACATTACTGTTGTTTAAATTATACTTCGGTTGTTCAGATGGATGTTCTGGGATGCATCCTCCCAGATTCTAGTAAGCGCTTTATTGACTGGACATACTTTGGTTGGCAGGACAAAGACAACCTGAAACTAGCTTATTTCCAGAAGCTGGCAGGACATGGAAGGTTAGTTCTGCAAAGCCTTTTTTCATTCACCTCCTCACAAATATTACCACGGCTTTACCGATTGTATACAATGTACCAGGAAAGATCTCGGATCAATGTATTCAACTTACATGAGGATTGTGCTTCCTTAGGCTTTTAAGGAGATCCAGAAGCTGTTGATTAAAACTAATGGAAAGACCGTAGGAGATGTGATGACCCCATCACCGCTTGTTGTTAGCGAGCAGACCAACCTTGAAGATGCAGCAAGGTACGTTCGCTGGCTCTCGCGCGATGCGGCACTGGTATGATTGCTCCTTTCTTTGCCTACATAACATTGTAGGCTTTCATGGAATCCGTGTGAGGGTGCTGAGGTTTCTAAAGCATATTTTTATTACGATGTGAAATGCAGGGTTTTGCTTGATACCAAGTTTAGGCGCTTGCCAGTTGTTGGTGATGATGGAAAATTGGTGAGTCCCCGATTTCTGAATCTATGTAAAGTTCATGACTTCCGAGTGACATGTCTAGAAAAGGTGGAATTGGCATTGGACCTTACAATTCATTTGCAGATAGGTGTATTTGAGATTCTTCAGGTTTGTCCTGGACTAAGGATTCTTGAACCTCTGGTTGACTTTCTCATTTTCAGGAGTCTTGGTAAATATAAGTTGATCCAAATTCAATAGGATCACTAAACCGTTGCCTCATGTGTTCAGTTCAACCCAGTTGGCAGAATGTATAGAGCACTTAGTTTTACATCAGTGATGAAGTGCTTGTTGCATTGATGCCACAGGTCGGACTTCTAACCAGAGGTAATGTTGTAAGAGCTGCACTTGTTATGAAAAGAGCTGCTGAGGAAGAGCTTGGAGGGAAAGGAGCCGTGGAGGACATGTTCGGTGGTGACACGTGAAGCAGTAGTTTAAACAGAGTAGTTCGTTTCAAACGAGCTTTAATTAAGATGCAGCAACCCAGTGATATTTTTTGGGGGATTGATAGATACACAGATTTTTACGCACTTTCAGCTCTTGCATGTATACCATGAACTGTTTTCTTCAACAGCCAGTTCCGTCATCACGATAGGTGATGCTGCACACGAGTGACGTACCTGCTTTTAGCACCACATTTGCAGGGGACTTGGAAAAAACGCTAGGAAAGTATGGTAAGCAACATTTGAGAACTATTTTGAAGTACTTTGCTCCATTCGTTATGTGGTGAGCGGTAAGCGGCACACAGATTTGTGTTTTTCTGATCTGGAAGGCTTCTGAACTGCACAAGCAAGGACTTCGACTGTAAAAACATGTACCACTGAGGACACAGAACAACGCGTAGCCAAATGCATTCAATAGAAATCTCTCTTAAGCAAAATAAGATCTTTTGTGTAGCATAAGTACAATTTGGATAGTCACAGAAATGCAAGCTATGTTAATTTGGGTAAAATATCCTACGAAGGAAGGAAGGAAGGTAGACTTCACTAGTTGACTAATTGACAATCATGTTTATATTAGGTTGTGTGGTACCACAAAATCAACTTTGATCTAATTGTAACAGTTGTTTAATACTAAGAGCTTGCAATTACATATTAATATTTAGTGAATATAATGAAACATAAATTCTAAGGACAATGCATGCAATGTCCTAAGCATATGCTTGTAACTTAATTAAAATATTAGAATGCATTTTGTATCTAAAACATTAAAACAAGATAGAAAAGTTGATGTGAAAATTGTGGATCTAAATATTTTTTTAGTAATATTCTTCTCAATTTGTCAAAAGAAGAGGTGAAAAAATTAAAAAGAATAGTACTTATAAAGGTTAATACAAGTAAACATATATAATTAAGTGACTTGCAAGGAGTATATTGCAACACAAAATAAAACTGATGGATGTGAAAGATGTAGACCACAAAAGAAGACATACTTGATTGAATAAGAATTGTCTTGAAAAGCCTACAGTATTGAACGGATCAAATAAGAAAACACTTAAAAATGCTTTAAAGTTGTAATCAATATATCCAGCACAACAAATGCACCTTTGGTAAAAGTTTTACATAAAAATCTTAATAAATATAGAAAATACCTGAAATCCATTAATCAATAAATCCCAAACATCACAAACTTGTGGAAGAGAAAAACTAGAAAAAGATAAATCTAAAAAATAGTTGACTTGAGAATAAGGCAGATGAAGAACATCTAAGATAAGATTTTGCAAAGTACTCTAAATGGACATTAATACCAAACATGAATTACACACAATACTAAGTTTTTTTTAACACTAATGTGAAACATCTAATATTATTAAACCAAAAAATATGGATTATCAATGCCTTGTTTTTTACCTAAGTATGCTCCACATGTTTTAACATACTACCTATCAATTTAAATTTGGATAAATTTAATAAAATAAAAAATAAAAAAAAATAAAAAAAACTTGAAAAGGTGATATCTTATGAGATATTTAAAGAGAATTCTAATCCAAACATTTCTTTTCATAGTTTATAGTTATGTCTTATATTATCTTTACTTAATTACAAATGCATCATAAGAGACTTGCTTGCTATTTAGAACACTTCATCTTTTGTCTTCTTTCTTCTCTTGTAAACGTTCTAAGAGAAAAGATGGAAATTTAGGATAGTCTTTAAAGCCATCTTTTGGTAGAGAGAATAGAGGTTGTTTCTTTATAACATAGTATATTTCATATTTTAGCTTTTTTCAAGAAATTTTATAAAAATTCTAATAAAAGATTTTTAATGTGCAAGTTTATGTTTAATGATTATTTATTTTGTTTATGATTTCATATTTTATTTTTCATCATTATGTTCATGAATAATACTTTTTAAATAAAAAGACTAATAAAGAAGAGATTATAAATATATTTTGGATTACATTAAAAAAATAGAAAATAAGAATTATAAAAATTCTTATTTCAAGTAGTACTTTATATCACTTTCCAAAAGCTAGAAAAGAAGACATACAAGAAGATATATATTGCTATTGAAAAATAAAGAAAAAATTAAATAGAAAGATTGAAGAATTCTATAAATGATTTTTGTACATGAGTGATGATTTATTATCTTAACTATGTTTAACATTTACTATGAAATTGTTTTAGACATGTTTGACCAATTAACTTCAATGTATACTCAATTTACATGAATTTTTCATAATGAATAATTAAAAAAATAATAATTATTAATATCAATAATTATTGAAATATTATCCAAATTAAATTGAAAAGGATACTAATTTTCTTCATTTAACCAAATTATAACTTGTTGTATGAATGTCCTTGAATTTTTTTATATTTTATTATAGTTTCTAAAAATATTAAGTTGTTTTTTTTGAAAACAAAAGAAAAGTTCTTTATGAAGCTTGTGAAGAATAATTTTCAACTACATTGAGACAAAAAAGGTATTCTGCATGATTGTTGCGACCTAAATCAATCTAATTGATAGAACTAAAACTACAAGAAATATTTTAAGAAATTTCTAAACTAAGAGATTAAAAAAAATATAAATCCAGCTTTAGAATTAAATTTATTATTAAAAGAAGATATAATATTTAGATGTTTAAGTAATAGACATGATAATAGATAATACTTAAAATAAAATAAATAAACTTTCTAAAAATAATTATATCAAAAACATCCTCCTAATATTAAGTAATAACAAAATATTAGGAGGATGCTATTTTTTTACAAAAAAAATATGTAAATAAAAAAATAAAAATATGTTGTTGTGATTCTATCATTTTAGAGTTGGAAGAATTTGTTTTAAAAAAAAAAGAAAACAAAGAAGAGTCTAAGTAATAAAAAAAAAAAAAAAAAAGATAAAATTTCTAAATTAATTCAAAAAAAATAATATTATATGCAAATTTGGTTAAGTATTTGTAATTTTAATGCAACTTGCTTGATTGGTATAACTTGCAAAGTTAACCAGACAATTTTTAACAATAAGCATAGACATGATGTAAAAAATTATCATCAAATATAAAGGATTTTAAGTGCTAAAATAAAATTTTATTAAATATTTAAAAATAACTAATTCAAATATCACCATAAATAATTTACTTTTAATAAAAAGAAATTAAATCCAATTGGTATGACTAACATATAAGACATATATAAGTGATTTTGAATAAAGACCAATCTTGATTTTAAAATAAATACAAAAAACAATATTTAAGTAAGTAAATTAACTATTCAATTAAAGTCACTAGGTTTAAAGATAACAACTTAGGTAGTGCTAAAAAAAATTAAAGTTGAAATTAAAAAATAAAAAAATAAAATAAAAAAATCCTTTAAATTTTAGATTTATAGATATTGAGGGTTTAACTATTTTGGTTTTTTAATTGCCTTTGTAAACAATTATTTCTTTGTAATTTTTTATTTAAGTTATTTCTTATTTTTAGAATCTATAAATTGAATGATGGATTTAGAATTTTCTATAATTTTTCATTTTTTATTTTTTAATAAAAGGTCTGAAACATTGTATTTGTTTTGTTGATATTTTTTTACTATCTTTTTTAAGTTTTGAGTTGAATCCTCCATCTATTTTTAATACTTGTGATTCTAGTGATATATTTAAAATTTTAATAAGTGTTTTGTTTAGGAGACATAAGGCTTTTCAAATTATAAAATATATACATATATATATACATATACATAAATCAACGTTTAAATAATTGTATACTAGAAAATAAAGTATGTAATTTATATAAGAATATTTTTATATTGTGGTTACAAAATATTATGTTTTGACTAATTTTTGTATATATTATAAATATAAATGACCTAAAACTATAAAACCTATGTTCTAAGCTTATAGAATGGATTGTACATGGTCATGCCAATTTGCACCATATATTGAAATCTTCATATACTTCTTCTTTTAATCCATATCTTAGCATATAACTTTTTGATTATCATATCTATTTATTAATAATAATAATAAAAAAAAAAATGATGCTTATACAATAGAAATAAATGAATCTGTGAGTGATAATATATCACTAGCCAAATGCTTAGTTCACCCTGATTGGCATACTACTATAAAAAAAAAAAAAAAAAAAAAAAAAAAAACAACATTCTATTCATAAAAATAAATAAAAATCAATAATCCAGGATTTAATCTCATTATTCCTAAGTATACAAGCAATATCTTATAAGTGGATATTCAAAAGGAAACCAATCAATTCAATTCAATTCAATTCTTACTAGACTAAAAAAACACTTAATTGCACAAGAAGATTATTAAGAACATAGAATCAACTTCTTTGAAATATTTGCTTTAGTAATCAAGTAGTTGATTTTATAGACTATTATAGCCATTGTTGCTACTAAAAGATAGAAACTAACTCATGTAGATGTCAATATTTTTTTAAATAGTAAATTGATTAAATACATATTTATGAAGTAGCTTCTTTAATTTATAATCTCCAACAAAGAAGATCTAGTATGTCTTCTCTCAAATTCTATTTATGGACTAAAATAATCTGCAAAAGCATGGTATGAAATATTAGACACTCTTTCATACAAACTTGGTTGATAAGGAGCTCATCACACCTAAATTTATATTTTTATCAAAATAGAATTCAATTATCTTATTTTTAATGCACATTAATGATTTCTTCATCATCCAAAACAAAACTTTAAAAATGACGATACTAAAAGTTGTCATTTAATAATACTTAAACAATTAATTGTTAAACATTATGTATGAATTGAATTTAAAACCAATGCCCTTAGTATTACTATGCATTAGCAGAGCTATAGTTAAGTAATTTTATTTGAGTTTTATATAGATAAATGGAAGCTAACATTCACTCTACTTCCAACAAGAACTAGTCTTGGAATTAATTCTTTTTCTCTTACAATTGATCCAAAATTATATTATTGCATTGAACTACCTATCTAACCACTTGTGGATAGTTATTTCTTTGCTCCATGGATAGCTATTTCTTTGCTTTCAAAGGAAAATCCTATCATATAGAATAGCAATGCCAACCAACAACTTCAAGATCATCTATTGAATCTGAATACCTACTCTTTTCTCATTGCACTATCATTTATTTCTTAAAATCAACTTAGCTCCTAACAAGATTATTCCTCTTCAATATACAAACATTAAAATACTCTCCAATCTCCCTTCTTTACCAATCAATATACATTGCAATAATCAAGGCATTATTGTACTAGATAAAAATCCTGTCTTTCATGCACCACAAAGCAATGTGGTTCACCACCATTTTTTCCTCAAACTATATATATATATATACATAGAAGAACAACCAGCAAATATACTCTCAAGGCTCTCTCTCGTCCTAAATTTGGCTTCCTTATCGGATGCACTAGCACAGATACTCAACTTATTCAATAGGGGGCTATGCGAGGTACGAGGCTATGCCCCAGGCGACGTAGATGATGGGGTCGTCGTTCACAAGGTTGATCTCCAGCTCGATGGCGTGGGTGAATAAGATCTTTTATGGCGCTGATCCCCCTGCCATCGGCCATCGGAGGCAGCAACCCATCCCTCCTGCAGTCGATCATCCGCAAGGACCTATCGTTGATGTTCGTATTAATCAGCAACAAATCCCTTCTGCCATCGAACTTTTGCAAGGAGCTGCTGCTAATGGTCCTCATGAGGATCGACTAATCGCTCCAATCATGTCTTTACAAAGAGAGGTGCAACGCCGTGAGTCTATGCCTCTGCACCACAGGTAGTCCAATACAAATATATTTGTTGCTTCGACGGTATTTGAGAATTTTTAGCCTTGATGTATTATGAGTGTTCTGTGTATGTGATAATTTTGTTGGTGGGTGTGTACTTTGTCGAGTGTATCACACTGAGTAAGCGGGCCAAGGAGTGTTGGTGAGGCGATTGAACTTAGTGGAGAAGTGTATGGTGAAAACAAAGGCAGAGTAGGAAGACGACTGCAACGCCAAATATTCAAGCAATGATGTATGGCAAAGTGAACCGATCTAGCGAGGGGAGAGGAAGAATCAAAACAGCAAGAAAAAGTTTTGTGTTGTGAAGATCGTGTTCAGTGAAAAGGGGAAAATAACATCTGGAGAAGGATTCCAGCAACTACTCAGCGATAACATAGCAAGTTAAGCATTCCATTAAAATGTGAATAGTGTGTAAAGAGAAGTGCAGAAAGCAATGTGCGATCGAAGTTGAGTCAGGATGTGATGAAGAAATGTGTACATGGTACAAAAGAGCTAACATCGATGACAAAGAGAGTGTTACAAAAATAGGATGAAAACATTAAAGCAGGATGGACATCATTTGTTGCTAACAAAAAGTGCAGAAAGCCAAGGAGAGGAGAGGGCACTTTGAATGCTTTTATTAAATTCTTGATAAGTCACAACTTTTGGTACATATAGTATGAGACATTCAACATTCTTTTGGAAGTGGGACTTAATTTTCTACTGAAACAAGACCTAACATATCCCTAAAAGCTAGAAATTCATCTCTAGAGAGAGGTTTGTAAAGATGTCTGCCGCCATCTACTTTGTAGGACAATACTCCAAATCAATTTGTCCTTTCTACATACATTGCCTAATAAAATGATGTTCTATATTCCAATGCTTTGTATAGTCATGGTGTACTAGATTCTTGGCAATAGCAATGGCATTTTGGTTATCCTCATAAATGAGAATCCTTTCTAGCTTAGAAATGTTATAATTCCTAAATATATTACAAAGCCACAAAGATTTCCTTGTTGCAATAGCTAAAGCTACATACTTTGCTTCCATTGACAAAACAAAAACTAAAGTTTTTTTTATTTGACCAAGTGATAATTATTCCTTCATAATATAAATGTATAATCTTCTAATGAATAGCACATATTTATATAATCTGCTCTATCTGCATCACTATAACCTACAAGTTACAAAATTACTTCTTTTTTTCTATATTATAATACCAAATATTTTATTCTTTACAAATAACAAAATATTTGTTTGATTCCTTGCCAATGTGAAACATATAAATGTCACATGTATTGAGCAAAGTATTGACAAGAAAATATAATGTTATATCTTGTACCATTTGTAAGATATAATAACAAATCTAAAGCTTTTTGATAAAGCTTTATATCTTTTGCATCCAAAAGATCATAATTCTTAGGCTTAGTAACATGACTTTGTACCATTAGTGTAGCAACTATCTTTGCATCTTTTATCCCAAAATCCTCCAACTTTTGACAAATGTACTAAGTTTGGTTCAAACTAATAGTACCATTTTTCTTATCTTATAAAAAATCAATTAAAAAAGAATGACTAGATTTATCAAGATCTTTCATCTTCTAGAATTCTTGTAATTCATCCTTGCATTTCATAAGGATGTCAAAGTTCTTGCCATTAATAAGTACAATATCAACATAGATAATCCAAACTAGTCCCTCAATAAATAATACAATGTATATTATGATTAGTCTCTCAATGTATATTGTATACAAAGAAGGATTAAATTCTAAGCATTTCTAATAAAGATTCAATTAAGATTTATCCAAATTCTTGTTCCATCCATATCCAAATTGCTTCAAATCATATAAAGTCTTTAGCAATTCTAATAGCTTGTCTTTGTATTTTGATAGAACTTCCAAACCTTCTAGAATTTTCATATAAGTATCTTCTTCTTTAAGTTCATCATTTAAATAAGTTGAAATAACATTAAGTTATAACATATTTTAATTAAAGGTAGCAATAATTATAATTAATATGTAAATTATTTCAAGGCAAGAAATTGATACAAAAGTTTCTTAGTAATCAAGACTCTTCACTTATATAAAATCTTTTACAACTAATTTTACTTTAAAATTTACAATTGAGCCACCACTAGTAAGTTTTAAAAAAAAAAACACATTTTAAATCTATAGCCTTCCTACTATTAAATAAAAATAAAAAATTTCCTTTATCATGATCTTTCAAAGAATCAAGTTCTTTCTTCATGGCATGACTCCACTCTTTGTAAAATAATGAATTCATGGCTTACTCAATAGTCTTTGATTTTGCATATTCATCAATATAAATGATATCTATTGTTTCAATTAGAAAGTCATAATCTCTTTGAATAAAGTTTTTTTCTTTTTTTTCAAGACATGCAATGCATTTTAATATCACTTATAATATTTTCTGAATCAATGCCACCTATATAATAATATCTTGGTAGTAGAGCTTGAGTGATTGCTTCTACTTTTAGTCGATGGAATTCTACTACTTCTGTTGGTATAGGGTTTACTTCTTCTTCAATTATTTTTCCATCCAATCCATTATACATAAGTAATCTTGAAGCTTGAGGTTGAAATATTTTTAATTTATTTGGATGTTAAAAATCTAATATATCAAGTTTATTTCTATAATCCATATCTTTTTCAATTTTCTCTTAAGGGATTAATGGCATACTAAGTAATTCATTCTTATTATTGAAAAAATCACATCTTGACTAAGAATCACATTCTTCTCTTTAGGTAGAAAAATTTCATATCTTTTTGCTACTTTTGAATATCTAACAAAAATACTCTTCTTTATCTTTACATTGAGCTTTTAACATTTTATTTTTGTTATGTAGTACCAAGAAAGAAAATCAAAGCAATTAGTATTTTTAAGAAAATATTTTTCACCATAAAAAACTTAATGTAGTGTCTTATTATCAAATCTTGCAAATAAAAGGCAATTATAAGTTCAAGTTATAAATTTTGCTGCAAATACTTAATACTAACGATTTAGCCTAGCATCCATTGGAAGTGTTTGTATTCCTTCAAAAATAGTCCACATCCTATGCTCTTCCATACCAACAATTTCATATGTATATGCAAGAGTAATCATGTGCCAAATGCCTTCAGCTTTGAAGTGAACCAAACTTATTATTCAAGAATTCATTGCATTGATCAATAAAAAAAAAAAAATTACCTTTCTTTTAGTTCTTCTTTGTATCTTTACTTCCCAAGTCTTATAAGCAACATATACTTGGTCCTTATTTAGAAGAAATACAAGACTACAATAGCCAAAATATTCATCAATTCATATATCTAATTATTTGGCACCACCAAAGCTAATTGTATTGAAATAATCAAGGTTAGATACTATTACATCTAAGATACCATTGGCATTTTCATATTTGTGTAAAAAAAGGTTGCCTATGAGCCTTGCCAAAAATGCATGATTTATATATAGGTATTTTATTCTTCTCTTCCTTGATCTTTAATCCTTCAATATAATTCATCTACTCTGCTTTTTGTATTGCATATATTGAATCATACGCTAATGCTTGATGCCACTCAATAAGTGTATAACTTGAAATAAATGAACTAGAAATAGTGGAAACTTCTTTAATTTCACAAGGCATAAGGTAAGCTTTATCTGCTAATATGCCTTGTGTGAGTAAGTCATATGAAGATAGAATCCAATCGACTCTATTAACATCTAAGTTAAATTTGCAATCTTTTTTGTATAAAGTTGTAGCTAATAATAAAATATCACATATTCCAAGAATCCAATGGACATCCTTCACAATCATAAAAATATATTTTTTTAATAAGATCTAAAACTATAAGATGCATCTCATCTGAGCTTCATGATTTATTAATGCCACCATCATAGCCTTAGAGTTAGATAGTCATATTTTTATCAAAATTGAAAAGCTTATTCTTCTCTCTTTGAATGTGTATATCTGTTGCACTATTGATGCATACATAATGTCATAATTGAGACCACAATATAATTATTTTTTTTGAATTAAATAATACCTCTTGAACTAAAAGAACAATAGCAATTCTAACATTTACTATATTATTTTTGTTAATTTTAGAACATTCTATATCACCTCACTAATGCCCATTCTGTCTATAAGTTTTACAAGTACTTCTAGATTTATCAATCTTAGGCTTTTGTTTTTATTGTAGATGGTACTTCTTTAAGACTTGCTTTCCTCCTGTATGCATTGTTGAAGTAGAAAATAGAGAACTAATCTTCTCCTTCTTTTGCATCTCTTTGTCAAAAAAAATAGATTACACTATTTTTTTTCTAATATATTTTTTTTTCTTTGATATAATTGACTGAATAAATAGATCTCAAGATTTTGGTAATACGATAAGTATTAGAAATGCCATGCTTTATTTGTTTATTTCACCACTAACTTTAATATATTAATCCCTAAGATCAAAAATCTCTCTAAGAAAAATCACCATAGATTATTTGTCTACATATCAAAGATTATATAATTTCTTCATTAAAAATATCTGAGTAATAATTCTTGAGGGCTTGTGGATCTTAGCCAATATGTCCCACATCTATTTTGTAGTATTACATTTGTGTATATGAATTAATTATGAAGGCTTAATATTGATTACATGAATCTTGGGATCCACTTGTTCAATCAATCACTTAATGCTTGTGCTTCTACTTGACTTGATTTCTATTTTCATTTTTCATCAATATCTATAAGATATTTTAATGTCTTGGCTACATGCATGTAGAACTTGCAAATGTACATCAAGTGTTTCATAACAAATGCCCATGTGTCATAGTTTTTCTTATCTAATCGATCAGTGTGATGATCCATTAAAAATGCTATTGTCAAATGCATTTAATGCAATAACAAAAAATAACTATAAGAGAATACTTAACAAATGATCTAAAAAATGCAATATTTAGAGAGTAATAGTAGTACCAAGCTATATTGGAGCAAAAAAAAAAAAAAAAAAAAAAAAAAAACTTGATTTCACCTCTAGCAATAATTGGAATTTAATTAAATAAAAATCAGCATCAATAGCATTAAATTCTAGCTCTAGCAGTTCCAACAAGGCTCCAATAGGGCTCCTACATGGTTCTAATAGCTCCTTGGCTTTAGCAATGTTCTAGCAGCAACAAAGCTCCCGTACCAAGTTGATCATTCAAGTTTTCATCTACAAAAAAACATCTAATTTCATCCAATTTTTTTCTAATAATATTCATCTACAACATTGTTCATCTAGCTCTGATACCATGTTATAAAAATAAGATGAAAATATGAAAGTTAGATGGACATCATTTGTTGCTAATAAAAAGTACCAAAAGCCAAGGAAAGGGTATTTTTGATGTTTTAGTTAAAGGCTAGATAAGTCACAGCTTTTGATACATATAGTATGAGATATTCAACAAAGAGAAAATCAATTACATGAGTGATAGTAATTAGTAAAGTACAAGAGTGTTGTAGAGGTACAATTGACGTTGAAGGAGGTATTTAGACAAAATAAAAGACCAATGAAGTATATGAAATGAGAACTAATGTGATAGAAGACTAGTGCAAGTAATTAGACAAAGAATTAACTAGCAAAATGTCAAAAGAGATGACAACAATAGCTAGAAGTTGACAATGTGATAAACCAATCAAATCAAAATTCATAGAAAATCAATGAGCTAATTTGTGGATAGAATGACAATTCAAATGCTTATGTAGTATAGTTGTGAGCACAATTGTGGAAAAGAGAGTAAGTTGTGAAGAGTTTAGCATTTGTTGTTTCATGTTTAGATTGTCAAATTTTATTGATAAATAATTATTATTACAAAGGATAATAAGTTTTGGTTTTTTAAATTTTTACTTGTTTCTTAAACACATTTTAGTTGCAACAAGGAATTTTGTATTTATTCAAGACATTACTATTCTATGATAGTAAGACAAAAAATGAATGATTCAATACAAGTAAGGAATATGATGCAACAATAAAATAATTACAATAATGTAAAGTAGTTATAGAATGCAATAGAATAATTGCAATGTGACAATAGTAGAATAAAAAGAACTACAAGATACTTGCAAGGTTAAGTAGAAACTAGAAATAAGAATTCAAGATCTAAATTTAATTTTTAAAATACAATTGTAAAATTTGAATAAAAATAAATAAAAGATAGAATCAAAATCAATATACATATTGAAAAAGAATAGGAAGTCAAAGTGAGTTTAATATGATTCAAGTCTTAGAGCTGGTATGTAATACTACTTTATTGTTAATAAAAGTTATAAAATTAATAGTGATTATAAATTCAAGTGTTTAAAATTTACTTATTTTTTGGAAGTACTTAATATATAACTTATATTGATTATTTTTTCAAAAAAAAAAAAAAAAAAATTAATAAGATTTTATTTTAAAATAAGAAGATTTATCTAAAGTTCTTCCTTAGAATTATGGTTGCTAAAACTTCAGAATTTTGTCAAGACCTAGAATTGTTTGGAATCAAAATTTGCTTTAATTTAGGACTGCTAAAGATTTGAGATTTAATTAATATTGAAAACTTTTAAAATTTTAGATATTATAAGATTTTAGTATTTTTTAGAATGATGAATTTTTTCTTAAATATTTTTTAATCAAGACTTATGGTTTAATTATATTTGGAGATTTGATTAAGATTTAAAATTAGTATTAACTTTAAGATATATTTATGCTTTAAGATTTCTAAGGATTTTGAAATTTTTTACAAATATAAGTTTTTTTTTGGAGGAAAAAAATAAAATAAAATAAAATAAAAACTCAAGATTTTATTACATTTAAAATTTTATTGCAACTTAGATAGATATATATATATATATATATATATATGTATACATAACCTCTTTGAGAAACTTAAAACTATTTAGAATTTAGAAGTCGTTTGGCTAAAACAGTTTATAACCAAGTTTAGATATGTCCAACAAATAACGTATATTACACATGACAATTAAGGATGTGTTTCACCTATGATAAATACCAACTACCACTCATACATTAAACACATTCATGCAAATAATTCTATTTGTGATAAAAATCAAGTGCATTACATTAAAAACCTCTACAATATGAATGATGAAAGTTTTTGTTGGATTGGAATTTGATAATATATTAGAACAGAGTATTATAAAATAGAGTATAAAAGTTTCATTCAATAAATAGAACCATGCATAAAATCACATTGAAATATAAACCAAACATCAATACTTTCTAATACATCGTCTTGTTTCTTTACCAATTACCACATGTGACAACTAGATTTTATGATGGTGATATGTAATCAAGTTGCAACCTTTCTAAGAGGGTTTCTTGACACATTATTAACATCCTTGCTAGGAACAAGAAAAACAATTCACAATTCAAGAAACCAAACTCCGTGGCTTCTATCAATCAATGCTTGCACAGCAGCAAAAACAGCAGATGAATTCATTTATTCATACGGAAAGTTGCACATTGGTATTGACAATAAAGAGTTTTCAGCAAAGTACATAGAAGAAACTCTTAACAGCTGAAGGTAAAAATTTCCAATGACCTGTCCCCGCAAAGTCCATCAGCAGATGAAGCTATCTCAAATACATCAGAATATGACGAAGCATAATGACATTCTGAAATGTATGTTTGCCTTAAGAAGAAGACCATGCCACAGTTTTATGGCAACCTGAATGCTTTCCTCCCATGAAACCAACTTTCAGTGGCATATCTGGCAAACAGTGTTTGCATCTTGAGCTTGGCGATGGTGGGCAGTGCCATCAACAAAGCTGTTCACTCTCAACACTGCTGCCAAAATGTGCCACTGAGAATGCTTCATTGAAGAAGCCACCAACTGAGTATCTAATGTACTCAAATTGCAAGAGCGGCTTTCAATTCCTGTTTGCCCATCCCATGTCTCCCCAACTCTACATAGTACACAGAGAACAGCAAGCGACACAATTAGGTCAAACAAGACCCGATGCCTTCTCCAAGGACGAAGCAGCACGCACTCTTTTCACAACAATCATGTGCGCTCCGTATCCAACATAAAAGGCAACCCACGAATTGAAGGCAATTATAACGGTCGAATGTAGGATCTATACTAGGTTCACAGTCAGTTCTAAGGCACCTTCAAGATCTCTTCGGTTGAATTGAGCAAATCTAAGTGCGAAACCTTACGCAAGATTTCCAGCTACGGGGGCACGTAAGTTGAGGGGAAACGTAAGGATGTGAATGGAGTGATTGGCGATGGAAATTAGAACCACCCATACCGAACCTCTAAGTACTTGTTTTTAATCCACCGGCAGCCGTTCCTGACCGTCTCTTTCATTTTTCCCTCCACCGTAAACACCTTGTACTTGGCCACACGTTTCTTACGGCGCATCTCGGCGTCCGTTTGTAACCAGGACCCACGAGCCATCTTAGTGCTTTTGGTCCTGCTCGCGTTGCTGAGATCAGTGTTGTCGCCATGTCGACACACACCGTTGTGATGTCCAACCGCCATCGTCACACGGCCCCAAGTCCTACTCCCACACAAGGATGAAGGAAAAACCCAACACCCAAAAAAACAGTTCCCGAAGACGATGACAATCCAACTATGGATTGGAAGTGCAACTCTCACATACCAGGATCATGAGACATACGACCCTAGGGACAAAACATCCCGAAGCAACAGTCTACCGCCACTACATCCCCCCAGAGAATCTACACAATCTTGGAACACAAACCACAGCGACTACAGCCCTACAATCACAAAAGCAAAAGCACCCTTCCACTCCACAGTGAGCCACTTGACAACCGATGCCGAAAGCATGGCCGACAGAAGCGAAAGAGGAAGCTCCAGCATACGCATTCGTGCCCTAACGATCAAAACGCAACCCCAGCAGTCGGAGAAGCCGACTAGGAATGCCAGACCGCCAAGGGCACAACAGCAACAGCAAATCTGCGATAGCCGCCCTCGTCTAATTTTAGACCGTGACCCACATGATGCCACAGCCGGCCCACAAAATGTGCGGACAGGACTCCAATGGCGAGGCAGCCTACAATAATTCTAGAACCTGTGAGCAGATACCCGTCTTGTGGCACTGGCGTCGCGGGGACGCGGCGAGGCATCGTCACTCACGCCGTTGTGTGCATGCCTCGCGCGGGGACTTCCAACAACCCATCGCTCCACCCTACCTCCAATCCTCAACTCTCGACTCCGCGTTGCTTCGCGAGGCTTGAATTGCAGCTTGCGAGGGTGTCTTCGCGATGTGCAGCTGCCTCGATGAGATGGGTCCCTCGGGGGTTTCGCGTTTTCCTCGTCTCCGTCGCCGCGAGCGTTTCCTCGCGTGGGCGCGACCTTGTGTCCATTGTTGAGGGGTGCTTGAGCGGGCAGAGCAGTAAGCCCAGGAAAAAAAATAAAAATGCCTCTACGGGCTAACCGCGGAAGGTTCCAGAACCCGCCCATGTTTGAGTGTTTTTCCCCTGCGTATTGTTTTATTCTTTGAAGTGAGGATAGAAGCAAAAAGTTCTGGAAATAATAAATATGTGAAATGTAAAATATTTAAATAAATAAAATTAAAAACTTAAAAAATAACGAATATATGCATATAATGCTTAAGAACTCATAAACTTTGATAGTAACGTTTGGCCATGAAGTAAGAGAAAAACAATAAAGGAAAAATATCATACATACTCTTCAAATATGTCAAAATATCAAGAATACTCCTATATTCTTGATAATAGCATATATATATATATATATATATATCCCTAGAATTATTGATAATAGCATATATATCCTCCACCTTGATAAGATATTAGAAATCTGACAATTCCATTAATGTTTTTGTCTTTAAATGGATCCAAATAGTGGATTTTGTGACTTAGTGTATTAAAAAGGAGAGTGCTACATGTACTCAACAGTGCACAACATATGGCTCTCTCGCCCACAACATTTTGTTCCAAGGTCTTACAAAGCACAAATCTTTTGCAAGGCAGAGACCTCTGTCAATAGAGGGAGTTGTGATTGCGACTGTTGGATATCCAACATCAAAACCCTCATTACATTGCATTGCATTGCATTACAGAAATACATAGAAACAATTCTTGATTTTGAATCCATTTTGCATGGCTTATATGTGAATGGGACTTCATAACCAACAATACAACACAAAATATTGAACAAACTAAAATCAAGAATACAATTTTTGATAAGGATTTCAAAGCTCATCTTCATAAGAGCATCAAAATCCTTTGATCAATTGAATAATTCATTATTAAGTATTAAAGTGATTCATTTTTTTGTTTATGATATTCTTCTTGATTCCCATGAAGTGCCAAGAGATTTTGGTAAGTTGTCAAAAGAAGGAATTTTGATTGTGAGTGAGCTACTTTACCTAGCAAAAGAAACTTATCAATGATTTTATTTTGTGTATGGTAACGCTCATGGTCTCTCATATTAACATGACCTTCAATTTATTAGAGAGGATATTTCCAAAGAGAATTAAAAATAGAATAAACGTAATGCAATAAAGATTTTGATATTAGATATCCAAGGCTTGCAATCATAGCTCCTTCTACTAATAGAGATCTCTACCTTAAAAAAGATTTATACTTTGTAAGACATTGGAACAAGAGAATCGCATGCTATTCATTGTCAAGCAAATAGAACACTCTCCTTCTTTTTTGGACAGTCTGCCCAAGAATGTACATCATACAAGATCCACCTCTTTTTTTCTTTTTTTTTTTCTTTTTTTTCTAATACACTAAATTCTATTAATACTCTCAAAAGCCACTATTTAGGTCCAAATAAAGACAAAAATATTAATAGAATTTTTAGATTTCTAATACCTTATCAAGGTAGAAGGTATATATGCTATTATCAACAATTTTAGAGATTTATATGATATTATCAAGAATATAGGGATATTTTTGATATATTGACATATTTGAAGGGTATGTATGATATTTTCTAATAATAAATTCAAAGATTAACAATAATATTGTAGAAGGAGCTAATCTTGAGAAGTCCCAAAAACTCTCCTTCTGTTTTTTATTTTTTTATTTTTTTATTTTTTTGTGTATTAATAATTCTATTAAGAATTGGAGTATGTTATAAAAATTTCTTTTATTGGTGATATTAAAATCAAAAAATTCATAATTTTACTTATATTTTATATATATATATATATATATATATATATATATTATTTTAAATCTTCTCAAGATTTCATTTCTTAAGAATTTTATAGTATAAAAGTTTATGAGCAAATATCACATCGTGAATTTTATCACTTTATTTTTTGTTTAACTTATTTTTATTCAATTAATAAAATCTTCTCAATACATGATAATTTAATTTTACCTCTAGAGTTCTACAAAATAGACTTATTGTTTATAAAAATACATTGACCTCACATGATCAAGCTTTTTATAAATTTAAACTGCAACCAAATTTTGTAAAAGTAAAATATTAACTTTTGAAACAGTGCTTGAAAATTAAGTTTTACAAGTAATGATGTGAAATTATTTTCACTTACCACCAGAATATTACTTATATCAACTTTGATCCAAAACTCTCATCTTATTGTCGTACCTTCAAATTTATATATAATGTGGTGTGAGTATATATACATATATTAAAATTCAAATGTATGAATGGTAAGTTAAAAATTAAAGTTTATGTCTATATGTGTGTAGATTATTTCATCCAAAGTAATAGATCCAAATACAAGATATTGAAGTTTCATGATAATGTTTTTTATTGGAATTGCATCATATAATACAATAATAATAATAATAATAATCTATGCTATTAGTATTTTATATTAAAATATGATTTTTTCAAATATTTTAATTATTATTTCATTTAAATACAATTTTTTGTTGTATAGCATCATTGTTATTTATTAGGAACAAATATTCAATCTTCTTCTTTTTAAATTAAATATTTATTGAGTGTATTTAATTATTTTTTAGTTGTTTGGGATCATTCTCAATTGTTAGTATTTTGGTACATTTATCTATTTACTAAAAGAATATTCTTGAGTGAAAATATTTTAGGAGTAAATTTATTTGATATATTCATTTTTTTTTTATATTATTTTCCTGAATGTGTAGTACAATTCATTCTTTTGCATTCAACACAACAACCTGGGAGCATTTAAATGGGTCTGAAATCATTTTCTTGTGCTTTGTAGCAGCATTAAACAAAAGATGTTTCACTTTGTGGCTACGCTTTCTTTATGTCCACTGTATTAATTAAAATAAATCCATCATTACTCTTATTCATGCTCACATAAAGTTACGTTTTTAGAATTTCATTCAATCATACAGGATGAAAGTATGTGCATGTTTTATGTGTGTGTGTATATGTCATCATGTTTATATATATATATATATATATATATCTATATAAAGAAATTCAAGAACATATATATATATATACACAAGAAATTCAAAAACATATATATATACACACACCTATATATATATATATATATATAGGTGTGTGTGTATATATATGTTTTTGAATTTCTTGTGTCTTGTGTCTTGAATATTTAAGTAATACATAATTCATTATTGCATTGATCTTTTAGATTTTGCACAATTGGCTATCAAATATTTCAAGTGAATTAATTTAGAAGTTTGTGAAAGTTTCAGTTAGCAAAATTGATTATTTTTAAATACTATTTTTGAACATGTAAAAGATTTTTTGATGCACAATGTTTTAATACAAAAAATTTCAAGTATCATTCAATCAAAACATTTGCATGAGATAATGTTTGTTTAGTGTTCATGAATATTTTGGTAAGGAGTTTGAGAGTTTTTTTTTGATAATTCTAGGAAGTCAACATATTAAAACTCTACTTACACAAAGATTGTAAGTTTCAAAACTATTGTATATTGGGTTGTAAAGTTTAGAAAATTTTAAGAGAATAATAAATTATAGTGTAATAAGTTAGAATAAAAAAATTAGAATTTAGACTTAATAGGAGAAGTCAAGTTTAGATTTAATTTTTGGTTTGTTACAACCACTTATGCAAAGAGTGTATGAGTAAGAACGTTAATACATAGAAAACATATTGAAAAAGGTAGGATATTTAGATAAATATATCCATTAGCTTAGTATCAAATGTCATAGAAAAGTAAGTCATTACAAAAGCTTGGAAATTACTAGCATATAAGAGGTTTGTATTTAATCCAAGTAAATTTTAGTAAACAATTTTTTTATATTTCTTACATATTTGTGGTTTTTTTTTCCTTTTTTTTCTTTATATATATTCAATCTTGTATTGTAGACGTTAATAACAAAGTGGTATTTATAAACATTCTTTAATAAGTAAGTAATTATTGCATGTTTTGTTTAAAAATATGAAATAAAATAAAATAAAATAAAAATACCATTATATAAATCAACAATTTAGCTAGCTTAACTTAAATATATCATATATAAACTTTTTTGAGGCAAAAATAATTAAGTAAATAAAAACTACTTGTATTTACATCAAGATACAAAATAATGTTGTTCACAAGTTTTATAATTAATAATTTGTGGAATGTTGGGAACTTTTGTTCCTTTTAACTTTAGAGTTTTAGCTTAAATTCTAAAGTAGTATATATCCATATTTAATAAAATGCATAAAGATTAAATTTTTTATAAGATTGATCATACTTAAAGGATATTTTCATGGCTGAGACTATTAACACATCCTAAATTGCTACAAGCACATCTAATATTGCAATATGCACATTCAAAACACGTGGAGAGTTGTGATTGGTGGGGTGTTATAATATGGAACTTGCTACCTGACACAAGTGCAGGGATGAGGGAAGGTGGCAGCCTCCCTCTCAATTACAACCCTCCACATGTTTTAGCTGTGCATATAGCAACATTAGATGTACTTGTAGTAAGTTAGGATGTGCTTGTAACCTTTGCCTATTTTTATAAGTTTCAAATAATTACTTCTTATATAGCAATCAAATTATAAGTGATTGTATAAATTAATTAAGTTAAATCACTACACTCACAAACCATATCTAAGGATTTTAAAAGACACTTACAATTGTTCTTGTTATTAGGTGAATATTAATTTTTATTTTATATTAATATTATGAAAATATTTAAAAACTTGCAACTTTTTTATCTAAATATTTTACTTGCTATAGTATTAGCATTAGATAAATAAGTGACCTTAAAGAATCTATGATAAGAGTCACTTGCTCAACTTATTAAATAGTTTTTAACAATTCAATATACAAATATAAAATATAATAATAATAATAAATAACAATATATTTCAAATTAAATTTATAATAATAGATAAAATAATTACTAACTTTTAAAATATAAAAAATATTTATAAATTTTATAAAATAATAATTAAATATAATGTTACTAGAACTTTAAAAATAATATTTTCAAAATCCAAGTTACAAGCTTCTCTTTTCAACTTTAAATGAATTAAAAAAATCAATATTTTAATTACCACAACTAATTTGGTAAACTTAATAAAATAAAAAAACTTTAGAATTGATCTAAAAAAAAATTAAAACAATTTTCATTATCACAACGTTTTGGTATAATATATTTATACATATATATATATATATATATATATATGCAATCTTTCCAACTGCATATTATTTTTCCAATAATCATCATCACATCTTATCATCTTTGGTTTGGAATCCACAGCAGGATCTTAGAAACTGAAGAACTCTACTTTTCTCAATATAAAATCATGAAGTCAAATCATGAAATACACAAATCCACAAACTCAGACATTGACGACAAATGCTGTTCATCTACCTGAAACAAAGCGATCGATTGATCTAATATCTGTATACAAACACGAAACACACAGAGTCATTTATATATATATATATATATATATATCTGGATGGAGTTAATACACTATACAGTGAGTGTTGTTTTCATGCGATTATATGCATCGAAGCGTTTCGACGACACGAAATGAACGACACAACGTGCAGAGGAATCCAACGTTGTGCCATGAAAGGTGGGGATGTGATCGCGGCGGGGCGATTACAACCCACACAGCTCAATACCTAGTGAAGGAAGGGGCGGGAGAACGCCGCAGGCACGCAGGGGCGAAGCCTTTGAGATGAGCTCGCGCTGCACAGCTTTGAACCCCGCTTGACCAGCTGCTTTGAATGAATTGCATACACGCCTGGCTATGGACCCTGCAGCAGCGCCAGAAGAAGAAGACGACGCTGAGACTGGGGACCCACTCTCTCACTCTCTCACTCCTCCTCCTCCTCCTCTCTCACGGTGCTTGTGATGGATCGAAACATGACCGTAGCGACACTGGATCGTGGTCAGATCCCCTTGTCTGCCCCTTCGTACCCCCACCGGCTTTTGCGTCTTGTTGTAGACTGGTACAGTCTGAATCACCATAAATGGGGATACTGATTGTCCAAGTACACTTGGAGATATTCGATACTGAAATGATCCCGTCTTGGTAATATGAATATTTTCGGAAAGGTTTCAGATCTGGTATGGGTCCATGGTGGAAATGGTAGCCAGTCTCCTCAACACCAACAGATGGACACAACAAGAGAGTATGTGGATGCGTCAGTTTTCGGAATAGGTTCCGATATGGCCGAGAGATTGGGGCTGTTGGATTCAGTGAGGCAGAAGATTGGGTTCCACAATAGGATGGATGGGTTCGTGCGTAGAATTGATGAATGAGTGGATGATGCTCTGAAAGCCAAGTTGTGATAGCACAGTTTCGGGCCTTGAAGAAACGGCATCTGCTGCGATGCCAGCACCCAGATAGATCGCTCGTATTCCAAGCTGTGATTGAATCTCCTGATTTGAACTTCAGGTTCGCTGCTGGGGATTTGGAGAAGGCGATGAGTGCAGATCATCGGCTGTTTCCGCAGCTGCAGCCTGCAAGTTGCTCCGGAAGCTGGAGGAGACAGTTGCTGCCCACACCTCGTGGTTTTGGTAGACGTGTTGAAAGGCCAAATCCTTTTCCTGCCACGGAGACCACGGGCACCAGGCACGGTCGATCATATCTTCGTCCTGGGGATGGGGGGGAAGAGGCCTAATCTTGACCATTGACTACTTCCTTCACACAGCCTTGTGGTCTGCCTCCCAAGGTTGCCGCAACACCCAAGGAATGGGCGTAATCCTGGTTGAGTAGCGTGACCACATAGCACCAGTCCTTATTTTCGAGGATGAATTTGACCTGTACAGATGTAGGGGCTCTTCGAAATTGTCGGTGAAAGAATGCATGCTGGTAATGCTACTAATTGGCAGTCTGAACAGTATGACCATTTCCTCGAGCTTGTAATCGAGGCAGTGCCTAAGAACTAGACGTTATAAGTGCGACGCGTACGTCACATTCATCGGCACTCGGATTTGCAATTAGTTTGTAGTTTTGTTCATAATAGATTGCTTCCTGACTCCCACACGCGTACCTGCATGCGTGGGACATTTGGGAAAGTCGTTACACGTTCCTCCTTGCTTTACAAGAGGGCAATTCAAAGATGACTGAGTCGTCGCTCTCACGAAAAAGAAGCAGGATTTCACGAGTCTTTCACTCTCTGGAAAATGAAAACTCATGCAATTACCAGGTCCCATGCCAGGAACGATTTCATTATTAACTGTTGCTGACGAAACATGCTGAGTAATTTCTTGAGCTAATCGCTTGATGGGATGGAAACTGAAAATGGTTGTTGCTCGTCCAGATTTACCTCCGATTATTGCTATTTTTACGACAAAGTTTCACAGCTCTTGCGGGAGAAAACCCCGGAATCTGTGAAAGAGTTATTGAAGAAGCACCGAAGCATCATCGTTGAGGTGCCATCCTTTGGCCTGTGTGATGATTCAAAAGCCCACCAAGTCTGTTTTGCTTTGGATTTCTGTCCGCAAGCAGGAGAATTAGGAGGTCACAGATTTTCCCATGTGGCACCGTAGTAGAGGTCTTACGCCTCCTTTGAGGCATCCATGAACTTTCAGCGTTCCGTAAAGCAGACCCTGGGTCGTAAATCACGGGATTCAACCACCGTTTACCCTTGAGAACGGGGAAAAGAAGGAAGAAAAAGCTAAGTTTCTGACGGACTTTCAAGGCCTGTGAACTCGGACAGTCTTTCCAAGCGCTGTCGCACCACCTACCAGAAGTAGCTTTAACTCCCGGCAGCGACCGTGGACCTGGTTTCCTGTTCATGGTAACGCATCTGTCCGCGCAGTGCAGTGCATGATTCTCAGAAAATCAATCTCCATAATTGTCAACAAGGTTTTGCACATCGGCGACAGCGCGTTAGGGATCGAACCGAAAGGCAGCATTGAGAACGGAGTTCATTCCCTCCCTCACCATTAGATCTGTGAGGTGAATCATCATGACACCGCTTGAGAGTGCTGTTCTCGAATACAAGGTGCTGCGCGCGGGCCCTATGTTCTTTTCAAATTGATCTTACACCATGACACTACGTATTCCCATTTTCATTTTTATTTTTATTGTAGAATATTTTCTAATGTTCAATTAGGATATGTGGGCAGCTAAATTTAACTTATAGATCGGGTTTTAATTCACCTTTTTCATCTGGGAAAAGTAAGGAGATGGTAATCAAAATGTGTTGGGGGTTGCTCATAAAAAACTTAAGCCTTGTATTTCTAACTTTAGACTGCAAAGATGATTTCTACGTGACTGCGTCGATGTAGTGTGTTGTACTGGAGTGGTGGATATTTACTCATTACTCAGTTGGGTGACAAGGAATTACGCGATCATGACTGTGGCCGCCATGGATAAGATTACGAGTCAACTAACGAACCTTAAGGTGTGGGGAAAACCAGAGGCTAGTCTTGGTTTAAGGACAAAAGGGCGACAATCCAGCAGCCTCTATTCACTGCATCGGGTCAATGTCTCTTATCTTCAGAATTTGGAAAGGAAACTCAAAAGTAAGAGCCACCCAAGTACCCTGAAGTACTGTCGAAGGGGCTAAATTGATGAGCAGGAGAACCTGTTACTCCATTGCATGCGAACGCCTTGACGAGAGGAAAAGACCTGGGATGCAACTGCTTCAATACCTAACACAAGTGTTGTTGTACAACTTCTATTCAATTAGAAAAGTAGATCGAGTGCAGATGCCTGTTTCGCGGCATCAAGAGTACATGCAGTAGAACTGGTAAGTCTAGATTATTTTCGCGTCCATTGGATGTATTCTTAAGTCAATACGATTCAAGGCCTCGTCGCACACCGAAAAATTTTGAGCCTAGTTGAAACTAGGATTTGTGAGGTCCAGATTATGGGGAGTCCCTAGTCTTTCACATTTTCGGGACCAAAACCTTGGGTTCAAAATCAATACAAAGTCAGCCACCCAACGCACCAAAAAAGCAGTAGGGATTAACCTACTGAAAGCAAGGTCCAACCTCTACCTAGGGTTAGGGGTCTTACGTGAAAAGAAAGCAGTAATTTCACTGCTTTCACCTCACATAAAACCCCCCCTGAAAACTTTTGCTTATTACCAACTACGTACATAGTATTTATATAAGTAGACATAATACACTCCTACTGGTATTTCCTACTCTTTGTCGGCAGAAGGTTGATTGCCGTCGAACTCAATAACGTCAGGAGCTGATTTCTTTGGCTTCGCTGGGGGCTCCTCTACATTCTTGCTTTCCGTTCCAGAAAATTCTGGTCCAGCAAGCTCCAGAAGCTCTTGAAGAGTGTTTGGTAGAGGTCCAAGCGCCTTGGGCCAGATAGAATCATTCTTTAACATCTGAAACGACAGAAGTTGCACATAAGTAAGCAGGTCCCTAAAATTGAACATCGACTTGCCATTTGGGAAACCATTAACAAAGATTAAAAATGCATATTTGGGAAATGCAATTCTAGTGAGAAATATCTTACCTTAATCTGGAGTTCCAGACACTGCACGTAGGTGATAGCCTTCTCCAGCATGGTCACCATATCTACCTTATCACCATTAGGTATCAAGGCTTGCAAAACTTTCAGCCGCTCACTTATCCTTTCTCTTCGAACCTGTGATCACATATTAGACCCCATAAATCCCAAATATTTTCCATTTGTCTTCAGTAGAGGCACATCAAACACTAACTTTAGGAAGGCGTAGCAAGCATACGCATGAACATACGAACAAGCAGAAATTCAAAGAATTGGGTCCGTACCCTAGCGGCAATGCTCTGTGGGTCATTGGCACTCCCTTGACGAGCACGAGGCTTGAGGTTGGTGTTCAGAGCAGGCCCTAGTGCACGACCACTTGCACTCTGACTCACTTTTTGATGAGCTAAAGCACTGATGCTTTCTAGCCTGCTGCATCCTTGAGGTCCCAAAGCTTTTTGCATAGGCTTCTTATTCATCGATCCACCTTGGTCTTTCTTGTCGTCAACCTAACCCAAACATGCCAATTCAATGAACTCGCGCATTAGGAAAACTTAAGGACGACTTTCACTCTGACCACATGACGTATTAGATTCATTGCATGAAATACGGTGTGGAGAACCTGTAACATGGAAACACATTCATAACATCAATCATCGCATTCTAGCATCGATAAGTTCTTAAAAGGTCGTCCATGATGCAGTCACAGCAGAACTACATGATATGCAAGAGAAAAGGATACCAAGGTCTTACCGTAAGAGGCCGCTTAAGAACGGGATTTGAGTTCTGTACAGCTGGACCGATCTTAGCACTGCCGGGCATGTTCCTCGGAATAGGGCACTTGATAGTTCCAGTCTCAGGCTGCATCATGACAGGAGCTTTCTGATTCCCGGGTAAGCCAACGCATCCACCCAAGCCACCATCCATCCGCAAGGGCCACTTTGTGACAGACTCACCAGAATCCGGTTTAGCAGATCTGGGATTACTCATAACTGATTGTTGTCTTTGTTGCTCAAAGGGTAAGGTCGAAATGGGGGAAGCATTACATAACGCTGGTTGATTCCTTTGTTGCTCATAAGACATGTTAGAGATGGAGGAGGCATTACTCATAGGTTGGTGTTGCCTTTGCTCAAACCCTAAGTTGGAGAGGGGTGGAGAGTTGCTAACAGTTGATTGTTGCCTTTGCTCAAACCCCAGGTTGGAGAGGGGTGGAGAATTGCTGACAGATGGTTGTTGCCTTGACTCAAATCCTGAAATAGAAATCGGGGGAGAGCTACCCATGGTGGGAAGTTGTCTTTGCTCAAAGACCATGTTAGAAAGGGGAGAAGGGCTACTTAATGGCTGCTTTTGACTTGGGTCGAACTCCATGATTGGTTTAGAAGGAGAGCTACTTACGGGTTGCTTCCGTCTTTGATCAAACCCTATGATAGTGACGGAAGGAGAGCTACCCATGGGTTGTTTCAGCCTTGGATCGAATCCCAAACTGGTAACAGGAGAGGAACTGCTCATAGCTTGCTGCTGCCTCTGCTGCTCAAACCCCAAGTTAGTAACAGAGGAATTACTCATAGCCGGCTGCTGCATCTGCTGTTCGAATCCCATGTTGTTCATAGATGAGGAGTTGCTCATGGCTGCCTGCCTGCCATGCTCAAACCCCAGGTTACTAACGGGGGAGGACTTACTCATGGCTTGTTGTTGCCTTGGTTCGAACCCCATAATAGGAATAGGCGAGGAACTGATCTTTCCTTGGTTGGTCTTGTCCGCCCATATTCTGTTCGAGAGCGTATCCTGCTGTTCTGATTGCTGCTGTTTCTGCGCAGGAACGTAAGGACCAGGGTTAAAACTAACCAACTTGGGTTCCTCAGATACAGCGTCCATCTTATGCATGTGAGAAGAAGCAGCAAGTGAAGACATCATCACTGATGCACTGCCCTTCTGACTCGAATTAAAAGATCCTCCAGCAACATTTGGAACGGAGCTTCTCGATCCCACTTCAGATGTGGATACATCTCTATTGGTGCTAGGAGGAAGAGAGTGCGCATGTTGTTGTTTCGCAAGATGCATCAAACCTAAGTTTGGGTTGCACCCACCAACCAATCCAGATGTGATCATTATCCCCCGAGTTGCAGCTTGACCAAACATTTCCATCGAGTTAGAAACCATAGACGAACCCCCATACTGAGCTGTTTGGGATGGAACACTCGGAACTCCACACTGAGTTATGGAAACATCTGTGCTCGTGACGGGATTACAATTTGGAACCATCAATGGACTCCTGTATTGAGAATTCTGTACATTAGTGGTCGGGACCGCTCCGTTGTGTATTGTGGGATTTATAGTGCCAAATGATTTGTTGTTAAATCCCTGTGGGCAATCCAAGGTGGCGAAATTCTGGGGGAGATGGTTTGAAGCTAGCACAGGTGAATTGTACTGTATGAACTGGTTGTTCATGAGATCTTGCATGGGGTCTTGGGCAGAATAAGTAAACTCGGGCTGCCCCCACTGCCCATTTTGACGAAATTTGGAATTTCCACCAACTAAGTCATGTACATCTTCGGACACTCGGGGAAGGTTCATGACAGAATCGTAGGCAGGGACATCGTTAACAAGAGAGGAAGACATCAAGGTGATGTCATCTGACCGAGATGGGAGATCCCATGGTTCGGATCCCCAGGGGAACGGTGTCTCTGCATGATAAGGCAACAAACTGGCTGGGATGTCAGGACTATTGAACACCCCGACATGTTGTATAGGCTGTGTGTCACAAGCACCCCACAAGGCTCCTGTTGCCTCATCCATATTCGCACAATCTGAATCACGCTACAATATAGCGGTAGCAACCGATTTTAAAAGGCAAAAGAAACCCTGCAATGAACAGACGAAGGAGATGTCATTCATTGACACACACATCGTCAAGCATTTCACTGATGTTAAGGACACAATAGGGATACAAACGAGGCCAACTACGGATGTGACCGTTCTAAGGTTAAACGTCTCCAACTACACACTCAAAAGACCGTGAACACACCAACCGAGAGACTTCTAACCTGAAATCACGCCACAAGGAATCTTTAAGGTTGACTACTGAAGTAGACACTCCACGACCCCTCGGCACGAATAGCGCTCAGAAACGGCCAATCTATTGTCCAGCTCGCATCTTCTTAGCTCTCCTCGCGTAGTTGACAAATCCCAGTCTGCTGCGGCTCAAAATTTTGGCCATTCGCATCCCACACGCAAGACTCAAAAAGAAGACTATCACCACTAGTCGTGTAAGTCAGCTCACATTAACCCGAGCATGCGCTTAATAATACAAGGAGCACACAAGAAGATGAAGTAATTGAAGTTACTCTGAGTCCAGTTCAAAACGAAACCCCAAACAGCAAATCGCATGCATTTAGACTTCTTCAGTCTCCATTTCCAAGATTCGACCCTACTAGATCCAAGTGATCGATAATGGGTTGTGAGGCTCTGATGTCTCCGCGCGTTGAGGGGGCAAAAACAAAGGTCCAGTGAATGGAGTGCAGACCGGGAGTGAGCACGCGAAGATCATGGACGATTCTAGTTCTACCATCCAGTGCTCATGTGACAGAGCATGCCAGCACGCACTCTCACGAGTGAACTCACACCTGTTGACGCTTATTCCGCAACTCTCCACTGCAAATCCTAAGCAACTCCTACTCAAACCCTGTTTCCGGCTTTCCACCCACAGCTCAAGCCATCAAAAGAGATCACAAGGTTCCAGATCGGGCACCGTCGCGCTTCCCTAAAACCCTCTCTCTTCGTTCCCCTTGACCTAGCACCCACCAAAACCAACCTTTTCTCGCTCAAAACGTGACCTCCAGATCCGACGCAGACCAAACCCTCAAAAGGGAAGATATCCGCAACACTCACGGACACCAAACGTGAACAGCACAAGACAAGTTCATAAAAAAGCTACTGTTACTGAAGACGGAGAAGCAGTCACCCGTTCTACTTAAGATAAAGCACGCACAAGTCGCAGCAAAGTAGGTTCAGAGGCACGGGGGGTATGGGCAGAGGAAGCAAGAAGAAGCAGAAGAGAAACAAGATGAACACAGCAGGCTTAAAAAGGAAGGAGGGATGGGGGATGATAAGAATGGGGTGCGGGCAAGCAGGGATGGGCAGATGTGCATTATAGTATTATAATCCTGCTCGCCAGCGGCTCTCTTACTCACTCACTACTCTTGTTCATCTCATCTCACTTGCCGCCATGAATCTACACATTCTACGCATCCCCGCGCGGTGTACTGTAGCGTCTGCAGCATCCACAGCAGCCAGCCAGCTATCCAGTACACACAGCATAATCGAACAGTTCCTTCCAAGCCTAGGCGTCTATTCTTCTATTCTCTTGTCTTCTAGCCGTAATTCCCCTCCCGGGCTTCCGCCTCCATCGCTGTCTTCGTCTTCACCTCGTTTACCCGCTCCGCCTCCATCGTTCCCCACCCTCTTCTTCGCTTCCCCCGCCCCCCCATACATTTACTGCCATCACATCCCTGCTTGTGCTTGTCCTCCTTAAATTCTTACCGGTTCCCTGACGCATAACCTTTTAGGCTCTACCTATCTATCTATCTATCTATCTATCTATCGCTCCCCTCTGCGACCACCTCCGCCTCTCAAACAAAACCCCTGTGATCATCCGCCCCTCGGCCGCTTTTCTCCTCTGACACTACCCCTGCCTCTGCTGCTGCTGCTGCTGCTGCTACTGCTACCACGTCCCTCCCTCCGTCCATCCCTCGGCTGCGCAGTGTCAGAGCATCAGCCCCGCACGCCAAGCCATGGCCACACACTCCCCCTCCCCCCTTCCCCGCCCGGCCGCGTAACTTCCAAGGCGGCCTGCGGCCCTCACCCCGTCAACTTTACTCCATCCGTCCCCACCCAGCCCTGTCTACGTCGCTAATAATATTCAACCCCCTCCCCAGTTTTCGAGAATCCCGGTCTTGGATGGGACTCCTCCGATCCCTTTTTAAAATCATCGTTGCTCGTCACTGATGCCTACTATTTTCAATTTATTTATTTATTTCGTTCATTTTTACTTTTCCGTTTACTTTTATTTTACTTTTATGTTTATGTGTTGCTTTTGCCTTGCTGGTGTAGTTTTGAAGGGGTTTGGATCACTTTGTGTGAGTTGGTTAGTTAGGTCCTGTGGAGTACCTTCTGGAGCACCAATACAAACGAATGCGTGAATGCAGTGTGAATCCGTGTCTTTGGCAACTGGTTTTTTTATGTTACATGGGGAGATTCTGCCTTGGATTGTATGGGATGCCTTGCTTGTGCACATGTAGGACAGGCCCCCAGTTGCTGTGGTGTTTGGCAGCTTTAGAAGTAAGATATCCACGGTGGAAAAGTTAAAGTTAAAGATAAAAGAAACAGTTGAATCCCCTACCATTTACTAGCTTCCAATCATGTGAAGTACATCACTCAATTATGAAGCTGGCAACACAAAATAATATTCTATTGTGTAACTTTGAAGCGTATAGGCTTCCCATGCAGTTTTTATTATTATTGTTATTATTACTTATTATTCCCACAATTGTAATATTTAAAAATGTGGCATTTACACTTTCCATTTTGTTTCTATTGTTTTTAAGACCTATTCATGGAAAAAGATATTGGAATAGACACACAAAATGGGTGCACAAGACATGTGTTGTGCAAGCTCATCACAATTGCATCTCCAAGTGTCATTTTGTTGATTTTTTTTATTATTATATGCCTATATATTATTATTATTAAAAATATTGGGAATGTGTCGTTCATACGTAGGCTCATTGAACGTGTAAAAGTCAAAGCCTCGTTCAACACAGAAGGCTATTTTTTTCTTTTTTCTTTTTTTTTTCTTTCCTTTTCTTCCCCTTCCAATATCCCAGAGCACAGTAAATCAGGGATGAATGATATTGTTATGAGCGAATGAATGAACTAATGTATGAATGACGATTGTGTGTCCCGCATTCATTACATTTTGCATAATCGCTTCACATTCGTCCATGCCAGCATCGTTCATCCATCCAATTGTGGTTCTGTTACCACCACTTCCACTACTGTTACTTCAAGCCCCTTTATTAGTGTTATCAGTGTTTTCATTTATATTTTTATAAATAGTTTTCACCATAATTTCGTTTTATGCCTCGTCCACAATTCTGTCGGTCTGTCTGCTGGGGACTACTGTCACACCCCAGTGCCCTGCTTACTTTTACTTTATAATACTTCACCAATGTCTCTCCATGTTTCAATCTCTCACTTTCACTTTTTTGTACTTTTTTTTGAAAATTTTCCTCTTGATTTTATGTTTTTATGTTTTAGTTCATTTTGAGACCAATAAAAACTTGTACATTACATGTTAAAATTATTTGAACCATACATTAAAATATGTAAACATTTGGCTCTTGAGTGTTTTGTAAAATACTGATATTCTATACTTGAAATAAAATTCATTGTAAATGACATGATTGCATTTTGAAACAAGTTTAATTGGATGATGTATCCACTTATCATTTATTTCTAAGTTGTTTTTTTTTTTTTTATAGTAGTTGTTTTTTGAAGAAGTGCTGTAGAAACTATCCATTACATATGATGGATAAATAAGATAGCCAAGTGAGGAAGCAAAAAACTTTCAACATGAATAATTTAAAATTGAACTCAAATACAAAATAATTGATGCTGATTGTCTTATTATTTGAAATTCTATCTAGGTAATGCTTGCACTTTTGAAATACATCAAAAATATTCCACGTATATTTATATCTTGTTGTGATGAACGTCATTAGTTAATTTATTCTATCACAAAAATTTATTTAAAATTTTAAAAATATATTAGAGTTATTTTTTAATGTTCTGTTTCTGTTTCTATTTATTTATTTATTTATTTTGGTAACACTTCAGAATCCTTTCAATATTTGGTCAACAAATCTTCATGTGGAATGCTTCTGGAGTGATTTTAAAAACATTTTGCAACTAATTATAATGATAGACTTTCAAATAAAGATTATACATGCATACAATAGTTTTAAATATTTTAAAAGTAAATCATCACTACAATGTCTCTAAGTATTGGATCAGATTATATAGATGCTTGCAAAACTTAAAACTATGCTCACTTTAATAATGATCAACACAATTTTATTTTACATAAACACACATTACTGAAAAGTAAAATAAAATAAAAAAACCATTAGATTATAGGTTTTAATTTAAAATTTTCCTTGCAACCAATAAGTTCAGTTTTTTAAACTAAACAAAATTCACAATTACATTTTAGTACTGTATCGATGATGTCAAGAAACATACACATTTTATCTATTAAGCTGACACAAAATTTAAACATTGATAATATTTTTATGTTATTACAACTAATATTCTAAAGCTTGCAAAATTCTACACATAAAACCAAAAACTATTAGTGCTTAACTTGGAACTTGGAATTAGTACACAACCAAAATGTTTTGGAACCATAATTGCACAATAAAGTGCACATTTAGGAATTAAATAAAGACAACATTGTGCTTTAATTCAATTTTTATATCTCTGCAAGTACTAAGCAACATTTTTTAATACAAATACTTTTAAAGAAAAAGAAATTAGGTTCATTGCATAAGACATTAACAAAACTTAAAATCCGATATGCAAAGATAGTTGCTTATGCGAAAATAAACTCTCCTTTTGAATTAATACAAAATATGCTAAGATGAAGTTTTTTTTTTTTTTTTTTTTTTTTTTTTTAAATTTATTTAATAGCTTAATCAACCAAAAGAAAAAATCATAAAAGTATATAATACTTAGTAGATATTGCATAGTTGTTAAAATTTATAACTTTCTTATCCTAAAACAATTGGTGGTTATTTTACTAAAAAAAAAATATGATAAAATTGAAACATAAATGTGTAAAATTTTAGACAAGAATATTTTTTAAGCCACAAAAAAACTATAATTAATACATATTCTATAAACATATTTAGAATATATAATTTATTTATTATTTTAGATAATTATTTTTATAAATAATTATTTAAAAAATACTATATATCTAATTTTTAATTTTTATATTTATATTAAATTTTCAAAAAATATTTGAATTAAGATTATTAATATAAAATAATATCATTATAATATTTTATAAACTTTTTGATAGAATTTCAAATGATTAAATTATTTTTTTATAATTTAAAATAATTATTTTTAATTATAAATGCTATAAATATCCTATTTTATTATTTATATTTTTATCTAATATAATTTATATAATTTCTAAAAATTTATATCATTAAAAAATAATTTATTATTTTATCTATCTTGAGGTAATTTTTACTATGAACTATTATTAATTCTCTCCTAAAAATATCTATATTACTTATTTTCTTAATCCACTTTTTTGCCTTATTTATAGACTTATAAAGTAAGTAAAAGTCTTTATTTATAAAAAAGAAATATCAACACTTCAATTTTTTACTATTTCTCTACTTTTAATACGTATTTTGTTACTATATCTTTTAATAAGGCTCTTTTATAATACAACCCATATTTTTATCTTTTACCATTTAATCACGTTATAATATAAAAATATTTAGAATTCTTCTTGCAAGTAAGAACAATAGAATAAGAGCCGCCTAATATATAAGAAATAATTGATAGTACTAATGCCATAAAAATAATATGATGAAGAATTATTAACAACAAGAACTCAATGATAAAAAATAAACAAGTGACACTTTTTAAAAAAAATATAATAAAATAGAAATAAGAAGGTACATATATTAAAAGGAAATTAGAATGGCTGTTACCAAAAGACAAGAAAACTAAAGACTTCTTGAAACTAAACTAAATGTAAGAAAATAATTGGTAAGAGTGAAGAGAGGTATATTATCTATCTAGGAGCTGTATGGTGATGTTCTATAGGATCTTCAAAACATGTTGACTTTACACAACACGTATCTTAACTTACAAGGCAAGTTTTCAATATATGTGCTACATAGTTAGCTTGTTTTGCAAGCTACTAACATAAATGGCATGTGGTTAACTTGTTGACAAAGTTTTTAATCTATCAATCAATTACAAATACACTTAAAGTCAAAGCAACATCTATGAAGCTTATAGGAAGTTTTTTTAAAAGATATTATGAAATGAATCTATTATTTATTTACTTCTACCTATTCATATTATGTTGATAACAATTACAATAAATATATGTTCATGATATTATTCCCTCTTCTAAAGATGAGTTCTACAAGAAACAATGATCACATATTGAAGAAGTCTAAGATGTAGTGAATTGTATTTGTCATATATTCTGATCTTTGTCCCATTCAAAGATAGTTGATAAATCTTCTTAGCCATTGGTAATGTTCTATTCTAGGATAGGAAGACCACCTTGTTAGTTGATCATTATTAAGATCTTTGTAACTTCCTTCAAACAAAACATTTGTAATACCATCAAGAGTCATTTCTACATCCAATAAAATCACCAAACATTGAAACTTTCTTCTCACATCGTCATACAAAATATATATTGTATCTTCTTATTTATTTAAGAATAAATACATCACTTTTGAAGGTCTTCATCCTTATTACGTTGTCTTAAAGATTATAATAATTTTAATGTTTCAACTAAAAAGCCAACAAATGATGGTTCTTGAGTTGAATCTACTAGCTATTGATTCTTCATGTTCTTAACGCCACAATTATATAGAAACTACAAATAAGGATAGAAAGTAGAATACAATCTTTTCTAAATTGTGTTTCTTTTATAACAAAGGTTTGCTATCCTTCATCTTGGTTTTGATGGATGTCATTGATAAAAAGCTTTGACCTTCTCTGTTGCATTTGTAAGATTTTTTGCTCCTTTCTATGAGTGATCGCTAATATTATATCTGTACAAATGAATAAGATATTCCAACTTAAGTCAGTACTGCTTCAAGTCTAAGACTTCTTCTACTTCAAATTCTTCATTATTATCTACTTCTATAGGAGGTGATGGTATTTGTCTTCTTTTTGAGATATTTATTATCTTATATGGCTCCAAAAGAGATATGTGAAATACATGATGGATTTTCATAGACTTCAATAGATATAATCAATAAGCAATTAGATTGATTTATTTGCAAATAAAAAATGGTTCAAGTCTATGGTAATCTAACTTATTACAAAGGCAAAAAGTTTTGATATTATAACAAAGTAATCATATTTTATTACCAATGTAAAAGTGAGGTTGTTGCTTGCAATACACATCATCATTCTTCTTTTGTTATTCTTGAGCCTGTTTTAGTTGCATCTGTATTATTGTATGTAGCTCAAAAAAAATGATCTACAAAATCTTTTGCTATAAAATTATCAACTTTTAAAAAGTAAAAAACATCAAATTATATATGATAATTATAATTAATAAAAAATATATTTTTTACATAGAAAAATGTATCATATTATTATAAGCAAATTTTACAAATAACAAAAGTGTTGTCCAATCATCTTCTTGTTAATTGATGGTACATCTTAAAGATTGCTCTAAAATTTGATTAACATACTTTGTTATTCCATCAGTTTGAGGATGGAAAGCAAAATATAGTTTTTATGTCTACTTTTAGAATCTTAAAATTTTTTTCTCTAAAATCTTAATATAAACTGAGTTTTCATATCTGATATAATATCCTTAAGCAATCCATAATAGCAATAGATATTTATTTTAAAAAACTAAGTTATTTCTTTACTTGTGATAGATTTTATATATGGTACAAAATATGCCATTTTAGTGAAACGATCTACTATCACAAATATAGAATCATGAGAATGTAAGACAAGAAGATTCATGATAAAATCTATAGAAACAAAAGACCATGATTGTTTTTGAATGGATAATGGTTGAAGAAGTTGATAAGGTCAATGATGAGGAGTTTTTGAACTTGAACAAATATCATAAGATTAAACAAAATCTTTGATCACCTTTTATATTGGATCCACCAAAAATCTTTAGATATTAGTTCTAAAGTCTTATTATATCCAAAACAACTTGCTACTAAAAAGTCATGACGAGTTTAAAGAACATGTAATTGAACTTCAGTTTTTGGTATATATAAGCATCCTTCAAAATATAATAGATTGTTCTTGAATTTAAACTTAGAAGTATTATGAGACTTTGAAGGATTTTCTTTAATATCACAAATAAAAGGATGAAAAGATATATTTGACTAAACTTGCTTAATGAAAGTTAAATCAATAGTTAGTGTTGATTTCATTGCTTAAATATGAAAATGCTCTAGCTTCAAGAAAATAGTCCATTGTTGATCAAAAGCAACATCTTGTTCATTTAGTGGAAGGTAAAATTGTCTAAAGAATGCATGTAACAAGACATAGATAGGATATTTGTATTATTTGCATAAGAGATATACAATTGGAGTCATTTTTGAGAAGTTTTTAGAATTGAGGTTAGGGTAGTGATTCATATAGAATCCACCATAGAATCTTTTAAGAAGACTTAAGACGATTATCATAGTAGAGCTCATTTTTAAAATCTTTTAGAAAGGTGGTTATCTTGGTGGATCCTATTATTAAGAATATTCTAAAAAGTTCTAAGAGAATTAAATAAAGTATAAATAGAACTATCTAAGGCCATTTGGACATTTGATCAAGTATGGCTTTAAACTCTTTCTCTCAATAAAGTTTGCTTGTTTTTTCTTGTTTTATTCTATTTGGTTCTGTTTGATTTTATTTTCTTTTATTTAGTTTTGATTTTCATATTTTATTTTGTTTCATTACTTTCAATTTTGTTTTGGTATGCTTTATCTTATATTGTGTTGAGATCTTTGTTGTTATAGAATTAGTAAGGTTTTAGACCTTAAAGAATCTACTCTTCTTTCATTGATATAAGAGAGAGTGTTAATTTGTCCTTTAATAGTGTGTTGATAGCCATCATTTAATTAGAAGTCAATCATTGTGATTAGATTGATTATTATTTTGAGGCCACAATAAGCTACTTTAAGAAGTTAGCTAGAGAGAGAGAAGACATTACAATAGCAAAGTTCAATAAAGAATTTTTAGTATGGGAAATATGGTGGAACAATTCTAAATGGAAACTTAGATATAATACCTCTTAGACCAGATAGCCACTCTGCAAGAGAAAAAAAAAGCTTATAAGACAAGTAAGTTGATATTTGTTAGGCTGAAATTGAGTAAGCGTGATACATATTCAGAGATGTCAAGGCAAGAAGATGTATGCCAATGGCTTTTCAATATGCAACAAAACATCTAATTATCTAGGATAAACACCAACAAAAGAATTATATATGCTTGTAGTTATTTGAGAGATGCAACAACCATTTGGTCGCAATATTGAATTCAAAGCTATAGAATTCAAGGAGGATTTTGTAACTAAGAGGAATTTGAGATGGAGCTCAGGAGTCAATTTTGGTCTATTAATGCAAGAAAGTGAGTATACAATCAGTTTGTTAATCTTGTACAATCCAAGTTGGTACAAGATTATGTCTCTCGATTCAAGTCTCTATGTTTCTCAATTCACAATGTTTTATATATAGAGATGATGGATTGATTTGTACGAGAGTTAAAACTTGTAGTCTAGCGAGAGGTGGAATTAAGAGATCCACAAATATTTAAAGAGGGAGTTAGGATTACAAAGAAAGTCGATGCTATAGATTTGAAAAATCAGGAGGTACGACCTATAGCATTGAGTCTTATACCACTAACTAATACTATAGCACAACAACCAACATCAATAGAGATAAATGCCCTGCAAAGAATATTAACACAAAAAAATGACAAATATTGGTACAAAAAGGATTATGCTTTTATTATTAAAAGCCAATCCATTGGATCAAAGACTATCCAAAATGTTGAAGTTCAAGCACCAATAAATCACGACAGATTTACTATCTCAAGCATCACTAGATTGATTATAAAATAGAACAGAAAAATATAATTCTCCAATAAAGGCATTGATGGCTAATATTAAGAATAATTGATATACCTCACTAAAAAATGTCATGGCTTCAAAAAACTATTAGAACATCGATTGGTATGTCTAATAGGTATCACAAACATATATATATTTATCTCAATAGTTACTTATCTGATTAAGTAGAAGTAGGTAAATATAGAATAATTTTATAAAGTCTTTTAGAAAAGCTTCTTAGAAGCTTCATAGATGCGGTTTTGACTTTAGATGTGTTTGTAGGTTAGAAACTTAGCCAAAAAATTAACCATGTATTGGTAGCTTGTAGAAAAAGTTATCTCTATGTAGTAACTTGTAGAACAAGCCAATTATATGGCACTGTCGTGTTGTAAAATGACTATATAGTGAACGATGATAATATGGATCTTATTATAGAAGAGCCAAGTTAAAAGAAAAGGTAGAAAAATATGGATAAAAGATAAGAAGTAAAACTCTTAGAAGTAATGTTGCCCTTCTAGAAAAAATAGCTTCTACTTACTTTGTATGGCCAAAAATAAGGCAAAATAAGATAGATTGGAAAAATAAATGATAGGGATATCTTAAGGAAAAATTTAAGAGTAAATTCTGGTAAAAATTACTTATAAAAAACTAGATGTTGATACTCGGAGAGGGCCGATTATGAACCAGGGTCGAAATCAGACCCTAAGACACAAAACCGAGTCTAGACGACGACTCCACAACTCTTTGGCAGATCAAAGAATGGGATTTGATAGAAGATTGGATAGGATTTCTATGGGCATTGATTTTGGATGATTTGGAGTTGATATGACTTTGTAAGAGCTTTGCAAAGTCAAGGTTTGTTTCAGATGACTTGGATTTTATGAAATAAAATAGGGTTTAAGTTTTAGGTGATTTCAAGAGTTTTGTAATAGATCTATACGTGAAATTTTGTGGGTTTATGGTTATAGTTGTGTTTAATATGTGTTGTGAATTTGAACTCGATCTAATGGTTGAATTGAGGAAATTTGATGTTTAAATGGGTCAAGGTCTTAAAAAGTAGAATTTTAGGTCTAGTGGGGGTTTTTAAGATTTCTTGCAATCTACTAGTTGGATTAAAGTGAAACTTAATTTAAAAAATATAAGACTTGATTTTCTATGTGTATGAGAGTTTTGACATCAATCGAACAGTGCAAAGCAAAGATATTGGCTCTAGAAGATTGGCATCACGATTGGCCAGCCAATATCCAAGCACATTTTTGAGGTTATCATGTCAAGGACAAGAACTCGATGAAAAAATAGTTCAGACAAGTAAGCCTTCACTCAAAGAAAAGTAACAAAATATGAATAATAAGTATGTATATTAAAAAGAGAAACTAGAATGGCTATTGCCAAAAGACAAGAAAACTAGAGACCCTTGAAACTAGACTAGAAGCAAAAAAGGAGTTGACAAGAGTGAAGAAGCCTTCACTCTTGTCTCTATATATACTATCTAACTAGGGGCTACGTGGCGACGTTCTATAGGACCTCCAATATGTGTTGACTTTGTAGGACACATGCCTTGACTTACAAGGCAAGTTTTTCTACGTGTGGGCCACATAGTTAGCTTGATCTTCAAGCTAACAACATGTGTGGCACGTGGCTAACTTGTTGACCACGTTTCTAATCCAAAAAGTCAATTAAAGACACCTATGAAGTCAAAGCAGCGTCTACGAAGTTTCTAGGAAGCTTCTATATTAAATATTATAGAATTAATTTACTTTTATCTACTTTTACTTACTTCTACCTATTTGTATATGTAATTATTAGCTTACATGATTATGGCCGTGACATTATCCCCCCTTCTAGAGACGAGTTCCACGAGGAGCGTTCATCATATGTTGAGGAAATCTATGATGCGACGAATTGTATTCGCCACATACTTTGATCTTTGTTCTCTTCGAAGATGATTGATAGGGCCTCTCAACCATCGATAGTGTCCCATACCAGGGCGGGAAGACCACCTAGTTATTTGATCATTGTTGAGGCCTTCGTAACTTCTATCGAATAGAATATTTGGAACACCCTCAGGAGTTGTTCCTACCTCTAGCAAAATCACCAAACATCAAGAGTCCCTTCCCAAGTCGTAATACCAAACGCGTTGTATCTCACCATCTATTCGAGGAAGAACATGTCGTTCTTGAAGATCTTCATCTCGATTGCGTCGTCTTGAAGGTTGTGACAATCATAATGTCTCGTCCGACAGGTCAGCAAACGAAGGTTCTTGAGTTGAATCCGCTGGTTGTTGGCTCTCCATCTAATTTGCATCACAAATGCAAAGAAGTTACAAACAAGGATAGGAAATTGAATGTTATCTTGCCTCAATCTTGTCTCTTTATAAAAGAGATTTTCATCTTGGTTTTGATGGATGTTGTTGATGAAAAACTTTGACTTTAGTTGATGCATTTGCTAGATTCCTGGATGGCTCCCATGTGCGTTCACTAATATCATATCCGCGCCAATGAACAAGATATTCCAGCTTATTTCGGCGTAGCCTTGAGTCTAATATCTCTTCCACCTCAAATTCTTCATTATTATCTACTTCTATAGGAGGCGGTGGCATTTGTCTTCTTCCTTGTATATTCAGTGTCTTATATGGTTCAAGAAGAGACACGTGGAATACAGGATGGATCTTCATTGACTCCGGTAGATGTAACCGATATGCAACTGGGTTGATCTGTTCAGAAACAGAAAAGGGGCCAAGCCTACGATAGTCCAACTTGTCACAAGGTCGAGTAGTCTTGATATTGCGACGAAGTAGCCATACCTTATCACCCACGTTGAGTTGTGGTTGCTCCTTACGATATAGATCTGCATTTATCTTTTGTCGTTCTTGAGCTTCGTTCAATTGCGTCTTCATTATTGCATGTAACTCTGACAACCGATTTTCCATATCTTCTGCTGCAGGATTATCAACTTTTGAAAAATCAAAAGTATCAAGTCGTGGATGATAGCCATAATTGGCAAAGAAAGGTGTTTGTTGCATGGAAGAATGTACCGTATTATTATAAGCAAACTCTGCCAATGGCAGAAGGGTTGTCCAATCATCTTGTTGGTAGTTGATAGTACACCTTAAATATTGCTCCAAGACTTGGTTTACGCGCTCTGTTTGTCCATCAGTTTGAGGATGGAAAGCCGAAGATAGCTTTATGTCCACTTTTAAAATCTTGAAAAGGGTCCTCCAAAATCTTGACACAAATTGAGTTCCCCTATCTGATATGATATCTTTAGGTAATCCGTGATAGCGATAGATATTATCAATGAAAAGCTTAGCTGTTTCTTCACCTGTGATAGATTTTGTACATGGCACAAAATGTGCCATCTTGGTGAAACGATCTACTATCACAAATATAGAATCATAAGATCTTGAGCTTGGAAGATCTGTGATGAAATCCATAGAAATAGAAGACCATGGTTGTTCTGGTATAGGTAATGGCTGAAGAAGTCCGTAAGGTCGATGACGAGGAATTTTTGATCTTGAACAAATATCACATGATTGTACAAAGTCTTTGACTGACTTCCACATTTGTGGCCACCAAAAATCTCTTGATATGAGTTCCAAAGTCTTATTATATCCAAAGTGCCCTGCTGCTGGAAAGTCATGACGTGCTTGAAGAACACGTAAACGTGCTTCTCCTTTTGGAACATATAGGCGTCCTTCAAAATATAATAGATTATTCTTGAACTCAAACTTAGAAGGATCATGAGACTAAGAAGAATTATTCTCGATATCATAAACAAGAGGGTCTAAGGACATACTGGACTGGATTTGCTTGAGAAAAGTTGAATCAACAGTCAATGTTGATTTCATTGCTCGGAGATGAAATTGCTCCGGTTTCAAGAGGACCGTTCTTTGTTGCTCAAAAGCTGCATCTCCTTCTTTTGGTGCAAAATAAGAACGTCTAGATAGGGCATCGGACAAACCTTGTTGTTTTCCTGGCCGATAAGTGATAATGAACTCGAATCTTGACAAAGACATACTCTAACGAGCTTGATGACGATTCAACACGCGTGCTGATATGAAATACTCGAGGTTCTTGTGATTTGTATACACAGTGACTGGACTAGAAGCGCCTTCTAGATAATGATGCCATTCTTGAAAGGAATCCACGATCGCAAGAAGTTCTTTATCGTGGATCTCATAATTGATCTCGGCTGCTGAGAATTTTCTTGAATGAAAAGCTATCGGATGAAGTTTGTCATCTGTTCCCATTTGTGATAAAACTGCACCCAAGGCAAAATCTGATGCATCTGTTTCCATAAAAATGCCTTAGAAAAGTCAACACGATATAAGACTAGTGCAGAGACAAACGATGTCTTCAAGGCTTCAAATGCTGCTTCCGCTTCTTGATTCCATTGGAATTTATCTTTACTAGTCAAGCGTGTAAGTGGAGCTGCAACTCGTGATAAATCTTTGATGAAGATCCGATAGTAATTGGCAAATCCCAAGAAACATTGGACATCTCTTATTGTCCTTGGAATCCTCCAATCCATTCGAGGGTTATATTTTTCTAGCCAGGATAAACCTAAAATAACTGTATTGGACGGGGATTTAATTATGTTAAAAGCTATGTAGCTATCATGACTGTCTATTGTTACTTTTATAGGATGAGTTTCATGAGTGACATCTCCAGAAGACAAGGGACGACCATCTATGACTTCTACATGTACTGGTTTAGGTTTCTGTACAAAGGGTATTTTACGACTTTTAACAAATTGTTCATCTAAAAAACATGCTGAGGCTCCCGAATCTAATAAAACAGAGGCTTTGTAATTCTTAGGTCCTAAATATAAGTCTATTATTAAACAAGGAGAGGGTTCTGAGGAGAGGATAGGACCTTCATTAGGAATTGTACAAGGTTTCAGCTGCACGGTCCCTATTGTAGCTGGACGAATCGGTTTTCGGACATGTTGTCTTCTTTGACCGTCGTACCCCTCATTTTATAGTTGCGTCGTTTCTTTGGACAATGTTGAGCAGTGTGCTTAGGTTCTCCGCAATATAAACATAATCCTTCTTGACGACGACGAATCTTTTCTTACTCAGTTAGGGGTTTAAAACGTACCGCGTCAATTTGCATGTCTTCTACTTTCGAATGTACGTTTGGCAAAGATGTTGATGTTGCCATTGAGTAATAATGTTGAGGTTCCCGTGAATGATTCTCGGATCGAAATTCAAAAAGTCGATTATCACATTTTACCGCAAAATCGATTGCTTGACTCAAAGTTTGAGGATAATGTAAGTTGAGCATCAATTTCTTTACTTCGTATTGCAATCCATAAAGAAATTGACTGATGAGTGCAGCATCATCCCACTTGATGTCAATTACAAGTTGTCGAAATTGTGAAGCATACACTATTACTGAGCCATTTCTTTGTTGCAGAATTCGGATCTTATTTGTTGCAACACGAGTTGCATCGTGTTCACCATACATAGATCGAAACTCTGCCAAAAAAGCTTCCAAATTGTCTAATATTGGATTTTGTTGTTCAAGAAAAGACGAAAACCACGATAATACAGAACCAGAAAGTAGAGTGCCAATAAACCTGACTTGTGATCCTGGAGTTGGATAGCTTTGCGGTTGAAGTTCAATTGCCAATTGTACTTGATTGATGAACCCTCGAAACTTTGATCTCGTACCATCAAATTTCTCGGGTAAGACAATTCTTGGTTCTCTAGTGCTTATAGGATGTTGTATAATTGGAGAAGGAACGTGATTTGTTGTAGATGTTGAAGCAGCTCCGATCATCTCTATATCCCCACTTTCTGCTATTCTTGTTCTTTCATGTGTTGGTGAATTGAGTTGATGCATCGCAAGCATTAACTCCCTCATTTGCTCTTGCATTTGTGCCATTGCACTCTTCATTTCAACAAGCTCTGCCATGATAATACTTAGAAGAGAGAAGATGTCTAATATCGCTCAAGACAAATAGAAGAGAGGACTTGCGGACAAAGAAAATACTAAGGACAATATCAATTTAGAAGAGGATAATCCGCAAACTTCTAATACGCTTATGCTTTGTCAAGAGAAAGGGGTAATCCACTCTTACTCAAGAAAAACAAAGCTCTGATATTGTAAGTGCACTCTTGTCAATCTGTAAAGGACAAGAACTCGATGAAAAAATAGTTCAGACAAGTAAGCCTTCACTCAAAGAAAAGTAACAAAATATGAATAATAAGTATGTATATTAAAAAGAGAAACTAGAATGGCTATTGCCAAAAGACAAGAAAATTAGAGACCCTTGAAACTAGACTAGAAGCAAGAAAGGAATTGACAAGAGTGAAGAAGCCTTCATTCTTGTCTCTATATATACTATCTAACTAGGGGCTACGTGGCGACGTTCTATAGGACCTCCAATATGTGTTGACTTTGTAGGACACATGCCTTGACTTACAAGGCAAGTTTTTCTACGTGTGGGCCACATAGTTAGCTTCATCTTTAAGCTAGCAACATGTGTGGCACATGGCCAACTTGTTGACCACGTTTTTAATCCAAAAGATCAATTAAAGACACCTATGAAGTCAAAGCAGCGTCTAAGAAGTTTCTAGGAAGCTTTTATATTAAATATTATAGAATTAACTTATTTTTATCTACTTTTACTTACTTCTACCTATTTGTATATGTAATTATTAGCTTACATGATTATGGCCATGGCATATCATCAATTTGGTAACTCCGATCCCTTTCTATTTTTTCATGCTTTTTTTCAACTTATTTTTTTTAGAAGTATGCAAAATTTGAGTTAAGATCAACGGTTTAGGCATTAGTTAATGAGGTTTTAATCTATTATAGAAATTACTAGAGTTTGGTTAGAATTTGGTTTAGAGTTTAGGATTTGGATTAGGGTTTGATTTAGGATTTAGGATTTAGGATTTGGTTTAGGATTTGATTAGGATTTGATTTAGGATTTAGGATTTGAATTATGATTTGATTTATGATTTAGGATTTGATTAGGATTTTATTTAAAATTTAGGATTTAGGTAGGATTTGAATTAGGATTTTATTAGGATTTTTTTAGGATTTAATATTTAATTAATTTTGGCCTAAAGTTTGAATGAAGTCCAATAGGATTTTAAATAAGATTAAATTAATATTGAATTGACATATATTTGAAAGATATTTGTGATTATTCTAATATTTCTTTATGATTTCTTATTGTTTCTTTGAAATTTTTTGACGTTTCTTTTAATTTGATTAAGCTTGTTTAGCATTATTGTGGTCCAATTAGAGCAATGTTAGTATTCCATTAGAATTAAGATTTTTTTATTGCAATTTCTATTCTTCCTTCCATAGCATGGTGTGTGGAGTATTTTCAAGCAAGACTTCCTGTATTACGACAACAATATATAGATAAATTGTCTTGCATGATAAGACATGTGGCTAGCAAAGTCAACACATGTTGAAGGTCTTGTAGGACATCGCCATATAGCTCTTAGTTAGATAGTATACATGGAGGCAAGAATGAAGCCTTCTTCACACTTGTCAATGCCTTTCTAGTCTTAGTCTTGTTTCAAGACTTTCTAGTCTTCTTGTTTTTGGCAAAAACCATTCTAGTTAATGTTACATCACCCTTTGAGTGACTTTCTATTTCTCTTCAATAATAGAAGAGTGTATTGAGGATTCTCTTTCTTCGAGATTCTATCCTTGACAGTTTGATAAGAGTGCTAACATATTTTTTTTGTCTTGTTTTAGAAGTGAGTGGATTACCCTACTTCTATTGTATTTTGAAGGTTGCGGACTACCCACCTTTAAATAAAGAATCTTGTTTTTTAACACTGATCTTTTCTTTAAAGACAGTGGATTATCCTTCTTTGTAGGATTTATTTTTAGACATTGGGGATTACCCTCTTCTAATTTAACTTTTGAATTCGTTTGAGTTGTCTATAGAAAAAAAGATTATGGATGCTACTCTCAATGGAAAAGAGAATAGATTTGTAACCATGGGAGATCTTCATGAGCTTATCAATACTCTAAGAGTGGAAATCTTACGTATTTCCAATGTGAATCATGGAAGTACTATGCCTACGCATATAGAAGAAGTTTAGAGTGTACGGCAAGAAGTTGTGCAGTTGAAAGAAGCAAGTAGATCAAAGTCACAACCAAATCCAAGGAGTTTTGTTTCTATAAGTATTACAAGGACAAGGATTAGTATGCCTAAGAAGTTTGATGGAACAAGATCAAAATTTTCTAGGATTTTTACAACAATTCAAGCTCTATCTAAGGTTGCATCCTTTCTAGTATCCTGATGGATTTACCTAAGTCAGATTCATAGGTGCACTACTATTAGGAAGTGCTCTTTCTTAGTTTGCATCTTTAATAGAAAAAGATTCACAACTCCTTTATGATTTGAATTCATTCCTAGAAGTGTTTACGACCACATTTGGAGAAAGTGATCGAGAACAAGTAGCAGAGACTAAGCTTTTATCCTTATAGCAAGGATTATAATCAGCCACTATATATGCTGTCAAATTCCAAAACCTCGTTTGCAACGTGGACTAGAACGAGAAAGCACTTATCAACCAATTTTGATATGGATTGAAGGATAGCATCAAAGATTTCTTATAAACAATATCGAAAGTAGAATCTTTGAAATAATTTATTACTCAAGCCATTGCATGACACAATCGTTTATTTGAAAGGTGTCAAGAACAAAGATTTGGTTGAAGAGGAATAAATCAAATAATAGCGGCAGTTCCCAAGTTTTTTAAAACATATTTGTCAAAGTCAGAACCAATATAGATTGATATAATACGTTTTAAACCTCTCACAAAGCAAGAAAAGACTTGATGTTGGTAAAAGGGATTGTGTTTATATTATGGAGAAGCTAAGCATACTACTCAATATTTTCCAAAGAAGCAACACAATTACAAAATGAGGAGTACAATTACCAAAGAAGATAATATGTCAGAAAACAAGTTTCTCTAGCTACAATAGGGACCGTGCGGCTAGAATTATAAGCAATACCTAGTAAAGGTCCTATCCTCTCTTCAGACCTCTCACCTTGTTTTATAATAGAAGTATATTTAGGACCTAATAATTACAAAGTCTTTGCCTTGTTAGATTCAAAAGCCTCAGCATGTTTTATAGATGAAGATTTTGCCAAAAATCAAAAAATAATTTTAATGAAGAAAGTTAAATCCGTACATGTAGAAGTCATAGATGGTTGTTTATTGTCTTTTGGAAATGTTACCCATGAAACTATTCCTTTAGATATAGCAATTAAAGATCATAACAACGTAGTAGTATTTAATGTAATAAAATCTCCCTCTAATTTGGTTATTTTAGGATTATCATGGCTAAAAATATATAACCCTCAAATAAATTGGATTTTTCATAACCTTAACTTTTTTGATAGTATAATCCAAGATTGCATTAGCAAAGTAGAAGTACGTAAGTCCAGTACGTCCAAACCTTTACTAGTAGGTGCAAAAGCTTTCATGCATGCTACAAAAGAAGGATTATCTTTTGCTATATATGCTACACCCATTTCTAATGGTGAAATAATGTCGAGTAGTATTCCTAAGCAACATCAAAAATTCTAAGGCGTTTTTGAAAAGAAGAATGTAGATATTCTCTTCAAGCATCAATCTTATGATTGTTCAATTCATCTATAAGAAAGAGCTCAACTACCATTCGAATCAATCTATGGCTTATTGCAGAATAAGTTGGTTGCATTAAAAGAGTATATTGATGAGAATTTGGTAAAGAACTTCATATGCCATTCTAAATCTCCAGCCGGGGCTCATATCTTATTTGTAAAGAAGAAAGATGGATCTCTACAAATGTGTGTGGATTATCGAAGACTCAACAAGATCACCATCAAAAATAGGTATCATTTGCCTTAAATTTCAGGACTTTTTGACCAACTCAATCAAGCAAAGATCTATACTAAAATAGATCTACGAGGAGCATACAACTTAGTTTGTATCAAAGAAGGAGATAAATAGAAGACTTCTTTTTACACTAGGTATGGACAATTTGAATATAATGTCATGCCTTTTGGACTCACAAATGCACCGTCCACTTTTCAACATCTTATGAATGATGTTGTTTGTGAATTTTTAGATGATTTTGTTGTTTGCTATTTAGATGACATTCTAATCTACTCTAAGAACACAGAAGAACATGAGCTTCATGTTTGTCACATGTTACAGAAACTTAGAGATGCAGGATTATATGCCAAGTTAGAAAAGTGTGTATTAAACACTACTTAAGTTGACTTTTTAGGATACATCATTTCCAATGAAGGCCTTATGATGGATCCCAAGAAGGTTCAAACTATCATAGATTGGAAGATTCTAAGAATAATACGAGATGTGCAATGCTTTTTGAGCTTTGCTAATTACTATCGAATCTTCATCAAGAATTTTTCTCAAGTTGCACCTCTACTTACACGTTTGACTTGTAAAGACAAACTTGAGTTGAATAAAGAAGCAGAAGCATCATTTGATGCTTTAAAGAAGGAATTTATTTCTACACCAATCTTATATTGTGTTGACTTCTCCAAGGAATTTTTTATGGAAACAAATGCATCACATTTTGCTATAGGTGCTGTGTTGTCACAAATGAGAACAGATAATAAATTCCATCCAATAGCTTTTCATTCGAGGAAATATTCAACTGCCAAGATTAATTATGAGATCTATGACAAAGAGCTCATTACAATTATGGATTCATTTCAAGAATGGCGTCATTAATTAAAACGCACCTCAAGTCTAGTTACTATATATACATACCATAAGAACCTTGAGTACTTCATGTCAACGCGTATCTTGAATCATTGTCAAGGCCGTCAGAACATGTCTTTATCTAGATTCAATTTTAAGATCACTTATCGACCCAAAAAACAATAAGGTCTATCAGATGCTCTTTCTTGATGTTCATATCTTATACCAAAAGAAGGAGATGCATCTTTTGATCAACAAAGATCAATTCTCTTGAAGCTTGAGCATTTTCATCTTCTAGCTATAAAATCAACATTGACTGTTGATTCAACATTTGTGAAGCAAATTCAATCAAGCATGTCCTTTGATCCTCTTATTTAGGATATCAAGGAAATTTCTTCTAAGTCCCATGATACTTCCAAGTTTGAATTCAAGAATAATCAATTATATTTTGAAGGATGCCTATATGTTCTAGAAGGTAAAGCTCGATTACGGGTTCTTCAAGCTTGTTATGACTTTCCAGCAGCAGGACATTTTGGGAACAATAAAACTTTGGAACTAATATCTAGCGATTTTTGGTGGCCACAAATATAGAAGGCAGTAAAAGATTTTATACAATCTTGTGATATTTGCTCAAGATAAAAAATTCCTCGTCATCGACCTTACCTACCTCTTCAGCCATTATCCATTCTAAAACAACCATGGTCCTCTATTTCTATGGATTTCATCATACATCTTCCAATCTCAGGTTCTTATTACTCTATATTTGTAATAGTAGATCATTTTACTAAGATGAAACATATTGTACCATGTACAAAATCTATCACAGGTGAAGAAATATCAAGGATAAGAACTCCATAAAAAGAAATTCACACAAGTGAGCCTTCACTCGAACAAAGGTAACAAAATATAAATAAACAAGTATGTATATTGAAAGAGAAACTAGAATGGCTATTGCCAAAAGACAAGAAAATTAGAGACCCTTGAAACTAGACTAGAAGCAAGAAAGGAGTTGACAAGAGTGAAGAAGCCTTCACTCTTGTCTCTATATATACTATCCAACTAGGGACTACGTGGCGACGTTCTATAGGACCTCCAATATGTGTTGATTTTGTAGGACACATGCCTTGACTTACAAAGAAAGTTTTTCTATGTGTAGGCCACATAGTTAGCTTGATCTTCAAGCTAATAACATGTGTGGCACATGGCCAACTTGTTGACCACGTTTCTAATCCAAAAGATCAATTAAAGATACCTATGAAGTCAAAGTAGCATCTATAAAGCTTCTAGGAAGCTTCTATATTAAATACTATAGAATTAACTTACTTTTACCTACTTTTACTTACTTCCACCTATTTGTATATGTAATTACTAGCTTATATGAGTAAGTCCATGACATTATCCCCTTTTCTAGGGACGAGTTCTACAAGGAGCGGTCATCATATGTTGAGAACATCTATGATGCGACGAATTGTATTCGCCACATACTCTGATCTCTGTTCTCTTCGAAGATGATTGATAGGGCCTCTCAACCATTGGTAGTGTCCCATACTAGGGTGGGAAGACCATCCAGTTATTTCATCATTGTTGAGGCCTTCATAACTTCCTTCGAATAGAATATTTGGAATACCATCAAGAGTTGTTCCTAACTCTAGCAAAATCACCAAACATTGGGAGTCTCTTTCCAAATGGTGATACCAAATGCGTTATATCTCGCCATCTATTCGAGGAAGAATATGTCATTCTTGAAGATCTTCATCTTGATTGCGTCATCTTGAAGGTTGTGATAATTGTAATGTCTCATCCGATGGGTCAGCGAATGAAGGTTCTTGAGTCAAATCCACTGGTTGTTGGTTCTCCATCTTCAGAGCATCACAACTACAAAAAAGCTACAAATAAGAATTGAAAGTAGAATGTTATCTTGCCTAGATGTTGTTTCTTTTATAAAGAAGATTTTCATCTTGATTTTGATGGATGTCGTCAATGAAAAGCCTCCACCGCCTTTGCTGCATTTGCAAGATTTTTTATTGGCTCCCATGTGCGTTCACTAGTACCATATCCATGCCAATGGACAAGATATTCTAATTTATTTTTGCGTCGCCTTGAATCTAAGACTTCTTCTACTTTAAACTCTTCATTATTGTCCACTTCTATAGGAGGAAGTAGAGCTTGTCATCTTCTTAGTATGTCTATTGTCTTGTATGGTTCAAGAAGAGACACGTGGAATACTGGATGGATTTTCATTGACTCCGGTAGATATAAACGATATGCAACTGGATTGATTTGTGCAAAAATAGAAAATGGTCCCAGCCTTCGATAGTCCAACTTGTCACAAGAACGAGTGGTCTTGATATTGCAACGAAGTAGCCATACCTTATCACTCAAGACGAATGATGGTTGTTCCTTTCGATAGACATCCACATTGGTCTTTTGTTGTTGTTGAGCCTCTTTTAACTGCGCCTTTATCGTTGCATGTAGCTTTGATAAATAAATTGCCAAATCTTTTGCAGTAGGATTATCAATTTTTGAAAAATCAAAAGTATCAAGTCGTGGATGATAACCATAATTAGCAAAGAAAGGTGTTTATTTTGTAGAAGAATGTACCGTGTTATAGTAAGCAAACTCTACCAATGGTAAAAAAGTTGTCCAATCATCTTGTTGATAATTAATAGTACATCTTAAATATTGCTTCAAAACTTGATTAACACGCTTTGTTTGTCCATCAGTTTGAAGATGGAATGCCGAAGATAGTTTTATATTCACTTTTAGAATCTTGAAAAGAGTCCGCCAAAATCTTGATACAAATTGAGATTCCCTATCTGATATAAAATCCTTGGATAATCCATGATAGCGATAGATATTGTCAAGAAAGAGCTTAGCTGTTTCTTCACCTGTGATAGATTTTGTACATGGTACAAAATGTGCCATCTTGGTAAAATGATCTGCTATCACGAATATAGAGTCATAAGAACCTGAGATTGAAAGATCCGTGATGAAACCCTTAGAAACAGAAGACTATGGTTGTTCTGGAATGGATACTGGCTGAAGAAGTCTAAAAGGTCGATGATGAGGAGTTTTTGATCTTGAGCAAACATCACATGATTGTACAAAATATTTGATTGCCTTCCACATTTGAGGCCACCAAAAATCCCTAGATATCAGTTCTAAAATCTTACTATATCCAAAATATTTTGCTCCTGGAAAGTCGTGACGAGCTTGAAGAATACGTAAACGAGCTTCTCCTTCTGGAACATATAGGCATCCTTTGAAATAGAGTAGGTTGTTCTTGAATTCAAATTTAGAGGGATCATAAGATTTAGAAGAATTATTCTTGATATCATGAACAAGAGGGTCTAAAGACATACTTAACTGGACTTGCTTAAAAAACGTTAAATCAATAATCAATGTTGATTTTATTGCTCAAAGAAGAAATTACTCTAGCTTCAAGAGAACCATTTTTTATTGCTCAAAAGCTGCATCTCCTTCTTTTGGTGCAAGATAAGAATGTCTAGATAAGGCATCGGATAAACCTTGTTTTTTTCTTGGCCGATAAGTGATGATGAACTCGAATCTTGATAAAGACATGCTCCAACGAGCTTGGCGACAATTTAATACACGTGCTGACATAAAATATTCGAGGTTCTTGTGATCCGTATACACAATGACTGGACTAGAAGTGCCTTTTAGATAATGATACCATTCTTGAAAAGAATCTACAATTAAAAGGAGTTCTTTGTCGTGGATCTCATAATTGATTTCTGCTACTGAGAATTTTCTTGAATGAAAGGCTACTGGATGAAGTTTGTCATCTGTTCCCATTTGTGATAAAACCACACCTAGAGCAAAGTCTGATGCATTTGTTTCCATAAAGAATGCTTTGGAAAAATCAACACGATACAAGATTGGTGCAGAAACAAATGCTGTCTTCAAAGATTCAAAAGCAACTTCTGCTTCTTGATTCCATTGGAGTTTGTCTTTACAAGTCAAACGTGTAAGTGGAGCTGCAACTCGAGAGAAGTCTTTAATGAAGGTTCGATAGTAGTTGACAAATTCTAAAAAACAATGTATATCTTTTATCATTTTTGGGATCTTCAAATCTATAATAGTTTGAACTTTTTATGGATCCATCATAAGTCCATCATTTGAAATGATGTAATCTAAAAAATCGACTTGAATAGTGTGGAGTACACACTTTTCTATCTTGGCATAGAGTCCTGCATCTCTTAGTTTTTGTAACACACGACGAACATGAAGTTCATGTTCTTTTGGATTCTTAGAATAGATCAAGATGTCGTTTAGATAACATACCACAAAATCGTCCAAAATCTCTTGAAAAACATCATTCATTAGATGTTGAAAAGCTGCTGGTGCATTTGTAAGTCCAAAAGGCATGACGTTGTATTCAAAATGTCCATACCTAGTTTGAAACGCAGTCTTTCATTCATCTCCTTCTTTGATTTGTACTAGATTATATGCTTCTCGAAGATCTATTTTTGCATAGATCCTAGCTTGATTCAGTTGATCAAGAAGTCCGGATATTAAAGGTAGTGGATATCTGTTTTTGATGGTAAACTTGTTGAGTCCTCGATAATCAATACACATCGGCAATGATCCATCTTTTTTTTTCAGAAATAGAATTAGAGCTCCTGCCGGAGATTTAGAATGGCCTATGAAATTCTTGACTAGATTTTCTCAATATACTCCTTGAGTTCAGTCAACTCATTTTGTGATAAACTATAGATTGGTCCGAATGGCGGTTGTGCTCTTTCATGAAGGTCAATTGAGTAATCATAGGGACGATGTTCTGGGAGTGTATCTGCATTCTTTTTTTTGAATACACCTTAAAATTCTTGATATTGGCTTGGATTGCTACCTGAAGTCTTTCCACCAGTAGAAATAGGTGTGGCATAAATAATATATGGTGATTCTTTCATAGCAGCATGCAAGAAAGCTTTTGCACCTATAAATACGGGTATAATTTAATTGGAGTAATGATTCTCTATTTGATTAACTACACTGTTAATTATACTTTTAGAGAAAGTAAGAGTTTGGAAAATCCAATCTATTTGAGGGTTGTATTTTTCTAACCACGATAAACCTAAAATGAATGAATTAGAGGGAGATCTAATGATATTAAATAGTAGAAACCTATTATGATCATTGATTATTACTTTTATAGGAAGGATTTTGTGAGTAATATCCGTAGAAGACAATGGACGACCATCTTTGACTTCCACATGAACAAGTCTAGTTTTCTTTACTAAAGATATGCTATGTCTTTGTCACGGACATACATATAATTACCTATATGAATAGATAAAAGTATGTAAAAGTAGATAAAAGTAGGTTAATTATGTAACATCTTTTAGAGAAGCTTCTTAGAAGCTTCATAGACGCTGCTTTGACTTTATAGGAGTCTATAGTTGACTTTTAGGCTAGAAACTTGGTCAACAAGTTAGCCATGTGCCACACATGTTGGAAGCTTAAAGAATAAGCTAACTACGTGGTCCATCCATAGAAAACTTGCCTTGCAAGCAAAGGCATGTGGCCTAGAAAGTCAACATATATTGGAGGTCTTATAGAACATCGCCATGTGGCTTCTAGTTAGATAGTATATATAGAGGCAAGAGTGAAGCCCTCTTCACTCTTGTCAACTCCTTTCTTGTTTCTAGTCTAGTTTCAAGGGTCTCTAGTTTTCTTGTATTTTGGCAATAGCCATTCCAGTTTCTTTCTTAATATACATATTTCTATTTTGTCCTATTTCTTTTTGAGAAAAGTCTCACTTACTCTTTAGCTTTCATCGAGTTCTTGTCCTTGACAGATTGACAAGAGTACACTTACAATATCAGAGCTTTGTCTTTTCTTGATTAAGAGTGGATTACCCCTTTTTCTTGATAAGACATAAGCGCATTAGAAGTTGCGGATTACCCTCTTTTAAACTGATATTGTTCTTAGTATTTTCTTTGTTATCAATTCCTCTCTTCTATTTGTTTTGAGCGTTGTTAGACATCTTCTCTTTTCTAAGTGCTACTATGGCAGAGCTTGTTGAAATGAAGAGTGCAATGGCACAGATGCAAGAACAATTGAGGGAGTTAATGCTTGCGATGCATCAACTCCATTTACCACCACAAGGAGCAACATGAATGGTAGGAAGTGAAGATATAGAGATGATTAGGGCTGCTTCAACATCTGTACCAAACCATATCCCTTCTCCCAGAATGGAACACCCTTCGAGTGTTAGAGAACCGAGAGTTGCCTTGCCCGAGAAGTTTGATGGTACCAGATCCAAGTTTCGAGGATTCATCAATCAGGTCCAACTAGTGATTGAACTTCAACCCCAGAGCTATCCAACTCCAGGGTCACAAGTTAGATTCATTAGTACACTTCTTTCAGGTTCAGTATTGTCATGGTTTTCATCTTTTCTTGAACGACGAGATCCAATATTGGATAATCTGGAGGCTTTTTTGGCGGAGTTTCGATCCATGTTTGGAGAACATGATGCAATTCGTGTTGCAACCAACAAGATCCGTATTTTGCGACAAGGCAATCGATCAGTAACATTATATGCTTCGCAATTTCGACAACTTGCAACTGATATCAAGTGGGATGATGCCGCACTTGTGAGTCAATTTCTCTACGGATTACAATATGAAGTAAAGAAATTGATGCTTAATTTACCTGATCCTCAAACATTGAGTCAAGCAATTGACTTTGCTGTGAAGTGCGATAATCGACTTTTTGAATTTCGATCCAAGAGTCGCACAAGTGGGCCTCAACGTTACTACAATTCAATGGCAACACCGACGTCTCCTCAACACATACCTTCAGAAGTAGAGGATATGCAAATTGATGCGGTACATTTCAAACCTCTTACTGAGCAAGAAAAGTCTCGTCGTCGACAAGAAGGATTGTGCTTATATTGTGGAGAACCTAAGCACACTGCTCAACATTGTCCAAAGAAGCGACGTAACTACAAAATGAGGAGTACGGCTGTCAAAGAAGACAGTATGTCGGAAAACGAGTACGTCCAGCTACAATAGGGACCGTGCGGCTGGAATCTTGTACAACTTCTAATAAAGGTCCTATCCTCTCCTCAGAACCATCTCCTTGTTTTATAATAGATGTGCGTTTAGGACCTAATAATTACAAAGCCTCTGCCTTGGTAGATTCAGGAGCCTCATCTTGTTTTTTAGATGAAGAATTTGCTAGATGTCATAGAATATCATTAATACAAAAAACTAAACCTGTACACGTAGAAGTCATAGATGGTCGTCCGTTGTCTTCTGGAGATGTAACTCACGAAACACTTCCTGTAGATGTAGTAATAAATGGTCATAGTAGTTGCGTAATTTTTAATATAATTAGATCTTCCTCTAATCCAGTAATTTTAGGCTTATCATGGTTAGAAAAGTATAATCCTCGAATAGATTGGATTTCTCGTAAACTTGATTTTCCTCAGAGCGTTAGTAACAGTTCTATTAACCAAGTAAAAAACCATGAGTCTAGTATAGTAAAACTCGCACCTATAGGTGCAAAAGCATTTATACACGCAGCAAAAAAAGGATCAACTTTTGCTATTTATGCTGCACCTATTTCTGAAAGCGTAAAGACTTCAAGTGGCATTCCAAGTCAATATCAGGATTATCAAGACGTTTTTGAGAAAAAGAATGCAGATATTCTTCTTGAGCATCGCCCATACGATTGTTCAATCGATCTCAAGGAAGGAACTCTGCCACCATTTGGACCAATTTACAGTTTATCGCAAGATGAGTTGGCTGAACTCAAGACATATATTGACGAGAATTTAGCGAAGAATTTCATACGCCATTCAAAATCTCCAGTAGGAGCTCCAATTTTATTCGTAAAGAAAAAAGATGGATCTTTACGAATGTGTGTTGACTATCGAGGACTCAACAAGATCACAATCAAGAACAGGTATCCATTATCTTTGATATCAGGACTCCTTGACCAGTTAAATCAAGCTAAGATCTATACAAAAATAGATCTAAGAGGAGCATATAATCTAGTACGGATCAAAGAAGGAGATGAATGGAAGACTGCGTTTCGAACTAGGTACGGGCATTTTGAATATAATATCATGCCTTTTGGACTCACGAATGCACCAGCTGCTTTTCAACATCTCATGAATGATGTATTTCGTGAATTCTTAGACAATTTTGTCGTCTGCTACCTAAACGATATCCTGATTTATTCTAAGAATGTTGAAGAACATGAAATACATGTTCGTCAAGTATTACAAAAACTCAGAGATGCAGGATTGTACGCCAAGATGGAAAAGTGTGTATTTCACACTACTCAAGTTGACTTTTTAGGATACATCATTTCAAATGATGGTCTTATGATGGATTCTAAGAAAGTCCAAACAATCATGGATTGGAAGATTCCAAAGACTGTAAGAGATGTCCAATGTTTCTTGGGATTTGCCAATTACTATCGGATCTTCATCAAAGACTTCTCACGAGTTGCAGCTCCACTTACACGCTTGACTAGTAAAGATAAATTCCAATGGAATCAAGAAGCGGAAGCAGCATTTGAAGCCTTGAAGACATCGTTTGTCTCTGCACCAGTCTTATATCCTGTTGACTTTTCCAAGGCATTTTTTATGGAAACAGACGCATCGGATTTTGCCTTGGGTGCAGTTTTATCACAAATGGGAACAGATGACAAACTTCATCCGATAGCTTTTCATTCAAGAAAATTCTCAGCAGCCGAGATCAATTATGAGATCCACGATAAAGAACTTCTTGCAATCGTGGATTCCTTTCAAGAATGGCGTCATTATCTAGAAGGTGCTTCTAGTCCAGTCACTGTGTATACAGATCACAAGAACCTCGAGTATTTCATGTCAGCACGCATGTTGAATCGTCGTCAAGCTCGTTAGAGTATGTCTTTGTCAAGATTCGAGTTCATTATCACTTATCGGCCAGGAAAACAACAAGGTTTGTCCGATGCCCTATCTAGACGTTCTTATTTTGCACCAAAAGAAGGAGATGCAGCTTTTGAGCAACAAAGAACGGTCCTCTTGAAACCGGAGCAATTTCATCTCCGAGCAGTGAAATCAACATTGACTGTTGACTCAACTTTTCTCAAGCAAATCCAGTCTAGTATGTCCTCAGACCCTCTTGTTCATGATATCGAGAATAATTCTTCCAAGTCTCATGATTCTTCTAAGTTCGAGTTCAAGAATAATCTATTATATTTTGAAGGACGCCTATATGTTCCAGAAGGAAAAGCACGTTTGCGTGTTCTTCAAGCACGTCATGACTTTCGAGCAGCAGAGCACTTTGGATATAATAAGACTTTGGAACTCATATCAAGAGATTTTTGGTGGCCACAAATGTGGAAGTCAGTCAAAGACTTTGTACAATCATGTGATATTTGTTCAAGATCAAAAATTCCTCGACATCGACCTTACGGACTTCTTCAGCCATTACCTATACTAGAACAACCATGGTCTTCTGTTTCTATGGATTTCATCACAGATCTTCCAAACTCAAGATCTTATGATTCTATATTTGTGATAGTAGATCGTTTCACCAAGATGGCACATTTTATGCCATGTACAAAATCTATCACAGGTGAAGAAACAGCTAAGCTTTTCATTGATAATATCTATCGCTATCATGGATTACCTAAAGATATCATATAGGATAGGGGAACTCAATTTGTGTCGAGATTCTGGAGGACTCTTTTCAAGATTTTAAAAGTGGACATAAAGCTATCTTCAGCTTTCCATCCTCAAACTGATGGACAAACAGAGCGCGTAAACCAAGTCTTGGAACAGTATTTAAGGTGTACCATCAACTATCAACAAGATGATTGGACAAACCTTCTGCCATTGGCAGAGTTTGCTTATAATAATACAGTACATTCCTCCACGCAACAAACACCTTTCTTTGCCAATTATGGCTATCATCCACGACTTGATACTTTTGATTTTTCAAAAGTTGATAATCCTGCAGCAGAAGATATGGCAAATCGGTTGTAAGAGTTACATGCAATAATGAAGGCGCAGTTGAGGAAAGCTCAAGAACGGCAAAAGATAAATGCAGATGTATATCGTAAAGAGCAACCACAACTCAACGTGGGTGATAAGGTATGGCTACTTCGTCGCAATATCAAGACCACTCGACCTTGTGTTAAATTGGACTATCGTAGGCTTGGCCCCTTTTCTGTTTCCGAACAGATCAACCCAGTTGCATATCGGTTACATCTACCGGAGTCAATGAAGATCCATCCTGTATTCCACGTATCTCTTCTTGAACCATATAAGACACTGAATATACAAGGAAGAAGACAAATGCCACCGCCTCCTATAGAAGTAGATAATAATGAAGAATTTGAGGTGGAAGAGATATTAGACTCAAGGTGGCGCCGAAATAAGCTGGAATATCTTGTTCATTGGTGCGGATATGATATTAGTGAGCGCACATGGGAGCCATCTAGGAATCTAGCAAATGCATCAGCTAAAGTCAAAGTTTTTCATCAACGACATCCATCAAAACCAAGATGAAAACCTCTCTTATAAAAGAGACAAGATTGAGGCAAGATAACATTCAATTTTCTATCCTTGTTTGTAACTTCTTTGCATTTGTGACGCTAATTAGATGGAGAGCCAACAACCAGCGGATTCAACTTAAGAACCTTCGTTTCCTGACTTACCGGATGAGACATTACGATTGTCACAACCTTCAAGACGACACAACCGAGATGAAGACCCTCAAGAACGACATGTTCTTCCTCGAATAGATGGTGAGATACAACGCATTTGGTATCACGACCTTGGAAGAGATTCTCGATGTTTGGTGATATTATTGGAGATAGGAACGACTCCTGATGGTGTTTCAAATGTATTATTTGAAGGTAGTTATGAAGGCCTCAACAGTGATCAAATAACAGGGTGGTCTTCTCGCCCTGAAATGGGACACTATTGATGGCTAAGAGGACCCATCAACTATCTTCGAAGAGAACAAAGATCAGAGTATGTAGCAAATACAATTCGTCGCATATTAGATTTTCTCAATATATAATCATCGCTCCTCATGGAACTCGTCCCTAGAAGGGGGGGTAATGTCACGGACATACATATAATTACCTATATGAATAGATAAAAGTATGTAAAAGTAGATAAAAGTAGGTTAATTGTGTAACATCTTCTAGAGAAGCTTCTTAGAAGCTTCATAGACGCTGCTTTGACTTTATAGAAGTCTATAGTTGACTTTTAGGCTAGAAACTTGGTCAACAAGTTAGCCATGTGCCACACATGTTGGAAGCTTAAAGAATAAGCTAACTACGTGGTCCATCCATAGAAAACTTGCCTTGCAAGCAAAGGCATGTGGCCTAGAAAGTCAACATATATTAGAGGTCTTATAGAACATCGCCATGTGGCTTCTAGTTAGATAGTATATATAGAGGCAAGAGTGAAGCCCTCTTCACTCTTGTCAACTCCTTTCTTGTTTCTAGTCTAGTTTCAAGGGTCTCTAGTTTTCTTGTATTTTGGCAATAGCCATTCCAGTTTCTTTCTTAATATACATATTTCTATTTTGTCCTATTTCTTTTTGAGAAAAGTCTCACTTACTCTTTAGCTTTCATCGAGTTCTTGTCCTTGACAGTCTTTTAGTAAATTCTTCATCTAAGAAATATGTAGAGGCTCTTGAATCTAATAAGGCAGAGGCTTTGAAATATTTAGGTCGTAAAACAACATTTAATGTAAAACAAGGAGAGGGCTTTGAGTAGAAAATAGGACCTTTACTAGATGTTGTGCAAGGTTCCAGCTGCACGGTCCCTATTGTAGCTAGACAAACTCGTTTTCTGACATATTATCTTCTTTCATAGCCATACTCTTCATTTTGTGATTGCGTCATTTCTTTGGACAATGTTCAGCAGTGTGCTTTGATTGTCCACAATATAAACATAATCCTTCTTGATGAGGACGAGTCTTTTCATGTTTAATAAGAGGTTTGAAACATACTGCATCAATTTGCATATCCTCTACTTCCGAATGTATGTGTTGAAGAGATGTTGGTGTTGCTATTGAATTATAGTATTGTTGAGGTCCACTTGTATGGTTCTCAGATCGAAATTCGAAAAGGTAATTGTCGTACTTCACAACAAAGTCAATTGCTTGACTCAATATTTGAGGATCAGGTAAGTTGAGCATTAATTTTTTTACCTCATATTGTAATCCATAGAGAAATTGGCTAATAAGTGCAGCATCATTCCACTTGATATCAATTGCAAGTTGTCAAAATTTTGCAGCATACAACATTATTAATCAATTGTCTTATCGTAAAATATAGATCTTATTAGTTGCAATACAAATTATATCATGTTCTCCATACATGGATCGAAACTCCACCAAAAAAGCCTCTAGATTATCCAATATTGGATCTCGTCGTTCAAGAAAAGATGAAAACTACGGTAGTGTTGAACTTGAAAGAAGCGTATTAATAAATCTAACTTGCAATTCTGGAGTTAGATAACTTTGGGATTGAAGTTCAATCACAAATTGCTCTGATTGATAAATTCTCGAAACTTGAATCTGGTGCCATCTAACTTCTCAGGTAGGACAATTCTTGGTTCTCTAATATTGGAAGGGCGTTCTACCATAGGAAAAAGGACATGGTTTGGTGTAGATGTTGAAGCTGCTCCAACCATTTCTATATCTTTACTTCATGCCAATCTTGTTGCTCCTTGTGGTGGTAAATTGAGTTGATGCATCGCAAGCATTAACTCCCTCAATTGCTCTTGCATTTGTGCCATCGCACTCTTCATTTCAACCAGTTCTACCATGATAACACTTAGAAAAGAGAAGATGTTTAATATCACTCAAAACAAATAGAAGAGAGGACTTGAGAACAAAGAAAATACTAAGGACAATATCAGTTTAGAAGAGGGTAATTCGCAACTTCTAATATGTTTATATCTTATCAAGAAAAAGGGGTAATATACTCTTAATCAAGATTAGACAAAGCTCTGATATTGTAGGTGTACTCTTGTCAATCTATCAAGGACAAGAACTGGAGGAAAAAGCAATTCAGACAAGTGAGCCTTCTTTCAAAGAAAGATAACAAAATATAAATAAATAAATATGATATTGAATGAGAATCTAGAATGGCTATTGCCAAAAGACAAGAAAACTAGAGACCCTTGAAACTAAACTAGAAGCAAGAAAGGAGTTGATAAGAGTGAAGAAGGCTTCACTCTTGTCTCTATATATACTATCTAACTAGGAGCTATGTAGCGACGTTCTATAGGACCTCAAATATGTGTTGACTTTGTAGGATACATGCCTTGACTTACAAGGCAAGTTTTTCTGCGTGTGGGCCACATAGTTAGCTTGATCTTCAAGCTAACAACATGTGAGGTAAGTGGCTAACTTGTTGACTACGTTTCTAATCCAAAAAGTCAATTAAAGACACCTATGAAGTCAAAGCAGTATCTATGAAGCTTTTAGGAAGCTTCCATATTAAATACTATAGAATTAATTTACTTTTACCTACTTTTACTTACTTCCACCTATTTGTATATGTAATTACTAGCTTACCTAAATATGTCCATGACACATACTTATTTTTATATATTTTGTTTCTTTTTTTTGAGTGAAGGCTCACTTGTTTGAATTGCTTTTTGATCGAGTTCTTCTCCTTGACATAAGATGCATTGATAAGATAATTTCATAGGGGATTAATGGAAAATATGAAGGACTTATTGTTGTCTATGCTAGATCTTTTAACTTTCAATGAAGCCATTAGTCAAGTTGTGAAATGTGATAATTATTTATTTCAACAACAACAAGATAAATATTCTTCAAGTACACCACATGTATATACGAGTTATTTTGCAGCTTCTTCACCATCTAATTTTAATGAGTAATTGGAAGCAATACATATGCAAATTGATACAATTTGTTCGAAACTTCTTTCTGAATAATAAAAAATTCGTCAAAAAAAACTTGGCCTATGCTTATTATAAGGAAAATCTAGCCATAAGATTAATAATTGTTCAAAGAAATGCCAGCATACATATTGAATGAGGAATTTGGCCACATCATCATCAATATTATAGAAAAACGAGGGTGTTCAGCACTAGTAGGTACCATGAGGTTGGATTCTTCATTATCACAATCAAAAAAGGTCCTGTACTATTTGTGAACCTTTCTTGTTGATTTACTATACTTATATGATTAAGAATTACAAAACTAGATTGTCATACATTACTTGACTCAGGAGCCTCTTCATCTTTTATTGACAAAGAATTTTCTAAATCACATAAAATCTGTACTGTCAAAAAACTTAGAGCAGTACATGTAGAAGCAATAGATGGTCGACCTTTATCCTCTGGAGACGTCACTCATGAAATAATTTCATTAGAAATAACCTTTAAAAATCATAGTAGCTAAGTAGTATTCAACGTCATTAAATCACCATCAAGTTCAGTCATTTTAGGACTCTTATGGCTTAAAAAATACAATCCACAGATAAAGTGGATATCACAAAAGTTAGAAATATCTCCAGTAGATCATAGAACCTTTAGATCTATGAAAAAGCTTCTAACATTCGACAAGCCAAAACTTAAACAACATTCATTTATAGGAGCTAGAGCATTTGTGAGAGTAGCCAAATAAAGTATTATGTATGCTTTCCATGAAAATCTACAATTGAAACCTCTAGTTGCTACAACAACAATTTCAAAGGTGTATAAGAATTTTGTACATATATTTGAAAAAAAAAATGCAGTTATCCTGCCAAAGCATTGCCCTTATGATTGAGCGATTGACCTTCAAGAAATTGCTCAACTATCGTTTGGACCAATCTATAATTTATTCTAGAATGAACTTGTAACTTTAAAAGAGTTGATTAATAAAAATCTGATTAAGAATTTTATTTAACATTTCAAGTCACTAGTTGATGCTTCAATATTATTTGTGAAGAAAAACGATAGATCCTTATGAATATGTAATGATTATCGTAGTCTTAATAAAATCATGATAAAGAATTAATATCCATTGTTGTTGATATGTGGACTTTTTGATCAACTTAGCTCAGTAAAGATCTTTACAAAGATTTATCTACAAAGAATATATAACTTGGTACGCATCAAGGAGGGAGATAAATGGAAGACAACATTCTCCACCATGTATAAATATTTTGAATACAATGTCATGTATTTTGGACTTACCAATGCTTCACCTATGTTCCTACACTTAATAAATGATATATTTCACGAGTTTCTTAATGACTTTGTTGTGATTTATTTGGATGATATTTTGATTTTCTCTTAGAATCCGGAAAACCACAAAAAAATATGTCCACCTTGTATTGGAAAAGCTACAAAGTGTTGGGTTATATGCAAAACTGGAGAAGTATATATTTCATGCACCTCAAGTCAAATTTGCTGGATATATTATTTCCATTAAAGGCCTTTTTATGGATCCAAAGAAGATATATGCAATCATTGATTGGATAAAGCTAAAAACTGTATGTGATGTCCAATGCTTTCTTGGATTTGTAAACTTCTACAGGATTTTTGTTAAGAATTACTCCAAGATTGTTACTCTACTTATGCACTTGACATGCCAAGACAAATAAGACTGGAGCTTCGAAGCAGAGAAAACGTTTTAAAGCTTTAAAGATGATTTTACAACAGCTCTAATTTTGATACATCTAAATTTCAACAAGCCTTATTTTATGGAGACCAATGCCTCAAATTTTGTATTGGCAGCAGTTTTATCACAATATGGAGAAGATGGCAAATTTCATCCAATTGCATTCTATTCTAATAATTTCTTAGTAGCAAAAATTAATTACAGAATCTACGATGAAGAATTACTTGCTATCATAGATTTTTTTCTATGAATAGCACTACTTTCTTGAATGCCCCTCTTATCAAGTAATTGTATATATAGATCACAAGAATCTTAAATATTTCATGTCAGGTCGAGTATTAAATCATCGTCAAGCACGTTGGAGTATATCTTTATCATAATTTGTCATTTGCATTATATATTGACTCAAGGGCCAACAAGAATTATCATATGCATTATCAAGATGTTCTTACTTTGAATCAAAAGAAGGCAAGGCAGCATATAATCAACAAGTAATCTTACTAAAACTTCAGCAATTTCATCTTTGAGCAATCAATGTATCAATGCATGTGGATTTATCATTTCTTGATCAGGTTTGTAATGCCACAAACATCGATCCTATTCTTTTTAATATCAAGCATTTAGCCAACAACCTTCTTGAAGAGTCTTCTAAATTCAAATATGAAGACAATCTCTTGTTCTTTGAAAAATATTTCTTCACTCTTGAAGGATCAACTTGACTGTGTGTTCTTCAAACATGCCTTGACTTCCTTGCAGCCAGACATTTAAGATTCAACAAGACTTTGGAACTTTTGTCTAGAGACTTTTGATGGCCATAATGTAGAAAGATATTAAAGGATTTGTACTATCATATGATACTTGTTTAATGTCAAAGAATCCTCGATATCTACTATATATACTTCTTCAATCCCTTTCTTTTCAAAGACAATTATAGTCATCTATGTCTATGGATTTCATTACAGATCTCTTATTATCAAACTTATTTGACACTATCTTTGTAGTTGATGATTAATTAACAAAGATGACATATTTTATACTTTGCAAGAAGTCAATTACTAGTGAAGAGATGACAAGTTTCTTTATTAATAATATCTATCATTACTACAAATTGCTAGACGATATTGTATTGGATCGTGGACCACAATTTATATCAAGGTTTTGGAAGGCACTTTTTAAGATTCTTAAGATTGATATCAATCTTTCTTCTGCCTTTTATCTTAAAACTAATGGCCAAGTGAAGCGGATCAACCAAATTCTTTAGCAATATTTGAGATGCACCATCAACTATCAACAAGATGATTAGACTTCCTACTTGTCATTGGCAAAGTTTGCATATAAAAATACAATCAATGTATCTACGCAGCAAATGCCATTCTATTCAAACTACGATCATCATTCAAAGTTGGATATAATAGAGCCTTCAAAGTCGATAAATCCAACAGTACAAGAGTTTGCTACAATGATGGTCGAACTTCAAGCAATTATGAAGACTCACCCAGAAAGGACTCAACAATATTATAAGCTACTCGGGGATGAATAGAGGAAGGAACATCCTCCATTTCAAGTTGGTGACAAAATATGGCTTCTTCAGCACAATATAAAAACCAATAGGCCATGTGATAAGTTGGACTATTGAAGATTGAGACCATTTGTGATTTAGAAATAAATTAATTATGTAATTTATTGCTTGGAGTTACCTTCATCTATGAAGATTTATTCAGTCTTTTATGTTTCACTTTTGAAAAGGTATAAAGAATCGAACATACTAGGTCGAAGAAAACCACCACTTCCTATGATTGAAATCAATCATCATATTGAAGTTGAGGTAGAAGAGGTATTAGATTCAAGGATAAGATATGGAAGGCTTGAATATCTGATCCATTGGTACACATATGATATCAACGATCGCACATGGAAACTAGTTGGCAACCTTATAAATACACACATGAAGATTCAAAGGTTCCATCAACGACATTCATCTAGACCAAAAGCAGTAAAATGAAGAACAGTTACTTAGTAAGATGGCTTCACCATAAAGATTTTTAGTTCTTGGCCTCATAAAGAAGGCAAAGAAGCAACCTCTAAAGAAATAGTTATAGTCAAATATTTAGAATAGTACAAGTCAGTAGTTTGAATTCACAACTATAGTCTGTTTATATTCTTTTGATCTTGTCTACTTTATATGATATAGATAGTCAAGAGATAGATGCCTTGTCAATCATACTATCTCAATCAAGTAGCTCATGGAGACAAATCCAAGATAAAGAATTATTTGAACCAAGAAGATGTCAAAAGATACCTAGTAATAGATCACTTGTAATTGTATTTGAAGTAGAACCTATCTATGAAGAACATCTAGAAAGATTGATTATAAGACAATTCCATATTGAAGATAGTGAAGTTCATGCTTGATCATGAGTAGAAGGCTTGGGGCACTATTCATGGCAACAAGGTCATATGAACAATTTACCTCGTAAAAAATGACTAGAATATATAGTGGATACTATGTAATAGATCTTTAACTTCTTATGCGTATATTAGCTTGCTGCAGCATTGCTTCTAAGAGACCTCAAAGTTAGAAGAGGAGGTGATATTATAGACATACAATTGAAGAAGATTCTAGACAGTTTCAAAAGGTTTTCAAAGGTTCTAGAAGATTCTAGAAGGTACCAATAGGTTCTAAGAAGGCTCTTAAAGATTCTAAGAGATTCTAAAAGGTTTCAAAAGGTTCCAATAGATTCTAAGAAAGTTCTAAGTCATAGGAGATGATTTAAAATATTGTTAAAGAAGGATCTTAGGCTTACTTTGTTCTCAAGCCTCATAAAAACTTCTTAAGAAGCTTTCTAGGACTTGGTACATGTAAGAGTCTAGGCTGAGGAGATCCTCAACCTCGACAACTCACTTCTTGTGATCTAACTACAACTTTCTTGCCTTATATTTTATTATTGTTTTGATGTCAAGCTAATTCTATTTTTTGGTATTGAATCCTTGTCTGGTATATGGTCCCTAAGACTTAAGGTACAAGAAGCCTATTAAATAGATCTTAAGGATATAATTTTGTACAAGCTTAGATCATGATATTTGATATTTTGGATATTCTTTTGTATCATGCTAGCATAATAATGCATTCAATGTAGCATCTCTCGAGCTATCATAGCCAATTCTACTAACTATGGCACATTGTCGTATTACGTATTTTCTTGTTTAGAAATGCACCAAGCACCTAATTGTTGACGATAAGGTTTTGTTTTACAAGTACCCAAGAAACTCTAACAGGTTTCACCCACATGAAAAGAATATAATCCAAATTGCAATTCAAAAGTGCCAAAAAAAACACTCTTCTTAGTAGCCTCAATTACACATAAATCTCAATTATCTTGTTACTTTCATATTTAACAAATTTAGATTTTTCTTATAAACTCCAATCCTAATTAAAGAGCTTTAACAAGTTATAACTTCTAATGTGACTGTCCACTTGATGTAAAATTTTGCATCCAATTGTCAATATAAGTCTTTTATATCCTCAAGAATTTTTAGTCCAATCAAAATTATAGATTGTAAAACAACCTCCAAAAATAATACTAATGTCACTTAATTGTCAACTTGAAAAGTGAAGCAAAAATCCCAGTAGTGATTTTTCCTTATTTAAAAATTAATTTTGATTCAAAATTGGTGTGCAATGTGATCTTTAAGTCCTTCAATACTATGTCAAATTTCACCTTGATCTGACTAGTAGATCTCTAGATATCATAGAAATCCTATGCAACTCCAAACTACTAACTTCTGAGATCCTCTTGTGCTTAAAACTAGATATCGCTAAACCACATCATTAGATTATCACAAAATATTGTAAACACTTAGCACACCCAATAATCCAAATAGTATCAAATTTTGAACTTATAGATGCTACACCAATTATAAAAACTAGCCAAAATTGCTAGCTATAGGTATATTATAAAAAAATCCAAATGACCAATATAAATCCTGGTTTTCAACACCAATTACTAAGTTTTCAAAAATTATACAAAAATAATTCTTATGCCTTGGGGAAGAGCTTCAAGTTAGCTCTCAAATTCTAATTTTTAATCTTTGAATGAATCTTTAATTTTTCCTAGCCTGTCATTTTAGTGACCAGATGTCAAGGACAAGAACTCGATGAAAAAATAGTTCAGACAAGTAAGCCTTCACTCAAAGAAAAGTAACAAAATATGAATAATAAGTATGTATATTAAAAAGAGAAGCTAGAATGGCTATTGCCAAAAGACAAGAAAACTAGAGACCCTTGAAACTAGACTAGAAGCCACAAAGGAGTTGACAAGAGTGAAGAAGCCTTCACTCTTGTCTCTATATATACTATCTAACTAGGGGCTACGTGGCGACGTTCTATAGGACCTCCAATATGTGTTGACTTTGTAGGACACATGCCTTGACTTACAAGGCAAGTTTTTCTACGTGTGGGCCACATAGTTAGCTTGATCTTCAAGCTAACAACATGTGTGGCACCTGGCCAACTTGTTGACCACGTTTCTAATCCAAAAAGTCAATTAAAGACACCTATGAAGTCAAAGCAGCGTCTACGAAGTTTCTAGGAAGCTTCTATATTAAATAATATAGAATTAACTTACTTTTATCTACTTTTACTTACTTCTACCTATTTGTATATGAAATTATTAGCTTACATGATTATGGCCGTGACATTACCTCCCCTTCTAGAGACGAGTTCCACGAGGAGCGTTCATCATATGTTGAGAAAATCTATGATGCGACGAATTGTATTCGCCACATACTCTGATCTCTGTTCTCTTCGAAGATGATTGATAGGGCCTCTCAACCATCGGTAGTGTCCCATACCAGGGCGGGAAGACCACCCAATTATTTGATCATTGTTGAGGCCTTCGTAACTTCCTTCGAATAGAATATTTGGAACACCATCAGGAGTTGTTCTTACCTCTAGCAAAATCACCAAACATCGAGAGTCCCTTCCCAAATCGTGATACCAAACGCGTTGTATCTCACCATCTATTCGAGGAAGAACATGTCGTTCTTGAAGATCTTCATCTCGATTGCGTCGTCTTGAAGGTTGTGACAATCGTAATGTCTCGTCTGGCAAGTCAGCAAACGAAGGTTCTTGAGTTGAATCCCCTGGTTGTTGGCTCTCCATCTAATTTGCATCACAAATGCAAAGAAGTTACAAACAAGGATAGGAAATTGAATGTTATCTTGCCTCAATCTTGTCTCTTTATAAAAGAGATTTTCATCTTGGTTTTGATGGATGTTGTTGATGAAAAACTTTGACTTTAGTTGATGCATTTGCTAGATTCCTGGATGGCTCCCATGTGCGTTCACTAATATCATATCCGCGCCAATGAACAAGATATTCCAGCTTATTTCGGCGTAGCCTTGAGTCTAATATCTCTTCCACCTCAAATTCTTCATTATTATCTACTTCTATAGGAGGCGGTGGCATTTGTCTTCTTCCTTGTATATTCAGTGTCTTATATGGTTCAAGAAGAGACACGTGGAATACAGGATGGATCTTCATTGACTCCGGTAGATGTAACCGATATGCAACTGGGTTGATCTGTTCAGAAACAGAAAAGGGGCCAAGCCTACGATAGTCCAACTTGTCACAAGGTCGAGTAGTCTTGATATTGCGACGAAGTAGCCATACCTTATCACCCACGTTGAGTTGTGGTTGCTCCTTACGATATAGATCTGCATTTATCTTTTGTCGTTCTTGAGCTTCGTTCAATTGCGTCTTCATTATTGCATGTAACTCTGACAACCGATTTTCCATATCTTCTGCTGCAGGATTATCAACTTTTGAAAAATCAAAAGTATCAAGTCGTGGATGATAGCCATAATTGGCAAAGAAAGGTGTTTGTTGCTTGGAAGAATGTACCATATTATTATAAGCAAACTCTGCCAATGGCAGAAGGGTTGTCCAATCATCTTGTTGGTAGTTGATAGTACACCTTAAATATTGCTCCAAGACTTGGTTTACGCGCTCTGTTTGTCCATCAGTTTGAGGATGGAAAGCCGAAGATAGCTTTATGTCCACTTTTAAAATCTTGAAAAGGGTCCTCCAAAATCTTGACACAAATTGAGTTCCCCTATCTGATATGATATCTTTAGGTAATCCGTGATAGCGATAGATATTATCAATGAAAAGCTTAGCTGTTTCTTCACCTGTGATAGATTTTGTACATGGCACAAAATGTGCCATCTTGGTGAAACGATCTACTATCACAAATATAGAATCATAAGATCTTGAGCTTGGAAGATCTGTGATGAAATCCATAGAAATAGAAGACCATGGTTGTTCTGGTATAGGTAATGGCTGAAGAAGTCCGTAAGGTCGATGACGAGGAATTTTTGATCTTGAACAAATATCACATGATTGTACAAAGTCTTTGACTGACTTCCACATTTGTGGCCACCAAAAATCTCTTGATATGAGTTCCAAAGTCTTATTATATCCAAAGTGCCCTGCTGCTGGAAAGTCATGACGTGCTTGAAGAACACGTAAACGTGCTTCTCCTTTTGGAACATATAGGCGTCCTTCAAAATATAATAGATTATTCTTGAACTCAAACTTAGAAGGATCATGAGACTAAGAAGAATTATTCTCGATATCATAAACAAGAGGGTCTAAGGACATACTGGACTGGATTTGCTTGAGAAAAGTTGAATCAACAGTCAATGTTGATTTCATTGCTCGGAGATGAAATTGCTCCGGTTTCAAGAGGACCGTTCTTTGTTGCTCAAAAGCTGCATCTCCTTCTTTTGGTGCAAAATAAGAACGTCTAGATAGGGCATCGGACAAACCTTGTTGTTTTCCTGGCCGATAAGTGATAATGAACTCGAATCTTGACAAAGACATACTCTAACGAGCTTGATGACGATTCAACACGCGTGCTGACATGAAATACTCGAGGTTCTTGTGATTTGTATACACAGTGACTGGACTAGAAGCGCCTTCTAGATAATGATGCCATTCTTGAAAGGAATCCACGATCGCAAGAAGTTCTTTATCGTGGATCTCATAATTGATCTCGGCTGCTGAGAATTTTCTTGAATGAAAAGCTATCGGATGAAGTTTGTCATCTGTTCCCATTTGTGATAAAACTGCACCCAAGGCAAAATCTGATGCATCTGTTTCCATAAAAAATGCCTTAGAAAAGTCAACACGATATAAGACTAGTGCAGAGACAAACGATGTCTTCAAGGCTTCAAATGCTGCTTCCGCTTCTTGATTCCATTGGAATTTATCTTTACTAGTCAAGCGTGTAAGTGGAGCTGCAACTCGTGATAAATCTTTGATGAAGATCCGATAGTAATTGGCAAATCCCAAGAAACATTGGACATCTCTTATTGTCCTTGGAATCCTCCAATCCATTCGAGGGTTATATTTTTCTAGCCAGGATAAACCTAAAATAACTGTATTGGACGGGGATTTAATTATGTTAAAAGCTATGTAGCTATCATGACCGTCTATTGTTACTTTTATAGGATGAGTTTCATGAGTGACATCTCCAGAAGACAAGGGACGACCATCTATGACTTCTACATGTACTGGTTTAGGTTTCTGTACAAAGGGTATTTTACGACTTTTAACAAATTGTTCATCTAAAAAACATGCTGAGGCTCCCGAATCTAATAAAACAGAGGCTTTGTAATTCTTAGGTCCTAAATATAAGTCTATTATTAAACAAGGAGAGGGTTCTGAGGAGAGGATAGGACCTTCATTAGGAATTGTACAAGGTTTCAGCTGCACGGTCCCTATTGTAGCTGGACGAATCGGTTTTCGGACATGTTGTCTTCTTTGACCGTCGTACCCCTCATTTTATAGTTGCGTCGTTTCTTTGGACAATGTTGAGCAGTGTGCTTAGGTTCTCCGCAATATAAACATAATCCTTCTTGACGACGACGAATCTTTTCTTACTCAGTTAGGGGTTTAAAACGTACCGCGTCAATTTGCATGTCTTCTACTTTCGAATGTACGTTTGGCAAAGATGTTGATGTTGCCATTGAGTAATAATGTTGAGGTTCCCGTGAATGATTCTCGGATCGAAATTCAAAAAGTCGATTATCACATTTTACCGCAAAATCGATTGCTTGACTCAAAGTTTGAGGATAATGTAAGTTGAGCATCAATTTCTTTACTTCGTATTGCAATCCATAAAGAAATTGACTGATGAGTGCAGCATCATCCCACTTGATGTCAATTACAAGTTGTCGAAATTGTGAAGCATACACTGTTACTGAGCCATTTCTTTGTTGCAGAATTCGGATCTTATTTGTTGCAACACGAGTTGCATCGTGTTCACCATACATAGATCGAAACTCTGCCAAAAAAGCTTCCAAATTGTCTAATATTGGATTTTGTTGTTCAAGAAAAGACGAAAACCACGATAATACAGAACCAGAAAGTAGAGTGCCAATAAACCTGACTTGTGATCCTGGAGTTGGATAGCTTTGCGGTTGAAGTTCAATTGCCAATTGTACTTGATTGATGAACCCTCGAAACTTTGATCTCGTACCATCAAATTTCTCGGGTAAGACAATTCTTGGTTCTCTAGTGCTTATAGGATGTTGTATAATTGGAGAAGGAACGTGATTTGTTGTAGATGTTGAAGCAGCTCCGATCATCTCTATATCCCCACTTTCTGCTATTCTTGTTCTTTCATGTGTTGGTGAATTGAGTTGATGCATCGCAAGCATTAACTCCCTCATTTGCTCTTGCATTTGTGCCATTGCACTCTTCATTTCAACAAGCTCTGCCATGATAATACTTAGAAGAGAGAAGATGTCTAATATCGCTCAAGACAAATAGAAGAGAGGACTTGCGGACAAAGAAAATACTAAGGACAATATCAATTTAGAAGAGGATAATCCGCAAACTTCTAATACGCTTATGCTTTGTCAAGAGAAAGGGATAATCCACTCTTACTCAAGAAAAACAAAGCTCTGATATTGTAAGTGCACTCTTGTCAATCTGTAAAGGACAAGAACTCGATGAAAAAATAGTTCAGACAAGTAAGCCTTCACTCAAAGAAAAGTAACAAAATATGAATAATAAGTATGTATATTAAAAAGAGAAACTAGAATGGCTATTGCCAAAAGACAAGAAAATTAGAGACCCTTGAAACTAGACTAGAAGCAAGAAAGGAATTGACAAGAGTGAAGAAGCCTTCATTCTTGTCTCTATATATACTATCTAACTAGGGGCTACGTGGCGACGTTCTATAGGACCTCCAATATGTGTTGACTTTGTAGGACACATGCCTTGACTTACAAGGCAAGTTTTTCTACGTGTGGGCCACATAGTTAGCTTCATCTTTAAGCTAGCAACATGTGTGGCACATGGCCAACTTGTTGACCACGTTTTTAATCCAAAAGATCAATTAAAGACACCTATGAAGTCAAAGCAGCGTCTAAGAAGTTTCTAGGAAGCTTTTATATTAAATATTATAGAATTAACTTATTTTTATCTACTTTTACTTACTTCTACCTATTTGTATATGTAATTATTAGCTTACATGATTATGGCCGTGACACTAGAGGTCTGATTTTGACAATGTCTCACAAATGGTCAACCTTTGGATATCAATCTAATCTATCCTAAGGATTTTTTAACCGAATCTTATCCTGAACTTGACCCTTATATGTAATATATCAACTGTTTACCTCTTCTACTCTAATTATAATAATTTATGGCCTTTCTAAGGTTAAAAAAAGTTTCTATATCCTAGAAGGTAAAAATACTAATATTTATCTATTTGCTATTAAGACAAGAAAATAGGCTAAGAAGCTTTTATAAAAGCCTTATTAAAATATTTTGAATTCTTTTTTATCTAATATAATAGAATATTAATTAAAAAATCATTCTTAGTCATATTTTCATCATATAATCGTGTCACAACACGACATCCACCCCCTCTTAACATGTCCATCTTCTGGTATGTGCCAAATGAACTTTATGCCATAATTGACGTCACACCATCTCTTAATTTTCTTCAATAAATATTTCATATCTATTTTTATGATCTTCTTGAATACAAATGTCCTCTTCAAAAATATTAATATCTTCAACATGAATGTTTATATTGATTTCTCTATCTCGTCTTTTAAAAAACTTCACTTGCTTCTCAGCAATAGGTATCTTCAACCTCATACCATTCAATTCTTTTAATGAATATGTGGCATTATCATGAACCGTTACTACCACATATTATCCAAACTAACATTTTAAAAATTTCCATAAAGCGTTATGTTGGTTATCTAAACCAATGTCATAAACAAGTACCCAATCACCTTTTTCAATTGCTCTAGGCCTCAATCGATGTTGCTTATCAAATTGAGTCTTATTTCCTAACCTTACCTTTTTAAACCTTTTTAATGCTAATTCGACATCTTTTGATCCTTGTTCAAGTTGCCAAATTCTAATAGCTAATAATTCCTTCTTTGTCAATCCATTTTTCTATGGTAGTATAATCTAAGTTGGCACATGTTCTTCAATTGGCGTCATTGATTTTTGACCTGTCATAAGTTCCACTAGCATATATCTGGTCATTAAACTATATGTTGTTCAATCAGCCCATAATGTATAAAGTAAAAGTCAAGGCCATTCTTTCACTCTTCCATTACAAGCTTTAATTAAGGCTTTTACAATCAGTGGATGTCCACGTTCACTCTTTGTATTCCCCTCTAGATTATAAGTAATAATCAATGATAATTTAACTCCATATCTCTTAAAAAACTCATAAGCTTCATGTGCATCTAATTCTCCATAATTTGCAATAATCTTTTTCACACATCCATAGCGACAAATAACATCTTCAAATAAAAACCTGCAAATTCCCTCTGTGGACTTTGTTCTTAGTGCCTTACCTTCTGCTTCGTTTGATAAATCTTCATGAGCCAAAACTAAATACTTCATTTACCATAGTCCCATCAGCATAACAATCAACTCCACAACCATTTTAAAATGAATAGTCAAAGGATATGTCAGATGTAACCCATCTCGATGTCGTATTATTGAATACATCTGATAAGTTACACAAGATTCTATAAATAAATTTACATCTTGATACATATTCTTCCACCAATATCATTCCAATTCCTTTCTTTGGTCTCTTCTATAAGAACCTCTCTTGAAACAAAACTCTATAAGCCTTTTTTTTATTTGATTAAATTTTTCTATTGACCAATTCTCTTGTTTAGTCAAGGTATTCAAATAAAGACCAATTTTTAATAATTCTCCTTCATAAAGCTCTTCAAAAAATATCTAGTCTTTCTTATTAAGATTTGATAGTGAATAAAATTTTGTTCCAACATCATCAATATCTTCAACCATCTTGTCTTCTCTTTCATATTTTACTTAAGATAACATATCTACTACCGGATTATCTTTTCCTATAACATGTTTTAATTTTGGATTTAATGATTTGATATAAGCAATCAATTTCAACATTACAATATCTAGTATTATACAATTGATAATCATTCCAAGTAAAGGCAAATAATCCATTTCAATTACCACCATAGCTCCAATCAAATAACCCTTTTTAGCTTTCATAGCTAAAACAACTCTCCATAGTTCTCTTTTCACCTGTGAATATTGTAGAATAAGTAGTTATTTGTTGAATTGTAGATACTTAGTTCATAGTGTAAACAGGGATAGATGACTGTTGAAAAGGTAGTTCAGTAGGTAAAATGGATGAATAGTTAGGAAAAGCAGTTTTCATTAGAGATGTAGCAGTTGGTATCTCGTGGTAGCATAAGGAGGATGGGAGAGAGGAAGTAGGGGCCATTACTGTGATAGTGTGAGCCGGGGTAAGCTTGGTGCTACCTCTTTTCTTTTGTTGTTATGTTCTTTGAAATAAGAGTATTGAGAGTTTCTGAATATTGTGAAGTGAATCATGGAATGAAAGTGTGAATGGAATTATATGTATTGAATGAGAAGAAGAGAGATTGAATGCTGAAATCTGAATGTAGTTCAGCAGAGAGAATGAGTCTGTGTTTGTGTGAAACACTGTAATGTGAAGGCAGTTAATGGTGAAGAACTCCAGAATTTGGATTATAGTATGATTATGTCCTGTCATTTAGGATAGTGCGGGATTACATGTTGTTGTTATCAGTGATGGTGGAGTATTATTAGGAAGTGGAAAGCATTGTAGTGTTTCCTGGATGTTTTAAGTAGTGCGGAATACAGTTAATTGTGTGACCCTAACGTGTAAGCTCATGCGGTATTCTTTCCCTGTGTTCGAATTCCCCTATACAGGTTTACTCTGATTAGATAAGTTAGAGTAAGTAAAACGACAATCACATTTTGGCGCCGCTGCCGGGGAAATTGATAATAGCATGGAGTGTTAGGTTTTAACTGCCGGTTGAAGTAGATGGGAAATAGGTAGCAGTCGCAGAAGAATATAATGAAAGAGTATGGTTATTAAGAATGAGAACTTAATAGTAAAGAAAATACGGCAGTCAAGAGAAAGAATAGAGAGATCGCAAGCAAGAAATTTGTTGCGAAACGAGCAACAAAGAAAGTTAAAAAGGAATCATAGACAAAGCTGGATTAAGCCATGGTTGCATGCCTGTCATCATATTCGAGCATACCCAGAAGCTAATCGACATCTAATATTTCAGAAGTATATACCGTTAGAGAAATTGCCAAGAGCACTTGCTGAAAATTTGATCAATAGGCCAGGGTTTCTTCTGAGACCGTTAACTGAGAGTGGGGGAATCACAGAAGAGTTGGGTACTCCATTGGGTACGTTTCCAATAGCGGAAACTGCCGATTCCGTCAAAACTGGTTCCATAGAGTGGCATAAATTATTGGTCAATAAGGGCCAATTCAGTGTGTTTCAAAATCCGTCATTCTCACCTCCTATTCAACCAATAAACTTGTTCAAGGATAATAATAGCAAATTGAGCAGGGTAGAAAGTTCGGAAAATATATTTAGGAGAGACGCAGACTATATTAACAAACGATTAAGTGTCACATTGTCAAATTCAATGACGACGGGAGGTCCAGCGGTTCCCATAGCAGTACAAATGGGTACTGTGAGTGATCGCACAACTAGCGTGGCTCCATTACCTACCTTTAGGGGTTTTTCGGGTGCGGATCCAGATCAACATTTGTCGCAGTTTTTGACAGCATGTGTCGCCAATAATAGAAAAACCGAGGATATTTGGTTACGATGGTTGCCAGCAACCTTAAAGGATACGGCGTTTGAATGGTATAACCGTCAACCAGTTGGTCAATTTTCGAACTGGGAAGCATTGAAGAATGCATTTTTGACCCGTTTTCGACCAATTGGTTTTGAAGACCGTCTTCGAGGAAGGTTAATGAACAGCAAAATGATCCTAGGAGAGGCGGTGGAATCGTTCTATGGCCGAGTGGCTGATATACTTAGTAAGTGGCCGAACCACCAAATGCCGGAGGCATTTATATTATCTATATTAATAAATGGTTTGCACCCACCAGAGCTAAAAATGTTTGTAAAAGAAGCTCAACCAGTTACGATATCTGCATCCCTTGATAGAGCCAAGGTTTGGGAGGAATGCCATTATGATCAGTTTTTAACTGCGTGTGCCATGATGATACCAGTTCATAGCAATTATCAATATCCGGCTTTGAACGGATCAGTGGGTAGTTATCCACAGATGATCGAAACAGTTGCCCAGTCAAGTGCCAATACTCAGGGGCCAGTTAATGTTACCCCATTGCAAGCTTTACCACCGCAAGTAACAACAGCGTATGCCCCATATTTTCCATATCAAACACACGAGTCAACTTTGGCGGAAAAATAAATAATATCAGCTTCAAAAGATTCCAATGAAGCCTTGTTATTGAACTTGACGAAGAAAATGGAGGAAATGGCCGTTAATATGGCCAAAGATAAGGAGAAGAGGCAAAAGCCAACCAATACTAGGACCAATGTATGGTGCAGTAATTGTCAGGGCCACGGTCATTTGGTAACGGAATGCCCGTCACCTTCACAAGTGTTGGGTAAATGTACATTTTGTGGAGGCAAGCACTTAACCGCTAATTGTTGGAATTTGCAAAGACAACAACAATTCAGTAATCCGACCATGATTCCACCAACTCCATGGGATGTCAATCAAGTTCAAACAGGAAATATGTTTGGATGGCATGGAAATCGATCTAACCGACAAAATCGAGCAGTCAATCATTTTCAGAATTCCACTTATAGTGAGGGGTTTGTATCAAATCCTCGGAACTATGGTAAGGAGCAGCGTGGGTATCAGCCATATGTTCCATCGATGCCATTGAACCAAGTACAACCGGGACAACCAGGATCGTTTTCTCAACCTACATGGAACAAACCTAGTAGGTATATATCGGTGGAGACACCCAATATGCCTGATGGGGGTGCAAAAAGGCCATTGCGTTGTTTCCGTTGTAGACAGATTGGTCATTATGCCAATGAATGTCCCAATCCAAGAGCCAGTGACGATTATGCCCCAGTTTGTGGGAATTGCAAGCAGTCAGGGCATACGTATCAGCAATGTAATGCTCCATTCAATTTCAATAATCGGGATCAGCAGATCCACAGTCCAGGAAAAATGGAGGGAATAAATCGAGGACCTCAAGACTCTCCAGTAAATCGGGTGGAATGTGTCCATACCGTTCTTACTAGGAGCCAGCAAAAAGGGAAAGGCCCAATTAAACATTTGGAAGATCCTAAAGCAAAGGGCCAATCACACCCAATTACGGACCAATCCCATTCAGGCCCGGAAACTGGGAAAGTCTTGAGCCCTGATTTGGTTGCGAAGCCCAATGAGGTCCCAATTACGGAGTCTTCAGTTCCGTCTCGAACCGGTCTGTTCCCACCGCAGTTCCAAGAAGCATCATACCCGTTGAAAGATTCCCTTGGGAAAGGAAGTCCCAAGGAAGCTCAATCTGCTGTTCCAATTCCAAGTCCAGGGCGGCAGAATAATTTACCTCACGGAGTTAAGCTCAAACCCATGAAACGGAAGAGGGCATTGGGAATTACCCTAAATATGGAACCCTATGACATTTTAAAGGATTTGGACGCTATTCGGCCTTCAATCTCTATGAAGCAACTTCTAGCAGTCGCACCAGAGTATCGTTCCACCTTGAATTCATCCCTAACAAGACATCGGCATCGTAATATGGAAGTTTGTGAAGTTAGTTTGAACCCTGATCCAGGTGCACCAACCATTGATGTTTCGATTGATGGTGTTCGGATCTCTGGCGTCCAGGTAGATGGAGGTTCCAGCGTCAATTTAATGAACGCTGATACAATGGATGCTTTAGGTCTGGAACAATTAGTCCCCACGACATTGGTATTACGGATGGCAGATCATAGCCGAGTTAAGCCAATGGGTATTTTACGGAGTGTTCAAACTATAATTGCAGGTATTGCCTATGAAATTGACTACATTGTCTTTCGCTTACAACGTTCGACTTTATCGTACCCTATTTTATTGGGACGACCCTGGCTGTATCAAGCGAAGGCCAAGAACGATTGGGGTCGAGGTACTTTGACAATTGGTAAGGGCGTAGATAAAATGGTGTTACAAATGTACCCAGTACGCTATCACGGGGAGTCTCAGTTGCCAGTATCTGAATTGACGTCGGACGAAGGGCTTAGCTCCGATGATGACACAGAAGTACCGAGTACGGAGGCCAATGTGGAGGCAGCACAGCACCCTGAGGTGGTGTACCAATGTGGAGGTCCGGGGGAGTACTTGATATACCCGAAGGATTCGGAAAACTCTGCTTATGTAAGTATTGACTGGAAACCTGGGTACGATGTGCACCATGTTAGTGCCCTCGAGACGGGATTCATTACTTCGCATATGTCGGACATACCGAGTAACTTTAAATCACTGCGGGAATTGAAACAGAATATTGTTGCTGACTCTGTATGTCAAACTATTAACTTAGCGACCACGGCCGAACCTCGACTAATTAAAGTCTACGAAGGTATTAAGGAACAAGAGTTGACCTGTTGGACAGATTTTTTCTTACATCATAAATCCGCTTTTGCTTGGACTTATAATGATCTACAAGGTATCCCCGCTGATGTCTGTGAACATCGTATCATATTGGAAGAAAACGCTAAACCGGTACGCCAGAGGCAACATCGCCTTAATCCTAAATATTCCCTTATGGTGAAGGAAGAATTGGACAAGCTTCTTGCGGTGGGTTTCATTTACCCGGTACCGAATAGTGAGTGGGTTTCTCCAATTGTGATGGTGCCGAAAAAGAACGAAAAAATCCGAATTTGTCAAGATTTCCGAAAACTTAATGCAGCCACCAAGAAAGATTACTTTCCGTTACCATTCACGGATAGTATATTGGACGCCGTCGCCGGTCACGAATGCTATTCGTTTCTCGATGGTTTCTCCGGGTGTAATCAAGTTCAAATTGCAAAAGAAGACCAGCTCAAGACAACCTTTACTACGGATTGGGGCACATTTGCTTATCGCGTGATGCCTTTCGGGTTATATAACGCCCCAGCCACGTTCCAACGCGTGATGACTTAGGCTTTTCAAGATTATCTCCGACTGTTTATGGAGATCTTTTTAGATGACTTTTCTACATTCAGTACCAAACAACATCATCTTCATTGTTTAGGCAAATGTTTGGCTCAGTGTGCCAAATTTGGAATATCGTTGAATTCGGAGAAGTGCCAATTTGGTGTTCCGTCCGGAAAATTATTGGGCCATATTGTTTCCAGTCGTGGTATTGCTACAGATCCTGACAAAGTGCAGCATATCATGAACTTGCCCAGACCGGAGACAATCTCCGGTGTTCGAGGGTTCGTTGGTCATGTCAGTTATTATCGACGATTTATAAGTTCGTTTGCGGTTATTTGTCAACCTTTAACGAACTTACTGAAGAAACCTCCGTTCGATGGTACTAGTCCCCTCTGGACCAAGGAGTGTACCGTAGCCTTCGAGGTCTTAAAGTCAAAATTGGTCTCTGCACCAATATTGGTGGCTCCTTGTTGGACAAAGCCATTTCATGTGTATGTTGATGCATCCAATGCTGCTATTGGCTCGGTGTTAAGCCAGAAGGATGATAAAGGATTCGATCATCCAATATATTATGCCAGTCGACAATTAGTGGCTGCCGAACGCAACTATACTACTACTGAACGAGAGGCGTTGGGTATGATATACTCGATTAAAAAATTTCGGCACTATTTGCTTGGGTATCCGTTTGTATTTTATGTGGATCATGATGCCCTCAAATATCTGATTAATAAGCCTCAATTGAGTGGGCACATTGCTCGCTGGGTCTTACTCCTCCAGGAGTTCAATTTTACGGTGGTTGTCAGACCTGGAAAGCAACATGCGAACGCAGATCATTTATCCCGATTGTCTAATATTCTCGGCAACGAGTCTGTTCCCGATGATCTTCCCGACGCCGCATTATTTGTGGTGGATGTGATATCCCTCGAGTATAGCGAAATTATTCAGTTTCTGACCTTCCATACTTTTCCGCCGACTTTCACGGACAAGCTTAAGAAGCGCTTTATTCTGAAGAGTGCCCCATACACGATGATTCGTGATGCTTTGTATAAACAAGGACGCGATGGTCTTTTATGGCGCTGTATCTTTCCCAGTGAAGTACAGTCGATACTTACAAATTGTCATTTGGATAGTTGTGGTGGTCATTTCGCGGGAGACAGCACTGCCCGCAAGGCTTTAATGGCCGGATATTGGTGGCCCACAATGTTTTCTGATGCCCACCAGTTCGTTCGCCGTTGTGATCCTTGTCAACGAATTGGTCGACCTACGGGTACTTCCGCCATGCCGTTAGTCCCTATCTTGGCCCAGGCTCCGTTTGAAAAATGGGGTATTGATTTTGTTGGTCCCATTGCACCAGCGTCAAAACCTGGTCAAAAGCGGTTTTTCTTAGTCGCCACCGATTATGTCACCAAATGGGCAGAGGCAATTGCTACCCGCACCGATAATGCCAGTACGGTGGCAACTTTTCTGTATGAGAATATTATCACTCGCTTTGGGTGTCCCAAGGAATTGGTCAGCGATCGAGGCACCCATTTCATCAATGCTACCATCGCCGCCTTGACGACCACATATGAGATCAAGCATCGTAAGACCACTCCCTACCATCCTGGTGCCAATGGGCAAACGGAAAAGACCAACGGCATTTTGTACAAAGTCTTGACTAAGACAATTTCAGGGGCCGGTACTGATTGGGAGACCAAACTCTTTGCAGCTTTGTGGGCTTATCGTACCGCCTATAAGGTAACTACCCACTCTACTCCGTTCCAATTAGTTTACGGTCAAGAAGCAATTTTACCTATCGAATTGGAGGTTCCCAGTTTACGAATTGCCTTAGACGAACGCCTCAGTGACACTGAGTCATTACACTCTCGGTTGATGAAATTGGAGGAATTGGATGAAATACGGGCTGTCGCTCTATTCCACATGGAAGCCACTCAAAAACGGAGGAAGAGTTACTATAATAGTAAACTGCGGCCGAAGTGTTTTATGCCCAATGATTTGGTATTGCTGTATGACAACCGATTCAACCATTTTCTGGGAAAATTTCAAGTTCGCTAGCATGGGCCATATCGCGTAATTGAAGGATTTTCCAATGGGTCTGTTCAATTGGAGGATTTCACGGGCCATCGTTTCAGTACCCGCATTAATGGAAATCGTTTACGGTTATATAATACCTAAAACCCGGGACGGGTTTTATTTCATTTGAGGGGAGGGGACTTCGAATGGACTCAGGAGGGACCTAATTATGGTATAAGATGTAGAGGCGGCTACAAGGATATGTAGTAATCACTATTATGTCAGATGCGAAGGAAGTGAGAAATGGACAGTATGGGTACCATGTTGTCGCTCTCATCACTAGGTAATAGAATAGGAGTGGGGCTCCTACTAAGGGTTATTCTGTGGTGTTATATTATGTTGTTGCTTATTTGTGTCTCATTTTAGTGTTTCGGGCAGACTGGAGAGTGGCATTGACGGTTAGGACCTGTAAGCGTTTGAGTCATGGCGATTGAAAGTACCAAGAGAGCTGTAGACAGAGATGAAAGTGGCCGGAATGTGAGAGCTAAACGCACAACAAAACCACCGGCTGTGATAATCGTTACCAATATGGAGCCGATGAAGTTAGAAATCTGTTGGACGCAGAGAAAAATAAGGGATTTTCGGACTGCGAAGCTGTTCCAGTTTTTGCACCATTCAGAGCGTTTACCATCAATCAATGTGTCATTAGTGGAAGAATACATTGAGAATTATGACCCCGAGGATGGATCGAGTGTCGTTCAAGGGCGAATTATTGGGATTGATGAAACAATCCTGGAAAAGGTGTTGTTTCTTCCCATTGGAGAGATGGCAGTTGGGACTGATGAGTCAGGCGATTTCAGCCGAGGTAGATATTTCAAGGGAGGAATGGCATCCTTTGAAAGGAGCCAAGGATGGCGGACTCAAGAGGCGATTACACCAGAATATGTAGAATGGTTGCGGTTCGTGCTGAGGCGGTTAGGATTGTACCGACACCCCACATATGTGTCAAAACGATTATTGTATGCAGCAGTAGGGGCGTTTGAGGGAATAGTGTTCAACTGGGCGGCTTACGTAGCTACTCGTATTCATGCGGAGATAGGAGCCAAGTTCAAATTGGGGAAGTTCACATCCTTGCTTTGTTCAAATTATGTGTATGCTGTCATCGCGCACACATTGCGTCAACCACCGTCAGAAGAGGAAAACCCTATACCAGTGTCAGCACCTTTGCAGAGAGAACGAAATTTGTTGGCACAGAATCACAATGTAGCGGATGTAATACACGAAATTGGAGAATCAAGTCGTACAGTGGTCTAAGGGGTAGCTCCGGTTATCGAAGCGAGACGGGTTCCAAGTGGTCTTGCGGTGGAAGAGGAGAATCAAGTCCCATTATTGATAGATATCAACCAGTTGGCGTTTCCAGAGGGTCGATTCCCTGAAGGAGTATCTCTTAAAAATGCCGTATTGAAGCACATTTCGCAAATACATTGTATGGTACGAGCATTGGATGTCGAAGACAGAAGTAAACGGGATTGGGAGGACAGTAAAAAAAGGATATCGGATCAAAATCAAAAAATCAGGGAGCAAGAACTGAGGATTCAAGAAATTGAAGAAGTCAAGTTGGTCCTGGAGCGGAAATTGGTTCTCCAATATGAGGCTTGGACAAAGGAAAAAGAACAGATTTCACGGATTGTGGAAGGACAACGGGACGAATTGATTCAGAATAGGAAGTCATGGGATTTGGAACGGGAGAAGTTCAAATGCCAGTTGCAAGCGGAAGTGGACAAGACAGAGTTATTGGCGACAGAGAAAGCGTTATTGTGTGACCAATTGAGATGTGAAACGGGGAAAATGAGGTCTGAAATTGAAGTTTTACAAAATGAGGTGTCAAAACTGACGGAAGAGTTAACTGTGAGGAGCCAATCTCAAGTGTCGATTAAAGATGTCCCAGAAGGGATGAGTCCGCAGCAACATCAGCTAGAACTTCGCGATGCCCAGATCCTGAAACTGGAAGCTCAGATCCGTGAATTGGGAGAATACAATGAAGATCTTTCAGCCCAGTTGAGAAAGGAGTCGCTTGAAATATTGGAAGAGGATGAAGACGTACCACTAGAGCCAGAATCGGTGGAACCAATAATGGATAATGTAGTAATTGATCAATTGGATATATCAAATAAATAGAAATTTTGGAGAAGTTTTTTTTTTTAGTTATGTATCGGTTCTATGTTTGCGAGGACGCTGCACAGATGGGAGTGGGGCTATGTAGAATAAGTAGTTATTTGTTGAATTGTAGATACTTAGTTCATAGTGTAAACAGGGATAGATGACTGTTGAAAAGGTAGTTCAGTAGGTAAAATGGATGAATAGTTAGGAAAAGCAGTTTTCATTAGAGATGTAGCAGTTGGTATCTCGTGGTAGCATAAGGAAGATGGGAGAGAGGAAGTAGGGGCCATTACTGTGATAGTGTGAGCCGGGGTAAGCTTGGTGCTACCTCTTTTCTTTTGTTGTTATGTTCTTTGAAATAAGAGTATTGAGAGTTTCTGAATATTGTGAAGTGAATCATGGAATGAAAGTGTGAATGGAATTATATGTATTGAATGAGAAGAAGAGAGATTGAATGCTGAAATCTGAATATAGTTCAGCAGAGAGAATGAGTCTGTGTTTGTGTGAAACACTGTAATGTGAAGGCAGTTAATGGTGAAGAACTCCAGAATTTGGATTATAGTATGATTATGTCCTGTCATTTAGGATAGTGCAGGATTACATGTTGTTGTTATCAGTGATGGTGGAGTATTATTAGGAAGTGGAAAGCATTGTAGTGTTTCCTGGATGTTTTAAGTAGTGCGGAATACAGTTAATTGTGTGACCCTAACGTGTAAGCTCATGCGGTATTCTTTCCCTGTGTTCGAATTCTCCTATACAGGTTTACTCTGATTAGATAAGTTAGAGTAAGTAAAACGACAATCACAAATATGTACGTTGGTAAGTACTTAAAACCTTAGCTCGAAATCATACTGCAAATTTGTATCCAATTGAATCATCTTGACCTACAATCCATCAAATGGTAATTGAACTAGTATCCATTGTAAGAATCACTGGTCTATTATACTTATAATCAATTTATTTCAACACTAGAGGTGATGTCAATAATTTCTTCAATCTTTGTATTGCTTTAACATACTTTTCTTTTCAATGAAATTGATAGCCCTTACATAACAATTCATACAATGGATCTGCTATGTGAGCATAATGAGGAATCCAAATGCGATAAAATACACATGCACCTAAAAACTTGCAAACCTCTATTAAAGAACTCCAATCTTCTTTTATTCTCCTAATTGCATCAACTTTAGTTGGATTTGGTTTTCTTTTGTAAAATCTACATAAATGTCTAACAATCACAACATCTTATACTCCAAATGTAGATTTTACACCCAATAATGTAAGTTGAACTTCTCCAAGCCTAGTTAATATTCTTTTATAATCTTGTATATAATCAGCAATATACTTGCGATACCCCTTCTTATCTAAAGTTTCATCTTTTTTTTCTTTGCACCTTTTTATAGGAACATCATCTAGAAAAGGCATAGTCTTCTTAAGAATAAAATATCTCAATACCTTATTCATCTTGTTCATTATATGTGCAATTGAGTTGGTTGTGCCTTGAAGAAGAATATACATTCTAACTAACCCAAGTGGTGTTCTCATCATTTTCATATCTCTACTTCCTTCTACAAGTTGAAATTGGTCATAGCCTGAATACAAATCACCCATTGAAAAGATCGCCCTTCCTACAAATGCCTCGACAAATTCATCTACTATAGGCCCAATTCCTACATTCTTGATAGTTACCGCATTCACTGCTTGTATATCTTAAATAAAATATAATGATCCATTTTTTTTAGGCACTATAAACCATCGACTACAATATGGTGTAAAAAAGGGCTCCAAAATCTTCATCTTCATCTTTTCTTATAATAATTCCACCAAATTTGGTAAATAAGCCCTTGGTATTGGAATTAGTCTTAGATTCCAAAGTACATGTGGTACAATAAAAATAACCATAGGCGTTACAATATTTGGATCCACACATCCAATTTCATAAGATTCAAAGGCAAATGATCTACCATATTTTGTCAACATCTCTTTAAAGCAAATAATTTCTTCTAGCAATAAAGAACCATCAGAATCAATCTTTAACTCTTCAAAAGTCTCTTTAGTAAACTTAAACACCAATATTCCTAAGATCCCTCAAGCTCCTTTCTTTCCATGCTTCTTTCATTTATTCTTTAGAATTTTCTGGCAAAAGTCCATTAACTAGTTTAACCTTCTTATCTACTGTCTTATATTTTGTCTCAACTATAATCTCTAGTGCTTGAAAAGATTCAATCATATCATAAACTTCTATTGAATGAATTGATATAACTTTATCATTGTTATCTAATCCAATAGATGCAATCAATTTCAAAAGATCCTCCAGTCCATTTTCTTCATAAATACCAATAATCTTTTCATTATCTTCTAATATTCCTAACCTATATAATTCTTTTTCAATATTACATAATTCTTTTCTTTCTTTTCTTTTTAGGTCATCAATCCTCTTATATATAATACCTCCATTTTCAAAAATGCCAATAAATCCTCCATTAAAAGTACCTATATTTTGCGAGAGTACGTCTCCTTCTATACTTCTATAATTTTACTTTATAGTGGTACCTCCAAAAAATCCTTGAATTCTTCAACAACCCTTGGCACTAGATTTTCTCTCAATTTGTCTCAATTCTGCTCATGATTTGGAAACACAATCAAAAACTATACTGCCTTCCTCCCATCCTTACTACGAATTCATGCATGAGCTGAACCATCATCAAGTACCTTTGTTTCTATCCGAGTTGCAATAATATATGGTTGCTTCAAAATACGAGGATAAGATGTTGTATCTTGAATAAAAAAATCTTGCTCCATTGCAACATCACTAATTCAAACTTTCACATCTGAACAATCACTACATAACTCCCTTCATGTATTATTGGTTGCTCATATTACCCATCCATGCTCCATATCAATTGGCCACTTTTGTTTCATATAAAGATCCTTGGATATAAGGTTTATCTCTGAACCATGGTCAATCAAAGCAACAACCGGCTCGTCCATTTCTCAAATCTTCACTAATACCTCTATAGTTGCTCTAGCTCAATGTTTTTGAGTATAATGACTTAAAACCTCTCTATCTTTATTACCTTGATCATCAAAACATACTCTTTGATTATGATTCCTTCCTTCACTTGTAGATTGTTTGTAACAATTATCAAATATATCTTCTTTACCTTCATATATATATATATATATATATATATATATATATACATCAATAGCATGATTCAATCCAGCTTCTTCCATTAATTGCTTCTTTCATTTAATACTGTCAATAATGACATCATGGAATTCTTTCTTGGCAATTCCTAAAATTTCTTTCAATATAAACTCAACCTTAGGATTGAGCACACATTCTTCAAGGACTCCCTTTAAATCTGTTGCTGCTCCAATATCATAGAGTAGTTTATAAGTTGTCAATTTATCTTTATCTTTCATCTCCTTTGTTTTTTCTTTTGATATTACTGAAGTATCTTTTGTGGGTAATTCTTTTGAAGCCGCTACACAAGCCTTATGTCCTTGAGTTTGCTTTTTAGAAGAAATTCCTTCTCTTCTATCATCAAAATTTCTTCTCCTCTTTTCTTCCATTAAACCTTTATGTTGGCTTTTAAGAATATATGCATGTATTGACAAAGCTTCTACAAGATCCTCCTAACCCATAGCATCAAAAATTATTGCAGCATTTCTTAATAAAGCTTCCCATGGCATCTTTTCTTTTTACATTGTAGAAATGGCAGAAGACTAAAGTCCACTTGGTTGAACATTTCCAACAAAATTGTATCTGCCATCATTATCCACCCTAGTTCCATAACTTGCAACTTCTATTGTTGTAATTCCATATGTTGCCAAATAATCTTTAACCAATGTTTTCATGCCTATTTTACCAAAGTTGATTTGAAAAAGATCACCAGTATCTTTTAATGCAACCTTTCCATCTTTTCAATAAACAATATTTTGTTGTACCATCTCATCAAATTCACCACAATCTTTTTGAGAATGAGAATCATCATCACACCAAATACATCTTTGGACATACCCTTATTTAAAAATAACCTTTGAACTTGTTGTACAAGTCTTCTCTTCAAGCCTTGCAAGTTTGATTTGAAGATCTCGCATTCTTTGTACAATCTCCTTAAGTCCAATATTTTCTTTCTTTGGTGTAGCCAATGGAGGTTGGACAATAGGCACAATCAATCGTATAGTAGGCATTGGCATCTTGGATACTTGTACCACTCTTCGAGCACCAACCCTATCCTTTCTTTTTTCTTTTTTGGCAAGTAATCCAATAGTATCTTCAACAATCCTGTACTTTATTGTCAATCCTTCATCTTTTTTCTTGTCTTCAAGAAGAATCTATAACTTCTCTTGTAATTCTTTATCAGTACTTTGAAGAAATAATTCAACTTTGTTTGGTCCCAATGTTAACTTTTCTATTTTCAAAAATAAAAAAAATACCTTTCAAATTCTCTTAATAATTTTGTAGCTTGTAAATTTTTATTAGGTCGTTCAATCTATTCCAAGAATGATTTCTTGGTAACTCGATCAATGTCTCTCAAAAAGTATTTATCCTTCAATGCATGTGAAAATACCTCCCATGAACTTTCAAATTGCTCCATTATAGACCTTATATGCTTTCTTATCTTTGATACCATAGCAAGCTCAACTAATTAAATCATCTCTTTCTCAGAAACGCCATTCAATTCTATTTTCCACACATAACATCTTAAATATTTGGAAATATCCTTCCCATCAAATTGGTCAATCTTGTTAACCACTGCTTGCAATACTTTGGTTGCCAAAGCCTCTTTGTGATCATTGCCCTGTTGCTATTGTATAAATAATATAAATACTTGAAATATTATTGCAGTGTTTGGATTGAAGCACATACCTTGTTCACCAGTAGAAATTCTATTTCAAGCTGCACTTGAAGATCCACTTGAAGCTCCATCAAAAAGTCCAAATTCAACCTTCTTGCCTTCTTGTGCCATCAATTTCAAATAACTACAAATATAATCCAATATATTCCACCTCAAAATTTTATGCTAGGTTCATTACTTATGTTGTATTACATATTTTCTTGTTTAAAAATGCATCGAGTACCTAGCTGTGGAAGATAAGATTTTGTTTCATAAGTATCCAAGAAACTCTAATAAGTTTCATCTACATGAGAAGAATATAATCCAAATTGCAATTCAAAAGTACCAAAAAAAATACTCTTCTTAGTAGCCTCAATTATACATAAACCTCAATTATCTTGTTACTTTCATATTTAACAAATTTAGATTTTTCTTATAAACTCCAATCCTATTTAAAGAGCTTTAACAAGTTGTAACTTCTAATGTGACTATCCACTTGATGTAAAATTTTGCATCCAATTGTCAATATAAGTCTTTTATATCCTCAAGAATTTTTAGTCCAATCAAAATTATAGATTGTAAAAAAACCTCCAAAAATAATACTAATGTCACTTAGTTGCCAATTTGAAAAGTGAAGCAAAAATCCCAGTAGTGATTTTTTCTTATTTAAAAATTAATTTTGATTCAAAATTGGTGTGCAATGTGATCTTTAAGTCCTTCAACACTATGCCAAATTTCACCTTGATCTGACTAGTAGATCTCTAGATATCATAGAAATCCTACCCAACTCTAGACTGCTAACTTTTGAGACCCTCTTGTGCTTAAAACTAGATATCTCAAAACTACACCATTAGATTATCACAAAATATTGTAAACACTTAGCACATCCAATAATCCAAATAGTATCAAATTTTGAACTTATAGATGCTATACCAATTACATGAACTAGCCAAAATTGCTTGAAGTGATCATTTTAGTGACCAGAGGTGTGATTTTGTCCATGTCTCACAAACGGTCAACCCTTGAGTATCAATCTAATCTATCCTAAGGATTTTTTAGCCCAATCCTACCTTTAATTTAATCCTAGTATCTACCATATCAACCATTTACCTCTTCTACTCCGATTTTAATAATTTATAATATTTCTAAAGAAGTAAAAAGTTTCTATATCCTAGAAGGTAAAAATATTAACTTTTATAAACTTGCTATTAAGACAAGAAAATAGACTAAGAAGCTTTCATAAAAGCCTTATTAAAATATTTTGAATTATTATTGAATTAATATGATAGAATATTAATTAAAAAATTATTTTTAGTCATATTTTTACCATATAATCATGTTACAACATGACAACAAAAATATATATTTATTCCAATAGTTATTTATATAATTAGGTAGAAGTAGGTAAATATAAATTAATTTCATAAAGTCTTCTAGAAAAGCTTCTTAGAAGCTTCATTGATGTAGTTTTGACTTAAGATGTATTTGTAGGATAAAAATTTGGCCAACAAGTTAACCACATGTTGGTAGCTTATAAAATAAGTTAATTCCATGTAGTAGCTTGTAGAACAAGCTAACTATGTGACACATACATAGATAACTCGCCTTGCAAGTTAAGACATGTGTCTAGCAAAGTCAATATGTTTTGGAAGTCCTATAGATATTGTTGCATAGCTCCTAATTAAGAATATATATAGAAGTAAGAATAGAATCTTCTTCACTCTTGTCAATGTCTTTCTAGTCTTTAGTCTTGTTTCAAGACTTTCTAGTCTCATGTTTTTGATAATAGCCATTTTAGTCTAATATTACATCACTTTTTTGAGTGACTTTCTAGTTCTCTTCAGTGATACAAGAGTGTATTGAGAATTTTCTTTCTTCAAGATTCATATCTTTGACAATTTGACAAGATTGCTAATATACTATTTTTGTCTTATTTTAGAAGTGAGTGGATTATTCCACTTCTATTGTTGTATTTTGAAGGTTGTTGACAATGCACCTTTAAACAAAAAAATCTTATTTTTTAACACTGATCTTTTCTTTAAAGAGAGTCAATTTTCTCTCTTTGTGGAAATTTTTATTAGAGGTTGCGGATTACCCTACTTTAACTTAACTTTTTGAATTTGTTTGAGTGTTCTATGGAAGAAAAGATTATAGAAGCTACTCCTAGTAGAAGTGAGAATAGATTTGCAACTATTGCAGATCTTCATGAGTTTTTCAAGACTCTTAGGGTGGAAATTTTATTCATCACTAATGTCAATTTTGGAAGCACTAATTCTATACTTATGGAAGAAGTCCAGAGTCTATGTCAAGAAGTTGTGTTATTAAGAAAAATAAGTCAATTACTCTTACAACCAAATTTAGAAGGTCTTGCTTCTATCAGCTCAAGAAAAATAAGAATTAATATGCCTGAGAATTTTGATGGAACAAGATCAAAATTTTGAAGATTTTTGCAATAAGTCAAGCTCTATCTAAAGTTACATCCTTTCCAATACTTTCATGTATTTATTCAAGTTGAATTCATAGATACACTTCTATTAGAAAGTATTCTTTCTTAATTTATACCTTTAATAAAAAAAAAAGATTTGTCACTCCTTTATGATTTGAATTCATTTTCAAAAGTATTTATTGCCACATTTGGAGAAAGTGATTGAGAATGAATAGTAGAGATCAAAATCTTATCTTTATGATAAGGATCATGATCAGCCACTACATATGTTGTTGAATTCTAAAACCTTACTTGTAATATAGACTAGAATGACAAAGCACTTATCAAATCAATTTTAATATAGATTGAAGAATAAAGTCAAAGATTTGATATTAAAAATACTGAAAGCAAAATCTTTAGAATAATTTATTGCTCTAGCCATTTCATGCAACAATCAATTATTTGAAAGGCATCAAGAACAAAGACTTGGCTAAAGAGGAATAAGTCAAGTAATAGTGATAGCTTTCAAGTTTTCTAAAATATATTCATTAAGGCCGGAATCAATAAAAATTCATACGATATATTTTAAATCTCTCATGGAAGAAGAAAAGATTCAACATTCTTAAGAAGGTTTATATTTATATTGTAGACAAGCTAAGTAATTTGCTTAATATTATCCAAAGAAGCAACGCAATTACAAAATGAGGAGCATAATTATCAAAGAAGATAATGTGTCCAAAAATGAATTTTTCCATCTACAATAGGAATTGTGCATTTGAAATCATCTAGAATACCTAATAAAGGTCATATTCTCTCCTTAAATACTTCACCTTGTTTAACAATAGATGTGTGTTTAGAACCTAAAAATCACAAAGTCTTTGTTTTATTAGATTTTGGAGCATTAATGTGTTTTATAGACAAATTTTTTGTCAAAAATAAAAAAATAACTTTAGTCAAGAAAACTAAATATGTACATATAGAAGTCATAAATGGTCATTCATTGTTTTTTGGAAATGTTACCCATGAGATTGTTCTTTTAAATGTAGCAATTAAAGTTCATAACAACTTAATAATATTTAATATAATAAGATTTTCCTCCAATCAAGTTATTTTAGGATTATTATGGCTAGAAAAATATAATCCTCAAATAGATTAGATTTCTTGTAACCTTAACTTTTCTGGTTGTATTATTCAAGATCAAGTTAGTGAAATAGAAGTCTAGTACAAGTCTGGTAGGTGCAAGAGCTTTCATGCATGCTGGAAAAGAAGGATTATCTTTTGTTATATATGCTACGCTCATTTCTACTGGAAATAAAATGTCAAGTGATATTCCTAACTAATATCAAGAATTCTAAGATATTTTTGAAAAAAAGAATGCAGATATTCTTCTAAAATATTGATCTTATGATTGTTTGATTGATTTACAAAAAAGAGCACAACCACAATTCACATTAATGTATAGCTTATTGTAGAACGAATTGGATGTATTAAAGGAATACATTAGTAAGAACTTAGTAAAGAACTTCATATGCTATTCTAAATCTCCAACTTAGGCTCCTATCTTATTTGTGAAAAAGAAAGATGGATCTTTGTAGATGTATGTGGATTATCGAGGATTCAATAAGATTACCATAAAAAATAGATATCCTTTACCTTTGATTTCAAGCCTTCTCAAAAAATTCAATCAAACAAAGATCTATATTAAAATAGATCTACAAGTAACATACAACTTAATTCATATCAAAGAAGGAGATAAATAGAAGACTACTTTTTGAAATAGGTGTGGATATTTTGAATATAATTTCATGCCTTTTGGACTCATGAATGCACCAGCTACTTTTCAATATCTTATGAATGATGATTTTAATGAATTTTTGGATGATTTTCTTGTTTGTTCTATAGACAACATTCTAATCTATTCTAAAAACATAGAAGAATATAAACTTCATATTTGTTGTATGTTACAAAAACTTAGATATACAAGATTATATACCAAGTTAGAAAAGTTTATATTCCACACTACTCAAGTTGACTTTTTAAGGTACATCATTTCCAATGAAGGCCTCATAATGGATTCCAAGAAGGTCCAAACTATCATAAATTAGAAGATTTTAAGAATAATATGATATGTGCAATATCTTTTGGACTTTGCTAATTATTACCAAATCTTCATCAAAGACTTTTCTCAAGTTACAGCTCTACTTACACATTTGACTTATAAAGACAAACTTGAGTGGAATAAAGAAGCACAAGCACCATTTGATGTTTAAATGAAGGTATTTATTTCTACACCAATCTTGTATTGTGTCAACTTCTCCAAGGTATTTTTTATAAAAATAAATACGTCAGACTTTGCTATAGGTGTTGTATTGTCACAAATGAGAAGAGGTGACAAACTCTACTTAGTAGCTTTTTATTCTTAGAAATTTTCAACAACCGAGATTAATTATGAGATCTATGATGAAGAACTCCTTGCAATTTTTAATTCATTTCAAGAATGGCATCATTATCTAGAAGGCACTTCAAATCCAGTCACTATGTATACAAATCATAAGAACCTTGAGTATTTCACGTCAACGTATATTTTGAATCATTGTCAAGCTCATTGGAGCATGTCTTTATCCAAATTCAATTTCAAGATTACTTATTGACCGAAAAACAAGAAGGTCTATCAAATGTCCTTTCTAGACGTTCTTATCTCGTACCAAAAGAAGGAGATGTATCTTTTGATTAACAAAGAGCAATCCTGTTGAAGCCCAAGAATTTTCATCTTTGAGTAATAAAATCATCATTGATTGTTGATTCAACCTTTGTCAAGCAAATTCAATCAAGTTTGTCCTCTGATCTTCTTGTTCATGATATCAAGAATACTTCCTCTAAGTCGTATGACACTTCAAAGTTTGAATTTAAGAACAAGCTACTATGTATCAAAGTTCTCTTATATATTCTAAAAAGTGAGGCACAATTTCGTATCCTTCAAGTTCATCATGATTTTTCAATAGTTGGACATTTTCGATACAACAAGACTTTGGAGCTAATATCAAGAGATTTTTGTTGACCTCAAATGTGGATGGCAGTTAAAAATTTTGTACAATCATGCGATACTTATTCAAGATCCAAAACTCTTTGTCATCAACCTTATAAACTTCTTCAACCGTTATCAATTCCAAAACAACCATAGTCTTCTATTTCTATGGATTTTATATCTATCGCTATCATGGATTGCTAAAAGATATTATATCGAATAGGGCAACTCAATTTGTATCAAGATTTTAGAGAATCCTATTCAATATTTTAAAGGTGAATATAAAGCTTTTTTTGGCTTTTCATCTTCAAATTGATGGACAAACAAAAGAAGTGAATCTAGTTTTGAAGCAGTATTTGAGGTATATCATCAATTATTATCAAGATGATTGGGCAACTCTTTTTCCATTGGCAGAGTTTACATACAATAATTCTTGACATTATTCTACTGAAAAAATACCTTTTTTTTTCAATTATAGTTATCATCCATGACTTAATACTTTTGACTTTTCAAAAGTTGATAATTATGTAGCAAAAGATTTAGCAAATCATTTGTCAAAGCTACATGCAACAATAAAGATACAATTAAAAGAAGCTCAAGAATGACAAAAGACCAAGGTAGATGCCTACCAAAAGGAGCAACAACAATTCAATATAGATGATAAGGTATGGTTATTTTGTCGTAATGTCATGACTACTTGTTTTTGTGATAAGTTGAACTATTATAGGCTAAGATATTTTCATATTTGTAAACAAATCAATCATGTTGCTCATCAATTATATCTATCAGAGTCTATGAAGATCCACCTTGTATTTCTTGTATCCCTTCTTAAGCTAATTCAATATTGATAACAAAGTATGATTATTTCGTCAAAATTTCAAGACTACTGGTCTTTGTGATAAGTTGGACTATTGTAGGCTGGGACCTTTTTTATTTGTGAATAAATCAATCATATTACTTATTAATTATATCTACTAGAGTCTATAAATATCCACCTTGTATTTCATGTATCCTTTCTTGAATCATAAAAGATAGTAAATATCGTAGAAAAAAGAAAAATGCCACCTCTTCTTATAAAAGTGGATAATAATCAAGAGTTCTAAGTGGAAGAAGTCTTAGATTCAAGGCGACACCAAAATAGGTTGGAATAACTTATTCATTTGTATAGATATAATATTAGCGAACGTAAATAGGAATCAACAAAGAATCTTATAAATGCAATAAAGAAAGTTGAAGCCTTTCATCAATGATATCTATCAAAACCAAGATAAAGAATAATAAAGCTTTGGTATAAAAGAAACAAGATCAAAGAAAGATAATATTCTACCTTCTATCTTTCTTTGTAGCTTCAGTATATTTGTAATACTAAAGAGATGGAGAACCAACAACCATCAGATTCAACTCAAGAACTTTCATTTGCGGACTTTTGAAATGAGACATTGTAATTGTCTTAACCTTCAAGATGACAAAATTGAGCTAAAGATCCTCAAGAACAACATGTCCTTCATCAAATACATGGCAAGATATAACATGTATAGTATCACGACCTTGGAAGAGACTTCCAATGTTTGGTGATTTTATTAGAGGTAGGAACAACTCCAAATAGTATTTCAAATGATTTATTTGAAAGAAGTTATGAAGGCCTCAATAATGACCAAATAATATGGTGGTCTTCTTGCCCTGATATGAAATACTATTGATGGTTGAGAGAGCCTATCAACCATCTTTAAAGAGAGCAAAGATCAGAGTATGTGGCAAATATAATTTGTCACATCTTAAACTTTTTCAACATATGAAGATTGCTCTTCATGGAACTCATTCCTAGAAGAGGATATAATATCACAAACATATACATTTACTTCAATTATTACTTATATGATTAGGTAGAAGTAGGTAAATATAGATCAATTTCATAAAGTCTTCTAGAGAAGCTTCCTAAAAGCTTCATAAATGTGATTTTGACTTTAGATGAGTTTGTAGGATTGAAACTTAGCCAATAAGTTAACTACGTATTTGTAGCTTGTTGAACAAGTTAACTCCATATAATAGCTTGTAGAATAAGCTAACTATGTGGTGCATACATAGATAACTTGCCTTACAAGTTAAGACATGTGGCTAAGAAAGTCAACACGTTTACGAGGTCCTATAGGACATTGTCATGTAGCTCCTACTTAAGAGTATATATGGAAGCAAGAGTGAAGCCTTCTTCACTCTTGTCAATGTCTTTTTAGTTCTTAGTCTTATTTCAAGATTTTCTACTCTTCTTATTTTTGGTAATAGCCAGTCTAGTCTAATATTATATCACCTTTTTGAGTGACTTTCTAATTCTCTTCAGTGATACAAAAGTATATTGAAAATTTCTTTCTTTGAGATTCATGTCCTTGATACAAGTTCATAAAGATTTGTAATAATTACAAATCTATTCTCACTTCTAGTGAAAGTAGCATCTATAACTTTTCCTTCCATAGACAACTTAAAAAAAAAAATTAAAATAAATTAGAGGAATATAATTGGCAACCTCTAATATCAAATGAAAATTTCCATAAAGAAGGATAATCCACTCTCTTTAAGGAAAAAAATTAGTGTTAGAAAAAAAGATTGTTTGTTTAAAAGTAAATAGTCTATAACCTTCAAAATATAAGAATAGAAGTGGTATAATCCACTCACTTCTTAAACAAAAATAAAAAATAAATAAAAATAAAAAATTAAATTAGTATTTTTATGAAATTATCAAAGATTATGAATCTCAAAAAAAGAAATTTTCAATACATTCTTGTATCACTGAAAAGAATTAAAAAGTTGTTCAAAGATGATATAATATTGAATAAAAACAAGACTAAGGACTAAAAAGGCCTTGAGAAGAGTGAAGAAGGTTTCATTCTTGCCTCCATGTACACTCTAAACTAGAAGTTGTGTAGTGATATCCTATAAGACCTTCAAAATATGTTGACTTTGTAAGACATGTATCTTAACTTACAAGGTAAGTTTTCTGTATGTGTCACAAACACAAAATACAGACTTGAAATCTAACAAGAAGTTCAAGAAGAAGTGGCAGAACTAGATTAAACACATGAGTACAAGAACAACACCAGAAAAGTGAGCTAGAACTCCAAGAGATGTGTTGTCGAGACTGAAGAACCCTTCAGCCTCGACTCCTATATATACTACTGAATAGGAAGCTTCTCGAGCTACTTCCGCTAACTAGGACGCTTCTCCAACAACTTCTACTAATTAGGAAACTTCTCGAGCAACTTCCTAGAATCTATCAGAATATTCTAGAACCTTCTAAGAATATTCTAGAACCTTCTAAGAAAATCTTTAGGGAATATTCTAAGAATCTTCTAGAACCTTCTAAAGGAATCTTTAGAGAATCTTTAGAGAATATTATTGAAGAATATTCAAAGAATCTTCCAATATATGTCCATGACATCACCTCCTCTTCTAACTTCGAGGTCTTTGAGAAGCAATGTTGTTATCAGTCAATACCAACGCAAGAAAATGAAAATCTGTCGCATTACATCCGCTATGAATTCCAATTGTTGTTCGCGAGGCAAATGATTCATCTGCCCTTGGAGCCAACGGTAGTGACCAACACCTTCAACCTCTGATCAAGCGTGGACTTCTGTGTCTTCATTGTGAAACTGTCCTCCAAACACACCTTCTGGCTGACCGTCGTAGGCAAGCTCGACCTCAAATACAATTACTAGCGATCTGTTGCTCGGTATCCTCCGACGTCGTCGTGGTACAGGCGGTTCTTCATCTCGCGGTCGTCTTCGTGAGCTAGTCGCTTGAGATGACATAACAAGTGTAGTATCTTGACTATCCATGTCCAAAGGCTAAAATGATGAGAGCAAACTATAGTTGCTAACAAAGTTCTACACTATTGAACTATGGGTTTTGGAGGTGCCCTCCCCCCTTATTATGTTACTTAATGAGCAAGCTTCAGCAAGAAGCTATCGTTGAATCGGCTTAGGTTTATGAGGATATCGTTGATGAAATTCTTGTACCTTTTTTGGTGCATTGGCAAGATTTTCGGCACGCTCCCACGTTCGTTCATTGATGTCGTATCCACTCCAATGCACTAAATACTCCAATTTTCTCCTATTACTCCGTGAATCTAGTACCTTTTCCACCTCGTATTCCTCATGGTTTTCAATTTCGATACTTGGTGGCGGACTTTGTACTCTTTGGGAAAAAGCTGACTCTCGATAAGGTTCCAACAAAGACACATGAAAGACTGGATGTACCTTCATAGTAGCTGGTAACTCCAGACGATATGCCACCGGATTGATCTACTTCCCGATAACAAATGGCCCTAATCTCCGATAGTCCAATTTGTCACATGGCCGCTTGGTCTTGATGTTCCGTCGAAGAAGCCATACTTTACTTCCAACTTTAAAAGTAGGCGCCTCATTTCGATATTTATCTGCAGATGCCTTGTAACTCTCTTGGACAGATTGCAATTGAAGCTTCAACGTCGCTTGAACCTCCGATAGTTGCTTCACAAATCCTTCAGCTGCTGGGTTGTTATTTGCTGAAGAACTCAATAAATCGAGCTTGGGGTGGTATCCATAGTTGGAGAAGAATGGTATTTGTTGAGTTGACGCATGAAGAGTGTTGTTGTATGCGAACTCAGCAAGCGGTAGATATGCAGTCCAATCATCTTGTTGATAGTTGATGCTGCATCGTAAATATTGCTCCAAAACTTGATTCACCCGCTCCGTTTGACTGTCAGTTTGAGGATGAAAAGCCGAAGAGAGCTTAATATCCACCTTCAATATCTCAAAGAGAGACCTCCAAAACTTGGATACAAACTGAGTACCTCGATCCGACACGATATCATCTAGTAGGCCATGATAACGATACATGTTATCAAGAAAGAGTCTTGCGGTGTCTTCACTTGACGATGTTTTCTTGCAAGGCACGAAATGCGCCATCTTTGTAAATCGATCCACCACAACAAAGATGTTGTCAAATGAATTCGATGGCGGTAGGTCCGTAATGAAGTCCATAGAAACTGAAGACCATGGTCGGTGCGGAATAGGCAATGGCTGGAGAAGTCCATACGGACGATGTCGAGGGATCTTGGATCTTGAACAAACATCACAAGAAAGGACAAATTCCTTCACATCCTTCCACATTTGGGGCCACTAAAAATCTCGTGAAATGAGCTCCAAAGTCTTGTTGAATCCAAAATGTCCCGCAGCTGGAAAGTCGTGGCGAGATTGAAGTACTCGGAGTCGAGTTGGTCCTTTTGGGATATAAAACCGCTCCTCAAAATACAGAAGATCTCCTTCCACCTTAAACTTGTCATTATCGACACGTTAATTGATGTCAAGAGCTATAGAATCCTCAATGGTCGCAGTACGTACCTCGCTGAGGAAGCTGTCATCGATAGTTGCAACAGTAGCAAAAATCCTGAATTTTTCTGGTTTCAACAATGTTGTACATTGTTGATCAAACGCTGCTTCTCCAGCCTTTGGCGCAAGATACGATCTCCTCGATAATGAGTCAGATAATCCTTGCTGTTTTCCAGGGCGATAGGTGATAATAAAGTCAAATCGTGATAGAGACATATTCCATCGAGCTTGACGACGATTCAAAATTCGAGCTGTCATGAAGTACTCCAAATTCTTGTGGTCCGTATAAACAGTCATTGGATGTGCAGCTCCTTCGAGGAAGTGACGCCACTCTTGGAAGGCATCCACTATAGCAAGCAGCTCTTTGTCATGGATCTCGTAGTTGATCTCAGCAGCAGAGAACTTTCATGAATAGAACGCAACTGGGTGAAGCTGCTTGTCTATGCCTATCTGTGAAAGCACAACTCCCAAAGCAAAATCCGAAGCATCGGTCTCTAAATAGAAAGCCTTTGCAAAGTCAGGGTGTACCAAGATTAGAGCCGTAGTGAATGCCGTCTTGAGATCTTGAAATGCTTTTGCTGCTTGTGATCCCCATTCGAGCTTGTCTTTGCTTGTTAGACGCGTGAGTGGTGCAGCAACTTGAGAATAATTCTTGATGAAGATCCGATAGAAGTTAGCAAATCCAAGAAAACACTGAACATCTCTAACCGTCTTCGGAACTTCCCAAGATATAATTGCTTCTACCTTTTTTGGATCCATCTTCAAGCCCTCTGTAGTCGCAATGAAGCCCAAAAATTCCATCTCATTCTGGTGAAATTGACACTTCTCCAACTTGGCGTAGAGTCCTCGTTCGCGTAGTTTTTCAAGAACCAAACAAACGTGCTTCTCATGTTCTTCTTCATTCTTGGAAAATATCAAAATATCATCCAGATAGATGACAACAAAGTCATCGAGGTACTCCCGAAAGATGTCGTTCATCATATGCTGAAAGACCGCTGGAGCATTGGTAAGACCAAAAGGCATGACATTGTACTCAAAATGGCCATACCTTGTACGAAAGGTTGTCTTCCATTCATCTCCTTCTTTGATTCGCACAAGGTTGTAGGCTCTTCTTAAATCAATCTTTGTAAAAATCCTTGCACGTCCAAGTTGATCTAAGAGGCCGGAGATCAAAGGTAAGGGATAGCGATTTTTCTTGGTCACCTTGTTGAGTCCTCGATAGTCCACGCACATCCGTAGTGAGCCATCCTTTTTCTTCACGAATAGGATTGGTGCTCCAACTGGCGACTTTGAATGTCGAATAAAATTCTTGGCTAGATTCTCATCGATGTACTTCCGCAATTCTGCCAACTCCGTCTGCGATAGGTTGTATATTGGACCAAAAGGTGGTTGCGCTCCTTCCTCTAAGTCTATGGCGCAATCATATGGTCGATGTTCCAGTAGTATATCGCCGTTCTTCTGAAACACGTCTTCAAAATCCCTATATTGCTCTGGTATATTTGATGTTGAGATATTCTCGCCGCTAGTTGGAGCTACATAAATGACAAATGGTGCGCCTTCCTTGGACGATCTTAGGAACGCTCTCGCTCCAATAAACATGGATTTCTTCATGTAGGTTCTACCAACAAGTTTATTATTATTTTTTTCAGGAAATGTTATCCTTCGTAGCCTCCAATCAATGGACGGATTATGATCTTCTAACCAAGAAAGACCAAGGATAACAGGGCTTGATGGGGTTCTAATAATATTAAAAAAAACGTGACTACTATGGTCCTTAAACACCACTTCTATAGGTTCTGATTCGTAGGTAACGTTGCGTGACAATAAAGGTCGTCCATCTATCACCTCTACATGAACAGGTTTGGACTTTTGTACTAAACGGATCTTGTGGCGTTTAGCAAACTCTTCATCTAAAAAACAAGTAGATGCCCCCGAATCCAATAAAGCTAAATTTTTTTGTTTTTGAGGGCCTAAAACCAAAGGAATTGTAAAACAACGGGCAGGTTGGACAAAGAAGGAGGAACTTGATTGTTGTCGTGATATTAGATTGTCCAGTCGCACGGTTCCTACTGTGGCTGGGCGTCGTCGTTTTCTGGAATCATCGCACTTCTAGTCTTGACAGGGTGCCAATTTTGCTTCTTTGGGCAATTTCCAACCTTGTGACCTTCTTCTCTACAGTACAAACATAACCCTTCCTCCATACACCGTTTCTTCTCTGTTGGAGTAAGAAATCAGACACGCGCCGTGTCGATTTGCATGTCTGTTGCCTTCGAATGTGAGTTTAAGCTATTTGCAGACATAGTCACATCGTAACGAGTCATTTGGTGTCTTGGACGTTGGTCTTGACGACGCTGGAATAGGCGGTTGTCACACTTTACAGCTTGGCTAATAGCTTCATTGAGCGTTTGAGGATCAGGAAGAGATAACAGCAAGTCCTTCACATCATCCTTCAAGGCCCAATAAAACTGACTCACCAACGCCTCTTCACCCCAATTAATGTCACTTGCCAATTGTCTGAAATCCGAGGCATAGACTGATGCAGAGCGTGTTTCTTGTCGTAGTGATCGGATCTTTGTTGTAGCCCATCAAACTTTATCATGCTCGCCAAATGCTTCTGCAAACGCCTCCAAGAACGTTTCAAAGTTGCTCAGGATTGGCGATCGCTTCTCGAACAAGGGAGTAAACCAAGACAAAGCTTATGCTGTAAGCAAGGTTCCAACAAGCCCAACACGCGCTTCCTTCGTCGGATAACGTTCGGGCTGTAAAATTGTTATCAACCTGATTTGGTTGACAAAACCTCGAAACTTGGAACGAGTTCCATCAAACTTATCCGGAAGACTAACTCGAGGCTCTTTTCGTTGTAGGACTACTCGATCTTGTTGAAATGGAGGTAGAACTGCTTCTTTTGGCGCAGAAGTTTGAGGCTAATATGCTTTAGATGGCGCTATCCCAGATGCTCCATTGTTATGGAGTCCTACCATGACTCCTTCGATCTCTGTTGTCCTATGTGACAACGAGGCAAGAGCATTTATGATGGCGTCTAGTTTGGATTCCAAACTTTCAGCCATTTTAACGTCTTAACCTTCGGCTAACCTTCAGAAAGAAGAAAAAAGAGTTTTGACAAAAGGACAATATTGGTTCAGAGGAGAGTACTCCGCAACCTCTAAAACGCCTTAAGACTCCAAGATGAGGGGTAATCCACTCTCTCCAAGAACAATAAGGCTCCAATATTGAGAAAGAAGAGATATCAGTTTAGAGGAGGGTAATCCGCAACCTCTAAAACACTAGCACACCTTCAAGAAGAGGGGTAATCCACTCTCTAACAAGAAGGAACTAGCTCTGATACCAATGAAAATGCAGTCTCGACAAACTGTCACGGACACAAAATACAGACTTGAAATCTAACAAGAAGTTCAAGAAGAAGTGGCAGAACTAGATTAAACACATGAGTACAAGAACAACACCAGAAAAGTGAGCTAGAACTCCAAGAGATGTGTTGTCGAGACTGAAGAACCCTTCAGCCTCGACTCCTATATATACTACTGAATAGGAAGCTTCTCGAGCTACTTCCGCTAACTAGGACGCTTCTCCAACAACTTCTACTAATTAGGAAACTTCTCGAGCAACTTCCTAGAATCTATCAGAATATTCTAGAACCTTCTAAGAATATTCTAGAACCTTCTAAGAAAATCTTTAGGGAATATTCTAAGAATCTTCTAGAACCTTCTAAAGGAATCTTTAGAGAATCTTTAGAGAATATTCTTAAAGAATATTCAAAGAATCTTTCAATATATGTCCATGACAATATGTATGCCTCATAGTTAACTTCTTTCATAAGCTATCAACATGTGCTTAATTTTTTGACCAAATTTCTAACCTACTAATGAATTACAAATACATATAAAATCAAAGCACCATTTATGAAGCTTCTAAGAAATTTAAAAAATATATATTATGAAATAAATTTATTTTTATTTATTTTTATTTAATCATATAAATAAATATTATAGAAATAAATATGTCCATGACAATATATATATCCATGACATTATTCTCTCTTCTAAGAATGAGTTCTACAAGGTGCAATCATCATATATTGAAGAAATCTAAGATGCAACAAATTATATTTGCTACATATTTTGATCTTTTTTTTCTTTAAAGATGGTTGATAGGTCCTCCCAGCCATCAATAATATCCCATATCAGGACAAAAAGACAACAAAATGAAGGTGAATCTTCTTAAAGGAAGAATCATCTATACTATAATCAATACAAATAAAAAAATCTTAAAGTTGATATTCAAGCTTTGGTTTTTTTATTATAGATATGGAACCAATATTCTCTATAAAACTTCGAGTTAAAAAGAAAGATGATATTACAAACAATTTGTTATAGACATCTAACAAGAAGAATTTGAAAATATTTTTAGAATATTCTATTAGATTTTAGAAGGTTCCAAAATATTTTTAAAATATTTAAATAGAATATTCTACAAAGAATCCTAAAACATTCTAAAAAGTTCTTAAAATATTCTAAAAGATTAGAAAACTTCTAAAATGACAAAAGAAGTTTTTTTAAAAGCTTATTAAGGTTAATTTATCTTCAAGCGACATAAAAACTTTTCAAGAAGCTTCCTGTCAAGGACAAGAACTCGATGAAAAAATAATTCAGACAAGTGAGGCTTCACTCAAAGAGAGGTAACAAAATATATATAAACAAGTATATATATTGAAAGAGAAACTAGAATAGCTATTGCCTAAAGACAAGAAAATTAGAGACCCTTGAAACTAGACTAGAAGCAAGAAAGGAGTTGACAAGAGTGAAGAAGCCTTCACTCTTGTCTCTATATATACTATCCAACTAGGGACTACGTGGCGACGTTCTATAGGACCTCCAATATGTGTTGATTTTGTAGGACACATGCCTTGACTTACAAAGAAAGTTTTTCTATGTGTAGGCCACATAGTTAGCTTGATCTTCAAGCTAATAACATGTGTGGCACATGGCCAACTTGTTGACCACGTTTCTAATCCAAAAGATCAATTAAAGATACCTATGAAGTCAAAGTAGCATCTATAAAGCTTCTAGGAAGCTTCTATATTAAATACTATAGAATTAACTTACTTTTACCTACTTTTACTTACTTCCACCTATTTGTATATGTAATTACTAGCTTATATGAGTAAGTCCATGACATTATCCCCTTTTCTAGGGACGCGTTCTACAAGGAGCGGTCATCATATGTTGAGAACATCTATGATGCGACGAATTGTATTCGCCACATACTCTGATCTCTGTTCTCTTCGAAGATGATTGATAGGGCCTCTCAACCATTGGTAGTGTCCCATACTAGGGTGGGAAGACCATCCAGTTATTTCATCATTGTTGAGGCCTTCATAACTTCCTTCGAATAGAATATTTGGAATACCATCAAGAGTTGTTCCTAACTCTAGCAAAATCACCAAACATTGGGAGTCTCTTTCCAAATGGTGATACCAAATGCGTTATATCTCGCCATCTATTCGAGGAAGAACATGTCATTCTTGAAGATCTTCATCTTGATTGCGTCGTCTTGAAGGTTGTGACAATTGTAATGTCTCATCCGGTGGGTCAGCGAATGAAGGTTCTTGAGTCAAATCCACTGGTTGTTGGTTCTCCATCTCCAGAGCATCACAACTACAAAAAAGCTACAAATAAGAATTGAAAGTAGAATGTTATCTTGCCTAGATGTTGTTTCTTTTATAAAGAAGATTTTCATCTTGATTTTGATGGATGTCGTCAATGAAAAGCCTCCACCGCCTTTGCTGCATTTGCAAGATTTTTTAATGGCTCCCATGTGCGTTCACTAGTACCATATCCATGCCAATGGACAAGATATTCTAATTTATTTTTGCGTCGCCTTGAATCTAAGACTTCTTCTACTTTAAACTCTTCATTATTGTCCACTTCTATAGGAGGAAGTAGAGCTTGTCATCTTCTTAGTATGTCTATTGTCTTGTATGGTTCAAGAAGAGACACGTGGAATACTGGATGGATTTTCATTGACTCCGGTAGATATAAACGATATGCAACTGGATTGATTTGTGCAGAAATAGAAAATGGTCCCAGCCTTCGATAGTCCAACTTGTCACAAGAACGAGTGGTCTTGATATTGCAACGAAGTAGCCATACCTTATCACTCAAGACGAATGATGGTTGTTCCTTTCGATAGACATCCACATTGGTCTTTTGTTGTTGTTGAGCCTCTTTTAACTGCGCCTTTATCGTTGCATGTAGCTTTGATAAATAAATTGCCAAATCTTTTGCAGTAGGATTATCAATTTTTGAAAAATCAAAAGTATCAAGTCGTGGATGATAACCATAATTAGCAAAGAAAGGTGTTTATTTTGTAGAAGAATGTACCGTGTTATAGTAAGCAAACTCTACCAATGGTAAAAAAGTTGTCCAATCATCTTGTTGATAATTAATAGTACATCTTAAATATTGCTTCAAAACTTGATTAACACGCTTTGTTTGTCCATCAGTTTGAAGATGGAATGCCGAAGATAGTTTTATATTCACTTTTAGAATCTTGAAAAGAGTCCGCCAAAATCTTGATACAAATTGAGATTCCCTATCTGATATAAAATCCTTGGATAATCCATGATAGCGATAGATATTGTCAAGAAAGAGCTTAGCTGTTTCTTCACCTGTGATAGATTTTGTACATGGTACAAAATGTGCCATCTTGGTAAAATGATCTGCTATCACGAATATAGAGTCATAAGAATCTGAGATTGAAAGATCCGTGATGAAACCCTTAGAAACAGAAGACTATGGTTGTTCTGGAATGGGTACTGGCTGAAGAAGTCTAAAAGGTCGATGATGAGGAGTTTTTGATCTTGAGCAAACATCACATGATTGTACAAAATCTTTGATTGCCTTCCACATTTGAGGCCACCAAAAATCCCTAGATATCAGTTCTAAAATCTTACTATATCCAAAATATTTTGCTCCTGGAAAGTCGTGACGAGCTTGAAGAATACGTAAACGAGCTTCTCCTTCTGGAACATATAGGCATCCTTTGAAATAGAGTAGGTTGTTCTTGAATTCAAATTTAGAGGGATCATAAGATTTAGAAGAATTATTCTTGATATCATGAACAAGAGGGTCTAAAGACATACTTAACTGGACTTGCTTAAAAAACGTTAAATCAATAATCAATGTTGATTTTATTGCTCAAAGAAGAAATTACTCTAGCTTCAAGAGAACCATTTTTTATTGCTCAAAAGCTGCATCTCCTTCTTTTGGTACAAGATAAGAATGTCTAGATAAGGCATCGGATAAACCTTGTTGTTTTCTTGGCCGATAAGTGATGATGAACTCGAATCTTGATAAAGACATGCTCCAACGAGCTTGGCGACAATTTAATACGCGTGTTGACATAAAATATTCGAGGTTCTTGTGATCCGTATACAAAATGACTGGACTAGAAGTGCCTTTTAGATAATGATACCATTCTTGAAAAGAATCCACAATTACAAGGAGTTCTTTGTCGTGGATCTCATAATTGATTTCTGCTACTGAGAATTTTCTTGAATGAAAGGCTACTGGATGAAGTTTGTCATCTGTTCCCATTTGTGATAAAACCGCACCTAGAGCAAAGTCTGATGCATCTGTTTCCATAAAGAATGCTTTGGAAAAATCAACACGATACAAGATTGGTGCAGAAACAAATGCTGTCTTCAAAGATTCAAAAGCAACTTCTGCTTCTTGATTCCATTGGAGTTTGTCTTTACAAGTCAAACGTGTAAGTGGAGCTGCAACTCGAGAGAAGTCTTTGATGAAGGTTCGATAGTAGTTGACAAATTCTAAAAAACAATGTATATCTTTTATCATTTTTGGGATCTTCAAATCTATAATAGTTTGAACTTTTTATGGATCCATCATAAGTCCATCATTTGAAATGATGTAATCTAAAAAATCGACTTGAATAGTGTGGAGTACACACTTTTCTATCTTGGCATAGAGTCCTGCATCTCTTAGTTTTTGTAACACACGACGAACATGAAGTTCATGTTCTTTTAGATTCTTAGAATAGATCAAGATGTCGTCTAGATAACATACCACAAAATCGTCCAAAATCTCTTGAAAAACATCATTCATTAGATGTTGAAAAGCTGCTGGTGCATTTGTAAGTCCAAAAGGCATGACGTTGTATTCAAAATGTCCATACCTAGTTTGAAACGCAGTCTTTCATTCATCTCCTTCTTTGATTTGTACTAGATTGTATGCTTCTCGAAGATCTATTTTTGCATAGATCCTAGCTTGATTCAGTTGATCAAGAAGTCCGGATATTAAAGGTAGTGGATATCTGTTTTTGATGGTAAACTTGTTGAGTCCTCGATAATCAACACACATCGGCAATGATCCATTTTTTTCTTCACAAATAGAATTGGAGCTCCTGTCGAAGATTTAGAATGGCGTACGAAATTCTTGACTAGATTTTCTTCAATATACTCCTTGAGTTCAGCCAATTCATTTTGTGATAAACTATAGATTGGTCCGAATGGCAGTTGTGCTCTTTCATGAAGGTCAATTGAGCAATCATAGGGACGATGTTCCGAGAGTGTATCCGCATTCTTTTTTTCAAATACATCTTGAAATTCTTAATATTGGCTTAGAATGCCACTTGAAGTCTTTTTACCAGTAGAAACGGGTGTAGCATAAATAATGTATGGTGATTCTTTCATAGCAGCATGCAAGAAAGCTTTTGTACCTATAAATATGGGTTTAATTGAACTGAACTTATGACTCTCTACTTGCTTAACTACACTATTAGTTATACTTTCAGAGAAAGTGAGAGTTCGGAAAATCTAGTCTATTTGAGGGTTGTATTTCTCTAACCATGATAAACCTAAAATGACTGGGTTAGAGGGAGATCTAATGATATTAAATACTACAAAACTATTATGACCATTGATTATTACTTCTATAGGAAGGATTTTATGAGTAATATCTCGAGAAGACAATGGACGACTATCTATGACTTCTACATGAACAGGTTTAGTTTTCTTTACTAAAGATATGCTATGTCTTTTAGTAAATTCTTCATCTAAAAAACACGCTGAGGCTCCTGAATCTAACAAGGCAGAGACTTTGTAATGTTTAGGTCCTAAAATAACATTTAATGTAAAACAAGGAGAGGGCTTTGAGGAGAGAATAGGACCTTTATTAGAAGTTGTGTAAGGTTCCAGCCGCACGGTCCTTATTGTAGCTAGACAAACTTGTTTTCCAACATATTATCTTCTTTCACAGCCATACTCCTCATTTTGTGATTGTGTCGTTTCTTTGGACAATGTTGAGCAGTGTGCTTTGGTTCTCCACAATATAAACATAATCCTTCTTGACGACGACGAGTCTTTTCTTGCTCAATAAGAGGTTTGAAACGTACTGCATCAATTTGCATATCCTCTACTTCCGAATGTATGTGTTGAAGAGATGTTGGTGTTGCCATTGAATTATAGTAACGTTGAGGTCCACTTGTACGGTTCTCAGATCGGAATTCAAAAAGGCGATTGTCGCACTTCACAGCAAAGTCAATTGCTTGATTCAATGTTTGATGATCAAGTAAGTTGAGCATTAATTTTTTTACCTCATATTGTAATCCGTAGAAAAATTGGCTAATAAGTGCAGCATCATCCCACTTGATATCAGTTACAAGTTGTCAAAATTGTGAAGCATATAACATTACTGATCGATTGCCTTGTCGTAAAATACGGATCTTATTGGTTGCAACACGAATTGCATCATGTTCTCCATACATGGATCGAAACTCCGCCAAAAAAGCCTCTAGATTATCCAATATTGGATCTCGTCATTCAAGAAAAGATGAAAACCACGATAGTGCTGAATCTGAAAGAAGCGTACCAATGAATCTAACTTGTGATCCTGGAGTTGGATAGCTTTGGGGTTGAAGTTCAATCACAGGTTGCACTTCATTGATAAATCCTCGAAACTTGGATCTGATGCCATCAAACTTCTCGGGTAGGGCAATTCTTGGTTCTCTAACATTTGAAGGGTGTTCCACCATATGAAAAAGGACATGGTTTGGTGCAGATGTTGAAGCTGCTCCAACCATTTCTATATCTTCACTTCCTTCCAATCTGGTTGCTCCTTGTGGTGGTAAATTGAGTTGATGCATCGCAAGCATTAACTCCCTCAATTGTTCTTGTATTTGTGCCATTGCACTCTTCATTTCAAGAAGTTCTGCCATGATAATACTTAGAAGAGAGAAGATGTCTAATATCGCTCAAGACAAATAGAAGAGAGGACTTGAGAACAAAGAAAATATTAAGGACAATATCAGTTTAGAAGAGGGTAATCCGCAACTTCTAATATGCTTACATCTTATTAAGAAAAAGGGGTAATCCATTCTTAATCAAGATTAGACAAAGCTCTGATATTGTAGGTGTACTCTTGTCAATCTGTCAAGGACAAGAACTCGATGAAAAAACAATTCAAATAAGTGAGCCTTCACTCAAAGAGAGGTAACAAAATATAAATAAACAAGTATATATATTGAAAGAGAAACTTGAATGGCTATTGCCAAAAGACAAGAAAACTAGAGACCCTTGAAACTAGACTAGAAGCAAGAAAGGAGTTGACAAGAGTGAAGAAGCCTTCACTCTTGTCTCTATATATATTATCTAACTAGGAGCTACGTGGCAACGTTCTATAGGACCTCCAATATGTGTTGACTTTGTAGGACACATGCCTTGACTTACAAGGTAAGTTTTTCTATGTGTGGGCCACATAATTAGCTTGATCCTCAAGCTAACAACATGTGTGGCACATGGCCAACTTGTTGACTACGTTTCTAATCCAAAAAGTCAATTAAAGACACCTATGAAGTCAAAGCAGCGTCTACGAAGCTTCTAAGAAGCTTTCATATTAAATATTATAGAATTAATTTACTTTTACCTAATTTTACTTACTTCTACCTATTTGTATATGTAATTATTAGCTTATATGATTATGGCCGTGACACTTCCGTAGATTGCTTCATTTTCAAATACAAAAAATTCTTGAAAAGCCTCCTTATACTTAGCATATATTAGAGTTGAGGCTAAAGAGATTCTCAATCTCAACAATACATCTCTTGGAGTTCTAGTTCACTTCTCTTGGTGATGATCTTGTACTTATCTAGTTTAATTAAGTTCTTATTAATTTTCTTATTGAAATTCTTTTATTCAATTTTTTGTTTGGTTTCCTACATGGTAAATTTGTGACATTTCTAAGAAGAAGTATGAAGGCAATATATTTTTAATTTTAAGATAAAAGAGATTAAAATATTCTTTAATATTTTAATTAAATTTTTTTTTTCTTAGAATCATTCTATGATAAGATGGTATTATCATAAATATCTTGCCAAGGTTCTCAAAAAAACTTTGTTCAAATTAATATATTTTTAAGTTTGAAATTTAAAAATGTTACATTTTTATTTACTACTTTTGTGCTTTTACTTATTGGTGATTATATTATATTAAAAGTATGAAGTATTTTTTTTTAAAAAAAATATAATATGAATAATATTATATTATTATAATCATTTTGATTATACTTTTTTTGTGTGAAATTTGATAAATATAACAGAAGTCAAAGATTCTATCAAAGTTTTACATTGTAGATTTTCTTTTTTCTTTTCTGCATCTAAAATTATAAAACAATGGTATTGATGGATTGAGGTGATATCTAAAAATTAAAAAAATAATAAAAAAGGTATATTGGCATGTGATAGAAATGTTCTTTTTACACCAATGACCAAACAACATGAAACTTTATGTATCAAACTCCGTTAGCTTAACAATGAAATTTGCCAGTGCCACATTATAACCAATTTCACATTCAGTATCAAAGCTAACAACCCCTATGCATACATGCAGTTTCCAAAAAAGACATTACCATCATTAAAATTCTCCAAAGACACATTCATTTCATATGTTTACACCCTGAAAAGAAAAAAAGAATCAAGATATAATATACAGTCACAAGTTTCCAAACAAAAAACTTACATTTTTCTACAATGTAACAACCAAAATACACATATTGAAAATCCGCTCTCTTCTAATTGAACTTGAACTTTATTTTCATCATGCTGCAGAATAATAACACTATATATATATATATACACACACACACACACACAAACATAAGTACAGGAATGTGGTGGCAATGTAGGGCATGGAACCCTAAATTTAGCTGTGGCTCTTTAAATTTTAGCGGTAGAGGAGGAAGAGGAAGGAAGGCAGCCAGCCTTGTTTGAAAAGTGGGTATTGGGGGCTTTTGCACAATTTTGTCAATGATATTTTTTAATATTTTCTGTTTTTTAGATTGTTTTTTCATGGACGGGAAAAGCGTGCTGGAGGACGAGTGCTGGTGCTTTTCAGTCGAGGATAAAAACAATTAGTTTGTAGGGGGGGGGTGGAGAAGGAGGAGGAGGAGGATTTGCACTTGGTCCTCCAGCTTGGACACTTGTACTGTGTCGTTTTGTAGATACACACTCTTTGCTTTTTCGCCTCAGGCTTTCATCACTTCTTGTGTGTTGTTTTGTATTAGTGTGTGTGTGTGTGTGTGTGTTTGTAAGTGGTCCACTTCGGCAACATGGCATCGATGTTGCGGTGGTCGGTGGTGGTGGTGGCGGATGACGATGACCAGATGGCTGAATGTTGTTGCTGCTGTGCGGCTCCGCTTTTTCACATTCTACCGCCAGCCGAGGGGGTCGGCAAAACGGCAATAGCGAGGAAACGAGTTTTCTTACCGTGGGTCAGTCGCGGTTCGGAATGCTCCGTCTTGTGTGCGTGGATCTTCGTCTACTTGCTAAAATAAGCAGGAGAAATTTTATAATCCACACCCAGAAACCGAAACTGTGGGCAGCCCCTCGAGTGTACCATGACCTTGAACACGCCCACCATTTGCTAAAAAGGGAGAGAATACCCTTCCCTGGTGCCTAACCGAATGGATACCATAAAAGTAATGTGGGCTGCGGCAGCGCCATTCTAGCGTCCCATTGAATGGCAATTAAGGAACTGCAGAATGGGTGAGGGGTTTGCGAACGATGTGCGAGCGTGAACACCCGAGCAAGACGAAGAGAGTTCCCGGCCTGGGCAGATTTTTAGGCGGACCCAAAAGGCGTTTTCGTGTGGTGGGAGCCGTGAAGTTCAAGGGTGCCTGCTGCCACATCCACCCCTCGGTGAATAGTATTATAGTAAAGGGGAGAATGATTGGGTAGGATTGCGCCCAGTGGGGCCTGGGGTTGCACTGCTGGAAGGATTTCACCCCTACCCACCTAGCTGGCCCGTCCCTCTCCTCTCTCTGCCTAGAGTAGAGTAGTATTCCCTTGTAGTTCTAGACGGTACCTAGAGCTCTAGTACAAAGCCTGAAAGCAAGGGACACGCGATGACTTGCGAGAGAGACGACTCATTGCCTCATCACAAAACGTAGACAGTCGCATTTTCCCAGCACAGCAAGGAGCCAACCCCAACCCCAACCTCTCTCTCACCACTCACATCTCCAGCACCATACCCGCACAGGAGCCCAGCCGGGACGACGAGCAGGAACAGTGGTGAACAGGGGGAGAGTATGTCGTAGCGACTGTTCTGTGGTTCCTCATAGTGTTGTGATTTTGCTTCAAATCTCAGCTTCTTTGTAGGCTCTTTTCTGCGTGTGTGTGTGTGTGTGTGTGTGTGTTTGTTCGCGGATGTGTGCAGGAAGTGGGTGGGTGTGGGTGTGGGCGGCTCTTTGTTAAATTTGTAATGTGTGATATATTATTTCAATTTAATTCCTTTTCAAATTTTTTATAGTCGGAGTTGTTTCGGCCGGTTGAGATTGAACTTCTTGACTGGTACAGCTTTGCCGAGCTGAGGGGCTTCGGGTTTGTGTGTGTGTTTGTTAGTGGTTGGGTTGCGGTGGAGTGTTTTGAGGAGAGAGGCAGGGGAGGGGTTAAGTTGCAGTTGGGGAAGAGTTGAGATGTGTGGTGTGCGGGATGGTGTCATTCACGAGTAAGTGAATCGCGACGGTGGAGATTGGAATGTGTTTGGAGAAGCGGGTGGAGGTTCAGCTGTTGGGAGATTAGGGGAGGATCTTGGGAGATTTGACAGGGCCGCAACAATACAGAGGGTGGGAAAGTGGACTGGCGATGAGTTCAGGGTGAATGCGTTGCTTGTGTTGCCGGATTGGGGGCCGAGGGGTCGTGGAGCTGGTGCAGCTGCGACATGAAGTCTCTGGCGGTGTTTGAGGAAGAAGTGGGAGAGGGGGTGTGATTGCTGTGTTGGCTCACTGCGCAGGTGGCGTGATTTTCGTATGTATTTTTTTCCTTTTCAAAATTTCCTTTTGGGAGTGGTCAACAAAGGAAAATAAATAGCAGTGAGGAAGAGGATAGTGGGTAATCTCCGCAGCTCATCTAAGGGTGAAGTGGTCGTCGAATTCTTTGCCAAAGAGGCTTGTCTGAGGTTGGGAAGAAGTCAAACACTGCGTTGCAGGAAATATTGCATATTAGGTTGTGACTGTAATTCCAGCAGCTCAAATATAAGAAAACGGATCTCGTTTCGCGGTGACGTAGCGTTGGTGCTTTGGAGTGGATTCTTCGAAGATGAATGTGAGTTTTGAAGCCTCGATACTACAGCTTGACCCCAACCAGTTGCCTGAGAGCGAGAGGCTGACGTTCATGGAAGCCCAGTCCTCAGCGTCTCTTTTGATCTCTTTTCGATATAGGTTTTTTAAGTTGTTGCCGAAGGCCTTTGATTAGCATAATACTCTATGCAGAACATGAAACACTAAAACAAAAGACCTTGGGTTATTATCTGAAACAACTAAGGGATGATGGTCATGTCGCAGAAGATCTCAGCTGTGACATCCATCTCATGCGAGCGAGTGTAGCCATACCGAAAATTGAACATAAATTGAACATGAAGATCCGTCTAGCGAACGTAGGATAACATCTTTCCTGAGAGTCCTGTCGTGGCGGTGTGATGCAGTTGTCATCAGACTATGAATCGTCTTGTGCCAGAGTGGGATAGGAGCAGCGGCATGCTCGATGATTTGATTCCTTCAAGTGGCTTTCATGGACCAGCGAATGGGAAATTGGATTTTTTGAGATCGAAGTCGACTCGCTTTTTTCAAGTGTAAGCTTTATTCTGCTTTCACTTTACGTTATGGCTTGTTCATGTGTGGTCAGTTCTGACATCAAAGTTCAAATATCGGCTTGTTTCTCACTGTCTGGATGCTTTCTTCATATGTGATAGACCCGATCAAGATACGTTGGAAGCGGGTAGGATCGATAATGGACATATAGTCATGCAGGGACAAACTAGTAAATGTGGCAAGCCACATTGGCAGGTCAATTATACATCGGCGTGGAATAGTGAGCAGGGAACTGAGGATGGGGTGACCCCGGGAAAACCAGTTTCCCCGAAGAGTGACGCCGCTCTGGAGGACGTGGTTAATGAAACGGCCACTGAAGCGCATCCAACGCATCAAATCGATGCAGAGCATGATGAAATGGTATCTTGGTTGCAGTATCCACTGGATGATACCTTGGAAAGGGATTATTGCTCTGATTTTTTTGGAGAGCTGCCAGATTCCCACATCCAGTTGTTGAGAGAGTCTTTTGGGCAAGGAGCTGCGAAGACATTACGCACTCCTTATTCTGGAGCACCAGGGAACGATGGTTTTGTTAACAGAGCTTCCACCGCGGATACTGCCATGATGTTAGGTGCCGGACGCGCGGCAGGACTTCTACCTCAGGCTGGAGTAGAAGCGTTCAGTAAAGTGCGTACAATCCACTCCCTGCAACCTTCTTCCGTTACCAGGTGTCAACAACCACATCCCAGCTCATCAAATGGTTCCACTGTGTGCGCGACGGCTAATGTGACAACTACTAGGGCACCCACATCGGTACCTACTTCGGCAACTCCTTCAAATCCTATGTTACCACCCAAAACTCAGCCTGCAGCTCCTACTGTTAATACGCAACCTTCCCCACCCAACAACCGGCCAGGATCTATGAATTTTTCTCACTTCTCGAGGCCTGCAGCCATAATTAAGGCAAATTTGCACAGTTTGGCAGGGATAAACGCTGCGCCTCCACCTAATGCACGGTTCAAGCAGCAGCATAGTCACTTGGTAAAGCCAACTGTGGAGGCGTGCACATCAACTGGTTCTTCTATTGCTGAGTCCACCTCAGCGGGGAATGGGCAATCGGGTTTGCATAAGGATGCGAAGGTGCAACCTTTAATTATGGAGAGGGAGCAGAGTAATGGCACTGAGGATTCTAGATGGCAAGTTGCACCTGGTCTGTCACCGAAGAAGGATCGAGATTGTGTTGTGTCAGGAGATTGTAAAAATTCTCCGGCTGATCAGGAAACTTGCCGGCCATCAGTTGTAATAAGTGACGCTGTGCCGGCCTCTTCCGAAAAAGGAATGTCACGTATTACACATCACCCTGATATACAAGAGCCAACCATCACATCCTCTTCAGGTGGATATGGGACGAGTACAGACAGACTAAAAGAGGCCGCGACAAGTAACAAAAGGAAGTCAAATGAGAGGGAAGAAACGGAATGCCAGAGTGAAGTAAGTTTTTAGGGTGGAGAGATGTGGAAACTGGAGTAGCGGGATTAACATGAGTTCTTTCGGTTGAGGATAATTATGTCTTGGCTTATGGTTGCCACGTTTGCTAATGCAATGACCTCCAAATTACTGGTTACAGCATCAATAGAATTAGTCCTTTTCTCATCACATACTGATTGTTACCTTTTATATCTTCTGAACTGTAGGATGGGGAAGATGAGTCAGTGGACACCAAGAAACCTGTAACTGGTCGTGGAAGTACAGCTAAAAGAAGCAGGGCTGCCGAAGTCCACAATCAGTCAGAAAGAGTGAGCTAACGTTTTTCATATTCCGGGCATGTATCTGAATTTTTCAGCGGGGAAGGAGCTTATGCATATTTGCTCGAGTGAAGTTTCTGTGGGTTGTTACTCATATTTTTGGTGGTTTGTCCTTGCAGCGGCGAAGAGACCGAATAAATGAGAAGATGAGAGCTCTGCAAGAGCTGATACCAAACTCCAATAAGGTGCGTACAGTCTTCAGTTCTCTGCATTTACTCGGAGTTCTGAAATTGTTTCAGGTCTACCTTCAAACCTAGTTTCTGTGACTTCCAAACTCATTGGGTTCGTAGTCATGGCTGACTGTGTGAAACTTGCGTGGCAGACTGACAAGGCATCTATGCTGGACGAAGCAATTGAATACCTAAAAATGCTTCAGCTTCAGCTCCAGGTATGTGCTGTGTAGTTTGCTTTCGCTTATTGGCTATCTTTCGATAATCCTTCCCCATTCTTTCTTGTTTTTTCAGGGACTATATGTTAGGACCCGGTTTGTGTTTATACGATGCACTTATAGCAAGTTGAATGACTAATGGCATTCTCTTGTCCTCGCAGATGATGTCGATCAGGACGGGTATGACTTTGCCACCAATGGTAATGCCTGCTAGCTTACAACAACATATGCAGATGCCGCAGATTGCAGCAATGCCATCTATGGGAATGGGAATGGGGATGGTGCCAATGAATCTTGGTCATGGGATGATGATGGACATGGGAGTGGCTGCCCAAGGAAGAGCAATGATGCCCTTGCAATCGCATGTGGGACCATCCTTGAATGGCGCTATTGCAAGCGCATCGTCTATGGCTGATGTTCATGACCCTCGGTATCAAACGTCAGGTGTTATGGATCCTTATAACGCGTACATGACTCGTCAGCATCAGCCAATGCAAATGACTCAGGTTAGACCCAGAAGCAACGTTGTTCAGTGTGATATGGTGAGTTTGTCTGTTTCAGTAGCTTTACACCATTTGTGTTCTGTGGCATTTATACTCGTTTGTCGCACTCTGTGCAGGCTGTCAGTATAGACAAATATAATGCCTACATGTTGCAACAGTGCCAACTTCAGCAACATCTACGGCAGCACCAACAGCAACCTCAACACCTGCAACATCAACAGCATCAGCAGGCTCCTAATATGAATGGCGGTCCTCCTCATTAATGGTAAACGACTCCTCACATTTCGCGTAGGAATGTGCTTTGGTTGAAATGTGGATTTTTGTGAAGAAAGTGAATTGTGGAACTGCCTGTAAGGATTTTGCCAAGTTTATATGTGAAGATGAGGCACTTTTTTCAGAAAGTGAATCTGATGGCTTTGCTTTGGACAGGCTTTTGGAAAACTGGCTACTGCGAAAGCTAGTGCAGCTTTGTAACAAGGTGGAATGTAAAATCGATTCTCTGGAACTTGAGGTGAGAAGGACTCGAACAGGAGTCTACAACTCGTGCTGTGGGTGGTATCAAAGCCTAAGGGCTTTGACCATTGCGGTGGTTGATGAAGCAATGCACACTTGCGAGCAAGTCGTTGACGGTGTAATCTTCACTTCACCTATTTTCGTGGAATCCTTCTTATCAGGGAGATTGAGTAGGCCAAATGCTGAGACCGTTAAATAGTGGTCATTGCCAAACCACTCTGAAGTTTCAGTAGATGCAGGGGTCTCGGAGACTCCATGATTATCAATTAGCTAGTATTTTTCTGCAGTTATGCAAAGAGTTGTGAGATTTGTGTCAGTCGTCATAGTCAGAAGCGGAATTGTAAACATGATCACTATCAGTCACTTGCAAGATATATCAGTGACATCGCACGTACAAGAATAAGGTACAGTGGCTCAGTTCTTAAACCTTGCCTAACAATTTACTTGCCGTTTAGGGTTAATGATCTCATTGGATTGGTAATTTTTGAAAATGTATCCAGCTCCACTTCCTAAAAATGTGGTTGTTCCTAGCGCTCGATGCTATGTCTTTCAATCCTTGGGTCGAAAGATTCGGGTTAAACCCTAAGCCTGTCATTTCCTGAATCTTACATTCCAGCAAAAGACAAAGGATGTACTCAGTGTTAAAATTCGCGCACGCGGCAGAAACGAAATTATGTGAAGACACTCTAAAACCATGTGTATTCTTGGACAAAATCACTGAAATCTGCGTTGAGGTAGCCAGTGTGTGCAGAGTGTATGATTAATATAGCTGGTATATCCACCACGCTACAGCTCCAGAGATGAGGAATGTACAGCAGGATTTTCGTTTCCTACGCACCGTTCAGAGCTTAGGGCCAAAGGACGGCGATTCTAAGTGAATGGACGTGATAATGATTGCTGAAATGATATTGACTGAAAGTTGATTCTTGCATAGATTAAGGAATTCGTCGATATTTAGAAGAAAAGACAACCGTGGCTTGCGTAAGCTGCCAAACTCGAACTCAACGCTTTCTGAGGTGCAGACGTGGACTTCCATGCCAAAACGTTTTCAGTCGAGGAATTCTTTGATGGTGACATTCTGTCGAGTTGGGGATCTGATTTGTGAAAGCATCCTTCGTAAACAGTGTTTGCTAAACTGCAGTCTTGCAATTTTGGGTTCTAAGAGGACAGTTTTGTGCTCCTAGTGCGGGGAGAGATTGAAGATGGCAAGATGAAGGTTAAGTTCGTATCATGTAGTCTGAATTACTGGGCGCTGAATTTCGAGGACCAGTTTCTCCCAGACCAATCAGTTCATTTGGCAGGCAATTCTGTTGGCGTAGCATTTGGTGTCGGGTCCAAGTTCGAGTTCTCTGGTCACCGATGCAAGCAACACTTCGTGGAGGGCGACACGCTGCTATATTAATATGATTCTCCTGTAATTCCGAGCCGTTGCCGATGATTGTGTTCTATTACTTGTAATGAAAAATGAAGACTCGCGGTCAGAGGTTGATGTGAAATTAATGTTTCTCTCATTTTAGGGTTTCGTTTCATTTGGTTGAGAGCGATGGAGTCCAAATATCTTGCACGGTCTGCCTGAAATGTTTGAGCTGTTTGATTGTCGTTAAGAACCTCGAAATTGATAACTGCCATGGAAGGCACCTCTACCAGAGTGCTTTTAGGTTTTTAACCAAGACTTCTCTTCCGCCAAGTTACTTATTCTATCGCTGCAATTTGAATTTAAGAGAATTGTGCAACTTCTTCCTGAATGAGCGGAAGTACTATAGGCTCTGCTCATGTATCTCTGAATGAATGAGTGGTTTATTTTCCTCCCCTCGCAATTCGCTCCTTAGCGAGCTGTCAGTGGGTGCTCCGTGTAGTTGAGTGAACAGGGAAAAGTGGTCAATGTGTACTGTTTTAGAATCCGAGATGCAGTCGACGTGATGGGCATGAATTAAAGGGTTACATGTTATCATGCATCTCTTCGAAGGGGTGAGAATTGCTCCACACTCGACTTTTCATTCCAAGAACAGGTTAATCTTCCAAGCGAACAAGTTACATTTGCCCATCACGTCGACAGCAGATCGGATGGAAGTTACAGTCAAATGGGAATATACGGATTTTTTGTAAAGCTTTAGACCTCACCAATGGGGTAGTCTACGATATCAGTTCACTGGTCAAAAAATGTGGAGTGATCTACAACTTTGCCTTGACAGCAAAATTCTGCTCATGCGACCCAAACTTTACTCAGCCAACGATCGAAGCTTCCGTGACCTTCGTTGGTTTTCTTTTTTTAAACACCTTCGTCAGTTCGAGACGTACCAGATCCTTCGGGGAGTCTCAGGACAAGTCGGTGTTCCTTTCAGGGATGAATACGTTTTCTTTGAAGATACGTGAGTATTCCACCCGATGATTTTTGAGCTTAACACAAGTTTATCCAGAAACATATCCTAATTTATCGAAGGTTAAGGCGAGCTGTGCCTGCGATTGCAGGTTTCGACTGGTGATTGCAATTTAGAAATGCAGGATGCTTACCGTGCGTTACATTAATGCGGACTTTTGTTTGTTTGACATGGGACAGTAACCACAGAAACCTGTGAGATGGATAAAATTGTTGCTAATGAATGTGGCAGCTATCACCAGCATCGCAAGCTTAATACGAGGCTGATGCTGATGCTAAAATGACTAGGAAATACGATGGCTTCCATTTCTATGCCAATTAGCAAGGCTGTGCTGGGGACCGTCGTTACTACGGTGTCTCTTACATTGATCACATTCATGCCTAGTGGTTATGGTTCCACACAAATCTTACTTGAAAGCTTTAAGAGTTCGTCTCTTCCATCACATATGATTTTTAGTCGGTATTTATTCACATCGCCCCTACTCTATACCAACCTAATTTAATCGTCATGTTTTGTCGATTTCTTTCAACTGCTAATCAGACGTTTCTAATAAATCTCAAAAATAATCTCATGTGACGCAGGTGGATGTGCCTGTGTAATGGTGAATGGAGACGATGTTGCGCAAAGCTAGCAATTCCCCATGTAAGATGGTGAGGTTGTGGTGTCATGTGTGAACGTTTATCATCTCAGTCCTGTCCACAACGTTGAGGGTTCATCAACGAACACTCGGTTCCGCGGGGTTCTTGAGGGAGCGGAATTTGGGATGAGTACTTTCTCCGTCAAGTGAGGTCGGCTTTGCCGTGTCAAACACAAATTCGCCTTGTGACGGATTTCACAGTTGTATTCCTTGACGTCTACTCCTTCGAAAATAGTATGAATACGTTTTTCAAGCAGAAACATTTGCAATTGGCAGGTTACAAGTTTTAAAAGTACAGAAATGGAGTTAGAGAGGAAAAGTTAGTGAAGCTCCACCGCCGTCGTCTATTTCAATGAGATTTTAACCCTCACGAGAGATGAATTTCTCCTATCAGTATTCTTTGATTCTCGTTGAGGTAAGCTTCAGTTCATTGTGGTCTACAGTTACAAAACATTTCCCTGTACTTAACTTCACAGCAGCCTGTTTAGAGTATTGGAGATAACTTGATAAGAAATACTCCATTGCCTCCTTTATTTTAATGAGCATGACCTCTTTCGCCTATCTATATAATAAAGGGACAAAGAAAGCTTCTCATTTCATAACCTGCAGAAAGACCTCAAGTATACTATGTGTACAACATCATTTTACAGCTTCTTCATGCCCAATGGCAGAGGTTTCCTAAAGCGCATGACCTCTTTTACCTATCGTAAATATGATTGTTCACCTAGTTTACTAAAATCCTGTTTGTTGTAGGTGTGCCACCTTAATCCTTACAAGAAATTACTTCATGGTCCAACTTTCTGGCTTGGGGATAATCTGCGCTGCAAGGAAGCAACAAGATTTCAGTTACTACTTTCAGAGGATTGCCGACACCGTATTCATGGCTACTATTGTTGATTGTTTGTGCCAGCTTATTGTCAAAGCTTGTATTAATACCCCTCTTTTTATTGACATATTACAAAATTGTTTTGGGTTAAACTTCCATTTCTAGTTAGAGTGTAATCTTTTCAGACTCATATTAAAATTCGATTCAGGGGTGAAGGAAGGTGTCCAGCAACCCACTATTGTTAATGTCCACCCTGGTAAATGTACAAAGAATTGAAACCTGGGATTGCTGAGGACTTTGCCCAACAGCTTACAATTGAAGCAAATATGGGCACTCAGAACAATTTTATGCAGGTCAACTTCCGTGCGAATTGTGTATAAGTGTGCGTGATTTTTCTAATTTCTCCGATACCGCATGCTGTGCACCTTCAGTGTGAAACATGAACGGGAGCTAGATGCGCACCACCGACAGCAGAATTTGGGCCCTTAACAGAGTAGCACATACATGTGGATAATCTAACTAATCATAAGGCTGCAACTACAGCAATGATTCAAGACCCTAGGAAATTCAAGAACCGGAGCATAGCATTTAACGCGCTGGTTTAAGTGATGAGAGTGGAAATATTCTAATTGCTCGTCACGAAGAAGTTCTTCTCAGTGGGGTCAGTTCCCAGCAAAGAAATGTGATTTTCTCAAGCAATGATGCTGTTTTTTCATGGTAGTGTAATCTCTGTTTTACATATATGTACTCTGATTGATGAGGACATGGGCGTGACTTACGAGGAGCTCGGAATGTATGAACGCTTGAGAGACATATTCCGTTATGGGTGTGTGGGACGTTCCCTTTGTGCAGAGAATATTCATTGCCCGCTCTTTGGTGATGCACAGTTCGCGCAAGCTCGGAAAGATCATTCTGCTCTTTAGTTTTTAACCCCTTTTGTTTCTGCGATTACTCGAGTTTCTAGAAATGTTCAGCACCTTTGATAGTTTCAACAAGTTTGTATGCATCTAGACTTTGAATGAACACGATTGGAAGGTGTCCAAGGCTTTTTGGATAGTCCCTCTTTGTCTTCAAAGACGAACGCAGATTTGAAATGGGTCATGTGGGAACTAGATTGTAATTGTTCCAGAGACGTTATTTTGAACAAGAATTCTCATCATCACAGTACCAAAGAACCAACAAGAGTAACAAAGGGTGCTAACGTTGCATTGATCGTATCATAAGAATCAAAGGATGATATCACATTTCCGTGTCTGAACTTCAGTAGCCTTCATGCAGTAATTTTTCTAAGCCTTGTAGTGGTTGAGGTGAACAGTCTCGGCCCGTTTACCTAGGTTTAGGGTTTAGGGTTTAGGACGCTTCATCGCAGATTTGCTTCTGAGAAAGTGATGCCTGAACGGTCAACCTTTAGCCTCTCAAAGAGCCCTGTTCATTCTACCCATATATTTCATGTGATTAGAGTTAAGGTGCAGACACACACAGCTCCGAATTCGTCACCAGCGACTGGGGACTGCTGGCAACGCATAGGTGATGATTCGGCCTTTACTGCTAATCGAGTCTTGATATTGACGGATTCTGTGTCAGAAATGCTATTCACTAATTAGACAACTTCGAAATGCGTATTGCAAGCTCATGATCAAGCAACTTCAAGAGGGTCTAGATTAATACCACCGTGCACGTTCAGTTGTCACAGTCTAACAATGAAGCAGCTGCCGCAGCTTCCTGACATCCTTCGCTTTAACCAGCGTGCAATTGAATCCGGCTGCCTGTCATGGACTGCATTTAAACATCATTTAAGCATCTTACTTTTCCTATCGAGAACATATCGTCAGATTCTCAGACCGGAGATTTTGTTCTAGACACGGGCTGAAGCAGTGTAGCAAACCATCGAAAAGTGACAAGGATTCCTTACGATGAGTGAGATCATCGATTTCCTTGAACATCAAGCCTACATCTCTGAGACTAACCAATTTAAAGGCTGAGAATCGGCAACTCGCTCTTCAGTTTCGGAGTGGATCTAGCAATCCACTGGAACGTTCGAAGTCTGTCTGGACTGGTGAACTAGCCCCTTCGCCTGCAGTGGGTGCACTGATCCAGCCCAGTGCCACTCAGAGACAGGTTCAACCATCGTCTGAATTTGCAAGTAGCATCTCTGATACGTGAAATTTCCGGCAAATGGTCACTGCCATGTAACCACCGGACACCGAACACTGGGCAATCCTGAAGCCTCAAACCGGTGCAGTGCGAGACCTGCAGGATCGACAACCCACAGGAACTTTCGGCATCGCTCCAGCTCCACAAACCAGAGCTTTGAGCACGTTACTTTGACACTGTGAGTCAATCAGAGCTTGAAACTTGGAGCTACTGGTGGACCGATTGTGTGGAGATCCACTCCCCGTTTCTTCACTGACACCAACAAAAGCAACACCGGTCTGAAACTTGATGGTCCAATCTCCGGGTGCAGTCGGTACACCGCCTTTCTACCTGATTTGCATCAGTTGTATTTGGCTTTGAGGAGATTTGTGATAAGCCCAGCAGTTGAGTCTTCCGGACTTAGACGATTTTTCGAACAAAAACTGGGTGGTTGGATGCTCATAGCAAGCCAGCCCCGATTACTGTTGATTTGTGGAAAAGGGTTGTGAAAGCATCAACACTCCAAGTGTATATGACACCAAGACAAAATCATGCGTTTTTACTATAAAAGAGCAAAATTGTTCCACTAGTCACGTAATTGCTTCGGGTTCAGAATATTTTATTCTTTTCTTACAAATTTTCATTAACAAAAGACAATTAATTTATTATACATATGATAAACTCAAACAATATATTTTACTAATATAATAACATATCATTGAAATCTGATGTATATATTTTACAGTTTCATTGCAAGGTTTTCTTAATACTTAATTAAATTATTATCTTACTACATCAATTTTAAATCTAAACAAAAAATATATTTGATTTTCTTTAAATAATCAAACTATTTTGAATAATAATTATTTATAATATTTATGTTCTTTTCTTTTTATTTAATGATTATTGCTGAGGTTGTTCATAACAAGATTTAATTACCTCTGTAAGTTAAATGCCAATATAAACTTTTCTTAATTTTTACTTATTTCTTCTAATTACGTCAATTTTGCTAACTATGGATAATAATTTTAAAACTAAAGAAGACTATGTCAAATTATTAAAAAAATCAATAAATGTACATAAATATTATTTTAAGAACCTTCTTTATTTTAAAAAACTAAAATAAGTTAAAATTTAAATTTATTATATAAATAAAAGTGAATTGAAAAAACCCTTCTGCATAATATATATTATAAGAGAGGGATCTTGCAATGTTTTATAAATCTAAATGTAAATACAAATATTTTATATTAATCTGTTCAAGTATAAATAGAATATTTAATAAATGATTTTTTTATCTTTATGTTTGTTTGTACATATAATTATAATGTTGTTGTTAAAAAAATTAAAATTATATATTTATTGGGTAAAATTACATAAAAAGAATCTAACAAAGGATAAATTAGGAAAGTATTTGAATTAAGAATAAAAATAAAAAAAGAGTTGAAACATTAAAATTGAGCTTGCTTTATCAACAACAATCATAGAAACAAGTTCAAATATATCATTAGGTAATACAAAAATAATAGTAGTAAAAATTATTTAAATTATATAACTAAGTCAACCACTAATTAAAATTGACAAATTTGAATTTCAATCATGAAAAACATATAGCTATTTGTTATATCTATCTTTGACTATACGATTTTTATATGTAATTTTCTATATTTTTGGTATGTAATTCGAAAATTGTTACAATCTATCTTTGTTTTCTATTTTAGACTTTCAGTATTTATAAATAGTCCAAGAAACAAAAAAAACTAAACTTACCATTAATATTAAGAATTTAATAAAGCATATAATTTAAATTTATGTTCTTAAAAATCATAATTATTTTTTAATGTGGTTTGGAAAATTTAAGAAGAAAACTAAAAAATCAACTATAAGTTTTTATTTTCTATAGAATTTTTTTTTTAAACTTAGTTTCAAAAATATTAATAATTTTATATAATTTGTTAAATAATGTATTATAATTTTAGCCTTTGGTCTTAATTTTTCAGCTATTTCCAATACTTTTTGTGCATTATTAAAAATATTTGACCATGCATAATTTTCTAATTTTTTAGTTATTTTAAAAACACATTTGTCTTCTTTGTATAATATTGTGTATTTACAATTTATACCATTAATATAAAGTATTCTGTACTTTTATATATATATATATATATATATATATATAATAAAATAATAGCTATTATTGAATATAAAGATTTAAAGAATCTTGATTCAATACAGAAATACAAGAAAAACATGAAATAAACAGAAACGGATTTAATTATATATATATATATATATAGAATGGTGGATTTAATCTTGATTTTCATTCAATACTACCAAATATAATACATTTTTTAATTAATTTTAATTATGTTGTAATATTGATATTCTATATTGTAGAGCTTTTTATTTTTAATATTTACACGGTTATAGGTATTGTAGATTTACATGTACAAAATAAGAGAAAAATCTGTATATATGTGTATAGCCTTAAATTATCTCATTAATTTTATAATACATAGCATACTTAATATTTTATTTTATTTTTCTTAAGCCGCAGATTTTAATGTAATTTGACATTGAATTATATATATATGTATATATATATATATATATATTTATATATATAAATGAAAAATAGAGGCACAAATAATTAATGGTTTTAAGATAAAAGATAAAGAAAATAGTTGGCAAGTTAGTGTGATAGACACTGAGGTTACCTGAAGCAATTTAAGGTTGAAATCTGTCGTATTTCAGGATCATTCTTTTTAAATCAAATCATTTTTTGGTTACAAATACTTTATTGTAGGACGTCTAAGTGAATGATGGATGAAACATGTAAGAGAATTCTAGAGTACACTACAATGTTTCAAATAAATTCAAGTTAACAGAAAACATTTTAGAATTTAATTATGATTTTGACTTTTTTATAACCTTTTTATGTTTAGTATGATTAAGAAAGAATACATTGAAAAAAAATTCAAAGGAAGAGTATAAAAATAGTTTCATATATAAATCATGTACAATTAGAATTAACCAAGCACTTGTAATACAAATATATATATATATATAGTATTTTAAATTTGTTGATATCATTATATTTGATAGTAATATTCTTATTTTTATTGATACACCCAATTAATTATTATTTAGCCTATATTTTTAATAATATTAGCAATAGCACAAATCTTTACATGGTTTTAATTTCAAGTTTAACTATGAAATAAATTTTATCTATTGAACTTCTTCATATGTAACAATTTTATGCTTGAATTTGAATTAATTCTCTTAAAAGAATATATAGAACTAAAATAAATATATATGATGATGGTCAATAATATCATCAAACTAGAAATAGCATTGAATTTCTTAACATCATTCAAAGAAATTCTTATACAATTATTGTTAGAATATCCTAACCATCTATGTCAAGAACACCCATGTGGTGGTCATCATTTAAATTTCATCTTCTTTTTCCAAATCGCATAGGCTACTTTCATTGGACACTATTTGTCTATTTCTTTATCTTTTCAAAAGATCAAAAAACATAAGAAGTAGTAGTGTTTATTTAAGAGACCCATGCATGCACACATATTCCAACCAAAATGGATTATAAGCACTTTATTAAATTATCCAAGAAAAGAATGGTAGGAGTATTTTGGCGGGTCTCTTAATTCCACAATGGAACCTACAAAACAAACACATACTCACTCAAATTGCATTGTTCATCCTTGTCAAGGACATCAAACCCACAATCCAAAAAAAAGTTTATACCAAGTATTCCTCAAGTTTATTATTCATTCCTAGCAAGCAACACACTTCAAATATCAGCATGGGGATGATTATAGCAGTTTACTCATCCATCCATATATCCAGCAACTAGCACATCCATCCATCCATCCATCCACCAACTAACATACCCATTCGTTCATCCATCCTTTTTTCTTTGTATTTTCAATCTCATGGCAGGGTAGCTCTGTCACACAATTAAGTGCTGCCCTGCCCCTGCACTCTTCAGAAATGTGCCCCATATTTAGTATGGAAATGGACCCATCTGGAGGGGTCTCTAAGTAGAGCCCAGAGTCAAGAGCAAAAGAAAGAAAAAGGACTCTCTTAATCTTAATGGGGGGTGTGGGTACACTCCATGGGAGACAGGGGGAAAGACATCTCAACACCCCCTTCTACAAGTCTAATCACTCTCACACATCCTCTCTCTCTCTCTCTCTCTCTCCCTCTCTTTCATCATTTTCAAATAGAATTTTGTTGAGCCATAATATCCCCCCCCCCTTATTTAAGCACACACATATAGAGTTCATGTATGGATTAGGGCTCCTCTCTCTCCCTCTTTCTATCATCTGTTTACTTTTGTATTGTACCTTAAACTTTTTGTTTTCTTTTTGTGGTATGGGTGTATCATTGCTTGAATCTTTTTATCATTCATGGTTTGAATTGGTACTGTTAGCTCAGGCTGTTCATGGCCATCATTGTGTTTTCAATAGAAATTTGAAACTTAACTTAAAATTCTGTCGTGAATATATACATGATGAATAGAAGGGTAACTTATGTAGACACTTCATTCTCTTCTGAAAATTGTAGATTTGAAGAACTGAAGATGAATCCATGCAAATGAGGGGAGTACATACAAAAGTGGTATACAAAAGAAGAAAAAGATGTGCTTGTGGTATCTGATGTTACATGACTTTTTTGTCTAATTTCAACAAGTTGTATTGCTTACTGAATAATAGCATTACTATAAAAATGAATATACACATCAAGGATCATTACATTCAACAATAAAATAAAATAAATACTGTGTGTGTGTGTGTGTATATATATTTTTTATTGCATACACTTACATAATTCATGTAAGGATTGTGTTGTATAACATATTACTAATTAAAAAGCACAACTTGGCTTTGCAGTATTAGGTTTAGCATGTATAATAATGAGAGTAGAAAAACAAAAGTAATTTTTCAGAAAGAATATCCATAAAAAGATGCAAAACCACATATTGTGCTCTTACATTAGGAAAAGATGAACATAGACCATGTAACATTAAAAATATAGTTTTTTTTCTCACAATTACATGCTAATTCGAGTGTGTTTTTTTAACTCTCTCACTGACTCACTCACTCACACACACACACACACACACACACATGGATAAGGTAAATCATGATTGCCTCAACAGAGAACATAAACAATTAATAAATAACTAAATCAAACACGTTGAAACACAACCAAAAAGTTGGCACACTTCAGCATTCAACAAAGTGTGGGTATCCCAGTTACACGAATGGATGTAAAAGAATCTCATCCACAGCTATTCTGTTACAAAATACTCAGATGGCACTTTGTATTGAGTTCCTGAGAACTTTCCAGGTGTCACAGATATCTTCCACGCCGGGCTCCCACATGTCTATTAGTTTGAAAATCAAAATATCACGTCACTTAGATCTCTTTAAATGAATCAAAATCTACAGAATCAGGAAGATAAGGTAGATGGAAAGGCGCGAGGAGGGGGGTAGCCAGTGGCAGAGTTGAGAATGGACTACTGCAAAGGACATGAGGCGCATCAGTTGTACCTTTGTTGACATGGTACCATAGTTCAAGCAAGGCTTCGGATTTGAAAATGGGCTGGGAAGTGTGGGAGCGGCAAGGGCGGGCAGACGGACGGGTGAGCGGGGGCAGGCTAATCGGGAGTCGGAGTCCCGCATTTGAACGTCGTCAGGGAACACCGCGCCCTCGGTCTGCCGCGCCTTCCTAGGCCCGGCCAGCCTAGCAGCGCCACACCCAAACAGAACGGCACTGCCCGCTCCTCCTCCTCCTCCTCCTCCTGCTCCTGCTGCTTCTGCTCCTGCTGCTCCTCCTGCTCTTCCCATCCCCCCCCCCCTCTTTCCCTCCCTTCCCCCCTCCTATCTGTTTGCCTCCGATTCCAAAATTTCAATTTCAATCTCGCAACAGAAACGGCTCAGAACGGATACTCTCCCAATCATCGCATGTGCACTTAACCCCTACCCCCCGCCGCTCCTCTTGATCCATTCCTTGGACCCTCGCGCTCCATCTTGGCCTGATTCTCTCTCTCTCGGCTTCTTCTCTTCTCGCCTCTCCTCTCTTGTGGCGTTGCCAAGTGGTAGAGTCAGGGACTGAGAGGTGCGGGCTGTTGTCGTTCTCGTTCTTCGCATTGTTCCGGTGTGGACGGCGGGCGGGAGGGAAGGAGGGCAGGGAGTGTGTGTTTGAGAGTTAGAGAGAGGAGTTGGAGATCCAGTGGAGTGGTAACTGCACTGTAGTTGTAGGTCGGCGTTGTCGCGGGAGGTTTTTCTTTATCGATTTCTTGGTGCGAGGGAGATTCCGCATTGGTCGTCATAGAGCTTGGGGTGGTAATTTGTTTCAGTCGCGGTTGTGGTGTTGAGCTCTTTTTTTTTTGTCTGGTGAAGGAAGGATTAATTGTGAAGAATCTCGCGGCGGGGCTGGTCGGGCCCTTGTAGGTTGGCGGCGGACGGTTCTGAATCAGAGGATTGTGAGTTGCGCCTCGTCCGCATTGCTCGATTTTTGAGCAGAGGAGCGGGCGAGAGGGTGGTGCGAAGTTTTGGTTGAGTGAGTAATGTAGTGGTACTGCCGTCGTCACCGGAACGACACGTGAGAGTCTTGAGTGGCTCGTGAGAGTGATTGGTGGTGCGAGCTTTCAATGATAGATGGTGCTGTACAGAGTAGGAGATCCTTGAGTACATCGCTGACGAATATATATATATTTATATATACATATATATAAACATATATGCTTGTGTGTCCTTGTTTGGTAACTTTACTGTGCACACAGTCTTCCTAGTAGATTTAATTTCTTGACAAAATTAAGTACCTTCATTTGCCTCGGAAATTGTAACCAGTGAGCAGTCTCTGAGATAGTTCACTCCCAAGAATAGTGGATTTGGTTGACTAGAGCGTCGTCATTGCACGTTCTTTCTGGAATTTTTACGATCAGCTAGACTTTCAGCTTCGACAAATCCAGTGCAATATTTATTCCATTCGTAGAACCTCAAAACGATCTAGTGAGGGCCTGAAGGAGGAGGCAATCCTAGTTCGTCATGCGTGCTTCACCGTAGTCATCGCTCGTTCCAGAACGCCTTCGGTGCTCGACTGTGCATAAACTTAGGATGACAGGTGTAGTCGAAAGTGCACGACGCTTGCGCTCGCGTTCGTCAAGTTCTCTATCAGTGCCTACCGCGGATGAAGTAAGGCAAACGAGGGCTGCAGCTAAGCGATCAGTTATGGAAGAAACCTCCTCTAGACCTGGAAACAGCACAGTGCATCCTAGCAAACGGGTCGGTGCTCAGCCGGTTCGAAAACGTGCCGCACTTTCGAACATCTCGAATCAACATTATGTTATCCCATCTGGTCGCCCCATGGTAGGCTTAGCTGACGTGAAGAGCGTAGATTTGAAAGCTTCTCAGATCACTCGAGGGGACGAGAATTTACATTCAGTTAACCGCGCCCAACCGACTGTCAAAGGTGCCCATCTAGAGGCCGCATTGGAATGTGAAATTGAGCGTGATTCAAGAAGCGACTCTGAAGCGATTGCTTCATTGGAGAGGCGAACCGTACAAAATCTCTACATATCTCAGGAGGCGAAAGACCGGGTGAAGCAAGGTACAATCGTCCGGGAAATGTCAGTCATTTCAATGCCTTCGAAAACCATTAGTGAAGCATTCTGTGAAACCTTATTCACAACTCATCCAGCATGCCTTTAACACTGGTAATCTCTCGTCATGTAGGGAATCTATTCAGCGATAAGAGTTTCTCTGTAACACCTGAATTGCCGGGGATTGTGGCCTATCAAGATATTGATAATGATCATTCGGATCCTCAAATGTGCAGTACCTATGCTACAGATATTTATTCATATCTGCGCATGGCTGAGGTGAGACCATAAAACACTCATCCTACGGGAGTGTCTTGACTTAACGGTGTCTTTTAGAATACTCAATGACCTAGAATGTTTACTGAGTTGCAGTTCTGCTCCTGCTTAGCGCTATTTGAATAACGGTTACTTGGTGCACATGCAGATTAAAAGGAGGCCTTCGGGTAACTTTATGGAGTCGATGCAGCAGGATATCAACCCGACTATGCGAGGAATTCTCGTTGACTGGCTTGTGGAGGTACAGCTCTTCGTTGTCCCTCACTGGGTTCGGTAACCTTATTCGGCATCCTTTAGTTTTTCTCTAGTTTGTGTCCACCTACCAGCACGATTGGTTGTTAAGTGTTCTGTATTCTACGTTGCTACATTGCTGATGACAAAGTGTGGTTCTTGTGCCCAGGTTGCTGAAGAATATAAACTGGTTCCTGACACATTGTACTTGACAGTGTCTTACATTGATCGATACCTTTCTTTACATGTTGTTACCCGACAACGGCTCCAGCTCCTGGGTGTGGCTTGCATGCTCATTGCTGCGTGAGTGATCTATTCACTTCTCCCGTAGAACTCCGTTAGTTGGTAATGCGATTGTAATATCAGTCGACCTGACACTGATCGTCTTTATTGTGTTTCAGCAAATACGAAGAGATTTGCGCCCCTCAGGTTGAGGAGTTTTGCTACATCACAGACAACACCTATTGCCGCGAAGAGGTTCGTCCTGCGAAATCTTCATCCCTGTAGTATCTTGTATTCCTGCAGGCATTGTGCTCGAGAAACTGATTATCCTATGTGAATGTTTTCAGGTATTGGAAATGGAGAGGGCTGTGTTAAATGTATTAAAATTTGAGCTCACCACTCCGACAACTAAGAGCTTCTTGAGACGATTCATCAGAGCAGCTCAAGCTAGTTACAAAACTCCCACTCTTGTACTGGAGTTTCTAGGGAATTATCTTGCTGAACTGACCCTTCTGGAGTATGGATTCTTGCCATTCCTTCCCTCTATGATAGCCGCGTCTGCTGTGTATCTCGCCAAGATAACTCTTGACTCGTCGACTTGTCCGTGGGATGCAACACTGCAACACTACACCGGTTACAGGCCATCGGAACTGGGGCATTGTGTCAAAGCTATCCATGAATTGCAGCGGAATACAGACAGCTGTTCACTCCCTGCCGTTCGAGAGAAATACAGGCAGCATAAGGTGAGTAGAAACTAAAGTCTGTTCCATTGATGCACATTAGCAACGGTCAGTAGAAGCTTCGTTTTGTAATTACGGTTTTTTTTAAGCGTATGTGTCGATCTTCTTTCACTGCTGCTGAAGGAGCTGTTGGTGATGCTGTCTCTGATTTTACCTTTCGTAATTATTGCAGTTCAAGTGTGTGGCAACCCTAGCACCTCCAGCCGTCCTTCCAGAAGAATACTTCCTGGATCGTGATTAAACAATGGTGTAGCAGTATTGTGCAACCGCGTGAAATAGTCCAAAAAACAAGAAACAACACAGAACCTTGACATACGCCATCAAATTCAAGATCGTGCTGGGTATTCGATGTCGTCAAGTTGCCGAGGTTGTTGCCCTGGAGAAACCTATCATGAGCTTTGCGCTTCAGCGTTCCTCATGATGCAGATCGGTACAAAGTATCCTGCTACTTCGTCGTCATGATTAATATGACTGTTCGGGATGAACGGTGTTGGGGTGTACTCCCTTTGCACATGAGACGAGAGAGAGAGAGAGCACCTACGAAAGCAGTCCAAACTGGGAAATGGCGGATGGGTTCACCGAGTTTGGCTCCTATTTGCGTACCTCGGAGGATGTTGCCACGTAGATGAATGTTTCACACAACTGGAATTGCCTCATTGTAATAATATGTAAACTCAACTCACTGCACTTCAGAAACATTTTTCAATACAAAAAGAAAATACCACTTGACATTCACTTCTGCACAGGAGCTCCTGTGATAAACATTGTCGAAATAGTTGACGTAGTGCATTTGGACATTCATATCTATCGCTGGGTACCTGTCTCTTCCCAGTCTAATTTTCCGAGAAGGTGAAATCTTTTCGGGCATATTTTCGTCTTCTGCCGATTCTGTTTATAATCATCATTCTGATTGCGGCGACTTTTGGTATGATTGCTGTAGCACTGAGGTGGGCTCTCTGTGCAGACCTGCCGTTCTATTCTAGTCTGTCTATCAGCAATCTTGGCACACTCCAACACCTCCCCAAAATTGTCATTCTGCAGTGCCCTGTCCCAGCAACGTCCCTTACTTCCTTTTAACCCTACTGACTCCACAGTGATGCCTTCAAACATGTCTATATCTCCAACATAGTCATCTCCAATGCGGCTGGACACTATTTACATACATGAAAAACACTCTTATCTGGGAGCAGTTCTGTTTCTGTCCTCTCTGCCAGCCAATACCACCACAGCAACTGCAGAAAAAAGCTGTGTCACATGATTACATCAGAATCACAGATTAGATCAGAGCCTTTTCCCAGGGTCTGATACAACGTTCAATGCAATGTTGCTAATCCAAAGCTTTCAGTAAGACTCTGCAGATCAATGGCCAAAGGAACTCTATGGGGCATGGCAGAAGAGGAGAAATTCAATGGTGAAATAGAACAGGAACAGCCACGAAATCAAGCATTCAGATGAGGCCATATTGGTCAAAGCTGGAGTGTGTCAGAAGTACTACTTTTTTTGCCTTGGAATGGGTAAGACAACAATGTCTCTGCCATAAAAGAAGTTGAATCAAGTACCAAGAGCCCTGGATCCCATATGCTTTGCTGAGATATAGAATTCCACCTGGTTGTCAGGCACCAGTCCAGCTACTTGTTTGTTATAGTGAAGTGGATATGTCATAGTTATAGAAAGCAGGGGCACCCAATAGCTGAGGTCCTCTAGATAAATTGGATCTCCTTCTCAAAATGATTTTTTTTGAAATAAATGAAGATCGTTATTTGCATGACATGAAATATGGTATCTGAGTTTGTGCAACTTTGTGTAAGTAACACTTGGCTTTGGAGTATGTATGGTGGATGAAGGTGTATGACAATTCAACAAATGACTTGCCTACTTTCCTAAAAGTCACCTTAAAAAATAATTAATTTTAAAACAAACATGTTTTACTCAACTTATTTTATTCTGTACCCTTTATTATAAAGCATTTTAGCAGCATGTATGTGGTAATACACCAATTAAGGGGAAAACACCTTTTTATTTTTGTTAAAAGTCATTTGTATTTAAATTCATAATTTTCATTATTGTTAATAATTCTCCAGCTTTAAAAAGATTATAATCATTAGATAATAAAAAATAATTGAAGAATCTGCTTGTTTAGTCTTAAATTTAGTTGTAATTTATTTAATAACTTTATATGAAATTATATGAATATATATATATATATATATATATATATATTTATATACTGAAGCCATGGTTATACATAAGAACATATTGGTTTTTTACACTTTTAAAAAAGATTAATAATATGAATTATTGTATAGATCTTCTAATTTTTGTAGTATTATATTTTGGAATTATATTTCATTGTTAAAATTTGATAAAAAAATATTTCTACATTTAATCATTACTTATTGATTTATTTATTATCTCTTAAATATAATTGGTTGGAAACAATACAGACATACTACAAGTTTATTTGTAGATTAAATTAGATTCTGATGTGGTAATAAACGGATTTTCTTATAATATTTTAGTTTCTCATGTTCTAGATTTCTAATTAGTAAAAGGTTATGACTTTATTCAAATTATTTTCCTTTTAATTTCATTTATTTATTTATTTATTTATTGTGTTTTTATGTGTCTATTATTGTAGGAAAATCACCTTTAGATATTTATTCTATATGTAGTAGGTAAATTCTTTTTTTTATTATTTTATATTGAACTTATTAAATTTTCTATTAATATAAAATATTATATCAAGTTAATAGTAAAAATTAGTTTTCATTAATTTATTAAGTTTTTTCTATTTAAAAATAGTTATAAATGAATTAAAAAATTAACTTATGATACAAATTCTAGGTAAAGTTAAGACCCTGAAGCTTTTAAAATATAGATTGCTTGTGGTTGAAGAAAAAAAAAGATTAGTGGTAACTAAAGCAAACAATAATTAAAGTTTATATAATAGATAAAAGTTTAGAATAAATATTTTAAAGAAAACTTCAACTAAATAGAATTTTCAGTTGAAAAATTACAAAAATAATCATCTTTGGATATAATCTAATGTTAAATATATCACAAGAAATTTTATAATATATATTTTTATTCATGAATTAAATATGGTACAAGTAAATTTGCATTTATCTTACACAAATTCTTACATGCATTTTGTTCATCTTCTAAGTATTTATAATTGCATATCAAAACTTTAAACTGTCTGAAGTTGAAAGTAGCCTTTTAAAATTCTAAGATTTTTTTTATATTATTTTTTAAAAGTAATTTAGTATAATTTTAAAATATCTAATATTAGTAATTGATTGAATAAAAATAATCTGTTGTATGTGATATAGTTTTAAATAAAAATAAAGAATTGAAGATCGCTAAATTATTTTTTAAAAAATCTATTATTAAAATTTAATAATATAATATTTACTACAAAAAAAAAATCTTTTTTAAATATTTTGATGGATTTTAAAGATCTTCTACCAAAATGTACAAATTTTAAAGTGTAGGAGATTAATTGATATGTGAAATATTTTTTTGGCATATTTACTTCTAATTTAGAAAATCTTAACTTCCTACAAAATATTTTTTGCAATAAATTAAAAACATTGTAGAAGAAATTTTGCAACATCTACAAAAAATAAAATAAAATAAAGACTTAATTGCATATATTAATAAGATACTTTGCAAACTTATTTGTTGTTACAAATGATTTCTTAAAACATTTGGATATAATGATGTATCTCTCTATGAGTTCTTAAATTCCATATATATACTTTATTATAGCTTCAAATTCTATTTAAATCATTATAATTAATTACATAAGGACAAGATTGAATCATAAAGTTATAAGAGGAAAATCTTTTATCATACTTATTTAATTTGTAAAAAACAAAACATATTACTTAAAATTTTATTAATGCCAAAAAATTAAAGATAGAATATTTCATAAATAGAAGATATAAATTGAAAAGATATAACTACATATTTTCAAAAAATAAAAGAAGTTCTTTAGTTTTTATATCCAATTAGATTGTAGATTTGGATGCTACTAAATAAATGATACGAATTAAGAATTTATTAGACACTTATAAATACATTCTTTCATTAAAAATATTTATAGTATATAATAATATGGTCAAAGCTATTTAAATTAAGTAGATTTGAAAAAAATATATTTTAAGAGGTATGAAAAAGAGATTTATATTAAAAAAATATTTTATGAAAAAAATCTAGGATAAAATCTATTTTTCATAAAAAATTTAAAATTTTATTTTATTTTTAAAGATATTTTATTAAGGATTTCTATAGAGAATTGGTGGCTATTAGCAATTTGTAAGTAATGACATTCATGTCATTATTTACAAAAAAACCAATAGAATTGAAATTATTTTCTTTACTGATTTTTTATCCAACAATAATAATTTAAAATGTAAAGAATAGAAAAGGTATGAAAAAAATTGCAAATAACTTAGATCTAGATCTAATCAAAGTAATTTATCCACTTATAAAAGATGATTTGTAGGTAAAAATGTAGATTTTTATATCTTAGTATTGGAACAACATGTGGCACCAAGTTATGGGAAGTTGTAAATTATGATATTTGAAGATTTATAAGAATTCTATCAATTGAAAGAATTTAATAAAATTCTTATCTTCATTGAATGCTTTTTAAATAAATGTTAGATTTAATTCCTTGAAGTGAAAATTAAGTAGTGGACGATATTTAAAGACTTAGAGTAACTAGTAGATAAAAAAATTGGAGTATAAAATAGAAAGAGAGTATATATTTGATAATTTTATTGTGTGGTTGAAGAATAAAATTAAAAGAAGATAAAACTCTAAATTTTACATTTTACAATAAAATAGAAATAAAAAGTGTACCAATTGCATTATTAAAAAGATAGTAATAAAATTGATAAATAATAATTTAAAATATTAAACTTGATATATATATATATATACACACACATAAAAATACAAATATTATTCTCTAAAACAGATTATTTGAATTTATAAAAAATATATATATTTTAAAATCTTAATCTATGACGTTCTTTTAAATATTTCCTTGCATAATAATTAAAATGCACATATGCTTTATAATATTTTAGATTTTGATACTTTCATTAGTTCTTTGAAATGATTAATTCTAAAAAATATATATTAATAAAATCATTACAAAATAAAATATTAACCAAATTTTATTTTATTATGAATTATCTAATTTTATATTAGAATATATTTTTTTTATCATGAATATTAAAATTTCTAAATATAATAATAAAAATATAATAATACAATACTAAAAATAGAAATTTACTGTAATTAAATATTTATTATATATTTAAGTTCTTATTACAATTATTATTATTATTATTATTATTATAAGCTTATTATTATTATTAAAAGGCTCCAAAAGCTCTATGAAAGGATTTTGTTAAAGTTAAACTAATTTTATTTTCTTATTGAATTAGTAATAGAAATTTATCATTTTATTATATATATAATTTTTTCTCCTATTTGTATACATCTATCCAAATTACCATCCATTTCTTTATGCATCTATCTATCAATAAATTCATAAGATTTATTAGCCAATTCTAGTTGAGGGAGATGTAGCATCTAAATCTAATATCAAGAACCACACTTCATAATCTTTAATTTTATTATGTATTTTTTACTTTGCAAGAGACATATGGTATTTGCTATGATGTTATTTTATAGACCAAATTGACCTTAGCAATTAACTTTTATCTCTTTAAAAATGTCTCAAGACCTCCATTCTTTAACTTATAATTTCCTAAGCAAAGCAAAGAGCTCCAATACCAATATAGATATAATAAAATATTAAAATAATCTACCCTATTGTAACCATTATTAAAAAAAAAATGAATCATCTTTAGAATCCATCATTAGAATCTTGACCCTCTTGCTCCTAACATCTTGTTCCTTTGTTCCCTTCATCTTAATCCTTCTTCTACCCCCTTGGGAGCCTTTCTAGCTATAAGCATGTTATGCTCATTTACTTATTTCATTGTAATCCTCTAGAATGTAGAACATCTTCACTATGCAATCTGAAAATATCTTTGTCTTCTTTGTTGAAGTTGACAACGATCCATTAAAGAACACCAAATCAAGAACATAAAAATTAAATTTCTTTGTAAAATATTTGAATTGTCTCTTTTAGCCAAAAGTCCCATTCATCAAAAAGTTATGAAGAAACAATATTGTGGGCTTTTTTGAGGCACCCTTTGACTTCAATATGTAAGCATTATGCCAATGCTTCAATTGGATTGTCTTCATGCCTACAATCCACAAATCAAAGCTAAATCTCTTCTCTATCTCAAAAATCCCCATCGACATTTTACTTCCTAATATTCCATGCAAGAATTATCTATACTTCAAATTTAAAATTACAAATACAAGTTTCAAATTCAAAACTTTCACATAGAGTCATCTTGTCTAAGCTCAATCATGGCTCTGAGATAAAAAATTTGCAAATATTTTAATCTCACTATTATTTATGTCAGTATAAATTTGACACTTCAAGCAAAGTAATATAAATCTTTTTGAGAGGCTTATGATACATAATAATTGTGCAATAGTAGAGCCAATTAAGAACATTGTGCTTTGTTGGCAAGTGCCAAGATTGAGTAGAAGATGGCTGGGTTGGTGAAGAAGAACATGGTCAACATAATAGTATTTGAATATAATTTTAAATTAAGTATAAAGGTAATTATGAAGCCAATATTATAGTTCATAGTTCAAGGTGAAGTAATTTTTTAGATTGCTGGATGTTGTATGATTTATTAATGTATTATAGACTATATATTTCAATCCAATGCTTAGTCTTGTATTCTACATTCTTAAACTTATATCCAATATTTGGATTACTACTAGCAGTAAGGATTTTTATATTGAGGTGGATAATTGCCACACAATAATATAATTAGAATCTAATGGTGGTTTCTCAGTAAAAAAAGATGTTGAGTGAAAGATTATAAAACATATGCCTAAGAATTGGCTTAATTGCTATTTCTAATCCACACTTCTTTGTCTACTATCATTAATAATGAGAATCTCTCCCCCTAGCAATACTAGCATGTCTTTAGGAACTTTGTTAGAGTGTGTAATTGTCTTTGGTGCAACTTTTAGTATATAGATGAAGTTATGTTTGTAATATTCATTGAAGCTATAAATCTAAAAGGAGTTGGGATGATGATTAGAAGTGGGAAGATCTGAGAGGGTTGGATTGAAGATTAAGAACACAAAAAGGAGGGCCTCAAAACAAAGGGGGTGAAGATGAAGGCTAGAAATGGAAGGAGTAGGGGCTGTAAATGACGGGGTTGAGATGAAGGCGAAGAATAAAGGAAGTAGGGCCTAAGAACAAGGGAGGTTGGGATAAAGGCTAAGCATGGAAAAAGCGGGGATTGGAAGTAAAGAGGGTTGAGATTCTAATGATGGTTTCTAGAAATGATTCATTTTTCTAATGATGGTTATAATAAGGTGGATAAATTTAGTAAATTGATAGATCATTTTTACATTTTTCTATATATATATATATATATATATATATATAAAATATATTCCAGCAAAAACATGTGTTGTTGGGTACAGAAAAATTGTTTACAAATAATAAACTAGAAATCTTTTAACAAGTTATGTAGGACTTTCTACTAGTTAATAATTTCTTTGATTTCAGCCCAATGAGAAGATCCTTATGGGTAGAGATAAGATATTTATCACACTTGAACGTTACAAGGGTTGAAATTTGTTGCGCATTGATGTTCAAACCTTAATTTTTGAACATTACGTACACCTTCGACGACTGAGTGGTGGTGGATAATCCTCTCGCTCTCTCCCTCAGCCAACATTGGCATCGAACAAATGCCACCCTTCAGTTTTGCAACCTTCTACACTTCAGCTGGACTGCGATGCAAATAAGTCCATGGAGTGAGTGAGGGTTCTCCAGCTTTCCACCTTCACTTCGGTACCCTGGAAGTGCACTGAAGTGCCCGGCCATGAAACAGAGCGCCGTCGAAGAAGCTGGGATGCTCTTGTTGCGAATGACCTCGTAGCAGCAGCAGAAGCTCACGTTTGTTTTCTCGTTTCCATCCCTGGTCGGCCACACAAGCTAATCCCAGTTAAACTTGTGTCGCAACCAAAGGTGGGTTGTTAAAGTTAGTTTAACTGAGCACTTGCTCTGAGAGAATCATGCAACAGACTGAGGGGTTTCGTATAAAATTATGTCTGTCAAGGGTCAGAAGTGAGCAATTTGTGTAAGACGTCTCCGATGCCGTTAAAAATAAAATCGTTAAGCCGAAGGAGAGCATAATCATTGACTGCCCTTCCAGTGAACGAATTACGTGTTGGAACGCCTGCTTAGCGTTGTGTTGTGATTCCATTCCATCTTTCACTGCATTGGTGTAGATTTGTGTGATCATTTGCTGCTGAGTGTTGGAGTATAGCTACGGTGCGCACACGCGTCGCCGATCTTGGACACGATGTGTAGCGGTGAGATGCGTCGATGGTAGTACTAGCTCTATGGTACTGGCTCACACGGTTCACTTGGTTTGCACAGGCTGCCATTTCTGGTGCACTTCCTGGGTACGAGCCAGACGTTTCCGTCCTCTCTCATTTGCACGTCAAATTCGATTGAGCCGATCTGCAGAAGATTAAATTTCGCACGAAAAGCAAGACGCTTTCGTCGAACCGTGCCATTTTGACAAAATTCTTCGTCAGAAGATGAAGATAAAGAACACCTTTTGAATTTTCACTGGGGACTTTGAAATTCGGGTATATTGCTAAATTGAGCGTAGCTTTTTTTTATTATCAATACTTTCATTGCCTGTAGAAGAAGCGCGTACATGTAAAGTTGTATTATCACCGTTCTCATCTTCGTATCATCCAAGTCTTAGTCGATTTTGCTCACTCGCAGTTGGTAATGATACTCTGTTCTCAAGTGTTTTCTACCAAATGATGACTTCAACAAGATTCTGGGTATGTGAAGCTATATTCTCCGTATTCTCTTCTCCATAATTTAAAAAACCTCATAGCAACTCAGCACACTGTTCTTAAATACAAATTGTGGACGATGTCTGCAGGGGCTCTTTCTCGTTGACAATTCTACACGATATGTTATTGTGTATGTAAGGAATTAAACCTGGACGTGGATATAGAAGTCAACCTGCTTACTTGTGCCTGATACTAGGAGTAACTTGGCAGCGGAAGAGAGGAGGGCATGGACAAGAAGAGTAGGACTCCTGGAGATTGTAGAGTCGAGGGCTTGAATGAGTCCCTTGTAATATGGTTCAATGAATCCGGAATCTCGAGAGGTTACTGCTTAGACACGAATTTTGGTCCGTTACAGCTCACGTTTGCAACTGAAAGTAGAAATCAGGGTCAGAGAGAGGGCGAGAAAGGGAGAGATCACACGCAGCAGCAGCTACACTGGAATTTGGGAGCGACGAGGCGCGCCGTCTCTGCATCTATCGTCCTCGCGGACGGGCCTCCACTTTCAAATCCGTTGCCACAGCAGCTCTGGGTTTATCATTTGATGAAAATTGTGGTTCATGTACTATTTCCGTCCGCGTGGCAGGGCTTGGCAGGGGGGAGGGGAGGTGGGGTACAACGGTCAATGTTGTATTTAATGCTGGGTCTTTTTCTGTCGTAAATTTCAAATCCCAAACTGATTGAAAAACTTGAATCCTTTATGCTGGCTTGTCTTAACTTTCCCTCCCAATTTTCAATTCAGTCGGCAAATTTCTGGCATGTCGGAGGCGTCTTTGTTACTCCTTTGCCGCTCATTGGCTTAAAATTTTCTATTCTTGTGCAGGCCTGTCTGTTTCTTGCAATCGTTTAATGACTGGGACCATGGAGTCCTGATTGACTCCCTGCCTATCCGAACTGGGTTGGCATCCGATCACTTTCAGTGAGAGTATCTACGGTTTTTTGTCCATTTGAAATTAGGTGGAGGAGGTTGTAATTTTGAAGTGGATGGTGGCTGAGAACTGTGTTGATTCCACTGCCCTAGTAGGTGCCACGATTGTGAAAGCAATTCTGCCAAACAATATCATTATGGATAGTGTGGATGGATTGGTCTAGCAGTCGTGTACTTCAGGATGTCAATCACTTAAATGATGCATTCCGGTTGTGCAATGTGGAGAATTCGGTTGCCTTAAACTACCTGAGAGCCTGGCACCAGACTGCAGCACTGGGGGCCAAAACTGTAGTTGCTTTTGTAACCTCGCAGAACTTGTTTCTATGAGGTTATATGGCTCAGTGACTGCAGGCTCATCATTTGCTTGACCTTCCTTAAATGTGAAGTTATCACTGCTAATTCAGTGTACGTGTGGCTGCCAGTTTGGCTATAGTGCCTATCGTAGCTTTTCAAATCCTTGAGAGTCCAAGGGCTTTCTACGCTTGACGCTGGCATCGTGAAGAGCTTCTTTACAACAAATATATGTCTCATGTGTACGAAATCTACCATAACCACAATCTAACTGCGTTGTGTTAGAGCCAAGGCACTGAACAGTGTTGATTTAACAAAGTATTTTTCAAGTCAAAGCTAATGACCAGTGACAATGTTTTCAGGCCTCATCGCTCCTTCCTAAACTCAAGAGAAAATAGCCAGTTACGTTCACGAACAGAAAGGCGGATCAAAAACAATGGCAAAGATGGAACTGGAGGGAGAACCGAAGAGCGGTGAAAATCGTTTAGCTGGAACTTTTTTTTTTCTCCTTGGAACTTCGAACCGGCATGATTGTACTGATCGTCATCTCCTGAGATTTTCGCAAATAACTGCAATGGGATTGACAACGAACCCAGGAAGGATTTTGAAGGGCAGCAGAGCACTGACTGTCAGGAGGAAGAGGAGGCAGGAAGAACAACCCCTGAACCATGAAGAGAATGCTATTCAAAACTTGGGTATGTTTCAAATACAAAATTGGTAAGCAGATGATGACATTTTGAGTTTTCTGGCTGATGGGGTCTGGTCATGGCAGGCACCGAAACTCTTCCGCTTCCTGACAAAAGCCTTGGATTGACGTTGCCATGTAACTGCAGCTTCCAAGACGGAAACACAAATGGACAGAAGAGCTCTGCACAGCAGAAGGGACATCGTTGTACTGGTGAGTGCCCCCAGCAAAAACAACAAACCAGAATGTGCAGGGGAGATTACCTTTACAATACAATCCTTTGCTGTAGTGTAGTACACTGAAAAATGTTTATACTAGCATTGGCCCCCTTGCTTTGCTTTGGAATGATATGTTAACATAAGTTATTGGTATGCAATACTATACAATACAATATAAAATTACTATGCTAACAATGTAATCCAAAATTCAGCAAACATATTATTACTAAACAAACACTAAAAAATTTGGTAAGAAGAAGAATACAAAACGAACATTTGCATAGAGAAAAAAAAAAATTAAAATTTAGGTTTTAACATTCATAAATGAAAAAAAATAAAAAATAAAACAAAACAAACAAACAAACATGTGAGATAGTAAAAATAAATCAAAGAAAAGAAACTTGAGATGCAACAACATATATCTTATCAATTTATTTTGTGATCTACTTTTAAACTGTCTGAAAACACATATATTATATATGTATATAATATTTTTATTTTTCCAAATTCACATTAATTTTAATTTTATCAGAAGTAATTAAAAATAACACCACTTGTTTTGATTTTTTAAGTTTTACCATCACAATTGGTATGAGAAATTATATATATATATATATATATATATATACACACACACATATATATTTCATACAAACACATAGGTACATGTATTAAGCAAATAAACATAATGTAGAATAAATCTAATTTAAAAAAAATATATCAATCTATATTTTTTCTAACATGTAGTTTGTAATAATTTTAATATATTTATATATGGAAATTAAAAAGTAATTTATTCAAACTTTGAAATGATAATACTCTGAATAAATTAAATACCTGAATGATAAAATTAAAATAGTACATTTTAAACAAATCAAAGACATAAAAATAGATTTTTTCAGATTAAAAAAATAATTTGATTGATATGAAATCTCTAATATTTACATAATTTAATAGAAAAGTACTGATGTATCATTTATTTAGAGACTTTAAAAATCATAGAAATCTTATATTACCTTTTATCAGATCATTGACGCTCATGTATTTCTTTGAAAGTATCTAAGAAACTTCTATAATATTCTAAAAGCTTCTTTAATAGCTTAAAATCTTTTAAAGTCATTCAAAGACTGATATAGAAAATTCTTCATATTTCTAAATTAGTTTACAATGTTTAGAACTTTTCCCAAAAATCTTGTTAGGACCTAGTTCCTATAGTAAAAATAAGGGGGTAAAAAAATAAACACTTTAGTCCTATCCATTCATTTTTTTAAAAATTAATTTAATTATTTAAATTAAATTTTCAAAAAATTAAAAAATTAAAAAGTTTCTAGTCTCTTATGTAACATAGTATCTCGTTTTTTTTTTTTTTTTTTTTTTTTTTTTTTTTTTACTTTTAAGTCTCCTGGTTCTATTTTATTTTTGTTTTATTTTTTACCTTTAATAGTTTTGTACAAATTTTTATTTTATAGAAGTTTTATATTCTTTAAAGTAAAAAAATTACTATCTTTTTTGAAGGATTATATTCGATCTTAAAGGTTACAAAATATCCACTTTTGAGTTCAGATTATACCTAAGAATAATCTTTATTTAAAAAACCGAATGTTCAATTAATTTTTTATTTATAAAATTTTATTACTATTATTATTATTATTTGAAGTACTATTTTTTTAATATTTTAATTTTTTCTATATACATATAGGTGTAGGATAAATTGAAAAGTGAGTAGATATTTTTGGCCTTTGATATTACTAATATGTTTTAAATTAAGAAAATAATCTTCTTCTAAACTAAAATTGTAACTAAATATTATATTTGTACAAAAAATTATTAATTTATAGTAGTAAGCAAAATTAAATAGATGTCAAGGACAAGAACTCGATGAAAAAACAATTCAAAGAAGTGAGCCTTCACTCAAAGAGAGATAACGAAATATAAATAAACAAGTATATATATTGAAAGAGAAACTGGAATGGCTATTGCCAAAAGACAAGAAAACTAGAGACCCTTGAAACTAGACTAGAAGCAAGAAAGGAGTTGACAAGAGTGAAGAAGCCTTCACTCTTGTCTCTATATATACTATCTAACTAGGGGCTACGTGGCGACATTCTATAGGACCTCCAATATGTGTTGACTTTGTAGGACACATGCCTTGACTTACAAGGCAAGTTTTTCTACGTGTGGGCGACATAGTTAGCTTGATCTTCAAGCTAACAACATGTGTGGCACATGGCCAACTTGTTGACCACGTTTCTAATCCAAAAGGTCAATTAAAGACACCTATGAAGTCAAAGCAGCATCTATGAAGCTTCTAGGAAGCTTCCATATTAAATACTATAGAATTAATTTATTTTTACCTACTTTTACTTACTTCTACCTATTTGTATATGTAATTAGTAGATTACATGATTATATTTGTGACATTACCCTCCCTTCTAGGGACGAGTTCCACGAGGAGCGGTCATCATATGTTGAGAAAATCTATGATGCGACAAATTATATTCACCACATACTCTCATCTTTGTTCTCTTCGAAGATGATTGATAGGGCCTCTTAACCATCGGTAGTGTCCCATACCAAGGCGAGAAGACTACCCAGTTATTTGATCATTGTTGAGGCCTTCGTAACTTCCTTCGAATAGAATATTTGGAACACCATCAGGAGTTGTTCCTACCTCTAACACAATCACCAAACATCGGGAGTCCCTTCCCAAATCGTGATACCAAACGCGTTGTATCTCGCCATCTATTCGAGGAAGAACATGTCGTTCTTGAAGATCTTCATCTCGATTGCGTCGTCTTGAAGGTTGTGACAATCGTAATGTCTCGTCCGGCAGGTCAGCAAATGAAGGCTCTTGAGTCAAATCCGCTGCTTGTTGGTTCTCCATCTCCTGAGCGTCACTACTACAAAGAAGCTACGAACAAGAATTGAAAGTAGAATGTTATCTTGCCTAGATATTGTTTCTTTTATAAAGAAGGTTTTCATCTTGATTTTGATGGATGTCGTCGATGAAAAGCCTCCACTGTCTTTGCTGCATTTGCAAGATTCTTTATTGGCTCCCATGTGCGTTCACTAATACCATATCCGTGCCACTGGACAAGATATTCTAATTTATTTCGGTGCCACCTTGAATCTAAGACTTCTTCTACTTCAAACTCTTCATTATTGTCCACTTCTATAGGAGGAGGTAGAACTTGTCGTCTTCTTGGTATGTCCACTATCTTGTATGGTTCAAGAAAAGACACGTGGAATACTAGATGGATTTTTATTGATTTCGGTAGATGTAAACGATATGCAACTGGATTGATTTGTACAGAAAGAGAAAATGGTCCTAGCCTCCGATAGTCCAACTTGTCACATGGACGAGTGGTCTTGATATTGCGATGAAGTAACCATACCTTATCACCCAAGATGAATGATGGTTGTTCCTTTCGATAGACATCCACATTGACCTTTTGTTGTTCTTGAGCCTCTTTTAACTGCGCCTTCATCGTTGCATGTAGCTGTCATGGACATACATTGGAAGATTCTTCGAATATTCTCTAAATATTCTCTAAAGATTCCTTTAGAAGGTTCTAGAAGATTCTTAGAATATTCCCTAAAGATTCTCTTAGAAGATTCTAGAATATTCTTAGAAGGTTTTAGAATATTCTGATAGATTCTAGGAAGTTGCTCGAGAAGTTTCCTAATTAGTAGAAGTTGTTGGAGAAGCGTCCTAGTTAGCGGAAGTAGCTCGAGAAGCTTCCTATTCAGTAGTATATATAGGAGTCGAGGCTGAAGGGTTCTTCAGTCTCGACAACACATCTCTTGGAGTTCTAGCTCACCTTTCTGGTATTGTTCTTGTACTCATCTGTTTAATCTAGTTTTGCCACTTCTTCTTGAACTTCTTGTTAGATTTCAAGTCTGTATTTTGTGTCCGTGACAGTTTGTCGAGACTGCATTTTCATTGGTATCAGAGCTAGTTCCTTCTTGTTAGAGAGTGGATTACCCCTCTTCTTGAAGGTGTGCTAGTGTTTTAGAGGTTGCGGATTACCCTCCTCTAAACTGATATCTCTTCTTTCTCAATATTGGAGCCTTATTCTTCTTGGAGAGAGTGGATTACCCCTCATCTTGGAGTCTTAAGGCGTTTTAGAGGTTGCGGAGTACTCTCCTCTGAACCAATATTGTCCTTTTGTCAAAACTCTTTTTTCTTCTTTCTGAAGGTTAGCCGAAGGTTAAGACGTTAAAATGGCTGAAAGTTTGGAATCCAAACTAGACGCCATCATAAATGCTCTTGCCTCGTTGTCACATAGGACAACAGAGATCGAAGGAGTCATGGTAGGACTCCATAACAATGGAGCATCTGGGATAGCGCCATCTAAAGCATATCAGCCTCAAATTTCTGCGCCAGAAGAAGCAGTTCTACCTCCATTTCAACAAGATCGAGTAGTCCTACAATGAAAGGAGCCTCGAGTTAGTCTTCCGGATAAGTTTGATGGAACTCGTTCCAAGTTTCGAGGTTTTGTCAACCAAATCAGGTTGATAACAATTTTACAGCCCGAACGTTATCCGACGGAGGAAGCGCGTGTTGGGCTTGTTGGAACCTTGCTTACAGCACAAGCTTTGTCTTGGTTTACTCCCTTGTTCGAGAAGCGATCGCCAATCCTGAGCAACTTTGAAACGTTCTTGGAGGCGTTTGCAGAAGCATTTGGCGAGCATGATAAAGTTCGATGGGCTACAACAAAGATCCGATCGCTACGACAAGGAACACACTCTGCATCAGTCTATGCCTCGGATTTCAGACAATTGGCAAGTGACATTAATTGGGGTGAAGAGGCGTTGGTGAGTCAGTTTTATTGGGGCTTGAAGGATGATGTGAAGGACTTGCTGTTATCTCTTCCTGATCCTCAAACGCTCAACGAAGCTATTAGCCAAGCTGTAAAGTGTGACAACCGCCTATTCCAGCGTCGCCAAGACCAACGTCCAAGACACCAAATGACTCGTTACGACGTGACTATGTCTGTAAATAGCTTAAACTCACATTCGGAGGCAACAGACATGCAAATCAACACGGCGCGTGTCCTTTAGAAGGTTCTAGAAGATTCTTAGAATATTTCCTAAAGATTCTCTTAGAAGGTTCTAGAATATTCTTAGAAGGTTCTAGAATATTCTTAGAAGGTTCTAGAATATTCTGATAGATTCTAGGAAGTTGCTCGAGAAGTTTTCTAATTAGTAGAAGTTGTTGGAGAAGCGTCCTAGTTAGCGGAAGTAGCTCGAGAAGCTTCCTATTCAGTAGTATATATAGGAGTCGAGGTTGAAGGGTTCTTCAGTCTCGACAACACATCTCTTGGAGTTCTAGCTCACCTTTCTGGTGTTGTTCTTGTACTCATCTGTTTAATCTAGTTCTGCCACTTCTTCTTGAACTTCTTGTTAGATTTCAAGTCTGTATTTTGTGTCCGTGACAGTAGCTTTGATAAATGAATCGCCAAATCTTTCGCAGCAGGATTATCAACTTTTGAAAAGTCAAAAGTATCAAGTCATCGATGATAACCATAATTAGCAAAGAAAGGTGTTTGTTTTGTAGAAGAATGTACCGTGTTATTGTAAGCAAACTCTGCCAATGGCAAAATAATTGTCCAATCATCTTGTTGGTAATTAATGATACATCTTAAATATTGCTTCAAAACTTGATTAATACGCTTCGTTTGTCCATCAGTTTGAGGATGGAATACCAAAGATAGTTTTATATCCACTTTTAGAATCTTGAAAAGAGTACGCCAAAATCTTGATATAAATTGAGATCCCCTATCTGATATAATATCCTTGGGTAATCCATGATAGCGATAGATATTGTCAAGAAAGAGCTTAGCTGTTTCTTCACCTGTGATAGATTTTGTACATGGTACAAAATGTGCCATCTTGGTAAAACGATCTACTATCATGAATTTAGAGTCATAAGAACCTGAGATTGGAAGATCCGTGATGAAGTCCATAGAAATAGAAGACCATGGTTGTTCTGGAATGGGTAATGGCTGAAGAAGTCCAAAAGGTCGATAACGAGGAGTTTTCAAACTTGAGCAAACATCACATGATTGTACAAAATCTTTAACTGCCTTCCACATTTGAGGCCATCAAAAATCCCTAGATATCAGCTCCAAAGTCTTATTATATCCAAAATATCCTGCTACAGGGAAGTCATGACGAGCTTGAAGAACACGTAAACATGCTTCTCCTTCAGGAACATATAGGCGTCCTTCAAAATAGAGTAGGTTGTTCTTGAATTCAAATTTAGAGGGATTATGAGATTTAGAAGAATTATTCTTGATATCATGAACAAGAAGGTCTAAAGACATACTTAACTGGACTTGCTTAAGAAAAATTAAATCAATAGTCAATGTTGATTTTATTGCTCGAAGATGAAATTGCTCCGGCTTCAAAAGAACCATTCTTTGTTGCTCAAAAGCTGCATCTCCTTCTTTTGGTGCAAGATAAGAACGTCTAGACAAGGCATCAGACAAACCTTGTTGTTTTTCTAGTCGATAAGTGATGATGAACTCAAATCTTGATAAAGACATGCTCCAATGAGCTTGAAGACAATTTAATGCACGTGCTGACATAAAATATTCGAGGTTCTTGTGATCCGTATACACGGTGACTAGACTGGAAGCACCTTGTAGATAATGATGCCATTCTTGAAAAGAATCCACAATTGCAAGAAGTTCTTTGTCGTGGATCTCATAATTGATTTCTACTGCTGAGAATTTTCTTGAATGAAAGGCTATTGGATGAAGTTTGTCATCTGTTCCCATTTGTGATAAAACTGCACCCAGAGCAAAGTCTGATGCATCTGTTTCCATAAAGAATGCTTTGGAAAAATCAACACAATACAAGATTGGTGCAGAAACAAATGCTGTCTTCAAAGATTCAAAAGCAACTTCCGCTTCTTGATTCCATTGGAGTTTGTCTTTACAAGTCAAACGTGTAAGTGAAGTTGTAACTCGAGAGAAGTCTTTGATGAAGATTTGATAGTAGTTGGCAAATCCCAAAAAACATTGGACATCTCTTACCGTTTTTGGGATCTTCTAGTCTATAATAGTTTGAATTTTCTTAGGATCCATCATAAGTCCATCATTTGAAATGATGTAATCTAAGAAATCGACTTGAGTAGTGTGGAATACACACTTTTTTATCTCGGCATAGAGTCGTGCATCTCTTAATTTTTGTAACACACGACGAACATGAAGTTCATGTTCTTTTGGATTCTTAGAATAAATCAAGATGTCGTTTAGATAACATACCACAAAATCGTCCAAAATCTCTTGAAAAACATCATTCATTAGATGTTGAAAAGCTGTTGGTGCATTTGTAAGTCCAAAAGGCATGACGTTGTATTCAAAATGTCCATACCTAGTTCGAAACGCAGTCTTCCATTCATCTCCTTCTTTGATGCATACTAGATTGTATGCTCCCCAAAGATCTATTATTCTATAGATCTTAGCTTGATTCAACTGATCAAAAAGTCCAGATATTAAAGGTAGTGGATACCTGTTCTTCATGGTAATCTTGTTGAGTCCTCGATAATCAACACACATCCGTAATGATCCATCTTTTTTCTTCACAAATAGAATTGAAGCTCCTGCCGGAGATTTAGAATGGCGTATGAAATTCTTAGCTAGATTTTCTTCAATATACTCCTTGAGTTTAGCCAATTCATTTTGTGATAAACTGTAGATTGGTCTAAATGGCGGTTGTGCTCCTTCTTGAAGGTCAATTGAGCAATCATAGGAACGATGTTATGGGAGTGTATCTGCATTCTTTTTTTCAAATACATCTTGAAATTCTTGATATTGGCTTGGAATGCCACTTGAAGTCTTTTCACCAGTAGAAACGGGTGTCGCATAAATAATATATGGTGATTCTTTCATAATAGCATGCAAGAAAGCTTTTGTACCTATAAATACGGGTTTAATTAAACTAGACTTATGACTCTCTACTTGATTAACTACATTGTTAGTTATACTTTTAGAGAAATTAAGAGTTTGGAAAATCCAATCTATTTGAGGGTTATATTTTTCTAACCACGATAAACCTAAAATGACTAGATTAGAGGAAGATCTAATGATATTAAATACTACAAAACTATTATGACCATTGATTATTACTTCTATAGGAAGGATTTCATGAGTAATATCTCCAGAAGACAATGGACGACCATCTATGACTTCTATATGAACAGGTTTAGTTTTTTTTACTAAAGATATGCTATGTCTTTTAGTAAATTCTTCATCTAAAAAACATGCTGAGGCTCTTGAATCTAACAAGGCAAAGACTTTGTAATGTTTAGGTCCTAAAATAATATTTAATGTAAAACAAGGAGAGGGCTCTGAGGAGAGAATAGGACCTTTACTAGATGTTGTGCAAGGTTCCAGCCGCACGGTCCCTATTGTAGCTAGACAAACTTGTTTTCCAACATATTATCTTCTTTCACAGCCATACTCCTCATTTTGTGATTGTGTCGTTTCTTTGGATAATGTTGAGCAGTGTGCTTTGGTTCTCCACAATATAAACATAATCCTTCTTGACGACGACGAGTCTTTTCTTGCTTAGTAAGAGGTTTGAAACGTACTGCATTAATTTGTATATCCTCTACTTTCGAATGTATGTGTTGAAGAGATGTTGGTGTTGCCATTGAATTATAGTAATATTGAGGTCCACTTATACGGTTCTCAGATCAGAATTCAAAAAGGCGATTGTCGCACTTTAGAGCAAAGTGAATTGCTTGATTCAATGTTTGAGGATCAGATAAGTTGAGCATTAATTTTTTTACCTCATATTGTAATCCATAGAAAAATTGGCTAATAAGTGCAGCATCATCCTACTTGATATCAGTTACAAGTTGACAAAATTGTGAAGCATATAACGTTACTGATCGATTGCCTTGTTGTAAAATACGGATCTTATTGGTTGCAACACGAATTGCATCATGTTCTCCATACATGGATCAAAACTCTGCCAAAAAAGCCTCTAGATTATCCAATATTGGATCTCGTCATTCAAGAAAAGATGAAAACCATGATAGTGCTGAACCTGAAAGAAACATACCAATGAATCTAACTTGCGATCTTGGAGTTGGATAGCTTTGGGGTTGAAGTTCAATCAGAAGTTGCACTTGATTGATAAATCTTCAAAACTTAGATCTCGTGCCATCAAACTTCTCGGGTAGGACAATTCTTAGTTCTCTAACATTTGAAGGGCGTTCCACCATAGGAGAAAGGATATGGTTTGGTGCAGATATTGAAGCAGCTCCAACCATTTCTATATCTTCACTTCCTGCCAATCTTATTACTCCTTATGGTGGTAAATTGAGTTGATGCATCACAAGCATTAACTCCCTCAATTGCTCTTGCATTTGTACCATTGCACTCTTCATTTCAACAAGTTCTGCCATGATAACACTTAGAAGAGAGAAGATGTCTAATATCGCTCAAGACAAATAGAAGAGAGGACTTGAGAACAAAGAAAATACTAAGGACAATATCAGTTTAGAAGAGGGTAATCCGTAACTTCTAATATGCTTATATCTTATCAAGAAAAAGAAGTAATCCACTCTTAATCAAGATTAGACAAAGCTCTGATATTGCAGGTGTACTCTTGTCAATCTGTCAAGGACAAGAACTCGATGAAAAAATAATTCAAATAAGTGAGCCTTCACTATATAATAGCTTGTAGAATAAGTATAAAGTATATTAAAGAGAGGTACCAAAATATAAATAAACAAGTATATATATTGAAAGAGAAACTGGAATGGCTATTGCCAAAAGATAAGAAAACTAGAGACCCTTGAAACTAAACTAGAAGCAAGAAAGGAGTTGACAAGAGTGAAGAAGCCTTCACTCTTGTCTCTATATATACTATCTTACTAGGGGCTACGTGGCAACATTCCATAAGACCTCCAATATGTGTTGACTTTGTAGGACACATGCCTTGACTTACAAGGCAAGTTTTTCTACGTGTGGGCTACATAGTTAGCTTGATCTTCAAGCTAACAACATGTGTGGCACATGGCCAACTTGTTGACCACGTTTCTAATCCAAAAGGTCAATTAAAGACACCTATGAAGTCAAAGCAGTGTCTATGAAGCTTCTAGGAAGCTTCCATATTAAATACTATAGAATTAATTTACTTTTATGTACTTTTACTTACTTCTACCTATTTGTATATGTAATTACTAGCTTACATGATTATGTCCATGACAATAGATTACTAAAATTCCAAAAAAAATTTAAATAATAATCATAAAATTATTTAATATCCAATTTGGTACTATTTAACTAAAAAAATTAAGGATTTAAAAATTAATTATACTTATATTTAAAATATTTTTATTTATGTAAAACAAAATACACACAATGTTTTTTTGTAAAGAATCAATAATCAATTATATTAAAATTAAATATCAAGAAGCCAAGTAAGATGTGTCTTAGAAAGAAAAAATCCTAAGAACTTTATTTACAATTATCACTAGAACATTTAAACAAATATTTTAGATTACCATAATAGATTTATATAAGTAAATATTTAAATACTTTTCTAAGTAGTATTTCTTTGAATTGGTATAAAATTGTATTAAAAATAAATTCTAAAATTCTTAAAATTTCTAAAATTTTATTGATAAATGTAAAGAAATATGTAAAAAAATTAATAAAAAGAATTTTTCTTAAGAAAAGTTATACTATTTATTTTAAATTAAATTAAAATTAAATAAATGTATCTTACTTTAATATATATGATTGAATTTTAAGAACTTGATTGTACATTGGTTCAAATAATATAAAGAATTATCAATCAATTTTAATCTAATTTCAAGATATTCAATATTAGCTTCTTGTAATATTAATGTGTCAATTTAATTCATTGTATAAGTTATTATAAGTAATAATTCAAAGCATTGGCATACTTGTTTTCAAGTAATGAAACTTAGTACTTACAAAGAAGGCCTTTTCAATTCTTTTTGAGGTCATTCATGTGTAACATCTAATGTCAAGTAAAATTGTTAAAGTAATGAAATATTTAACAATAATTGCAAGAAATCAAGAATTAATTATTATTTTTAATATCATCCAATCTTCTTCAAATTTTATAAATATTAGACTTCAATGGTTGAAATCACACAATATAGCAATAAATTGGTCAATTAAAAGTAATTTTTGAAGGAAGTATGGATGGAAGAAGCAAGTAGAAATTTAATAAGACAATCTGTTCAATTAATATATGTATAAAAAAAAAAATAGGATTACTTTATAAAAAACAGTATTTAAGAAATGAAAGTATATATACAAAGTTATCAATAACAAATTAGAAAAGAAGAAAAAAGAATCATTAAAGAGCATTATACTATTAAATCAGCTATCATTTTATATTCTTATATTTTAATATGAATATATTTTTTTATTATACAATACAAATTTTTTTAGTTTGGAGAAGAAATAATAGTATTCTTATCTATTTTTTATATTAATACCTTTTATATTAGAAATATTTTTATTACTTATTTAAAAATTAATATTTAATAAAAATTTAAAATTATTATAAAAGAAATTCTCTTAGATAAGGATTGTTGGCAAATAATAAAATTTATTTCTAATTACATTAAAAAGATTTATACAAATTTTCACTACAATATCAAAAAAGAAATCTATATGGTTCTAATTTTAAATTTTACCACCTAAATTTCATCTATCATTAATTTTAAAAAAAATTAGACCAATGATTATTATTACAATCATAAGCATTAGTTATGTAAAAAGTGTTCAATTCTTTAACAACTCCATACATTGGTTTTACTAACAAAACCACAATTGTTATTTATCCCGCAAGCAATGTAATCTTGTATAATTTTAGAAGTATATATATATCTATATATATATATATATATATAAGGGAATGATAAAGTGACCTAAATTTTTACTAAAGGAATTCATCCATCATCACAATCATGAAAAAATAATTACTTGTGATTCATTTTTTGACCACTTGATCCACAACCTATAAAATGAAAGTACATTCATCCACAATCAAGATAATTTAATCTTCATTGCCACCATGGACAATGATAGTTGCCGTAATCTTTAATTTTAGAAGTCTAATTATTTGTTTAAAAGAAGGAGGGACCTGCCATAGATTTATTTCACTACCTTGCTTCTTATTAAAATGAAGGCGGAGTCCTTGGACTTGTCTTCTTTTATAAAAATAGCTGCTTTGCTTTCTTTTCCTTAGTATTTTATTTCTTTTTTACTACCAATGTCTCATTACATTACTATCCTCTCCATCGTTGCCTTCACTTCTATTGATTATCTTCTTGATTATGTATTTGTTGCAAGGATAGATGGATAAGTAAATAGATTTGTTAGTGTGTTGCCAAAGATTGGGTTGCAAAATTTGGATGCATGTGTAAGATTTTGAATAGTGTGTGTTGGAAAGCAATGGAGGCTTTTTTGTAAAAGCAAAAGTTGACTTTGCCATCTATAGTATGTTGAATGATATCACTAAGCTGATCAAGAAATATAATGCTTTTCAAGAGGCCGTTTTATTGCACTCATCATGATTGCAATCTGAATCAGATGTTCTTTCTATGTAAGCAATTGAACTTATTGCCTCCATGAAGCAACTTCAAGCAAAAGTTTATCTCATTGCCCTATTCTTACTTGAGATGAGGGTAAGATTGGCCTTTCCTTCTTTTACAAGAAGAATCTTTCTTTGAATGACATTGCGATTATTAATTTCTATTGTAATTATCAATTTAATAGAATAAAATTAAAAGCAACTCTTAGATTTTGTTAATCTCTATGTAGCCAAACTCATTTAAACTTAAATTTTTCTTTAAACAAAATTTGAATATCATTTAAATAAAATTTAGATATACACATTATTTTAAAATGTTAATAAATATTAATTAGAAAATGAGGTTATATACATCATTTTTACTTTAGTAGTATGAAATAAATTGATAATTAATATTACTTGAAGTAATAACCATCCATAATTTTTTAAATAACTATATATAGTAATTTTTAAAAATAGTTTTGCTAGTATATTATTAAACTCTATTCTATTTATAAATTATTTGTAGATAATTATAAGGATTTTTTTTTTCTTATAAGACATATGAAAATATTATGTTTCATGAACTTGCAATTGCTGTAAAAGTGCCTCTTTATTCTTACTTCTATAGTTTCAAACTATGATACAAATCATTGCATACATGTTACTTTTGGTTTTATTTCTTCTTCTTTGTGGTCTTTCCTTTGGGTGACTTACTTTTGGATTTTCTAATGACATAGTTACCTATTGAAAGTTCAACCAATATTTTATGTAAATTCTTTTATTGATGAAGATGTAAAACATCCAAATTTTGACTAATAGTATAAAGTGGACATTAACTTTCAGAAGAAAATGGAACTCTAGGTGGTATTAGAATAAACTAGTTAGGAGTATTTACTAAGTAATATTGATGATGAAAATTACTAATTGACAAAACATCTTCTCTTTTCAATAAAATTTTCATTTGATGCTTATATCATAGATCAAATGTATTTATTATTGTCCTTCTGCAAGAAAAATTGTGTTCATCAATTTCTACTCTTGTTTGTTTATATTGCTGAACAACAAGATTAAAAGCATGTAAAAATATATGTTTCACAACGTTGGTGAAGAAACCAATATTGTATTGAAGAGAAATATGAATTTGTTCTGAACTTTCTTAAGCATTCAATTGTCTTGTTGTATTCTCAAAAAAATAAGAAAGAGAAATTTGAGCTTATCTAAGGTCTTTAGTAGAGACTTTTAAGTAGGATTTCAATGTTGAATGTTGACCCTCTACTCAAGATGTAGTAACACTTTTAAAATGAATTAGATTATTTATCCAAGTTTTAATAAATCTCTTCTTGTATAGTATTCAAGTATTCTTTAAGTACTCAATAATTTCATGAATAATAGTAAAAATGGATTTATTGCAAAGATTATTACACTCCAAATAAAAAATCTCTACAAAACATGCATTAATCACAATGGTCTAATTTGCAAGGAATGAAGACCATCCTAACTCTACTTCATTTGAAAAGTATTTTTTGCAATTTGCTAATACATTTTTTTGTATATGCCAAATAGAGAGTAATATGTTTGAAGTATAAAATATTAATTCAATGACATTTATTAATGCTAAATTTCTATCAGCATCTATGCAAATGGATCGAATTTCTCCATACACTTATTGAAGTTGGATTAATGTCCAACAATAGAAGGATTCTGGTATTTCTTGGAAAAAAACAATACCAATGATAAATGAGATATTGAAACTTGTCATTCCTACAATATGTAACATTTTTATTTTAAATCTATTTGTTTTGTATATACAATCCATGACAATAGAAAAATGGTACCTTTTTACAAGTTGAATACAATTGGAATGTGCAAAAAATAGATAAGTAATTTTATCCTTCTCATCATAATGATAAATAAAATGGTAATTAGTACCTTATAAAGTTTCTATAAGACATATAACAAGTGATTGTCTAGCAAATGTAATGCAATATAATTTTTGCTATTCATTATAAATAGTTTGAGCAATGACTTTGCTATTAGAATCATTTTCATGTAAGGCAATAACAACATTTTTTGGTGGGATGCTTGCAGGTAGAAATTATAAAGTTAGTTCTTTTTTGGCCGGTTGCAAATGTAATTTGCATATGATATAGCCTTGATTATGAACAAATGCAATAATACCTTTTCATTTCTTCTATACTCTCAAAATACCTCTTTGGTGGTACATACATATATCCCTCACTTTCCATTGCAAAATATAAAAAAATTATAAAATATACAATTTTCTCTCTTTTGTCCACTACATACAATCTGAAAAAGAATATATACTAGAATAAGATGAAGAAGTAAATTGAATACACACATACTTACAAGGCAAGTAAGATAAGAGGAATAAAGAGATATTATTATTAGCCATTGGGAACTATTGAGAACCATTCGGAACGATTAAGAACCATTAGAAACTATATCCAAAATAATGATTTTGTTTATCTAAATGTAGATTATGGTCCTAATGATGAAGAAGATTTACACTATCTATATACAAATTGTGATGATAGATGGATTGCTTTAATAAAAATTTGGGTCACTTTATCATTCTCCTATACATATTAGAAAATGTTAAATAGACCCAAGTTTATACCAAACAGACGTATCCATCCTAACCATCATGAGAAAAGAAAAATGGTCTTTAGATCCATTTCTTCACTATTGTATTGGCAATCAATAGAAACCAACCACATTCATAATAACCACTATACTTTTAATCCATGAGTGGGTCTATTTAGTGAAAGAATTGGTCTATTTAATATTTCATAGTTATAGATATAATCTATTTTCAGGTAAGGAAATCATAATTCTCTATTGCTTTGATCAAATCATCGTTTTTCGATGGTCGATTTTCTTTTGCTCCGAAGTAGTAAGACCTCATTGTCATTTATGTATGCCAGATGTATCAGCAATTCTCGCTCTTACTTGCTTTCAGACTGCAATCACTAATGCGGAAATTCACCATCTGATGATGTTCATTGTTATCGGCCACTGCACAATGCGCATCTAAAATCGGCTGTAAATGAGCAGGCTTTTCACGTCTAAGTAGTGGATTGATGTTTCACTCTCGTTTTGGAGCACGTAAGAAGAGATTCGAGGTTTACTAATCATCCAGCATGCATGGCTTGTTCGATCATTACATCTTCGGCAGGATTATTTGATTCGAACAGCTCCGACTGCTCTTAAGCATCACTGAAACAACTGAATGTTCGTTGCGACGTAGCAAATTCTATGATATCCTGTGGAAGTGTTGGAAAACGTTAGCTGCCGTGTTCATGATATTTGAAAGATAGATAGTGTAGGCTCCGTTTCGAACTGCAGCACCAAAGCAGCACTGATTTCGAAAGAATCGATCTCTCTTAGATGTGCAGGATTAATACCCAATTAGACGGACTGGAACTACGCTTAATCTGACAGATGCAATTCACATGTCTGCGAGTAATACCTCACTTCGAAACCTCCTCGAGTGTGATCTCACAACTTCTCCCAATTATCACGAAAACTTTCAGGATATCGCTTTTCAGAAAAACCGGCATTCTCTGACCAGCTGTTTGGTACTCTAAATTGAGCTTTCAGGGATTCGCGCTCCCTACTCTGCTCAAGGACAGTGTAACGGTTGTAGCAACCTTTCATAGTCATTTAAGAACGCCACTACCGAGTTACATATCACTCGAGAACAGGCCGCTGATCATCAGGGTTAAATTTTGACAACAACTACCAGTTACAACCACGATGTCAAATGTGTAAATGTTCACTGGGGTCTTACCGATGCAAGTTGAACGATAAAGTCACCAGATGAAGCTCATCCAGAGATCCTCATACTACAGATGCCAGCCCTACAGCTTCGCCCGGTACATCACAAGCAAAAACATATCATGTCAGTTAACCACGTCAGTCACATGAGAATGAGCTGCCAAAACGATAGAACTGAAGCAAACAGTCCCCTTCATCGTTATGTGAGGCAGTTGTAGAATGCGCAGAAAGGAGAAGTTTTACCAGCAGACTGTCAACCGAATCTGGTGAGCTAGGCAATAGCGACATCGCATGAAGGATAAATATAGAAATACTGCAGGTTCGTCAGATCTCGGTGGACATGAAAAAGAGAATATTATTTGGATCAATGAGCTAGTCTCCAATGACAAGGATTCTCTCCTTCAGCCCCATCACTACTTAGATAGTGCACCTTCAAAACAGTGCTACAGGGTCAGGGTCAGGGCCAAGGTGACCATGGCAGGCATTGGGAGAGATGCAAATTAAAACGGATTCTGAAGAGCCACGTACCGGCACCAATTTCGTCAAGCGTACAACCCGGGATAACGGTCGAGTTCCATGTGAGCCGCTATCTGTGGAACTAAATAATGGACAAAACAATTCAATCTCAAACTCCATGTAGAGCAGAGATCCCTAGACAGCTGGTAATAGACCAACCCAATATTACACTTCTGTCGTGGATACCAAGACAAAACAGGCCACGAGGAGTGGTACCTGGAACTGCTGTCTTAGCACATTCAAAGAAACTTTCGACATGTATGAAGCATATTGGCATAATAAAAACATTGAAATTATTAGAGACTCCGATCATAACGAGACCTCTAAAAGCATGAAGCACTCTCCTCTTTGCTCATTGAGAGACATGAAAAAAATGGAAGTCTACAACAATGAGAATTCTTCATGATTGTTCTTGCTAGCGAACTTTAGCTACTTCATCTCAAGTATTCAAAGAAAAAGATAGCCCTGCTTCTAATCTGCGACCAAGCCATTACATAGCAAGTTATTAGTCTGCGTTTGAATCAAACTGTCGAGCACCGTTTTAGTCCAACAACTCAAGTAGGGAATTTGGACTCTATGTGTACTCAAACAGACACTGGTGCTTAGAATTTGCATTCGCATACTTAGGATGGTAATTAACAAGATTGAGATATGCACAAGACATGTGAAGGTGAGAGCCCTCTGTCCATGCTTAGACGGCTAAGATTGGAAGTATCGTTGTTACAAAGTACTGTGATACAAGATGACCAACGTGTTTGGTTCATGGAAACGCGGATCGTGTAAATCTCCTCTGATTAAGTGGTGGGACCACATTTGATCTTGCAGAGATTAAGTTAGTCCAGTACCTAATTTAGGCTTCCCCACATATTACCATGCACTTTTAGAATTAAAACAAGAAACGTAAAAAGAATTGCCATTTGAATCCAGCTTTTCAAACCGACGTGATAATATCGATATAACACAGCACTTGCACAGCAGCAACAAGGGTCATTGAACAAGCCTTCTCAATCACAACATGCCTGCGCAGAACAATGGTAGCGTGCAAGCCTCCGCTTCCTAGGAGCCTTCTCAGTGGTTACGCAATTCGCAGTCCATGCTTCCCATGGCGTTTAGGGACAATCTACGAAGTAGTTTCGAGAGATTTGCGTGTACGTCCAATTCATGGATCGCTAAATTATCTTAACTGTTGTTGCCCTAACAGTTACAAGAGCGGAACACACATACAACCGTAGATTGATACCTTTTTCTTTTTTCAAAATAATAAGTCAACCCAGAGCTTAAGACGCCTCTTCTAGTATCGATGACAATGATAATGCTGAAAAGTCCGGACTAGATAGTCATTGGATAAACAGAACAGTATCGGACAAAAAGAGCTCATTTTCCACAGTCAACCTCTTAACTTTTTCGACTATATTAGATAAATTATGACAGCCGATCCTTCGAGGGATCCTTAAGGAAATGATAATTCTACTTCAATACCTTGAGACTACGACTATGTGCAATAGTTCTCTACAAAATTCAGATGATAAACATTCTTCGCTGCATTACTGATTCCGTTCCACGGATTGAGCTCCAGTAACATCAGATAACAATTGCGGCATTGGAGGCGACTCACATCAATGTAGTATGAAGATTTCGTTACCCATCATTCTCATGCACTCAAATCTGAGAAAATTTGACTATCTGGAATGGGATATGAGAATTTCTTCGTATTGATAAGACACTATAATTATCGAACAAAAAATTGGGTCCAATGAGACCGCATCCCTCATAAGAATGACCTACATTATAATCAAAACAACGCAGACCCAGCGTCCGAATTCGGATGCTGATCTGTGGATTCAAACCGCTTTACAGCATCTTTGCTATGAACCCCAGAATGAACCCCGGCATCAATACATAACTAGTCCATGCCAGAAAGACATTCACATCTAGAGATTCTACATTAACCTGGTGCAGGAGTGACGGTAGGTAATACCTTCATGCTTCTCGGGCCGCGAAGCTGATGCTGTACAAGACTGATCAACACTGGCCATATCGGACAACTAAGTATTTATTCTTGATCCAGCGACAGCTACTCCTTACGGTATCCTTCACTTTCCCCTCCAACGTGAACACTTTGTACTTGGCAACACGCTTCTTGCGCTTGATCTCGGGATCTGTTGTGGCCCACGCATTCGATCTGGGCATCTTGCTCTTGCTATTCGAGAAGTCGGAGTAGGTGTTGTTGTTGGCGAAGTCGTCGTAGCGACGATCCAGTACCATATCCCCTCGTCTTCAACCTCGCCCCTCCCTCTTCTACACAACGACAAACCACCACGCCAACCCAAGATCTTACTCCAAGCTGTTAACCCAATCACGACCTCTCGATCCACAAACTCATGCTACAACACCACCCTTCGCATTCCTCCAAACGCGCGCTGCTCCACATGCCCTACTCTGCACCACCACCAACTCGCAATCCAAGAACCTCTCGGACTAATCTTCGCCACAACTTGTCATAAAAATTAGGGTTCCAAACAACCAGACGACGGTAGCGACAAAGCTTGACCTGCGATGCAGACGGGCAGCCGCGACTCCACTGCACCTGCATGCATTGCAAGGAGGAGCGGTGGTGGCGAAACTGGCAAGCACACTCCCACTTCCGCTTTCTGGCTATACTAAATCGCCGGCAGCGAAGCGATGCGCGAGCCAGGGGCACATTGTGGTCCCGTAAGCGTCGGGGTAAAAAAGCAAGAGACCAGCCCAGAATAAGCCTCAAAGCCTGGCTCGGGGCGTTCACTGATTTAGCACTTCTTCCACCTACCGCAGCAACTTTGGTTGGCCTAGGGCCACTTGCAAGAGGAAGATTCTAGCGCCATAACAACTTCTTCATCGCCCAGCCCCAGGAACGAATCCTGAGTCACTGCTGCACCATCCGCAGTAGAACATCATCCGTTACCTATGCCCCGATCCCGCAGCTTGAGCAACATGGATCCTCGTAGTGGCGAAAGTGGGATTCATGGATCGGGGGCACACCAGCCGAGGTCAAAATCAGGAGGAAAAAGCAACACCGCGAACACATGTGCTAAACCAGGTTTGCTTCTCGAGGTTGTCACGAGCTGTAAGAAAAAACCATGCGATGGATAGAGAGGATAACCGAGATCCACAACACCCAGTTAGTGAGTCCCTGTTTTTCCCCGTTTTTTCCCCGTTTTTTCCCTCTTTTTACAGGAAATTTGAGAAGCACGTGTCCCGCATATGTTCTCGGACGGAAACTCGAACGTGTTTCAAAGGAGCCGCTGCGCACTCAACGCCAGCGTTGCGTCGGAGGAAAAGTGGCACAAAAGGACTTTTGCTCTTGTAATCCTCGGCTTTGGGTCCTTCCTGGAAGGACAAATGATGTCGGGCGCTACTTTGCTGACATGGCACAAATAATTGTGGGTTTTTTTCGTAAATTTGTCTAATCTGGTTTTCAGGTGCAACGTGTATTTTAGGACATTTTGCATACTTGGATGTTTTTGTGAAGTCATTTTGTTGCACAAAAGTATTCATTTTAACTACCCTAAGAGAGAGCTAGGAGAGATTTGTATATTTTAACCTAAGGTGGGATAAGCAGAACATCAAGTTTTTCTACTGAAATCCAAATTTACAAAGGATTCTTGTTGCAAGGATTAATTTAATTGTTTTTTTTTTTTTTCTAATATTTTTTGTATTCAACTTGTGATAACTTCTATAAAAATTACAATAAATAGATATACTTTGGAAAAAATATAAAACAATTGCCAAAATGTATTTGTTGAAAGCACAAAATTATTCATTTTTTATTTTTTCATGTTAAAATCTATTAGCATTTTTAATGAAAATATTCTCAATATGTATTAAATTATATTTTTATCTTTTTACTTCTTTATTTTTTTTTGTAGTTGATAAGATTAAAACCTACCTTAATATTTAATGGCAATGTCAAATTCAAATAGGAAATTTCTTACTAACATGTATTTATTATAATATTATTTATTCAAAATCATGGCTCAATATATATACATGAGAATGTTAAATCGATCCAAAATTTTACTAAATCAATCCATCCATCATAACCATCATGAAAAAAAAAAAAAAAAAAAAAAAAAAAATGAAATCTACATTCATTTTTCTACAATTGGATATGCAATCAACGAAAACCAATAACATTTATCATGATTACCATTTTTTTTTTTTTTTATCATGATTACAATCATGGTTGCCACTTAATCTATATATTAAAAATGCTCAATGAAAATAAATAGTGGTTTTCAATAGTTGTATAGATGGATCTTTATTTTCATCAAAAAAGTTTACCTTCTCTAAAGTTTATAGGTTGTTTCATAAAATTCATAGGTCATTTTACAAAACATTATATTGCAAAGCGGGAACCTTCATGCATTCATTTGGTCTCTATTTTTATCAAAAAAGTTTAGATTCTACAGAAATGAAATGTGGCTCTCATTTATTGCATGTACCTCCCTTTATTTTCATCAAAAAACTCAAGGTTGTCAAGAGTTAACATAATATTTTACCATTGATCATAGGAAGTTCACAAGGCGTTTTATGTTGTTAAGAGTGTAAAATTCACTTCTTAACCTAATTACAAGACAACCTCAATTAAAAGTTGTTTGTAATAGGTGATGTGAAGTGAAAGTAGTAAGAACAAGAACAAAAGAAGCAAAACACAAAATGAGTGGAACAAGTGCAATTAAGCAATTGTACACTACAAAATTAATCATAGTCTGTTCATTGAATTTTCACTCAATAAAAAATAAAATTAAAAAAATATATTTTTAGAAATTTGATCTTTTTTATCTTTCTAATGGTATAAAAAAACATAAAAATCTAAGTTACTATGAGTAGGTTATGAAGGTTTGAAAAATAACAAATAAATAAATGAAAAGTTAAATAAATAATATCTACCTCATGGATAACTTGCTTAAGAGATCAAGAGTTCAAGCCTCACCAAGGCTAAGAAGTAGTATATATAGGTTGCTAAGAGAGGCTACAAGGCCTTAGTCTTATCTTCCTAACTACCTTCGAGGTGCTACAACCCATATAGGACTTGTGCACTTTCCTTCTTACAAGGACTACAGTAGTTGCTAGTCCTCCTACTTTCTACTAGTAAAACCAATAATTTTTTATTTTTGACTTCTCCATTGTCTTTAAAAACATCCAATTAGCCTAAGACCTATGTGTGGCCTTCAAATCTTACTCCTTTTCTTCATAATGGCTTCCAAAGTGATAAAATTCATTTTTATCAAAGTCTTGAAAATTATTCTAAAAATTCCTAAAAAATTCTAAATAAATTCTAAAAATTCTTGTAATATTTTTATAGTATTAAAATTAATTTGAAGCTACACTTTCTAGCCTTGATGATTTTTTATAGAAATAAAATTAATTTAAATATACTATAAATTCTACTTTCTTTATAAATAACTAAAAAGACATGAGATTCTTTCTCATCCTTCTTCTAACTACTAACTAATATTTATAGTTTTTTCATAATTAATAAATATAGATAAAAGGTCAATATAGATATTAATCTTAATAACTAATATTCTCTACTCAACAATAAGTAAAAATCCTAAACAAACTACAATAATTACCTCTAAGACTTACTAAGATTCTATTTCTTCTCCATTAATACTATTTATCTTCATTTAATATTGAATCAAGACTAGACTATCTCAAAAATTCAAGATCCTTCTAATCTATAGCAACATAAAGCCTCATCATAGAATAAAACTAAACGGAATTAAAGAGATTATGATATGCAATGCAGAACTGAGCCAACACAAACAAAACAAAACAGATCTAAACAAAAAGATGCAGAACCAAACTTTACTAAGAGGAAGGTCCGAAGCTATAATTTACCAAATATCCTAAAAGGCCTTGGCTAGTCTTATTTATTTCTTGTCCTACAATCCTAAACTTTCTAGAATGTAAATCCCACCTAGATAACCGCCTTAAACTTCTTTTTCTAGAAGGTTTTATAGTAGGCTCCATTTAAATAACGATCTTAGGCCTTTTTTAGAAAATTCTGTGATAGATCCCACCTAATCCATTAATCTAATTTCAATTCTAAAAACTTCTATAGTTCTAATTATTTATATAATTATCTTATCTATACCTTGTTAGAATTAATCCCCCTTTACTAGTGTAGAACATCCTTGTTTTTCTCTCAATGGTATCTTCAAATTGTCTCTTGAAAATAGGTGAGGTTTTGTAGAAGTTACCATGCTACATTGTGAATGGGATAACCTTTCCAAAGAACTTTGTACTAAAGTTGTGGATGCCTATTGCCACAACAAAGGTAGCAATGCTCCAAAATGTTGTCCTCTTCATATTCTTATTGGTCATTAACTACAACTAGTGGTGGTGGTAGTTGATATCGATCTCAATAGCCCTTTGGCTTGATATAAAATTCCTATAATTACAAAATATAGAAGACTAGATAGACTCGAATATGTGGTAGAAGTTCAAGACGATATGCGACATTAGAAATCTTTGTAGAAATGCAGAAAGGTCCAAGCCACCGAGGTATTAGTTTGTGGATTTGGATTGATGTAGCAAGTCATAAGTTGGTATTAGAGAGTAATATCTCAGCACCTTCTTAGAAGATCTTATGTTTTTGATGGTTATCTACATACTACTTTTATCAATTTTGTACAATAAAGAAGTAGTGCCATACTACTTGTAAGGCCGTTGTAAGCCGTTATATAAATTCTTTCAATGTTGGATTATTGGTGTTGATGGGATGATCGAGAGTTGCTAGTATAATGAAATATTGAGCAATATTAAGAAAAAATGGTGAATGATTGGTACTTTCTTGAATACTATTGTTGTAAATAAACTCTAAGGCTGTCAAATATTCATCCCAATTATTATGATGAATCACCACAAATACATGCATCATATCTTCCAAGGTTTGATTTACATGCTCTGTTTGTCTATTTGTTTGGAAATAGAGGGCTGTAGACATGGCAAGTCATGTATCTATTAGTTTGAATATAGCTTGTCAAAAACTTCTCTTGAAGCATGGATCTCAATATAAAATGATGACAGTAGGTAATCCATGGTGATGAAAGACAACATCAAAGAAGACTTGTGTAAACATTAAGACATCAATATCCAATTGCATTACAACCAAGTAAAGTTTCTTTAAGAATCAATTCACAAAGATGGCAACTATAGTATAATTATGAGGTATTTGCAAAAAATATATAATGAGATCCATAGTCACCTGCTTTCAACATGTCATAGGTAGCAAAATAGGCTACAATAAACTAGGAGATGTTGAATTGCATGCTTTGTTATGTTAACATGACTCGCAGGAGTGTACAAAGACTTGAAGATCACAATCCAAATATGCTCAAAACCATGTCCTTGAGATCCGTTCTAGGATCTTCTCTTGTTTCAAATATCTATATATTGGAATGTAATGTCTCTCTTGAAATATGTCCATTTAGAGTTTAACATTGTCACATATATAAATTTACTTCTTAAAATAGAGCAAGCTATCATTAAGAATGTAATTCTGATATTATATATTACCTATCTTTAACCGATCGCTAATCATTTTAAAATAAGTATTTTGTTGCATAGCTTCTTTTTATTTTGCCTCTTTGATTAGATCTAAAATGGTATTATTAATGGTAGTGATTTCTGCCTTATTTTTTGATTTGTCCTTCAAGTCTAGTCTCCATGATAAATTATTTGGCATAGTATGTTGTCGTCCTTACTTGTATTGAAGTTGCATATCAAAAAGGTGCAACTGTTCTTCCTAACGATGATGTTGCAATTTCATATTTTCTAAATGCAAATCGTGTAGCAAGCGCCAATGGTCAATCTGAACAACCACTAGCTTTTCTAATAGATATTGTCGCTACAACTTTGTCGCATGTACAATTGTTAATTATTCCTGATTACGTGTAGAGTAATTATGCATTGCCCTTCTAAGCTTGAGTGATTCATACGCTATAGGTTGAAGGTCCCTACTAAAGTCTTGTTGAAGGACCACTCCAATAGCAAAGTCAAAAGTATCAATGTCAAGTATACAATAGAGATTAAGATCATACGGTTGCAATATTGGAGTTACAATGAGTATCTCCTTCAACTTATCAAAGGCATTTTGCTGCTCTAGTTTCCATTCAAATGAGGCACTTTTTTTTAATAGATTTATCAATGACGTAGTAATATGACTAAATTGCTGAATAAAATATTGATAGTATCTAACAAGGCCTAAAAATAAGCATACTTCACAAGCATCCTTGGAGGTTGGTCAATCATCTACTGCTTTCATCTTATCTTACTCCATATGCATGCTTTTGAAGGATACGACATGCCCCAAAAAAGTGACTTCTGACTTCCAAAGTTCACATTTTGATTGCTAGCAGTAGAAGCAACTAATTTGTAGCTGGCGCAACACCTCTTATAGGCGTTATTCATGCTCTTTAAGAATTTTATTATATATAAAGATATCATCAATAAAGATGACTACATACTTATCTAAAAGGTCTCAAAATAATCTGTTCATATGACCTATAAAAGAGACCAGAGTATTGGTGATGCCAAAGAATAAAACCAACTATTCAAAATATCCATAGCACATATAAAATGCCATCTTTTTTATATCCTCTCTTGTAATAGGTGTTTGTCAATAGTTGCTTCAAAGATCCAATTTACTAAGATGGTCACAACTTAAAATTAGTCAAGAAGATCATCCATGCATGGTAGTGGATATACATTTTTAACAATGTGCTTATTGAGACTTTGATAGTCAATACAAATATGAAGTCTACTATCTATCTTAAATATAAAGAGTATAGATGCTCCACATGGTGATGTACTTTTTCAAATGAGGCCTTTCTCTAGGAGCTCATCCAATGTCTTCCATAGCTCTTCAAGTTCTTTTGGTGCTATGCAATGAATTAATCGACTTACTGATTTGACTCTAAGCAATAGTTCTATTTGAAAGAAGGCACCTTAAACAGGAGATATGCCACGAGATAGGTCGGTTGGAAAGACATCATGATATTTATGTATGAATTGCTTTGCTTGTTCTATTCTTTTGGCTATCTTTTCGACCATTGACATAAGATTTGAAACCACCATATATACCAATTGTTCATGCTGTAGTTGCTTCTTCATAAAGATCGTCACTATAAATAAGTCTTTGATTGCAGATTGTCTTTTTTCTTCACTTGATGTGGAGGTACAAAGAATCACCTTGCGTCTTCCATCTTTAAAAGAAATAGTCTTTGTTATCTAATTAACTTGCTTATTTTTCATCTTCAGCCATGGAATACCAAAGATAATATCATACATTAGCTTTTTCATCCTAAATCACTTTCTTAAGACATAGCTGTCTATCAATCTTAAGGTTTTTTTTTTCACACATCTCACTCAATATGTTTTTTCAATCATCTACAAGGTATATACTTCCTCCTTTAATTTTCTTGGTTTTAATTCTACGTCGATTGACAATTTTAATTGACATGTAATTTTTTGTAGAGCCACAATCTACAAGCATTCGACATGTTGTTCTTTTAATAGTTATATTAGATGTATTAGTCAACTCTTTTTATAGTTGTTTGAGGCTATGCTATTTGTCTTTGAAAATAATAACTACTTTTAATATTGCCCTTAGTACCTTTATTAGAGATCTTTGTTTTCTTGCTTTGACTTATTATCAACTTGATGAGTTTTGAGATTGTAAACTCATCTTGTCTTCCTGATACTTGTACTGTGATATTTTAGATAACCTCCGATTTGATAGCCTTGCTCCCAACAATAGAATCACAATCTCTTTTGTACCAACATTTGTCATCTTTGTAGTCTCAATGATCCTTGTAGTTCATCAATCTCTATTGGCATTGATTATTGTGCCATAGTATTAGACAATGGCATAAGACTTTGTACTATAGGTCGTATTCCATGTTTTCTAAAATCTATAGTATCGACCCTCTTTGTAATTCAAATTGCCTCTTTGAATATTTGTGGATCTCTTAGCTCTATCTATCGCTAGACCTTAGGTTTCAAACCTCATAGGAATTGATCCATCATCTTTGCCTCTAAAACATTGCCAATTTGGAGACATAGGGACTTGAATCGGAAGACATAATCTTACACCAACCTAGCTTGTGTAAGATTTGTTAATTGATTGTGTGCTATCTTCTCTACATTAATGGGTCGAAATTGATTTTTAAACTCGGTCTAAAACTCCTTCTAGTCAAAAAATCCACCTTAAGCTCCATAGCTTTGAACTCGATGTCACCACCAAATGACTGCCGCATCTTTTAAATAGCTTGTTGCATATATAATTCCTTCAATGGTATTTATCTAGATAGTTAGAGGTATTGTCACATGTTAAAGAGCCATTGACATACATCTTCTTGTATTGAAGTGCTAGAATATATATTAGGCTTACTCAATTTCAATCTAGCAGATGTCGACTTTCTTATCCTTGAAGCTTCTATTTTTCCTTGTAAAATAGCTATCTGGCCTAAGATGTGTTGTATTTGAGCTTCCATCTAAGATTGCTCTACCATATTTTCCATACTATAATTTCTTTAGTAGACTCCGCTATTGTAATATCTTTTTACTTTTCAATTGATTTTTTAAGAGTAGCCCATGGTAGCCTCAACATAATACTCAGTGTGACCATAACAACTGACCTTATACTAGATGATGACTATTGACATGCTACCAAAAATAAATAGTCTAACACTTGTTGTGATACCAATAAAATAAGACTAAACTATTCCAAAAAACCAAGATCCTTCTAATCCATAGCAACATAAAGCCTCACCATAGAATAGGTCAAAATATACCAAAAAAAATTTGAATGTAATTAAACAAAATAAGACATGAAAGGCAAAACTAAGCAAACAAAAATAGAATAGAATAGAACAAATTTGAATAGAAAGATGAAGAACCAAACTTTATTAAAAGAAAAGGATATAAAGCCATATTTAACCAAATGTTCCAAAAGGCCCTTGCCAATCCTATTTATACCTTGTCCTACTACCTTAGGCTCTCTAGAATGTTCTTAGGTGGTGGATCCTACCTAGATAACTATCTTAAATTTCTTTTTTAGAAGGTTTTTTAGAAGGCCTTAGTTAGATAACCATCCTAAGTCTTTTTTAGAAGGTTCTATGGTAGGCTCCATCTAAATAACCATCCTAAATTATTTTTAGAATGTTTCATGGTGGATCCTATTTGATCCACTAATCTAATCCCAATTCTAAAAACTTCCATGATTCTAACTATTTATATAATTATCTTATCTACATCTTATTACAAACATCCTCTAAGTACATCTTCTTGTAACAATTATAATTTTAGCACTCTACATGCATTCTTTTGTCCTAAAATAATTAGTGAATCAATTTGATGATTCATAGTTGTCTTGAATTTTTGGTGATATCATCAAAGTAATAGAAAGGATATTAAATATGAGAATGACAATATCCACTCTGCATAATTAACTTTATAATTTTCCATTATTTTCTATGTTCAAGGATTCATTGCTGTCATTATTATTATTTTATATATTTTTTTACTAAGTGATTGCATATTTTTTTATTTTTTCTTTCTTCATGGCAAAAATAGTAATAAAGAAGAGACAGTGAAAGTTGTAAATGCTAGCAAGAGAAGTACTCCCAAAACCAATAGTGATTCTAGGAGATGAGATTTTTATCTTTCTTGATGTGATTTCACTTCAATTGCCATCTCTTTTTATTTGTGATTATATGTATTTATTTTCAATTTTATTAAGTAAGTCAAAAGATTTTTATTCAACTTTTTAATTTTAGTTCAATTTTTCTAAAAAAGATAATGAAAGAAAGTTTTCTACTGAAAAAAAACCAACTAAGGACAAATTAAAAAATAAAAATATCAAAATCTCCAAAGTTGCTTAAAAAGGCACCATTCAAAAATTCAAAAGTTGAGAAGCAAGAAGCTTTTGAATTTCATTCATTGAAGAAGAAAAATGCTATTAAGCAATCTACTATTGAAGAAATGAACTTCAAAGAACTAAAATGTCAATATACTCTTGTGTTACTTAAAAAGTCTAAAAAATTACTCAAAGATAATATAGTATTAAATTAAAATTAACAATTAGAAAGGCATTGATAAGAGTGAAGAAGGCTTCACTCTTGCTTCTATATATACTCTTAACTAGGTACTATATAGCAATATCCTATAGGACCTACAAAACTTGTTGACTTTGCAAGATATGTATTTTAACTTGCAAGGCAAGTTTTTTATGTATATGCCACATAGTTAACTTTTTTTGCAAGCTATCAATATAAGGTTAATTTTTTGACTAAGTTTCTAACTTACTAATCAACTACAAATACATATAAAGTCAAAACAACATCTATGAAGCTTCTAGGAAGTTTTTTTTTTAAAAAATATTATGAAATAAATCTATTTATATTTATTTCTACTTAATCATATAGACAAAATATGAGACTAAATATGTAAGTCCATTATATTACTTCCTCTTCTAAAGACAAGTTCCATGATAAGCAATCATCATATGTTGAGAGAATCGAAGATGTAGTAAATTGTGTTTATTACATATTCTTATTTTTGTTCTTTTTGAAGATAGTTAATAAGTCTTTTTAGCCATAGAAAGTATTCTATACTAGAGTGGAAAGACCACCATATTATTTAATTATATTTGAGGCCTTTGTAACTCCTTTCAAATAAAACATTTAAAATATTGTTAAGAGTTGTTCCTACCTCTAATAAAATCACCAAGCATTAAGAGTTTCTTCCAAGGTTGTCATATCAAATACATTGTATTTCATCATATATTTGAAGAAAGACATGTTATTTTTAAAGATTTTCATCTCAATCATGTCATCTTAAAGATTGTGACAATCACAATGTCTTGTTCAATGTTGTAATAGTTGTTGTCTTGTTTGAGAATACACCAAGCACCTTACTATAGAAGGTGAAGTTGTGTTTTATAAATATCTAAGAAACCCTAATAGGTTTCACCCATATAAAAAGAATGCAATTCAAATTTAATTCAAAAGAGCTTAAAGTTAATACAAAGTACTCAAAAATATTCTTTTTAGTAATTTCAATTATATATAAATTCTAATTTTTTTATTACTTTCATATTTAGGTAATTTTGATTTTTCTTTGTAAATTCTAATCTTAGTCAATAAGTTTTGGTGAACTATAACCTATAATTTGACTGTCCATTTGATGCAAATTTTTTCATATAAATACTACTATAAGCCTTTTATATATTCAAAAAAATTCAATCCAATTCAATTTACAAATTGTGAAAAAAAGCCCAAAAATTGTACTAATACAACTTGGCTACCAACTTGAAAGTTAATGTAGATATTCAAGTAGCAATCTCTCTTTTTCTAACAATTAATTTCAATTCAAAATCAATGTATACCTTGATCTTATAGTCTTCTATAACCATGCTAAATTTCACCTTGACTCAACTAGTAAATCTTTACATATCATAGAAATCCTATCCAACTCTAAACTACCAATTTCTATTACTTTCTTATACCAAAACCTAAATATCTTTCAATTATACTATTAAATTAATATAAAATTTTATATAATCTCAGGACACTCAATCAACCAAGCACTACCAAATTTTGAACTATAGATGTGACACCAATTACATGAACTAGCTGAGAGTGCTAGTTTTAATTATATTGCATAAATTCCAAATCATTGATATATATCTTGATTTTGAATAGCAATTGCAAAGTCATTCCAAATCTTCTAAAAAAAAGCCTTATACTTTTAAAATTAACTTAAAGCTAGTTCACCAATTTTAATTGTTGATCTTCAAATTCTTCCCTATTTTGTCCTAAGCAATTGTTTTAGTGGCTAGAAGTCTAATTTTGACCTTGTCCCTCAAATGGTCAACTCTTGAATATCAAACTAATCTATCCTAGGGATTTTTTAGTCCAATCTTATCCTCAATTTAATTTTAGTACCAACCATGCTAATTATTTATCTCTTTTAATGTGATTTTATCAATTTATGGCCTTTTTAAGCAATAAAAAAATTTCTACAACCTAGAAGATAAAATTATTAATCAACCTATAATCTAGTAGTTATTAAGACAAGAAAATAAATTAAGAGGCTTTTATAAAAGCCATGTTTAAATATCTTGAATTATTATTGAATCAAGATGATTGAATATTAATTAAAAATTTATTTTTTATTATATTTTTATCATATAGTTGCATTATAATATGACACTAGTAAGTTAGCAAGTGATAGCTCTTGAGTTGAATCTACTAGTTGTTGATTCTCTATCTTCTTAACTTCACAAATACATAGAAGTTACAAATAAGGATAGAAGATAGAATGATATCTTTCTTGAATCTTGTTTTTTTTATAGCAAAGATTTGCTATTCTTCATCTTGATTTTGATGGATGTTGTTGATAAAAAGCTCCAATCTTCTTTGTTGCATTTTTAAGATTCTTTGCTAGCTCCTATATATTTTCACTTATATCATATTCGTACTAATAAACAAGATATTTCAATCTATTTTAGCACCACTGTAAATCTAAGACTTCTTTGAACTCAAACTCTTGATTATTATTCACTTGTATAAGAAGAGGTGGATTTATCTTCTTCTCAAAATATTCATTGTCTTATATGGCTTAAAACGAGACATGTAAAATATAAGATAGATCTTTATAGACTCCAGTAGATATAATCAATAAGCAATATGATTGATTTATTTACAAATAATAAAAAATCCAAGCTTCCAATAATCCAACTTGTAATAAAGACAAGTAAGCTTGATATTGCAATAAGATAGACATACCTTGTCACTTATAGTGAACTGTGGTTGTTCCTTGCAATAGACATTTCTATTAATCTTTTATTATTCTTAAGCTTCCTTTAATCATACCTTCATTATTATATGTAGCTTTGACAAACAATTCACTAAATCTTTTGCCAAAGAATTATCAAATTTTAAAAAGTCAAAAGTATCAAATCATAGATGATAACCATAATTGGTAAAAAAAAAAAAGGTATTTATTAAATAGAAGAATGTATCAAATTATTATATACAAACTCTAGTAATGACAAAAGAGTTGTTTAATCAACTTGTTGGTATTGATGGTATATCTTAAATATTATTTCAAAATTTAATTTACTTATTTTTTTTGTCCATCAAATTGATAATAAAAAGCTATAGACAGTTTTATATCTACTTTAAGAATCTTAAAAATGATATCCAAAATCTTAATATAAATTAAATTTCTTTATTTGATATAATATCTTTGAGCAATCAATAATAACAATAGATGTTAAAAAAAAGCTAAGTTTTTTATTTACTTATGATAGATTTTATACATAGTATAAAATGTGTGATCTTAATAAAATAATCTACTATTAATAATATAAAATCATATAAATCTAAAATTAAAAGATCTATACTAAAATCCATAGAAACAAAAGACCATGGTTGTTTTGGAATAGATAATGATTCGAGAAGTCCATAAGATGAATATCGAGGAGCTTTTTATCTTAAATATATATCACATGATTGTACAAAGTCTTTAACTACCTTCTATATTTGAAGCTATTAAAAATCTCTCAATATTAGTTCCAAAATCTTATTGTATCTAAAATGTGTGAAACGGGACTAGTCTATCTTGAGAATTTAAAACTCTTCTAATCTATAGCCATATAAAGAATCCATCACAAAGTAAGACAAAATGAATTAAAAAAAAATTAAAAAAAAAAACTAACAAAATAGGACAAACAAGATAAAATTGTGCAAATGGAAATAAAACAAAAAAAATTAAACAAAAAGATGCAAAACCAAACTTTATTAAAAGAGAGGGTTTGAAGCTATGCCTAACCAAATGCCTAAAAAGTCTTAACCAGTTCTATTTATACTTTATTCTACTATCTTAGACTTTTTAGAATGTTCATAGATAATGGATCTCACTTAAATAATTACCTTAAATTCTTTTTAAAAGATTCCATGGTAGATTCTACATAGATAATTATCTTTAGTTTTTTTAGAATATTCTATAATGGATCCTATATGATCTACTAGCTTAATTCTAATTCTAGAAACTTCCATAACTTTTCAAGTATGGTTCCAACTATCTATTCCTATGTGTCATTAATACAAATATCTTATCTATAGCTTGTTATAATATGTGACTATTTAAAAGTCATGATGAACTTGAAAAACACATAATTTTCTTTTGTCTTCTAAAATATATAATCATCCCTCAAAATAGAATAGATTATTTTTAAATTCAAACTTAAAAGTATTATAAGATTTGATAGAATCATTTTTAATATCATAAATAAAAAAATCAAAGGACATATTTGATTGAATTTTTTTGAGAAATATTGAATTAACAATCAATGTTGATTTTATTGCTTAAAGATGAAAATACTCTAACTTCAAGAAAATTCTCTTTGTTGATCAAAAGTTGTCTCCTCTTCTTTTGATACAAGATAAAAATGTCTAAAAAGGGCACTTGACAAATCTTCTTATTTTTTGACTTGATAAGTGATCTTGAAATCAAATCTTAATAAAAACATGCTCTAATGGACTTGGCGACAATTCAAAATACATGTTAATATAAGATACTCAAGGTTATCATGATCTGTATATATAATGACTAGACTAAAAGCATCTTTCAGATAATAATGCCATTCTTGAAATAAATCCATGATTGCAAAAAGTTCTTTATTATAGATCTCATATTTAATCTTCATTACTAAAAATATTTTGAAATAAAATCTATCGATTAGAGCTTATCATTTTCTTTGATTTTTGATAATTATAGAAAAATTTAATGCATCAATTTCCATGAAGAATGTCTTTAAAAAGTTGACACAAGACAAGATTGGTATAGAATTAAATATTTTCTTCAAGACTTTAAAAGATATTTTAGATTCTTTGCTCCATTAAAGTTTATCTTTATATATTAGGTATATAAAAGAAGTTCCAATTTGAAAAAAAATCTAAATAAAGATTTGATAATAATTAAAAAATTCCAAAAAATATTGTATATCTTTGATTATTTTAGAGATCTTCCAATCTATGATAGTTTGGACCTTCTTAAGATCCATCATAAGACTATTGTTTGAAATGATATATCCTAAAGAGTCAACTTGAGTAGTATAAAATACAAACTTTTTTTTATCTTTGTATATAATCTTATATTTTTTAATTTTTGTAATATATGACAAATATAAACTTTATATTCTTCTATGTTTTGAAAATACATCAAGATGTTTTTTAAATAATAGATGATAATTATTTTAAGAAACTCATAAAAGACATAATTTATAAGATGTTGAAAAGTAGCTAGTGCATTCATGAATCCAAAAGACATGACATTATATTTAAAATGTCCATACTTGGTTCAAAATGTAATTTTTTATTTGAATTCCTTCAATGCATATCAAATTATATGCTCATTATAGATCTATTTTTGTATAGATCTTTATTTGATTTAATTGATCAAAAAGTCTTGAAATCAAGGCTAGAGAATACTTATTCTTGATAGTGATATTGTTGAGTCTTTGATAGTCTACACACATCTATAGAAATTTATCTTTTTTCTTCACAAATAAGATAAGAATCCTAGTTGGAGATTTAGAATGGTGTATGAAATTCTTAGTCAATTTCTCATCAATGTATTTCTTGAAAGTTGCCAATTTATTTTGTAACAGGCTATAGATTGGTCTAAATGGTAATTGAGCTCTTGCTTGAAGATTGATGGAACAATCATAAAGATAATATTTTGGAAGAACATTTGTATTATTTTTTATAAAAATATCTTGATAAACTTGATATTGACTTAAAATACTACTTGAAATCTTTTTTTTATTAACAATAGGTGTAGAAAATATAACAAAAGTTGACCTTTCTTTTGCAACATGCATGAAAGTTCTTGTACCTACCAATGATGGTTTAGATGTAATGGACTTATGGATTTTTACTTACCTAGCAAAATCTTAAGTTAAACTATGGAAAAAATCAAGATTGTAAGAAATTCAGTCTCTTTGAAGATCATATTTTTTTAATCATGATAATCTTAAAATAATTAAATTAAAAAAATATCTAGTCATATTAAATATTATTAAACTATTATAACTACTAATTTCTACTTCTAGAAGAATAGTTTCATGTGTGCTATCCTCAAAAGATAATTAACGACCATCTATTACTTCTGCAAGCACAGATTTGATTTTCTTAACTAAAAATATATCTTATTTTTTAACAAAGTCTTTGTCTATAAAATAGGCTAAGGCTCTTGAATCCAACAAAGTTAAGACTTTGTGATTTTTTAATTTTAAACAAACTTCCATTATAAAATTAGTTGAGGAATTCGAGGAAAAAATAGGACCTTTATTAAGAATTATATGGTCATATTATGTGAAGTCTTGCTTGAAAATGCACTAAGCACTTAGCTGTGGAAGTTAAAGAAATTTGCAATAATAAGTTCTAATAATTAAAATAGAATCTAATATAAGATATAATTAATTATTAATAAATATAATTAAATATTAATCAATTATAATTAAAATTTTAAATAAATTATAAAAGAAATACAAAAAATATTATAAAACTTCTAAATAAATTATAAAGAAATTATAAATAAATAGTGTAGAAATTCTAAAAAAATCCTAAATCTTAAATCAATCTAAATTAGATTTTAAATCTTAAATCAATCCTAATAATATTTTAAATTTTAAATCTTAAATCAAATTCTAAATTTTTTTTAACCAAAATTCTAATCAATTTCTAAATAAATCCTAATCAAAACCTAATTAATTTAAATCAATACTAAGACAATTTTAGAACCTCAATATCTATTGATTAAATTATTGATCTTACTTAAAATATTATACACCTCTCAATTTCCTAGTAAAAATAAGGATAATAAATTTATAAAAAATTGAACTAATAAAATGGGAAAAAAACGTCATAATCTACTTTGGTGTTAGCCAGCTTCCATCTTTGACCTTGATATTGAACTTCTAGTAGTAATAATTCCTAATTGAACCATTAACTTCCTCTCAAATTTTTCATAAATATTGGAAGTCAAGTCAACTATTAGCTCCAATAAAAATCACATCAATCTAATTAGTAAATTTTTGCAAATCTTTAATGATCTTATTACACCTAAATATTCAAATTCTAAGATTATAATCCACTTCAACTTCAATAATCTCTAATTCAAACATGTAATTAAGCTTAAAATTATAATATATATTCAAAAAAATTATATTCACAATTCTACAAAATTTCACTTATAGATTTACAATAAAATTCATGAAATTTTTCAAATTATTAATCTTATTTTATTTCACAAAACTTAAAATCATCCAAAATAATCTTAACTTTGCAAAGTCCTTACAAAGCTATTACAAATTCAAATCACTCAAAACTAATGCTTGAAGATATCTTATAAAATCTTCTCTCAAATTCCATTCTCCAATTCACAAAAGAATCCTAAAATCACCATAGATATCTAATTTTGTGCATTGGGATTTGATTTTGACCCTGATTGGCAACCAATTCTTTTTGAGTATCAATTCAATCTATCCTAGGGATTTAAAAGTACAATCCTATCTTCACTTTTATCTTCATATCAACCATATTAATTATCTATCTCATTTACTTTATTTTTACTAATTTATAGCTTTCCTAAAGTAGTAATTGAGTTTTTACATCTTATGAGGAAAATTTAATAGCTAGCTTTTATCTACTAATTATTAAAATAAGTAAATAATCTACAAGACTTTCATAAAGATTTTATTAATTTTCTTAAATTCTTATTGAACCAAGATGGTTGAATATTAATTAAAAATCAATTTTTAAAATATTTTTACCATTTAATTGTATTACAACATGAAAATATAAGATTTTAGCCATATAGACCTTGTTATAGCTGAAAAAACTCATTTTTGAATACATCATTCTCGTTGGCAACCATGCTCCTTATTTGTGAATGCATTGTTTTTTTGAATAATGTTGAACAATGTACTTAGCTTTTCACAATATAGGTACAAACCTTCTTGATAATGATGACTCTTTTTTTGCTCAATACGAAGTTTAAAATATACAATATCAATTTACATGTGTTTTTATCTTGATGAATAATTTTTTAAAAACTTAAGAGTTGCCGTCATTACTTAACTTATTTTTTTTCAGCCAAATCTTTATTCTTGATGCTATTGTATGGCATGATTTTCTATCTAGAAATATATTGGGTACCTAGCTATAGAAAGTTTAGCTTTAACTTATTGGCTAAGTTCTAATAAGTGATATATTCTTATTATAGAAGAAAAATAAATACAAAAATATCAAAATATATTTTATAAATAAATTTTTATTTATTTAAGAAGCTTTATATATAATGATTTTTAAAGCATCTAAAAATATCTTAACATCTTTTGCTATACCAAGTCATAATTAATCATTTGATGATAAGCTATATTTTCAATAAATTTTAAAAAAAAAATCCATAATTTCCTTTCAAAAATCCATCTTTGTATCATAATTTTGTCATAGCTCTATATCTCAATTTTTCACATATATATAAAATTTCGACTTCCAAAAATTCCTTTACTTTGTATAAAATGTCCAAATTGTAGCAAAACTATTTCAAAATATTTTTCTCATGTAATGGATTTTTTAATCCCAAATTTTAGAAATTCATATTTCTTGATTTAATTATTTATTTTTTAAAAAATTTATAAATAATATATAATTTATTCTTAAGCTTTATCTTAAAAAAAAAAAAAAAAAAAAAAAAAAAATCTACTTTCAACCGTTTGGCATCTTAGAAATCCAAGCAAAAGCTCTATCCCTAATTTACAAATATCTGAGTATTATTTTCTTTATATTTAAAAAATCCAAATCTTAAATCTTATGAAATTTATATATAAAGTTTAATAACATATTAATATATATTTTTAGAATTTTTTAGATAAACTCTTATCAAATTACTCAAGATATAGCTCAAAACACAACCACTAGTAAATCAAATCACTTACTCACATTGTCACAGATATTCAAGATATAGCTCAAAACACAACCACTAGTAAATCAAATCACTTACTCACATTGTCACAGATATACAACTGAAGAAGATTTTAGAAGGTTCTAGAAGATTTTAGAAGGTTCCAAAAGATTTCAAAAGATTCCAATAGATTCTAAAAAGATTCTTGAAGGTTCTAGGAGGTTTTTGAAGGTTTTGAAAGGTTCCAGTAGATTTTAAGAAAGTTCTAGAAGGTCACAGGAGGTCCTAAAAGATTCTAAGAGGCTTTAGATGATTTAAGAAGTTAATGAAGAAGGATCTTAGGCTTGCTTTGTTTTCAAGCCTCATAAAAATTTCTTAAGAAGTTTCTTAAAACCTAGTATATATATGAGTCGAGGTTGAAGGGATCTTTAGTCTCGATAACTCACTTCTTGTGGTCTAGTTAGGACCTTCTTACCTTGTATCTAGTTGTTGTTTAAATGTCGAGTTAACTCCATTCTTTGATTTGAAATCGTTGTCTTGTATATGGTCTCTAATAGTTTGTTGAAAGTGCCATAAAATAATATTAAGAGCTTAGTCTTTTTTGACAGAGAGTGGATTATCCCTCTTCTAGGAAGTATTATAGCATTCTAGAGATTACAAATTATCCTCTCCTAGATTAATATTATTCTTTTTTTAATATTCTTTTGGTTTCTTTTTTCTATATCATAGATCAAGTTTTTTTTTTTTTCTTTTGAAGGCATATATTTTTCTAATTTTTTATCGCATGAGGTAGAAAAATTAATATGACAGATTCAAAAGAGATGAAGTTAGATTCTATTATTAATACTCTTGAAGCATTGGCGATAAGAACAAAGACTTTGTCAAAGCAGAATGAAGAACTATATATGACCATATATAATGGTCAAGTAATTACAGTGCCTCAACCACCACATCAAATTGCAATAGAGGTTCCAAATTCTCAAATGACTATGTCTACTTCAAATATAGAAGGTGCATCTACTTAAGGCAATGATATGACAATAATAACAAAAAAAGAACTAAAGATCAGCCTTCCAAAAAAGTTTGATGGTACTTGCTCAAAATTTTGTGGCTTTGTAAATCAAGTATGACTAATCACCTTGCTTCAATCTCAACAATATTCTATTGAAGCTTCTCATGTTGATTTGATTTGAACCTTGCTCTTGGATCAAGCTTTATCTTGGTTTGCCCCATTATTTGAAAAGAATTCTCTTATATTTCACAATTTTGAAGCATTTTTGGTAGCATTTGTGGAAGCATTTGATGAACATTTATTCTTCAATAACTAAAATTCAAATCATTTGACAAGGAATCCACTCTGCATCGACATAGGCCTCAGATTTTTGACAATTAGCATGTGATATAAATTAGAGAAAAGATGTATTGATGAGCCAATTTCATTAGGAATTAAGACACGATGTCAAGGACTTATTGTTGTCTATGCCAGATTTTCTAATACTCAATGAAGCCATTAGTTAAGTTGTAAAGTATGATAACTATTTATTCCAACGATGACAAGATAAAAATTCTTCAATTACACCACATGTATACACCAATTATCGCGTAGCTTCTTCACCACCCAATTCTAATGAGCAATTCAAAGCAGAAGATATGCAGATTGATGCAGTTTGCTTCAAACGTCTTTTTGAATAAGAAAAAATGCATCGAAGAGAACTTGGCCTATGCTTATATTATAAAAAATCTAGTCAAAAGGTTAATAATTATTCAAAGAAATACCTACATATGGAATGAAGAGTGTGGTCACATCATCAACAATACTGTAAGAAAATGAGAGCATTCAACTATAGTTAGGATCGTGCGGTTGGATTCTTCACTATCACAAACCAAAAAAGATCATGTACTCTTTGTCAATCCTTCTTGTTGTTTTACTATATCTATACGATTAGGAGTTACAAAAGTAGATTGTCATCCATTACTTGATTTGGGAGCCTCTGTGCATTTTATTGACTAAGAATTTTCTAAATCACACAAAATCTGTATAGTCGAAAAATCCAAAGCCATATATGTAGAAGTAATAGATGGTCGACCTTTATCTTCTAAAGATGTCACTCATGAAACAATTCCATTAGAAATAATCTTTGAAAACTATAGCAACCAAATAATATTTAATGTCATTAGATCACCATTAAGTCCAATCATTTTAGGACTTTCATGGCTAAAAAAATACAATCCATGGATAGATTGGATATCACAAAAGTTAAAATTTCTTCTAGTAGATCATGGAACCTTTAGATCTATGAAAAAGCTTCTAACACTCGACAAGCAAAATTTACATAAGATTTGTTTATTGAAACTAGTGCATTTGTGAAGGCGACCAAATAAGATACTATGTTTGCTATCTACGCAAATTATAGATAGATGAATGATAGATCCTTATAAATGTATATCAAATATAGCAGTCTTAATAAAATCATGGTAAAGAATCAATATCCATTTCCATTGATATTTGGACTTCTTGATCAACTTAGCCAAGTAAAGATTTTAGAAAGATTGATCTACGAGGCGTTGTTGTATTACGTGCTTTCCTGCTCGAGAATGCGCCGGGCGTCTGGCTATAGAAGGTAGTATAGAGATTCGCTAATATTCAAGCAGTCTATCGGTTTTTGACTGTTGGAATATAAACAATTGCAAGAATATATCGTAAATCTATACAGATGTCCTTCGACTGCTCGCCAAAGTCTTTTTTGCCCCAGTCGGTAGGTCTCTAGATGTTACAGAGAACCCAAAACAACCCAAACTGCTAATCTTCGATACCGCTTTATACTCACGACCTTGTATCCACTGACTGTCTCGTTAGATTAACCCAATAAATTTCATTCACTCCGCATACTCAATCCTATAGACACCCTTTTAATTCTTCATCACAGACGTAACTCGATTTTATAAAACAGTCAAGAGTAATCACATCCACTTCATTAAAATCCTGATTCACCAGTACAACACTGACTTCAGCAACGATTGCCTCAGTCTTCCCAAAACCCTATGAAGAAAAAAAAAACCCCCAATTCTCTATCTTTTTTCCCCGCCCCGAAGCATGAAGCTCGCTCTCTGACCCTTCAACAAAAAACCCTCCAAAATCTTATTCTCTCCCCCTCATTTCTTAACCTATCTTCTCCTTTAATCCTAATTCTCTCCTCTTTCAAACCCTAGCCTCTGAATTTCTTCAATCTTCCATCTTGGATCCGAAATTGGCTCCCGCTATCAGAGCTTTCTCCTCCATTTTTACCTTTAAGAGATCCTTTTACAGAAAGGACGTTCTCGAAATGGCACAAAAGATGGAATAGCCTAAAACGGAATCGAAACCCCAGTAATCAGGACCACATTGAGACACCCGACCAATTCAGGTCTCATATTGGCTAAGAGGCCCGTAGTAAGACCTGAATGTTTCCGTAATTGGTCCGCATTGGATTGCTCGACCAAGTCAGGTCTCATATTGGGTAAGAGGCCCGTAATATGACTTGGATTGGATGTCTTGAAATTGGATCCAATTGGCTCTTTGAACCAGGCTCACCCGTCTTTGAATTGGTCCTTTCCCTTCCTACTGACTCCCGTTATTGGAATCGAATGGAGTATTTCAGTATGCCCCGGCTGACTGTAATGGGTGACTGAACTTGGCCTCTCAATATTTGCACTGGAATTGGTCGTTGCTCCCAATATTCGAGGTAACGAATATTAATAAAAGTCCCCTTTTTTTATATTTTCACAGTATACTCGTGTTACAATATGACATCCACCCCCTTTGAACTTGTGCATCCTCTAGTATGTACCAAATTACCCAATTGTTGTTTGATTTAGAATATATTCTCTACGTCTTTGTGCAGTTCGTCTTCGTCACCTTCATTATCCAAATCACTTTCATCTTCTTGTTGCATACCCAACTTGCGTAATTCTCCTTCAATATCATATAATCTTTTTCTTTCTTTTCTTTTAAAATCATTAACTTTCTTATACATAATATTTCCATTCTCCAATATATCAATAAAACTCGCATCAAAGGCACCTTCATCTCGCGAGAGTACCTCCTCTTTTGTACCTCCATAATCTCGCTTTACAGTGGTACCTCCCCAAAATCCTTAAATCTTTCAACAATCTTTGGCAATAGTTTCTCCCTCAACCTATCTCGATTCCGTTCATGGTTAGGAGGTACTGTTAGAAATTGTATAGCTTTCCTCCCATCTTCGCTACATACCCTTGCATAAGCAGAACCATCGTCAAGTACTTTTGTTTCCATCCGTGTTGCCGTAATATAAGGTTGTCCTAAAATCAACGCATAAGATGTTGTATCTTGAACAAAGAAATGTTGCTCCGTCGCAACATCTTCAATCCAAATTTTGACATCTGGACAAGCTCCATATAATTCGCCCCGTGTGTTATTAGCTGCTCGTATTGTCCATCCATGTTCCATATCAATTGGCTATTTTCACTTCTTATAAAGATCTTTAGACATAAGATTTATTTCAGAACCATGGTCGACTAAAACAACAATTGGTTCTTCTATATCTCCTACTTTCACCAATACCTCAGTAGTTGCCCTTGCCCAATGCTTTCGAGTATAATGGCTCAAAGTTTCTATTTCCTTATCACTATAATCTTCGAAATGTACTCGTTGATTATACCCATTCTTTTCATTTGTTGGTTGCTTGTAACCAATATCAACCTCTTCTTCATCTCTATATATTCTTGCATCAATAGCATGACTCATTCCAGTTTCATCCATTAATTGCCTCTTTCGCTTAATGTTGTCAATGATAACATCATAAAACTCCTTCTTTGCAATTTCCAAAACTTCTTTCAATGTGAATTCCACCTTAGCATTTAATATACGTTCTTCCAACACCCCTTTCAAATTTGTTGCTGCTTCAATGTCAGAAAGTAGCTTATAAGCAATTGATTTGCCCTTATCTTTTGTCTCCCTTGTTTTTTCTTCCAATGATGCTGAGGTATCCTTTACAGGCAATTCTTGTGAAGCTGCCTCCTAAGCCTTGTCTCCTTGAGTTTGCCTCTTAAATGAATTTCCTTCTCTCGTATCATCAAAATTTCCTCGTCTCTTTTCTTCCATCAAAGCTTCATGTTGGCTCTTAGCAATATATGCCTGAACTGAAAGAGACTCAATAGGATCCTCCCAACCTGTTGCACCTCGTATTGTAGCTGCAGTCCTCAATAATGCTTCTCGAGGTAGTTTCCCTTCTTGCATTGTAAAAATGGCAGAAGCCCAAAACTCACTAGTTTTCGTACTTCCACCAAGGTCATCATCTACTCTAGCACCATAACTTGTACTTTCTCGTGCTACTATTTCATGCTCTTTTAAATAATCTTGAACCAATGCTCTCATTCCTCCCTTGCCAAAATTGGTTTGAAGAAGATCCTCCCTATCTTTTAATGCTATCTTCCCATCTTTTCAGCAAATAATTCCTTGCCGTATCATATTATTAAATTCATTGCAATCTTTTCTAGTGTGTGAAGCGTCATCACACTAAATGTATCTTTGTACATATCCTTGTTTTGAAACATTCTTCGAATTATTTGTAGAAGTATTCTCTTGAAGTCTTGCTAATTTGATTTGAAGATCTCGCATTCCTCGTATAATTTCTTCCATCCCCATATCTGCTCTCTTCGATAAGAATGTCGAAAGTTGAACTGTAGGCATTGTTGGTGGTGTTGTACGTACTGGAGCTTTGGATGCTTGTACTGTTTTTGGAATATTGCTCCTATCCTTCCTCCTTTCTCTTTTTGTAAGCAATCCCACCGCAGCTTCAACGTTCTTCCACTTTGTTGTCAATCTTTCATCTTCTTCTTTGTCTTCAAGAAGGAGTTCTAATTTCCCTTGCAATTTTTCATCACCAGCTTGAAGAAATAGATCAACTTTGTTCGGCTCCAATGTCAATTTTTCTACCTTCGACAATTGAGAGTATTGCCTCTCAAATTCCCTTAGTAGCTCTGTTGCTTGCAAATTCTTATTAGGCCGTTCAATCCATTCCAGAAACAGCTTCTTAGTAACGCGATCAGCATCTTCCAAGAAATATTCGTCTTTCAATGCATGTGAAAAAATCTCCCATGAATTCCCATAAGGATCCGTAATCGATGTAATATGGTCTCTTATCTCCGGTATTATGGCAAGTCCAAATAATTCAACCATTTTCTTCTCAGAAACCCGATTTAATTCTATTTCACAAACATAACATCTTAAATACCTTGAAATATTCCTTCCATCAAATTGATCAATTTTATTGACCACTGCTTGCAATGCTTTGGTTGCCAAAGCTTCCTTTTGACCATTGCTTTGCTGTTGCTACATTGATAATGAGAAGGCTTGAAACATACTAGCAATAGATGGATCCATGTGCATACCTTGTCCTTTAGAAGAACCTCCACCAGAAACTCCTCTCAAAGAACTTTCAAAATTTTTATTTTTGTTTTCTATAAAAATAAAAATAAAATCAAACAAAATCCAATACCTTCCACCTTAAGCTTTCACGTCGGGTTCACCACTTTTTGTCGTATTATGTGCTTTCCTACTCGAAAATGCGTCGAGCGTCTGGCTATAGAAGGTAGTATAGAGATTCGCTAATATTCAAGCAGTCTATCGGTTTTTGACTGTTGGAATATAAACAATTGCAAGAATATATCGTAAATCTATACAGATGTCCTTTGACTGCTCGTTGAAGTCCTTTTTGCCCCAGCCGGTAGATCTCTAGATGTTACAGAGAACCCAGAACAACCCAAACTGCTAATCTTCGATACCGCTTTATACTCACGACCTTGTATCCACTGACTGTCTCGTTAGATTAACCCAATAAATTTCATTCACTCCGCATACTCAATCCTATAGACACCCTTTTAATTCTTCATCACAGACATAACTCGATTTTATAAAACAGTCAAGAGTAATCACATCTACTTCATTAAAATCCTGATTCACCAGTACAACACTGACTTCAGCAACGATTGCCTCAGTCTTCCCAAAACCCTATGAAGAAAAAAAAACCCCCAATTCTCTATCTTTTTTCCCCACCCCGAAGCATGAAGCTCGCTCTCTGACCCTTCAACAAAAAACCCTCCAAAATCTTATTCTCTCCCCCTCATTTCTTAACCTATCTTCTCCTTTAACCCTAACTCTCTCCTCTTTCAAATCCTAGCCTCTGAATTTCTTCAATCTTCCATCTTCGATCCGAAATTGGCTCCCGTCGTCAGAGCTTTCTCCTCTGTTTTTACCTTTAAGAGATCCTTTTACAGAAAGAACGTTCTCGGAATGGCACAAAGGATGGAATAGCCTAAAATGGAATTGGAACCCCCGTAATCGGGACCACATTGAGTCGCCCGACCAATTCACGTCTCATATTGGCTAAGAGGCCCGTAGTAAGACCTGGATGTTCCCGTAATTGGTCCGCATTGGGTTGCTCGACCAAGTCAGGTCTCATATTGGATAAGAGGCCCGTAATATGACCTGGATTGGATGTCTTGAAATTGGATCCAATTGGCTCTTTGAACCAGGCTCACCCGTCTTTGAATTGGTCCTTTCCCTTCCTGCTGACTCCCATTATTGGAATCGAATGGAGTATTTCAGTATGCCCCAGCTGACTCTAACGGGTGACTGAACTTGGCCTCTCAGTATTTGCACTGGAATTGGTCATTGCTCCCAATATTCAAGGTAACTGAATATTAATAAAAGTCCCCTTTCTTTATATTTTCACGATATACTCGTGTTACAACATGACAGCGTGTATAATTTGGTATACATTAAAATAGGAGATAAATAGAAGACAACATTTTCTACTAAGTATAGATATTTTGAATACAATGTCATGCCTTTTGGACTTATCAATGCTCCAGCCATATTCCAATACTTAATGAATAACACATTTTGTAAGTATCTCAAAGATATTGTAGTGATCTGTTTGGATTATATTTTGATCTTTTTCAAGAATTCGAAAGACCACGAAAAATATATCCGCCTTGTGTTGGAAAAGCTACAAAGTGCTTGGCTATATACAAAACTAAAGAAGTGTGTATTTCATGCATCTCAAGTCAAATTTGTTGGATATATTATTTTCAACAAAGGCCTTTTTATTGATCTAAGAAAGGTATAAGTAATCATCAATTGAGCAAAGCCAAAAATTATATGTGATGTAGAATGCTTTCTTAGATTTACAAACTTCTATAGGATTTTTGTTAAGAATTATTCTAAGATTGCTACTCCACTTACACGGTGTTGTAATAGGTGAAGTCTTGCTTGAGAATGCTTCGGGCACCTAGCTATAGAAGATAGAATGAAAATTGTAACAACAAAATCCTAACTCTAATAGAATACTAACTAAACTCTAAATAGACCATAACAATCCTAAACGCTTTAATCAAAATCAAAGAAATCTCAAACGAATTAAAAAGAAATAATAAGAAATATTAATGAAATATTAGAATTATCACAAATATATCTCAAATACATCTCAATTCAATCTTAATTTAATCCTAATTAAAATCCTATTGGACTTCATTCAAACTTTAGGCCAAAAATTAACTAAATCTTAAATCCTAAACAAATCCTAATAAAAATCCTAAATCCTAAATCAAATCCTAACCAATCCTAAATCAAATCTTAATCAAATCCTAAATCCTAAATCAAATCCTAACCAAATCTTAAAGCCTAAATCGAATCCTAAATTCTAAACCAAATCCTAAATCCTAAACCAAATTCTAAATACTAAATCAAATCCTAATCCTAAATCGAATCCTAACCAAATCCTAACCAAATCCTAATAATTTCTACAACAGATTTAAACCTCAATAATTAATGAATGAACTGTTGATCTTAACTCAAATTTTGCATAATTCTTAAAAACTAAGTTAAAAATAAGCACAAAAAAATTGAAAAGGACCAAAATTACCAAATAGACGATAACCTCAAAAATGTGCTTGGGTATTGGCCGACCTCCTTCTCCAACCTTGATGCCAATCACCCAAAGCTAATATCTCTCTTTTTCATCATTCAATTGATTTCAAAATTCTTATACATATAGAGAAATAAGTCTTATATCCTCTCACATAAATTTCACTCCAATCTAACTAGTAGATTGCAAGAAATCTTAAAAATCCTCACTAGACTTAAAATTCTACTTTTTGAGACCTAGACCTACTTAAACCTCAATAATCCTCAATTCAACTATTGGATCAAGCTAAGATTCACAACACATACTAAATACAACTATGACCATTAATTCACAAAATTTTACTTACAGATCTATTACAAAATTCTTGAAATCATTAGAAATGTCAATCCTATTTTATTTCATCAAAACCCAAGTCATCCGAAAACAATCTTGACTTTGTAAAGGTGTTACAAAGTCATAACAACTTCAAAACGTCCAAAACTAGTGCTCATAGAAACCTTATCTAATTTGCTATCAAATCCCAATCTTTGATCTACAAAAAAACCCTGGAGTCGTCGTCGAGACTCAATTTTGTGCCTCACGGTCTGATTTTGAAATTAGACCCTTGTTCATAACCGGTCCTCTCCGGATATCAATATCTAGTTTTTCTAAGTAAATTTTTTTAGAATTTACTCTTAACTTCCTTCTAAAGATGCTTATATTATTTTTTTTTCCAATCCACTTTGTTTTGCCTTATTTATGATCTTACAAAGTAAGTAGAAGTCACCTTTCTAAAAAGGCAGCATTAGTACCTTTTAGTTTTACTACCCTTTTGACTATTCACTATATTTCTAAGATAATTTTCTCTAATACTTTGAACTAAGATCTCCTACATTATAATTATTTCTCACTCTTTCACCTATTAGTCGTATTAGATCACGATAGCAGTTGACATGCAAGGACAACTAGATTGGAGCTCCAAAGCAAAGAAAGCTTTTCAAAGCTTAAAAGATGCTTTTAAAATAGCTCTAATTTTGATACATCCAGATTTCAATAAGCCCTATTTTATGGAGATTGATGCCTCAAACTTTGCATAGGAAGCAATTTTATCACAATATGGAGAAGATGGCAAACTTCATCTAATTGCATTCCATTCTAAAAAATTCTCAGCGGTAGAAATTAATTATAAAATTCACAATAAAGAGTTATTTGCTATCATAGATTCTTTTCAAGAAAAGCGCCACTTTCTTAAAGGTTCTTTTCATCAAGCGATTGTATATACAAATCACAAGAATCTTGAATACTTCATGTCAACTTGAGCCTTGAACCATTGCCAAGCACATTGGAGTATATTTTTATCACAATTTGATTTTTGCATCATATATCGACTTGAGAGCCAACAAAGATTATCAGATGTATTATCAAGACATTCCTACCTTGAACCAAAAGAAAGCGAGGTAACATATGATTAACAATAAGAAACCTTGTTAAAACCTAAGTAATTTTATCTTCGAGCAACTAATGTATCAATGCCTATGGATTTATCATTTTTTGATTAGATTTATAAAGCCTCAAACACAGACCATCTTGTTCTTAATATCAAGTGTCTTGCTAACAACCTTCCTGAAAAGTCTTCTAAATTCAAGTATGAAGACAACTTCTTGTTGTTTGAAGAACATTTGTTCATTCTTAAAGGACCAAATCGCTTGAGCTTTCTTCAAATACACCATGACTTCCTTGTAGTTGGATATTTTGGATTCAACAAGACCTTGAAACTTCTATCTTAAGACTTTTAGTGGCCTAAAATATGAAAAACATTAAGGAATTTGTACTACCATGTGATACTTGTTCAAGGTTAAAAAAAACTCTTAATATTGGCCATAGGGACTTCTTCAATCCCTTCCTATTTCAAGACAACTATGGTCATCTATCTCTATGGATTTCATTACAGATCTCCCACCATCAAACTCATTTAATACTATCTTCATAGTTATTGATCAATTGACTAAGATGGCACATTTTATACCTTATAAGAAGTCAATTACTGGTGAAGAGATGGCAAGACTCTTTATTGACATTGTCTATCATTACTACGGATTGCGAGACGACATTGTGTTAGATCATGGGCCACAATTTGTATTAAGGTTTTGGAAGACACTTTTCAAGATTCTTAAGGTTGATATCAACCTTTTTTTTGCCTTCTACCCTAAAACTAATGGCCAAATGGAGCGGGTCAACTAAATTCTTGAGCAATATTTGATGTGCACAATCATTTATCAACAAGATGATTGGACTTCCTAATTGTCATTAACAGAGTTTGCATATAATAATACAATCCATACATCTACGCAACAAATGTCATTCTATTCAAACTATGGTCATCATTCAAAGTTGGATATGATAGAGCCTTTAAAGTCAACAAATCCAGCAGTAGAAGAGTTTGTTATAAAGATGTCCAAACTTCAAGCAACCATGAAGATTCACCTAGAAAGGACTCAACAACGTTATAAGCTACTAGTAGATGATTTGAGGAAGGAACATCCTCTATTCTAAGTTGGTGACAAAATATGACTTCTTTGGCACAATATTAAATCCAATAAGCTATGTGATAAGTTGGACTATCAAAATTTGGGACCATTTGTGATTTAGAAATAAATTAATTACATAACTTATCACTTAGAGTTATCTTCATCCATGAAGATTTATCTAATCTTTCATGTTTCACTTTTTGAAAGGTATAAAGAATCAAATATATCAAGTCGAAGACAACTACCACCTCCTATGGTTAAAATCAATGATCATATTGAATTTGAGATAGAAAAGATATTAGATTCAAAGATAAGACATAAAAGGCTTGAATATCTCGTCCATTGGCATGGATATGATATCAATGATCGTCCATAGGAACTAATTGGCAACCTTATAAATACACAAATGAAGATTCAAAGGTTCCATCAATGACATCCATCTAGACTAGAAGTGACAAAATAAAGAATAATAGCTTGATAAGATGGTTTCACCATGAAGATTTTTAATTCTTGGCGTCATAAAAAAGGAGAAGAGACAACCTCTAAAAAGACAGTTATTATCAAATGTTTAGAATAGTACAAGTCAACAGTTTGAGTTCACGACCATAGCTTGTTTATATTCTTTTGGTCTTTTCTACTTTATATGATATGAATAGTCAAGAGATAAATGCCTTGTCGGTCATACCATCTCAATCAAGTAGCTTGCAAAGATGATCTTGAAATGAAGAGCCACTTGAACCATAAAGATGTCAATAGATATCTAATAATAGGTCACTAGTAATTATGTTTGAGGTAGAATATGCCTATGAAGGATATCTAAAAGGAGTGTTTGTAAGACAATTCTATAATGAAGATACTAAAGTTCATGCTTAGTCACAAATAGAAGGTTTGGGACACTATCGTTGATTACAAGGACCTATGAATTATTTACCTCACAAAAAACAATTGAAATATATAGTGGACACCATGCAACAAATCTTCAACTTCTTGCACATATACTAGGTTAATACAACATTTCTTTTGGGTGACCTCAAAGTTAGAAGAGGAGATGATATCATGGATATACAACTGAAGAAGGTTCGAGAAGGTTCTAGAAAGTTCCAAAAGATTTTAGAAGATACTAGTAGGTTCTAAGAAGGCTCTTGAAGATTCTAGGAGGTTCCTAAAGGTTTTGGAAGGTTCCAATAGATTCTAAGAAAGTTCTAGAAGATCATAGGAGATCTTACAAGGATCTATGAGGCTTTTGATGATTTAAGAAGTTACTGAAGAAGAATCTTAGGCTTACTTTGTTCTCAAGCTTCATAAATACTTCTTAAAAAGCTTCTTAGGATCTAGTATATATAGGAGTCGAGGCTGAAGAGATCCTCAGTCTCGACAACTCACTTCTTATGGCCTAGCTAAGACCTTCTTGTCTTGTATCTAGTTATTGTTTTAATGTCGAATTAACTCTATTCCTTGATTTAGAATCCTTGTCTTGTATATGGTTCCTAATAGTCTTAGATTGTAAGTACTAACTTCAACTACTTATATCTCCTTTATTCCAATTTAGAATTCATCAAGCAATATATAAAAAAATATAGCTGATAAAGTGTTATCTTTGTCTTTAGTTGTCGTTCTTTCATTGCTTTCTATACATGTGTGTTATATCCAAAAGAGTGACAATAGATACAAAATCAACACCTTAACTTTGAATGCCTATATCTCTTTCATAAAAACTTCAAATCACTCAAAATTTATACCAAAATCATAGAATAAAATTTAAAATTCTTAATCCTAATCTCTTAAGTTCAAATGGTTTTGAAAGAATAATCCTAATTCCTAATAAGGCCTTAAGCATCTTCTTTGAAGTTCATTGGGCATGAATTTTGGCTAATAAGAATAGAAATTTTCATCATCCATCTTCATTCATCCATATGATTGACTTAGCTATTCTTTTTTACATAAAAATCTTTTTTTTATCTTTTTTTTAATAAATTTTATATAATATGTGATCTAAATATCAAATAATAGAAACAAAATAAGATTTCAAAAGTCACCAATTTCTAATGAAGGTGGCTCTAAATATATAAAAAAAAAAAACTATTATCAATATAAAATCAATCTCAATAATAGCTTTTTTTAATTAATTACTTCAAAATAGTAATTTAATCATATTTTGTAACCAATTAAAATCTGATAACATAGCATTTATTACTATATATAATAAATTATATATTAAATATATATATACATTATTTTTATATGGTAGCCAAACTACGATACATCAATGTATTTTTAATAATTAATTTCCATATGCAATGGCTTGAATAATAAATTGTTTTAAAGATTTTGCTTTTAACATTGTTAATAACAAATCTTTGGTATTATCCTTCAAACTTTGAGGTCTCCCAAATTAGATTTTAGAAATCTAACTTTGAGAAATCTTTGGTATTACCCTTCAAACTTTGAGGTTACATTTTAGTCCTCGTCACAAATTAGATTTTAGAATTTAGCAACATATATGATTATTGACTATAATCCTTGTTCTAAAGATAAGAGTTTGATCTCTATTATGCTTTTTTCATCACTTTCTTAGAATGTGGTCGTAAATACTTCTAGGAATAAATTCAAATCATAAAAGAGTTATGAATCCTTTTCCATCAAAGATGCAAATCAAAAGAAAGTACTTATAAATAAAAGTGTACCTATGAATCAACCTTGAGTACATTCATTAAAGTATTGGAAAGAATGCAAGCTCAGATAGAGCTTGACTTATTACAAAAATATTCAAAATTTTGATCTTATTCTATTAAAAAATTTAAGCATACTAATCCTTGTCTCCATCATATTTATAAAAATAATTCTTCTTAAATTTGGTTTTGAGTTCAACCTACTTTCTTCTTTCAATTATATAATTTCTTGATATAGACTTTTAAGAAATAAATCAAAGTTAAAAAACCAAATATTTTATTTAAAGATGAATAATCTACAACCTTTAAAATATAATAATAGAAGTAGGATAATTTATTCACTTCTAAAAAAGACAAAAATAATGAGTTAGCAATCTTGTCAAATTTTTAAAGATATGAATCTCAAAGAACTAAAATATCAATACACTCTTGTATTACTTAAAAAGACTAAAAAATCATTCAAAGATGATGTAATATTAAATTAGAATGGCTATTGCCAAAGAAAAGAAGATTAAAAAATCTTAAAATAAGACTAACAATTAAAAAGGCATTGATAAGAGTGAAGAAAGCTTTATTCTTGCTTCTATATATATTCTTAATTAGGAGCTACATAATAATATCCTATAAGTCCTCCAAAATATATTGACTTTATAAGATATATATCTTAACTTACAAGATTAGTTTTTTATATATACTCAACATAATTAACTTGTTCCATAAGCTATCAATACATGATTAATTTTTTGACCAAGTTTCTAACCTATCAATAAATTACAAACACATACAAAGTCAAAGCAGCATCTATGAAGCTTTTAAGAAGCTTTTTTAAAAAATATTATGAAATAAATTTATTTTTATCTACTTCTATTTAATCATATAGATAAATATTACAATAAATATATATATATATATATATATATATATATATATATATGTTTGTGATATTTATTCTAAAGAAAGGTAGAAAAAGATCAAAGAAAGATACAACATCAAATACTCTTGTATTTTAGATTAAAGATGATAGTAAGAGTAGTGGTGATAGCTTATCAAAAAGTAAACAGTTAATATACAAAATTGCTTCAAAAAAAGATCAAAATGAATTAAAATCAAGCCAATCTCAAAAAAAAACATGAGCTATATCACATGTACTTGAAGGATTTATTTTGCAAAAAAAAGATATTCAACTCATTAGAGGTAAGATAAGAAAAAAATTTGATGGTGTATTTTATAATAGAGAAGTAATTGAATATAGTCCAAAAGAAGAATTTTACAAGATACACCAAATCTTTTTTTTTTTTGGAGCTTTGACGACACTATAGGTTAATAAGAATTTGGCAAATGGACTTTGTATAGTTTATTAGTTTTGTATCATGTTCTTTTGCATGCCCATATGTAATATGGTTTATCAATTGAAGTACATATAATACACAATGTCTCTCATTTGGGCTAGATCATGGTATTTTATATGAGATTCTTTTTTATTCAAAATTTCATTATTATCTTCAATATCTCAAGATTAAAGCTTCATATGAAAGTTTCATATTAGTAAATGCTATTGAATATTTAGATTTAAAAATTATATTCATATTTATATAAGAAAACTATGTGGATATTACATATCAATAATTTTCACATCAAATCCTTTGTGGTCAAAGATCTCTTCTAAGAAGCGTTAAAAGGCAAATATATTAGAAAAGACTCAGCAAGTTTTTTGGCATGATCAATGTAAATGAGTCAAGGCCGAGATACACCTCCATAAATCAAAAGAAAGATGATGAAGCTCTCCCATTGCAAGTTTTTTGTAAAAAAAACTTGATTGTTGGTATTTATATCTATTACATCAATTTTAAAAGTAGCACAAGGATTAACAACCTTCATAATTAAAAGAGCTATACTTCTTCTTCTTCTTTACAGTTAGATAGATTTGAATAAAAAATTGTCCAAATATGATTGTGGATGAAGTTTACAAATATAATAGTAGGTCTTTTTATAAAGTAAGTGATTTGAGAGGAATTGATAATTTCAAAATTCAAAAGTTTTGTCAATTAACATATTTCTTTTATTTTCAATATTCATTCGTATGTGCTGATCTAGACTTTTGCAGTGTTTTACCAAAGTTATGATAAACTGTGATGCTATTGTGATATGAATCTATAAGATATAATTTCAATAAAAATCTTCAAAATACTAAGCTTTTAATTTTTTTTTATTTAAAAGAGTAGTTTTGAAGATGTTTTAAAGCATATGTAACAAGTGATTTGAGAGGATTTGACAATTTTAAAATTTGAGCATCTTTAAGATATTATAAAGTATGTAATTTTATATTAAGCATACATAGTCAAATCCATCTTAATTCAACCTCTTTGAACTTTTCAACTGTGAAGCAATATCTTTGTAGGTACATTAATGTCTAATTCATTTATTACAATCATTTATTTATACTCACTTATTACTTTGAGTGTAATTTTTGTAAAGTCTAATATATTCAATATTTCTTAATGTGATCAACGTTGTGATGAAAAATGCATTCCAATTTTTTTTTCCAATTTCAGTTGCATGATTCAGTGTCATTGCATTATGATAGAAGCAATTGAAACAATAATTTTTTTGATTTATGGAAGTATTTTCTATGAGATATTAAATTGAGTTAATTAAATATGCAATTATTAAGTGATGCAATCATATTATTATTGCATATTATAGATGATACTATAGATATTATATATATTATTATAATATAGACATTGTACATATTATTATACATATTATTAATATATTATTACTACTGACATTGTACATATTATAGGTAATAGTACAAATATTTTTTCTTTATATATTTAGATATGAAGTTTGTTATTTCAAGACCATGCTGATAGTTTTGGTAATAGCTAGGAATTCAAAGAGACAAAAAATTTATTGCGCTTTGCATTGCATTACAAAAAATAGCACAAAAATATTCATCAAGAAGATTTTAAGATAAAGTTATTGGGAAGGGTTGAGTATACAATCAAGAAATGCCACCATTTTTGTAAATTTTGTATCTATTTCTTCTTTGTCAAGTAAATAGGAGCTGAATTGGAGTTTGGATTAAGAGCCAACAATCTATATCTTCACTTTGTAGTTAATCTAATAAAAACCTTCCTTGACTTTTTAAAATATTCAAAGCACATATTGAGCTTATGAATTGAAGTCCTCTTGTACTTAAATTTTTATGGTTTTTTCACATATTGTAGATTAGAATTTTGAAAGTGTTTATCAATGTATATATTTATTTACATGGCTAATTCAAGTAAATCACAAGTTAAATTGCAATTATTTTTTATGCAAGATATCAAACTAAACATTGTGAATGATTGACTACAATAAGAAATTTGAAAGAATGACACATTTTGTTGATCCATCAACATTTATACTTTGAGATATTAATATTTTTTTAATCATATTATTCAAACATCTTTGTTTATTTGCTTGATGATGATTTTTTCTTTTTTCTTTTTGGTAATTACTTTGCACATCCAAAAACTTATTAATAAGTTTGTAATAAGAATTTTTTGCAAAAAAAACTATATTAGAAAGTTCATGAGCTAGAGGTTTATAAACCCTTCTTTATTTGAATAAATAACCAATTAATTTTGTAGTTTGTTTTAATTCTTTTAAGTTTTTTTAGAGACTAAAAATTAAGTAATTAGATTCAAGATTGATTTTTCTGAATTTAAGATCCAAAAAAAGCTACTTGCAGGTACTTGGATGTGCAAAGTAATTACCAAAATACCTTTCTGGTTTTGCCTCCACCAACATTGTCTGCAGCTCCATCTGCTACAGTGCACTAGTTTATCAGCATCAATGACAAAGACAAGCAACTAGGTACTAGAAACTCAACCGTCGCCTTTCTGATACAGATGTAACGACATAGCTAGGAAGATATTAAGATCACAAAAGCGAAAGAAGATCGTGATGATGTTCAGAGTAACCAAACATGGACAAATCTAAGAAAGAATTGGACACAGGCCAAATGCGGGAGGTCATAATAACTGATCTTCTTTTTGAGAGCAAATATTATATCCTGGAAAAAACATAGCACACCCGACAAAATTCAAGAAAAGCCAAAAGCAGCTGCCAAGTAATTCACCCTCCACTCGCAAACCTCTTAAACACAAATTTCAAATTAGCTCTAAAAGTTAGACAGTCAGTAACGACTAAATGATTAACAAATCTAATCTTCTAGCAATCGACAACATGCAAGAGACATGCTGCTGGATTGTGTTACATATAAAAAAGCCTGCTAAACGGTAGAACAAACAAACAAAAGGCATAACGAATAACTTCATCTAATTAAGAGGGTAAGTACTGTTCAACAACGTTCAACACTTGCACATGAATACCATATTGATTACTCGATGAACTACGAAGAAGGCCTACAGACAGTTAACCCAAAATTCTCATATACTACAGAATGACAGTAATAATGAACGTCTTCCACAACAATTCGCTGCATCTCATTACCACATATTACTCACCTGCTCTAGAGTAATATACTGTATAAGTTAAAGATTTAGTCATATATTGCACAAAGACATCTATAGAAATGTAGAGGCCACTTTTATCACACTTTAAATGCCATCATGGGCTAATTCTAATAAGCGTTTCCAACAGAACTTTCTTCTGTGAGGCAACGTATACACAGCAAGTTACAATTGACACCAAACCTACCTGCTTGGACAGGACGGGCGCGTTTCTTCTTCTTTTTCCCTGAGATAAATCAGCCAAAGAACAGTCAGGGTGTACCAAAACGCTCACGAGAAGGAAACTACGAGACCTGAATCATTTGGTCCACCTGGTTGATCTTGTACAGAATGCCGAGTGATGAGCCCACTAACATGATAGAATTTTCACATACCAGTTGCGAAAACTAAATGCACAGTTGGGAACATGTAAACTTCGCATGCTTAATGCCGATATAGCGATGCGGTATTATGTGAAGAAAGTAGTGTGCCGTGCATAAGCAAAGTTTGAAATATGCCTACTTTCACAAAAAGAAATGAATGCTAATGAGAAGTTGCATAGCACAAGATGAATCCTAAGTAAAAACAGGACAGAGGAGAGAGATCTTTCTGCACAAATTTGTCCAATATGTGCAAAATAAATGTACCATACTGAACACGACCCAGAAAGTCCGCCTTGATTGAAAAATTCCCTGTAGCTAACTTCCAAACTTGGAGAAAAACGTGTGTTATTCCTCAGTGAAAACACACCTTTGCTAACCTCAGACTTCACTGCTACCCCATCCGTCTCCTTAACAGAGAGAGACACGATATTCTTAAATATCATGCCTGCTTCTCCATCGTCATTTACAAAACCCTTCACTCCTCCTTTAAGAGAGGTCCCAGCTTCCTGTTTTTTTGAAGTTTCTGCTGCATGCTCCTTAGAGGGGGGCCCTTCAATGGCACCTCCGCTGTCCTCCCCTCCGAGCGTCAAAACAGCAGAGCCTTCAACTTTTTCATTTTTACCTTTTTTGTCCTTTGAAGAATCTCCTACATCCTCCACAACTACAACATTTGTAGGAGATGCCTTCACAGGTGCACCCGCGGAGTTCAAAGGCTTTCGTAGCTCAATTTGTAGGCGTGATCCAGCAAGTGCATCAACCTTCCGAGGACCAGAGCCCACATCTAGCCATTCCCCATCACAACAGACCAGGCACTCAGTAGACAGCCAGAGCAAGAACCATCCCTCACCAAAAAAAACAACATGTTTAAATAGAACTAGAATCCTGCATACAGTGAATACAAGAAGTACCAAAAATTTTCGCTCTCAAGCAGCCAGTACAATCTACGCATCGAACGATTCAACGAACTGTAAAATATTTAATAATGAATTGGCTAACAATAGAAAGCTACAGAAGACGAGACAAAATACAACTTCAAGTGTCAACTTAAGCTTACCAGGCAATTGATACTGTTTGTAAAAACTATCAGATGCCCCACTAGTAGTCATTTGTGTCTCGAGAAAGCGATCAATAGCCTGCCTGAGATTGATGTTTGGAAGCAAGTCATCATTCTTGAATTTCGTAGACTCGCATTGAGGGCACTTTCCTTTAGCTATCAGCTGATCCCTAATGCCTGCAGTCATCATGAGATACACGCTCAGATCATATCATAGGAACCACCTCTCGTAGCCTTGTTTTGTGAGAGTGTTTTTGAGAGCCCTCAAGTATAAAAATACTTAAAGCTGCAGAAGAATTCAAAACGATAACATAGAGAACTTACATTTATCGCAGAAACTATACTGACAACAAGGTATCATAACTGCATCCCTGAAAATGTTGCCACATAAAGGACATTTTAACTCTGGGGGTGGCTCTAAATAGGTTGGCCTAATGGCCAACAGCGCATCTGCTTCTTTGGCAAAAACTGATCTGTGAAATGTTCACAACCAGGACAAGTCAGATATTAGTCTATTCATACACACAACTCAAATGCGCACAACCATAGAGTGACATGTTACATCCCGTAAAACGCATTGCTTGTATAAACAGTGTGAAGCTAAAATCTCACTCGTCAGGTTGCATAACAGCAACAGATCCATCTGGAAGTATGTAGGAGCCCTCTTGATCAGCTTTCAGCTGAGTTTTGGGAATACCCACAGGTGATTTCATTTTCCTCATGTCAAACGTAGGATCTCCATTAGTTGGACAATGCTGGATAAAGTGACCTATACACGAAAGAAAATGTGTAGTGTGAAAGGAAAAAAATTTCCAAATAGTCCTAGAAATCCAGGCTGTACTGCTCTGCCTCCTTTACAAATGCAGCAAACCAGTACTTTAGACCTGGGTCCCAATTATAAGCCACAAAGCGTATCAGCAATAACAAACAGTTGCCATTTTCAGCAAAGATTACATACCTGGTTGACCACATCGATGACACACATAACCCTGTGGAGGCGTTGCCCTTCCGAAAGTGCGACCTGCACCAGATAATGCAAGCGGAAAAATCTTAGCAAATATAGCCATAATCTTTTGGCCATAAAATAACTTCTGCAATGAAAACTCAGAAAAGGACATCTCACCAGAACATACAACCATCAAGTACTTTAAGACTAAGTGTATGGCATATCGTGTGAAGTCTCCACAAATAATGACAGAATAGACGCAGCAAATTTAATCCTGCAGTGCTTCTTGCTGTACCTCCTCTTCCATAGCCCCCACGCCCAGAACCTCTGCCTCCACCAAGACCCTCCTTTGTTTGCCTAATGAAACATCATGAATATTGTAAAATGAAAAGTCTCAACGTTTCCATACACTAAAATCCACCCCGAAGTATCAGGACAGCCATGACCACGACCACAACGACTGCGACGACAAAAAAAAACAAAAACAAACAAACAAACAAACAAACAAACAAACAAAACGAAACAAAACAAGAACATGAGTCAATTTTCAAAACGATAATACAAAAAACTAATTACCGTTGCCAGTCCGAGGCTGTCGTGTTAACCATGGCAGCAATACGGATGTTTTCATCCGGATCCACCTTACTGACAACAGGCTCAGGTATAGCATACAAGTCCACACCAAAATCATCCAAACTATCCATTCCAGCATTCTGCACCACTATTACCGTGTTGGTAAAATTCAATCTCAAAGGTCGACTTCCTCACTATGACAAGGAATAATTGCTGCAAGAAAAATATGCCCAGTTGCCAGAATATTCCCAACAGCAATGACGACGGATGTGATCTGCTGAGAAAGATACGGAATAAGAATATTACAGCATTTGAAGGAGAGACGTCTATCGTGAGCGGCAGAGAAATGCAAAACAAAAAATTACAACATACGGAAAGAGCTGCAGCTTGTAATGTAGTGTCAGCTCCTCTGCTATTGTCACCAGCCACCGAGTCTGCCGTCAAACTATAACTATTCGGCCTGTGAATTTCACAACAACAAGAATATTGTATCTGAATCTAATTACAGAACACACAACCAAAGGAGGTCTTATTTCAGCACCAACACACGGGAATATCAAGACAAGCCGAATCATGTAAAGCAAGCTACAAGTCTCCTACTAAATCAGACAGAAAGGCCGTACTGCTCTTGAACTCGAACAACTGGTTTCAAGCGAGATGCAGGAACTCTTTTGATGATAACACTGGTGTTTTTAGGCAAAAGAAATGAATCTTCCGAATACTCTGAAACATTAACACAGCATCATATTGTAAGTGTTAAAGCCAGGAACATGATGACAGCATTGCACTGTAACTTACTAAAACTACTTCTGCATCCAAGTTGCGCCATGAGCAGAGGTAATCTTGGAGATTTTGCCCAATCAGACGACACTGGCTCTAAAATTATCCCTTCGCAAATCCATTGTAAAATTCCCTCTACAAATTTGAGATGCTAAAAAGTCTTCGTATACTGAAGATGTACAAACCAAAATAGGTAATCATTTGCTACAACCACAAATGTATGTCCACATTCGCTCCACTCCAAAGGCTCACCTCCAGTCCATCATCTCCAAAATAGATACGCATAGAAACGCATTCTTGTTCTCAAAAAAGGAAGAGCAGAGACGATGAAAAAAAGACCACACTCATGATTGTGAGAAAAAATGATCGCGTGGGAAGTGCAAGCTCCCATGAAAACCACAAGAGTTCTTCAATAGACAGAACTATGACTTACAGAATCACCTATCCTGAGAAAATTAGAGTCGGAGACTCGATGGTATTGCACATCAGGCCGGACACATTGGACTATCGTAGAAGTTTTACAAGGATTACAACTGCTCATTGAGGCCAATTTCAATAATCTTCAATCGAAGAACACTCAAAAATACAAATCGATATAGCAATGCGCCATATCTGAATTCAATACTTTCGCAATCTCGCAAGAAAAAAAACTACTTCTCCCTATAATTTCTACATATAGGGATTTGCACCCGTCCCACTTAATAGGATTGCCTTGAATAAATTCATGGCACAAGAAAGCCACCAAAAATGGCATCTAACGAACGTCTGAAATCACTACTGAGTAGCAGAAAAGACACAAGATACTGCCTTGAACTACTGAGTCCATCAGAAAAGCTTCAAGTGCCATCTGCTGCAGAATCACCGCTAAGTGGATACCATAAAATAAACCTACTAAGCTTGAAACTACAAATTTGGACCGTACAACCTCTTCGGCTGGTTCTATTGAAAACCAACCTCTACGCTACCTCTTGAATAAGTTGAGAAGATTACCTTCAGCTGTTTGAGCGTTGGTGATGAGCAGGTCGAAATCCGTTGCCATGCCTAAATTCTTGTGTTCAACTATCTTCTCCTTCAAAGAACCAATTGAGATGAAAGGACCATCAATGTCGATGGAATCATATTCAACAGCACTTCTAAACTTGAAGTGAATAGCCATACTGCAAACCATACCTACAAATAGCAGATGCGTGCGTACGAACACAGACGCGCGCGCTGTGTCTAAAACTACCTAACCTTGCAACCCTCAATTTCCCCCTCAATGCTCCACATCACGGACACGTGAGCCTTCCACGATCCTCCAGAAAACCGGATCCCAAGCCAATTAGCGATAGAAACGGAATTAAAGATTGAATTGCTCAAGGTATCCAACAAAGGATTTAAGCAGGAAAAAAAGCGTTTGCCACGAAGGAAAGACGTGCTGCAAAGGGATCAACGAGGAGTAGGACGATACAGGCAAGATGCGCCCAGGGTTTCCACTCCTCGGCTGACAACAAGAGCCGGAGGGAGAGAGACTGGACTTGGGATCTGGCACCGTGCAGTGGTGCTGCTGATCAAAAGAACAAAGCGTCGTCGAAGACTTAGTGCAGCGAGATCTGCTGCGCAGTGAGCTCTTCTTCAGCCTTCCTCCAAGTTCGTCCCGATACCCGACCCCCATACCCTTCGTAATACCCGGATCCTCTCATACCCTTCTTGATACCCGAAACTTACTGGTATCCTTATCATACCTCGATGACCAATATTTATGAGAAAAAAAAAATGGTGGAGAAACAAGGTTATGATGTGCTCTAACAGAAAAAAATAAAAATAAAAATAAAAATAATTACAAAAGCCATAGTGTTTCAATTGAGTATTTTTACAGTGTTAACAAAATGCATTCAGTGAATTGAGTATTTTTATAGTGTTAACAAAATGCATTCATACTGTTTTTGGCATTGGACAATTATACATATGGAAGATGGTGGAAATGTGGGAATGATGTATGTGGACAAGTTTTAATGTCAAAAAGGAATGGAATACATTTTACTACATGAAAACATATGTATATATGCATGATTGTGAAAGAAGTATTAAAAAAAGTGAATATAACTTTTAAAAAATTCCAAACATATTTCTTTATCTTCTTTCTTCTGGTGAAAGAAGGATTTTGCAAAGGATCAAAAGTTTAATAATTGAAAAAATTTATAGATGACGACATAGAAATATATATATATATATATATATATATTCAATTCAAAAAATAACTGGAAAATTTTAATTTTAATTTATCGACCACATTACTGTGTTGGATTTACATTAAATAAATAAATAAATTGAACATATGTATTATATGTTTTATTATATGTTTGAACATATGTATTATTGATTGAAGTTTACATGAAATATTCTTGAATTCATTAACTTGTGTTTTGAGTGTACATGTGTGTATGTACATACGCAAATATGATAATTTGACTACACATTTCTTTTACTAAATAAAATAAAATAAAATAAAATAAAAAACTTTTAAATTTTAAGGAGAAAAAGGTCTATCTGGTGAAGTGATTATTTTAGAGAAGATTGAGGTACTTTTGAAAATATGCCATGGTTTATTGTTTTATTAATTTATTTATTTATTTTTCATACTACACTCAGAACAACCTTTGAATAAAGTCATCAATTATTTGATGAATATATTTATTACAAGCTTTTTAGATTTTTTTGAAGCTCCAGAAAGATACTTGCTGGGAGTTGATTGCTGTGCAAAATGATAATGCTGGAAATGCATAAAATAATAAATTAAATGCAAACAATAATGATTTTTATTATACTATATTCTATGTTTGATTGTAGGACTGTATTTTTTCGTGGGAGCTAAAGATTGGTGAATACATTTGATAAATTAGAAATTGAAGAACAATAAATTTTGCAAACAATTGACAAAATTAATGCATGTACATTGTTATAGATAAGTATCTATAGATGTCCATTTAGAGAAGATATCCTTTGCAATGAAGATACAAAGAGATATTATATCATTTTTACATTATTACAAAGACATATTATATATTATAATTTAAAACTTGAGATACTAAAATGTCCTTTTAAAAATATTTTATAAGAAATAGTTATTATAATAAAATAAATTATGAGATGTGTAGTTGATATCTTATAAAACATAATATCTGTGTTTTTTAAATTAATTTAATTTATTTCTAAATATTTGCTTCATTTTATAAACTTGTTTTAAATAGTATAATTTTTTTAAATAGAAATTTTTAAAAAATATTTTTCTAAATAATAGCAGGCAATTTTACAAGTGCCTCTGAATAAATGATAATTATTTTAGTTTTGATTATTACTATATAATATTATAGATATATTAATTATATATGTATTTGATTGAAAGTAAAATGAGTTACATATATGTGGCTTACCCAAACATTTATTAGAATCCAACATAACCATAAATTAACAAAAAATGACAAGTTGTACCTAAGTTTACAACATGACACTATAGAAATTAGAGGCTTAAATCTCAATTCTAAAATCACACATATGTCCAATAGAACTTTTGATAAGATTTATTTGTATTTATCTAAAAATTATTATTACAATTAGAATTGATTTTTAACATATAACTTAGAATAGAACTTAATAAATATTTGTACACAATTATAGATGTATAATTTATTTTAAATTTTGATTTTATAAAAAATTAGAATGTCTTTTATTAAGAATATTCCTTTAATATGTATGTAAGAATATATATATATATATATATATAAATATATAATTTAAAGATTAATTATTTTGACTTATAAAATAAAAGCTTTAAAATGTATTTTATGCTGTTTCTATTTTTAATAGTAATATGCATAGTAAATGTTTTTGTTATTCAGAAAGCATCAAATTTTTACACAAAATTTGCTTTTGATATAGTATACAAATGTGATAATAAAGATATGTTAAATAAGTTATATATGCAATTTATTCTACTTTCTACAAATACATTTTGAAAACATCTAACACAACCAAAATTTCAAAGATTTACTAGAGATTATCAATTATTAAATAATGAGAGCGAGAAAAATAATAGTACTGAACGTTGATTTCAAAATTAATCGGAAATGATTTTAGTATAGTGGTTGGGAGATTGTGGATTCAAACCTCGATGTCATCATTGTCTTTTTTAAGCGACCAATTTGACACCTCCTAGCCATGAAAAATGATGACTTGAAAAGAACAATGGAAAAAAAGAAAAAGAAAAAGAAAGGTAAAAAATAGATCCATGCACGCTTGGTCATGGAGCTTCGTCGGCTGCCAATAACATTGTGAAATTGTCCAACTCCATCAAGAAAAGAAAAAAACTGCAACTTTCTCGTCCATCTTTTGAAAAATTGCAGTGTGCAAATAATGCACACAATTGTGAAAAAATCTTTAACATAAATGCAAGATTCACTGCAATGTAACTCCCACCTCTCCATAGAGTTCAGTTGTTGCTGTGGAGCAGTTCTAGCACATTATGATTGCATTGGTTTCTCATGACATAACATCAAGTTTGAGTGAAGCAAATGAGTTTGTGGTCTCACTTGCTCTAATTTTGCAGGCTGTGTTCTGTGACCCCAGCTCCACGTTATTGTGCTACCACACAATTCACAAGCCTTCATCAGCCCCGCCTTATTAACAAGTGCCTCACATACTTCTCATCTTCTCATGCAGAGATTCATCTCCTCTCTCGACACAGTTAGTAGAAATGCAACCCAGAGATTCCAAAGCAAGACCTAATCTAAGCACCCACAATGTGTTGATTTATGTGCTCCATGCCCGAGTTGTGCATCTCGGACTAATCTGGTTCACTTCCAGCACCCACAAAGCGAAGGGAGTGAAGCCACACAATTAACGCAAACGATCTTGCACAGAGCTTACAAGATGGTCTCAGCACATGTTTTAATGCAAGCTTGTTATAAGGCGTGCTTCATTTGATACAGACTGATCAAAAATAGTGACAACACGGGGATTACCCTTAGAACAAAACTTACCTGGATTGATTGCTACGGAGATCCTCATCCTTCCGGCCAGGGTTTTGGCCACCGGAACCATGCAGCAGCTAGCCCAGTGCCGAACCCAACTGAATTCATGGCATGTGATACTGAAACCACGGATTGTTAGTTAAAGAAAGCCATTGTGGCTACATGAACCCACGTGAACGAGTGAAGAACCTCGACTGTGGATTACGGTAGGTTCCAGGGTATCGTCGCGGTTTGCTTAGCAGCTTCTGTGGGTGAATTCGTTTCCAGTGGGTTGAAGAGTGAATTGTGTATTGGGTTGTTCCTCGTGATGGGAGGATCATAGTAATTGTGGATGTACCGAGATGGCTGCACAGCGCGGGCACTGGGAGCGCGGTAATGGGCGGCTTTTCTCGGTGTGGAGCCAGCCTTTTTAGTGTGTATTGCGTCGCTAGCTGGGGAACATCCTTTCTCTGGCTTCTTTGGCATCTTCTTTGTCTTCTGTACTGGTGCCATCATACAGGAAGGAATGAAACGAGGTAATAAGCAGCATCCACCATCCAGGTATTATCAACATCCGAAGTTCTTGATTTCTTCTGCACTTCATAGATTGAATATTTCGGATTTCTTTGGTTGGAGATGTAGTGGAAGGTTGGGAAAGGAAGAAGGTCGCTGGCAGGAGTGCGCGCGTTTGGGTTCGATATCTGTTCGCGACACCACATTTTTTTGAGAGAAAGTTGATACATTTGTAGGGTCTGCATCTCATGTTCTCTTGTGGTGCATCCATACAACAGACGATGCATGATTAAGTAGAGTAGTTAAAGTGGGGTTTGCGTTAGGGTTTAGATTGTATGGCACTCTGTTCTTTTAAGGTGATAATTCCCTCGTTTGTTATATATATATATATATATATATATATATATATGTTTTTTTAACGATTTGGCCTTTCTACCCTAATTTTGTGCCTATGCCCATCTTAGATTCTCTACTCTGAGCATTTCTTTAGGATTTAGAGGTATATAGGTCTGGAATGAAGGTGTTGTGTAATTAGTTCCTTCAGCCGAGGTGGACACGTCTGCAGGCGAGTGACAACGGATGCCATCCCCTTCTTGCTCCTCTTGTAGAGTGCGGGTTGTCTGGGATGAGGAAAATCTCCATCAATTGGAGGCCACCAAATCTCCTAAGCAGAAGATAACGGAGCCCAAAACCCCCTACTATGCGCCAGACGTGGGTGATGGTATGCTTCCATCTCTTAGCTATGGTCTTTTTCCAATTGTTTCATGTATATTTACTCTAGAAGAAATTATGGAGTGTATTGTTAGTATTCCTCATCTTCAGAACAAGAAAACCACGACATCGATGGTATAGTGGCGTGGGGTGAAGAACGGTAGTTACATGGCAGGTGGTGTGTCCCAATCACAAATCAATTAGAACAAATCATCCATGAATAGTCTATTGAGAGGCCTGAAGTTTCAACTGATACTTAGGCTGTGCTTATCAGTGACTTTATTGCCACTCGTAATGAACTTGACATAGTCAGTCTAATTTGTCCATGATGATTTTCCGAGTAAGCTCAATTGTTTAGGCTCGAGTGGGTCGTGCAGGAGGATTGTCTCCCACTCCTGACGACGACAGGATGCAAATGGATTCAGCTTCACATGCCGAGGCAGTAAGACATGCGCTCTTTGAAGCTACAACGAAGGATAGAGCTAGCAGTAGCCGATCAAGTGTCAAGAGTTGGAATTCCAGTGAAGATGAGCTGGATTGTATGGAGGCTGATGAAGGTACTTTGTCGTCGACTCACATGTAGTACAAATATTTACAAATTTTATTACGAAATAATGTGTGAATTACTTTCGATGATTAGGTTTGGTTCCCAACCCACATTACGGCCTCTCTAGACCTGTGACCACTTGTTTTTGGTTATTTGTATGAGATTAGGTCGTATGATGATTTAGGTTTGTACTGGATGTAAATTTTTGATCGCAGGCTCAGATGGAGGTCATTCGGGCAGCTTCGAGGAACTCAGACGTAAGCATTACGACAATGAATATAAAAAGGCTAAATTGCTGGCTAAGGGGCCTGAGATTGTAGTTGAAGACGAGGAGGATGCTAATGGGGAAGCAGAGTCCAGTTCAGAGGCAGCTCTTAAACGCCCACAGCAGCAGCTGAGTTAACTGCTCTCCCTGCCCCAGGTCATTTCTGTGTTACTAACGCATACAGGAGCTCGGAGTGAAGTCCATTTTCTCCTCAGGTGTAAAATTTGAGTGAATAAATATTCAAGGTTGTGCAGCTCAATGAGCGCTTGGTGCTCCATTAATTTCATGTTAGGTTTTCGAGTGATGTATCCTTCATCTACAGGAACTTTTGAGCCCAGTTTCCTATGTAACTGGTTTCATACAGCTTATCTAAGGTGTGTATGGCACCTGGCAAAGAGTTTTCCGGAAATCATGTATAATCTTTCTGAAAAAATGTAGGTTTCATTATTCTTGTTTACTTAAACAAGTAGGCGTGTGTGTCGGTGTCTTTTACGGTTCAAGCAGTAAGGGACAGAAATTAGGTGGAAAAAAATAATGGAGCTGATTACATGTTGATGCCTCAAAAGCATTTGTAGAACGGCAGCAAGTCGATCTTCAGGACGATAAATCTCAGAACCGACCAACGCAATATCATATCTAAATCTGATGGGGTGTAATATCCTGATCTAAAACCTCACTTGAATCAAAAAGACAAGTGGTGCTTCGTTTTAAAGCCTCTAATGTAGAAGTAGGTGGGAGTCCAACTGCTGCAGCTTGGGAAGGATGGCTCTCATTGTGCGAATGTAATTGGGATCATGGGCCTGAAATTTGAAAAGAACAGAAAAAACATGTAAACAACTGAAAGAAATGTGGAAACTCTCCAAAGGCTGTAATTTTGGACCTGAATGTAGCTAAACTAAGACACTAGTCATTACAATCACGACAGCTTCCACTAAATAAGTAAGGGTTCGAAGTGCGTACACAGGGGTTTCGCTCTAGGTAGATAGTGGTAAGAGAGTTCTTACACCCTTCCAACTTCATCTCAATGTCATCCAATGTAGCAACACTGTTGTCATTAAGCCACAGATCTTCCAACCTGCTTGCCCACACGAAGTGCATGAGTTTGATATGATCATGTTTCTAGAGACCCCTAATGCAAAGCTGCGCAAATTGCAGTAGCGAAGGAAGTATTTGAAAACGTCACAGTATCAACAATTCCCAACGTTTGTTTCAACATACCCCTTCTGCAAGCAACACTAACTCAGGCGAGGGAAGAAAAATAATAAATTGCACGTGAGTGCACAAACTGACGGCCACTACACGCTATAATTCAACATTACATCAGAATATCTCAGATACCTGGTGAGCTTTTCAAGGTTGCTAATGTCTGTTATTTTGTTTGATGCTAAATCCAGCACACGAAGATTTTGAAGTGTTGAGAGCCCTTCCATTACAGATATTTGGTTATGGCTCAAATAAAGCTCTGTCAAGTTCACACATTCCTGCAACGAGCAAATTTCAAACGATTATGTTGGCAGATGCTAGCAAATTGATTTGTGGCCGCGCAGAACGGAACCATAAATGAGCAAACCCTGCTCTTCCCAGCCTGTCGCATCATTGCACTAATTTCTTACAATGACGATAAGTTTCAGGATCATAATGTAATGGGATTAGTTCAATTTTAGTTGTGAAGTACCGCAGATACGAAAAAATTAACCACGAAAGAATTCACAAAAAAGAAAGAAAAGCAAAATGTCTTCATGCAGGTTCAGCAATAAAAGAAATAAAAAGATAGCTACAAAGTAAGACCTACCCTGAAACGTTATAACTTAGACAGAATATTGTTTAATATGACAGAATTCAGAATTGCAACTGAGTAATACATAACTTCGGATTAAGGCATTCACAGTCAAACAACCGCCTGAAAATTCAAAACAAGAGCATCGTTAAAAAAAGACCTGGAATACCGCCATTGAAGACAGCCGGTTGCTCTGAACACTAATCTTAAGCAGACCAGTTAAGCCGCACAAGTTTACACTCTGAATGCGATTGCGCCCCAGCCACAACTGTTGCAGCTCTTTCAGCTGATCAAGGCCCTCCATAACCTGCAAAACAAGGGGATCGACAAGCTTTAGACATGACAAGGCAGACAACAGCCTCATCTTAAATCTTCGATTCAATGACAAAACATCCGATAAATCACTTGGAGTGATGCCTACATGCTTCTTTCTTTTCAATTTCGGTATTGTGATGGTGTCAAAATCATTACAGAACAAATTAAAAAATCGAAAAGCGTTGGATCAGATCAGAACCCTCAATAACACAAGAAAATAGCGTGGTGCGACATTGTAATTGTCACTTCAAACCATCTTCTACCTCATGCATCTACTAATTTCTGTCATAAAGCTATGAAGTTCCAACAGGAGCATACTCTAATCCTGTTGGAGCCAAGCTCAAGAACCCGCAGTCTCGTTAAATGCTCGATCTCTTCAATTTTCCCAATTTCATTTTTCGATAAATAAAGCTCAGTTAATGACGAAGAAATGGCAGACATGCCGTTCATAGACGACACTTTGTTGTAGGAGACATCCAGCAATGTTAGATTCACAAGATTGCTCAATTCTGGTATTTTGAGCAGTTTATTGTCGCGCAGCACCAGTTCCTGCAAAATGCCACGCATAGCAGATCCATCACCCAGGGAATCTGACGGGACAACATTAAGCATTAATTGCGTTCACTCGAAACAAGAGCACAACTTTATGTAAACATAAGCTGTGAATTACTGTGAATCATTGCGAGGACTGTTTAAGAGCACAACGCAAGAAAATTTAGAACAAGAGCACAAGGAACGCACCTTCAAATCACTTAGCGCTGTACACGGACTCAACACACTCACTGCATCATCGGCGAGCAAATTCTGTTCAAAACTCAATTTCTTCACATAGCACGCAATACAGAAACACCATGACATACTTTAGAGGCAGGAGAGGACAAGAAACTTGGAAAACCACCGTTCTACAAATGAGTCAGAAAAGTTGACAATCTAAAACCCGAAGCCGATGCTGATATTGCGTAAGTAAATTTAAAAATCACTTACACTGTCGTTGATTACATTATCTGCTACTTTTGTAACAAATTGCACAAAGACACGAGTGCTTTTGTGATATTGAGACACCAAATGTAAGTAAAAATAATAGAAGATAAGAAATTAGGGGCGCAAAACCTGAAGGTGCGACAGATTGGCAATTCTAGGGTCAATGGAGGTGAGGCGATTAGTTGTTAAATCCAATTCCTCGATATAGAGAGGCAAATCCACGTCTGTCAAATCTTGCAGTTGGAAGCTAGTCAAGTCTAATATTCTTTCCTCCTCCGTTCGAATCATCGCATTTTCTTTCGCAACTTCTGCAGCAGGAGCGGATTCAGCTTCCATCGAGTTGGCGACGATCTCTTCATCTATCAGAGATTCTTCTCGTCCCACTCCACCCACTTCTCCCATCTCTGCTGCAGCTACAGCAATTGGATCTTCACAAGACATCAAATCCGGTTGATTGTCACCTCCCACTCCACTTCCGTTTCTATCATTGATAAACACAGAAGCCGAACTAACGACAATTGCCACCTGCTCCGCCTGGCTGCGTTGTGCCTCTTCCACAACAGTGACACCACTACGCCAGCATTCGATTCGCAATGGGCCTCGCAGCTACTTCTTCTCCAATTCTCTCTCTTTTCAATTACTAGTGAATCATCCACGCTTGGGGCACAAAAACAAAGGTCTAGGGTTTACAAAACACAGCGCAGCCTTCGCCTTCTGCTTAAAAACAACTCATGGACAAATTCAGCCATCACCTAGATCATTTGAAAGCTCCGTGCAATGACACTCATACTCGCCGGATGCAATCGCTTCCGATATCGACAATATCGTATTCTAAAAATAATTGACAAAACAAAAAAAAATAATTATACGAAACAACAATACTTCGTGATATTCCGGTACTGTTCACATCCATTTACTCTTTGACCCAATGCACCCCTTCTGGCTCACATCCAAACTGCAATCCCATTTACTGAAATCGAAATCTCAATCAATAGATCAAGCAAAAGAAGAAGTAGAAGAAGAGCATAAGCTAATTAATAAAGAACTAATTTCTTTGGTCTGAAAGCATTCAAATTATGTGAGAAAGAGGTTGCCGAAAAAATTGATTCCGAGGGTAATAAGGGGCGAAAGAGAAAGTGAAAAAACAACCCACCACACTTTACTGGGTGGTAGAACACCGTACAATGTTGCGATGTAGACTTGGAAGCCGAACAGAATGGCGGAAGGATTTTTGCGTAGTCCGTTAATCGTAGGTAATGCAGACACAAACTACCGTATCTGGAGGTGGGTATTATATATTATTTGTCATTTTTCTATTTTTTAATTTACATTTGCCTATAGACGCACCATGTGAAGGCAAGCCACTTCCTCGTTTCCCATTGTCATTTTGCTCTTCCCTCTTGGAGGCTCTTGTTCTAGAAACCCTGGCATAACTAACTTCGGTCTCTGCTTTGTCCTCCATTTCCCCCTTTGCAGCGATTGCAACTGCACCCACTTCCTCGTCTAGTCCGACCGCTGCCACCCCGATCACCGAGGTCAGTGGCTGATTCTCTGCCTGCATAAATTTCAAATGGTTAGGCTAAAGACTGGCTTTAGAGTCGATTTGTCTCATTTGGGTTGTGTGAGGGAGTTCATGTTTTCGGGCCACGATCTGTGGTACGCGTCCACGGATTTTGTTATTTTAGTGGCACGCTGTTGTGGATTTCGGTGGTGTGTATTGTTTAGCTTGCCCGCAGCGAGTGTTGTTAGTGAGCTTATTTGTAATTTGGATTTTTCCGCTAGCCTATTTTCTGGGAGAATATTGTCTGGATTTGAGAGTACTGGGTTGGCTCGGAGTTCAAGATCGTCCTATCTTTATTGATTGAGGATGGGTGTGTTTCGGTACACTCGGCTGTGCTACGCAGGTGCAAAACTGTTGTAGGTTTTCGGCTTGTACGGCTTGGAGAGAACAGTCTTCGTTGGGGTTGTGTCGTTTCTTCTTGCATCTGTTCAGAGCCGTGATATGTTGTGCACTAATTAGGTCAGAAACGCCGAGCGTGTGTTTGCCAAAGCGCATACAATGCAGCAGACCGAGCAACAGCTATTTCAGCAGCGGCTAAAACATCAAAGTCTCGTGCAAGTTATGCTGCAGCAGAATCAGCATCAACCACAGCAGCAAGCGCTTTATCACCCTGGCTTGCTTGCCACAATACCCCAGGTACTCCAACTATGCTTTTTCCGAGATATTTTCATTTTTTATCTTCATTTATTTTTGAGACTGTGAGCTTCGAATCGTTAAGCTTTCGGAGGTGGTTGTTCATTGCAAATGTTTGCGCCTTTTAAAAAAGACCATAGTATTGTCTAAACGAACACCCATTTTGGCCTTAATATGATTGGTCTCTTTAGTCTTCATTTGTTTGCCCTTTAATTGAAACTTACAAAGAGCTACTCTGAGGGTGTGAAATTGACATTTGTTCGGTGGTTAGTGGGAAAATTTTCGTGGTGAGAATTCTTAGCAGTAGGAGGATTATGTACTGATTAGTTTTGAGAACTCTGTGGTTCGGGTTCTCGTGTTCTATCTTGATAATGAGAAATTACTTTTGATGACTGGGGTAGTGCAGTTATGTTAGTTTCTCATTATCAAAAGCTTTCAAAGCTTTTGTCTTGGTGACGTTTGTTGGTGGGTGTTGAAATATCTCAATACTTGCTAGTTTTTCACCGCGGTTCCCAGGGCTGTCAATCCTGGAATCCTCAGGATTCCAATAGTTTTTTAGAAGCCTTCCTACAAAGCTCTTGATGCCGAGTTTTTGTACATGTAAACAGTAAAACATCAGGAAGGGTAGCTTTTTGTACTCCTGTTCACGTGGTATAGTCTACCATTTTCTCGCCGTTTTATTTTTTTGCAGATGGAACCATTGCCGAGTGGGAATCTGCCCCCTGGGTTTGATGCAACTTCTTGTCGTAGTGTGTAAGTTCATTGCTGCTTTTTCTTATTTCAGTAGTCCTACCCCAGTCAGTTTTTTTTGTTTTCTTTCTGTATTTTGTAATTTTTTTAAGCTCTCATTGTTCTACCTTTTTTCAGCAAATCGTGTGAGTCTTTTCTTTGATTCTTTCAGAGCGATTGTGAAGCTACTTGTCTGGTTGGACTATCTCAGTACATTTCTTTTACTTGGGTGTCTGGCTATTTTTTTTGAGGTTTAATTTTAATTTTAATTTTTTTAAAAATAAAATCATCCTCAAAACTTTCTTTTGGCAGTAAAAGTTGGGGAAGCTAGTATGTCGAGAAGGATTTTACTATTGAAGCAGTGTTCATAGCGTATCTAATTTTTAAGTACTAACCATGGATTTCTGTATGCATTTGGTTATTTATGATTTTGTGTTGTTCCTTTATGCAGTTACGTAGGCAACATACACACGAAAGTTACAGAGGCGCTTCTTGCCGAAGTTTTTTCTAACATTGGGCCGTTGGAGGGTTGCAAACTTATCAGGAAAGAGAAGGTAACTGTGGTGTACAACGCTCGCTTTCTCCTGTACTTGTCTTTTACTCATTACATATCAACAGGTTGCAGATGTACTTTGTTCATGTTTTATGATCCAGATTCAGTAAACCCAATCTTGTCACATTAGCTAGTTTGTGGCTACTCGTCATTTCTTGTATTTCAAGTACACAAACCTTGTGAGTGGTTAATCGAGAAAACTCAGTTTGAAGCCATAATCTGTTGATGTATTAGGTTCATTTCCCCACTCTTATACGTTTCTTTTCACTGTGGTTCTTTTAAAACACATTATTTAACTGAATGTTTCTTGACATTATACTTTAAGGAAGTTTTCAATTCTTTCGAGTCGCATTGGGGTTTGATAGTTCATTTCGTGTTTTTTTTCTTGCAGTCATCATATGGATTTGTTGACTACTTGGACCATATTTATGCTGCAGTAGCATTAACTACTCTAAATGGCAGACTAATGTACGTTCCATGTACCTTTTCCTTTTACACATTCGTAAATTTAGAGATGAAGTTCATGCAACTTTATCCGCTGCGAATGAAGTGCCTCAAGTATTGCCCTTTCTGTTCCATATGTGTTTTGATCTAATGTTAACTGGCTGTTTCTTTTCTTCGCTCATTTATGATCTTATCTATGTAGTGAATTATCGTTTGTGAATATTTGTTAAACTGATTTTTTCTCAATTTCAATTTCATACAAAAAAAATCACGTCTTTAAGTGGCATTCTGCACATAGTATTCTTCCTCACCTCACTTCTATTTTATCTGGTTTTCATTTTCATTTTCGTCTTCACTTTTTGTGCTTTCCTAATTTTCCTTACGAATGCAAGGACCAAATAGATAGTAATTTCTTTTTCTGATCTGCGTGGTGATGATGCTGTGTAGATTTGGACAGCCTATCAAAGTTAATTGGGCATATGCAAGCGGGCAGAGAGAGGATACTACAGGTGTTTTATTTTTATTTTCTAGACTATATTTGGCGCTTCTGGTATGGCTGCTGATTAGGAATTGCATGATGTTTAGTATGGACTTTAGCTATTATTTATTTTCTATGTTGCTTGTACCAGGGCATTACAATGTGTTTGTGGGAGATCTCAGTCCGGAGGTGACCGATGCAACTTTGTTTGCTGCATTCTGTGTCTATCCAAGCTGCTCGTAAGTTGCTGCGACGATTATTGCCTATTTTTGTAATTGAATAGCAGTACTTTCATACTCATCCTTTCTATTCATGCAATAATCTTCTATAGGAAAAGTTGCTGCTTAACCATTTGAATATCTATAATGAGGATATGATATATGGCATTCTCATGTTTTGCGAAATATGGCTTTATCCTTATTTTTTCATTTGTATATGTCGTCGTAATAGTGTAGTCAAATCACCTGTGAAAAGGATACAGTTGAGATTTGTATATATATGATTGTTCATGATGGATCTCTGGTCCTATTCATCAACTTTCATTGAATTCAAATGTTTATTAAGCTTGTTGCTTATGTAGTTTGCAAGATACTTAGTCTGAGACTTAGATGTGGCAACAAAGCTTAACCTCTGTTGTGCCCAACACCTAGGCTTCTCTGAATTTCTTGTAGTCCCTGCTAATGAGTTGTACAAATTAAATAAGCAACGTTAACCAGAAACATCCCTTTCTGATCAGGGTTTCTGCTGCCTAAGTAGGTTTCCGAGAGCTAGTGTGGCGATTGAACGTTTTTGTATTAATATTTTACAATTTTTCAGTGTGCGCGCACTGCTTTTTCTTTTTTGAATAATTGGTTGGTGAACAGAGATGCACGAGTTATGTGGGATCAACGCTCAGGTCGTTCTAGAGGTTTCGGCTTTGTTTCTTTCAGAAGTCAGCAGGTAGGTTCAGGCACTTTTGCTTATAGATCGTCTTCAAGTGGATTCAGGCAGTATCCAGTGGAAAATGGTCTTTTTATTTGTGTAGTAGTTTAGAGCTTGACGCTGCAGAATGGCCCCCATTTTTGACGTATGAATTTTTAAGTCACACTGCTTATTTTTAATATTTCTGTGTTCTTGATAAAATTGTAAATGCTCAGCTGTTGTAGATGATACTTAATGTCTGTCTATGATTTAGGCCCTCCCGTTCTTTGTGTGATGAGTTGTACACTCACATAACGTCATTGTGTTGATCTATTCCAACTTTTCTTGTTTTTGCAGGAAGCAGAGAACGCGATCAGTGAGATGACTGGTAAGATAAATTCATCCTTGTTTGAGTTTATCCAACAAGGTCTTTGGCCATCACTGTGCCCAAGTTTGGCGTGTATTTCTGGATTCATTTGACAGACTGTAATGTAGATGATCTTTTTGGTAGGCTTCAATCTTTTTTCTCCCAGTTCCTTTATTCTATTTTTTAAGTAGTAAAAAATTCAGGCCTATTTTTTGATTCTTGGTGATATTTGCAGGAAAATGGCTTGGAACCCGGTCAATCCGGTGCAATTGGGCTACAAAGACGAACAGTTCTGCTTCAGCAGACGAAACAAACAATGGTGGTCATGCAGTAGGAATGAATGGTTCTGGTGATTCACTTTCTGGACTGCAATCGCTTGGGCAAGGTAGTTCTCATTTTCCCTCAACAGTGTTTTGTTGTCTCTTGTTGTCTCTCTTCCCTTTTCATTTAGCATAATCAAGGATATGAATATTCTTGATTAGGAGAGTTATTGCTGGGTCACTGAAACAAATGGATTTAGCACCCTCTTCCGATCAATGAAAGAGACTCATTACTATATTGTTTGATTGCCTCCTTCCAGATTCTAAATCAGAAGATCGTCCAGAAGGTTCTGCTGGGGATGGACCAGAAAATAATCCACAGTACACCACCGTGTATGTCGGTAATTTGGCCCATGAGGTATGAGATTTTGAACGTCCATGCTTACCTCATATACTTATTTTTATTTGTTAGAACAGATACTGATCAAGTAGAGCAGAATTTATTTATAGATTGTATGAAGGATTCCAGGCGAGTTGAATGTAAATCAAATCTTTGGTAGTTGTGATTCATTAACATGTCGATTTCATTGATTTCATCCATGGATCCCTATTACTATCCTATGGTCATTTCTCGCAAACTATTGTTTATAGGTGAATCAAGGTGAATTACACCGATGGTTCCACTGCATGGGAGCTGGTGTGATAGAAGATGTACGTGTACAAAAAGATAAGGGATTTGGTTTTGTGAGATACCGAACGCATGAGGAAGCTGCCTTAGCGATTCAAGCAGCCAACGGTAGAGTACTTTGCGGCAAGTCTGTTAAGGTAAAATGAATTCCGCTAGTTTTATCTACGTTGGTGTGTTTGATGCGTGTTCTGATTTTAATTAGACGTTTCTTTAGTTTTCTGATGGTTAATCCTTGTTCGCTCATAGCATCTCCCTTGATCTCTCATATTGAGAGTAGGGGCACCTCTTTAGACTTAATTTGTCATGTAAAAGAATCTATTATGTTCGATTTTATTATCCTCGCTTAGCATATTATGACATTGGTGCGTCTTGTTGGTATTCTAGTGTTCCTGGGGCAGCAAGCCTACCGTGCCAGGATCGTCATCAGCACCACTTCCTCCTCCCCTCCCAGTAAACCCGTATCAGGCTGGTCTTATGTCTGGAGTAAATCTTGGTTACAGTGCTGCTGACCTCTTAGCATATCAACGCCAACTTAGTATGACACCGCAAGGTGCTGGGCGTGCGCTTTTACCATTACCCCATCATCAAAGCCTGGGAGTTGGTCTTGGTCAAGGTCCTCATTTGGGAGCTCCTGGTAGCCGAGTTTATGATAGTTTTCAGCCAGGAGCAGGTTTGGTTTCGGGGGGACTAGGTCATCAACAGCCATTCTACTAATGCTAAAACTTCTGGAAGCGTCTGCCTGGTCAATCCTAAAGGGATTGCTTTTGGGGCTTGCAGAGCACAGGATCAGTGATGACCATGCTACGTCATTAAGTTGCTGTCATAGTTTTCAAGTGACATGTAGATTTTAGCATTGTTTGTCATGGGACTGTTAGCTTGCTGAAGTGGTCAGGTATGATATGCACTTCGGTCTGATTTTTGGGGAGGTCATGATGAGACTCTGCATGCATCCAATTACTGCTGTAAGCCAAGATGTGTGCCGCTCAAATCATGGGATTGTATGGAACTGTGGCCAGTCACCTGCTCGGAAGAACCTTGGTATTGCAAAGTATTCAATATTAAATATATCAGTAGCTTCATTTTCAAATGTCACTGGAAATTTAACCCAACCTTCGAGCATTATGGTTGCATTCGCGGAGCTGCTTATAAGTCCACCTCTGCTTACACAGAGCGCACATGTTTTCATTTTTAACTTTAAGGTATGTAACGATATTTAGTGTATTAATCCAACCTTTGAATAATGTGGTTCACTCCTGTAGTGACCACTTGGTCCTTTCACTTGCTCAGTTTCAAACTGTGTAAAATATGCTTCTTATCCTGTTGTGGACATGACTGGATAAAATATGGCAAACATGGCAACTGTCTGGTTGATGGGTAGGAATTTCTAACTCTGAACGGAGTGGTCTCTATGAGAGAGATCTCCAGTGGCATTCGGATCACAATCAGACACTTCACAGATGAAAATTCCACGTATCATCAAGTTCAATATAATTTTGGATAGTTTTCCTTCAGCACTTAAATAATATAATCCAGAAAGGTACCAACACCATTGTCACATTCACTATTCTGAATGGATGGAACTCAATCATCTTCGATTTTACATAATTCTGTGAAATTTGTCATCTAACAAGAGGCGATACTTAATCCAAACGAGAGAAATTATTAATTTCTGGTGCTCTCCTTCTTGACATAAATTACTCTAAAAGTTGAGATGGAATCGATACAAAGTAAAGTGTACCCACCATCAACCCTTCAGCTATCATACAATGATAGTTACAATGTTGAATGTAGTTCCTCAATGGAAACAATATACACATCGGAATAAATCTATTTCTACTGTCCTCCACCGCTGAGTAACTACCTGCGAGATATTCCACGAGAGAAGCACGTATGAATCAGTTGTAAACATCGAGGAAGCGGCGTTCATTCATCCACTCAACTCAACCAATCCTTACATGGCCCCACCTTTGATTCAATTTCGAACTAATCTGGAGTTTGTTGCCGGAGCTGTTGTCTCGTCTTTGAAAGGTAACCAACTCCCTCGCTCCCTTCCTCGGCCCCACGAGCTTTCCACATGATCAACGCACTCCTCATCCTCGCCCAGACTTCTATTCCAAAGCCTGTGATCTTGAAAACAGTTTTTTACAAGAACTTGTCGAGACTTCAGTTTGAGAGATCCCGCATGACCTGAAACATATTGTTGTTATTGTTCGCATCAAACTTCCGAGTTCTTCTCAAGCTTCTCTGCATCAGCATGCATGCATGTTTCCTCTTGTCAATCTTTGATCAGCAATGAATTTTCCGCTTCATCTGTGTTGCGTTGATCGTTCCTTGCCAGTTTCATAATTTCATACTCATCATCCGTGAAATCCTTTCATGCCTGAGAGGATTTATGGAGTGTTTACGTTAAACATTCTGTCGATTTCGGGGACTTGTGCATTATGCAGGATGATAATACTGATGCCGCTGTAGTTCTTCCACTGTGCAGAGTACCACGGCTTGTAACGTCAGCCATTGCAGAATGGGAAGCTTGCGAAGTAGGTTTCTCGCAAGCTAGTCATTTTGTGGTTCGAATGTAATGGTAAGGAGGCCAATGTTCACTGTTGCCTATCATAATTGTTAAACTCTCACTCTTTTCAATGTATTTACCTTTGCTCTAAGTTCTGTCATGTTCTGAGGTCAACTTAAGGCAGGGAATTCCATCGTCACATCGCAGAAACGTAAACACTAACACAACGAACAACTGGAATACTAGCAAAACTTTTACAAGTCTAGTGCTGCAGCCTATGCTTGAGCAGCAGGTAGTTAATCATTCAAGCTTACCCGCTGAGTGCTTCAGGGAATTCAACTATCCTAACCCTAGAACTTTGTGGTAATTGTGTAGTGCCAGAAGTTTCGGTTCGCTCAAGTATGAAGCATTGTCAATATCCTCGAAGCACTGTCTCCTTCTCAACAGTAAATCATATCTCACGCTACATTCGTGTACTGCTTAACTTCTGTAGTTTTTTTTAAAAAGAGAACTAATCTCACAATAACTCATGCAATGTTGATCTGCAGCTTCGTAACCTGTAACTTCAACTAAATATATCTAAGTTGCTCGATCAAACCACTCCATGAAGTCGAGCTTCCAAGCTTTGTTCAATGGAGGCTTTCAAAAATTTTATCAATGCTGCAAAATTGTACTATATCCTGGCCGCATACGCCCATGCCAGCACACACACTCATGAATTAATACTGGTCTTCTTCGCAGATGGAACCAATGGCAAGTGGTAACTTACCTCCAGGGTTCGATGCAACTTCTTGTCGTAGCGTGTAAGTACATTTCTGATTTTCTGAGTCCAGTTGATGGTTTGCATCAACTTCTCCTACTCTGTACAGTCATGTTTGGTTGTTTTTCTTAGAATTCCGCGGACATGGAGCCCAATTACAGAGTCCAAAGCATTTAGTTTTTGAGTACCTGATTGGAGAGGCTGATTCTTGCTCGATCACGATCAATCTCGATATTTTTGATTGTACCCTCTTGCGATGCGTGCAATGGAAGCTGGTTGAATTCGGGGCAATAGTAGTTAAGCGAAGGTGTTCTCGGATGTATATTTCTCAGTTAACCAAGCAGGATTACATGCAGGTATGTAGGCAACATACACTCCAGGGTTACCGAGGGTCTTCTAGCTGAGGTGTTCGCCAGTTTAGGTCCACTGGAGGGCTGCAAACTGATAAGGAAAGACAAGGTATCACTTCGGCTACTCAGCAAGTAAAACCCATTCTCGTATATATTAACACGATTATTTTCTATAGCATAGTCATCTGCATCCTTTCGTTCAAATATTTCTTGCTCATTATACTGTGAGGCCTGTTGACTGCTTGAGACTTCATATACCAGATTGTTTTGGGGTTTTAAATGCCACCCATTCACACACTTTTTCATGGCAGTCATCGTATGGATTCGTTGATTATTTCGACCACCGATCTGCTGTAGCTGCATTATCAACTCTGAATGGCAGGCAAATGTACGGCCTATCTGCAAGATTTCTGCTTCATAAGTACTCGCGCAATTTCTGATTTAGTTTCTTTTCTGGAAAAATGCTACATTGACTTCGTGGTTGAATTGTCTCTAAATTTGACTCGATGAAGTAGTGGTCTATGCGTTTCATAAATTCGTCAGGATGGAGGTGTGAAGGTTTTGATGAATGTAGCCAAAGGAACTATATGTCCCCTCAGTCTTGCTCATCTCAAGGTGAAGGGTATTGTCATGTTATCCACGTAACTGTGTGCCTACTCGAAATAATATTCCTGTGTTGTTCTTCAGTTTCTAGAATTCTTTCGCTCTACAATTGAAACTTTGAAGTGGTCGCAAATAGTTTTAAAACGATAAAACGACGAAATCCGAATTCTTATGGATTTTGAAATTGGCTGGCATTCTCAAATACTCTGAGGCTGATTTGCAGGTTTGGGCAATCTATCAAAGTAAATTGGGCATATGCGAGCGGACAAAGAGAGGATACAACAGGTGATTTTGTTGCGTGGTGTGACGATGCAATGTGCTAAGCCGTTCTGTTTACATTTAAGCGCACACGTTGGCTCATTGGTAATCAAATGTTGAATGACAGCAGGGCATTTCAATGTATTTGTGGGAGACTTAAGTGCGGAGGTAACCGATGCAACTCTGTTCGCCGCATTCTGCATCTACCCCAGCTGCTCGTAAGCTGCGCGAATCATGCTTTGTATCTCAACAAAAATAATCAGTTCTATCCCTGATTCTTTACACACGTCTGCAATTGGCCCGGGGCACATACTGTCCTTTTTCTTTGTAGATCATGAAATGGAATGTAATCAGCACAAGAATTTGATAGTGAACTTATTCGTCTCCTAGCCGATTTTCTCATGCAGCTTCATTTTGAGATGGTTAAGTTGGAGAGCTTTAGAAAAGTATCCAGTCAGCACAGAAGAAAGAATTCTTGTGCTACTTTTTGCGTAGTTTTTCCTAAACATTGGGGTTGTGAACAGAGATGCACGAGTTATGTGGGATCAACGCTCAGGTCGCTCTAGGGGTTTCGGCTTTGTTTCTTTCAGAAGTCAGCAGGTAGGTTCAGGCATGTTTACTTCCAGGGCGGCTTTAAGAATATTCAGGTAGGCCTTGGTAATGGATGGGCTCCCATCCGTACCTGAGTAGCTGTTTCACGCTTAAATTCATGAGTTCAAACAATCTGTCATTGAAGAATTCTTGCTTCCAGTAGTTTTCTGAAGTAGTTTTCTTCCACATTTGTCTTTGATTTGGTGTCTTAAGCACTCAATTAAATCCCGGCAATGGAAACACATAACAATCTCTTATATATGACGAATTTTCAGAATTTTGTCCAAGCCTTGTTGTTCACTTTGTGGTATTCATCCACGGATTCTTGGGTGAAGTTTGAACCTGTGGTTTTTGCAGGAAGCCGAGAGTTCTATATCGGAGATGACGGGTATAACATTATTTCTGTACCCTTTCACTGTTAGCCTGAAGGGTTTGCTTTGCAATACCACTATCATCCTTGTGATGATCGGCCTGCCATGAAGTCTTAAGTTACACTAAGAGTCTCACTTGTAGCCAACGGGATTCTTTTACGAAACCGATGCGGAAGGTGTACAAGCTGCGAAAAGGAATGGGTGGGGATAACTGTCAGGAGAGCCTTGCATACTCTGGATGCAGTGCGCCTGTTTACAGATAGTCGTTCTCAGTGGTGTGGAGGGCTGTCATCCATATTCACATGTTGATGAACACTTATTGCAGGAAAGTGGCTTGGGACCCGACCGATTCGTTGCAACTGGGCTGCTAAGACGAATAACACCATTCAGGCGGATGAAAGTAAATTGACTACACGCGGGTTAACTGTGAACTGCAAAGTGGATCAGAGGGTGGGGCTTCAATCACCAATCGGACAAGGTCATTCCATCTATCTAAGCGTTTTCATCTGATCACATCCGGCTCAAGGTTTAAATAGAAGCATATGAATCCTGTGTGATCTGAATTTCTTTACGATCATTGACTGTAACTGAATTATGGACTGAAAACGTAGCTGTGCTGTCTTGCAGATGTGCGGTCAGAGGATCGTCAAGATAGTTCTGCCGGAGATGGACCAGAAATCAATTCCCAGTATACCACAGTTTATGTGGGCAATCTTTCTCAACAGGTATCGATACGCGTACCTCTGCTTGCAATTGGCGTATGAGTAACATAGACGTGTACTTGGTTATATCCTACACTGAGTGAAGTGGCCATAGTTGCTCTGAAACGTGCTCCTATCACAGTGCTATGCTATGGTGGAAGTTCACTAATAATTCAGAGTGAATCATAATGATAAGCTTCTTAATTTTTTACTGCAGAGACGCTTTTTGGATGCTGTAGAATGTCAGTGCGATCGTCGCGTCAGTTCAAATGAGGGAGGCGCGATAGGACCCTTCGGCTATAATTTGCAACTGTACCTTGTTGAGTAATGTTGTCTGCTTGATGGAAAACTTTCATGCATCTTAAAACGAGGTAATCATGACCTGTTGTGGACGCCAGATAACACAAGCAGAGCTTCACCGTCAGTTCCACTCACTGGGAGCCGGCGTGATAGAGGATGTGCGGGTGCAGAAAGAGAAGGGCTTTGGTTTTGTGAGATACCGCACCCATGCAGAGGCTGCTTTTGCAATTCAGGCTGCCAATGGTAGGGTAATTTGGGGCAAGTCTTTGAAGGTACGCGGTTTTCGTCTCACGGTGTATAAACAGTTACGTATGGGTCTGATGCAATGGGCATTCCGATTTGCTACATCGGTAGAATAGGAAAACTGGATTGAGATCCGAAAATCTTCTGGATTTGTTACTTTTTGTTGCATAGTGTAGAGATTTTTATAACCACAGATGCCGGGTAGGAAATTCGGAAAGTGATACATAGAACTTAAGACCCTGAGGTCATGGGAATTTGACGGGACGATTCACTTGCTAATATACTTATTCTCCGTAGCGCTGCAAGCCCATTTATCAATCGTCGCTTTTGGGTTGAAAGAAAGCTTCTGATGATGTTGGTAAAATATGCAGTGTTCGTGGGGCAGCAAGCCCACGCAGCCAGGAGCGTCCTCTGCACCACTTCCCTCACCGCCTTCGGTGGGCCATTATCAAGGAATCATGGCATCCGGAGTAAACCTCGGATATGGTGTGGCCGACATATTAGCTTATCAAAATTTGACACGGGCTGGTGCTGGTCGTGCTCTGCTGCCCGTACCCCACCAGAGTTTGGGAATGGGTTTGGTGCAAAGTCCTGCTTTAGGAGGCCCTGGAAGTCGGGGTATATGTGATAGTTTTCAGCCTGAAGTGGGCTTGATGTCTGGGACATTGGGCCAGCAACACATTTTCCATTAGGGTAAAAGAACCAAACCGAATCAAAAATATTATTTCTTTTCCAAGAAATGAAGAATACCTGGAAGAGGAGACAAGTGTCAAGCAGATATTCTGTGCATTCTAGCCAGTTATGATTATAGAGGGCTGCAAGAGAGATTCAGAATGGACATAACAACCAAGTCTTTCACACAGGCTTCTCACTGCTCTGTTTTTGAAGCATTGGAACGTGGCTGACAGATGGAAAAAAAATAAACTAGTGTAGTTGGGTACTGCAACTTCTAGAGCTGAATAACCAAATATGCTGTTGCAAAACCTATGTAACTCAAGTAGTCGAAGGGGAGCTAGGGAACAAGACATACCAGGTATAGAATTGAAAGACATCCACTCAGATTAGAAGGACAGGAGGTCATACAGAATTGTATCCTGATTGTTTCTCAACGAACTTCAAGCAGCATTTCCATGACACAGAATGTGCGTTGACACTAAATGTCTGTCCAATCCGCTAAGTGGCCCGTACCCTCTCCCTAATGAAAGAGCTACTTTCACAGGATGGTTTTATTATCTATTCTAAATAGTATACTCGTGTCCCAACATAGTTTTTTAGTTCATTAAGAGTGCTTGCCAATTAAGTTCAAATTTTATTTCTAATGAAAGATTACTTTCAAGTATCTTTGGAGAATAAAAAAAAAAAATTGAATAGTTTATACCTGTACCATTACTTAGTACCACAACCTCTTCCTTTGGAAACAGATTCTACTTAAAGTAAATCAAAACTAGTTACTTTAAAATTACACATTTATGTTTAAGATAAGGGTTAAATATGTTTCCTAATAATCAGTTTAAAGGTGGCCTGTGGGTCCTCAAATCCAACAATAACAGCCAATGTTGTAATAGAAGAATCACTTGTAAAATTATTTAGTGTAAGTGCCTTTAAAATCCAATGCAATATAATTTGAAACCGTCTCAAAATATGGCACCTTTATCAGTAACGATTGCTAAGCAATAACAATCTATTTGAAGGTGTAGTTTAAATAAGATGCATATAATAAATTAGTTGCAAATTTATTTGATGCTAAAAGACTTCTGCATCATATTTTCGATTTCTCAAACATGGTTGTTAATAAAGTTAGAATAATTCCTGGGTTTTAAAAATAGAATTTAAATGTCTTGTTCTATTAATACATTTGAAGTATAATAAGACATTAATATGAATTTCATAAGGATCTCAAAAAGATTTCATTTAACTTTTCTTCTCTAATACTTAACTGTTGGATGTGTCCATAATTTAACTTATTGGTTTAAAGGATATATTACAACAATGTTTATTTTTATTATTATTTTACTCTTATTGTTGATTATTTACATTTAGATTACCAATTTAATTTTCTAATGTACCAATGTAATTTTTCTAATGTGCCAATGTGCCAAATAAGTCTAGTACTTTTATATCTTAATACATAATATATACTTGTTGAATTTCATAGAAAAATAGACTTTTTTCTTCTTTCTATTATGATCAATTATTTACAAATATCTCAATGCAAATCTTACAATACATAGCTTACCTTTAAAAATAATGATAACTTTAAATAGTAACTCATAGAATTTGATTGCTCCAAGATTACAAAAAGATTCAAATTATTTAGGTCATATTCTCTTATAAGTACAATTAGTCATTATTTTGTATAAAATAATTAAAAAAAAAAAAAAAACCAAACTCAATACCACGGTTTTTCTTTTTTCTTTTTTACTTATATCAATGACATTATGGTATACTCTCGAGTTTCTTTTTAAATAAAATATCTAAGGAATCTCTCTAATCTAACCTATATTTTCTATAAGAAAAATAATGTCTTGTAACATTGATAAGATTTAAGTTGTTACACCATATTATAACTAATATGTTAATCACAATTGGAATAGAAGCATAAATAGCAATATTATATGAAAGTTCAAAAAAAAAATAATTGAATACTAAAACATCCTGAAGCTATTTAATAAATTATTATCAATAATTTTTCAGACATAAGGAATTATTCTATTTGTATATCTATATATATATATATATATATATATATAATAAAAAAGCATGTCAAGACTTAAATTTACTGTATTTGGAAGTAGTTAATGATTACAAATATGTCATCCAAATTATTTGATGACCAAAAAATAAGAAACAACACATGAAATGTAAAAGGCTAATATTTTCTTTGAAAAACTGAATGTAGATGGATACAATCTAAAGTATCATAGAAAAAAACCTTTGATCCAGTGCAGATATAGAAAAAAAAAAAAAAAAAAAAAAAAAGAAAGAAAGAAAGAAAGAGGAAGAAGAAGAAGAAGAAGAAAGGGTTCTATTTTGACCTTTTACGATTGAGGTTATTGAAAGCCTCAAAACATATAATACACTATCTTGTTTTTATTCAACAACTTTGCAAATTCTACAATGTTTTTAATAAGTTTGTAACACAATGAGATACATTTGTCCTTCAAAAGTAAATAAGTGCTCTTAAAATAAAGAAGATTCTATAAGAATTAATGATTATTAAGATCTTTGAAGCATTAATTATTATTGATTGCAAAATTATTTGCTTTTAAGGTATAGCAAACCTAAATAAGAAGATCAATGTTATTGATAATAATACAATTCAATTAAATTAAATTAAACTAAAAAAATTAGAGTTTTTTATGAGAATAAATATATTATCTGTGTAATATATAGATATAATATTCAAAGTAAAAATATGATATAATATAAATATACATAGAGATATACATATATATATATATATATATATATATATATATGATTTTTTTTTATTATAGTTAACTTATTTTTTTAAAATATTTAAAGCTTTCTTATTCATAAATACTTTATTTTTTTAATCAGTTCAATTGTAAAACAAGCTTATATCTAGTTTGCTATTAGAAATTCAAATGAACAATTAAAAGTGATACTTTAGTAATAGACTTTGGATATATCTTATGATAGACTTAGGACATTACTTAATAAAATCAAATTTAAACTACAAAAACTATTGAAGAGACACTTTGGTTTGTAATAATGTAGTTTTTCTTATACCTATATTTTATACTTCTATATAGAAATAGGACTTAAATTTTTAATTAATAAAAATAAAATAAATATTTTTCAACAACTTTCTTAATCATCATGGAAGGCAAATGAAATTCTCACATTGTAAAATAAATTTGTCATTTTGTGAATACTTTGTATCAATGACAAGAACTTGAAGAAGATATGTAAACAAATAAAATATGTATCAAAGCAATATTACAAAATAGAAATAAGAAAGCATATTTATTAAAGAAGAAACAAGAATGGCTATTGCTAAAGATTAAAAAACTAAAGACTCTTGAAACTAAACTGAAAGCAAGAAAGAAGTTGATAAGAGTGAAGAAGACCTCACTCTTACGTCTATATTTATTATTTAACTAGGAGCTACATGGTGACACTCTATAAGACCTCCAACACATGTCCAACTCCCATGACATGTGTCTAATTTGTAAAAGAAGTTTCTTATATATGTGCCACATAGTTAACTTGTACCACAAACTGCAAACACAAGCAATACATGGCTAACTTATTAGCAAAGTTTCTAATCTATCAATCACCTATAGACATGTATAACCATAAAATTACATCTATAGAGCTTCTAAAAAGATTTCCTACAAGATATTATTAAATTTAACTAATTTTACTTACTTCTACATTTTCATATTATCTAAGTAATTACTAAAATAAATATGTATGTTCATAATATTTCATTACAATTGCCATAATTTTCACTAAAATTTTATTATATTAAGTAGGCAATGAAGTTATTCTTTTAATTCACTATTATAAATATATACATATATATATATATATATATATATATACATATAATAGATTCTTATTTAGAATTCAATATCTAGATGAGTTTTGAATAAATAATAATATGTTATTTTAATAAAAATGTAATAAATTAATCAAAAAGTGATCCATTTGAAAAAATAATATTGTAAGATAGTTAATTATCATAAATAATATTAATCTAAAAACTTTTTAATAAATATTTTTATAGATAATTATTTAATAATATAAAGATTTGACCAAATAATAAATATTTATATATTTAATTATACTAAAAATCTAAGTGAGTTATTTTTTTATTTATGAAAATTTTAATTAAGTAAGACTTAATTTGGCTAATATGCATAAAAAAATATAATTTTCAAAAATACTATTTTGGTGCACTATTAATATTGCACATATTGTAACTTAATTGATATATTATACAATTAAATGACTTCTATTTCATTATTCTACAAATTTCTTAAATATAAAATTTATAAATCTATACATATATATATATATATATAATAAAAATACTTAATAAAATTATATATTTTCTAAAAATATACATCTAAATTATTAAAATTAAAGTATTATGTGAAAGAAATAAAATAGTTTATTAAATATCAAATTTCATAGATTACTTTGAATATAAAATAAGTGGTTTAACAAAAAACACATGAATTTATATGTTTCATATAACCTATATTGAATTATTAAATTTTTAACATACTAATTGCTTGATAAAATATTTAAAATATAATAATAGATAAAAATACATACATATATAAATTATAATATTATTCAAATGAAATAATTTATTTCAATAATCTTTATAAATATTTTGATATTGAATGACTTTATTTTTAATTTATACTATTAAAATATATTACATATTTAATGAATTTATTTTAGTACATAAATACTATTTCACTTTTGGATTTTCCATAAAGTGCCAGAATACTGAATACAAGTATATTCTCTAAGTTGAGATTTCTATCCTTCATATGATTATTGGATTCTCTTTAAAGCATCTCCAATGCTAAAGAAGCTCTCAAACACCTTCAACATTTAAATCTCTAAAGACCTTTAATCTCCAAACCTCCAAATCTTGCTGCATTTTAATCACAAATATGTTACCTCTACCCAAAACTTTGTACAACTTCCAAGTAGAAATATTGGACTTTGTGAAGGCATTTGATCACATTTAATACTACTCTCTTCAAATACTATTCAAATACAAGCATAGTATTTGTTTAGGCTATGACAAAGTGCTCCTTGTGTATAATCAAGGTCGTCAAAAGGTACTAAAATGGAACAAAGATGCTCAATTATACTTGACAAAGTATATTCTATTAAGTGATGAATATTCTAATTGTTGGCAATTAAATAATATCTTTCTATAATTATTGAAAGGTTTTGTAGTCTTTCTCCATCTCAAAATACTTCTTGTAATTTATACGAATATTCTTTTAAATATGCTATACAAAGAGAAGTAGTATAATCTTCTTTCGAGCATGATCAAAGCATAATGTTGTAAGAGGATAGTCTTAGGTGTGATCAAATGCCTTCATAGAATTCAACATCTCTTTTTATGAATAATACAAAGTTTTGGATGGAAATAATATATTTGTAATTAAAATTTAGCAAAGTTTGAAGATTTAGAGATATAGGGATTGAAGGTGTTTGGAAGTGTTTATAGTATTACAGATGCTTTAGAGGCAACCCAATAATCATGTTGAAGGTACAAATTCTAATTTGGGAGGTGTACTTGTTTTAACATCATGGATGCTTCAGAAATAGCCCATAAGTCATTTAAAGAGTGAAAATAGCAATTTGAAGGGTGTATTTTGCATTCCCCTAATTTTAATGTGCAATATTATTATGTACATGTATGAATTCTATCATCATCCAAATATGTATAAAATAGTTTTATTTATTTATTTGTTTATTTTATTTTTCATAATTTTAAACTTAAACATGTTTTACGTGGGGGTTTGTATTTATTTTATACATACATACATACATACATACATACACCTGTTTCCAATTTTCTTACATACATTATGACAAGAATCTGCTAATCTCAGACATATCTTCAAATGTACCTTGAGAAGTGAGAAATGACCATCAAACCTCAAAGGGAGGGGGGGGGTTGAGGAGTACAAGTGTCTCAGGATGATGCAGAACCGTTGAACCCTCCTCAGTCTGCGATAACAATGACACTAGTAGCAGTAGTAATGAACATCACCCGTGTAAACACGGATGACACAACTGATAATTATGGTCCCCGACCACTGGGATCACTCACTCACAAACTTCTTCTCCTTCCCTTTCCTTCGAGAGAAGAAGTGAAAGTGTGTAAGTGTGTGTGTTTGTTGTGAGGGCAGGGAGGGAAGGGAGAGAGGGAGGCACGGGGGGGGGGGGTTCTAAATGCGATGGGATGGATTCCTAGATATTTTTGAACAGGTCCATGGCGGAGTCAGAAACCCTAATGAAGGAACGCATCAGAGGGAGAGAGAGAAAGAGCGGATCCTCTGTGCCCAGCCAGCCGCACCAGGAACGAACGCCCTCCAGTTCTATAAAAAAAAGCCTCCAAGTGAGAAAATATAGGGGAAAAATCGAAGAACCCGCTTGACAAAAGCTGCGCGGGCGGGGCAAATGTGGGGGGAGGAATCCAAGACAGGAGGAGGAGGAGCGCGGGTTGGGGAAGGGAAGGAGAAGGGTAGGGGAGCAGGGAGGGAGCAGCAGCAGCACTAGAAGTGGTAAGTAGATTTGCAGGGAACGGGCACGGGTTCCGAGGCGGCAAGAACCGTTGCCCCGTTCTGGCCTAGTAAAGAGGGGGGCGGCACATGACGGGGAAACAGTTCCCGCCTTCCCCCGCATTCCAATTCAACTTCCAACGTTCATCCAGTGCCTCCCCCCACCCTCCCTACCCCACGCCACTGACCACGCCCTTCTCGCGATACTTCCACGGGCACATGGCCTCGGCGTAACCCTCCCTCCCTCCCCCCTCCCACCCTATGACCGCGACGATGTAGTACGTGCCACCAATTCAAATCCACGAGAGTTTTGAAAACCTGGAGCTAGACCAATCAAGGATTTATGATCCTCTGACGAACTGGTTTTCCGTAGTCAGGAAAAAGGTGCACGGTGGTACCCATGGGATGGGTTCAAAGCAAAGCCCCCCCTCCTGCCCAGGTTTCTACATCGCTCGCTGTTGGACGGAGCCATTCAGGGGCGGATGTGGGAGCACCAGGACGAGGACCAGGAGCAGGTAGCGATAGCCCAAACAGAGCGCTGATGATGATGATGATGCGGGGACGGTGAAAAATGTGAGGTAGATCTGAGCAGCTACCATCGGAAGGATCGGGGGTAAGTTTGTTGAGCAGGAGCCTCCCTTGGAAACGCTGAAACGCCGATAGTTGCGAGTCGAGGATGATCTTGATGGTGCGTGAGTGAGTGTGAAGCGTTGGGCTGTCATCATGGACGGATTCCCTTCCGGAATGGCGGTCATGATGATGATGCAATGCTGGTAGGTTCGCAGGTTATTGTTGCTGATGGTGTTTTGCGATTCTTCTTTTCATTTCTTAGTTTCTGTTTTTGGGTGCTGAGGAACTGATTTGGCGGATGGGCGGGATTGCAGAGGGGAGGAGCTCAGTGCGAGCAGAGGTAGGTTCTTGTGATCGCGTTAGGGGAGGTTAGGGAGATCGGATTGGGAAAGGGCGGCTGAAGAAGGAAACGCTGTTGTTATGCCATTGCGAGTTTGCGTATCCTTGGTAGGTTTCTGCATTGCCCTTTCTCGTGGTCGAGAGAAGAGGGGCATGGTTGTGTCGAGGCTTCGATCCTCGTGAAGGACGTCAGTGGACTTAATAGTTTTCGATCGTTTCGTGCATCGACTCAATGAGCGGAAAGGTAATAATGAGTCTACAGGATGCGGGATTAGCTTCGATACTATTCGGTGTGGGTGCAATAGTTGGACATCGTGTGTAGGGTGGATTGTGGCGAGGTTTAGCCGCTTGAAATACGATTGTAAAGCGAAGGAAGGATAGGGCTTATTGGGAGACGTTCATTGATTCGCTGCAGCACTTGAAGCTTGCGCTGCTGTTATCTGATTTCAAGGGATTGTTTTTCTCACATTTGATGAGACTTTTCCGGCAGTGCTCTTTAGGTGGAAAGTGGAATTGCAATGTGGCTTTGAGATATAACGGGTTAAATATGAGATGCCTTTTGGTATAGCCAAAAAAACTCTTACTGACTCTTCCGTCGATTGTGTTCGCGCAGCTGCAACATCGTGACCATTGGCTGGATCTGTTTGTAGCCAAATCATTTCTGAACAGTTCTGAATCTAGAACCTTGGTGACACAGCGAGACTGCTGCTTCAAGTTCCGTTGTATTCCTTCCGGATCCCTTTTCTGTAATCGCTAAGACAAAATAGAATTACAGGCTGTTAGCGAAGGAAGTCCGCATAATGGGTTGACGGTTGATGCTCTAGATTGTAGTAGCTGCGAAGGTGATGTCAATTCTATGTTACACTGAAGACCATGGCTATGGCATTGAGCGGTATATTCTTCTCTGTACATAGTTGCGTTGAGCAAACATCGCGCTTTCAGCTTAGGACTCTGGCCGGAAAGTTCCGGTAATTTTGTTTGAACGCCGTAGTTATGGATGTGGCTAGAATGGGTTATGAGAACGGGACACTCTCTTCTATGGATGGAGCGATGCCTCATGGCATGGGATTGTCCATTAATTCTTGGTACGATGGGAGCGAGACATTTTATCTTCCTGAGAAGAGGATTCCAGACGTCGAGAGGACGAAGGAGCAGGCTTATGAACGTACTGCTCAGGAAGGCATGAAGCACACGACAGGTTCTATTGTTAACGCTGCAGTCTCTACGGCAGGAGTAAGACTGAGCGATACACGTCTGGCATCCAGAAGGGCAGAGGAATCAGGTTCAGATCACAGGCTTTTTCATCTTAGTCTGTGGTATTAGTCTACTAAATAAGCGTCCAAGCCTTCTATCGTGTTTCCACCGGGCGATCTGTAGTTAAGTATAATGCCCGTGTTGTGAGGGTCTATCTTGGCACAATCGAAAGAGGGACTGAAGAGCTTGACCTGTATGTGGTGGCCGACATAGTCTGTTGTCGGGATCATTCGTCTCTCAGATTTTGAACTAAAAGTCCCTGCGCAGTGTACCCCGCACTTTTTGATTACTGAACTATTATACATGATCCATGTGCAACATCCGAACTGTCTGGACTCTTCAGCCGTAGAATGACAAAAGACCCGGTGCTAAGTGATTGATCCTAATCCTACTCATGATGTAGTATACATTTCTATAACCTCTGCGTATTTTAGATCAGGTACCCCGAAATCGTGCTGTGATGTCCCCCCATAAAATTAACTTCTGTTGGTCGAGTGTGTCACTGATATGATCATTGTGTCAACACAAAGTCCACCCGTCTCGTTCGTAGATCAATGGTCATTCAGTGTTTCGCACCGAATCAGTTTTGGTTAATGTTTGACCTTGTTCACTTGTGAAGTCACTTTCCCTAGTCAGATTCTTATTCAGGGGTACATTAGTTGGTTGGATAGTTCGTCTGTTGGTGTTGATAGAGTACTCATTATTCAATTCTGTTTAATTTGTTATCTGTCAATGTGATGCGAACTCAGCAGCAAGGAGGCAGCAAGCGATTTTATGGTTGCAAGAGATGGTTGGAAATCTCGGTCTGTCATCCGATGCCACTGAGGAAGACCTGCAGCTTTGTCTGAGGAACGGAATCTCTCTTTGCAATCTTATTAATATGGTTCAGTCTGGCGCTGTCCCAAAGGTGGGAATACCTCCTTTTACCTGGATGCTTGTAAAGTTGGATTCAACCTTAGTCTTGTATTATATATGAAATCATCACGTTCAGTTGCTTGTCGGAAAAATGGTCTGTTCGTAACATTTTTTTCTCATTACATCTCGCTCTAAATCGAATTTCCAAGCAACAGAGTTTGAAGGCTTGGGGTTAAACCAAAATGTAGGTGTACGATAAGTGCAGGAATGACGACATTGTATAGTGTGAAACGTGTTCATTTTGTAAAGTCGCAATCTGCAGTTCGTTTATCGTCTGCTGGGAATCGGCTCGGATCTTCATAACTTTACAGGCTGACTCTTATTGATTGTCATTGGAAATGAAGTCAAGAAGTAGCTCCCCTTTTTGTTTGTTCAGCCTTGAATGTCGGCTGGCCGGTTTTCCAGAGCATGGCTTGGCCCAGGATGGAGTGAACGCTAATGCGTCAATGAAAGTAATATAGCAGTCCCTTTAAGCAGGATGGGTTCAAGAACTACATAGAGAATTTTACAGTAAGAACTTAGTAGTAAGCCTCCCTTGCTATCCAGCACCAACGCTTTTCCTTGTTAGGTGATGAAGTCAGTGGAGTTTTATGAATTACACTCTCAACATTGTACTTTATGTGACATTAGCTTATAGCCCTCAAACCCTTTCAGTTTTAGACCTCACAAGGCACATCGCATGTGTTGCATACCATTCAATATCCGTGTATCCAATTCCAGTACTGCTGTGCTTGTGCAAAATCGCAACTGCTCTAAAAATTTAGTTTTGGATCCTTTCATGTACCACCTGTTGTCTTCTATTCTTCAGCCTCTGTATGCCGCTGTATGGACAGGTAATGGAACCCTCGGTCCCCGATGGAGCGCGTTCTTCATATCAGTACTTCGAGAATGTTCGAAACTTTTTGGTAGCAGTGGAGGAAATGGGACTACCATCGTTTGAAGTATCTGACTTGGAGCAGGTCTGAAGTCTCTCGAGCTGTATGGAGCTTTAAGCATCGTTTCTCACGAAGTATCGGAATCCTCCATTGGTGAAACAAAGCGATGGTCATTAGCATCTAATATAGATTTCTTCTTATGAGGTTAAAATAAACGTAAAACATTATAAAAGAGTGTAGCCGTTTCGAAACAAGTGGAGATTTCAATTCTACTTTTTACGGTTGGAGATTGATTAACGTGTTCAATTTGTTTTCGATGCTATTCGTTGTGGCAGGGATCCATGTCTACTAGCGCATCTGCAAAGCTGGTGGACTGCATACTGGCACTGAAATCCTACTATGACTGGAAGCAGGGCGGTTCCTTGGGTTTCTGGAGATTGAATTCTCCAAATCATTCAACAGAAAGTACACAATTCAGCCGGTCCAAGGGTATGAATAGTAGTTTCAACTCTCGGCAAAAGTGGTCCAATCCTGATCAAGGTTCCCTCGATAATGCTTCGTCGGCAAATCTGTCCAATCAACCCGCAAGTTTCGAACCTGCTAACTCCATTTCAGGTCATGAAGTCTTGTCCAACGGCCCATCTATGAAGTATAAAGGGTCAGCTAAAAATGGTGACATTGAGGACAACTCCGCAGGTATTGAAGCGCTGGTTCAGTTCTTTCAGTTCTTTTAGCACAGCGTATGTCTGGATGAATGACTTGTATTTTGATGTTCTTGAGTCATGCTACGATATGCCAGTTTTTCCTGCGTTCACACTTTGTCATCCAACTTGCAGTGTCCAAATCTACCTGGTTACAACACCTTGGAGACAAGTGTCACGAGGTTCTTCAAGTCAATGCTAAGAGTATGCAGGGGGTTTCGGATTCTCGACCATTTGCCACAGATGGCTATGGTGGACCGACTGCAGCATTAGATGTAAGTATTATTTATGCCAGTCCTAGTCATTTGATAACTGTAACATGGTGCGACTCAACTCAGAATTTCTACGTGTCGTCACATTTTGCACATTGCAGATCCGTACATTTAGTTGTGAATTAACTTTAATAATTTCCGCAAGCTTGATTGCTTGGGGATGGGACGTAAGACGGGTTCATAAGGCGTCATTCTAAGTAGGAAAGTTTTATTTTGTACTATTTTATTTCTTTTCTCAATCCTTTTGGTGTGGCGAATGTGTAGTTGTTGAGCTCCGCTCGTACGTATAGTTTCTTCTTTAGATTGAGTTAATTTCTCAGATGTTTTTTTCTACTTGTTCACTGCAAGTGTGTATTTGTGGCATACAGAACGCTCCATCCCAGTCACTTCTCAGTCTGATTAATGCCATCTTGCACGACAAAAACGTTGAAGAAGTGCCTATGGTGAAAACCTACTTCACGTTCAGTTTCTCACTGGATTTTTTGATATAAGTTAGAATCTCGGCAGAACTGCACGTTGGCTTCATGGGCTTACTCTTCATATACGCTAGCCTGTCCTGGTTCTTATCGTGCAACTGCAGGTTGTGGAGTTTATGTTGCGGAAGGTAATGGAGGAATTTGAGCGTCATCTTCTTACTCAAAGGAAACAGGTCACAAAGGTGCGAACTTCTGTGAAGGTCTTATTTTGTAGATGTTGGCTTTCTGTCATGTCATTGACCTGTTATTACGTATTACTCCTACTCCAGGCAGTTCTGCAATATTTTTAATGTCCCTTTTTTTTGCAGATGAGGACTTCCTTGAAAGAGATATTGGCTCGAGAAGCCAAGCTTTCTTCCCAAAATTCTGTTCTTGCTACACTTACAGCGGGGACCCAAGAGGAGATAAACGTAAGTGGCGATTCATTGTCTCTCTCCCTCACTCTCTCGGTCTGGTTCCTTACTTCTTATTTCGAGTTTTGTAAGGCGTGTATTGTGTGGAAGCAGCAATCAGAATTTTATCAGGTTAATTTAGGTGCAAGTTGTGTAGTGTCTTAATCCTGCTGGTATCCCAAATCTTTTCCGGGTTTTTTGTTCTTGTAATTCGATGCATGATGTCTAATTCTTGGTCGTCGTGGGATGGCAGCTATACTCTGGATTGCTGCACAAAATGGAGGTCAGCACCTTTTTTTTTCGTTTTTTGAATTTTCGTTTCATTTGTTCTAGATAAGTGCCTCCTTGTATCCGAACAGATTGCATGTGTACAAATGCGGTTCATCCTTCATAATGTGAAGATTATCTTATTCAGAGCTCTAGAAATAAGCAGGTGTTGGTTTCATATGTACAGGCGGAGATGAAGCAAATGGCAGAGGAAATGAAAACAAAGGATGAGGAAGTGAACAGATTGCTGCAAGAGAACAAGGAGTACCAGTCAACCGTGAAAGTGCTGAAGAATGAGTTGGATCTCAATAGGCGCTCTGACAAGGAGATGCTGTTGCGGCTTGAAACTCAGAAGAAAGAAATCGAGCACGAGTATCAGGAAACGATCCACTCTCTTGAGTCTGAACTTCAAAATTCTTACGAGAAGTTGAAGAACTTAGAAGCCAATGCAGAAAGGGAAATGAGTAATCTGAAACTGAAGGATACTCAGTATCAAAATTTCCTCTCAAGTCAGCTCCTTGAATACAAGGTACACAATGGGTCTGTTAGCTTCTATCCCAAGAACTGCAAATACACTAAATGTTTTGAGCTTTCGCTTCTGCTCTTTTCTGAGGGCAAGATACAAAGTCACATTATTGACCGCTCATTAAACAATTGATTGTCTGCAGGATCTCAGGTTGTCCCAACTCGACACGAGGAACGAGTTTTTGAGAATGCAGACAGAGTGGAATGATCAGTTCAGTATGCTTGGTGAGTGGCAATATACCTTTCCAATTTATGTAGATGTCCTTGTTTGCTTTTGATTGACCTCTTTTTGCTTACATGAATCCTTCTCCCTTGCTTGTGCAGAAGAACAGCTTCAGAGTATGGCTCGAGCAGCATCTGGATACCACAAGGTGCTTGCTGAGAATCGAATACTGTACAATGAAGTGCAAGATTTGAAAGGTTCATTTCTAACCAAGGCTCTATAGTGGTTAATTTTCCCGCCTAACTTGAGTACGATTGTCTATTTGAAAGACATTGGTAGACTTCCTTTTACTCATTTAGAACGCTTTTGCGCGTGTGTGTTTTCGTATTTTTTGATAGTGTGGAAGCGCGGTGATGACAGATCTGTACTTTTCAATCTTTTTCAAATTTTTATGGGAAAGAGTTAACCTCTTTGACCTGAAGTAAAGCTTGGCCTCTTATCTGTTGAGTACTGTGTAAGAGGATAAATTTGTTTAGCTGACATCAAGCTTTCCCCTTCTCCTGCTGCAAAGATTCCGATGATGGGTCCTATCCGTTGTAACCTTGTGTCTGCTTCCCTTGTGTCTATGGTCAGGTAATATCCGGGTTTATTGTAGAGTTAGACCTTTTCTCACTGAGGAATTTGGGAGACAAACAACAATTGATTATATTGGCGAAAATGGGGAGTTGATGTTAGTGAACCCCCTCAAGCCTGGTGCAAAAGATTCACGGAAGTCATTTTCATTCAACAAGTGTTTTGCCCCTAATGCTTCACAAGGTCTGATATGTTTCCAGTTGCTTTGAGATTATCATTTTTTGCGACCTATCCAGTCCTTTCATTTATTTTGCAGTTTTCTTTCTGTTTTGGTCAATAGACTTGGTCACTCAGTGTATACGACTTACAATGAACTCCGTTGGAAGCATGCTTTGTTTTCATTTGTCTGGAATGTGTTGAATCGATTGCTATCTCATGTCTCTTTGAGATTGTAATGCGATTTTCATGACGTATGTGCTCTCAAGAAGATGAACAATTTGCTATTGTACTCTGATTAAGCCTGTGTGATTTTGTTTCTTCAGAGGAGGTTTTTCTGGACACGCAGCCGTTAATTCGGTCTGTCTTAGATGGATTCAATGTTTGCATATTCGCTTATGGGCAAACAGGATCCGGGAAGACTTTTACAATGGTAAGTTCTGGTTGTCATCTTGCGTAGTAGACATTTTTTTGTCCGCATCCTACCTCCTAGACATTTTTGCAGTGTCTGGGTCAATAAGTTCATATTGGGCGGCGAAGTACAAACAACGTCATTCTGTGCAATTCGTGCCTCACTGCAATATCGAGATTTTTGTTGAGGGTTCTATTTCGATCAAAATTTTGCATGTCCTTCGTCTTCCTTATGAATGTTTGCACGTATTTTTTTCTTTGTCTTAATCATTAGCCTTCGGAATATCTCACTTTAAACAGTCTGTCTTAAGAATCTCTTTTTATTTATGTGGTATGTGATGCGTTCTTTGAAAACAGAGTGGTCCAAACAACATGACTCCCGTGGATTGGGGAGTGAATTACAGAGCACTTCATGACTTGTTTCATACAACTCAAAGTAGACACGACGTTTTCCGCTATGAGATTTCGGTGCAGATGCTCGAAATCTACAATGAGCAAGTTCGGGATCTTCTTGCAGCTGACGGAGTTCAGAAGAAATATCCTTTCAATATTCGATCTTTTTTGTAGGCTTGGATGTGTGAAAAATTGGACACCCATGTCCATGCGTTTCGCTGTTACTGTTCTGCTATACACAGTGTTACTTTCCATTTTCTGCATGCATTTATACTAACAAACGCACGTACATGTACCTGTGAAACCGGGATGTTTCTACCTTAATTCTAGCACGCTCGAGATTCGAAACAACTCCCAGTTGAATGGTCTAAATGTTCCCGACGCCAGTAGGATGTCAGTTAGGTCTACAGAAGATGTATTGGACCTTATGAAAGTTGGCCAGAAGAACAGAGCTGTTGGTGCTACAGCTCTTAACGAACGTAGTAGTAGATCTCACAGGTATCATTTCTTGTCCTGCCTTCTTGATTTCTTTCGTACATTTGAGCCATTTAAGTTAATATATTGTCTTCTTCATTGACGTTATATTTTCCGTTATTTGCTTCCCGTGACTTGGTACACCACAGATCATTTTTTAAAATTTTTTATCAGTACTGTTTTCTGGAAACCTTGGTGAAAGCTTCAGTTCAACTGTAGAATTCACGGAGTGATATTAAGACTTGATTTTTTGTTGGGTAGTGTGCTGACAGTGCACGTTCAAGGGACTGATCTGGAATCTGGAGCTATTTTAAGGGGATCTCTTCACCTGGTGGATCTCGCTGGAAGTGAACGAGTTGACCGGTCTGAAGCCACGGGTGATAGATTGAAAGAAGCTCAACACATTAATAAATCTCTTTCAGCCCTTGGTGATGTCATAGCTGCATTGGCACAAAAGAATGTGCATGTACCTTACAGAAATAGCAAGCTTACACAGTTGCTACAGGATTCTCTAGGTATTTGAAGCCGCTAATATTTTTAATTTGTCTATGTGTGGCGACCTTGCATTGTTGTCCATATTTCCAGATGAGAGCGCCTTGTATGGTTGATTACGTTATGTTGTTGATACATTGCCTTCCAAATATTCATAAGAAAATCGTTGGCCCGCTCATCTTATGCAGGCGGTCAGGCAAAGACTTTGATGTTTGTACACATAAGTCCCGATGTGGATTCCTTTGGAGAGACTGTCAGTACACTGAAGTTTGCCGAAAGGGTATCGACAGTGGAGCTGGGAGCTGCACGTAGTAACAAGGAGAGTGGAGAGATTCAAAATCTCAAAGAGCAGGTAAATTTAGCACTTCCGAAATACTATCTCTCCATCCACTACTGTTTCGTTTGTTTGAAGCCTAGCGTCACATGGCTGTATCATGGCCCTAGTGTCACATGTCCGTGTACAAATCTTGTTCATTTCATTCATACTTGATATTTGGTCGATGTATCCGAACGCTTGTTCACTCCCACAAAACACCCTATCTTAAAATCGCTGTTATAAGTCCTCTGCTCTGGCAGGTTGGCACCATCAAGTTTGAGTACAAGTGCCATGTAATTCAGGTTTTACGAGTCAACTGCTGTTTTTTCATATTTTCTAAGTTTTCTAAGCTTTTCGTTTTTTCCTTTTTTTAAAGGTTGCTCTTCTTAAAGAGATCGCTGCTAAGAAAGATGCTGAACTCTCAAGTCTTCAAACATTCAAAGAACGATATGAGAGAGGCGAGACAGGGAACGGGGTGGAGAAGTTTAAGTCCAGGACAACAAAACCATCTGCACGTGTTCGTGAACGGACTGATGTCGTTGGTCAAAAGGTTCGGACCTTGCAATACGAAGCTGGGAGTGGCGCTGCTGAGGTACGTTGCACTAATTTAGGATGTTTGTCACAGTCTTGGAATGTAAAGAGAACCACAGGACTGGAGGAGCTCGGGTACAGCTTTGTGTCTTACATTCCTTCCTGGAAAACAACCTAATTAACTTAGATGATAGTTTTCGAACAATTGAGTAATGTAAAATTGTAGATCTCGATGCCTTTTTCTTTTTGATGAGATCAAAAATAATCTTAGGGAGATGAATGTTCACTATTTAATTTATTGATTTATTTTTAATTTTTTACCTTTACCCGTGTTGAAATATTCCTTCGATTTATGTCTTTCTAGACCCGGCTCAATACGCGCAAGCTACCCAGTCAACCGAAATCTCCTATTCGGGCTGGTTTAAGCATAAACCATGAATCAGAAGATTTTGCGGAGCAATTGGTGTCCTCTTCAGCATGCTCTCCAACGAATTCTCCTACGGAGCAAATGGGTGTGTTTGATGTCATGGATGAAGGAGTGAACAATGTAAATGAGAAACTTAGATTCTTGAAGAGTCATCAGAATGGGTCTGTCAGTGGTGTTGCGAATTGGACCTCTCAGCCGCAAAATACTATGGAGACTGAAAATGGGCAGTTGAAAATCAAGGATGTGAGCAAGCAGCAAGAACCCGTTATTTCGAACGATGCTGAATTAAATGCACTTGACATGAAAGAGCCTCAAGAACGGTCTTTACATGGTGCAGAAGAGAGTGGAAATTTTACACAAGAATTGGAAAAACAACGGACTTACGCGAATGGTGGTTCCTTGTATGAAGGGAACGGAGACTTTGAAGCCATACGTTCAACAGGCTCCAGTCAGCGCTCTTTGATGGGTATACTTAAGCATAATGTTGTCTTTCATGTTGCTTCAAGTTGGTGGAGATCGTTGTCTCGAATGGTAACTGTGAGATATTATTACCAGTGACAATCAAAGAACATCACGAAGTTCTGCGATAATGGGTAAGACTAACCTGTTTGAGTTGAATGATGTAGGTCTGGAAGAACATTTTGAAAGTGAAGGAATATTCGACCTTCGGGATGGGTACGATGATAGTGCAAGCTTGTTCTCAGAAGGTGGACTATCTGTTGAAGCTGACCTATCCACCCAGCTTGATCAGAATCGGAAGCCCCAGTCAAATGTCACCCATGCTCGCAACGAAAGGAAGTAAGTACTGCCTACAGTAGCCACTCGACCGTTTTGTTATTTGGGCTACGTTTTTGCGCGTTTGATGCACTTTTTGGTTGATTTCGGCTGTCGTTGATGTTATCTGAAGCTAATTTTTGCATCTTGAAAATATATGTTTTTTTCGCTGCAGAGCACTACTACAGACTCAACTTCCCCGGCCTCCGATAAGTAGCGCACGTAAGAACCCGTCCATGATGGATCGCAAGTCTGTTGCAGCACCTTTACAAACACGACTCCGCAGATACACAAATGTAGGGGTCTCATCTGACAAACTTTCATCCAAGCGGAATGGATCTCTTGGGCAAGTTGCTAACCCGGATTTTGAATCAAGTGGTATGTCTTCTCTCAACCATTTTGTAGAGTCCATTGCTGGTTTGTGAATGTGTAGTCTGTGGTTACTTAAGTTTAACCTTTCCAATACAGTGCATATCTACACTAACATCGTGATTTGGCAAACGTAGCGCTGGATTTTCTTTCCCTTCCTATTGCTATATATCATCATCTTCAGTCGTCGTATGAGCGCCTTTGTTGTCTTGTAATACCAGGCAGCAGAAGGGTGGCAATTGGTGTCGGCTCCTCAACGTCCTGGAGATAGAGGGTAATTTCCTTGTATGGCATGCATTGTCTTTGAGCAGCATGTGTCATTGGAATTCGTCAGTTCTTTTCTGTTGGTGGTCCATAACGGACTTCATTATCTGCTTATTCACAGCTAGAAGAGTAAGCTTGTTTCTTGCACCCACATCATTGTGGACTTCGATTACTCTCGACTTTTAAGAGAATTTAACTAGTTTCGAGTCCCTTGCATAGTTTGAGGAACTTAGCCTTGAACTATGGATGGCAATGCTAGTACTTTATGGAGAAGTAAAAATGTGAAGTCAAGGAACTGGGTTGGTTTATTTCTTTGAGGTTTTTGTGGACCTTTTTAATAAAAATTGAAATACATATTTGAGTCCAACCAAATATGCCCGTAATGGTTAATAGCTTCAGATTTGCATCATCGTGTCTATTCACAGCAATTGAATATACAACTTGCATTATGTCAGTAGACCACCAGTAAAGATGTGCAATTCATAATCTTGAGCTGACGATGAGCATTTATGATGCAGCCTTTAATTCTTCCTTATCGGGAAACACTCTTAGTGGAAGGAGTTCCAAGCGATGGATCCGACAGCTAGGGTTGAACCCAACGCTTGGGAGTTCCTTGGGTGAAGCGTCACTACAAGGGCATGGGATATCCTGTAACATAACCAGAGATCATATTCATATGCCTGTAGATATCAGTATGGACCAATGATTGGAATATCATTCTATTTACCGTGTAATACCGGTAAATGGCTTACAATTGTACAAGCCATTTTTTCTTGATATGCTAGGAAGTGTCATTTCTGCGATCGGAAGCGGGATCATGGCCGTCGCTGATAATTGTTTCCTAATTATATTGATAGTTTTATCAAAGACCCACTTTGATTATGTTCTTCTCGACACAATTTCTTCTATACCCTTCGGATGTCTTATAGTCAGTTTGTTTCAATTCAAGGCTCTTAGAAGAGCAGCTGTGGGGTGGATTACCTCACATTATAACACTTTTCATTCTCATTGCTTTAAGGTGTCTCAATTGAGACTTGGTGATGAATAGTGCAAGGTACAGGAGGATGCTCTACGGCAGAGAAGTATCACGCACAGAGCGCGTCTGTTTCATTTAAGTGAGTAACATGCATGTGATAGACCGTACAGAAGAATGTTGATGAAGTGACAAGTTTATTGATTCATGCATTACACTGGTATATCAGTGTAACGAAGCATTTGTTTTGGAGCATTTGGTACATTTTTATGCAAATTAACTTCGTAAATACAATGATTTAGTTTGTATATGTGTTGATGCAGCTTGTCATCTTAGATTTTGTTTTTAATTTAAACTTTTTTTCTCTTAAAATTCAGCACAAAAGAAATAATAATTATATGTGTTGTAATATATGAGAGATGTCTAAGTGCTTTTTTTAAAGTTTTGAGGTATTGTCTCCTGCCAGTTTGTACATCTTTGATGGACACAAGTACCCACTTGGCATGTATCAGCTATAATGTTATGTCTCAAATGATCTCGTTGTGGCTTGCTGGTGGACCCAAGTACGAGCACATTTTTAAGTGCAGGAATACTGTTTGTTGTCTCTGAAAAATGTGTTGGACTGTCTAAATGGTGTCCAAACTGATGCTGTTAAAAAGTTTGGGTGTGGAAGAAAATAGAAAAATTACGTTCAATTCAAAGAATTATTATTCAGGATGGTACTGAACAAACTCATTGTTCCTTACAGCTTCTACAGCTGCAGAAAAAGTTGGTAACACAACCCATTTGGCGGTTCTCAAATATACTCAATACAAACTGCTGATTCAGTCTTCATGACTTATATTTTCGAGAGTTGACACAAATCATATCTTTTTTAAAGATCTTTATTTAGTTTTTGATATTGCAAAAATTGAATCAATCTAAGTAATTTATTTGGCAAATTTGCTAATAACAGCTCTTCATATAAATTTGCATGTTATTTCTTTTTAATTTTACAAAAAAGTTCTATAAATTGTTCTTTACAATTGCTTCTTTTTGATTTATTTTGTATTATTGTTAATGGTTGGTTGTTAGTTTTAAAAAATTCTATCAATAAAAAAATTCTATCAAAGAATTTATATAATCAAATAAATAAACAAAAGTCTCATTTTTGCCTCTACATATACTATCTAACTAAGGAGTTATGTAGCAATGCCTTATAAGTTATATGACATGTGTCCAACTTGTGAGACACATATTTAACTTGTAAAGCAAATTTCTAATATATACACCTTGTGGCCAATATATACAATATTATAATACCAAATGCATTATATCTTCTTTTTGTTTGAAGAAGAATATATTATTCTTGAGAATCTTTATTTCTATTACATTGTGTTAAAAGTTGTGATAATTATAATGTTTTGATCAATAACTTAGCAAATGATAGCTCTTAAGTTGAATCTATTGGTTATTGATTTTTTCTTTTTTTAGTTCCACAAATAAAAACAAACAACAATGCAAGATAAAACATGGAATGTAAACTTTATAAAAACTTATTTCTTTTATAGTAAATAATTGTTTGATTCTTCATTTTGATTTTGATAGGTATTATTAATGAAAAGGTTTGATCTTCTCTATTATATTTGAAGATTTTTTGATGGCTCTCATGTATATTTATTAATCTTGTATTGGTACAAATATACAAGATATTCCAACTTATTTTAGGACTACCTTGAGTTTAAAACTCCTTCAACTTCAAATTCTTGATTTTAATTCAATTCTACTAAAAAAAATAGAATTTGTCTTTTTTCTTGGTATATCCATTACTTGTATGGGACAAGAAGAAAAAAATATAATATAGAATAGATCTTCATACACTCCAATAGGTATAATTGATATACAACTAGATTGATTTCTTTAAAACAATAAATGATTCAAGTTTATAGTAATTTAACTTGTCAGAAGAAAAATTAGTCTTAATATTACAATGATGTAACTATATCTTCTTGCTTACGTGGAATTGAAGTTATTCCTTATGATATATATTTATATTGATTTTTTGTCATTCTTAAGCTTTGTTTAATTATGCATTTATTGTTGCATGTAGCTTTGTTAAATGATTTGTCAAATCTTGTGCACTACAATTATCAACTTTTGATAAGTTAAAAGTATTAAGTTGTGAATGATAACTATAGTTAGCAAAAAAAGGTATTATTTTGAATAAAAGAATGTAACATGTTATTATAGGCAAGCTCTACTAATGACAAAAGACTTATTCAATCATCTAGATGGTAGTTGATAATACATTTCAAATATTGCTCCAATACTTGATGTAATAGTTCTGTTTATCTATCAATTTGAATATAGAAAGCTACATATAGTTTTATCTCTATCTTCAATACTTTGAAAAAGGTTCTCCAAAATCTAAATAAAAAATAAATTCCTTTATTTATTATAATATCCTTTAAAATTTCTTAATAAAAATAAATATTATTAAAAAAAATTACTTTTTTTCCCACATATGATAGATTTTTATCTGATATAAAATTTCCTATCTTAGTGAAAAGATCTACTATTACAAATATAGAGTCATAAGAATTTGAAGATGGAAGATCCATAATAAAATCTATAGATATAAAATTTCATAGTTATTTTAATATTAAAAATAGTTGAATAAGTATATAAAGTTGATATTAAGAAATTTTTAATCTTAAACAAATATCACATGATTTTATAAAGTCTTTAACTTATTTTATTATTTAAAGCCACAAAAAATCTCTTAAGATTAATTTTAAGGTCTTATTATATCTAAAATATCGTACAATTAGAAAGTTCTAATGAGCCTAAATAGCAATATATTATGCTTCATTTTTTAGAATATATAAGTATTTATCAAAATAGAGTAGATTTTTTTAAATTCAAACTTAAGAATATCATAAGATTTAAATAGATTATGCTTAATGTCATCAATAAGAGCATTATAGAACATATTTGATTGAACTTACTTAAGAGAAGTTGAATCAATAGCTAATGTTGATTTCATTACTTAAAGATAAAATTATTTTAGCTTCAAAAGAATTATTTGTTGTTGATTAAAAGCTAGATTTTCTTCCTTTGATGCAAGATAAGAATGTCTAAAAAAGGTGTTCAATAATCTTTATTGTTTTTTTTTATTGATAGGTGATTTTAAAGTCAAATCTTGATAAATATATGCTCCAATAAGCTTGATAATAATTTAAAACACAAACTAACATAAAATACTTGTGATTCTTATGATTTATATATATAATGATCAGATTAAAAGTGCCTTCTAAATAATAGTACTATTCTTAAAATGAATCCACAATTGCAAGAAGTTTTTTATTTTTCATCTTGTAGTTAATCTTGGATGTTGAATTTTTTTTAAAATCAAAAGCAATTGAATGAAGTTTATCATTTTTTTCCATTTGTAATAATATTAAACTTAAAAAAAAGTCTATTGCAGCTATTTTTACTAAAAAATGCTTAGAAAAATTTCACACAATATAAGATTAGTACAAAAATAAAAGCTATTTTTAAAGCTTCAAATAACGCTTGAGCTTTTTTATTCTACTTAAGTTTTTTTTTAGAAGTCAAATGTGTTAATAAGGTTGCAATTTGAAAATTATTTTTGATAAAGATCCAATAGTAATTACAAATTATAAATAATATTTTATTTTATTTTATTTTATTTTAAAATTAAATATTTATATTTATAATAGTTTAAATTTTCTTAGCATCTATTATAAGGCCATCATTTGAAATAATGTATTCTAAAAAATTAACTTAAATAGTATAAAATAAAAACTTCTTCACATTAGCTTATAATCTTACATCTCTAAGATTTTATAATACACAACAAAATGAAGTTTGTACCATTTTGTATTCTTAGAATAGATTAATTTTTTTGTCTAGATAATAGATAAAAAAATCATCTAAAAACTCTCAAAAAATATCATTTATTAGATGTTGAAAAATAATTGGTACATCTTTGAGTTTAAAAGATATGACATTATATTCAAAATATAATCTTTTATTCATATCTTTTTTTTTATAGGTACCTAATCATATGCTTATTCAATTTTGATTTCTCTTTGCAAGTCCTAACTCTAATCAATGAGATTCAACAAGCTGTAACTCCTAATTCAACCATTTAGTGGATGCAAAATTTTGCATACAAATATCATTCTAAGTCTTCTACATGTTCAAAAAAATTTAATCCAATCTAACTTACCAATTGTGAAAAGACGTCCAAAAAATCACACTAATGTTACTTAACTGCCAACTTGAAAGTTGACGCAGATATTCTACTAGTAATTTCTCTTTTTTTAATTATTAACTTCAATTTAAAATTGGTGTATAGCTTGATCTTTAAGTCCTCTAAGATTATACCAAATTTCACCTTGTTCTAATGAGAAGATCTTTAGATATTATAAAAATCCTACCTAACCTCAAACCACAAACTTTTGATATCCTTTTGTACTAAAAACCAAGTATCATTCAAAAATATTGTTAGATTAATATAAAATTTTACATATACTTAATACATCCAATTAACTAAGGAATTTTAAATTTTTAATTATAGATGTGATATTTATTGTATGCACTAGCTAAGAGTCTTAGTCCTAATTATATTGCATAAATTCAAAGCCACCAATACAAACCTTGACTTTGAATAACAATTGCAAGGTTATTCCAAATGTTATAAAAATAAATCTTATGCTTTTGAAATGAACTTGAAGCTAGCTCTCTAATTGCAGTTGTTGATCTCCAAATGCCTCCATACTTTGTCCTAGGTAGTCATTTTAGTAGCTAGAAATTTGATTTTAATCCTGTCCCACAAATGGTCGATCCTTGAGTATCAATTTAGCCTATCTTAGGAATTTTTTAGTCTAATCCTACCTTCAACTTATTCTTAGTATCAACCATAATAATTATTTATTTCTTTTATCCTATATATACTAATTTATGGCTTTTTTAAGGGAATAAAAGATTTTTTATAATCTAAAAGGTAAATTTATCAATCAATCTTTAATATATCAGCTATTAAGATAAGAAAATAAACTAAGAGGCTTTTATGAAAGTCATATTTAAATCTCTTGAATTATTATTAAACCAAGATAATTAGACATTAATTAAGATTTTATTTTTGATTATATTTTCACCATACAATTTTTTTACAATACTACAACTACTTCTTTTGAACCTACATATCTTTCAATATGCACCAAAACAACCATATGTCATAATCGATGTTATATTATCTCTTTATTTTCTATATCAAATCCTTTATTACTATTTTTCTTATCTATTTTAATACAATTATCTTCTTTAAAAATATTAATATCTTTTCCATGATCTTCTATATTGATTTCTCTATCTTGTCTTTTGAAAATCTTTACTTACTTCTTAGCAAAAAATATCTTCAATCTTATACTATCTAACTCCTTCAATAAATATGTGGCATTATCATGAATATGTGGCATTATCATGAATTATTACCACTATATACGATTGAAACCAACATTTTGAAAACTTCCACAAAGTATTATGCTGATTATTCAAAATGCTATCATAAACAAGTATCCAATCACCTTCTTCAATTGCTCTAGGCCTTAGTTGATTTTTTTTTATAAAACCAAGCCTTATTTCTTAGCCTAGCCTTTTGTAATCTTCTCAATGTTAGCTCCACAACTTCTGATCTTTATTCAAGTTATTGAATTTTAATAGCTAGTAACTCTTCTCTTGTCAAGGTACTTTACTCCAAGTTGATATATTTTCTTCAATTCGCATAATAGATTTTTGACCTATCATGAATTCTATTGGCATATATCCTATCATTGTTTGATTAATACATAATGTATAAAATAGAAGTTGAGGCCATTCTTTCATTCTTCTATTGCAAGCTTTAATCAATGCTTTTATAATTGGTGGATGTCCACATTCAATCTTTGTATTTTCCTCTAGATTATAAATAATAATCAATGATAATTTAATTTTGCATCTCTTAAAGAATTTACAAGCTTTATGTGCACCCAATGCTTTATAATTTGTAGTAATCTTTTAACACATTTATAGCAACAAATAACATCATCAAGCAAAAACTTACAAATTCTCTTTATAGTCTTTGTTTTTAGTGCCTTGCTTTTTATTAGGTTTGATAAATCTTCACAAGCAAAAAAACATGAATTCATTGTAAAGATCTATCTAACCATTTATCTCCAAATCATGGTCAATCAAAGCAACAACCAGCTCATTTATATATCTAACCTTCATCAATGCCTCTATAGTTACTGTAACTCAATACTTTTAAGTATAATGACTTGAAATCTCTTTATCTTTGTTTTATACTCTTTGATTATAATTCCCTTCATTTTCTGATTGTTTGCAATAATTACCAAATTTATCTTTTTTATCTTTATATACACATGCATCAATAACATGATTCAATCCAGCTTCTTCTATTAATTTTTTCTTTTGTTTAATATTATCAATAATAAAATCATGGAATTCTTTCCTGATAATTCTCAAAATCTCCTTCAATGTAAAGTCAACCTTAGTATTAAGCACACTTTCTTCAAGCATCTCTTTTAAATCTATTATTGCTTCAGTATTAAAGAGTAGTTTGTATGTTGATGACTTATCTTTGTTTCTTATGTCTTTTGATTTTTCCTTTAATGTTGCCAAAACATCCTTCATCAATAATTCTTATGATGCCATGTCATGAGCCTTGTCTCTTTGAGTTTGTCTCTTGGAAGTACTTCCTTGCCTTATATTTTTTAAAATTTTATATCATCTTTTTTCTATTAAAGCTTCATGTTGGTTTTTAGCAATATAGGCATGTGCTGACAAAGTTTCTATAGAATCTTCTTAACTTATAGCTCTACAATTTATAGTAGCACTTCTAAACAATGCTTCTTGTAGCATCTTCATTTTTTGCATTGTAGAAATAGCAAAAGGCCAAAATCCATTTATTATAATATTTCTAGAATAATCTTGTTTGCCATCATTATCCATCTTAGTATCATAACTTACAGCTTCTATTGCTGCAATTCCATATGCAACCAAATAATCATTAATCAATGATTTCATACTTCTTTTACAAAAGTTGGTTTAGAAAAGATTACTAGTATTTTTGAATGCTATCTTTATATGTTTTCAAAAATAATACCTTATTGTATTATTTCATTGAATTCACCACAATCTATTTGAGAATAAAAATCATCATTATACCAAATATATCTATATATGTACTTTTGCTTCAAAATAGCCTTTGAATTTATTATAGAAATCTTTTCCTCAAGCCTTATAAATTTGATTTGAAGATCTTGCATCCCATGTATAATCTCTTCAAGTTCTATGCTTTTTTTTCTTTGATATAGTCTTTGGAAGTTGGACAATAGGTATTATTAATTGTGAAGTAGGTACTTGAGTTTTAGGCACTTATCCAATTTTTTGAATTCCAACCCTATTATTTCTCTTTTTTTTCTTTGAAAGTAATTCCATAGCATCTCTAACTTCTTTTTATTTTATTGTCAACCCTTCATCTTCTTTCTAATCTTCAAAAAGAATTTTTAACTTTTCTTACTATTTTCTATCAACAATTCAAAGAAACAATTTAATCTTATTTGGCTCTAAAGTTTATTTTTCTACCTTTGATAATTAAAAATATTATCTCTTAAATTTCTTCAAAAACATCATAGCTTATAAATTCTTATTAGGCCATTCAATCCATTCGAAAAATGATTTTTTGGTAACTCAATCAATATCCTTCAAAAAATATTTTTCTTTTAATATATATGAAAATGTCTCCTATCAATATCCAAAATATTTCATAATTGAATTAACATATTTTTTTTATCTCCAATATTATAGCAAGTTCATATTGCTCAATTATCCTCTTTTCGAAAACTTAATTCGATTCTATTTTTTATATATAACATCTCAAATATTTTGAAATATCTCTTCTATCAAATTGGTTACTTTTGTTAATCATTGCTTGAAATACTTTGATTGCCAAAGCCTCTTTGTGATCATTAATTTGTTGCTATTGCTTAAATAATGTAAATTCTTGAAACATATTTGTAGTATTTGGATCAATGTATGTACCTTTTCTACTAATAGAAAATCCATTTAAAGCTCCACTTAAAGATCTATTCGAAGCTCCACTCAAAGCTTTATAAAAAGTTCCAAATTCAACCTTCTTACCTTCTTTGGCCATCAATTTCAAATAATCATAAATACAATCCAATACCTCCCATGTCAAACTTTTACATCAAGTTCACCACTTATATCATATTGTGTATTGTCTTATTTGAGAATATCATTTTAGTGGCTAGAAGTCTTACTTTGATCTTATTCCACAAATAATCAATCCTTGAATATCAATTCAGCCTATTCTAAGGATTTTTTAGTCTGATCCTATCCTCAACTTAATTCTAGTATCAACCATATTAATTATTTATCTATTTTATCTTATTTTTATCAATTTATAATCTTTTTAATGTAGTAAGAGAATTTCTAAAACCTAGAAGGTAAAATTATTAACCAACTTTTAATCTACTAGCTTTTAAGATAAGAAAATAAACTAAGAGGCTTTTATAAAAGCCATATTTAAATATCTTGAATTATTATTGAACTAAGATAATTACATATTAATTAGATTTTTATTTTTGATTATATTTTCACCATATAGTCATATTACAATACAACAACATGAAAATATTGTCCTAAGATACATTCTAAAGACTATTGGTAGGATCTCTCAAATCCAAATAATTATTTAAAGAATATTTTAAAAAAGCTAAATACTGCAATCATAGAATTAGAAAAAAATCAAATGCAATACATTCCATCCATAATATGATAGAAGATTAAAATTTTAAGAAACATCAATTAACTAATATATTTATAAATGGAAGATCTGACATTTATGTCATGGCAAATCATATTTGTAAGTTCTTTGGAAGTTTTTGGTTTAAAGTAGCTTTATTCATACTCCACATAACAAATGATACTTGTAATAAGCATTTTCAAGAAGACGATGTCATAATACATGTATTCTTGTTTGAAAATGCACTAGATGCCTAGCTATGGAAGGTAAGTAGAAATGCATGAACAATCCTATCAAGTGTAATAGAATCTCAAATAATCTTAAGTAGACTTTAATAATCTTGATCAAATTTTGACCAATAAAAAATAATTTAAAAAAAATTTATAAAAGAAACTCAAAGAAGTTCCAAACTAATTCCAAAGAAAAATAATAAGAAATCTTAAAGAAATATAAAAATGAACCTTTAAATAATGACAATAATCTTATAAAAATATTAGAAATAGAAACCTTTAAAAAAAATAAAGAATCCTAAAGAAATAATAAAAATAAAAATCCTAATATAATCCTAATTTAAATCTTAATTGAATCTTAACCAAATATTAGGTCAAATCTTAGGTTAAATTATAATTGAAACCTTAATAAAATCCTAAATCTTAGACAAATCCTAGATTAGTTCTAAATCAAATCCTAAGCAAAATTTAGGCCAAATCTGAAATCAACCCTAATCAGACCTTGAATTACAAAATTTAGACTTAAAGAGAGATTTCGAAGTCAATAAAAAAAATTAAAAAAAAATTGGAGCCAAAGCAAAGAATAAAAAGTTGGCCACTAGTTGTAGCTATTGCCATTAAAATCTCCATCTAAAAATACACTTGGGTCTCCTTCATTACAATTCTTCTTGCAAGCTTAAGCTTATTAAGAATTTAACAATAAGATCAAAATTCTATCAAAATTCTTAAAAAATAAAAATAAAAATGTAAGAAATGGCATAAAAAAACTTGAATTGGTCTTGAATCACACTACTTGAAAATTCTAGCAACCTCCATCCTACAAATTCACATGAATCTCTCTCATTACAACTCTTCTTTTTGTATACCAAGGCTTGTTAAAAAGCTAACAATAAAATCTAGTTTTTTTCAAAATTTCAAAATATAAAAAAATAATAAATGGCATAGAAAATCCCAAATCAGTCTTGAATTTTCCAATCTAAAAACTCCAATAATATTCCTTCCATAAGTTTGCATAAATTTCTTTTTTTTATAGCTCTTCTTCTTATATACCAAAACTTATTCGAAAGTCAACAATATATATATATATATTTTTTTTTAAGATTTTTTTAAAAAAATCTAATAAATAGCATATAAAATTTCAAACTAGTCTTGAATTATATTGGCTTGAAAATTCTAGCAAATTCCCTCCCATAAATTTGCATGGATCTCCCTTGTCAAAAATCTTCTTATTTGCTAAAGCTTGTTAGAAAGCTAAGAAAGAGATCTAGCTTCTTTTTAAATCTCAATACAAAAAGATGAAAATACAATAAGTGGCATTAAAAACCCAAACCAATTTTGAAACTTGCTACTTCAAAATTCCAACGACCCTCCTCCCACACACTCCTACTCAAGAAAAAAGAGAAAAAATCCTACTTAATGCCAAAAATCCTATCTTAATCTTCTCTCAATATTCATGTTGAATCACTATAGAGTCGGATATCTACTCTAAAAAATATTACCTTCAAAGCTTGAATAATATATTTAAGTCAATAATCTCCTATTCTAAATTTCATTCAAATTTATAAATATATTAACATTATATTCTTTCTTTTTTATAAATAAAGTTAATTATCCTTCAATTAATCTTTAATATAATTTAATTAAGTGCATCACAATAGTACTTTAGAATATTATAGAATATAATCATTACAGTCCAAAAGATTTAAGTAACAATTATCTTTTTAATAATTAAGATGACCAATGTTGATTTAGATTTTGAAATTTTAATAGAAGTTGCTTCAAATAACTTGTTTTGAGTATTTGCACTACTCATAGAACAACCACAATAAGTTCAAGAATGTGGCAAGGATACAACAAAAATCTTACAAGCTATTATTAATAAGATTAAAAGATTTCAAGAAAAAAACTTCACTAAATCCTTTAAAATCTATGTATATAAGATGGAAGTACATCAAACTTCAAAGATAAAAATATCTTTGCTTTTGATCTTGTTGTTGTTTCCAAGATTAAAAAAAGAATGAAAGAGCTGCATGAAGACTCCATTTTTTAAAGAAAATTTGTAGAATATCTCAAAGATAAATATTTTTAAGAAGATTTAGAAAGAATGACCAAAAGATAATTTTTAGAATGGATTAAATAAAGGCCTAGATATCAAATTGGTCCAAGAAAGTTAATTAAGAATTTTAAGAAGAAGTTTGGCAATTATCAAGGTATAAAAGGTAATTGTTTCATACAAGGAAAATTTCGTTATTTTTGTAAGCAAAAAATGATGGTTTTGAAAATAAATTATTCTTTCATTTAAAAAATAGAACATTTAAAAATGGCTTTATTAACAATTGAAAAAAGATAAAAGAGACAGTTGATTTTTTAGCTAAGTAGCAAAAGCTTAAGACTCGGAGTTATTTGGTACAATTAGATCTAGTGTCCACTATCGAAACATCTTTATTAATTCAAAAGATGAGTAAGATTACTCATGATGAAACATTGGAAGAATTATTCAAAAGTATGAGAGTTTAGAGGGTGAAAATGACAGAATTGAAAAGATCTTAAAAATCTAGTGCATCAAATGTTGTAGAAGGACCTAGAAGATATATTAGAAGATATATGTGTTATGATAGTTCGAGCCACAAGCACTATTAAGATGTTTTTAATTTAAAAATATTAAAGATATTTAGAAGGAAATTAATTTTATTTATAGAAGAGGAAAGAATATATTACTAATACATTTACAAATTTAATTATAATTTAAATATAAAATTATTATCTTGAATGAATTATTTGAGCTTGAAGGTATTATTATTTAGGATAGATACGTGGCTCTATAATAGTTCAAGATGGATATTAGAAGGAAGTTAGGAATTAGAATTTTTAGCCTTAAGAATTATTATTTTTCTTATTTTTTAATTTTTTTTGGAGGGTTGGGGTTGAAAGAGAGTAGAAAGAAGAGAGATTTGCTTGAAAATTTGGAGAGAGGTGAGATTCTAGCTTGATATGGGATTTTAAAGGCTACTTATGGAATTTTTATCTTTTTGTTTTAAAATTTTGAAGGATATTAGATCTATTTTTAGATTTAAATAAATCATAGCATATAAGAAATAGAGCTATAAAGAGGAAAAATCATACAAATTTATGAAAAGAAGGAAATAGCCAGAATTCTCAGGCAATGACATTCAAGACTGGTTAAAAGTTTCTATGCCATATTTTATATTTTCTTCTTCTATCTCTAAAATTTGAAAGAATTTAGATTTATTATTAGCTTTCTAAAAAGCTATAGTATGTAAAAAATAGAGATATGAAGAAAAAAAACCATGTGAATTTGTGAAAGGAGGAAGAAGGGAGATCACAAGAATTCTTGGGCGGGAAGAATCAAGACTAGTTAGAGATTTTTATGCCATTCTTTGTATTTTTTTTTTTTGACTTGAAATTTTGAAAGAAATTAGATCTTGTTGTTAGTATTACAACAAGCTATTTTACACATGAAATGAAGCTATAAAGAGGGAGATCCAAATAGATTTGTGAGAAGAGAGTCCTTTAAGTTTTCGGATAGTAAAATTTAAGACAAGTTTGGAGCTTTTTATGCTATTTAATTGATTTTCTATTTTTATATTTTAAAAATTTGAAATAAACTAGTACTTATTCTTAGCTTTTTAATAAGCTTTAGTATATAAGAAGAAAAGTTGTGATAAAGAAATCCATGCTAATTTATAGATGGGGGTTTTGAGACAATGACTGCAACAAGCGGCCAATTTTTTTTCTTCTTTGGTTCGGCTCTCATTTCTTCAAGATTTCATTTATGGAACTTAAAAATTTGAATTTTTTATCTTGAATTAATCTCAACCAGCTAAACTTTACCTAGATTGAATTAGTAATAAGTGAATTACATGTATTTTAATAAGATGAGGTTTGGATTTAAGATTTGAATTAGGAATTGAGTACATCTTGGCATAAGAAAGAAATTAGTCTAAATTTTATATTTAGCTTTTGAATATCCTTTTATATTTGATTTCATTTGGACAATAAGCTGCTTCTTACAACCTACTTGCAATCAAAGACTCTGTATTCTCCTAAAGATGCATGCCTTCTTGATATAGATTTGGTGCTTCTATTGAGAGCATCTTCAAGGCAATTGGAAGTACTAGTAGAGTATAATAAAATTATGGATTTAGGATGCAAGCTTGGAGCATGAAAAAGAGTTTAAGATTAGAAAAGAAGAAATGAGAGGTTTTTTGACATTCAAAGATGATGGGCGATTTTGGAGGGAATAGTACAATTAGAAATAGAAGATCAAGTGCCAATGATTTATTCTTAGTTTTGAATAGGTTCATAGAAAGACAAAAAAAGGTACAAGAAAGTGAGAAGAGGGTAATTAAGGCATTACAAATTAATATTAATAATCATAAAAAGTTTGATAGAAAGGGCATCACTAAATTTTTCTAAGCATATGTTGTAGAGATAGGTGTACATGAAGTCCTTGAGAGTTGTTATATTCTTAGTTTTGAATAGACATGCATTCTTGAAATTACAAAGAGAGTAGAGGATTTACATGGAAGAAATTTAGAAGTTTGGAGTGACTTTGAGGGGAAGTTGAAAGATGAATTTTATGATGAAGATTATAATAAAGTCACACTGAGATCATTTTTGGAGTGAGTTGAGCAAAAACTACGAAAGTCTATAGCTTCTAATGAGTTTTTTAGGAAGTTTGAGAGAAAATTCTTTTAACTCTCATCTTCAAAGAGACTTTTATTGGATGTAAAGAAGACCAAGTTCTTCTTGTAAGTAAAAAAAAAAGTATTAGAAGATATGCTCTTTGTGTTCTTGGTTGATAAATCTATTAATAAAGATTTAATCATCGATTGGAAGAGAATAGAAGATGTGGTGCTATTGGTGATTGAGCAAAGGTGGATGAAGGTAAAAGGAGGGACTTTAAGGTATGAAGTTCTACTACTTATGATGCTAATTATTCTATTGAATTTGGTAACATCTATTCCAATCCAAAACACTTGTAAGACTCTCTTTAAAGATATTCTTGAAGAATTAATTAAAGGCATGAGAGAATTGAGAGTAGAGATGAATGAATTGAAGAAGAGCCAAAGAGCTACATCTTTGCATACATCTAAGGAATCAAAGAGATTTGTTAAGTGATGCATATATTGTGATAGTTGTGAGTACGAGAAGAAAGATTGCTCTAATTATGAAGACTTGAAAAAAAGAGTTATTTTTTTTAAGAAGAGTAGAATGAGACTCATTGCCATGGGACAACCTTTGGAGTTTAATTTTAAAAAAAGAGATATAAAAAAGCTTGTAAATGACTATGTCAAAAGTGCAAGTAAATTGCATGTGAAAGAGGATGAGTCTTATTTCATTGAGTTAGAGATTGAGAGCACAACAACTATCTTGAGGCTATTAATAGATGCTATGATTAGAAGAACAAAAGCTATTAGGAGAGTAATGGGTTGGAATGACTAAGTTGATGCTATTAACATTTAACTCTTTTTAAAGAGCAATAAAGATTTGAAGGACCAAGATGCTATTGTAGAAGAGAAGATGATTAAGTCCTCTTAAGAAGATGTCATTGAGCTTTCCAATAAGAGAAGACCACCAAGGATTGGAGAAACTACTCAAGGAAGAGAAGAATCTTTGTATCCACAAGTACAAACAATAGCTTCATTTCAACCAAGGAGTGGATTTGGAACTCAAGAAAGTGAAAAAAAAGATAAAAGAAATAAAGGCTTAAATAAGCCTAAAGTTATAGTAAATGAATTATACTCTTATTTGATTGAAAAAGAGGATCAAGATATAGGACAAGTCTTTTTTCAACTTTGTGTTCTCAAGTTTGAAGAGATTCTACTTAAAAAGATGGAGGTAATTACTCAAGGCTATGGTAGAGGCAAAGATCATAAAAGAACAAGAAGTAGAAAAGAAATAGAGTATGGAATAGATATAAATGAGATAAATGTAACTAATTGTGCTTTTAATGAGAGATTTAAGGATGAAAAGATGAGCACTCAATTTGCATATCTTTTTTGGACTAAGACTATTATAGAGGCTCAAGTGAAATTAAAAGACTTCAAGAAGCATACCTTTGCACTTATTGATCATGTGTCAGAGATCAACATCATGTCAAGAAAGATTTATGAAATAGAGAAGTGGTCCATTGATATTAATTATAGATGGATATTGAAAGCCACTAATAATGAGTAAGGTGATTTGTTTGAGGCATGTTTGGAAATTAGGACAAGGATTAGACATGTGGAAGTGGAATGAAATTTCTCTCTACAAAACTTTGTTATTTATCTAGTGATTATAGAGCAACCTTATATCATAGCTACAAAAATAGAGACTAAAGTCTGAAATGATAGTTCTGATTATGCAAGAATTAAGAACTATGATGAAAAAAACAGTAAATATATTTCAAGTATTATTGAAGAAGAAGGGTTTGAAGATGATCATGTAAAAGTTTTACATGAACTAGTTTTATATATGAATGGAGATGGAACTAATATTGTTGTAGAGCTTCACTCAAGACAAATATATGAGTAGGTTTTTGAGTTTTTTAAGAAGCTTGGAATAGTTGATAGTCATGTGATATTGTAAGAAACTATGGTGCATACTAAGCATAAGACCACATCCAAGAAGATGAAGCCTCTGACAACTCAATTGTTGTAAGACACCAAAGAACATATTAAACAAGTTATCTTGGAGCCGAAATTGAAGGAGTTAAGAAAGATTGATCACAAGTTTACCAAAGAGTCTTTGGACAATTTGAAGATTGGAAGAGGTGATTTTTTGGCTAAGATGGAGAAAAAAAAGTTTTTAGAAATGCTATCTAAACATGTGAATCAAATTTTAACAAAATTTATATCAAAAAAGACTATACTTTTTTTGGATGATGTTTCAATCAAGGCTTGTAAGAGACTAAAGATTTGACTTTAAAAGAAGATGGATGCTATACATTTGTAAAAAAATATATTGAAGATGTGGATTACATTTTGAAGAAACTTGAGAAGGTAAATCTTTAAAAAATCTATATTTGAATTTGAAGAAATTATGATTGTTGGACATTAATACAGAAGCTATAGAAGAAAATAAAACTTGGAGAAGATAGATGCTATAGCAAGGATCAAGACATATAAGAGTCAATCAAGGTTGTGGCTTAGGATTTTGCTATTTACTTTATCGATAGATAGAACTATTCATAGCATAATTACTTGCTATATGGCAATGAAATTGATATTGGAGTAAAAGCCAGTAATGCCTACAAAAGATTCTATTCTTTCTTAATTATTTTTTATCTTATAAAGATGGCATTGATAAGGAGAGATTATTGGAGATTTAAATTTGCCAATTGAAGAGATTGCCTGAGGATCATCAAGTTGCTATAGAGAGGCTTAAGATGGCAAGGTTGAATAATAAAGAGAGGTTTGATAAAACTCACCAATTGAGGCCTATGTTAATTAAAGAAGGTGATTAGATTTTGATTTATAATAGTAGTTTGATGCATGTAAATGATCAAATTGACTCATTTATTGTTTTAGGATAAAAATATGTATTTAAAATACTTTAAATCATAATATATAATAAATAGTGTAGAAATCCTTAGAAAAATAGAAAATTAGAATATTAGTGGTAGAAATCGAGTTTTAGTAAGTCTTGGAGGCAATTATCTATGTTGATTTAGTACTTTTATTTATTATTGAATAATAAGAATTATTTATTAAGACCAATATTTATATTGGTCTTTTATCTATATGTAATACTTATAAAAAGTATAAATTTTAGTAGTTAAAAGAAGCATGAAAAGAACCTCATGTTATTTTAGTTATTGGTATAAACAAAAAGGAATTATAGTAGATTTAAATTATTTTTTATTATTATCAAAAATCACAAAGATAGGAAAATATAGCCTTAAATGGACATTAGAATTATAGAAACATTATAGGATTTTCCAGAATTTATTTAGAATTTATTTAGAATTTTTAAGGAATTTTTAGAGCAATATTTAAGATCTTGGTAAAAATGAGTTTTACCACTTCGAAAGCCATTATGAAGAAAGGGAGTAAGATTTGAAGGCCACAACAAGTTCTCGGGCTAATTGGGTATTTTCAAACATCATGGTGAAGTCAAAAATACAAAAAAATGAGTTTTACTAGTAGAAAATAGGAGGACCAGCAGCTAGTCTAGTCCTTGTAGGAAGGAAGGTGTACAAGTCCCATATGGGTTGTAGCACCTTGGGTATAGGTATGAAGATAAGACTAAGGCCTCAAGGCCTCTTTAGAAAATAGTTATACACTATATTTGAGCCTTGGTGAGGCTCGAACCCTTGACCTATAAGCAAGTTATCCTTGAGGTAAAATATTTCCACTTAACTTTTAATTGTTTACTTATTATTTTTAAAGCTTCATAACTTACTCGTACTAATTCGGATTTACATGTTTTTTACATCATTAGAAAGCTTAAAAACTTAAATTTCTAAAAATATACTTTATACTTTTACTTTTTACTTTTTATTGGATGAAAACTCCATAAACAGACTATGACCAAGTTTTGGAGTGTGTATTTGCTTGTATACATTATTTCTATTTGTTTGTGTTGTTTCTTCTTTTATTCTTGTTCATTGCATCTTTCACCTCACACTACCCATTACAAGAAATTCTTGATTGAGGCCATCTTGTAATTTGGATTGAGGGATGAAATTTACACTCAAAATGTACCAACATTCTATTCTTTGTAAGTTTGCACAACATTGGTTTGGATCCTATGTGGTGGTTGAAGTGCATGAAAATGCAACTTATTTTTTTAAGAATTAAATGGGACACCATTGAAAATAAGGATTATAAGAAAGCCATTAAAGTTTTTAAGAAGTGAAATGAGATGAAATATGTAGAGAATTTAGAGGTTTTTGAGCATCAATATTTAAATCAAAATTGTAAAGTGATATGCCTCCTAATGACATAGATTCTGATGACAAAGATATTGCGGTCTAATTCTTTGGCACATACAAGGGTATGTGCAAGTTTGGAAGAGGTGAATGTTGTGATATATTTAATTTAAGTGCATCAAAGATATTTAAAAAGTAATTAATTTTATTTATAAGAAGAAGAAAAATATAACATTAATAAATTCATAAACTTGATTAAAATTTAGAATATAAATTTATTATCTTGAATAGATTATTTGAGCTTGATGATATTATCTTTTAAGATAGATATCCAGCTCTATAATAGTTCAAGATTAATATTGGAAGGAAGTTAGGAATATAGGTTTTTGGTATCAAGGATTTTTATTTTTATTATTATAATTATTATTATTTTGAAAGATTTGAAAGGGAGAGGATTACTAAAATTTTTGGAGAAGAATGAGATTAAAGCTTAGTTCAAGTTTTTGAAGGCTTCTTATGGAATTTTCATCTTTTTATTCTAAAATTTTGAAAGAAGTTAGTTCTATAATTAAATTTTTAACAAGCTATAGCACGTTGTTGTACTGTAATTGCTTATAGTATGTAAAAATTAGTTAGGATATTTAATATGTTCATAAGTCTTGCTGTATGTTAGATTGGTTAATAGATTAATTTAAAGAGAGTGGATATAAAAAACTTTATTTTGAGTTTTAACTATTTTGATTATAATATTTAAAAAAATTATAGGACCTAAATATTTAATATAAAGCCTTAAGAAGAGATTAGAGCCTAAAGAAAAAAATCTTAACTAATAGGAGGCTTATTGAGAGGGATGAAAGCAAGTCATGGTTGGATGAAGGTAAGGAATGGAGATCTTCATTCCTATTCATCAAAGGCCATGCCCAATGGGCTTCTAAAAGGCTGCCCGAGGCCTTATTAAGAATTAGAGTTTTTCTTTTGAGGACATTTAGAAATTAGAAGCCAGAGTTGTAAGATTTAGGATTTGGAGTTAGGGTGAAGAAGTTATAGACGTTTGAAGTTAAGGTGTTAATTTAAAATATATTTTTACTCTTTTGTAAATACGAGGAGTTGTACAAAAGTTTTTGAAGATCGGCAGGTGCTACTGAAATGATGATTTCAAGGCCAATATTTTTTATAAAAGAATTATTGCTTTTGGAATTCATATAAAAGAGATATAAAGAGTTGAAGGCAATGGTTTCAAATCAAAGGTAATAAGTAAGCGATTTTGTTTATACTAATGGTTGGAGCCATAACTTGAATTTTTGGACGAATTTTTAGCTCAAAATTTTAGAAAATGAAACATTTTATGTTATAAAGCTATACATATTTAAATTTCGTGGCATTTGAACTTTTATTTTGTAAGTTATAAAGAAAATTGCATGTGGATGTATGAAGATAAGGATTTGAAGTGATTATTAGGATTTTCAAGATATCTCAAGATCCACAACAAATTTGTAATTCAAATTTGTTGTAGAAGTTGATAAGAATATATCAGTACTTCATATAAAATTTGAGTAAGTTTGGACGGTCGGATCAGGAGTTATGAATTATTGAAGTTCCAAAAAATTTCTACACAAGGATATACAAGGATTTAGAGGATTTTATCATATTTTAGGTGTTAATGGTTACTTGAGGCTTATGTATTCGGTGTAATAGCATCTAAAGGTGTTATATATATATATATATATATATATATATATAAAATTAAACTTTCTTATATCAAGATTTGATTGAATAATTAGTAATAGCTAAGAGCCTAGTACTTTCTTGAGGCAAACTCTCTCTACCCTGACAATGTAAGAAATAGGGCTATAAAGAAGGAGAACCATGTAAATTTGTGAAAAGAAAGGACGTTGCTGGACCTCTTGAAAGACAAGATTCAAGACTAATTAGAAATTTCTATGTCATTTCTTCTATTTTCTTCTTCTTATCTTGAAATTTTGAAAGAAGTTGGATCTTGTTATTAGCTTTCTAATAAGCTATTTTATATAAGAAATAGAGCTATAAAGAAAAAGATCTAAATAGATTTGTGAGAAGGAGGTTGCTAGAACTTTTGGATAGTGGAATTCAAGACTAGTTTGGAACTTTCTAAGCCATTTAATTGATTTGTTTCTTTTTTTTTTTTTTTTTTTTTAATTTAAAGAAAGCTAGAATTTATTTTTAGTTTTCCAAAAAGCCTTATTATGGAAGAAAAAGAGCTATGATGAAGGAGATCTAAAGTTATTTATAGACAAACATTTTAGAATAGCGATTGCAACAAGCAGCCAATTTTATTCTCCTTAGTTTGGCTCTCATTTCTTTAAGATTTTATTTATAGACTTTAATAATTTAAATTTTATAGCTTGATTTAAGCTTAAGAAGCTATACTTTTCATAGATTGGATTAATAATAAGTAAATTATAGGTATTTTAATAAGATGAGGTTTTGATTTAAGATTTGAGTTAAGAGTTGAATACATCTTCACATAAGAAAGAAATTAGTCTAAATTTTGTACTTAACTATTGGCTAACTTTTTATATTTGACTTTATTTGGACAACATTTTGTTTTTTACAATCCACTTATAATTCAGGACCTTGTATTCTCCCAAAGACGCTTGCCTTCTTAACAATGTGATAAATGTAATAACTATAAAGTAAAAATCGATGAAGGTATTTTTTATTTTAAAAAAATAAAGATAAGATTTTCAAGCTCTAATGAACCTTTTAGGACCAATTTTAAAAAAAGAGGTATGAAAAAATTGATAGTGGAATAAATCAATAAAAATAATATTATATTTAAAAAAGAAACAGAGTCTTATACCATAAAAGTAGGACAAAAATAAGTGAAGGTTGTAGATTCACCAACAATTGATGCTATGAAGAGAAGACATGAGGTTATTAGAAGAATTATTGGGTGGAAAGATTCAGTTGATACTATGAGTATTAGAATTTTTTTAAGTGAAGTTGAATAAGTTTCTAGTCTGTATAATGTTGCAATTGAAGAAAAGAGAGATAAAGCTATTCAACAAGAAAACTCTACTGAACTTTCCAATAAGAAGAGAATATCAAAGAAAAAAAAAAGAGAATCAAAAAGATGCATCAGAGAAGGTCAAAGATAAAAATCTTGCTCATAAATTTCAATTCGATATTAATATCTATTGATATGAAGAATATTTTGGAAGAGAAAATTTTGGATGCCAAAATTGAATTTATCTTGAAGAAAGTTCTTAGCATAACAAAGAGAGATTTTGATGACTTGATCATTGATGTAGTAAAAAAAAAGAAACAAATGAAAACCAAGGCTATTATAATTGAGGCATTAGACACTTGAATGACTCAAGATGAAGAAAAAAAGATAGCACATATATTTGTCAAATTTGCAATATCAAAAATAAGGAGAGAAGAAAACTTTGATGATAAAACTTTGATAAATAATAATATGCTTATGGAAGTATATCAAGCATAAGAAATTTAAGTTGCATATATATCAAGCATTATGATCATAAAAAAGACAAAGTAATCTATTCAATTCCTTATTGGATTAGAAGAACCATAGAGATACAAATAAAGCTTAGTGATTCAAATGATTTAATGTTCGCATTGATTGATCATGGCCCAGAAATTAACATTATATCAAGGAAGGTGTATGAAAAGAGTAAGTGGCCAATAAACATAAATCATGGATAGATAATTAAAGTAGCAAATAACCACCAAGATGAACTTTATAAAGCTTGTCCAATAGCAAAGATGAGAATTGGAGATGTGGAGGTGAAGCAAAGGTTTTTTATTCAAAATTCAGCTATACATCTAATAATTTTCAGTCAATTTTATATCATTGCTATAAAAATGAGACTAGAGTTTTAGATGATGATTTTTATTATGCTAGAATTCATAGATGTGATGGAAAGAAAGTAGTATAATTCATTAAAATTAAGCTTATTCATGAGAAGCATTGAGATCAATTAAGATAAGTATCTTTGGAATGCAAAGGTAGATTTTTGGATTTCTAGAGAACATCCTTGTAAAAAAGAGACACAAGGGTATAAATAAAAATTATGCCAATTTTAAAATAAATATTTTAAAAAATAAGTTTTTAGATTTGAATTATAGTGAATTTATGAATTTTAGAAAAATTAAAGATTCATATTCAATAGATAGAAGAAGGATAAAAAAATAAGACAAAAAATTTAAAAATATGTATTTTATTTTAAGAGAAGAGGCTATAGATGTACTGATAGAAGTAGATTTAAAAGATGATTTGATACTGGTTTTGGAAGGCATAGTAAAGAGCAAAGAAAAAGAAGTATGGATAAATTTGCATTCAAGAGAAGCTTATAAGGAATTAAATGAGATAATAGAAAGTATAAAAAATGGCACTAGATATGGACTAAAGCATGAGGCTATTGTTCAAACAAAGTATAACGTAGTAGCTAAAAAGATTAAGCCAATAGCTATTCAATTACTACTCGATGCAATGGAACATATCAAGTAAGTACTTAAAAAGCTAAGATTAAAGGAGAAGCAAAAGATTGAATATCAATTCATTGAGGAGTCATTGACTAAACTAAAATTTGAAAGAGGTGAATTTTTAACAATACCAAAAAGAAGATGTTTTAAGAAATGCTTATTAGACATGATAAGACATTTGACTTGAGTCCTAATGAGACAAATTGTATGGATCCTAGTGTTGTTGCACCAATGGTAATTTTTACTATGCCACATATTCTATAGGATTTAAAGCCTATTCCAATATCAAGAGCTTTACTTCCTAAATTAATAGAATTATTGAAAAAAAAGGTGAAGATGGAAATTCTAGAACCTTCAAGTGCTTTTTATTCAAGTAGATGATTTACAATGCCTAGGAAATTAGGAGAATTGAGATTCATTCAAGATATACAACCAACAAATAAAGTAACCATTAGAAATATAGAATTTGGATCAATTGTAGATGAAGTAGAAAAATAATTTGCTGGTCATGCTATCTATTCTATTGAAGAATTATATTCAAGCTATGATTAATTTCAATTGATAGAAGAATGTAAGGATCTTATAAACATAAAAATTCCTTTGAATTTAATAAAGATGTATACCTTATCTCAAAAATAAATCAATTTGGTGGCTCATGTATAAAATACAATAAATTATTTATTAAAAGAATTTGTGCCAAAGAAGACCATTTCATTTTTAGATGATATATCAATGAAAGGTTGCAAGTATAAAGAAAGAGATGAAACTATTGATACAAATGGTTACAAAATTTTTATTAAGAAATATATTAAAGATGTGGCTCAAATATTGAAAAAGCTTCAATTGGTAAATTTGACATTATCTTTAAAAAATGAAGTTTTAGAATTAAAAAAATTCTAATGATAGAACATATGTGTAGAAAATATGGTAGGAAATCAAACTCGGATAATATTAGTGCTATATCCAAAATAAAAGCATGCAATAGTATTACTAAAATTAAAATACCTTTGGATGCATGTGTATTTTATTATATTTGAATATCTTATTTTGCCCACATTTCAAAGCCACTATATAAGTTATTGAAAAAAAGTAGAAATTTTATTTGAAAGGAAGAATATAAAGAAGCTATAAAAAATTTGAAGAAGAAATTTATTTTATCATCCATCTTTAAACAAGTAAATTATCGATGTGAAAGGTCAATAATAATGATGGTAGATACTAGTCTAATAGCAATTAGATAGACTATTGAACAAAATGATCAAATAGATGAAATTTATTATAAAATTTAGAGTCTAAATTCTTATGCATAAATAAAAGATATATCTATAAATTATTCTACTTTAAATATTATTGTGCTAAAAATCATAGCTTATATCTAGATATTGAATCTATTTTTAGAATATATCATTAATTAAGATAATTTGGTAGCAAATATATTATTTAAAGCTCAATATATTGATAAAAAAGAGATGATGGCTTGAAAAGACGAAAAAGTTAGAGATAAAAGGACCTATGGATATTCATTTGCTATTAAAAAAATGAGTTGCAAAGATAGGATTGAAGTCTTCTAAGAGGATCTATAAGAAAGAAAGCTTAAAGATATTAGAATTTATTTAAGTACAATGAAGAGATAAGAAAGTTGGATAGATAAGATTTTTAAAAATAATTTTCATCAATCTTATGACTTACTTCTTAAAGATGGTTTTTTGTAAAAGAGATCAAAGAAGGATAATAAGTTCCTATTACGGGTAGTAGGCGATCTAATGGCAAAAAATAAGTTTCTAAAAGAATTTTATGACACACTTTGAATTAGGCATAGAAAAATTTGGACTACTTATATCAAAATCAAGGAGAGATATTAATAGAAAAGAATATTTAAAAATATAGAAGATTTTATAGGCTCATGTATAGAGTATCAAGTACAATTTAAGATTAAGAATTGAGATGGACTCTGATCTATCTATCCACCTTCTATACATTTTCAATAAGTGATTGATTTAGTAGTTATGCCATTTAGGCTTTGGGACATGAAATATTTGATTTGGCAAAGAAAGAACTATCAAATTTTGTTGAAGGAAGGACTTTAAGGACCAAATCTATAGAAGAAGTATGTCAATTTATATTAAAATATATATTTAGCCGATATAAGAGCATTAGAAAGCTGAGAGCAAATAGAGGAGAATTAAATGCAATAAAGACAGGAGAATTTCTTCAAAAGATATGAAAATCAATTAAAATTGACTACTTTTCATAATTTGGAAGCAAATGATAAAAGTAAAATAAGTTATCTTCTTATCATTAATGCATTGATAAAATCTTGTAAAAGTTTTTTTATCTTAAAAAGATGGAATTGATAGAAAAATATTATTGGAACTTCAAATTCAATAATTAGGGAGGCTCCAAAAGATTTGGAAGTAGCAACAAAGAGGTTAAAAGGAACTCAGTTGAAAAACAAAGAAAAATTTGATAAGACACATCAATTGAGACCAAAATCCATTGAAGTTGGAGATTAGATTTTAATTTATGATAGTAGCTTGATCTATCAGCATAGCACAATAAAGAAGTTTGTAAAAAAATAGTTTAAGACTTATATAGTAATTATAGTCCATGACAATACTACTTATTCTTTACATAAATTAGATGGAACAAATATCAAAAATCCAACAAAAAGCAAAAAAGTAAAGGTTTTTAAGTAAAGAAATATAAGATTCAACAAAAAAGATAATATTGGCTCTTTAAAATAACAAAAAGAAAAAAATCAAGAAGATAAAGAATTCAAGATAATATTAACATAATATGAAGAAAGTGAGGAAGATTAATGGTATATATCAAAAGATGTAGAAGATTAGAGGAGGTGGATGATGTGTCATATTTGTGTGCAATATATAAAAATTAGATAAGAATTGTGAGATATATTAGTTTTTAATTTATATTTTTTATCAAATAAAATATTTTTAAAAATTAATTAAAATTAAAATCAATCAATTAATTAATTATTAGATTAGAATAAAGATTAATAAAGATATATTTAGAATATTATATATATATATATCCTATTAGTAAGAAATATAATAGTTTTTAAAAATAAAAAAATTAAGTTTGTACAAAGAAAAAATAGGATTTAAGATTTGGAGTAGGATTTAGGATTTAGAGATTTGGAGTAGAATTTAGAATTTAGGAGTTGGAGTAAGATTTAGGATTTAAGATTTGGAGTAAGATTTAGAATTTTGAAAAGGTGGAAATTCTATTTAAAAGAAGAAATAAAGACTCTCCAAAGAGATTTTATTCTCTTGTACTTTTATTTTATAAATGATTAATAAAGAAAAAATTATTGATATGAGAGAGAAGTGAGTTTACAAAAGAATCTTCTTTATAGAGTGTTGTACATGGTTTAAAGTTATAAGATAGTGAAGCAATGAGTAGTAATTAAAAATCCAATATTTTCTTAAAACAAACTCTCTCTATATAATATGTTCCATGATTGGTTCAAAAATAAAATTACTATTCAGTATTAATAATAATATGTGCATATTCATGTAGATAGTTGTATAAGTTTAAAAAAAAATTCAACAACTTCACAATTCATAGACAACAATTAGTTCACATGAGTAAGCCCTGATCATAAAGTAGTAGTGTTTGCATTAGAGCTTTATTTGGTTTTTGTTGTAGAATTAAATCTTGTAGAAGTAATAAACAACAAAAAATTAGATATATCTATAAAATATATTATTAAGCTCCACGATCACCTTATTATAGATAAAAAATCAACATACATCAAATTAAAAGAAGAAATGATCATAAGATGGTTGCATAATTCAAAAAAAAAAATTGAACTTGTTAACATTGAGACACCTTCAATTTCCAAATATATAAAAATAAATACAGATGTATCTAATGATATACTAATTATTATAATTATATTATTTTATAAATAATAAAACATATTTGTATGGTGACACAAGGATATTAAAAAATATTTGTGAAGATAGTAGAGCATTAAATTAATTTTATTCCAAATGCAACACCAATTCAACAAATGAAATATTAAATGAATCCCAATTACCTACAAATTGTGAAGTAGGAGATAGACAAATTTCTATAAGTAAAATTTATTTTGCTTCTAGATTCTATCCTATGGTTGTTATCTATGGTCATTATTATGAGTGTAAAATTCACTCTTCAATCCAAATTACAAGATGGCTTCAATTAAGAATTGCTTGTAATTAGTGGTGTGAGGTAGAAGTAGTAAAAATAAGGACAAAAGAAGAAAAATACAAAAACAAGTGAAACAAGTGCAATCAAGCAATTGCATACCACAAAACTATTTACAATCTTTTCATTGAGTTTTTATCTAATAAAAAATAAAAAATAAAAAATAAAAATAAAAAATATATATTTTTAGAAATTTAATTTTTTATCTTTTTAATGGTATAAAAAACATATAAATCCAAGTTATTATGAGTAAGTTATGAAATTTTAAAAATAACATGTAAATAAATAAATAAATAAATAAATAATTTTTATCTCAATGGTAACTTGTTTAAGAGATCAAGAGGTCGAGCCTCATCAAGGCTCACAAGTAGTGTATATTGGTCCCTAGGAGAGGCTACGAGGCCTTAGTCTTATCTTCCTAACTACCTTCAAGGTGCTACAACCCATATAAGACTTGTGTACCTCTCTTCTTACACGGTCTACACTAGCTGCTTGTCCTACTATTTTCTACTAGTAAAATCAATAATTTTGCATTCTTGACTTCTCTATAGTATTTAAAAACATCCAATTAGCCTAAGAACCTACAGTGGCTTTTAAATATTGCTCCATTTCTTCATAATGGCTCCGGAAGTGATAAAATTCATTTTTATCAAAGTCTTGGAAATTACTCTAAAATACTTAAACAATTCTAAATAAATTCTAAAAATTCCTATAATGGTTCTATAATACCAATATCAGTTGAAGGCTATAATTTCCTATCTTGATTATTTTTATAGTAATAAATTAATTTAAATCTATTATAAATCCTACTTTTTATATAACTAACTAAAAAGACATGAAGCTCTTTCTCATGCTTCTTCTAACTACTAACTAATATTTATATTATTTCTTATAAATAATATGTATAATTAGAAGGCCAATATAAATATTAATCTTAGTTAATATTCCTTAATATTCAATAATAAATAAATAAAATACTAAATCAAATAAGATAATTACCTTTTAGACTTACTAAGACTCTAATTCTACAACTAACATTCTCACTTTTTATTTGTTTAAATATTTCTATACTATTTATTATATATTTTGGTTCTATGTACTCTAAATGTATCTTTTTATCCTAAAACAACTAGTAAGTCAATTTAATAACTCATATTTTATTCCTAATATTGCCATGCTGAGGTGGATAGTCTATATTAGATCACTAAATCCTATATTGGTATATATTTTTTACAAGAAGAATTCTATAGTGGATATGCTATCTAGAGCTAGATATATTTGTAAAGAAGAGATAGAGATATAAGAGATTGGTGAAGATGATGAAGATGAGGATGATAGCTATGTACTAGTTACTATTGGAACTACAATACATAGTGAAGATGTGACTTATAGAGAAGATTTTTATAGAAGCAAGTTAATAGATATTAGTATCTATTTGAGTACCATGAAAAGATAAGAAGATTGGTCAACCAAGGCCTTTAAAGACATCAAATATTAGTCTTATGACCATATTTTGAGAGATAGTTTCTTATGGAAGATGCCAAAGAGGAATTTGGACCACCTACTATAAGATCAAGAAACGATATTGGTCATAGGACCTCTATAAAGATGTAGAAGAATTTATACCTTCTTCCATTGAATGCCAATTGCATTCCAAAATGATATTCAAAGATGAGATGCATCCTATCTATCCACTTGCTATGCATTTGCATTGGATGATTGACTTGGTGGCTATGCCATTAGAATTATAGGACATAAAATATCTTATTTTGGCAATAGAATAGGTCTCCAACTATATTAAAGGGAGAGCTTTGAGGACCAAAACTACAAAATAAACTTACAAATTCATCTTGATCTTCAAATAATCATTGAAAAAACTAAAGGCTACCAAGTTGAGTAATAAAGAGAGGTTTGACAAAATCCATTGTTTGGAGTCCAAATCAATTGACATTGAAGATTAAATGTTAGTGTTTGATAGTAGTTTAGAACATCAATATAACACTCTTAAGAAGTTTACTCAAGGATGGTTTGGACTATATATAATAGTAGTAGTACATGACAATGCTACCTATTTTCTTTGTGAATTGAATGGTATGATGTTAAAGATACTTGTGGCTAAAAAGAAAATTAAGGCATTCAAGAATAGAAATGGCAAATTTATTCCAAATAATCTTTCAAATTTTGAAATATTAGATTTTGGAACTGCTTTAAAGTAACTCATTTTAGGCAAGACAGACCATTTAAGGCAAGGCCACCAATTTGAAATTTGGATGTTGGATTCAAAAAATTTGTATTTTAGATAAAAATTTAGATAAGAGAAATAAGTGATTTGGAGCTAAAAGAAAAGAATTATGGTTTTTTGAGATTAGGCTATGATTTTAAGTACTTACTACTACTCTTTTGAATATATAGAGAGTTAAAAAAAAAATTTGAAGAATTGAGAAGTGAGGTTTAAAAGCTGACTTATAGAGCTAAATTTTATATAAAAACATCAATATGTTTTAGTTTAGATCAAACAAAAAAGAGCTTTTGGAAGTTAGTATTCAAAATTGGGATTTATAAGTAAGTTGTTTTTAATGCAAGTTTTAATTTTTACCATATCTTGAGTTTTTGGATGAATTTTTAGTTCAAAATTTCTACAAATATAGATAACTATGTTTAAAAGTTGTATATGAAAAATTCATAGTATTTAAATATTGAATTTTTGAAATATGAAGGAATTAGTATACAAGTACCTAAAAATTGACATATTTTGTATTTGCTAGAAATTAGGCAATATCTAAAGATTTTACTAAATTTATGGTTGAATTTTTGTGTGAAGGTAGTCAAAAATATAAGTTAACTTGTAGAGAATTTTGAATCCAACTAGGTAATTAGATTGAAAGTTATTGAATGTTACATATATAAAAAGCATCTCTATAAGAATAGAAGTGAATTTAGGATATTAAGACATATCTTAGATATTCTTATGCATCCTAGACTTGTGAATTTGATGTATTTGTCTTTTTGAAGATAAAATATAAATAATATTTATATTTTATAATCTTACAACTTATTTAAGCAATTAGTAGCAATCAGAGGTCCATTGCTTTTTTGAGGCAATTCTTTCTATTATAACAGCAAAGTACAATTATGTGTTCTCTAAGCTCATTTTTACTTTTCAATAGTGAGATATTTTGAATACAACAAGACTTTGGACCTAAAAATGAGAGATTTTTGGTGGCCTTAAATGTGAAAGGCAGTTAAAGACTTTGTACAATCATATAATGTATGTTGAAGATCCAAAACTCTTTACCATCAACTTTATGGACTTCTTTAGCCATTATCTATTCTAAAACAACCATGGTCTTTTGTTTCTATAGATTTTATTATAGATCTTCTAATTTCAAGTTTATATGATTCTATATTTGTGATAGTAGATTATTTTATTAAGATAAAATATTTTGTACCATGTACAAAATCTAATACAAGTGAAAAAATGGCTAAGTTTTTTTTTTAATAACATCTATTACTATCATGAATTATCTAAAGATATTACATTTGATAAGAGTATTCAATTTATATCAAGATTTTAGAAAATCCTTTTTAAGATTCTAAAGGTGGATATAAAGCATTCTTTGATTTTTAATCCTCAAACTCAAGGGCACACAAAATAGATGAATCAAGTTTTAAAATAGTATTTTAAATATACCATCAATTATCATCAAGATGATTGAATAATTTTTTATCATTGGCAAAGTTTGTATACAATAATTCAATACATTCTTCTATTTAATCAACACCTTTTTTTGCTAATTATGATTATCATCTATAACTTGATACTTTTAATTTTACAAAAGTTGATAATCCTATAGTAGAAGATTTATCAAATCATTTGTCAAAATTACATATAACAATGAAGGAGCAGTTAAAAGAAGCTTATGAACAATGAAAGATCAATGCAAATGTTTATTACAATGAAAAATGACAATTCAACATAGATAACAAAATATGGTTATTCTGTCGTAATATCAAAACTACTTGTATTTGTGATAAGTTGGATTATTATAGGCTTTGACCTTTTTCTATTTATGAATAAGTTAATCTTATTCTTTATTGATTATATATACCAAAGTCTATAAAGATCCACCTTGTATTTCATATGTCTCTTCTTCAGCCATATAAGATAGTAAATATCTCAAAAAGAAGACAAATGCTACCTCTTCTTATAAAAATAGATAATAATCAAGAATTTGAGATGGAAGAAGTCTTAGATTCAAGGCGGCATCAAAATAGGTTATAATATCTTATTCATTGGCATAGATATGATACTAGTAAATACATATGGAAGCCAACAAAGAATCTTGTAAATACATAAAAGAGAGTTGATGCTTTTCATCAATAACATCCTTCAAAATCAAGATAAAGAATAGCAAATCTTTTCTTTAAAAGAAATAAGATCAAAACAAGATAGCATATTACCTTCTACCCTTCTTTGTAGCTTCTATGTATTTGTCATATTAAAGAGATAGAAAATCAATTACTAGGACATTGAATTGAAAAGCATTTAATTTACTAACTTACCAAATCAAATATTATAAATATCACAACCTTCAAGAAGACATAATCAAGATAAAGATCCTTAAGAATAATAAGTCTTTCCTAGAATAGATGGCAAAATAAAATATGTTTGATATCACAACCTTGGAAGAAACTTCCAATGTTTGATGATTTTATTAGAGGTAGGAACAACTCTTATTAGTGTTTTAAATGTTTTATTTGAAAAAAGTTATAAACGCTTCAACAATGATCAAATAATATGGTGGTCTTCTTGCCATTATATGAGACATTATCAATGACTGAGAGGACCTATCAACCATCTTCAAAAAAAACAAAGATCAAAGTATGTGAAAAATGGAATTCATTGTATCTTGAATTTTTTTAACATATAAAGATTGTTCTTTGTGGAGCTCATTCTTAGAAGGGAGAGTAATAACACAAACATACATATTTATTTTAATATTTACCTATATGATTAAGTAGAAGTAAATAAAAATAGATTTATTTCATAATATTTTTTAGAAAAGCTTCTTAGAAGCTTTATAGATGTTGCTTTGACTTTACATGTGTTTGTAGTTGATTGGTAGGTTAGAAACTTGGTCAACAAATTAATTACGTCTTGATAGCTTACAGAATAAGTTAATTACATGGCATATATATTAAATACTTTTCTTATAAGTTAAGATATCTATCTTATAAAGTCAACACGTTTTAGAGGTCTCATAAGATATTGCCACATATCTCCTAGTTAAGAGTATATATGAAAGCAAGAATGAAGCCTTTTTTTGTCTTGTTAATTTCTCTCTAGTCTTTAGTCTTGTTTCAAGACTTTCAAGTCTTCTTGTCTTTGGAAATAGCCATTATAGTTTAATATCATATCATCTTTGAGTGAATTTTTAATTCTTTTTAGTTACACAAGAGTGTATTAAGGATTTTTTTCTTCAAGATTTATGTCCTTATTACTTAACTTATATCTTTTCAATCAAATTTTTATTTTTGACATCTTTTAAAGAATCAATCATTGATAGTCTATAACTTTTAAAATATAACAATATAAGTGGAATAATTCACTCACTTCTAAAAACAAGATAAGAATTATAAGTTAATACTCTTTTCAAACTATCAAGGACATGAATCTTAAAGAACTTAAAACATCAAGATATTCTTGAGTCACTCAAAAAGACTAAATAATCACTCAAAGATGATATAATATTAAATTAAAATGGCTATTGCCAAAAAAAAAAGACTAAAAAATCTTTAAACAAGGCTAAAGATTAGAAAGGCATTTACAAGAATAAAGAAGACTTCACTCTTGCCTCTATATATATTGTCTAAGTAGGAGCTATGTAGCAATGTTTTATAAAACTTTCAATATGTATTGACTTTACAAGATATATATTTTAATTTGTAAGGTAAGTTTTCTATATATGTATTATATATTTAGCTTGTTCTATAAGCTACAAAGACGTGTAACATGTTGTTAACTTGTTGACCAAGTTTCTAACCTACAAATCAATTATAAACATGTATAAAGTCAAAACTGCGTCTGTGAAGCTCCTATGAAGTTTTTTTAAGAGATATTATAAAATTAATCTATTTTTATCTACTTCTTTTCAATCATATATGTAATTATTAAAATAAATATATATATTTATGAAAATATTTTATTTTTGAATGTATGCATTTAAAAGACATTTGTGTTTCTATTCAATTATAAAAAATATTGAAGCCTATTTGTACTAATCTCATATCAAAATTCAAAAAATTGATTGTCATACTTCACAAAAAAGTAAATTTCTTGATTTAATGTTTAAAAATTAGATAATTTTAGAATCAATTTCTTTACTTCATATTATAATCTATAGAAAAATTGGTTTATGAATGCAAAATCATCTCGTTTGATATTAATTACAAGTTATTAAAATTTTGAAATATATGACATTATTGATTAATTTTCTTGTCATAAAAAATAGATTTTATTGGTCTATTTTTTATGATCAATATATGTTGCAATAAAAATTGCATCATATTCTTTATATATGGATCAAAATTTTACCAAAAAACTTCCAAAATATCGAATATTAGTTTTTATTGTTTAAAAAAGAATAAAAACCATAATAATAAAAAAATTTAAAAATTGTATACAAATAAACCTCACTTGTGATTTTGAAGTTGGATAGCTTTGGAATTAAAGTACAATCACTAATTTTACTTAATTGATGAATCTTCAATATTTTGATTTTGTACCATTAAACTTTTTAAAAAGAGCAATTCTTGATTTTTTAATATTTGAATATTATCTTTCAATAGGAAAAATAATATGATTAGGTGCAAATATTAAAACAACTCCAATCATCTCTATTTCTTCACTTTTTGCCAAATTTGTTACTCCTTGTGGTCATAAATTGAATTGATGCATTGCAAATATTAATTTTATAAATTGCTCTTATATTTTTCATATTACATTGTTTATTTCAATGTGCTCTACTATGATTAGACTAAAAAAAGAAGTTGTTTAATATGGCTTAAGTCAAATAAAAGACAAGACTTGAGAATAAAAAAAAATGCTAAAATTAATATCAATATAAAAGAGGGTAATCTATAACTTCTAATATACTTGTGTCTTATTAAGAAAAAGATGTAATCTATTCTTAATTTTAAAAAAGACAAAGTTGTAATATTGTATGTACAATCTTGTTAATCTATCAATGATAAGAACTTCATGGAGACAAATAAATAAGTGAGATTTTTTTAAAATAAAATAAAAATAAATAAAAATAAGTAAATATGTATATTCAAATAGAAACTATAATGGCTATTTTTGAAAGACAAAAATACTAGAGACCATTAAAACTAGAATAAAAGTAAGAAGAAGTTAATAAGAGTGAAGAAGGTTTCATTTTTACCTCCATATATACTAACTAAATAAGAAATATATGACGACATTCTATAGGATCTTCAATATGTATCTAATTTGCAAGAAACATATTTTAACTTGCAACACAAATTTCTTATATGTATATCATATGATTAATTTTATTAAAGTATATAAATAGATATAAAAGAAAAATAATATTGTAGAAGATATTATTTTAGGTAAGTTGCTATTAATTAAAGAATTAGCTCTTGGTATGTAAGAAGGCCAAGAGATAAAATAGATGAACAGACTAAAGATCTTAAGAGTATAAAAAATATTCTAAAAGTATATTTTTATAATAGATAAGATAATAATGGATAGTCATGGTAAAATATTAGATGGATGTATTTATTAAATGATAGAAATTATCCACTAGGACAATTGCCACCATCTATAGGTAACGGATGTTGGAAGTATGAGATATCTTATTCCATACTCTCTTTATATATAATTTTGTTGATGCTAAATATTGACATTTCATAGTGCTTGTTTTTTAATAGGTTATAGATCCATTCACCTTTAATTGTGTATATTTAAGTTCTTTAAAGTCTTACTTGTTGTGAGAAGTAGATCTTTTAGTTGTTGTTGATGTTAGAATTTGGTATCATCTAATTCTATTATTGCGTATAATTATTGATGTACTTATAGTCCTACTTATTAATAAGTGCATTAATAATTTTGGAGATTATTACATACATTAGAATGATATTTTAAAATATTAGTGTTATATTTTTTTATTGATTTATATCATTTGTAATCTAACATTGTGATTTTATAAGATAAACTTCTCTTGAGATCCTCTTAAAGTAATAAGAAGTATTTTATGAGATTAGAAGTATTTTATGAAAGAAGAGGGGTGATTAAGGAGTGGCAAAGCTTATATAAGAGATTTAGATAGAATATAAGATTTATGAGAAGTTCTATAAATGAAGTTAAGAATAATTTAAGAGTAATATGACTAATTCACTTACAAAAAAAGGTATTTTAGATTTCTTAGGTAGCAACACTTTCTTGTTGATTTTGAGAGTTCTTTCTTCTTTTTTCTTGCTTTTTTTTATGCTCCCATTTTTTAGACATGGCTTCAAGTGAAGGCGAAGAATTGGGAAAAATTGAAAAATTTAGGAGTGACAACTTCTACCATTAGAAGAAGAAAATGGAGCTTTTGTTGGCTTCATTGGACCTTTGAAACATTGTGGATGAAAATAAAGAGCTTCTAAATAACAATGCTGATATTAAGGTGAAGAAGGAATATAAAAATCATAAAAAGAAGGCTTTTAGCATGATTTCATCAAATTTAGATGATGCCAATTTTTCACATATAATTGCTTGCAATAGACCAGCAGAAGCACAAAAGATTTTTTGTAATATCTAAAATAATAGAAACCTTGCTAATATTCTATGGACAAGGACAAAGTTCTTGATGATAAATATGGAAGAAGGAGATGACCTCATGGTTCATATCAATAAGGTAAAAGCACTTAAATACAAACTAGCAGTTGTTGACAAGCCAAATGATCATAAAGTCATTGTGTTGTCATGCTCATGAGCCTTCTAAAGTCCTACAACTACCTCATTGTAGCATTGGAATTTGTCAACATAAAGGACCTTATCATGAATTTTGTCTTTTGAAGGCTTGTCTATAAAGTCACGAAGAAGAAAGAAAAGAAACTTTAAAATAATGATTTGACTCTATTTTTAAGATAAAATAAAGGTAGTTATTTTTATCAACGTGATAATTTTAAAAAATAATATGAAAAATTACTATATTTTTTAAGAATTAGGTCACTTTACTAGAAATTTCTACAAAGCCAAAAAAAGACATAGGAAGAATGCAAAAAATGCTTGTGATAAATTTGATGGAAATGACTATGCTTTTATGGCAAGTAAAGGAGCTTCTATGGTAGTTATATCCGAGGGGATTATAGATTTGAGTGCTACTGAGTATATAACATCATACAAGTATTCATTTGACTCTAATGAAGAAATTTCAGCAATCAAAGTTTAGTTGGAAGACAATGGCATTATACAAGCCATTGGTTTTAGATCCATTATTGTAAAAATTGTTGTGAAGAATAAAATCAAGAGGATTAGATTAAAAGAAGTCTTATATGTGCCAAAGATGAAGAACCTCTTTTCTATGAACAAACTTGTATCACATGGTTGTAAGATTCAATTTGATAAGAATATATATTTTGTAAAGATATTGGATAGACAACATATTGCCAAAGGCTTTAGAGATGGCTATTTCTACTTCATTAATTATAAAAAGGTGAATGAAATAGAAGTGGCAATATGTTTTGATTTTCCAGAAGATTAAGACAAGTTTGAAATTTGGCATCAACGACATAGTCATTTGAATGCCAAAAGCATGAAAGAGCTCCAATTCATGGTAAGTGGCTTGGATCTTAATCAATTTAGCTATAATATCTTGACACTTGCTTGTGAAGGATGTATACAAGGCAAAAAACAAAAGATTTCATTTTCAATTAGAAAAGTAAGATATTTTATCATATTTATTGATGATTTTTCAAAAAAAACATAGATTTATACTATTAAAGTGAAGAGTGAATGTTTTTCAAGATTTGAAGAGTTTAATGCTCTTGTAGAGAAACAATGTGAGTACAAGGTCAAAGTATTGTGCACAAATAATAGATGTGAATACATGTTCAAATATTTTGATGAATTCTTAAAAATTCAAGGTATTGCAAGATAATCCTCTACTTTTTACACTCCACAATAAAATGGAGTTATTGAAAGAGAAAATTGCACCATTGTGGAGATAGCAAGGATTATGCTTCATGCACAAAACCTTGAGCATGAGTATTTGATGGAAGCAGTGGTAAATGTAGTATATATAAGGAATAGGTGCCTAACAAGTGCACTCACATTAATGACTCAACAAAGAACTTAGAGTAGCAAAAAATCTTGTATTTTATACATAAAGATTTTTAGATGCATTGCATATGTAAATGTACCAAATTACATGAGGTCCAAATTTGATGCAAAAAAGTAAAAAATATACATTTGTTGGATATTATAAAGATATCAAGGCATATAGGCTAATGTATTTAGAAACCAAGAAGATTATTAAGTGTTGTGATGTAGCGTTTTTAGAGTATAAGAGTATTTATGAGCATTTAAAGATGTATCTAAGTAAAAATAATGATATATTTATAGATACATCTTTAATTTCAGCAAAAAAAAGAAGAAGATGATGACATTAATGATAGTGGAAATTCAAATCAAGATGAAAAAGGTAGACCATAGTATGCCTATAATTACTAAAATCAATAATAAAGTCTATTAAGATGTTAGAAATGATGATGATGATGAGAAGTACCAACCTTTAAATGTAAAGAAGTAAGTTTTAAGAAAGAAGAAGCTTATAAAAAATCTTAGAATAAAAGAAGGTAAAGCTTCATCAAATGAAAAGAGTTTTTTTTTTAGAGATAGAAAAAAACTTAGTATACAGTGGAAGAATCACATCTTTCTTCAAGTTAATGAAAAACATATCAATTTTATACTCTTTGCTTATCCATTGAATTTGTGAGATGCAATAAAATCCATAGATACTATGAAATTGGAAAATGTCATGGAAGAAGAGTACAAATCATTCATAGACAATGAAATATAGAAATTGATTCAATTTCCATCAAATCGACCTTCAATTGATTGTAAGTGGGTGCTTAAAATCAAAAGGGGTGTAATGGGCAATATTGTGAGATACAAGTCTAAATTGGTTGCCAAAAGCTACTTACAACTTATTGATTTTTATTTCAATGAGACATTTGCTTATATAGCTAAATTCACCACTATTAGAACTATTGTTATAATTGAGATAGCAATAAACTTTGAAATGCATCAAATAGATGTAAAGAGAGCTTTTTTTAATGGAAATCTAAAAGAAAAAATTTACATGAATCAACCTCAAGGATTTATAGAAGAAAAGAAACAACATCTTATTTTTAAGTTGAAGAAAGCTTTCTATGGGCTCAAGCAATCTGTAAAGGCATGGTATCAATGTATTAATACATTCTTTGTAAATGAAAGATTTTTAAAGAGTAAAACTAACCATTCTTTATATATGATGAAATCAAGTGAATTCAAATTGATTGTCATCATATATATTAATGATTTGTTCATCTTAAAAAATATTATGAGAAAGATGGATTGATTAAAGGCAAATTTAGAAAAGGAGTATGAGATAAGTGATTTGAGAGAGTTTCACTATTGTTTAGGAGTGGAATTTGTGAGAGTTTGTGCTAAGAAGACCATTACAATGAATCAAAGAAAGTACATTAAAGAAGTGTTGATATAATTCATCAAAGATGAATTTAAGCCTATTAGAACACCTTTGGAGATAAATTTGAAGTTGATTAAGTTCACGGATGAAGAATTTGCTGAAATTGAAGGTCAAATGCAAGATATTCTACACAAGGTAACAATGGATTCACTTATATATGCAATGATTGGTACAAGGGTGGATCTTACATATGTAATGAATATTGTGAGCCAATACATATCAAAGGTTGGATCAATCTATTCAACAACCATCAAAAAGATTATGAGATATTTAAAATGTAGTTTATGTTTCAAATTATATTTTGGAGGTAATTACATTAGTTTACATGGTTATTGTAATGTGGATTGGGCTAAAGATACAAATGATAAAAGTTCAACAATAAGATATATATTCTTTGTTCGAGTAGGAGCTATCACATGGAATTGTAAGAGACAACCAACAATTATAAGTTCAATAATAGAAGTAGAATACATAGTAGTAAGCCATAGTATAATGGATGCAATATAGCTAAGATTACTTTTGAAAGATATTGGAGTATTACAAATAAAAATATCTCTAATAGAGTATAACAATCAAGGATATCTTATATTTACAAAGAATCCAAAGCATCATTCAAGGACCAAATATATTGTCATTTAACATCACTTCATAAAAGAGAAGATTAAAATAAAAGTAATTGATATAAAGTATTTTGTAATAGAAGACATGTTTGCTAATTTTTTGATAAAGGTACTAGTAAAGGATAGACATCATATATTAATAAAAGCATTAGGATTAAAAACCTTTGATCAATAGCAAAGTGGAAGTTTTAAAATATTTAAGTAAATATAAAAAATAAACAAATAACATTGTAGACAATATTAATTTAGATAAGTTGCTATTGGTTCAAAGGTTTGCTCTTAATATGTGAGAAGGATAGGAGATAAAATAAATGAATGAATTAAAGATATTAAGAGTATAAAAAATACGCTAAAAGTATATTTTTATAATAGATATGATTATAATAGATAGTCTTAGTAGAATATTGGATAGATATATTGTCAAAGATATGAATTGAAAGAAGATGCATAAACCTACAAAATCTATATTTAAAAAAAAATAAAAAAATAGAAATAAAGTAGTATGTATGTAAAATAAAAAATAAATAAATAAATAAAAATAAATGCCTATTACCAAAAGTCAAAGAAACTAAAGGCTCTTGAATCTAGACTAGAAGCAAGAGAGAAGTTGACAAGAGTAAGGAAGACTTCACTCTTACTTCTATATACATTATTTACCTAGGATCTATATGGCGATGTTTTATATGACTTCCAAAAATGTATTGACTTTATATGACATGTATCTTGACTTGTAAGGCAAGTTTTTTATATGGCCACTACATATTTAGTTTTTTCCACAAGCTACCAACATATGTGATATGTGAGTAGCTTGTTGATCAAATTTTTAATCTACCAATCAACTACAAACATAGGTAAAGTCAAAATAGCATCTAGAAAGCTTTTCTAAAATATATTATGAAATTAATCTATTTTTATCTAATTCTAATTATATAGGTAATTATTATAGTAGGTATATATTTGTGACATTATGTCAAGGACAAAGACTCGATGAGGAAAAATATACACCAAAAGGCTATCTCGATATAATAAGTCAAAATATAAACAAGTAGGTATATTAAAAGGAAACTGGAATGGCTATTGCCGCAAGACAAGAAACTAAAGACTCTTGAACCTGGACTAGAAGCAAGAAAGGAGTTGACAAGAGTGAAGAAGCCTTCATTCTTGTCTCTATATATACTATCTAACTAGGGGCTACGTGGCGACGTTCTATAGGACCTCCAATATGTGTTGACTTTGTAAGACACATGCCTTGACTTACAAGGCAAGTTTTTCTACGTGTGGGCCACATAGTTAGCTTGATCTTCAAGCTAACAACATGTGTGGCACATGGCCAACTTGTTGACCACGTTTCTAATCCAAAAAGTCAATTAAAGACACCTATGAAGTCAAAGCAGTGTCTAGGAAGTTTCTAGGAAGCTTCTATATTAAATATTATAGAATTAACTTACTTTTATCTACTTTTACTTACTTCTACCTATTTCTATATGTAATTATTAGCTTACATGATTATGGCCGTGACACATTATCTCTTCTTTTAGAGACGAGTTCCACGAGGAGCGGTCATCATATGTTGAGGAAATCTATGATGCGACGAATTATATTCGCCACATACTCTGATCTCTGTTCTCTTCGAAGATGATTGATAGGGCCTCTCAACCATCGGTAGTGTCCTATACTAGGACGGGAAGACCACCCAGTTATTTGATCATTATTGAGGCCTTCATAACTTCCTTCGAATAGAATATTCGGAACACCATCAGGAGTTGTTCCTACCTCTAGCAAAATCACCAAACATCGGGAGTCCCTTCCCAAATCGTGATACCAAACGCGTTGTATCTCACCATCTGTTCGAGGAAGAACATGTCGTTCTTGAAGATCTTCATCTCGATTGCGTCGTCTTGAAGGTTGTGACAATCGTAATGTCTCGTCCGGGAGGTCAGCAAACGAAGGTTCTTGAGTTGAATCCGCTGGTTGTTGGCTCTCCATCTAATTAGCATCACAAATGTAAAGAAGTTACAAACAAGGATAGGAAATTGAATGTTATCTTGCCTCAATCTTGTCTCTTTTATAAGAGAGATTTTCATCTTGGTTTTGATGGATGTCGTTGATGAAAAACTTTGACTTTAGCTGATGCATTTGCTAGATTCCTGGATGGCTCCCATGTGCGTTCACTAATATCATATCCGCGCCAATGAACAAGATATTCCAGCTTATTTCGGCGCCGCCTTGAATCTAATATCTCTTCCACCTCAAATTCTTCATTATTATCTACTTCTATAGGAGGCGGTGGCATTTGTCTTCTTCCTTGTATATCCACTGTCTTATATGGTTCAAGAAGAGATACGTGGAATACAGGATGGATCTTCATTGACTCCGGTAGATGTAACCGATATGCAACTGGGTTGATCTGTTCAGAAACAGAAAAGGGGCCAAGCCTACGATAGTTCAACTTGTCACAAGGTCGAGTAGTCTTGATATTGCGACAAAGTAGCCATACCTTATCACCCACGTTGATTTGTGGTTGCTCCTTACGATATAGATCTGCGTTTATCTTTTGTCGTTCTTGAACTTCCTTCAATTGTGTCTTCATTATTGCATGTAACTTTGACAACCGATTTGCCATATCTTCTACTGCAGGATTATCAACTTTTGAAAAATCAAAAGTATCAAGTCGTGGATGATAGCCATAATTGGCAAAGAAAGGTGTTTGTTGCGTGGAAGAATGTACCATATTATTATAAGCAAACTCTGCCAATGGCAGAAGGGTTGTCCAATCATCTTGTTGGTAGTTGATAGTACACCTTAAATATTGCTCCAAGACTTGGTTTACGCGCTCTGTTTGTCCATCAGTTTGAGGATGGAAAGCCGAAGATAGCTTTATGTCCACTTTTAAAATCTTGAAAAGGGTCCTCCAAAATCTTGACACAAATTGAGTTCCCCTATCCGATATGATATCTTTAGGTAATCCATGATAGCGATAGATATTATCAATGAAAAGCTTAGTTGTTTCTTCACCTGTGATAGATTTTGTACATGGCACAAAATGTGTCATCTTGGTGAAACGATCTACTATCACAAATATAGAATCATAAGATCTTGAGCTTGGAAGATCTGTGATGAAATCCATAGAAACAGAAGACCATGGTTGTTCTGGTATAGGTAATGGCTGAAGAAGTCCGTAAGGTCGATGACGAGGAATTTTTGATCTTGAACAAATATCACATGATTGTACAAAGTCTTTGACTGACTTCCACATTTGTGGCCACCAAAAATCTCTTGATATGAGTTCCAAAGTCTTATTATATCCAAAGTGCCCTGCTGCTGGAAAGACATGACGTGCTTGAAGAACACGTAAACGTGCTTCTCCTTCTGGAATATATAGGCGTCCTTCAAAATATAATAGATTATTCTTGAACTCAAACTTAGAAGGATCATGAGACTTGGAAGAATTATTCTCGATATCATAAACAAGAGGGTCTGAGGACATACTGGACTGGATTTGCTTGAGAAAAGTTGAATCAACAGTCAATGTTGATTTCATTGCTCGGAGATGAAATTGCTCCGGTTTCAAGAGGACCGTTCTTTGTTGCTCAAAAGCTACATCTCCTTCTTTTGGTGCAAAATAAGAACGTCTAGATAGGGCATCGGATAAACCTTGTTGTTTTCCTGGTCGATAAGTGATAATGAACTCGAATCTTGACAAAGACATACTCCAACGAGCTTGACGACGATTCAACACGCGTGCTGACATGAAATACTCGAGGTTCTTGTGATCTGTATACACAGTGACTGGACTAGAAGCGCCTTCTAGATAATGACGCCATTCTTGAAAGGAATCCACGATCGCAAGAAGTTCTTTATCGTGGATCTCATAATTGATCTCGGCTGCTGAGAATTTTCTTGAATGAAAAGCTATCGGATGGAGTTTGTCATCTGTTCCCATTTGTGATAAAACTGCACCCAAGGCAAAATCTGATGCATCTGTTTCCATAAAAAATGCCTTGGAAAAGTCAACACGATATAAGACTGGTGCAGAGACAAACGATGTCTTCAAGGCTTCAAATGCTGCTTCCGCTTCTTGATTCCATTGAAATTTATCTTTACTAGTCAAGCGTGTAAGTGGAGCTGCAACTCGTGAGAAATCTTTGATGAAGATCCGATAGTAATTGGCAAATCCCAAGAAACATTGGACATCTCTTACCGTCCTTGGAATCTTCCAATCCACGATTGTTTGGACTTTCTTAGAATCCATCATGAGACCATCATTTGAAATGATGTATCCTAAAAAGTCAACTTGAGTAGTGTGAAATACACACTTTTCCATCTTGGCGTACAATCCTGCATCTCTAAGTTTTTGTAATACTTGACGAACATGTATTTCATGTTCTTCGACGTTCTTGGAATAGATCAGGATATCGTCTAGATAGTAGACGACAAAATTGTCTAAGAATTCACGAAATACATCATTCATGAGATGTTGAAAAGCAGCTGGTGCATTCGTGAGTCCAAAGGGCATGACATTATATTCGAAATGTCCATACCTGGTTCGAAACGCAGTCTTCTATTCATCTCCTTCTTTGATCCGTACTAGATTATATGCTCCTCTTAGATCTATTTTTGTATAGATCTTAGCTTGATTCAACTGGTCAAGGAGTCCTGATATCAAAGGTAATGGATACCTGTTCTTGATTGTGATCTTGTTGAGTCCTCGATAATCAACACACATTCGTAAAGATCCATCTTTTTTCTTTACGAATAGAATTAGAGCTCCTGCTGGAGATTTTGAATGGCGTATGAAATTCTTCGCTAAATTCTCGTCAATATATGTCTTGAGTTCAGCCATCTCATCTTGCGATAAACTGTAAATTGGTCCAAATGGTGGCTGAGTTCCTTCCTTGAGGTCGATTGAACAATCATATGGACGATGCTAAGGAAGAATATCTGCATTCTTTTTCTCAAAAACGTCTTGATACTCCTGATATTGACTTGGAATGCCACTTGAAGTCTTTACGTTTTCAGAAATAGGTGCAGCATAAATAGCAAAAGTTGATCCTTCTTTTGCTGCGTGTATAAATGCTTTTGTACCTATCAGTATGGATTTTACTGTACTAGACTTATAATTTTTTAATTGGTTCGTAGAACTATTAATAATGCTTTTGGAAAAGTCAAGTTTACGCGAATTCCAATCTATTCGAGGGTTATATTTTTCTAGCCAGGATAAACCTAAAATAACTGGATTGGACGGGGATTTAATTATGTTAAAAGCTATGTAGCTATCATGACCGTCTATTGTTACTTTTATAGGATGAGTTTCATGAGTGACATCTCCAGAAGACAAAGGACGACCATCTATGACTTCTACATGTACTGGTTTAGGTTTCTGTACAAAGGGTATTTTACGACTTTTAACAAATTGTTCATCTAAAAAACATGCTGAGGCTCTCGAATCTAATAAAGCAGAGGCTTTGTAATTCTTAGGTCCTAAATATAAGTCTATTATAAAACAAGGAGAGGGTTCTGAGGAGAAGATAGGACCTTCATTAGGAATTGTATAAGGTTCCAGCTGCACGGTCCCTATTGTAGCTGGACGAATCCGTTTTCCAACATGTTGTCTTCTTTGACCGTCGTACCCCTCATTTTATAGTTGCGTCGTTTCTTTGGACAATGTTGAGCAGTGTGCTTAGGTTCTCCGCAATATAAACATAATCCTTCTTGACGACGACGAATCTTTTCTTGCTCAGTTAGAGGTTTAAAACGTACCGCGTCAATTTGCATGTCTTCTACTTCCGAATGTACGTTTGGCAAAGATGTTGATGTTGCCATTGAGTAATAACGTTGAGGTTCCCGTGAATGATTCTCAGATGGAAATTCAAAAAGTCGATTATCACATTTTACCGCAAAATCGATTGCTTGACTCAAAGTTTGAGGATCAGGTAAGTTGAGCATCAATTTCTTTACTTCGTATTGCAATCCATAAAGAAATTGACTGATGAGTGCAGCATCATCCCACTTGATGTCAATTACAAGTTGTCGAAATTATGAAGCATATACTGTTACTGAGCGATTTTCTTATCGCAGAATTCGGATCTTATTTGTTGCAACACGAGTTGCATCGTGTTCACCATACATAGATCGAAACTCCGCCAAAAAAGCTTCCAAATTGTCCAATATTGGATTTCGTTGTTCAAGAAAAGACGAAAACCACGATAATGCAGAACCAGAAAGTAGAGTGCCAATAAACCTGACTTGTGATCCTGGAGTTGGATAGCTTTGCGGTTGAAGTTCAATTGCCAATTGTACTTGATTGATGAACCCTCGAAACTTTGATCTCGTACCATCAAATTTCTCAGGTAAGGCAATTCTTGGTTCTCTAGTGCTTATAGGGTGTTGTACAATTGGAGAAGGAACGTGATTTGTTGTAGATGTTGAAGCAGCTCCGATCATCTCTATATCTCCACTTTCTGCTATCCTTGTTCTTTCATGTGTTGGTGAATTGAGTTGATGCATCGCAAGCATTAACTCCCTCATTTGCTCTTGCATTTATGCCATTGCACTCTTCATTTCAACAAGCTCTGCCATAATGACACTAAGAAGAAAAATTTGTTTGATATTGCTCAAGACAAAAGAAAAGAAAGACTTGATAACAAAGAAGATACTAAGAACAATATCAGTTTAGAAGTGGGTAATCCGCAAACTTCTAATACGCTTATGTCTTGTCAAGAGAAAGGGGTAATCCACTCTTACTCAAGAAAAACAAAGCTCTGATATTGTAAGTGTACTCTTGTCAATCTGTCAAGGACAAAGACTCGATGAGAAAAAATATACACCAAAAGGCTATCTCGATATAATAAGTCAAAATATAAACAAGTAGGTATATTAAAAGGAAACTGGAATGGCTATTGCCGCAAGACAAGAAACTAAAGACTCTTGAACCTGGACTAGAAGCAAGAAAGGAGTTGACAAGAGTGAAGAAGCCTTCACTCTTGTCTCTATATATACTATCTAACTAGGGACTACGTGGCGACATTCTATAGGACCTCCAATATGTGTTGACTTTGTAGGACACATGCCTTGACTTACAAGGCAAACTTTTCTACGTGTGGGCCACATAGTTAGCTTGATCTTCAAGCTAACAACATGTGTGGCACATGGCCAACTTGTTGACCACGTTTCTAATCCAAAAAGTCAATTAAAGACACCTATGAAGTCAAAGTAGCGTCTAGGAAGTTTCTAGGAAGCTTCTATATTAAATATTATACAATTAACTTACTTTTATCTACTTTTACTTACTTCTACCTATTTCTATATGTAATTATTAGCTTACATGATTATGGCCGTGACACATTATCTCTTCTTTTAGAGACAAGTTCTACAAGGAGTGACAATCATATGTTGAAGAAGTCATTGATAAAATCTCATTTCAAGAAAAGAAGATCATCTTGTGATTTGATCATTGTTGAAACCTTCATAACTTCTTTCAAATAAAACATTTGCAATACCATCAAAAATTATGCCTACCTCCAATAAAATCACCAAATATCGTGAATCTTTTCTTAGGTCGAGATACCAAACATATTATATCTTGCCATCTATTTGAGAAAGAATATGTCATTCTTGAAGGTCGTCATTCCTATTATGTCATCTTGAAGGCTGTGATAATAACAATGTCTCATCTAATAAGTCAACAAAGGACGGTTCTTAAGTTAAATTTGCTAATTATAAGGTTTTCCATCTCGTTGATTCTAAAATTATACAAAAATTGCAAATAAAGATAGAAGATAGAATGCAATCTTAACTGAATTGTGTTTCATTTATAGCAAAGATTTGTTGTCTTTTATTTTGGTTTTGATGGATGTCATTGATGAAAAGCTTCCACCATCTTTGCTACATTTGTAAGATTCTTTGCTAGCTCCCATGTGTATTTACTAATATCATATCCGCTGTCGTGTTGTAACACAAGTATATCATGAAAATATAAAGAAAGGGGACTTTTATTAATGTTCAGTTACCTCGAATATTGGGAGCAACGACCAACTCCAGTGCAAATACTGAGTGGCCAGGTTCAGTCACCCCGTTACAATCAGCCGGGGCATACAGAAATGCTCCATTCGATTCCAATAACGGGAGTCAGCAGAAAGAGAAAGGACCAATTCACATGACAGATGAGCTTGGTTCGAAGAGCCAATTGGATCCAATTTCAAGAATCCAATCCGGGTCCTCTTACCCAATATGAGACCTGAATTAGCCGGACAACCCAATGCAGTCTAATTATGGCAAAATCCAGATCTTACTACGGGCCTCAACCAATCTGACGTGAAGGACCAATTTGATCCAATTACGGGGACATCCGGGTCTTACTACTGGACTCTTAGCCAATATGAGACCTGAATTGGTCGGGTGATTCAATGTGGTCCCGATTACGGGGTTTTGATTCTGTTTCAGGCTGTCTTGTTCTCTGTGCCATTTCAAGGAACTTTGTTTTCGGTAAAAAGATCTCTTAAAGGTAAAAACGGGGAAGAAAGCTCTGACGGCAAGAGCCAATTTTGGATCCAAGCTCTGACGGTGGGAGCCAATTCCGGATCCAAGACGGAAGATTGAAGAAATTCAGAGGATAAGGTTAGGAGAGAGAATAAGTTGGTGGGAGAGGTTTTGAAGATAGGGGAGAGCTAGCTTCATGCTTCGGATGGAGAAAGAAGACAGAGAATTGGGTTTTTTTTTCTTCATAGGGTTTTGGGAAGACTGAGGTAATCGTTACTGAAGTCAGTGTTGTAATGGTGAATCGGGATTTTTAATGAAGTGGGTTTGATTACTCTTGACTGTTTTGTGAAATCGAGTTACATTTGTAATGAAGAGTTAAAAGGGTGTCTATAGGATTGAGTATGTGGAGTGAATGAAATTTATTGGATTAATCTAACAAGACAGTTAGTGGATACAAGATCGTGAATATAAAGCGGTATCGAAGATTAGTAGTTTGGGTTGTTCAAGGTTCTCTGTAACGTCTAGAGACCTACCGACTAGGGCAAAAAAGACTTCGACAAGCAGTCGAAGGGCATCCGTATAGATTTACGGTGTATTCTTGCAGTTGTTTGTATTCCAACAGTCAAAAACCGATAAACTGCTTGAATATTGGCGAATCTCCATACTACCTTATATAGCCAGACGCCTGGCGCGTTCTCGAGCAGGAAAGCACATAATACGACAAAAGTGGTGAACCCGGCGTGAAAGCTTGAGGTGGAAGGTATTGGATTTCGGTTGATTTTATCTTTATTTTATGGAAAACGAAAATAAAAATTTTGAAGGATTTTTGGGAGGAGTTTCTGGTAGGGATTCTTCTAAAGAACAAGGTACGCACATGGATCCATCTATTGTTAGTATATTTCAAGCCTTCTCATTATCAATGCAGCAACAATAAAGCAATGATCGAAAGGAAGCTTTGGCAACCAAAGCATTGCAAGCAGTGGTCAATAAAATTGATCAATTTGATGGGAGGAATATTTCAAGGTATTTAAGATGTTATGTTCGTGAAATGGAATTAAATCGAGTTTCTGAGAAGAAAATGGTTGAATTATTTGGACTTGCCACGATACCGGAGATAAAAGACCACATTACATCAATTACGGATCGTTATGGGAATTCATGGGAGGTTTTTTCACATGCATTGAAAGACAAATATTTCTTGAAAGATGCTGATCGCGTTACTAAGAAGCTGTTTCTGGAATGGATTGAACGGCCCAATAAGAATTTGCAAGCAACAGAGCTACTAAGGGAATTTGAGAGGCAGTACTCTCAATTGTCGAAGGTAGAAAAATTGACATTGGAGCCGAACAAAGTTGATCTATTTCTTCAAGCTGCTGATGGAGAATTGTAAGGGAAATTAGAACTCCTTCTTGAAGACAAAGAAGAAGGTGAAGGATTGACAACAAAGTGGAAGAACGTTGAAGATGCGGTGGGGTTGCTTACAAAAAGAGAAAGGAGGAAGGATAGGAGCAATATTCAGAAAACAGAACAAGCACCCAAAGCTCCAGTACGTACAACACCACCAACAATGCCAACAGTTCAACCTTCGACATCCTTATCGAAGAAAGCAGATATGGGGATGGAAGAAATTATACGAGGAATGCGAGATCTTCAAATCAAATTGACAAGACTTGAAGAGAATACTTCTATAAACAATTCGAAGAATGTTTCAAAACAAGGATATGTACAAAGATGCATTTGGTGTGATGATGCTTCACACACTAGAAAAGATTGCAATGAATTTAATAATATGATACGGCAGGGAAATATTTGCTGAAAAGATGGGAAGATAGCATTGAAAGATAGGGATGGTCTTCTTCAAACCAATTTTGGCAAGGGAGGAATGAGAGCATTGGTTCAAGATTACCTAAAAGAGCATAAAACAGCAGCACGAGAAAGTGCAAGTTATGGTGCTAGAGTAGATGATGAAATTGGTGGAAGTATGAAAACTAGTGAGTTTTGGGCTTCTGCCGTTTCTACAATGCAAGAAGGGAAATTACCTCGAGAAGCGTTATTGACGACTGCAGTTACCATACGAGGTAGAACAGGTTGGGAGGATCCTGTTGAGTCTCTTTCAGTTCATGCATATATTGCTAAGAGCCAACATGAAGCTTTGATGGAAGAAAAGAGACGAGGAAACTTTGATAATACAAGAGAAGGAAATTCTTCTAAGAGGCAAACTCGAGGAGACAAGGCTCGGGAGGCAGCTTCACAAGAATTGCCTGTAAAGGATACCTTGGCATCATTGGGAGAAAAAACAAAGGAGACAAAAGATAAAGGCAAATCAATTGCTTATAAGCGACTTTCTCACATTGAAGTGGCAACAAATTTGAAAAGGGTGTTGGAAGAACGTATATTAAACACTAAGGTGGAATTCACATTGAAAGAAGTCTTGGGAATTGTAAAGAAGGAGTTTCATGATGTTATCATTGACAGCATTGAGCGAAAGAGGTAATTAATGGGCAAAACTGGAATGAGTCATGCTATTGATGCAAGAATATATATAGATGAAGAAGAGGTTGATATTGGTTACAAGCAACCAATAAATGAAAAGAATGGATATAATCAACGAGTACATTTCGAAGATTATAGTGATAAGGAAATGGAAACTTTGAGCCATTATACTCGAAAGTATTGGGCAAGGGCAACTACTGAGGTATTGGTGAAAGTAGGAGATATAGATAAACCAATTGTTGCTTTAGTCGACCATGGTTCTGAAATAAATCTCATGTCTAAAGATCTTTATAAGAAGCAAAAATGGCCAATTGATATGGAACATGGATGGGCAATACGAGCAGCTAATAACACACGGGGCAAATTATATGGAGCTTGTCCAGATGTCAAAATTCGGATTGGGGATGTTGCGATGGAGCAACATTTCTTTGTTCAAGATACAACGTCTTATCCGTTGATTTTAGGACAACCTTATATTACGGCAACACGGATGGAAACAAAAGTACTTGACGATGGTTCTGCTTATGCAAGGGTACGGAGCGAGGATGGGAGGAAAGCTATACAATTTCTAACAGTACTTCCTAACCATGAATGGAATCGAGATAGGTTGAGGGAGAAACCATTGCCAAAGATTGTTGAAGGATTTAAGGATTTCGGGGAGGTACCACTGTAAAGCGAGATTATGGAGGTACAAAAGAGGAGGTACTCTCGCGAGATGAAGGTGCCTTTGATGCGAGTTTTATTGGTATATTGGAGAATGGAAATATTATGTATAAGAAAGTTGATGATTTTAAAAGAAAAGAAAGAAAAAGATTATATGATATTGAAGGACAATTACGCAAGTTAGGTACATTGCAAGATGATGAGAGGATTTTAGGTGTTTATGAAGAAAATAGACTGGAAGATTCATTGGAATTGATTACATCTATTGGGTTAGGGGATAATGATAAGATTGTTGAGATTCATTCAAGAGAGGTTTATACCATACTTGAATCTTTTCAAGCACCAGAAGTCATTGTAGAGACGAGATATAAAATGGCAAATAAGAAGGTAAAGCCTGTTGCCGGACCATTACCAAAAGATTCTAAAGAACAAATGGGAGAAGCATCAAAAGAAGCAAGTTTAAGAGATCCAATGAGTATTGGACATCAGTTTACTAAAGAGACTTTTGAAGAATTGAAGATTGGTTCTGATGGTTCTTTATTGCCGGAGGAAATTACTTGCTTTAAAAAGATGTTGGCTAAACAAGGTAGATCGTTTGCTTTCGAATCTCATGAAATTGGGTGTGTGGATCCAAATATTATAACACCTATGGTTATCTTCACTGTACCGCATGTACCTTGGAATCTAAGACCGATTCCAGTACCGAGGGTACATTTACCTAAATTGGTTGAGCTATTAAAAGAAAAGATAAAGATGAAAATATTGGAACCCTCGTTTGCGCCGTATTCTAGTCGATGGTTTATGGTACCTAAGAAGAATGGGTCACTATGGTTTATTCAAGATATGCAACCGGTGAATGCAATAATTGTCAGGAATGCAGGAATTGGACCTATTGTGGATGAATTTGCTAAGGCGTTTGCTGGAAGGGCGATCTATTCAATGGGTGACTTGTATTCAAGTTATGATCAATTTCAACTTGTCGAAAGAAGTAGAGATATGACAACAATGAGGACACCACTTGAATTGGTTAGAATGTGCACTCTTCCTCAAGGCGCGACTAACTCAGTTGCGCATAGGATGAATGGGATGAATAAGGTATTGAGAGATTTTATTCCAGAAAAGACTATGCATTTTCTGGATGATGTTCCTATAAAAGGGTGCAGAGAAGGAGACAAGGATGAGACTTTAGATACGAGGGGGTGTCGCAAATATGTTGTTGATCATATACAAGATTGTGAAAAGATTTTAACTCGGCTTAGAGAAGTTCATCTTACATTATCGGATATGAAGTCCGTATTTGGAGTACGAGAGGTTGTAATTGTTGGACATTTATGTGGATCTTACGGAAGAAAACCAGATCCGACTAAAGTTGATGCAATTGGAAGGATGAAAGAGGATTGTGATTCTTAAACAGAGGTTTGCAGGTTTTTGGGTGCATGTGTATTTTATCGAATCTGGGTCCTTCATTTTGCTCACATAGCGGATCCATTATATAAACTGTTACGCAAGGGTTACCGATTTAAATGGAAAGAAAGGCATATTCAGGCAATACAAAGATTGAAGAAATTATTGATGTCACCTCCAATATTGAGGAAGGTTGATTATAAGTGCAATAGACCAGTGATTCTTACTGTGGACGCTAGTCCAATTGCCATTGGATGGGCTCTGGATCAAGATGATTCAAATGGGAGTAGATTTGCAGTTCGATTTGGGGCTAAAGTTTTAAGTATTCGTCAGTGTGCCTATTCGCAAGTCAAAAGAGAACTTTGGGGAGTCATTTCGGCTATGAAAGCTGAAAAGGACTATTTAATTGGGGTAGTAGTAGTAATTGAAACAGATTGCTTGCCATTGCTTAGAATGATTATTAACTGTTCAACGCCAGATATTACAATGTTGAGATGGATTGCTTATATTAAGTCACTAAATCCAGAATTTAAGCATATTACTGGGAAGGACAATTTATTAGCAGACATGCTATCTCGAGTAAGATACGAGAGGGAGGACGAAATGGTTGAAGTCATTGATGACGTCGGATTGAAATTCTATTCAATATCAAATCTCAACAGAGAAGACAAGCTATTTCTTGAAGAATCTTATGAAGGAGAATTATTGGATATTGGTCATTACTTGAATACCTTGACTAAGCAGGGGAATTGGTCTACAGAAAAATTCAAACAAATAAGAAAAAAAGCATATGGATTTTTACTTCGAGATGGATTCTTATGGAAGAGACCGAAGAAAGGAATTGGGATGCCACGACGAGTGATAGGCTAAAGGGAAGAAAAACTAAAATTATTAAAGGAGTTTCATGATAGTTTATGGGCAGGGCATAGAAGAATCTGGGCTACTTTTGCTAAACTCAAGGAACGATATTGGTGGAAAAATATGTATCGAGATGTGCTCTCATTTGTAGAGTCATGTGAAATCTGTCAATCGTATTCTAATATCCGACATCGAGATGGTCTTCATCCTATGTATCCTCTGGCTATTCATTTTAAATGGGTTGTTGATTTGGTTATTATGCCTGTTGGGTTATGGCAGATGAGATATTTGGTTTTAGCTCGTGAAGATTTATCAAATCAAGTAGAAGGAAGAGCATTGAGGACAAAATCTACAGAGGGGATTTGTAGGTTTTTGCTTGAAGATGTCATTTGCCGCTACGGATGCGTAGGAAAAATCACTGCAGATCGTGAAGAATTAAATGCACAAGAAGCTCGTAAGTTCTTTGAAAGATGTGGAGTTAAACTATCACTGACTACTGCTTATAATCCAGAAGGGAATGTAAAAAGCGAACGCGGTCACCCACCGATTGTAAAAGCATTAGTTAAAGCTTGTAATGGGAAAGTTAAAGAATGGCCACAGCTTTTGTCATTTGCATTATGGGCCGATCGAACAACACATAGTTTGGTGACAAGATATATGCCAGTAGAACTTATGACAGGTCGAAAACCAATTATGCCGATTGAAGAAAATGTACTTACTTGGAGTATGCTACTATGGGAAGATGGATTGACAAGAGAAGAACTTCTGGCTATTAGGATTCGACAATTGGAGCAAAGATCGGAAGATGTGCAGATAGCATTGGAAAGATTAAAAAGAGCAAGGTTACGAAACAAGGCGCGATTCGACAAGCAACATCGATTGAGACCTAAAGCAATCGAAGAACGTGACTGGGTACTTGTTTATGACAATAGTCTGGATAATCAACATAGTACTTTGCGGAAATTTTCAAAACGTTGGTTTGGACCATATGTAGTAACAACTGTTCATGATAATGCGACTTATTGTTACAGGAGTTAGATGGTACAAAATTGAAAATACCAATTGCAGGGAAGCGAGTAAAAATATTCAAACGAAGACATGTGGAGATGAATATGGAAGACCTTAATGAAGGTATAGAGATTTCGTAGCAAGAAGATGAAAGTGATTTGGATAATGAAGGTGACAAAGACGAACTGGACAAAGACATAGAGGATATATTCTGAATCAAACAGCAATTAGGTAAATTGGTGCATACCGGAGGATGCACAGGTTTAGAAGGGGTGGATGTCGTATTGTAACACGAGTATACCATGAAAATATAAAGAAAGAGGACTTTTATTAATGTTCAGTTATCTCGAATATTGGGAGCAACGACCAACTCCAGTGCAAATACTGAGTGGCCAGGTTCAGTCACCCCGTTACAGTCAGCCGGGGCATACTGAAATGCTTCGTTCGATTCCAATAACGGGAGTCAGCAAGAAAAAAAGGACCAATTCACACGACGGGTGAGCCTGGTTCGAAGAGCCAATTGGATCCAATTTCAAGAATCCAATCCGGGTCCTCTTACCCAATATGAGACCTGAATTGGCCGGGCAATCCAATGCAGTCTAATTACGGGAAAATCCAAGTCTTACTACGGGCTTCAACCAATCTGACGTGAAGGACCAATTTGATCCAATTACGGGGACATCCGGGTCTTACTACTGGACTCTTAGCCAATATGAGACCTAAATTGGTCGGGCGACTCAATGTGGTCCCGATTACGGGGTTTTGATTCTGTTTCAAGCTGTCTTGTTCTCTGTGCCATTTCAAGGAACTTTGTTTTCGGTAAAAAGATCTCTTAAAGGTAAAAACGGGGAAGAAAGCTCTGACGACGAGAGCCAATTTTGGATCCAAGCTCTGACGATGGGAGCCAATTCCGGATCCAAGACGGAAGATTGAAGAAATTCAGAGGATAAAGTTAGGAGAGAGAATAAGTTGGTGGGAGAGGTTTTGAAGATAGGGGAGAGCTAGCTTCATGCTTCGGACGGAGAAAGAAGACAGAGAATTGGGTTTTTTTTTCTTCATAGGGTTTTGGAAAGACTGAGGTAATCATTACTGAAGTCAGTGTTGTAATGGTGAATCAGGATTTTTAATGAAGTGGGTTTGATTACTCTTGACTGTTTTGTGAAATCGAGTTACATTTGTGATGAAGAGTTAAAAGGGTGTCTATAGGATTGAGTATGTGGAGTGAATGAAATTTATTGGGTTAATCTAACAAGACAGTCAATGGATACAAGATCGTGAATATAAAGTGATATCGAAGATTAGCAGTTTGGGTTGTTCAAGGTTCTCTATAACGTCTAGAGACCTACCAACTAGGGCAAAAAGGACTTCGACAAGCAGTCGAAGGGTATCCGTATAGATTTACGGTGTATTCTTGCAGTTGTTTGTATTCCAACAGTCAAAAACCGATAAACTGCTTGAATATTGGCGAATCTCCATACTACCTTCTACAGTCAGACGCACGACGCGTTCTCGAGCATGAAAGCACGTAATACGACACCGCTTTAATAGACAAGTTATTCCAATTTATTTTTGTCCTACCTTGAGTTTAAAACTTCTTCCATTTTAAACTCTTTATTATTGTCCACTTCTATATGAAGAAGTGGGGCTTATCTTCTTTTTGGTATATTCACAATCTTATATGGTTCAAAAAGAGATACATTGAAGACAAGATACACCTTCATTGACTCCGATAGATGTAATCGATAAGCAACTCAATTGATTTGTTTATAAATAAGAAAAGATCCAAGCTTGCAATAGTCCAACTTATTACTATGTCAAGTAGTCTTGATATTACAATAAAGTAATAATGCCTTGTCATCTACATTGAACTATAGTTATTCTTTTTAATAGGCATCTACATTGATCTTTTGTCGTTCTTCAACTTTTATAATTGAACCTTCATTGTTACATGTAGCTTAGACAAATAATTTGCCAAATATTTTGTTATAGAATTATCAACTTTTGAAAAGTCAAAAGTATCAAGTTGTAGATGGTAACCATAATTGGCAAAGAAAGGTGTTTGTTGTATAGAAGAATGCATCATATTATTAAAAGTAAACTCTACCAATGGCAAAAGTGTTCTTCAATTGTCTTGTTGATAATTGATAGTGCACCTTAAGTATTGCTCCAAAACTTAGTTTACTTGCTCTATATGTTCATCAGTTTGAAGATAAAAGGTCAAAAAAAGATTTACGTCTACTTTTAGAATCTTAAAAAGAATTCTCTAAAATCTTGATACAAATTGAGTCCTCCTATGTAATATAATATCTTTTGGTAATCTATGATTTTAATAGATATTATTAAGGAAAAACTTAGTAATTTCTTCACTTGTGATAGATTTTGTGCATAGTACAAAATATGTCATTTTGGTAAAATGATCAATTATCACAAATATAGAATCATACAAACCTAAGATTAAAAGATGTATAATAAAATCTATAGAAATAAAAGATCATAGTTTTTTTAGAATAAATAATAGCTAAAGAAGTCCATAAGATCAATAACAAGGAGTTTTTTTTATTGAGAACAAATATCACATGATTGAATAAAGTCTTTTACAACCTTTCACATTTGATACCATCAAAATTCTTTAGATATTAGCTCTAAAGTCTTATTGTATCCAAAATATTCTACCATTGGAAAGTCGTGACATAATTGAAGAACTTGTAAAAATGCTTCTCTTTCCCAAACATATAGGCATCTTTCAAAATAAAGTAGGTTTTTCTCGAACTAGAACTTAGAAGTATCACAAGACTTAGAAGAAGTATTCTTGATATCATAAACAAGAGGATTAAAGGACATACTTGATTGAATTTATTTAAAAAAATTTGAATCAATAATCAATATTGATTTCATTGCTCAAAGATGAAATTATTCTAACTTCAATAAAATTATCCTTTGTTGATCAAAAGCTACATTTTTTTTTGTAGGTACAAGATAAGAACATCTAAAAAAGATATCAGACAAACCTTGTTGTTTTCCTAGTCAATAAGTAATATTGAACTCAAATCTTCACAAAGTCATGCTCCAATAAGTCCTAAGACAATTCAAAATATATGCAAACATGAAATGCTTGAGGTTCTTGTGATTCGTATACATGGTATTGGATTGTGGTTTGGCTACTATATGAAAATATTATATTTATATGTTTGATATAAAATTTATTAAATAACATGGTAAGAACCATATTAATGGATTTTAATTGATTGTAGAATATAGTTAAATTACTATATTAAAAAGAATTTGCTTAAAAGAACTAATATTAGAATTTATATAACTTTATTTTTTTTTAATAATAGCTTTTAAGATTAATTTTGATTAATAATGACTTTTACATATTTAAAGTCAACTTAGTAGACATTGATAATCCTTGAAGTCTTATTTTATTTCTTTTATTTGATATTTAGGGCATATATTATGTAAATTTTATTAAAAAAAAAGTTGGAAAGGGATCTTGGTAGAAAAAAGAAAAGTTAGGGCATCCATATACATGAATGGAGATGGATGATGAAAATCTCGATTCCTATTCGCCAAAAATCATACCCAATGGATTTCAAGGAGGCTACCAAAGGTCTTATTAGAGATTAGAGTTATTTTTTTGATGCATTTTTAGTTTTGAAGACTAGGATCAGTAAGTTTAGGTTTTTGGCTATAGTTTTGGTACAAATTTTATGTGATTTGGAGTTTATATGAAAGAAATATGGATGCTCAAAGTTAAGGTATTGATTTTGTATCTATTATCACTCTTATGGACATAATGCATGCGTACAAAAAGCAATAAAGAATTGGCAATTGAGATTGAAGAGAGCACTTTTTTGGCTACACTTTTGGGATACTGTTTGATGGATTCTAAGTTGGAATGAAGGTGATATTAGAGGTTGAAGTTAATACTTGCAGATCTAAGGGTAGTAAGTGATCTGATTCACTATTGGTTTTATTTTGAGTTATATCTTAAGCAATTTGATGAGATTTTAGCTCAAAATTTTCAAAAATGTATATAATCATGTTAATAGACTTTAATCAAAAAAATTTATAGTAGTTAAGTTTTGAATTTTTGAGATATGAAGAAAATAGTGCTTAAGTGCTTATAAGTTAGGGTTTAGAGCACCTACTAGGGTTTCTAAGATGCTAGAAGATTGATAGCAATTTTACAATTTATTTATCTTTTTAATAAAGGTTAAAGATAATAGCTATATTATGTAAAAATTTGAGAGAAATTGAATAATTGAATCAAGAGATATGAATTTCTAAAATTTGTGAAGAAGAAATCCTTTGCAAGAAAAATATGTTTTGAAAAGATTTGCTATAATTTGAACATTTTATACAAAGAGAAGAAGTTTTGGGAGCCAAGACTTTGTATATAAATTAATAGTCAAATAAATTACTTATTAGAGCTTAACATATATGTTAAAGCTAAATTCTTTATAACTAGATATCTTGTATATTCTCAAATTGCAAATCACACCACATGAAAATGGTGACTAGACTTGAAATGCCTTCTAAATAATGACACCATTCTTGGAATGAATCCATAATTACAAGAAGTTCCTTCTTATGGATCTCATAATTAATTTTGGTTGTTGAAGATTTCTTAGGATAGAAAGCTATTAAGTAGAGTTTGTCATTTTTTCCTATTTATGATAAAATAACATTCATTGCAAAATATGATGCATTTATTTTTATAAAAAATACCTTCAAAAAATCAATGTAATATAATATTGGTGCATAAATAAATACTAACTTCAAGACTTCAAAAGATGCTTCAGCTTCTTTGCTCTAATTAAGTTTGTCTTTGTATATAAGACATGTAAGAGAAGGCGCAACCTGAGAAAAATTCTTAATAAAGATCCGATAGTAATTGGCAAAGTCCAAAAAGCATAGCACATTTTTTATTGTTCTTGAAATCTTCTAATCTAAAATAGTTTGAATCTTCTTCGGATCTATCATAAGTTCTTCGTTGAAAATGATATATCCTAAGATATTAACTTGAGTAATGTGGAATACGTATTTTTTCAATTTGGTGTACAATCTCACATCTCTAAATTTTTGTAACACATGACAAACATGAACTTCATACTCTATTATGTACTTAAAATAGATTAATATATAATCTAAGTAATAGATAAAAAAATCATTTAAAAAATTACAAAAAATATCATTTATAAGATGTTGAAAAGTAGCTGGTACATTCGTAAGTCCAAAAGGCATGACATTATATTCCAAGTGTCCATATCTTATTCAAAATGTAGTCTTCTATTCATTTTCTTCTTTAATGTGGACCAAATTGTATGCTTTTGTAGATCTATTTTGTATAAATCTTAGCTTGATGTAGTTGATGAAGAAGTCTAAATATAAAAGATAAACGATACCTATTTTTGATAGTAATCTTATTAAATCCTTGATAAATTATACATAGTTGCGATGATCCATCTTTTTTCTTCATAAATAAGATAGGAGCTTTAAAAAGAGATTTTGAATGATGTATGAAATTCTTGGCGAAGTTCTTGTCAATGTACTTCTTGAATTCAACCAACTCATTTTGTAATAAACTATAGATTGGACCAAATGGTAGCTAACTTCTTTCTTTAAGGTCAATTGAGTATTTATATGGATGATGCTTTGAGAGTATATTTCTATTCTTTATTTCAAAAATATTTTGAAAATCTTGATATTAACTTAGAATGCTACTTAAAGTCTTTCTATCATTAAAAATGGATGTGGCATAAATAACAAAGGATGATTCTTTTTTTTACAACATGCAAAAAAACTTTTGCACCTGCAAGTATGCATTTGATTACACTAGACTCATGGCTTTTTATAATAATTTTAATAGTACAATGAAAAAAGTTAAATTTATAAGAAATCCAATATATCAAAGGATTATATTTTTTTAACCATGATAAATCTAAAATGACTCAATTAAAAAGAAACCTAATTATATTAAAAATAATTCAACTATTATGACCATTTATTGCTACATCTGTAGGAAGTGTTTCAGGAGTAATGTCTCTAGAGGATAATGGATGGCCATCTATGACATGTATAGGTTTAGTTTTTTGTACTAACGGTATTCTATGGCTTTTAACAAACTCTTCATCTAAAAAATAAGTTCATGCTCTTGAATCTATCAAAGTAGAGGTTTTGTAATTATTAGGTATTAAATGTACATCTATTGTAAAACAAGGAGAAGATTTTAAGGAGAGGATAGGACCTTCATTTGTATAAGATTTTAGCGGCATGGTTCCTATTATAGTTGAATAAATTTATTATTTGACATTTTTTCATCTTTGACAGTCGTACTTCTTATTTTGCAGTAGCGTCATTTTTTTGAATAATGTTGAGTAATATAATTAGCTTTTCTACAATATAAACATAATCTTTCTTAACGACAACAAGTCTTTTCTTGTTCAATAAGAGGTTTAAAACGTATTGCATCAATTTGTATATCTTCTACTTTTAGATGTTTAGATTGAAAGGTCATTGGTGTTGTCATTGAATTATAATAGTGTAGAGGTTCTTTTATGTAATTTTCAAATTGAAGCTCAAAAAGTTGATTGTTATACTTCACAAAAAAATCAATTGCTTGATTCAATGTTTGAGGATCAAATAAGTTGAGCAATAATTTCTTTATCTCATATTGTAATCCGTAGAAAAATTGGCTGATAAAGATAGCATCATTGCACTTGATATCAGTTGCTAATTGTCAAAATTGTAAAGCATATGATATTACTAATTGATTGCCTTATTGTAAAATATAAATTTTATTGGTTGTAATACAAATTGCATTATGTTTTTCTTACATGGATCAAAACTCCACCAAAAAAGCCTCAAGTTTATCCAATATTGGATCTCGTTGCTCAAGAAAAGATGAAAATCATAATAATACTGAATATAAAAGAAGTATATTAAAGAATCTAACTTATGATCTTGACGTTGGATAGCTTTGGAATTCAAGTTCAATCAAAAATTATACTTGATTGATAAATCTTCAAAACTTGGAACTTATGCCATCAAACTTCTTGGGTAAGGCAATTCTAGGTTCACTAATACTAGAAGCATGTTCTACTATAGGAAAAGGAATGTGATTTGGTGTACATGTTGAAGCAGCTCCAATCATGTATGTATCTTCACTTCCTGCCATTTTTGTTATTCCAAGAGGTGATAAATTGAGTTGATGCATTTTAAGCATCAAATCTTTCAATTGCTCTTGCATTTGTGCTATTGCACTCTTTATTTCATAAAGCTCTGCCATAATGATACTTAAAAAAAAAAAAAAAAAAAAAAAAAAAAATCTAATATTGCTCAAGATAAGTAGAAGAGAGGACTTAAGAACAAAGAAGATACTAAGAATAATATTAGTTTAGAAGAGGGTAATGTGCAACTTCTAATACGCTTATGTCTTATCAAGAAAAAAAAGTAATCTATTCTTAATCAAGAAAAGATAATGCTCTAATATTATAAGTATACTCTTATCAATTTATCAAGGACATGAATTAAAAGAAGATGCATAAACTTGGAAAATTTGTATCAAAAGAAAAGTGACAAAATAAAAATAAAGTAATATGTATATTAAAAAAAAACTAAAATGGCTATTACCAAAAGACAAGGAAACTAGAGACTCTTGAATCTAGACTAGAACCAAGAAAGGAGTTGACAAGAATAAAGAAAGCTTCATTCTTGCCTCTATATATATTTTCTATCTAGGATCTATATGGCGACATTCTATAGGACCTCCAAAAATGTGTTGACTTTACATGACATGTATCTTTACTTGCAAGGCAAGTTTTTTATGTTGCCGCCACATAGTTAGCTTGTTTTACAAACTATTAACATATGTGGTACATGGATAGCTTGTTGACCAAGTTTCTAACCTATCAATCAAGTACAAACACACGTAAAATCAAAACAGTGTCTAGGAAGCTTTTCTAAAATGTATTAAGAAATTAATCAATTTTTATCTAATTCTATCTACGTAGTTAACGATTGCAATAGGTTTATATCTGTGACATGTATTCATCAAAGGATGGAAGTTGTCCATTAGGATAGCAACCACCACCTATAAGTAACAAGTGTTAGAAGTGAGAGATATCTTACTCTATACTCTCTTTATATCCAACCTTGCTAATGCTAAGTGTTGTGATTTCATAGTACTTATTCTTCAATAAGTTTGTACTACAAACTATCAATAAATGTGACACGTGACTAACTTATTCATCAAGTGTTCAACCTACCAATTACCTATAGACACATATAAAGATGAAACTACATCTATGAAGCTTTTAAGAAGCTTTCCTATAAGATATTATTAAATTAATCTACTTTTACCTACTTCTATATATTCATATTATTTAGATAATTATTAAAATAAATATGTATGTCCATGATAGACATATCATATTAATCATAGAAGTACCAAAATAAAAAATATTAGTTACTAGTTCATGGAACTAGAGTGTTGTTGTAGTATGTAAAAATGAGAGTCTATAAAAAGTCATTGAGTGATACAAGTCTAATATATCAATTCTTAAATCTTTCCTTGAAATAGTTTGATTGAGATTCTAATTAATTATTATGTGATTTATATTTTAATTATGGATATATTTCATGAAAATTAATGATCATGAAAGGTTCCTTCAATATTCTAATTGATCCTTTTATAAGTACATTTAATTTTAAAAAAGATAATGTAATAGATTATTATTAATTTAGGCAAGATATTTGGAAAGAATCAACATCTAATTGTTGAATCATAAGTCATGAAGCTCCAACTTAATTTAGATGCATTCAAAATCAGGTTTTTGGAGAAATCTTAAGAGTATTCCAAATGCAACTTTTTTGTTTTCTACTTATATCCACATGAGATTTTTATTCAATCATTAAAAGAACAAACCTATGGACATTCTTGAAAACAATTAAGTTTGAAATGAATTTAATTCTTTAAAAATATGGTTTAGATACTATATATTAGCAATTTGGTCCATATGTATTGTAGTATTGAACTCTTTATTATGCTTAAAAATAATCCTAAATGTTTTAAATCTTATAGTTATATTTGAAATTTCTTACTCTCATAACAATCTTGTGATTTTTATTCAATAATTATTACTTTGATATTATATTACACTTTTTCTAAGTACTTCTATCCTTCCTTTCTTTCCACATTTATTGCAATTTCGAAATAGAAGATCTTTTCTACACAATATATGTGAAGAATGCAAAGGCATTTAAACTACCAAGAGTTTGGTATGACTCAATGATGCAAAAGTTTGTTAACAATGATAGAAGCAGGATAACTATAAACACAAATGCACACAACATATACTTAGAAAATATTATTAAGTAATATCATTGAACATGGTATAAACAATTTGATATTCTAACAAATTTATTAAAATAAAATAAAATAAATCCACACTAAAAACATAGAGAAATCAATTTCATCTACCTCCGCATTTCAACCTCTAAAATACGTAACCATTATACACTCAACAATTCATTTATGTTTTGATGAAATTCTTTAATATAACAAATCTCGAAGCATATATCATAATCAAACAGTCAAGAGTGTGCTTGTGGAAAAAGATACAGAATGTGAAGAACAAAAAACTATTTCTGCATGTGAAACTTTTTGTAAAAAGAAACAAAACAAAACAATTATAAAAAAACAATTATAACAAAATAATAACAGCATCATTGCCTTGTGTGGAATTGAAACAGATCGAGAAATCAACATGTGTAAAACCCGAAATTGAATATCAGTATTCGAAAGAATGACAGAAAATGAGATTTGTAAAGAAATTGAAGCAAAGAATGGATCTGTGCTGAATGTGTGACGTGTCCTTGTGGCGGACCTGCCCAGTACTTGGCCAACCTCGTCGACTCGTCTAGGCTCGACTCGGCTCAGCTCGGCTCAGCTCGGCTCAGCTCGGCTCAGCTCGGCTAGACCCCTCCTTCCTTGAAGCCACACCCACCCCCTTCTAATCCTTGCGCCCGGCCCCGATCTGTTCCGCTTAACCCTAAGCTCTCCCTATCGCTCCTCCCCTGCTCTGGTGCGGCCTCCTGGTTCGCGCGTTGCATGGGGATCGTAGGCACTGTTCCTTTTGCTGCGCTCGCCCGCATTGTTTCTTAGATCTTTGCATACGCGAGGCGCGTTTTGGGTTTGGTTGGGTGTCGGGTGGTTGTTTCTACGGTAGGTAGGGCGGGTGATCTGGCGGATCAGGGCGGGCTGCCGGTCATGGACTCCGATCAGGGCAAGCTCTTCATCGGTGGCATATCGTGGGAGACCACGGAGGAGAAGCTGCGCGATTATTTTAAGAGCTATGGCGAGGTGGTCGAGACCGTGATCATGAAGGACCGCGCGACGGGGCGCGCGCGGGGCTTCGGGTTTGTGATCTTCGCGGACCCGAGCGTGGCCGATCGGGTGGCGGGCGAGAAGCACACCATCGACGGAAGAACGGTAAGCGCCCTGCTTTGGAACCCCGGGCCTTTAGTGGAGTGTGGCGAGGTTAGAGCGGTGGAGCGTGATGGTGTTGGTGGCATGGCGATGTGTGGCAGTTGTATAACTTGTGTAGCATGTCTTTCTTAAATCTTTTGCTATTCTAGGTGGAAGCGAAAAAAGCTGTGCCGAGAGACGAACAGCAGAATATGCCTAGGAGCAACAGCGTGGGTGGCCAAGGGCCAGCAACATCCCACACTAGGACAAAGAAGATATTTGTGGGGGGCCTAGCCTCAACAGTTACAGAAGATGACTTCAAAAAGTATTTCGAGCAGTTTGGTACTATTACAGATGTGGTTGTTATGTATGACCACAATACTCAAAGGCCTCGGGGCTTTGGCTTCATCACTTTTGATTCTGAGGATGCAGTTGAGAACGTGATCCAAAAGTCGTTCCACGAGCTCAACGAGAAGATGGTGGAGGTGAAGAAGGCCATTCCGAAGGAGCTGTCGGGAGGGTCGGGTCGAGCTGCCGCGGGATTCGGCGGAGGAGGTCGCGGCGGGGGCATCTACGGATCGGGGTACAGCCAGGGAGGATACGGCGGTGGGAGTCCAGGAGGAGAGAGTGGGTACGGCGGTGGGAGCCCGGGAGGAGGGAGTGGGTACGGCGGGCGAGGCGGGTATCCGGGGTACGGGGCTGCAGGTTACGGAGGTGCGGGATTCGGGAGCAGCGGTGGACATGGCGCGGGGATGAACGGGGGCTACGGGGGCAGCGCGTATGGCAGCAGCGGTGGGTACGGGAGTGGCGCGGGGGGTTACGGGAGTGCAGGATACGGGAACGCTCCGGGCGCAGGAGGTTACGGCAGCGCTGCGGGATATGGCAGCGGAGGCGTGGGCAGCGCAGGGTATGGGAGCGCTCCCGCGGGGGGGAGAAGCGCGTGGGGCAGCGGAGGTGGTGGGTACGGGACGGGATCGGGCTCGACTGGGTACGGGGGCAGCGGGACGGGGAGCATGAGCGGGTACGGCAATGCAGGATGGGGGACGACGGGGACGGGGGCAGGGGCCGCAGTGAGTTCGGGTTACGGAAGTGCGGGGTATGGTTACGGAAGCAGCGACGCAGGCTACGGATCGACGGGTGGGTATGGCGGTCGAGGTAGCGGGTACGGGTCGAGCGCAGGAGGTTACGGGACGGCGGGTGCAGGGGCGGGAAGCGGGAGCTACGGTGGGGGTTACGGAGATGCATATTCGGGATACGCCGACAACACGTGGAGGTCGTCGGGGACAGATTCATACAGTTCGGGAGGCACGGGGTCCGTGGGAGGAGGGACGGGAGGTGGATTCGGCGTGGGCGGAGGCGCTAGCGCGGACGGAGCAGTAAACGTGGCGTCAGGCTACGGGGGAGGATACGGTGTGGCAGGCAGACAGACACAGCGAGGTCCTGATGCCAGATTCAGGCCCTACCCTGCCGCTGGTGACCGCACTGGCTAGTCACTGCATTTGGTTGCGTACGAGGCTTAGGCAGCATATGTTGATAAGGTCCTTCGCTTATGAAACTAGTCCTAGTTGGCTATGTGTGGCGTGGACAGGCATGCTTGTACGCACGTTGAGATTAGAATGTAAGTTTGGGGCAGAGGATTGAACGTTTTGAGTTGAATGCGAGCGAAGTTGGTGCACGCTTGGGACCGAGGACGTGTTGAAACCGGATTGAGTTGCACATGTAGCGTAGATAGTGGCAGAGTGCATGGTATCTTGGAACGTTGCGTGTAGCGTTCGTTAGGTGAGAGTGGGTGGAAAGTTGCAGCGAGGTGTGGAAGTTGGAGGAGAGTGCAATGCAGTGTATGCCGTGGCGAGGGAGTTCGGTAGAGCGTGGGGTCGTGGTAGGCGTTTGTGTGGAGTGATGTTGTGGGTTTGGGATCGCATGTCGTGCGTGCGGCGTGTTAAGTAGGAGGTGGTGGTGATGGTGTTTCGGTCAGGCTGGGTGTCTGTGGTGGTGCGGTTCTGATGGTGTGGTTGGTTCACATGTGCAGGTGTATCGACCTAGATGTCATGTAAGGGAGGCAGGGTTTTGGCTGCATTACGATCATCCGAAAAGATGGAGCGCAGGCGGCGTTGAGCCAAATGTGGGGTTGGTTGGCAATGGAGTGGCCTGTCAGTAGTTGTAGTGTAGGACGAATTGGTAGGAGAGGACAGAGCACTAAATTTAGCTACAGCAGCATTTAATACGACCTGGTCTTTCCTTTTCTTTTCTTTCCTTATTTTTTTTCTGTTTTTATCGTCCTCTTTTATTCTTTTGTCAAAAAGGGAATCGTTGTATTTTCGTAGTTTGTTAAAAATCTCAGTGTTGTCTGATAGCACTCGATTTTTTCAGAACTCTTGTTGTTTAGTAAAAGTAGCGGACTACAGGGTTAAGGTATGCATCATCACCAGAGATACGGTAATCGGTAGATTCTGAACATATTTAGGGCCGAGGTGGTGCTATCCTCTTATTTATTTGAGAGTACATTTTGGCGTCCAGACAATTGTGCAGCTTTGTTCTTGTTGTGTTGACGTATGATTGGTACTGTGTGAAGCGTTTGTGAGTCCGAAATGTACGGGACTGTTTTGGAGTGTGGGCGTACTGATTGGAGGTTCTGTCTTGTTCTTTGGTTTTTTACTTTTTTCTTTTGTAAATATTTTGGGTGTAGGCATTGTAGTATAGTGCATTTTGTACTAGTCTTTAATTACAGTCTAGTTTTAGTATTTCCGCATAAGTTTTGATGTGATGGTTAAGGTACATTTTGTCTTATGCGGTCATTTTCGCGTCTCTTCCTTCCTAACTTGCAGGGGATGTCGAAGTTCGCATTTTATTTATGTCTAGAAGCTTGGGGAACAGGTGTTTGTGGACTTGAACTTGAAGATGAGTTCGTTTAGGAATCGGCCTTTGAGCATTTCCTTTTAGGAGCATTTCGAAGTTATGGAGTTGCATGTGTTTTTCGTGAATATGTGGAGAAGCTTCAATGTCTTAAGTTTCCATTCACTTGCCTTGATTCTGCCATTAAGATTGTAGTGCTGTAATGAATTTACTATATTATAAGAAAAAGTTCCGCCATTTTACTCCCGGCGACTGATTTTGTTGAGTAATGTGCAGTGATCTCATAGTTTCTGCGTCTTTTCTGAGCATCGATTTCTCTTGGGAGCAAGCGTGGTTCGAACTTCTCTGGTATTTCCGATTCTTTAAGTAGGAGTAGGTGGAAGCTGATTCTGACCAATACATCAAGTGCTTTCGTTTTGCAATTTGAGACGTTCTCGAAACTCATTGAAAGTTCGAATGTAATGAGGACGAAAGTTTAGTAGTCAGAGAAGATGGAGAAAGCTCTTTCATCCACATTTTGTTAATGTAATGGTTGGCCACTGGCCAAAAAAGTGCAGGGAATACACTCATCATACAAATGAGGGGTACCTTACACTTAAAACTTCAGCCTTTATCAACTGAGAGCTTGCCTTCAAGAAAATGCTTTTACTACTGATTCGCATCTTGAAGTGCAACATCTTGGCAAGAAAATGTAGACGAAATTTGGGGTTAAGTTCTGCGTCATGACCTACTTTGTAATATATAGGTAAGACCTACACTAGTTCAAAGAACTGTGCAATAGATGTTTCATGCTTTAATATTCTGTACTTAGACACAGAGTTGGGTGGAACATGTAAATCTTATTAGGTCTCTTTCTTCGCAAGAGCGTCTGCCACCATGCTCAAAAACCTCGTGCGAGGCACTGTTCATCTCATTTGAAATCTAGAGATACTTGTGCATCTTTGAAGATGTTCAATATAGAAATTCTAACTTTTGAAAATGTCAAATTTCATAAGGAGCAGTTGTTAGAGCTCCTAAATCAATATAGCATCTGATGTACAAAATTTTGTACTGTACCCTTCTGTCTAAAGGTTTTTTGATTGTCTTGGTTTAATGAACCGACTTTTTATTTGTCTTACCTATTGTTTTAAAGAACAGTATGTACTCATTCTAACTATTAAATGATCCTAACTATTTATAAATGCAAAAAAATCTTTTTGTCATGCCCCATGTAACGAACATATATATAATAGTAAGGATTCATCTGATTGTATCAGATGTAGAGGAAAACATGCTAATTAGTACAATTTTGAATAATCTAACATAAATTATAAATCATGTGATTAGATTATATTCCAAGTGAAACTGGTTTTTGGCAACATATTACAAAAAGGTGTTCAAGATATGGGGAGTGTATTCTTGGCTATGGTTCAAAACCTCTACAATCAGATTCGACTTTATAGTTCAATTAAAGTCTTATTACCAAATTATATTTTTTAACTAAGTATTTCCAAACTTAGCTTGTGCTCTCCAATTGCTTTAGTATGTCTAGATTCTTAAAAATCAAGCTATAAATAGTTGGAAAGCAAACAAGACTTTTTATGCTAAATTCTAAATTATCAAAAATTCAAAATATAGTTTTTTTGACACACTATTGTCACTTACAAAAGGAACAAATGGTTATGCAAAAGTGGTAAAGAAAAATTTCAATATAATAACTTTCCTTCCAATAATATGACTTACAAGCATATTATTGGAATTTTTTTTAGTATAACAACTTACACAACTAAATCTAGTTGACACCTTCAAAAAAATCATGAAGTTGGAACCTAATTACCTCAAATGGAATGATAAAGAAAATAAAAACTATATTTTTAAATAGAATATTATATGGTACAAACCACAAATTAAGTAAGAAGCATTGCTTCTATAGCTAATATATTATAGAGGTCTTGCGACTAATCTATGGAGAGCACAAGCCAATAGAGTCATTTCTTATAATATGATATAGATAAGATATTCATATTATTGGTGTATAGGGATAAGTAGTTGGAGCCATATTTGGCAAGTTTTTAGAATTGGGATTAGGATGGTAGTCTATGTAAGATCCACAATGGAACATTCTAGAAAGGACTTAGGGTGGTTATCTAGGTTGAATCCACTATTAGAGACATTCGAAAAAGTTCCAAGATGGTTGGACAAAGTAAAAATAGGACTCTCTAGGGCCATTTGGGTACCTGAATAAATATGGCTTTGGTTCTTTTCTCTTAGTAAAGTTTGATTTTGTATTTTTTTGTTCAATTCTGTATATTATCTTTTGCTTTGTTTTGCATTTCCTGTTCCATTCTATTTAGGTGTGGTCTACAATGTCCTACGTAGAGATGAAATTTATATTGCTATAGATTAGAAAGATCTTAGATCTTAGAAATAATCTAATCTTGTTTCATTAGTATCAGATTGAGTGTAGTCTATTCTTTGGTAGTGTATTGATAGCCATCGTCTAGTTAGAGGTTAATTATTATAGTCACATCTTATATTCTTTTGAGAAGTCAATTGAAAAAAGATAAGATATTATATTAATAGAGTTTAGTAAGGAAATTGCAGCATGGAAGATATAGTGAAGCAATCTCAGATGGAGACTAAAATACAACACCTCCTAGGCTAAATACCTACTCTGCAATGACAAATAGAAGCATGTACGACAAAGGAGTCGACATTCGCTAGGTTGAAATTGAGCAAGTCTAAAACATACTTTGGACTTCAAGGCGAGAAGATGTATGCCAATGGTTCTTTAGCATGCGAGAATACCTCCAACCATCTGAGACAAATATCATCAAAGAAATTATGTATGCAACCAACTATTTGATAGGTGTGGCAGCCATTTGGTGGCAATATCAAGCTCAAAACTATGAAGCCTCAAGTAGATTTTGTGATTGAGAGGAATTTAAGACCAAATTTTAAGAGTCAATTTTGATCCATCAATCCAAAGAACATAACATAAGATCGATTGGTAAACCTTATACAATCCAAGTTAGTACAAGATTATGTCTCTTGATTTAAGTCCTTGTGTCTCGAAATTGACAGTATTTCAGAGATGGAGATGATGGATCGATTTATAAAAGGATTAAAACCTATGATCCAATAAGAGGTGGAACTAAGGAATCTACAAATATTTGATGATACAATTTGAATTATAGGGAAGGTCAATGCTATAGATTTCAAAAATTGTGGAGCATGACCTATAACACAAAGTTCTATGCCGCTATCTAATACTATGGTACAACAACCAATGCCAATAGAAATTGATGCCCTGCAAAGATCACTAACACCATAGAGATGAAAAATATTGATGTAGAAGGAATTACATTTTTATTATTAGGAGCTAAGCCACTAAATTAGAAATTCTTCAAAATGTCAAAATTCAAGCATCAAAAAATGAAGGTAGATTCACAATCTTGAGATTTATTTAGTTGATAATAAAATAGAATAAAAAAACAAGACTCCCCAATAAAAGCATTGAGGATTACTAAAAGAATAGTTGTTGTCTCATAGACACAAATGGCATGGCCTCAGACAAGTGTTAAAAGAATCGACTGGTGTCTCTAACTAATTGGTTAGTGTGTCTAATTGATCAAGGTTCCTCCTTCCAAATAGAATTATTACTTAGGGCCAAACTGATAAATTGAATAATTTATTACCTAACATCAAATGAACTTGAAGAGTTGTAAAAGATATTAAAGAAACTCTTGGAAAAGAACCTTATTTGAGAAAGTATATCACAATAGAGAGCATCTATACTCTTTGCATCTAAAAATGATAGTGGACTTTGGCTTTACATCAATTATGTAGGCTTCAATAAGTAGATTGATAAGAATGCATATCTACTTCTATTCATGGATGATCTTTTTGATCAACTTTGAGATACAACCATCTTTAGCAAATTGGACCTCTGAAGAGACTTTTGGCAGATATCTATTGTAAAAGAGGATATAAAAAAGTTGGTCTTTTATATGTGCTATGGACATTTTGAATAGCTTATTTTACTTTTTAGCTTTACCAATACTCCAACTTCTTTCATGGATCACATAAATAGATTGTTTTAAGATTGTTTAGATAAGTATGTAGTGGTCTTCATTGATGATATCCTAGTCTATAGTAAAATCTTTGAAGAACATGAGCAATATCTACAAAAAATATTATACTGACTACAAGATAGCCATTTCCATTGCAAAAAATTAAAGTGTGAACTTTGGAAGTTAAAAGTCACCTTTTTGAGGCATATTGTGTCCTCCAAAGGCATGCATATGGAGTAAGATAAGATAAAGGCAGTTGAAGATTAGCCAATCTACAAAAATGTTTATAAAGCTTGTTCATTTTTAGGTTGCATTGGATATTATCATTATTTTGTTTGGTAATTTATACACATTTTTATCTTACTAATAAGCCTATTGGAGAAAGGTGCCTTATTTGAATAGAAATTAGAATAAAAAAAAGGCCTTTGATAAGTTGAAGAATGCATTCATTACTCCTCTAATATTGTAATTGTATGATTCCAAACTTCCCTGTACACTTGACATTAATGCTTTTGATTTTACTATTGCCATGGTCTTTCAACAAGACTTTAATAGGGGCCTTTAACCTATGATGTATAAATCATGCAAGCTCAAAAGAATAGAGCACAATTACTATATACATGATCAAGAGCAATTAACAATTGTACATACCACAAAGGTGTGGGAACACCATCTATTGAAAAAGTTAGTCACTGTTTAGACTGAACATTGATCCTTGCTATACGATTTATATTTAAAAAACATGAAATCACAACATCATCGTTGGAAAGAATAATTGCACTTCTTTGACATTCAACTTGAATATAAGCAAAGACAACAATATATTGTGTTGTACATCTTATTATACAGACCAGATTTGAAGTCCAAATTACAAAACAAGAAAAAAAATTACTACTATTAGCAGTATTATTTCAAATCTAATCAAAAAATTGGAATAGAAAGAAGCTACGCATTGAGATGCTTATTTCAAGATGATTATCAATGGGCCGAAGATAGGTGATGTGTAATATGAAGATTATCATCTTAGTAATGGCTTGTTCTATTTCAAAAAGTAAATTTATATATCTAACAATGTTATACTTTAGATGCACATACTTCAAGATGGATATGACATTCTAATATCTTGATATCTTGGATGTGAAAAGATTCTAAAATAGATCCCAAGGTTATGATTTTTGGTAAGTTTAGATCATTATATTTGAGCTTTTTTGCACTCTTGCGAGTCATATCAATCTGGTAAAGCATGCAATATACCATTTCTTTGACTATTGCAGCTAATTCTATTATCTATGACATGTTGGAAGTTGATGACTATAAACCTTATTATGTATTTGCTATAAATGCCTCACAATTATATCACAATTGTTGTCTTTGTAGAATAATACTAAAAACAACTTCACTTGGCTACAATATGCTCTGATATTGATACTCCAACACTTGTACAAATCTTCCTTGATACTGTCTTTCATCACTATGAGTTACCTCATATCATTGTTTCAAATTGAAATCCATGCTTCATAAGAAGTTTCTAATAGACTTTGTTTAAGCTATTAGATATATACATTGCCATATCTACAACCTTTTATCTTCAAATAGATGAAAAAATAAAGCATGCAAATTAAACCATGGAGGATATGCTACAGACATTCACAGTAGTTCATTATAATAATTAGGATGAATATTTGACGTCCTTGGAATTTATTTTCAATGATAGTATTCAAGCAAGTATCGATCATTCACTATTCTTTCTTAATATCAATCAACATATGATTACGCCAACAATTCTTTATCATTCTATTGACACCAACAACAAAATAATAAAAGAGTTTATACAACAACTTACAATGGCCATGTAAGAAGCACAACATTGCCTCCTTACCACACAAAATCAAGAAAAGCAGTATACGGATAACCATTGATAATATAAGACCTTCTCAGAAGGTAATTAGGTGTTATTTTTCAATACAAATTTTCTACTTACTACATCAATTCAAATTTGTAAGTTGATACTTTGGTGGCTTGAATCTTTTTATATTGTTATAGTGATTTCTAATGTTTTATATAGCCTTAAACTTCTGCTATATATTCAAGTCCATCGTATCTTTTATGTTTTGTAACTCAAAGAGTTTCATACTTAGCCAAGGTGCTTTTTGGACCAATACCAACCACCACTACTACCATTGGTTGTGATTGATGACTAATAAGAGTATGAAGTGGACAGTATTTTAGAGCATCGCTACCTTGCCTTAGCAATGGACATCCATAATTTCAGTACAAAATTCTTTGAAAAAGTTAATCCATCTATGATACAATATGTGAACTTGCATAGAACCTCATCCATTATCAAGAAACAATATGGAGAAACCATTGGAAGCGAAACAAGGATGTTCCTTATTAATGGAAGAGAATTAATTGTAATGGAATATGGATAAGATACTTGTATTCTTAATACATAAAAATAGGTAGTTGGAGCCATATTTGAGAAGTCTTTAAAATTAAAGCTAAGATAGTAGTTCATATGGGATCCACCAAGGAACATTTTAAAAATGACTTAGAGTAGTTATCTAGGTGGAGTCCACTATTAGAAATATTCTAAAAAGTTCTACAATGATTGAATTAAGTATAAATAAAATAATTCAAGGTTATTTAGGTACTTATCAAAGAAAGAAAATCTTCAATATACTCTTGTATCACGGAATGGAACTAGAAAGCTACTCAAAAATGATATAATATTAAACTAGAATGGCTATTGCCAAAATTAAGAAGACTAAAAAGTCTTCAAATAAGACTAAAGACTAAAAAAGTCTTGACAAGAGTGAAAAAGGCTTCACTCTTGCATCCATATATATTCTTAACTAAGAGCTACATGGCAATGTCTTATAGGACCTCTAAAAAGTGTTGATTTTATAAGACATGTATCTTAACTTTGAAGGTAAGTTTTCTATATGTAGGCCACATAATTAGCTTATTCCGCAACTTATCAACATGTGGTTAACTTGTTGACCAAATTTCTAAACTACCAATCAACTACAAACACATGTAAAGTCAAGCAACGTCTATGAAGCTTTTAGAATACTCATCTAAAAGGTCTTATGAAATTAACCTACTTTTATCTACTTTTATATATTCCTACCTAATCATAAAGATATTTATTAGAATACCTATGTATATCTGTAGCATTGCTCCTACTTCTAGAAGCAAGTTCTATGAGGAGCGGTCTTCATATGTTGAAGAAATCAAAGATGCGGCAAATTGTATTTGCGACATACTCCAATCTTTGTTCTCTTTGAAGATAGTTGATAGGCCCTCTCAACGATCCATAGTGTCTCATATTAGGGCAAAAAAACCACCTTGTTATTAGGTCATTGTTGAGGCCTTCATAACTTCCTTCAAATAAAATATTTGAATACTGTCAAGAATTATTCTTACCTCTAATAAAATCACCAAACATTGGGAGTTTCTTCTAAAGTCATGATATCAAACATGTTATATCTTGCCATTTATTTAAGGAAATTCATGTCATTTTTGAAGATCTTCATCTTGATTTTTTCATCTTAAAGGTTGTAACAATGGCAATGTCTTATTTGATAAACTCGCAAATAAAAGCTCTTGATTTGAATCTACTAGTTGTTGATTTCAAACTTCTTAGCATCAAAAATACACAAAAGCTACAAAGAAAGATAAAAAAATATAATGTTATCTTCTTTTATTCTTGTTTCTTTTATAGCAAAGATTTGTTATTCTTCATCTTGGTTTTAATGGATGTTGTTGATGAAATGCTTCAATTCTTCTTATTGCATTTGCAAGATTCTTTGATATCTCCTATATGAATTTACTAATATCATATCATTCCAAAGAAAAAGATATTCCAACCCATTTTGTTGCCACCTTGAGTCTACAACTTCTTCTACATCATTATTATCCACTTTTATAATCCACTTTTATAAGAAAAAGTAGTGTTTGCCTTCTTCTCGAGATATTTATTACCTTATATGGCTCAAAAAGGGACACATAAAATATAGGGTGGATTTTCATAGGCTCTAGTAGATGTAATCAATGAATAATATAATTGATTTATTCACAAATAAAAAAAGGTCCCAACCTATGATAGTCTAACTTATTACAAAGACGAGTAGTCTTAATATTGCGACAAAGTAACCATACCTTGTCACCCACATTAAATTATGGTTATTCCTTGCAATAGACATTTGAGTTGGTCTTTTGTCATTCTTGAGATTCCTTTAATTGTTTCTTCATTGTTTCATATAGCTTTGATAAAGGATTTTCTAAATCTTCTATCATATGATTATTAAATTTTGAAAAGTCAAAAGTATTAAGTCATGGATGATAACCATAATTGGCAAAGAAAGTTGTTTGTTGAATGGAAGAATGTATCAAATTATTGTATGCAAACTCTATCAATGGCAAAAGAGATGTTCAATCATCTTGATGATAGTTGATGGTATACCTCAAATATTGCTCCAAAACTTGATTCACCTATTCTATTTGCCTATCAATTTGAGGATAAAAAGCCAAAGATAGCTTTACATCTATCTATAAATTTTAAAATGAGATTTTTGAGAATCTTGATACAAATTAGATTTTCTTATTTGATATAATATCCTTTAATAATCCATGATAGTAATAGATCTTATCAATGAAAAGCTTAGCTATTTTTTTACTTGAAATAAATTTGATACATAGTATAAAATGTATCATTTTGGTGAATCAATCTACAATTACAAGTATAGAGTCATATAAACTTGAATTTGGAAGATCTATAATAAAATCCATAGAAATGGAAGAAGATAGTTGTTTGCATGTAGGCAATGGTTAAAGAAGTCCATTGAATCGATGACAAGGAGTTTTTGATCTTGAACAAATGTTACATGATTAGACAAAGTCTTTTATTGCCTTCCACATTTGCGGCCATGAAAAATCTTTAGATATAAGCTCTAAAGTCTTGTTGTGTCTAAAATATCCTACTTCTGGAAAGACATGACATGCTTAAAAAACACGTAAAAATGCTTCTCTTTTTAGAACATATAGGCGTCTTTTGAAATAGAGTAGGTTGTTCTTGAACTTAAACTTTGAAATATCATGAGACTAAAAGAAAGATTCTTGATATCATAAATAAAAAGATCAGAGGACATACTTGATTGAATTTATTTGACAAAGGTCAAATCAATAATCAATGTTGATTTCATTGCTCGAAGATGAAATTGCTCTGACTTCAAGAGGATTGCTCTTTATTGATTAAAAGATATGTTTCTTTCTTTTGATATAAAATAAGACTATCTAAAAAGAGCTTTTAATAAACCTTGTTATTTTTTAAGTGAAGATGTAATCTAGAAATCAAATCTTCATAATGACATGCTCCAACAAGCTTGATGGTGATTCAAAACACATGTCAACATAAAATACTTGAGGTTCTTGTGATTTATATATACTATGATTGGACTTAAAGTGCCTTCTAAATAATGATGCCATTCTTAAAATGAATCTACAATTGCAAGAAGTTCTTTGTCATAGATCTCATAGTTAATCTCAAGTGCAAATTATTTTATGAAATGGAAAGCTATTGGATGGAGTTTGTCATTTGTTTCCATTTATCACAATACTACATCAAAGGGAAATTTTGATGCATCTATTTTCATAAATAATCCCTTAGAAAAGTCAATGTGATACAAAATTGGTGCAAAAATAAATTTCTTCTTTAAAGCAACAAATGATGCATTACCTTCTTTATTCCACTCAAGTTTTTCTTTATAAGTCAAATGTGTAAGTAGAGCTGCAGCTTGAAAAAAGTTCTTAGTAAAGATTTGGTAATAATTGATAAAGTCCAAAAAGTATTGCACATCTCTTATTGTTCTTGGGATCTTCCAATCTATGATAGTTTGGACCTTCTTTGGATCCACCATAAGTCTTCATTGGAAATAATATAGTTCAAAAAGTTTACTTGAATGGTGTGGAATATATAATTTTCCATCTCCGTATATAATCTTGTATATCTTAGCTTGTATAACACATGACAAACATATACTTCATATTTTTTGTATTCTTAGAATAGATTAAAATATTATCTAAATAACAAATGATAAAATTATGAAAAAACTCACAAAAGACATCATTCATTAGATATTGAAAAGTACCTAGTACATTTGTAAGTCCAAAAGGCATAACATTATATTCAAAATATCCATACTTAGTTTAGAAAGTAGTCTTTCATTCATCTTCTTCTTTGATATGGAATAGGTTATATCTTCTTTGTAGATCTATTTTTATATAGATCTTTGTTTGATTTAGTTAATCAAGAAGTCCTAAAATTAAAGATAGAAGATATTTATTCTTAATGGTGATCTTTTTAAGTCCTCGGTAATCTAAACACATTTGTAGAGATCTATCTTTTTTCTTTACAAATAAGATAGGAACATTGGCTGAAAATTTAAAATGGCATATAAAATTTTTAGCCAAGTTTTTATCAATTGACTCTTTGAGTATAGCCAATTCATTTGTGATAAGCTATAGATGTTATGGACAATATAAAAGATAAGGATCCAAGACTAAAAAATATAATTAATTTGATATTAGAATAATAACAGATTACAAAGAAAGAAGGTCCTAGCTAGGCCATAAGAAGTGAGTTGTTGAGATTGAGGATTCCTTTAACCTCGACTCCTATTATATATTAGGTCCTAGGAAGCTTCTTAAGAAGTTTTTATGAGGCTTGAGAATAAAGTAAGCCTAAGATCCTTCTTCAATAATTTTTTAAATCATCTAAAGCATCCTAGAACCTTCTAGGACCTCCTATGAATTTCTAAAACTTTCTTAGAATCTACTAAAATCTTTCAAAATCTTTTGGAACCTCCTACAACCTTCAAGAGCCTTCTTAGAACCTATTCGTATCTTTTGAAACGTTTTGGAACCTTGTAGAACCTTTTAGAACCTTTTAGAACCTTTTAAAATCTTTTAGAATCTTCTAGAACTTTTTGGAATCTTTTGGAACCTTCTTCAGTTGTATGTCCATAACATCACTTCCTCTTTTAGCTTTGAGGTCTCCAAGAAGTAATATTACATCAAGTTAATATATGTATAAGAAGTTGAAGATCTCTCACATGATGTCCGTTATATATTTTAGTTATTTTTTGTGATGTAAATGGTTCATATGTCTTAATAGCCATCAATAGTGTCTTAAGCCTTGTACTTGTGACCAAGCATGAACTTCAATATCTTCATTATAGAATTATCTTGCAAACACTCCTAGACATCTTTTATAGGTAGGTTCTATCTCAAACACAATTACTAGTGACCTATTACTAGGTATTCTTTGATATCTTCATAGTTCAAGTGGCTCTTCATCTCAAGGTTGTCTCCGCAAGCTATTTGGTTGAGATGGTATGATCAGCAAGGCATCTATTTCTTCATTATCCATATCATATAAAGTGGATATTACTAAAATAATATAAATATGCTATGATCGTGAACTCAAACTATTGACTTATACTATTTTAAACATTTGACAACAATTGCCTCTTTAGAAGTTGCCTCCTCCACTTCTTTATGAAGCTAAGAATTAAGAATCTTCATAATAAAGCTATCATATCAAGCTACTGTTCTTCATTTTGCCGCTTTTGATCTATATAGATGTCATTGATGGAACCTTTGAATCTTCATTTGTACATTTAAAAGGTTGCAAGCTGGTTTCCATGTGTGATCGTTGATATCATATCCGCACCATTAGATTAGATATTCAAGCCTTCTCTATCTTATTCTTGAATCTAATACCTCTTCTATCTCAAATTCAACATAATCATTGGTTTCAATTATAGGAGGTAGTGGTTGTCTTTGACAACATATGTTCAATTCTTTATACTTTTTCAAAAGTAAAATATGAAAGACTAGATGAATCTTCATGGATGAAGGTAACTCCATGCAATAAATTATATATTTAATTTATTTTTGAATCACAAATGGTCCCAATCTTCAGTAGTCTAACTTATCACATGGCTTGTTGGTTTTTATATTATACCAAAAAAATCATACTTTGTCACCAACTTGGAATACAAGATGTTCCTTCCTCAATTCATCTGCTACTAGCTTATAATGTTCTTGAGCCCTTTCTAGATGAGTCTTTATAGTTACTTAAAGTTCGGCCATCTTTGTAGCAAACTCCTTTACTGTTGGATTTGCCAACTTTAAAGGCTTTATCATATCTAACTTTGGATAATGACCATAGTTTAAATAGAATGACATTTTCTTTGTAGATGTCTAGATTGTATTCTTATATACAAACTTTATCAATGATAAGTAGAAAGTCAAATCATCTTGTTGATTGTTGATGGTACATCTCAAATATTACTCAAGAATTTGATTGACCCGCTCCATTTGGCCATCAATTTGAGGGTGGAAGATAGAGAAAAGGTTGATGTCAACCTTAAGAATCTTAAAAAGTACCTTCTAAAATCTTGATATAAATTGTGGTCCAAGATTTGACTTAATATCATTTAGAAACCTGTAGTAATGATAGATATTATCAATAAAGAGTCTTGCCATCTCTTCACCAATAATTTTCTTCTTACAAGGTATAAAATATGCCATCTTAGTCAATCGATCCACAACTACAAAGAGAGTGTCAAATGAGCTTGACGGTAGAAGATCTGTAATGAAATCCCTAGAAATAGATGACCATAGTTGTCTTGGAATAAGAAGGGGTTGAAAAAGTCCATATAGCTAATGTCGAGGATTCTTTGACCTTCAATAAGTATCACATGAAAATATGAATTCTTTTAACGTCCTTTCATATTTTAGGCCACTAAAAGTCTCTAGACAAAAGTTCCAAAGTCTTATTGAATCCAAAATATTTGGCTACAAGGAAGTCATGGCATGTTTAAAGAATGTATATGTGAGTTGGTCCATCAAAAATGAATAAACATTCTTCAAAGAATAAGATGTTGTCTTCATACTTAAATTTAGAAGATTCTTCAGGAAGATTGTTGGCAAGACGCTTGATATTAAAAATAAGAAGGTTTATATTTGACACTTTACAAACTTCATCAAGAAATGATAAATCTATAGGTATTGATACATTGGTTGCTCGAAGATGAAATTACTCAAGTTTTAATAAGATTACCCGCTTTTGATTATATGTTATCTCGCATTCTTTTGATTCAAGGTAAGAATATCTTGATAATGTATCTAATAATTCTTGTTGGCTCTCACATCAATATGTGATGCAAAAGTCAAATTATAATAAAGATATACTCCAACATGCTTGGCGATGGTTCAATACTCGAGTTGATATAAAGTATTTAAGATTCTTGTGATTTGTATATATAGTCACCTAATGAAAGGTGCCTTCAAGAAAGTGATACTATTCTTGGAAAGAAATTATGATAGCAAGTAACTCTTTATTGTGGACTTTATAGTTAATTTTTACCACTGAGAATTTTCTAAAATAGAATGTAATTGGATGAAGTTTGCCATCTTCTCCATATTGTGACAAAACTACTCTCAATGCAAAGATTGAGGCATCGGTTTTCATAAAATAGGACTTTTTGAAATCTGGATGTATCAAAATTAGAATTGTTGTGAAAGCATCTTTTAAGCTTTGAAAAGCTTTCTTTGCTTCAGGGCCCCAATCTAATTTGTCCTTGCATGTCAACCGCATAAGTGGAGTAGTAATTTTAGAATAATTTTTAACAAAAATTCTATAGAATTTTGCAAATCCAAGAAAGCATTGAACATCACATACAGTTTTTGACTTTGTCCAATCAATGATTGCTTGTATCTTCTTTGGATCCATAAAAAGGCCTTAATTAAAAATAATATATCCAATAAATTTGACTTGAGGTATATGAAATACATACTTCTTTAATTTTGCCTATAACTCAGCACTTTGTAGCTTTTCTATTACCAAGCACACATATTTTTTGTAGTCTTCTGGATTCTTGAAAAAAAAATAAAATATCATCTAAATAGATTACAACAAAGTCATTGAGATACTTACAAAATATGTCATTCATTAAGTATTGGAATATGGTTGGAGCATTGAAAAGTCCAAAAGGCATGATATTGTATTCAAAATATCCATACTTGATGCGATTGATCAAAAAGTTTATATATCAACGACAATGGATATCAATTCTTTATCATGATTTTATTCAGACCGTGATAATTGACACATATTTGTAAGGATCCATCTTTCTTCTTCACAAATAATATTGGAGCATCAGTTGGTAACTTGGAATGTTAACTAAAATTCTTCACTGCTATGGTTGTCAAGGTTATTTCTAATAGAATTACTTCATGAGTGACATCTCTAGAAGATAAAGGTCGACCATCTATTACTTCTATATGTACAACTTTGGATTTTTTGACCATACAAATTTTGTGTGATCTAAAAAATTCTTTGTCAATAAAACATGCAGAGGCTCTTGAGTCAAGTAATGCATGACAATCAAGTTTTGTGACTCCTAATCATACAAATATAATAAAACAACAAGAAGGGCTAGCAGAGAGTACATGATCTTTTTTGGTTTATGACAGTGAAGAATCCAGTTGTACAATCTCTACTGTGGCTAGATGCCCTCGTTTTCCTACAATACTTTTAATGATATAGCCACACTTTTCATTTGATATGTACACTAGCATTTTTTTGAACAATTATTAATCTTATAGCTAGATTTTTTGTAATATAAATATATGTCAAGTTCCCTTCGATGCTTTTTTTTCTTCTTCACAAAGAAGTTTGAAGCAAATTGTATTAATCTTCATATCTTCTCCTTCTAATTATTCATTAGAATTGAGTGGTGAAAAAGTTGCAGAATAATTGATATATACATATAGTATAATTAAAGAACGTTTATCTTATCGTTGTTGAAATAAATAGTTATTGTAGTTCACAGCTTGACTTATTGCTTCATTGAGTAGTAAAGGATTTGGCATAGATAACAATAAGTCCTTGACATTATCTCTTAATCTCCAATGAAATTGACTCATCAATGTATCTTCTTTCCAATTTATATCATAATTTGATTATCAAAAATTTGAGGCATACATTGATGAAGAGCACATTCTTTGTCAAAGGCTTAGAATTGTACTTGTTAAAGAATGAACCTTATCATGTTCACCAAATGCTGCCATAAATGCTTCAAAAGTATGCAATATAGCAGAATTCTTTTCAAATAATAAGACTAACCAAGATAAAGCTTGATCTAAGAGCAAGGTTTTGACCAAACCAAAACAAGATGCTTCAGTAGAATATTGTTGGAATTGAAGCAAGGTGATTAGTCGTACTTAGTTTACAAAGCCACAAAATTTGGAATAGGTGCCATCAAACTTTTTTGGAAGGTTGATCGTTGGTTCTTTTGTTGTTATTTTTCTCAGATCATTGCCTTGAATAGATGCACCTTTCATATTTGAAGTAGACATAGTCGTTTGAGAATTTGAAACCTTTGTTGCAATTTGATATAGTAGTTGAGGCACTCCGGCTCTTTGACCATTATATATGGTCATATATAGTTCTTCATTCTCCTTTGATAAAGTCTTTGACTTTATTCTCAATGCTTCAAGAATATTAATAATAGAATCTAGCTTGATCTCTATTGAGTGTATCATATTCACTTTTCTACCTTCTACGATAGAAAATCAGACAAACACATGCCTTCAAAAGAAAAAGAAAAAAAAAAAAAAAAAAAAAAATCCAAAAGAATATTAAAAAATGAACAATATTAATATACAGGAGGATAATCTACAATCTCTAAAATGCTATAGTCCTTCAAAGAAGAGAGGTAATTTACTCTCTATCAAGAAAGATGAAGCTCTTAATTTTTTTTTATGGCACTCTTGATAAATTATTAGAGACCATATACAAGACAAGGATCTAAGACTAAAAAATGGAGGTAATTCTATATTAGAATAATAATTGGATAGAAGGCAAGAAGGTCCTAACTAGACCATAAGAAGTGAGTTGTCAAGAGTGAGGATCCCTTCAATCTTCACTCTTATATATACTAGGTCCTAGGAAGCTTCTTGAAAAGTTTCTGTGAGGCTTGAAAACAAAGCAAGCCTAAGATCTTTCTTCAGCAACTTCCTAAATCATCTAAAGCATCCTAGAACCTTCTAGGACCTCTTATGACCTTCTAGAACTTTCTTAGAATCTATTAGAATCTTCCAAAATCTTTTGGAACCTCTTAGAACCTTCAAGAGCCTTCTTAAAATCTATTGGTACCTTCTGGAACCTTCTAGAACCTTCTGAAATCTTCTTTAATTGTATATCCATGATAATTGATTGGTCCTCATGGTAGTTGAGTTCTTTCTTGAAGATCATTTGTACAATCATAAAGACAATGCTTTGAAAGAATATATGCATTCTTTTTTTCAAAAACATCCTAAAAATCTTTATACTAGCTAAAAATATCACTTGATATCTTCTCACTATTAGCAATGGACATAGCATATATATCAAAAGATGGCCCTTTATTTGAGGCATGCATGAAAGCTCTTGCACCTACCAATAAAGTTTTGGATATACTAAACATATGGATTTCTACTTGCCTAACAATACCTTGGGCTAAACTATGGGAGAAATTAAGATTGTGAGAAATCAAATCTATCTGAGGGTTATATCTTTCTAATCACAATAATTCTAAAATGATTGAATTACAAGGAAAGTTAATCATATTAAATATTACTAAACTATAGTAACCACTAATTACTACTTTTACAAGAATAGTTTTATATGCAATATCTCCAGAAGATAATGAACATCCATCTATTACTTCTGTATGGACAGGTTTGATTTTCTGAACTAAAGATATATCTTGTTTTTTGATAAAGTCTTCATCTATAAAAGAAGTTGAGGCTCCTAAATCCAACAAGGCTAAGACTTTGTGATTTTTTGGTCTTAAACAAACTTCTATTGTAAAATAAGATGAAAGATCTGAAGAAAGAATAAGACCTTTATTAGATGTTACAAATGATTCTAACCACACGGTCCCTATCATAGCTAGAGTAACTCATTTTCTAATACATTGTCTTTTATGGCAATCATGCTTCTTATTACTGAAGCCATTGCATGTACTTTTTTGCATTATTTTTTTTGGACAATATTGAATAATATATTTAGCTTCTCCATAATATAAGTATAAGCCCTCTTGATGTTGTTGACTCTTTTCATGCTCTATGAGGGATTTAAAATGTACCATATCAATTTATATTAGTTCTAGCTTTGATAAATAAGTTTTTGAAGATTTAAGAGCTACCAACATTATTTGATTTGTTCTTCTCTGGCCATATCTTTGTTCTTGATATCTTTTAAATAATTGATTTCCACATACAATGGCTTGAGTAATAAATCGTTCTAAAGATTTTGTCTTTGGCATTGTCAGTAACAAGTCTTTCACATTATCCTTTAATCCATATCAAAATTGATTGATAAATGCTTTGTCATTCCACTCCATGTTACAAATAAGGTTTTGGAATTCAACAGCATATATGGTGGCTAAATGTGATCATTGCTATAAAGATAAGAGCTTAGTCTCTACTATTCTTATTTGATTACTTTGTCCAAATGTGGCCGTAACTACTTCTAAAATTGAATTCAAATCATAAAAGAGTCACAAATCTTTTTCTATTAAAGATATAAAATAAAAAAGAACACTTCTTAATAGTTATGCTCCTATGAATCCGACTTGAATAAATTTATTAGGATATTAGAAAGGATGCAATCTTAGATAAAGCTTGACTTGTTGCAAAAATCCTCAAAATTTTGATCTTATTCCATCAAACTTCTCAGGCATACTAATACTTGTCCCTCTCATGCTTTTAGAAGCAAAACTCTTTGGATTTGGTTGTGAGATCAATCTACTTGCTTTTTTTAACTATACAACTTTTTATTGCAAACTCTAAATTTTTTCCATAAGCGTAGGTATAGTACCTCCATGATTCATATTGGAAATACGTGAGATTTCTATTCTTAGAGTATTGACAAGCTCATGAAGATCTGCAATAGTTACAAATCTATTCTTACTTTTGCTAAGAATAACATCTATAATTTTTTCTTCCATAGACAACTCAAAAAAATTCAAAAAGTTAAATTAAAGGAAGGTAATCTACAACCTCTAGTAAAAATTTCTACAAAGAGAGATAATCCACTCTCTTTTAAGAAAAGATCAGTATTAGAAAATAAGATTTTTTGTTTAAAAGTGGATAGTCAGCAACCTTCAAAATATAATAATAGAAGTGGGATAATCTACTCACTTCTTAAACATTTAGATATAGTATGTTAGCAGTCTTGTCAAATTATCAAAGACATGAATCTCAAAGAAAGAAACTCCTCTGTACACTCTTGTATCACTAAAAGGAACTAGAAAGTTACTCAAAGATAATATAATATTGAATTAGGATGGCTATTACCAAAAACAATAAGACTAGAAAGTCTTCAAACATGACCAAGGATTAAAAAGGCCTTGATAAGAGTGAAAAAAGGCCTCATCCTTGCCTCCATATATATTTTTAATTAGGAGCTATGTGGCGATGTCCTATAGGACCTCCAAAATGTGTTGACTTTGTAAGACATGTATCTTAACTTACAAGACAAGTTTTCTATGTGTGTACCACATAGTTAGCTTGTTCTACAATTTACCAATATATATTTAACTTGTTGACCAAGTTTCCAACCTACCAATCAATTACAAACACATGTAAAGTCAAGTAATGTCTATGAAGCTTCTAAGAAGTTCATCTAAAAGGTCTTATGAAATTACCCTACTTTTATCTACTTTTACCTATTCCTACCTAACTATATAGATATTTACTAAAATACCAATGTATGTTTGTCATAGTACCTAGTCAGATATAGCTTCTATTCCTTTCTCTTGATAAAGTTTGGTTTTGTATTATTCTGTTTTATTCTATTCTATTATCTTTTGCTTTGTTATGGCTTTCATGTTTTATTTTTTTTAGTTCTATTCAATTTTGTTCTAATTTATGCTATCCTATACTGCTATGGATTGGAAAGATCTTAGATTTTAGAAATAATTTAGTCTCGTTTTACTTCTCTACTTTATGAACTTTGAATTTTAAACCTCTAAGCAACTATGGCTTTTGGAATTGTCTTGAAGCCAAAAAGACATGGAACTAAAATATTCCAATTATGAATAAATTAGTCAAAAGTCTTAAAAGGATTGGCCTTTGGTGAATCTTTTTATAGAAGTAATTTTTTTTATAAAAGAGATTCTCTCTAAATTCAAAGAATTCAAAACAAAATAGTCATTATTATGTAGAACTTTCTTATGGACAATACATAAGCATAGCAATTATCTATATTTTAATAAAGAGGTGTGGAATAATAATAAAGTAGATTTTGAAATTTAATCAATTTTAACAGATCATGGTAGTATTTAATAAAAATTAATAATAAATAAACTATATAAATAAATAGATAATAATAAAGTCCTATTTTGTTATTAGGATTGAACTTAGATACTTAAGTATATGATAGACACTAAGCACCTAAAAAAAAAAAGTATAGAACTTTCAATGTAGAATCATTGTATATACTAAATAAGACTCTGACATATAGAATCATGTAGTAATTCTAAATAGTAGTGTTTCATCCAATGTCTAATTCTTTGTATTTTAAGTCTTTAAATGCCTTGTACTTTACATACTTTAGTTAATGCATTAGATATAACTTGCTTTTGTTTAAAAATCAATAAAATAAAATATAAAATATAAATAAAATATAAAATATATAAATAATTTTTTAAGACCTTTCCATCAAATAAATATATAATTTAAAAAATATTTGAAGAATATTTTAGATATGTTGTTTTAAATGTTGGCATTGTATGTTAAAAAATAGTTGTAATTAAAAATATATTTAAGATATAGATTGATAATAAGTAGAATGGCAAAAAAGATAAGCCAAAAAATAATATTTAAGTTTTTTGCTTTTGTATAATTATTTTATACTTTATCATTTATTATGCAAGTACAAAAATAATTAATTATATATATGTGTGTGTGTGTGTGTGTGTGTATGTGTATGTGTATGTATTTTGTATTTATAAAATATGTTGGTACTATCTAAAATTGTATATAAAGCTATTAGTTCTACCAAGTAGTCTTATCTTTATTATTAAATCCAAAAGACTATTTGATATTTTTTTTATCTATAATTTCATATAAAAATTATTGTTATTTGAGGTTTTTTTTATTGTTATTGATTTAATATATTATACTTGAATTTTAGACTAGTTAATTATTAACTTACAAGTAGGGACAATAATACAACCTTATAATTTAAGCTTTATCAATCAACATTATTATAGTCTTATATATAGAGATAAATGATAAATAAGAAGATAGTAATGAAATTACAATCAATTTTAGATTGATATAATTTAAGTTTGTTTAATAATAGTCAATTGATTAGATATTATAACAAAATAGTGACCAATTTTGAAGATGTTTAATTATTTATTTTTGGTTGGATATAATAAATTATTATTATATATATTTAGGAATGATAAAGTAGACATTATTTATTAGAATTTATCTTGATCACTTTATAAAATCTTAATATGTTAAAATAAATAGTAGAAATATCATAAAGTATTATAAACAATAGACTTTGTTTTAATATTGTAGCTCAAATATATGCCATAGTCTAACATAGGATAATTGTATAGCAAAAAGAGTGTAGAAATCAATATTATTTTACTAATTGATGTTGATTCAACTAAATATTTTGGATATATTATTTTAAAATATATTTTGGATTGTGCTACAATAAATATATATATATATATATATAGAGAGAGAGAGAGAGAGAGAGAGAGAGAGAGAAAAGAAAGGATGTAATACAATGTGTGGTCATATACACCTATACACACATATCACATACTAAGATAATAAAACAAACAGATCCAATTGTACACAAGAAATAAATATTAAAGGTACAAACAAACCTCACCATGAGTAAAGATATTCTACAATGATTATTATAAAAACAAATCTTTAAAATAATAACAAAGATGATAAAGGAACTTCACAAGAAACTATCAAAACTTTAATCAGCTTAAACAAATATACGAGAAGAATGTTTGAATTCGTTCAAAACATAGAAAATGCAAAAAAGGGGAAAGTCCACGTAGGATGTGGAATGTTGGTGGAGCGAAGGCTTCATGCTGGAGTGAAGGGGAATGAGAGGAGCGCAGCACGAGAGATTCAACGCGGCACCGCCGCGGTGAGGTAGGTCACGAGCGGAGTCCGCGTCCACTCCGACGAACTGCTCCACCACGGAATGAATGCGAGGTAGTGAAAAGGGAGGACTGGGGGACTGGGGGCTGGATTGGACTGGGAAGCGATTGAGGTGGGGCATCTTTGACAAATCGCAGCGATGGACGGGGATCCGCAGGCTGTCTGTCCATGAGATGAAAGTAGCTGCTGGTGGGTGACGCTCGTGACGTTTAATTTTCTCATGCGCGTGATGGTTTGCAATGGTGACCTGGAGTCTCACACTAGAAAACGATTGATTAATCAACGCCTTGGTCTTTCACTCCCTCCCCCGTCTTTCACGCGCCTCCATTTGCTTCTTCATCTTCCTTCTTTCTCTTCTTCTTCTTCTTCTTCTTCTCTATCATCAGCATCATCATCTCCTTTGCAGATCCACATCCCTTCGCAGTCTCGCTCTCGGGTCGTCATCTTCATCGGGAGCGACAGTTTCGCCCAAACCTTTTTATCAGTTTGTGTGCCGTTATTCTAGACAGCTGCGGGATTTTGTCACATGTGGCGGCTCGCGGTAATGTGTTGGGCGGAGAGGGTATGGTATTTTGGATCTGCGAGTGGGATTTGTAGTTTTAGGGCTGGCAACTTCTGGGTGGTGATTGTGGCCTAGTATTCTGGGTGTGGTGGTTATTGGGGTGTAGGCTTGGTGGGGATCTGATCTGGTCCATGAAGTCCTGAGCACCTTATTTTGAGGAAGACGTCAGTTTTCGCCATCGCGTCGATGAATCGGTGTGCGCTGGTAGTAATTGGTTAATTTGTGGGTGAGTTTTGGTCCATGGCACCACAGCAGCCGTGATTTGGAGTTTTATTTATTTATTTATTTATTTATTTATTTTTCTTCTTCTTCCTCTTCTTCTTCTTCTTCTTCTCGTTTCCGTGTTAAGGAACATCATTGTTGATCTTTGGATTGTTTTCTTACCGACTCACACACTACACACGTGAGCGAATCCTGTGTTTCTCTTGCACTTTATGGTTTATAGTAAATGGTGTGGTCCTTGCACCTTGGGGTTTTGCAGGTTCTGATCATGTAGTCTCGTACTCCGCTTGTGGCCCGCGATGACTACACATTTTTACCGTTTGAAGTGGGTGCGTATACTCAACAATGTGGTCGATTTACCACATTGAGGCGCTGAGAGGGGAGTGCGCTAACAAGCTCGTCAGTTTATCACTTGCTATTATGTAGCTGACACTCTACTGTATGGTCCCCATGTTGGAGGCAGAATGGAAATGAAGAGAATGGGACTGGTTTCCGTTTAAGTATTAGAATATTCCATAGAGGCCATATTCGTGGTGCTGCGATTTCTTTTGACAAGGTTCTGGACCTCTGCCATTGAAGATCCTACGGAGCGCAGACACTGCGTCAGCTTCCGTAGAAAGAAATGCACTTTAATAATTTCTAGGGTAATTTCCGCTTATCTCGGCGAAGTAGAAAGTCACAAGACGAATTGGCAGCGTTAGAATGCGGGACATGTAGATCTTCTAACAAGAGTAGGGTCCTGTGAAGCCACATGTAGAATTTCAAGCACCTCGAATTTGAAGCATAGTCATCTGGAGGGTGAATCATTGTGTTCAAAATGGAGGCTGAGATTGAATGGTACGTAACCCGCCACATGGACCTGAACATGGAGATTCTTCTAGAATTTCCGGTGCGTGTTGCGGAGCTTGTACGCAAATTGGTGGAGGAAGCTGATTCTTTCCGACAGGAGTGTGCGGATCTTAGCAGCAAAGTGGAAAAGTTGATACAATTACTACGGGCAGCCGCTAGGAAAGTGGGGCTGTACGAGCGACCCACACGGCGAATAATGCTGGAAGTGATGAAGGCGTTGGAACGGGCTCTGGGGTTGGTGAAGAAGTGCAAGAGGGGTGGTATGCTCAAGAGGGTAATGACTATCACCACTACTGCAGATTTCAAAAAAGTGATTATGTATATGGACAGCGCGATAGGGGACATCACGTGGCTGTTGAACGTCTCCTCCACAGGGGATGAGCGCTCTGGCGCAGGATTGCCCCCCATCGCATCCACCGATCCCATGCTGGCACTTGTCTGGGAGCAAGTATCTATTGTGCATGCAGGAACACCAGAAGAGAAGGCAGAAGCAGCAGAGTATTTGGGGAACTTGGCCAGGGGTAACGAACGAAACACAAAGATCATAATTGAGGAAGGAGGGGCGGCGCCATTGCTGCGGTTGCTCAAAGAGGGCACGATTGCTGGTCAAGAAGGTGCTGCCACAACCTTGGGTTATTTGGCTGGGAACAAGGAACGAGTTCGGCAGTTACGTACCGACGGAGCTATCAGTGTCTTTGCGCACATTTTGAGCAGTCATGCGACGTCCATGAAAGTTCAGGTAACAGTTAGTCTCCTTTCTTGTCGCTTTCTTCTATGCACATAAGCAATAGAACCACAGGTGTATCATTCTCATTCCCATGCTCAGTATATTTGAACTCTAGGATGCATTACATAACTTCATCGGGATGAAAAGGATTTTCACAAACGTGTCCTTGTTGTTCCTTAAACCCAGTTAAAAGTTGCAGCAGCAGTTGCAAAGTTTGCTGAGCTGGATGATGAAGCACAAAGTGAGCTTGCCTCTCAGGGTGCGATCAGATTATTGGTGGCTCTTCTTGCCCATCAGACCAATACTGTTGAGGGCGCGGACAACCCAGTAAGCATTCACGCAGTTGTAAGGACAAGTATGAGCCAGCTGAAAAGTACTGCTATCAAGGGAAACAACTCCCAATACGACTCACGTGTACAACCTGTAGCAATGGCAGCCTCTTCAGTGATGGCTCGCATGAGAAGCGCTGCCCCACCCAGTATTGCAGAGAACCCTTCTTCTTCTAGCGCAAGAATGAATGTACCTCTGCGACAGAGTAGTCGAGCGCATCGAGATTTGGAGGACCCTGCTGTCAAGTTTCAGATCAAGGTGGAAGCTGCCAACGCACTTTGGAAACTCGCAGCAGGAAACATAAAAAATTGCAAGCTCATCACAGACACGTGTGCACTTCTGTGCTTCGCAAAGTTTATGAAACTGAGCGGAGGGGAATTGAAATATAATTCTGTTATGGCTGTTAAGGAAATCGCAGCTGCTGCAGAAAGGGACCCTGAGCTTCGTCGAGCCGCATTCAAGACCAACTCGCCATCAGCAAGAGCTGTTGTCGAACAGCTTTTGAAAGAGATTACAAACGAGAACGGAGAACCTGAACTCCAGGTACGCCCTCTGAGACTTCATGACTGCCCGGGATCACTTCTGCGTTAACTGAATTTCAATATCCGTATATGATCTTTTACAGAGTTGTATAGTTTCGTGAAGCAAAATTATTCTCGAAGTACACGAGAGAGAGAGAGAGAGAGAGAGAGAGAGAGCAACCGTATTACGTACTAATGAAATGTTTTTTCTGATTAGCACGTTCCAGTTTTAGCACTTTTTTGCTAGCAGACTCCGTAGTAAGAAGCTTTAAAATTATTTCAAAGCTGATTGGGATTCCTGGCTAACCTATTAATTAGCCCACAACAAAGTTGGTATTTACAAGAAGGTTGTGCATGGTTGCCAGGTAGCATGTTGTAAAGCTATAGGAAGTTTGGCAAGGATTTTTCCTTCACCTGCTGAGCTTCCTATTAGGGCGTTGACTTCAGCCTTAGCCAACCAGAACCAGGACGCCATTCAAGTTGCCACAGAAGCGGCCTCTGCATTGTCGAAGTTTGCGAGTGACGAGAACTACTTGCACTTGGAGCACTCAAAGAACATCATTCAAGAAGGAGCGGTGGAACACTTGGTTCTGTTGGCATTGAATTTTGGGTACTCAGAATCACAACTCTCTGCGATTGAACTTCTTTGTTATCTATCATTGAATGTCCCTGATAGTGAATCATTAGCGAGCGCGAACATTATCCACGTCTTGAAATCTACTGTGCACGCCAACCAGTTGTCTCAGTTATTTGCGAAACATGAGAATGCTCGACCATTGATCATGGATGCCATCGCAAAGCTGGAGTTTTGGCAGCTTCGAAGCTCCAGTTTTACTGTAGACATAGGGCATGACAGGTCCGACTACATGGACGAGTAACCTCCGAAACCCTCGTCTGTTCTTTCACTAAAGACGAACATCCTCTGGGAAAAGAAAAGAATTTATTGTATTCCTATGCGTCGAGGCTTCGCTTGAAATTCTTTGAGACTGTGCGCTCTTGCTCAAGTGTTTTCGACACTGTAGCATATGCCGAGGCTGTTGCAGGTTCTTTTGCTTGTAGACCATGTATTACAGTCACGACTTTTCTTTTTCTCTTTCATTTTTTCTGTATAGGCAGGATAGCACCCCAGGTCAAACTCCGATTTGGGTTTGGTATGGAGTAGTAGACAAGGTCAGGGGCTTGAGGTTATTCTTACTGAGAGAGAACATCATTCCACCTTACTAGGAGTTCATGAAGTGAGATGGATGGCTACATTTGCCAGCTATATTTAATGTCTTTAACCTGTGTCAACTGGAGTGCGTCCACTTTGAATTCCTAGCTCCACAGCAATTTATTTCAGCTTAAATATGATGGAATGTTGAGGCTCTGTTTTATTTTGCTTTTTCCGGTGGATACCCATGTTGTTCCATTTGCTGTGCCATCCCGACGTGGTGAACCTTCACGCTTTTGCGCATGATCATCGTTGCTGCACCCAGCCCTGATCTCTGCTGAAATGCGCTCTCCATCTCACCCTCCAACATTTGATGTTCAGTGCATTGTCGAAGCCAATGGTATACTAATCTCATCCATGTGGCAATATGACGATTCTTGAGTTTGTGGTCAGAGATTCATTTCCTCAGAGCATGATAGTAAATGGTGAAACACTGATTCTTCGATTCCGCAAACTAAGTGCAAGACTGGCAAACGACTCAATTATGCGTTTGGTATGGTATCAAATTGTGTGTTTTTTTACTTGTACGCAAGTAATAATCAAATAACAGAATGAATGAATAAAATTAACAATTGTAACCAAAGAGTACAAATATAGGTTTGAAAACTTAGGTTACAAATTTAGGTTTTTTATGACCTTTGTGTTTCCCTTTGCCTCTTCTTTTTCATTGTCGCTTTTCCTACTTTTTTCCCTTGTTATCATTAACAGTATTTTCTATTTGGCTTTTATATATAACTTTCCTATTTGCCTTTTGCAATTGTGAGATCATTTATTTCCTTAATTCATAATACTTAGACCTCTTTTCAATACAAATGTTGTAGTACTTCCCAACACAAAGAGTAGTTGGATCACAACTACAAAAACATTTAGGCACAATAATTCATTCTTCAGTGGTTTAGTTTAATTTAGTTTTTGTCTCTCTCCATTGTTTATCTTATGGAAGTATTTCAGCCGTTGTCCAAGTTTAGGGACTTCATTATGATTATTATTATTTTAAAATTAAATACAATTTTGAAAGCCAATATTAATAGAATTGCCTGCATGGTTAAGAAAAACATATTCATTCATGGACATTGGTCAAACCCTAAAGCTAATAACAAATAACATGGAATGTGATTATGGATGTGGGTGAAATACATTCATCTCATTCTCGTTCATCCCGATAATGGAACCACGTGAGCAGAATCACGACCCTTCGCGGTTGGAATCTCACCCTCGGCGTGAGAATTATACAGATAGTACATGGTCATGGTATAGATATGTATTGGTATCATATACGAAATTACGTACACAAAGGAATACCCCACCGGAGCTAAGCGCGGCAGCATTGTAGGCGCGACACTGCGTGCTCGAGACCGACCCTCTTCGAGCTTTTGTATTCGTTTTGTGATTGTCACAAGGTCTCGCTGAAACCGAGCGGTCAAGTGTCCTCGTCGATGCAATGCACCCCGTGGATGTGAGTTATTTTCGGTTCTTCAGCAATGGCGTCTTTTCTAGACCAATGTGAGACAAAATGGTGCTCTATGGCTTCAGGGCCGAGGGATTGCGTTTCTCAAGCCTCTTTCGGACTTGGGAGGGGGACCTAGGGTTGCTTGTTCTGTGAGGTGGAATGACGATCGGGTGCGTGCTTAATAGTGGAGCAAATTTTGTGAACGGGTCTTGTGAGTTTGTCGGTTTCTAGGGGCCAGTAGTTTTTTAATTTTTTTTTGTTGTAAATTGTTTTTTGGGGATTGTGACGATGATGAAGAGATCCCTATCTGTCGTGTGGAACTTTTTGAAGTTTAAATAATGTGGAGTGGGTGAGAGGTTTAGAAATATCAGGAATTGCATTATCAGAGAGATTTTCAAGCAGCAGTCAGTTTGCGCAGAGATTAAGTTATGGTGTTTCAGAGGCTACATTTTTCCATAGAGACAGGGTTGTGGTGTGAAGTCGTCGCGAGAAGGGGAGTATTGGTAGTATTGTAAAATAAGATTTTTAGTACGATTTTATTTATTTATTTATTTAATGTTTTAATGTCTTTTATTTGTAACATTATAACTATTTTTTGATTTATTTTTGGGAGTGATTTCTCATGGCGTTTAAGTGCGAGATCTCATTCTTTTATCATATCGACTGTCCTCTTTCTGGGGAAAGTCTTTTACAGTCGTACATTGGTTCCAGTTGTGGAATTGCGGCATCTTCTAGCTCAACGATGTTGCCTTCTGCCTGAGCTACAGTGAGGTATTTTTCTAATCAATTCTTTTAGCTTCGTTCGATGTCTACCGTCATCTGTAACTTAGTTCATGGAGGTGATTTTCTGCGACTCTAAGGAAAGGAATTCACCTATGTCAGAGCTTTGGTGTTTTTTGTAACGTAGGCTCATGAAAAGTATGGGAATATTTCGTGCTAGTATTCAGCTTCATTTTTATTTTATTTATTTATTTATTTATTTGTTAGCTAGTCATGTGCGCAGTTAGGACACCAGAGGATTCCAGATTTGCGTTCATGATGCTTAAGGATATGGTTTAAGTGACTCTTACATTGATTTGAAAATTTTATGAAGACGGCACGCCTTGAACTTTCCGTGAGAACACCGAAGTTTACAATGGCTTCTTCAATGGGTTACAAACTTCCCAGGCGTTGGGAGATTTCAATGTGTATTTTAAATAGGTTGTATTCCCTCGGAGATTTATTTCTTGGCAACATTTTTGACTACGAAAGTGCAAGACTGAGTAAGTATTGAATGTGTCGAGATGTGCTTGAGAATAGTAACATATTTTGTTTATCATATTATTTTTCAATCGTGTGTCAGGTTTTTGGTTTGCAAGTATTGAAGGAATGGCTTGTGTGAAGCTGACAAAGAGACAAATTAGGTCATTTGCATCAACCAAGTGTTACTCTTCCTACGCTTGGAGCAACTCACACTGGTCGTTGCGCTGTCGTACGTGAAGAGAATGTCCAGTCTTTGTTTCAATTATCATCTGCCCAGAAGCATGTGAATTGGGCCTAACATTCCAAAATGGACGGATCTAACGTTTCGACGATCGGCGACGGTTTACCCGCTGATACTGAGAGTAGTATCTCGAAACTTGAGGACATTCCTCAAGGGGGTCCCTTCAAAATTGGTCTAGGGAAAAAATTAGAAAGTCGTAGGAGCAGAGTGCAAAGGTTACCCCATGTAGGAGGGGGCAATGGTCGTACTTTTGATCTAGAGGACATAGCGTCAGGATCGAATGGCTCGCACGTCACTAGCACAGATAGGGCATGCCGGGTGACAGTGACCATAATTGCTGCAAAAGACTTGAAGAGAAGTACAATTGGACCCGAAGCAAGGGACCCTGTTTTCAAAGTGCGAGTGGAAGAAACAGTGAGAAAATCAAAAGACCTCAAGACTGGCGTCAATCAGGTACTAATGGATCTTTTAGCTGGACCCTGCTTGGTTTGGAAACATATTATGCCAACTTTTTGTCAGCACACAACAGAGGACATTGTTTGAGGGTTCTAGTTTGAGAAGAAAGAGAATCGATTCCTTTTCATCACAAGACATGTTTAGTGTTTGGATGTATTCTCAAAGGATACCGGTGGCAACTCCGTGGCCAAATTATTCCGGAATTGCTTTTGTGTATATTAACAGCAGTTTGTAATTCCCTGTGCTCAGCTTATCTAATGTTTTATGACTGTCTTTAGACAGGTATAATTCATTAATACGAAGGAACTCTGGTTGCTTTGTCTCCAGGATGGAACGCTGGATGTGAACCAGAGTTTTACATTTGATGTTAGAGAGTTAAAGAGTGCGCAAATAACGCTTCAAGTTGTGGCAAGAGGAGTGCTTGGCATTGAAGAAGCTCTTGGACACATCAATCCTTTGTGTGTACTTAATTTGCTTGAGGTAGAAATTTGGGTTCTCTACTATTTTTCTGTTTCATCCTTCCAACCGTTTATCCGTTGTCATCATGCTTACGAGCCCAAAGAAGGGTTCTGACTGCAAACACATTTACTTAAGTCTTCTGATAGCACAGGGGTATCTCTGATCCTTTACAACGGTGTACCCACTGACATTTGCACATATCAATTTTTTTTCGTGAAATAGTTTTCCCTTTTATTATTCTTTGTGTTTCTTTCGACAAAAATTTGTTAATATTTACGCTAGAACTTACATTATCAGGAGCAAGGTGGCCGAAAGGATGTGGAAGCGAAGTGGTATGATCTCTATTCCAAAAGCGCCAATAGAATCATGCCTGGGAAGCTCCACATGCAGATTATTGTTGGTATGGCAGATCCAGAGCAGACTATTTCAGCGTTTGTGGGCACCTGGAATGTTGGAAACGCTCGCCCTCCCCCAGATCTGTCTCCTTGGTTACCTACTGATGCCTTTTTCGAGATCGTTGCTATAGGCACTCAGGAATGTGACTACCAACCCCGTGCTCCATTCACCGAGTGCAGCAAGGATTGGATCCACACATTGAAATCGCACTTTGGTGAGCGCTATAAGCTTGTTCATGCAACATCACGTGGGCAGATGCGACTTGTGGTCCTTGTTCGAGATGATGCTGAAAAGGCAATTTCCGAAGTAGATAGTGATAGTGAAGCGACGGGGGTAGGCAATGTTATGGCCAATAAAGGAGGTGTTTGCATTGCGTTCAAATTCTGGGATACAGGTTTGTGTTTCGTGAATTGCCACTTAGCTGCTCATGTTGGACAGTGCGAGACACGCAACAGCAACTTTAGACAGATCGCAATGTCAATGCGGGTTGGGTTACAAAGTATGGACCTACTCAGTCAGTTTCACCATATATTTTGGCTCGGGGACCTCAATTACAGGCTGGACTTTGGGAATCTAGAGCCCCAAGGACTTACTCCTGATCGGACATTCTGGGCCACAATTGTGAAGCAAATTCATGCCAACAGATGGAAAGATCTTCTCAAGTACGATGAGTTACGGAAGGAGAGAGCTGCCTCACGCATCCTAGCTGGTTTCAAGGAAGGAGAAATAACATTCCCCCCTACTTTTAAAATGCAGAGGGATTACTTAGATCATTATGATCAGAAACGGATGCCTGCTTGGTGTGATCGGGTGTTATGGAAAACCTTGCAAGGATGTCACTCGTACCTCATTTCTTACTTTTCTGCGTCCAGCATCGTTACCAGTGATCACAAACCAGTAGGAGCAACGTACAAGTTGACATCATACGCATTACCTTCGTCTACGTTTGTTCCGGACGGTACTGATGAGGATGATAAGAGGTAGGTGGCATTTTCTCTAAAGAACTGATAGTTTTGCCGTCCACTGTTCGTGCTAGTTCTGTCTGCACTAAATGTAATACTTGGTGTTTGAATCTTTAATAGTCGGGACCCGACACCGAGTATTGATCATAGATGCTTACTTTAGTCCGTAATTATTCTGTGGAATTAGCGATCCCACAATCAACAAATTTTTCAGAAAAAAAGTTCGCTTGTGGCTGCTCCGCTTATATGTAACTTGCAGGCGTATCACGAGGGGCATGGTTATTTTGGTGTAAGAGTTAATCAATGTTGGGATCTCTTTCGGAACCTAAACCTTAGTTACCCACAGACGTAACCATTTTGGGAATTGACTTACTAGTTTACTGATTGATTTTCAGGTGGCATATACGGTTTACTTCTCTGCGAGCTAAGAAATTGCGTGCCTCTGACATAAATGGATTCTCAGATCCGTTTGTCTCGTTTGTGGGCCCCAATCTATTACAAGAATTTCATTCAAAAGTGAAACACCAAACTCTGAATCCTGTATGGAATCCGTTCCAGGAACTGCCTACACTGGTTTTGAGTACGTTCCCCCTGCAACGAGTGGACAAAGAGTACCTACTAGTACGTATTCTTGACCATGATTCAGACGAAGATGCACTAGGCTATGGAGTGATTCCCTTGGGTCAAGCCGTGGCCTGCTTCAAGAAAGGTTTCTTAGAGGTTGCACAATTTAAGGTTAATCTTACTCATCATGGTTTACCAGCGGGTACATTAGAAGGGGGCATGAAACTCACTTGGGAGAAAAACGCGATTAAGAAAAAAGATTATTCAGTAGACTTTTCTAGTCGAGGAACTAGTATCAGAGATTCTCTGAAAAAGAAAATATTTGTTAGAAGACCTAGCCCCAAATAGTAAAGGCCAAAGTTGCAATTTCTCTCTCCGCAACGTTCCCGTGACTTGCTCAGCAGTCTAAATGTGTGTAAACTTTTCTGTCAATCTTACGTTTGGAATTGGTTAACACTCAAGTGGTCAAGGAGCATGAACCTCAAATGAAGCAGCCACCCCAAGTTTTTCAGAATATTTTCAGCGTAACGAGGCAGTAAGTTTGGAGATAAAATCGATCTTTTGCAGATTTGGGTTGTAATGACAGTTCATTTGAAATTGACTATAAGATTATTAAGATGATTGGATCGCCTCTCCAAACTGTTGAGAACTGACCACTACAGGTGCACGCGTTTAGGTGGAGTGCATGCCGTGCTAAGACTGAGTGCAGGCACTAGGCGTTTGCCTTATCATTTTGAATTTGTTGGTCTAGGTTGGACTGCAGTGGCAAACGACCACATGCGCATTTATTAACAAGAAGTGTCTCAGCGTTCCTGTACAGCGCTGTCGCATACGTAAGATCCACAGAATGTACTGAGATCTAAAATTTCAGCCACTGGCGTTGAAATACTGCCTGGAAAAGGCGAATTGAAGAACGGAATAACTTTATTCTTCGAATCTTTCTTCAGTTATGGTATTGTTGTGCGACTGACAAGACTTTTATACTCTTTGAGAGTCTTTTCTTACGTCAGTTGCTCAAAGAGCGAAGTCCTGATGCAACCCAATGTCGTGTCCAAAAAACAAGCGTGCTATTTTGAAATGATAGGACCATCGAATCAGAGATTAGAGGGCCACAGATTTAAGTTCATTTAGATATCCAGCTCTATTTATGTCAAGTTTTTCTATAGCACATTTATATGCTGCTAAAGTTACAAGATTGAACTCCATTTCCTGCTGTTGGCAGATTTATAGTCGAAACAAAAGTAGCATTACCAAATATAAGCGGACACACCCTCCAGCTTGGGCTTTTCAGAATTGTCCAACATAAAGTCTCACTCTACTACAGGACTCTTGCCTGACAATGAAAATGAGATAATGTACTGCACTGCATTTATTCACGTGAACTTCAATGCCTATGTAACAAGATCTAGACAACTAATTCGACCTAGTCGAGCATGTTCCTAGCACACAACCCAACTATCAAAATAGTGATCGCTAGTTGGTACACTAGCAATTTTATGACTTATGATGAAAAATAAATAAATAAAAAAAAAACAAAGATCTATAAAACCATTACGAGTTATTATGATTGTGGTATTGAGAATGCTTCTAAAGGAATTGAACCAAGTATCAAAAATATATCTTTAGAAATATGCTAAAAAACTGTAAGAAGGACCATTAAGGTTGTTATATTGATGAAACAATCAAATACACACCAAATTGATAAACTAATAGGCACCTATAATTAATTAGTTAATTAACTTATTATTAATTTTGATGTTATAAAAATTCATAGAATAACACTATTTTTTTAAGATATAAATATTATAGTCCATAGTAAATAATATTAAATTCTTATAGTACCATATTCAATTCAAATAAGTACTAGGATCTTGACTTTACCTACAATAGTAGGTAGTATTAGTCATTAGAAACAAAGGAATCTATTATCTTTTACAATCATAAAAAATTGTCTTGAAAGTAATATTATTTCTTATATTCAATCTTGCACAAGAGCAAAAGATATATGAAATTAATTAATTGTAAGTCTTATTTTAAACATATAATTAAGTCACTTAGACATATCTTAGGAATAATCTTTATATAATAAAATTAAAAGAAACAAGATTGTGACTAATTAAATTTATTTTATTTAAAGTTCATTTATTTAGATACAACAAGATACATTGTTGCAAATAATAAAGCAATGTTAATCTTCATGGTTTGTTTCTTCACCATAGAACATTTAATAGTTTATTAAAAAGACTACTTAAAATCATAACATAAAATTTAATTATATATTTAGTTTATTTAAAAATAATACTCTTATAAAAATAAAAGTGTAACTTTTGAAAGCAACTTAGGAATTAATTTTATTTTTATTTTATTTTTTTAATAATTATAAGAAATCTTATATAAATGAAAGATTATACAAAAGAGAAATCTCTAAATCTCTTGAAAAAGAAATGCATCTTTTGACTAAACGAGTTGTTAGTAAAAAAAATATAGACACTTAATTAAAGACCATAAAGAAAGAATGGTTTTATAAAAGAAGAATATCAAGAAAAAAAATGAATACTATTATCAAATCAAATAGATTTTATATGGTGATAATGTTAATGTTAATGACACTACATCAAAATGATATATAGATAGTAGAACCACATAACATATGTGTTATAAGAATGACACATTTAAAAAAAAAAAAAAAAAAACAAACAATAAGAATAAGAATAAGAATAAATTTAAGAAATGATTCTACTTCATATAGAATCAAAGATTTTGGTGATAAATATAAGATTAATAAATAGTATGGAAAAATTCATTTTTATTGTTATTTTATTCCTAGACTTGTCAAGAATTTTTTCTTTGATCAAACAACTTTGCAAAGTAGGTGGTGAAAAAAGAATAAAATTTGTACACCTGAATTAAGTCAAAAAAATTGAACAAACAATAACCAGTTATAATATAAACTATAATTCATATGAATTCGATGTCATTAGTATATTTAACAAAATAATATATGTATATTATTTGTAATCAAATATATAAACCAAGTTGACATACTGCTGTTAAGACTAAGCCACATTAATAATCTTAGACTCAAATAAATACAGAAAATGTCCAAGAAAATAGATCATTTTAATAAAAAGTAAAATAAAATTTTAAAAATTATATAATATAAAAAATTTATATGAGATAAAAATTCCTAAAAGTGGTGCAAGGAAAGTCATCTAATTATTACAATTAGTATATTTGAATATATTTGGTTTTTTGCAAGTGATAGTGCATTTAGAATCTAAATACTTTACAGCTTTTATAGATGATTAGTGTAGATTTTTTTATTTTTATTGAATAAATAAGAATCAAAATTACTTGATAAATTTATCTAATGAAAAAAATTGTATTAAAAAATATTATTAAATTGAAATTATTAAAGATTTAATAGTAGAGGTGAATATTACTTTAAAGAATTTAAAGATTTTTTTTTTCAAGAAGCGGTTAAAAAGGACTGTATTTTAACTTATATACTACAACAAAATAATATATTTGAAAAAAAAAATTATAGTAGAAGCAATTTTGGCAAGTTAACTTTATTACAACCATGTATTTAAACCTTGATTTTAGGTACATAACATAACTTAGAAATGGATCAATTAAATATAATAACTACTTACTTTAATGGCTATATTGAAAAAGATATAATGTGTATGATTCTTTTAATTCCAACTTTGCTTGAGACTAAAACTCATGCTTTAATAAATTACTCTGATTTTTTTTAAATACTTTTTTATTTTTAAATAGTTTTTAAAATTGCATTTATGGATATTTTGTGATAAGTCTTGGAGTAGAAGATACATTAGAAAACTAGACTATCTTTTATCCAAGGTTCATCAAATTACAAAAAACTCTTTTAATACTATCTAAAAAAATTGAAACATATTTTAGTGGAGATTATTAATTACTTGAATAATCCGTATATGAAATTAAAAATATTTTCATTGAACAAAGTTCATGTTTACAATAAAGAAAAGAAAAGTAGAAAATGCAAGATTTGCATTGTAATTGAATATGAATATATGTACCAAAATGTTGCATGCAAAAATAACTACTACTACCAAAGCTGTCATCAAAGATTGTCATTATTGTTGCAACATCACCAATGTAACAAAATATTCAAAAAAGAAAAAGAAAAAGAGATAACAATAAATAAAGATTAAAATAAAACAGCTATAGTAATATAATAGTAGGAGTTTTGGGTATGTATACATGTATAAGTAGTTAATATATTAATAGTTGTATTTAAACACAAAAGAGTTGTAACATTATAATATAAGAGTTGTGACTATAATAGGTAGTATCATAATTAAGTTATATAAAAACAATGTCATAATAATATTTTTGATATTTTTGACATTACATGAGTAGATTTTGCTAGCTTTTGTAATTTAGATTATATTACATTATAAGTGTTGAAAGTAAATATTTTGAAGAGGCTTAGAATTGATATTACTATCATAATTTTTTGGTCATAGAATTCTATCAATTGATTATTTGCATTGCATTGACAACAACAATGTAGCATCTTTCACCACATATAATTGGTTTAGACCTGAAGATGGACAAAAAACAAAAGTAAATGGATTGGATTTTGTAAAATTTAAGGTTTAACACACTTAATTTAATGATTCTAAATTTTTTAAAATGTTAAAAGAAATTGATTTATATTATTATAATTATTTATTTTAAAAAATATAATAAAATAATAGTTTTTTTGATATGATTTAGATAATTTTTAATAAAAAAAAATTATATTTTATTCTTGATACATTAAACTTGAATATGATGTAGATTTTAAATATACAGTTTTAAAGAAGAATTTTTAATATACAATTTAATAAGATATATTATTCATTAGAAATATTTGACAAAAAAACATGTATAAATCTATAACCACTAAGAGCAAAGCTAAAACAATAAAACCTATTAAAGTTTTAAAATACATAGAGTTGAAAAATTAAACTTTTAAATCAATGAAACTATAAAAATATATAAATAAATAAATAAACTATGTGCATGTGTGTATAGATATGTATATGTATATACATATAAATCAAATCATCATTTTCTTTCCCAATCTTTAAATCCAAAATAAAATCACTTATATTTATACTTTACAAACAAACTCAAAGAAATATGTTCCATATTGATAAATAAATAGAAGAATCGCAATCATGACAACATAAATGAAATACATTGCAAGATCTACAAAATCTGACCTTCACTACTTTTTTGTTTTCTTATTTTTTTTCTCCTTCTGTTTTCTATACCCTTATTTGACAATACCACTATACTCCAAAAAACATTCTATCCACCTTTTGTTTTTGCCATCAAAAGTAGATATCAATTAATCCAAATTCAACTCAAACCACTAATAAATGCCAACAAATAATTACGCCAAGCAGATTGTCAATTCAACTACCACCTGTAATATCCTGCTCTCTTCTAATTAGAAACGAAACTAACCCACTGTTCAACAAATCATCATTAAAAAAAAACAAAAAACATAATAACCAAATAAAAACAAAAAGAAACATCTACGACGTATTTGAAACCCTAAAAGTCCCACCTTGACCCGCACTCAACAGCGAGTGGGTTGTGAGTGACTCGTAAGCACGTGAAAATGTGAGGAATTTGCATCCCCAGATGGCGAGTAATGCATGATTCATATGACGAGTTGCAGCGTTTCTCATGCGTCTGAGCATCGTGTCGTCATGCAAGAGGAGAGGAAAGTCCCCTTGAGCCATATTGCGATTGGAAGTGTTTAATTTGAGTATTGTTTTTGTGCGGTCTGGAGTCCGGCGTCTGCATTACTCATGACTCAGAATGCATGAGCGCCGTCGCCATGAGGGTAGAAATTCCAACCACGATGTGGTGGGCTTGCATAATGCGCCACTGCGAGCTTGTCGATCTGATTTGAGGGTGTTGCGCTTGGAGATCAGCACCACAGCCTGGCGTAACTGGAGGCATTCGCGTTGTGACCCTTCGTGCGTTTTAGTGCTTCTTCAGTAGCTTGCGCACAGCGAGAGTGTGGCGTTGCAACTGGAAAACGTCTCGATAGGGATCTGCTCCTCAGGTCGAACCAATTTGATTCTATTTCACTGACCTTTCATCTCCCGCTTGTCATCTTGAACCTTCGTGTATTTGTCTTCTGTTATTCGATTGCACGTGCCAGGCATCATAGATGCCGGGTTTGAATGAGGCTCTGCAGCGCGCTCTGCAGGTGGATCAACCTTATGGATACTAGAAGATGATAACTGACGCTTCGGTGTGAATGTTGCGATGCATAGATGGAGAGATGGTTTGAAATCGCGAGCTGCTTAGGTGCGGTTTTTTGAGGCACTTGGAGCAGCTTTGTCAAGTGGTTTTTATGCGCGTGGTCTTCTTAGGCTGGGGGCACAATGCTAGGACCAAATTCATTTTCGTCTCTGAAAGCAGTCGAAATCTTGGATGAAGGATTCAAAACTTTTGTGCGCTTTCAGAAAGTTGTGTTGGCAACCCTAATTTGCGGCTTTGGAAGTTTTCGCGATTGTTGCAGAAGTTTTTTACTAGTTATAGAGTTATCAGATCATCGAAAGGTGATGACTCTCCGATCGTTTCCAGGGAAAATAAGCTGAGCACGAGGGCTGGCATTTCCTTCTTTCGTAGAGAATTGGGATCCTCTTGTTTCGAAGGATCATTCATGATGTGAATTCCAGCATCCTGTCATTGCGAAACTCAGGCCTTCAGAATTGTCCTCGCTTGCATCAGCTTTACGAGCATTTACATTCCCAGATGAATAACTGCAGCTCTCATGTGAACATTAGCCGCAAGAGTTGCACCGATCATCTGCAGTGAGCCTTGTTATGACGTTCGTGGTAGCCTCGAATGAATAACCGCGTTCTTTGACCTAGTGGCTGAGATTTAATGGAAGTGGAACTGGAAAAGGAATTGCGAAGCTAAAGATGTGAAACTCTAAACAAGAGGCGCAGAAGAATTGTGTGCTCACCACTTGGATAGATGAGAAGATCGACGCAAGCTGTGACGCTGGGATTACTCCACTGGAGTCCGCAGCCTTGCAGAAACATGAGGGGATCAGCAGATGCTCCTGTGTCAAGGTCACTAAGGTTTTGCTCATTGTGATGAACAAAATCAGCAAAGGAAAGATTGTGAGAGCCCGTGTGTGTGAAGTCCGCAACGGAATGCTGGCCAAGAAGAAGCCCGATGTCGTTGATTCCGCGCGGCCGGAAACAAGATTGGGGTCGTAGCGATAACGACGAGGACGCAAGCACTGCATGCGACTGCGAAGCCGTGAAATTGAATCCTGAAATGTGGAGTTTACTACGTCAAGACATCGTAGATAGCATCTACGCTAGGGTCCTTTACGTGGATTTCTTCCGACTCAGATGCGTAGGACCTGGACAATCGGCAGGTACGATGACCTCCTGTACGCAATTCGCGTGGAAGATGGCCGAGTAAAAGTGAGTATCTTCAACCCCAGAACCAAAATCTGGAAGGACCTTCCCCCCTTGCCGAAACATGACATGTGTGTGCATTTGCACGGGGTGGTGAAGAAACATCACGAAGCGCTCGCTTTCAAGATCATTCCCCTGACCAGCTTATGTTTGTAATTTAGGCTTCATATTTTTTAATCAAGAATATCTAATCATGTTAGAAGTCTTGCTAGATTTTTCATGATTTTTTTTCAAAAATCAATGAAGTAGCTTAAAAGTTTTCACAAAAATTTTGATAAATTTTGCAACGTTTCTTTCACATCTTTGAAAATGATATTCTCGACTTTAATTTAATTTATGGCATTTTGGGTAAATAATCATATTTTTTACTTCTAATTTTTGTACTATTTATTCTTAATCTATTATGGCTTTTTGGCACAAAGTTTTTTATTTGTAAAATTGCATAAAAATTTAAGTTAATAATTAAAAAAAAATCAAACTAAAATATTACGATGTAAATATAAAAGAATTATAGGAGGAAAAAATAGACAAAAAATATTAACTTGAATTATCATCATTACCTTGTAAGATTGATAGCTTTTAATAATTAATATTTCTATTTTCTATGATGTTTATGTTTGTAAACTAATTCATACTATTTAGAGATGTTTTAAAAAATTATATATATATATATATATATATATATATGTGTATGTGTGTGTGTGTGTGTGTGAACCTATAAATACATAAAATTATACTTAAAATATTTTAAATTTAATATAATTAAATGTAATTTTATATTGGCATTAGACCAATTTATTCCAATTAATATTAATTTTAAGTAGCTCCTCTTTGGGCAAAAAAATAAATCTATAATTTTTATGCCAATTGAGAAAAAAACCTTAAATAAATAATATATTAATTATATACATCAAGTACTTATCTAGTATGATTATTTTAAAATAAAACTAAATGATTACTACTTTGGTTTTTTTAAAAAGTATATATATTTTTAGTCATATTCAGTAGTTAGCTACCAAATTTTTTATCTAAGTATCCTCAAAATGTCTAACCTTAATAGAAATTTGCTGTATTCTATATAATAAGATATTTAAGGTTGACAAAAGATATTTGACTTGGCCTATATTTAGAAGAAATAGTTATTGCTCATATATTTAGATTTTTTGTACTTTTAATTCTTTATTTCAGATATAATTTAGTTATTCTATCTATTGTAGTTATGCTTAATTGCCATAATTACATTTCTAATTAGAACATGTTAAAAAATTTATCTATTAATTATGTGCAACAAAATTAAAATTAATAATTGTAATTTTAGATCTTTTTTAGATTGATTAAATTAATATTGGAAAATTATGTTACTTATCTAAACTTTACATTCTAAATCATGTATTAAATTATTTTTTGGAAGTTTGATTTAATAATATCTACCATATACAAGAAGTTTTTTACATTAAAATTTCTTAATATATTGTAAATTTACAATTTGTAAATGAGGTCATTGATAGAATTTGTGGATATATATATATATATATATATATATACTTGTACTTTTTATAAAACTAAAACTAATGAATGTAATTTTATTTATATTTAAAGCAAAATTTTATTTTTAATACATATCATTATCTAAGAATTTTGTGATAAAATAACCTATTAAAATAATTTTAAAAATCCCATTTTTAAATTTGATATTCCTAAAATATTAAACATTATAAACTATTTTTATAATACAAGTTTGATTAGTAATATAAAATAGTCAATAGAATATTTTAACATTATTTTATTTAATAAACTTTATACAATAATAAATAGTATTTCTAATTATACTTTAAAAAAATTACTACCTTTGTTGTACCCACTTGTCTACCAAATATAAATATATAAATAAAATTTCAACCTGTAGTTATAGTATTAGAAATCAACTTTGAATCAGCAAAAATATTAGTCTTAACATAGTTATTGAGATGCAACCTTTATTTAAAGAATTTAAAACCATATTCTATAATAGTGATAACACAAATCAATAAATAAATCTCTAATGTGTCTATTGTAAGGATTTGTACACAATAAGTCAAGACTTTAAATTGTCAATATTTTCATTTCTGAAGATCCCTTGTTTTCTCCAATATTTCCATGGAGGCATTTCATCCTACAATACAAAAAGGGACCACCCAACATGTGTTTACCTTATTACATTGCTTTCTAATGAAACATGAGGATACAATCAACATATCCCATAATTTGACTTAAACAAAATCTTAAACTTTCATATGGATTAGGCGCTTGGAACTATGAATAATAAAGACTGTTTTAGTGTTGGTAGATGATGGTGCATATGTAGAAATTGCTTTACTGACACAGCTGCAGTTCATATCAAAACTGTTTCTCAAATCAGCCACTTCTGTTTTTTTTGTATCAGAATCATGTCCCAATTTCTTAAGGCAGCACAAATTCTGACCCTGCACCCACTTTTGTTGAATGTGTCATATCAAGAGTAGAAGCATACATCACCATTGGGATTATAGCAATTCTTGCCAGTTCTGTGCATTTGCAAGAATTTCATATGCTTTGAAATAGCAATAGACATGGATAGTCAAAAATACTATCTTAATACAACTTGGCAATTTTTTGAGTTAAATTTTATAGATTGTATTAATGCATGCATATATATATATATATATATATATATATTAATACACTAGTGGAAATCCATACCGTTGGAGAAAACAAACAAATAAATAAACTTTAATAAATGAAAAGAATATATGTTTGCATGTGTATATATATGAAATTGCTAAAGCAACAACTCCATGTTGTTAACATGACACCCTTTTGGATTCTCATGATTAATTGCGTGTAACTTCCATCCTTATTCTCAGTGCCCATCTCAATGTTTCTATCTTTGTTCTAAGTCTTTCATTTCCTATTTCCCATTCTATGTCTCTTGTTTCCCATTCCTAGCCCTGTCTTTTATAACAACCTCCTCCCTCCCCTCTCTTCACCTTGTTCTTAGCTTTGTTTCTTGTTCTTGGCAACTATCTCCCATTTTTGTTCCCATTTTATGAAAATTGATATACAACTTTCAAAGCAATTCATGTTTCTTTCTTGAAATATTAACCCTAAATTCCAAAACCTTAAGCCATGGATTTTATACATAATGTCTATTTCAAAAGACTTGCATATTTTAAATTTTAGTTGAATTTTTTTAGATTCTATAGGTACATAAAACAAAAACAAGTAATCTAATAGTATTCAAATTAAATCTAGGTGTATTCTTTTTTATTGCAATTAAAAGATTGCAATGCAACATGAATAACATTTTAGTCACAAAAAAATTTTATAAAAAAAAATCTTTGTTCAAGATTATTATTGCTGATTACAATGATGAGGAATAAAAAAAAGGGATGGGAGTTGGGAATGGAGATGAGGAGGTCAAGACGGAAGACAAGGGCTCAAAACAAGGAATTGGGGATCAACATGGGACAATGGATAGGGGTTGGAAATAAAGAACAACGAAGTTAGGATATAGAACATGAGCAAAATATAGAACATGGATGTTGGAACGGATGATATGAGCTAAGAATGAGAACGAGGGAGGTTGGAAATAGGAGACAAAGACTGAGAACAAAGAGAGGAGTTGGAGATAAAGAGGGAAGATGGGAGATAGACTAAATTAATCATTAATCATGAGAACCAAGGACGTGTTGTATTACCAACATAGGGGTGTTGCTTTAGCAACTCTTTATATATAATATTGCATCAAAATGATATTAAAAGAAGAATTCTTGAATTGTTGAGATTTTCATATATATATATATATATATATATATATATTATTAACACATTTCATTTTTTTAAATCTTGTTTTATTGAGATTGTGACTATAATTCATGAACTATCAGTGCAACACTGGTTATATTTGCAATGAAATTTCAGTTCTTTTTTGTTAAATCCAATGGTTTTAAAAAAAAAATTAAAAATGGTGATTTATATATATATATATATATATATATATATACACATAATGATATTCAAAAATAATGTTTGAAAACATATTATTGTCATTGGGAAGGTACAGACAACGCACTGCAAAGCTAAAAAAATTACACAATTGCATAATGCTGGTCACTCGCAACCCACATAGTTTGCTCAAATTGTGCTCGTTTTCTTCTCAATTTTCTCTCAATCCTTGCGCTTGTTCTGTGTGAAATCAGAACCCTTTCCTGTTGAATTTTTTTGTCAATTTCTCCCCGTTTGTAGTCACTTTAATAAATTCATTTAATTTTTTTGGGATTCTGCTTCGGTTTGGAATATAGTCGCGTGTGCGAATCTCCTCTCTAACTCAGTTCGATGTTGGTTCCAGCTTCAATTTTGCCTCGAAGAGATTATTGCAGATGGCTTTCAGTCGACTGTTGATAGTGCAGGCCCTTTGCTTCATCATAGGGGGCTTGATTTGGCAGCAGGGTCTCGTGGCACTTGTGAAAATTGAGTGGAGGAAGGGTGGATAGATTAGGATGGTGGATTAATACAGTTTGAGAATTTGGGGGTTTTTTTTGTGGCCTCGAATTTGGAAGATTGCATGAGGATTACAATGGAATCAACTTGTTTTTCTGCTGCAGCTTCCTGGTCTGCAGGACATCAACTGCAGAGGTTGTCGTTATTGGGAATTTATTCCATAATTCTTCGTGTTTTGGAAGAGAGGTACTTGCAAGCTTTGACTGGGTGCAATAACATTATTATTATTATTATTATTCTTGTGTACAAAACCAGTAATTTAGGTATGATTTTTAGTGGATTTGGCTTTGTTGGACAGACAAAATTCCATTGTGTTAAAGCTACATATGTTTAGTGTTCTTTTTAATCTTTCCTTCTAAAAACACCTTCTACAGTCAATCATGTTATCATAGCATCTCCTGAATAATTTAAATGGTTTTAAAAAAGAGTAAAAATGTTAAACCAATAATTTCATTTAATTTCCTAAAAAATATTGTGAATTGTATAGTTTAAAAAAAAAATAGTTAAATTTTATTACAAAAAACAACAAAAATAAAGGTTGTAGTTAAAAAACCTTAAATAAATACTTGTTTCATTAACTATCAAATGTCATAAGTATTTATATTATTTCAAAAAATAGAAGTAAGTAGAAGTAGATTAGATTGATGATATTTTTCTTGTTAATAATTGTAGAAACTTTCTAGATATAAGTTGAATCTATAAGTATTGTAAAATGTCCCACATAGCCATTTAATTTTATTCAAAATTTGTTAAATTTTGAGAAATTAGTATAGGAGCACACTGAAATTTAGATATTTAATCTATAAGTCTTGCATTTCTTTAAAAAAGTTCACGTAATTTTTTTTAGGTTATATATATATGGGTGCAAAATACAAACCATGTTTAGACTTATAGACATCTATATTTTTTTATTTTGTTTTAAAGCTTTCTAGTCTTATTGTGTTTGATATTAGCTATTCTAATTCTTTTTTTATTAAGTAATATATGTACTTTATGATATTTATATTCAATTTTTTCTACGTATGTCATTTTATTTTATTAGCTAATTTAGACATGAATTATTAATACTAGATTGATTGTAAAAAAAATACTATTTAGTAATTTCAACTTTCAAATATGTATTTGTGTATATGCATATATATATATATATATATATATATATATTAAATAAAGCCATATGAAAAAGTTTTAAATATATCTTCTAAACTTTTTTAGAGCTCTTTTATGTTATTTATTATAAACACCTAATTTAATGATTCTAAGAAGATATTGTTTTAAATTTTTTATTAAAATAAAAATATCTTCTTTATTTTTAATAAAGAATTCATAATTTACATTCATCTATTTTAGTAATTATCATTTTTTATTTAGATTTTTTTTAAATACATAAAAACTTTATAAAAAGAAATCTAATAAATCAAAGATATTTATTATTTAAATTTTAGGAATAATTTATGCTTTGTAACTAATTTAAATCCATATATCTCTACTATTTAATATGCATTCTATCTATTTAATATGTAAGACTTTAAAAAGTTCTGTTTTTGCAATATTATGAATTTTTTAGCAATAATTATTGAATAATTATTTAATTTTAGAATTATTTTATCTTATATTAAAATGACTTAGTACTTTTGAAATATCAGAAATTTAATATATTATTAAACTATTTCTTAATTTAATTAATATTTTATTCTCTGATTTTCTATAATAATATAAAAATAATAAGTTACTTTGAATAATTTTTTATCTTTAATCTTATTCTAATCGCTTCTTTTTTTTTCTCTCTAAAATCACTAATTATTGATAATAATTATCACCACATATGTTATGAGGTTGCCACATCAACTATCTATTTGCATGTAGATAAATAAAAATAAGCACAATACAAACCTTGGTAGTAAGCTCCTATGATGATCTTTGCACTTATAAACTACAAGAATCTATATTCCAAAATTTCAATTACTTAATTTTCTAAAGATATTTATCTTAAAAATTAATATTAAGACAAAGATGTTTAATACTCCTATAAATACTTTGATTTAGATTGGAGTTCAAAATCAAAGATCTGGTCTTATTGAAATAAATCGTATGATAATTATAATTAATTTTGAAATGATACATATAAAGTTCATGAAATTTGAAAAAGGTCAAATACATCCATACTTGGTTGGATTTCAAATTTTCATTAGTACAAATTCAATAGTGAATAGGTTTTTTATTCTACATTCTCTATGAATTTTGCATAGCCATGCTCTTAGATGAATTTTCAAATAGAGCTAACAAGGTTTGAAATATATATAATACAACTTTCTAAGAGGCTTAATAAATTTAAATATATCAATTCTAAAAATAAGACAATGTAGTAGGTACAAAGTAGAAGATAAGTTAAGTGAGCAAAAACCACATGCATCACAAAATATTTTTCTTTATAGAATAAGACTACATCCAATAATAATATATTTTTATAATATTCTTTTAAATACTCAACCTCAAGTTGTACAAATATTCTTTAGAACTTGTTGTATGAAAAAAATTATTAAAAATAAATAATATTTAAAATATTATAATTTTTTTAATATTTCAAAGAATACTAATAATTCCTTTGCATTTGCAATTCACAATAATGCAATGGTTTCATCTGCTACTTAATTTTGGATTGACTACCAATCACTTTAGATTTAATCTACGACTTGATCATATCTCAAGTAGTATTAATTTTAGTTTTTCTAAAGATTATACTATTGTTTCTCACCATAAGTTGTCAAAAATACTTTTATAGGTTATTAATTGTTGCTCAAATAGTGTCAAGGACATGAATCTTGAAGAAAAAAAATCCTCAATACACTCTTATATTATTGAAAAGAACTAAAAAGTTACTCAAAGATGATATAATATTGAATTAGAATGGCTATTGTCAAAAATAAGAAGACTAGAAAGTCTTGGAATAAGACTAAGGACTAGAAAGGCATTGACAAGAGTGAAAAAGACTTCACTCTTGCCTCTATATATATTCCTAACTAAGAGCTATATGGAAATATCTTATAGGACCTCCAAATTGTATTGACTTTGTAAGACATGTATCTTAACTTGTAAGACGAGTTTTCTATATATGCACCACATAATTAGCTTATTCCGTAAGCTACTAATACGTGGTTAACTTGTTGACTAAGTTTCAAATCTACCAATCAACTACAAATACATGTAAAGTCAAAACATCATTTATAAAGCTTTTAGGAAGCTTCTAGAAAGCTATTTTAAAAAGTATTATGAAATTAATATACTTTTATGTACTTTTATCTATTTCTACTTGATTATATAGGTATTTACTTGAGTACTTATGTATATCCATGACATTATCTCTCTCTTCCAGGGATGAGTTCCATAAGGAGCAATCTTTATATGTTGACGATATCCAAGATGTGACAAATTGTATTTGCCACATACTATGATCTTTGTTTTCTTTGAAGATGGTTGATAGGTCCTCTTAGCTATTCATAGTGTCTCATATCAAGGCGAGAAGACCACTCTATTATTTGGTCATTGTTGAGGCCTTTGTAACTTTCTTTAAGTAAAATATTTGGAACACCATCAGGAGTTCTTTCTATCTTTAATAAAATCACCAAACATTGGTAGTCTCTTCCAAGATTGTGATATCAAACATGTTGTATCTTGCCATTTATTCAAAGAAAGAGATGTAATTCTTGAGGATCATCATCTTGATTATGTCATCTTGAAGGTTATGACAATTATAATGTCTCGTCTGATAAGTCAGTAAGTGAAAGCTCTTAAGTTGAATCTATTGGTTATTGATTTTCTATCTCTTTAGTATTACAAATACATAGAAGCTACAAAGAAGGATAGAAAGTACAGTGTTATCTTCTTTGGATCTTGTTTCTTTTATACCAAAGATGTGTTATTCTTCATCTTGGTTTTGATAGATGCCATCAATGAGAAGCTTCAATTTTTTTGTTGCATTTGCAAGATTCTTAGCTAGCTCTCATACGCATTCATTAATATTACATCCATACCAATGAACAAGATATTCTAACATATTTAATTGCTGCCTTAAATCTAAGACTTCTTCCACTTCAAATTTTTGATTATTATCGACTTCTATAGGAATAAGTAGCAAGAAGAAGTATCATTTATCTTCTTTTCAAGATATTCACTATCTTATATGATTCAAGAAGAGATACATAAAATATAAAATGAATTTTTATAGACTTTGATAGATATAATCAATAAGCAACAAGATTGACTTATTCACTAATTGGAAAAGGTTCAAGCCTACAATAATCCAACTTGTCACAAAGACAAGTAGTCTTGATATTGTGACAAAATAACCATACCTTGTCACCCACATTGAATTGTGGTTGTTCTTTGTGATATGCATTTATATTAATTTTTTGTCATTCTTGAGCTCTCTTTCACTACGCCTTCATTGTTGCATGTAGTTTTGACAAACAATTTATTAAATCTTCCACTATAGAATTATTAACTTTTAAAAAGTCAAAAGTATCAAGTTGTGGATGATAACCATAATTGGCAAAGAAAGATGTTTGTTGAGTGGAAAAATGTATCAAATTATTATATGTAAACTCTACCAATAATAAAAGAGTTGTGCAATCATCTTGATGATAGTTGATGGTACATCTTGAGTACTACTTGAGAACTTAATTCTCCCATTTTTTTTGTCTATCAATTTAAAGATAAAAAGCCGAAGAGAGCTTTACATCCATCTTTAAAATCATAAAAAAAAAATTCCAAAATCTTGATATAAATTGAGTTTTCTTATCCAATATAATAACTTTAAGCAATCATTGATAGTGATAGATATTGTTAAAAATAACTTAGCCATTTTTTCACTTGTAATATATTTTATATATAATACAAAATATTCCATTTTGATAAAACAATCTACCACTACAAATATAAAATCATATTAACTTGAGACTAAAAGATTTGTGATAAAATCCATAGAAACAAAAGACCATGGTTATTTTAAAATAGATAATTGTTGAAAAAGTCCATAAGGTCAATGGCAAGGAGTTTTGAATCTTAAGTAAATATTACATGATTATACAAAGTCTTTGACTGCCTTTTACATTTGAAGCTACTAAAAATCTCTTGATATTAGCTCCAAAATCTTGTTGTATCCAAAATGTTTGGTTGTTAAAAAATCATGATGAGTTTGAAGAACACATAATCGTGCTCCACCCTTTAGAATGTATAATCATCTATTGAAATATAGTAGGTTGTTCTTGAACTTGAACTTTGAAGTATCATGAGATTTAGAAGAATTATTTTTCATATGATAGATAAGAAGAGCAAAAGACATGCTTGATTGAATTTACTCAACAAAGGTTGAATCAACAATCAATGTTGATTTTATTATTTAAAGGTGAAAATGCTTTGGCTTCATGGGAATCATTTTTTGTTGATCAAAAGATGCATCTCCTTCTTTTGGTACAAGATAAGAACATCTAGAAAGGACATGTAACAAACCTTATTGATTTTTGGATCAATAAGTGATTTAAAAATCAAATCTTGATAATAACATGGTCCAACAAGCTTGGCAACGATTCAAAACACATGTCAACATGAAATATTTGAGGTTCTTGTAATTTTTATACACAATGACTGGATTTAAAGCATCTTCTAAATAATAACACCATTCTTCAAATAAATCCACAATTGTAAGGAAATTTTTATTGAAATAAGACTAATCTAACTCAAAAATCCAAGATCCTTTCAATCTACAACAACATAAGGCCTCATCACAAATTAGGACAAGAAAAACTAGAATAAAACTAAACAAAACTAAACAAAATAAGACATGAAAGACAAAACTGAGCAAATAGAAATAAAACAGAACAGATTTGAACGAAAAGATGTAAAACCAAACTTTATTAAGTGAAAGGATCTGAAGCCATACTTGACCAGATGCTCTAAAAACCCTTGGTCAATCCTATTTATATCTAAGCCTACTACCCTAGACTTTCTAGAATATTCTTAGGTGGTGGGCTCTATCTAAATAATTGCCTTAAATTCTTTTGTAGAAGATTTTATGATAGATCCTACCTAGATAACTATCCTAAGCTTTCTTCTAGAAGATTCTATGGTAGGCCCTACTTAAATAACTACCTTAAATCATTTTTAGAATATTCTATGATAGGTCCTATATGAACTATTAACCTAATTCTAATTCTAAAAACTTCTACAGTTTTAATTATCTATATAATTATCTTATTAATATCCTATTACATTTATTATGGATCTCATAATTAATCTTGGCTACTGAAAAAATTTAGGAATAAAAAGCTATTAGATGGAGTTTGTCATCTATTCCTACTTGTGATAATAGTATATCTAAGGTGAAGTTTGATGCATGTATTTCTATAAAAAAATACCTTGGAAATTTCAATACAATATAAGATTGGTACAAAAGTAAACTCCTTTTTTAAAGCATCAAATGATGCTTTCGCTTCTTTATTCTACTCAAGTTTGTTTTTATAAGTCAAACATGTAAGTGGAGCTATAATTTGAGAAAAATTCTTAATGAAGATTCAATAGTAATTGGCAAAGTTCAAAAAGTATTGCATGTCCATTAATATTCTTGGAATCTTTCAATCTATGATAGTTTGGACCTTATTTAGATCTATCATTAATCCTTCATTGGAAATAGTGTATCCTATAAAATCAACTTGAGTAGTATAGAATACGTACTTTTTTAACTTGGCATATAATCATACATCTCTAAGTTTTTGTAATACATGAAAAACATGAACTTTATGCTCTTTTATGTTCTTAGAATAGATTAAGATGTCCAAAATCATCACAAAATATCATCACAAAATTCACAAAATACATCATTCATTAGTTGTTAAAAAACAGCTATTGCATTTGTGAGTCCAAAAGATATGTCATTATATTCAAAATACCCATACCTAGTTTGAAAGATGGATTTCCATTCATCTCTTTCTTTAATACATACCAAATTATATACTCCTTATTGATCTATTTTTGTGTAGATCTTTGCTTGATTGGATTGTTTAAAAAGTCTTGAAATCAAAGGTACAAGATATATATATTCTTAATGGTGATCGTATTGAGTTCTTGCTACTCCATACACATCCCAAAAGATCCATTTTTTTTCTTCACAAATAAGATAAGAGCCTTGGTTGGAGATTTAAAATGGTGTATGAAATTCTTAGCCAAGTTCTCATCAATGTACTCATTGAGTGCAACCAACTCATTTTTTTGATAGGCTATAGATTGATCCAAATGGTGGTTGAGCTCCTTTGTGAAGATCAATAAAAAATCATTAGGACAATGCTCTAAAAGAATATCTACATTCTTCTTTTCAAAAATATCTTAGAAAACTTGATATTAGCTAAAAATACCACTTGATAGCAAAAAATAATCTTTTTGCTATACTAGTAAGGATTTGGATGTATTAGACTTATATGTTTTTACTTAACTAACAAGATTTTAGATTAAACTATCAAAAAAATTAAGGTTATAAAAAATCTAATGTGTTTAAGGATTATATTTTTTTAATCAAGATAATCATAAAATAATTAGATTAGACAAAGATCTTATTATATTAAATATTATTATGTTATTATGATCTTTAATTATTACATCTAAAGGAACAATCTTTTGCATAACATCTCTAGAAAATAGCAATTAACCATCTATGACTTCTACATGTATATATTTAATTTTCTTGACTAAAGATATTTCTTATTTTTTGACAAAATCTTTGTCTATAAAAGAGGCTGAAGCTCTTGAATCTAATACTTTGAATCTAATACTTTTCAAAACAAAGCCTTTGTGATTTTTTGGTCCTAATTAAACTTCTATTATAAAACAAGGTGATGGATCTGGAGAGAGAATAAGATCTTTATTAGGAATTATGCAAGATTTTAGTTGCACATTCCTTATTATAGTTGAAAAAACTTTTTTTCCAATACATTGTCTTCTTTGGCAACCATGCTTCTCATTTTGTGGTTGCATTGTTTCTTTGGATAATGTTGAGCAGTGTGCTTAGTTTCTCTACAATATTAGCATAAGCCCTCCTAACATTGTCAAGTCTTTTCTTGGTCTATGAGAAACTTGGGATGTATCGTATCAGTTTACATTAGTATTAGTCTTGGTGTATGAGTTTTTGAAAACTTAAGAACTGCCATCATTATTTGATTTATTCTTCTTTTCCTAAGTCTTTGTTCTTGATGTCTTTCAAATAATCGATTGTCACATGTAATGGCTTGAGCAATAAATCGTTCCAAAAATTTTGCCTTTAATATTATCAACAACAAATTTTTGATATTATCATTCAAACCATATCAAAATTGATTTATAAAAGCTTTGTCATTTCAATCCATGTTGCAAGCGAGGTTTTAGAATTTAGTAGCATATATGATGGTTGACCGTGCTCTTTGATATAAAGTTAAGAGCTTTTTCTTGGCTACTCTTTTTTGAACACATTCTCCAAATGTGACCATAAATACTTCTAAAAATGAATTCAAATCATAAAGGAGTTACAATTCTTTTTCTATTAAAGATGCAAACCAAATGTGATCACTTCTTGATAGAAGTATACCTATGAATCTAACTTAAGTAAATCCATTGGGATATAAGAAGAAATACAATCTTAGATAGAGCTTGACTTATAGCAAAAATCCTCAAAATTTTGATCTTGGTCTATCAAACTTCTTAAGCATATTAATCTTTATTCCCTTCATACTTGTAGAAGAAAAGCTTCCTAGATTTGGTTATGAGGTTAATCTACTTGCTTCCTTCACCTACACAATTTCTTGCCATAGACTCTAAACTTCTTCTATAAGTATAGAAATAGTACCTCTATAATTCATGTTGGAAATACGTACGATTTCTACTCTTAAAGTGTCGACAAGTTCATGAAGATCTACAATAGTTACAAATCTATTTTTTCTTTGGCTAAGAATAGCATCTATAGTCTATCCTTCTATAGATAACTCAAAAAAATTCAAAAAATTAAATTAGAGGAGAATAATCCACAACCTCTAATATCAAATAAAAATTTCCACAAAGAAGAATAATCTATTTTTTTTAAGAAAAAGATCGATATTAGAAAACAAGATTATTTATTTAAAGGTAGGTAGTCCGCAACTTCTAAAACATAATAATAGAAGTATAATAATTCACTCACTTTTAAAACAAGATAGAAATAATAAGTTAGCATTCTTCTCAAACTATCAAGGATATGAGTCTCAAAGAAAGAAAATCCTCAATATATTCTTGTATCATTGAAAAGAACTAGAAAGTCGCTCAAAAATGATAAAATATTAAATTAGAATGGCTATTGCTAAAAATAAGAAGATTAGAAAGTCTTGAAACAAGACTAAAGACTAAATAGGCATTGATAAGAATGAAGAAGGCTTCATTCTTGCCTCCATATATATTCTTAATTAAGAGCTATGTGACGATGTCGTATAGGACTTCCAAAATATGTTGACTTTACAAGATATGTATCTTAGCTTGTAAGGCAAGTTTTCTATATTTACACCACATAGTTAGTTTGTTCTATAAACTATCAACACGTGGTTAACTTGTTGACTAAGTTTTTAATCTATCAATCAACTACAAATACATGTAAAGTCAAAACAGCATCTATGAAGCTTCTAAGAAGCTTTTCTAGAAGGTATTATGAAATTAATCTATTTTTATGTACTTTTACCTATTTCTACCTAATTATATTGGTATTTATTAGAATATGTATATATATCCATGATAAGTAGTATTATTTATGAATGATCTCTAATGAGTTAATATTTGTAGGTTGTTGTTGCCTCTAAATGTTTATATTTTAAGTTTAATTAAGATAAATTATGGTTCTTTCATTTTTTTTCTTATTCTTGTCTTAAAATGTACTTATGTTCTTAGATGCAAAGTAATTGGTGGAGATTTTTGAGGTAATATATTATAAATTGAAGTTCTTGTGGTATATGAGCATCAATTTCTATATTAATACTTGTGATAATTTGTTACAAATAGTATTAAATAATGTGCTCATTATGGATGAGTGCTAGAAGTGTTAGCTATTAAACTTTGCCCTAGATAGATCAACAATTGTAATGGCACTTACAAGCCAACAATAGTAGAAGTGACAATAAAATTACATCTTATTTTTTTGTTATCAAAATAGAAGTCCTTTTACATCCTCATCGCCATTTAAGTCTTTAAGTTTGGATCATTTCTTATGATTCCCTTTACATTTGTGGCTTACATAATATTGAAGAATTGCTTGACAAATTTTTATATTTTGAATTTATATTATATACATCAATGTCTCAAGTAGGTTGTTAAGTAGTTTGGTTTTAGGTAAGTACATACATTTGGAAGATTTCAATTATAATTTTGTACTACACCAAGTTCATATATAATATAATACATAAATTATGTATAATTTATCATATAGGTTGTAGAGAATTTATCATATATCAAGTTTTTGTAGAGTATTTTTTTGTATTTAAAATTCTTCTATCAACTTAAGTACCATGATTTTAGAAGTTTTCAATAAATAAATTACCTTTTAATATATGTATATATATATATATATATATATATATATATATATATATATATCGATATATTCATACATATATATATATATATATATATATATATATATAAAAATCAAAGCCATTACTAATATTTCAATTCTTTCTTGAAAATATTTTCTAAATGTAGCTTCTAAAAAATAATATTATATTTTTATACAAATTAAATTAAAAGAATGCAAGTTATTATAACTTAAATTTTTTATTCTTAGAAATATTTTAAATTAATTTAGTATCACAATTTTTTAAAATATAAAACAAAAATAATAATAATAATTAAAATAAAAAATAATTAAGACACAATTTTATTTTTAAAAGAATCTATTGTTCATTTTAAAAAGCAAGTTATAGTGTAATTCTTACAATTGAGTCTTGCTTGGATAATACTAGCACCTTAATTCTAAAACCAACCATATAATAGTGCTACTATAAAATCTTGACCAAAATTTTAAAGCCCACCTAAGCTACAAACACCCTTGCTAAAAACCTAGATTTGTTTAAAAAATCAATAAAAATATTATGCATTATTATACTATCAAAATTTACTTTAGATTGCATATATAATTTACTTTAGATTGCATATATAAACAGGTATCAAGTAATTATTCATATATATATATATATATATATACATAACTATATATTTGTTAGATATATTTCAATATATAATTAAATAAATAAAATCATAAACATATAAAAAATGAACTAGCAATGAAGTCATAATTTTAAAAATTGTTGATCTCCAAACTATAGAAAGCCTATTCCAACACTTTATTAAAAATAAAAATCAAAATAACATGTTTATACAATGAAATCTATAGATAATACTAAAGTGCAACATTTTGCAAGCATCAAAACTTTCTTAGACTATTTTACTCAATGGTGCTTTTGCCATGGGATCAACCTTGGAACCTGGAATGCATAGGGTGAAGAGCAACATGGTTGATGAAACTAAGAAATATCAATTCTGATGACGTGTCTCAGTGAACACTCCAACATTGAAGTGCAGCTTAAGGAAATTGATTTGCACGCAAAATAACACGGTTCGGAAGGGACCGAACAACTGAGCCGAGAGATTTGTTGAACTTGAGCAACTGGTGTCTCTTGCACAATCACTAGACTGGTTAGCAGTAGCCAGATGGGTCTACTACCAACCCAGTTCTTAAAGCTCACATTGTAGAGTCTCATTTTATAGTTGATGAACAGTTTTGCAACTTCACAAGTTGCAACCTGAATCCTGGAAATAGCGTACCGGTTGTGACAATACTTGTGGAGTTTTTGATGTTGCCCACATTCGTTGAAATGGTGAGGAACAAATGAATTGGAACTGCCATGAACTGTTTGCAGGTTGGGGCTGTAAAAATAGCATGCGACTACATTGCGTTCAGTACTCCAAACTATCCTATCTTTATCTCTTGGGTGTCTCTGTTCTGGGCATGTAGCTTGGATCAACTTGGATGTGGTCTGCATAAGCTTTTGAGGTTTATGTGTGGATCAGAGCATCTGTGTTGCGTTGCTGCAGTGAGAGTTAGAATAGCACCGTGTGGGTGGTTTGGGATTACTGGCAGGGACAAAGAAAGTTGAAGAAGATGGTGTTGACGGCTGTGAAAAGCGTGAAGCAGCAACAGGGTCAAGACACTGTCGATTCCACGTTTGCTTCTAGATATGTACAGTGTGAGCTCCCAAAGTGAGTCTGTGGAGCGAGTTTCCTCTCCTCGCTAACAAGCTTTTGAAAGACGCGTGCCCTTCGTCATTGCCTGTTTTGACTTTTGCCTACGATTTCAAGTTGTGCTCAGTAGTATAAGGGCTGTTACTCAGATATCGTGCAGTAAGAATGATTGCAAAGATTGTGGGATGTGAATCGTCAGAGGAGAGAGCCGAACCTTCAAGAGCATCTTGGCTCAACTCTTTCACACAACAAAGAAAATTTTGGTTTGCGAGATTAAGCTGCCGCTGAGTTTCACATTGATTAGATAATGGTTATGTTTTGCATTCATGTATAACGATATATGATCTTATGTGACAGTGAGGAGGGAAGCCCGCTTGTTCCTGTATCTAGTGTGTTTTAAGGTCTTTCTATTTAGAGACCTGACATGTTATGGGTATTGACCCAATTTTCAACATTGTTTCTCTTGAAGGTTCACCATAAGCAGGAAACACCCAAGGATGCGACATATCAGATCATCAGCGACCAGCTCATGTTAGACGGCAACCCCCGTTTGAATTTGGCTTCGTTTGTGATGACATAGATGGCGCCCGAGAGCGACAAACTTATTATGAGCTCTCTCAATAAGAACTACATCGACATTGATGAATACTTCATCACTACTGAGCTTCAGATTAGAACCTCTCAGTCCGTTGACAAAAGCAATGTAGGCGTTTCGGCTGATGCTTGTGGAACACCTCAGACCACTGTTTACTGTGCATTGCACTAACCGAAAATTGTTAAAGTGGAAATTTCGTTAGCTTGCTCCCCCCCCCCTGTCTGTCTGTGTCATTTGACCGTTTCTGCTGAAGGTCGTTCTCGAGCAATAGAAGTGTGCTCTGAACTGAAAGGGAAGTGATTGTTCTCAGGAACGATGTGTGAATATGATAGCTCGAATGTTCAATGCCTCAATTGAAGAGGGAGAACAAGCTGTAGGAGTTGGTACAGTTGGCTAGGTAGAGGCCATCATGCTTGCCGGTCTTGCATTCAAGAGAAAATGGCAAATGAGAGATAAGCAGCTGGACTCCCATGGGATAAACCAAACATGGTCACCGGCGATAATGTGCAGGTAAAATTGTTGTGGATTGATGTCAACTACATGATCAGTCCTTGCTGGAGGAAGACAATAACTTTCAATCGCAAGTTCGGTACTTCTAATAATCCGAGTCTTGGTTTGCGGTAGGTGTGTTGAGAAAGGTTCACAAGATATTTCGAAGTGAAGCTCCGCGAGGTGAAGCTCAAGGAAGGCTACTACGTTATGGACCCGCTCTAAGCAGTCGAGCTCTGCGACGAGAACACGATTTGCGTGTGTGCAGTCCTTGTATGTTTTATGGAAAATATGTAGAATTTTACAGTCTTTTACAATTGAAAACCATTTATGTTTTCCAAGTAAAACTATATTTTTCCATGAATTATGGTCCATAGATTTATTTATTTATGGTGTACTTTTCATGATGATGTCAAGTAGGATCACATGTTTATACTTGTGGTGTACTACAATATTCAAGCTAAGACAGAGCGTGCTTCTTCGAGTGAGTGAGTGCGTTCGTGAGCCTGGGTGTGGTGGCTATGGTGTTTCGGCTTGCGTTGCGCCACCACCGTGACCGCGGCACTGCATTTCACTTCCTGCATACTTCGCCGCTGACTCCGCCGCCGCCTCCTTAGTCTGCCGTTGCGCGGATTCCGTTACCAGCGCTTGGATTACCCTCGATGGACGTGCATCCAAATGCTCCAAAACGCGCTTGATATCCGTCACCAGACGATCGGCCAAGGAGCGGCAGAAATCCTCTCGCACCACGAAGCGGAGCAGCGTGACAGGCTGCGCAACTGATGCCATGATGTGTGCAATCACTGAAACAATTCATGCTTATTACCTCCACTCGTTATTTGGATAATCATCTATACATTTTGAAAACCATTTAACACATGGTTCTCAATTATCTCAATAATATTCCATGGAAACTTCTACACCCAAACACAAGAATCCTAATTCTTAAAAATATATTTCATCAATAAAAATAAATGATTGTTCTGAGACTTCATACTTTAAGGAATTATACATGACATAGCTGAATTTCACATTTGTATTCATGCTAAAAAAATATTTTGGGTAAATTACAAACAACATATAAAATTTATTTTTTTCATTTGTAATTAATCAATAAATATAAAAACACAATATAAGTCCATGTTATATTGGGACAATTAGAGTGCATCTAGGTATTCTAAAATACTTTATAATCTCTAAATCTGTTATTATTTAGATACAAAGTTAATTTTTATTTTATCCTAAATTTTTGCTTATAAAAATGTTTACATTCCATGGAGGTACAATTGTTCTCTTGATAATTATTTTCCTAAAATATTATAACCCTCAATAATTAATCAGAATTTTGGGAATCAACTTTGTTTTATAGTGTATAATTACAAACCTCTTATCTAATAATTTATTAATTTTCATTGATTTTTATTAATTGACAAAGGTGAGTTCTCATACAATGCAGCTATCTAATGTTGCTTGTTGTTTTTGATATTTAATAAATAAATAAATATTTTTCATTGACCTTTGCTAATTAACAAATATATATACTTATTCAATCCAGCTATCTAATTTTGTTTGTTGTTGTTATTCTAATAAATAATAACCTCTATAATATATATATATATATATATATATATATATATATATATAATCAAAATATATCAAATATAATCGAAATATATTAAAAAGTGTACAAAAAAGTGTTCAAAATACTTCTTAAAACGAAAAATATTAGTATTATTAGATTCAAGTTTAGATAACCTATCACAAAAAATAAAGTCCATATTGCAGTTGAATAATAAATGGTACATTGATACTTTTTTCATATTTTTTTACTGATTTCAAATAATAGTAAAAATTAAAATTTCTCTCATTTTTTTTTATTTCAATATTACAACTCTCAACATTCGTCAATGCAAATCTAAACTATTTATCTATGGTAAAGCTTCTCATAATCAATATATCAAGCCATGTGTTTGTGCAACTGTTAATATGAAGCACTTCTACATATATCTTCAAAAGATACATCTGTTAAATGAATATATCTACCAATAATTTGGCCTTTATAATGTGTATACGATGACAAATATTATTATGTTAAAGGAGTTTGATGCATAACCAAAAATAATAGTAGCAAAAATATTCACTTATTCATTGTTCAATATATATTTAAATATAATAAATGGATACATTTGTATCTATCATGCCCTTGGAATTGACTAAGATTATAATGTTTGACCAACACTCACAAGTAGTCAAGCTAACAATAATGACATTTTGTGAAAATAAGATGCTAATTCATGATTTACACACATTGGCACCAAGGTTTGATTCAAACTGGAGAAAAAAGGATAAATAAGTAAATAAATAAAAGTATATACTTAAAGAACCAAAAGGTAATGTTAACATAAACAACAGCACTAACAACGTGTTACCGAATTTTGAGAATATAATTATTGATCCTTGGAGGGAGTCTAACTATATTCACTCATTTTGTTGGTAATCATATTCTAATTCACTTGTGAATTCTAAAATTAAATATTTCCAACAAATGGAGCATTCCCTACAAAAAGAAAGAAAAGAAAAAAGACAAAAAGAAGAAGGAAATAAGACAGAAAAGTGAATAGCAATCTACGATGGCAATCACAAAGGAACAAACCAAAAGGGGAGAGAGATAAAGAGCGAAAGAGAGAAAGATAAAGAGAGAAAGGAGAGCATTAGGGTGTAGGGAGGGGGCAGAGGGCATGCATGCATGCATGGCCATGGGCCATCAGCGAGGAACATGGGGGGGGGGGGGGACACTAAATAAATACGCGAGGGAGGGGCCATGCCCATGCCATGCCATTCCCGTCAGGATTTGAACGTCCTCCGAAACGTTGAGGGGGGGCACGGCACCTCAATCGGGACCTGGCGAAGGCTTCCCCGGCCCCCCGCCCTGGCTCCCTGGCTCCCTCGCTTCTCTGGCTGGCTGGCTGGATCCTGCGCTCCACCCTCTTGCCAGGCTTCCTCGCTCCTCTGGTTGTCTGTCAATGCCACTGCGAGTCTCCGAGTCTGCAAGTGCCAACGACGTACTGTAGGGTTTGTTTGGCGCAACCACAAGCTCCGTCCGGGGCCTACTTCCCCCCCCCCCCCCCCCCTCCTCCCTTCCTCCGGATAGCCCGATCTATGCACCGGCTCCTCGCAGAAATCACCATGTCCCTCGTGAGGTGCGCCTAGTTTTCATGTCCCTTGGTTGCGGTTCGTGTCATTTTTCTCTTTCTTTCTGCTGTGGTTGGAGACTTGATGATTGGCAATTGGATTTGTTATTATTTTTATTATTATTAGTGTTATTTATTTTAATTGGTGCTAGTACTTTTTACGTTGAATTCCGCTAGTTTTATTTATTGCAATCCACTCTGGGAAGCCGCAAGGGCAGATGGATGGGTACTCAGGTTTATCTTCGTCTGTCACTTGCACGACAACTTGTGCGCGAAGGGCATGGTCGTCGTGGTAGAGTGGACGTAGTAGAGACGTCAACTACATTTAGTTTCGATGGTTTTATTTTTGTTTTTTTTGTTTTTTTTGTTTTGTTTTGTTTTGTTGTTTTTTTTTTTTTTTTTTTTTTCCTTCTGCTTCTTCTTCTTTTTCTCTTAGGTTTTAAGCTTGTGTATCGATGTCGTTGGGGTTTTCCCGTTCCTCAACACGCTTGACGTGCAACTGTCTCCGATTTATCCATTTTCCACGCACATGTTTTACAGCTTTCAATCCAGTTTTAATCTAGGAGTATAATTGATGTTTAATTTGGTTTCTGAACGTGAACGGGGTGAGGAATTGGCACCGGATTCTTAGGTCTCACATTTGCTTTCTCCTTTCAATTATCGGTCACTGATATCCTTAAATTTAAACTATACTTCACACAGGTTCACCAAATAGGTTTTAGGGTTTTTCAATGCTTCAGTTCGAACGCTGCTGAATCCTGTTAGTGCTTGATCGGTGGTTGACTCAAATAGTGCCAGTTAGGTTCGTTTGCTGCTTCGCCTTGTAAAACTACAGCAACCTAATTCTTAAGTTACTCGAATCTCTGGCCGCTAATGAAATAATGACCATCTCGTTTTTGGTTTGCAGGTGATGATTGATGTAGCCGATGTGGAAGGTGTGTGCCGATCAAGAACTGCTTTGTGTTGCTGCTTTTGGTAAGCCTATCTTGTTGTTCAAAGGATAGTAATGAAATCAGAGTAGACGTCGGATTGGTGGAGGGAATGTAGTTTGAAGTTAGTCAGTATGCATCGGGTCGGCAGCACTGGAAATACTGCCAATTCCACTCGTCCTCGCAAAGAGCGGCGTATTACCTATGTTCTTCGGGACTCCAATGACTCCAAGGTACTCGTTCTTTGATGAGGCTCATGCCAGATTCCTGCAAACTTGTACCCGAGGTTGATTGTGTGTTCAAACTTTGTTTTGAAATTTCACCTAGTCTTATGTTAGCTGTTTGGGTTGTGGCGGAATGTTGAGCGTTTACAATGAATGCCGACATGTTGGTTCAGTATCTTGCTACGTTTCTTAGAAAGACCTACCAGTCTATCCTTTGTGATTCTTGCTGCCGGTATACAACATGAATGTTACTTCATTTTGTATCCTTATTTTGATCAACGTTTTTTGGGCTGGCAGCATTGTTCAGGAATTAATTCTATAACTGGTCCTAACGGTTTGAAAGGCGACAATGGTGGTGAGCACTTGTTTAGTGCCAGTCGTGATGGAACCTTGAAGAGGTGGGAACTTGGAGGGAATGAAGCTGTATGTGGCGCTACGTTTGAATCTCACGTTGACTGGGTATTCATTCATGCCAGTGCGCTTCTTGAAATTAGAGGTTTCCTTAGGAAAAATGGTTAAGCAGATGGATCTACCTACATCATATGAAGTCGAAACTGGTGTAGGTAGTGAAAGGTAGTGAACAGCTCTAAAGTGAAACATTACTATTTCTCAACCGAAATGGGGTGTGATTTGACAGTAAATTTGCATATTGGAAACGCTTGTGTGTGATAACTGTTGGAAATTTTCTATCAGGGTTAGCTTATCATACTTTCCGAATTTTAATGCTAGGTTTCCTGTGCTTCTTTTTATGTTGAAATATGTGCAGAGAATAATATTTTTGATGTTTTTCTGCAGGTCAATGATGTGGTTGTTACTGGTGATGATACTCTTGTGTCCTGCTCCTCGGACACCACGCTGAAGGTTTACCTTCTTGGATTTATAAGATTATTCTTGCTGTTGTAGTCTTCTTGCATTCTTTTTAACATAGTCTTTTTCACCGTCTTTAGAATCAGTCTGATCAGATTTATGTGTTCAGGTTGGAAATCAGTCCATGCAAAAGTGAGGATATGGTGAAAGTCACCAAGTTTCTGTGGTTGTGTCCTAAGGGCTATCTGTTGACTCTTGGGGTTATGCTTGGAAATAGACGTGGAAGCCGTTTTCGGATGGCGAATGTACTCGGACCTTTCGGCAGCATTCTGATTATGTCACTTCACTTGCTGCTGCCCGTCATGTAAGTTCGTGGAAAGATCTCACATGCAATTTTTAGTCAAGGACGGCTTTGCCCATGTGCACTCTTTTTTCCTTTTCTTTCGTGTAGTGAAATACAGAATTCTAGGTATTTACCAGATTCGTTTTTCATTGAGTCTACTTTCACTGTCGGTTGCGTATGTGCAGAGCAATATAGTGGCTTCTGGTGGATTGGGTCGAGAGGTTTTCATATGGGATTTAGAAGCGGCCATGGTGCCAGTTGCTAAAGCACATAATGATGCCAACGAGGATGGAACTTATGAAGGTGGATATGCCTTATGTAATGTTTCGCTCGAATACAATTACGTATAAGATGCTTGCGTATGAATGCTCTTTGGTTCAAGTGGTTCTATAGTCTAGCGTGTCTCTGAAGTCATTATTTTCCAGGTGATCGTGCAATTACTTCAAATAATCTTGTCACAGCTGCTCCTGCACAAAATCTTTCACAAGGATATGCTCCTCTACCTGCGAAAGGCCACAAAGAGTCCGTTTACGCTCTTGCCATGAATGATACGGGGTCCATTTTGGTCTCAGGTGGTACAGAAAAGGTCAGTTGCACTTTTTACTTATTTCATCTTGAAGGTGCTCATTTCTAACTTGCACGTTTGGAACTTGTGATAAATGATTCATAAGGTTCACTTGAGTTTTACCTGTTATTTTTTTAGGTGCTAATTGTTCCCATGTTTGATAATGTTGGTGTTCTTGACGTCGGTCTGCTTTTCTTTATCAAGCTAATTTGGTCTGAGTCTCTGTAGGCGGTCCGAGTGTGGGATCCAAGAACTGGATCTAAGCAAATGAAATTAAAAGGTCACACTGACAATGTTCGGGCTCTCCTTCTAGACCCTACTGGCAGGTGGGTATATTGAATTTGATTTTATTCTGTGCATTGTCATCCCATTTTCTGTGCTTTATTTTCCAGTGAAAATCTCTTATGTCAAATCTGTTTGAGACGCTCAACCCTCGTTGCTTTTGATTATATACAGACTTTGCTTGTCAGGGTCGTCAGACTCTATGATAAGGTTAGTTTCACTATCATCTGGTCAAGCGTGTAAGTTATTGCTCATTTTAGGGCTTTTATGTTCACTGTACCTTCAGCGATTTGGTATTGAAAGCCAATTATTAACATAAATGCTCTCTAAGGATTCAAGTTTTTGATGACTTGTAGTTAGTGATGGGGATTGATTGTACACTATACTGGAAGCTCTTTTCAGCGTCATATTTCTGTCGGTCGAAGAAGTTGCTTTTTTGGTTAAGCCGTGTAATACAAGTTGAGAAAATGAAAAGAGGTTGGTTTATTGAACATGTCAATCTATCCTTCTTGAGAAGTTAATGTATTAACCTGCCGTTGCCAAATTTGACTTTTTATCTGATAATTTTGTACGGTATTAATGGCTTTTGACTAACGAGGAAACTCACGTTCAGGCTCTGGGATCTAGGACAACAACGTTGCATTCATTCCTACGCGGTTCACACGGATTCTGTTTGGGCTTTTGCAAGCACGCCATCATTCAGTCATGTGTATAGCGGCGGTCGTGACTCCTCAGTAAGTTTTTGCAAAGGACCTCCTACAGGATAGGGCAGTTGGCCATTATGTTCATATAAACTAGCAAGTTCTGGTGGGCTTATACGTTGTTTTAAATTTTCTTTTGTATTCTTTAACCATTGTCACTTGATTCTTGATTCTATCTTCGTTGAATCAGGTATATCTCACGGACTTGTCCACGAGAGAAAGTATTTTACTCTGTAAAGAGGAACATCCTGTCTTAAGGTTGGCCCTGCAAGGTGATCAATGGCTTTGGGCGGCAACTACCGATTCCTCTCTTCATAAATGGCCCGCCCGTGAGCGGGCTACTAGCAAAACTTTACAAAGAGCCAGCTCATTCGTTGCTGGATCACTTCCATTTGCCCGTGCCCGAGCAAATATAGATGGATCAGCTCCTGTACGTCATTTTGGACTTTTTTAAGCCTTCGTTCTACGTACTTCTTTATTATTTTAAGATTTTCTTATAAGAGCCTCCTATATTTTTAGTGTTTTATTGTCTGAATTGACTCGTTAATACGTTTTTTGCAATCACAGGTTCCCTTGTACAGTCAGCCTACTTCAGTTATTCCTGGTACTGCTGGCATTGTTCAGCATGCCATTTTGAATGACCGACGTCACGTCCTCACCAAGGTTTTCCGTGCTTTCTGTACCAGGATAACACATGTGTTTCAATAGCTAATTCATTATCTGGCTACTACTAACGTGGCTTGAACCTCAATTGGTCGGTTTTGAAGCTATTTTTATACATGTAATTTTATACATGTAATTAGTGCTGTAGCTTTTTACTGAGTTACGTGCAATTTCGACATGTTGGCATGTCTTCAGGACACGGCAGGCATTGTGAAGCGTTGGGAAATTACGCGTGGAGCTGTGATTGAGGATTATGGAAAGGTAGAATTCTGGTTTTATTTGTGCTATATGCTGTGATTGAATCTGCAACTTGTGCAATAACATTATACGTCATTTAGGCTTTCATATGCTTTTGCTGGTGTGTTATTGTAGACTGCCGAAGGTATCATGATGCCGTTTTTCTTAATCTTATGAATCAAAAGTGATTTAGTTTCCTATTGCAGGTGAACTTCGAAGAGAAAGAAAAGGCCCTTTTTGAAAAGGTAGGCTCACTTGTCTCTTCTTTTCTCAGAATTTATTTTTGTGAAGTTGATGACTGAAGGTCTTGTCTTTATTGGCTAAGTAACTATGTCAGCGATTCTTTATGAGACACAGTATTAGCAACTTGGGTTCTATAGAAATGGAAGGTGAGAAATATACGTTTCTTGCATCGTGCAGCGCGCCAAAATCGTTCTAGATTTGACGTTTAAGAGTCCTTTTTTCTACGTTTTGTATTGGTGACAATTTTACACTTGACATTAATCGTATAATTGTTGATTAGATTCAATTTTTTACTATATGGAACTTATGATGGATAAGACTGGTTGTGGCATAGGTGAGTGTGCCAGCATGGTTCACAATGGATACAAGGTTAGGAAGCATGTCTGTGCATCTCGACACGCCTCAGTGTTTCTCAGCAGAAATGTATGCTGTTGATTTACACGTCCCTGGTGCTTCAGACGAATTGAAGGTAAGCTAGCTTGTATGTGCTGGATGCGATTCGTGTTGTACCGTGTTCATTTGTCTGTTGACAATTACATTTTATTTTGCTATTTTCTGTTTTATTCGCTTTTGTTGTTGCTAGACTTTCCTGGTCAATACCGATTTAAGTTCTTAGAGGTACTAGACAGAGTGTTTTTGTGATGTCTTCTAGCCAATCATTTTTATGATTTTAAATACGTTGACTTCCCGTGACCAGAGGTTACGTAATATGAAAACTATTATGAGGTCTTTGATTGCTGTTGTAGAGGTCTTTTGTTTTGGGAGTATTACTTTTCTTTCGTCCTTTTGTCCCTCGTTTGTCATGACTCGATTATTTTTATTCTCTGGCATCATCTCCTTTTTCTTTAAATTCTAGGTCAAACGTAATGAGTTCTAATACTTACTATTTTCCATGGTCTATGAGATTGCAGTTGAACATTGGTCAAGAAACACTTCGTGGACTTCTTGCACACTGGCTAACTCACAGGCTAGTGAAGCCAGTTGCACCTAGCACCCCGAAGGGTGATGTTAGTCCTGGTTTGAGTTCTGGAGTTGGGGAACTTGGTTCGAATCGGCGGACAACCTTGGATGATAGCCAACATGAGCCGAACAGCCAGCAGACACGTGTGTTACCTTCGTTTGAGTTCTCAACCCAGTCGCCTCCATCCATTATTACTGAAGGCTCTCAGGTATTGTAATTTACATACAAGAAAGAAAATTAGTTCTGAACTCTCTTATTTGCTCATGCAACACCTAGTGCATCAGACGTTCAATAAATAAAGGTGTCCTTTTCGATCGCTTTCGCCTTGCTCTTACTTTCTCGTCTCTTGTAGGGTGGGCCATGGAGGAAAAAAGCAACAGAACTTAATGGAACAGAGGACGAGAAAGAGCTGCCATCGTGGTGTATCGATTGTGTTCTTCATGGACGTATCTCACAGCGCGAAAATGCAAAGTAAGTCCAACGGTGGAGAACTCAAATGTTAAATATGATGAATGATTCTTCGAAATGTAGGACTATTGAAGGCTGGTTTTTGAAAATCGAGGTCTCAGTAACTTCAGATTATGTGGTGCTCTCAACATATACCTTGTGTTGTGTGTGTAGTTGTGTCCACCAACGGTTTGCTTTGAACAATACATAAGTTGATTTTTCCGTCACATCATGAGTATGATGTCCGTCTTCCGTATGTTAGTAGTTTTTGGCACTAATTTTTTTGTGCTTGTTTGTTAGGTGTAGCTTTTATCTTCATCCATACGAAGGTCAAACAATAACTGTTCTTACTCAAGGCAAATTGAGTGCACCACGGATTCTTCGGATACTCAAAGTGAGCTCTGATCCTTTCATATATGTTGGTGTCTGACAATTGTCTCTATGTTTTGATTGAGTCATTCCAATGTTGTATAGATATTGGTCTTGTGTGTACTCGTCGTACGTGCTTGCACTCAGGTCGTGGTGGGAATTGGATCAACATGCATATTCGCTGCATGAAAAGTGAAACCAGCACAAAGTTGAATTACTGGACTTAACACTGTACTTCCTAAATTGGTCATTGTTAAAATTAGTCGAAATAGACATCTAATAATTAGCGAGGAAATTATTCTGCACATTGCAAAATATATCAGTCTTCGTTCTAAATGGTTTGCTTAACAAGGAGTTTCATATACGGGCTTGTCATGTTTGATACGTATTTAAGTTTATAAGCGTTGCTGGACTTAGCTTTTAGATTCTTTTAGTTGCCTTGTTGAAGTTTACCTAATTTTAGGTTTCTCATTTGCTGTTTATGACACTGGCTAAGTGCGATTTTTATATGAACTTATACTGTTTTGGAGACTAACCCTGGAGCGTTCATTTGACAGGTAAAGAACTATGTATTAGAAAAGTTATTACTGGAGAGACCCCTTGAAGAAAACGGGTCAGATGCGAATGCCCCAGCGGGTCAACAAGCCGGCGGAAATGCCAATGGAAAAGGAAATAATGTGTTTAGGCCTGGTTCAAAGAGTTGGCCACAGGGCACGAAGCCTGTCGTGGAAATTTTGTGTAATGATCAGGTTAGTAGGTGTAACTATGACAATTTCATTTGAAGATAGTTCTGACAAGTGTGGCTTCCAGTAGTGGCGATGGTAATAGTTGTTGAGAAGTAACGCCGAGAAGTATTACTGGCGGTCTAAAATGCACTGGCTGAAAGTGAAGCCAGTTTAATAACTCTTGTTCTTTTCGCACTGAAACTGATGATTACTGTGGTTCGATCTTTGCAGGTTCTGCCACCTGATATGAGTTTAGCGACTGTGAGAGCTTATGTTTGGAAGAAACCAGAGGACTTGTATCTTCACTATCGCACAGTGCCCAGCCTTTAATTTATTTATTTTTTGTAAAGTTAATGAATATTTTTAGATGCTCATATTGTGCACGCTTCAGATTTGCTTATCCTGGGCATCAACAGGTTATGACTAGCAGGTTACTAACGATGTGCGCACGATGTTTCTATTTCGACTTGTACAACTGTTGGAAAGCTGTTAATGGATGCCAGTGGATACCAAATCTGGTGGCTTTAGATTTTGAGGGAATGGCCGCTTCATGTAAATAGTCATGATTTTCACCTGGAAAGATGAGTTTCAAACGCACTATTGTCTATCCATTCTTCGTTTTGGTCCCTTCATTCGTAGTATATGCGGTGCCATGATCTCTTGAATAATATTTCTTCAAGGTATGTCTCAATTTATAACCTAAATCTCTTCTGGCTGTGTTTTTTTAATAAAAAACAATTTTCTTACATCTGTCTCATACATTCTGGTTCAATATTAAATCCATACCCAAATGTATGCATATATTAGCAGAGCGAGAATGTGTGGGGCAGATGGTCTGCATCGGTACCAAATGTTCCACATTGAAGGTCTGTAATGAATCTCGACACAAAATTCCTTGACCTACTAAATTACTATATGATCAACAACTAACAACGACTCGTATCTGTCATTGGTTTAGTGAATCCCACAGTTTTGTTCAAGGATTAACATAATTATTTGTCATCGGTCTAGTGAATCCTCCGATTATTATTATCTCGTTTGACTCCAGATTCGCAGGTTGTGTACCTGATTCCCAAGGGGATCAATTACCTCCAGTTCTGCAAGCCATGCTATCTTCCCCCGAAGCAGGTGCATTTTTGTTTGGCAAAATCTTTCCATCGACTCCACCTTGTACACTTTCAATTTCAACAGCAAAGTGGACCCTCTAAGCACATGAGTACACGAAACATTGGCGTCTCGAGTCTCATTCTTTTTGGTTCAGTCTGCCAACTTGTGCTGCGAGCATCTACACAGAGTGCACTTAAAGGCGGTGATAAAGGCAGAATAGGCATAATTGGGTGCATGAATATCATTGGTTATCAGAGGGGTCGTGGAGTCTAGTGGTCATTGTTCTGCTCATAAAGCCACTGTTGGTTGTGTATGTAGCCACGTTTTCCTGACGCGTAACTTAAGGTCGGAGATCAGAAGGAGCGTGCTGACATAGTCAGCATTGGAGAGTTGTCTGAAGGTGCATTCCAGTGATGCCTGTAAAACCATGCCACATGACACCATTTATTGGGGCAGGACCAGAATATTATAGATGGCCATAAATGGTGCCCTTTGGTTCCCTGGTCACATTCACATGCATTTAGTCTGGTGTGGTTTCTCGTCTTGTCAGTTGGATACTAAACAACACTTTCCAAGGCTTAACAGTTTAAGGGTTTAGTGGTTGCAAACCCTGTGCAGGGTACAAAGTCCCATTTACCAAGGCAAATCAAATAATAATAATAACAAAAACAAAATGAATCACACAGGAAGAAGAATCATACGGTTTTCTTTTAATTTTGCGTACAGCTTACATCTTGTAATTAGAAAATTGTGGAAAACATTTAAAGCATTAAACTAAACAAATGGAATGATGGGTTATTAGCAAATTAGCGTATTGGGGTCTCGCAATGTCACAATCCACTTCAGATAAGATTTTCAGATAACGTGTTAGTGGTTGTTTCTTGTGTTGTGATAAACGTGAGTAATGATCTCTCTGAAGGGAAATGGATTCTTTTTTTTGAAAAAATTGAATTTTAATGTTTGGAATTGATGCTACAGTTTGTGCACTTAAAGCATTGCAGAGTTAAATTTTGATTCGGAAACTGAACTTTTACTGTATCGTTCAGAAACTGCTTTGGAATTATAAAAGAATTTTTGATATGGTTCCAATATTGAACACGTATCTGCCATTGAAATTGATCCACTATTCTTTTAAGACCCTATAAAATCTAATTAAGATATTGAATTACGGAAGTAGTAATAGCAATTTGACAATTTTGGAAGTGGAATTGGGAATAAAAGCAAGACTCATGTCATTTAAAAATAAAAATAAAAATAAAAAATTAGAAATTTTCTATATCAAAAATTATAAGTCAAGTGGTATATCAGCAAATTTAAAATGATATATATATATATATATATATATATATATATATATGATTTAATGAAATTAATCTTTGTATGTATAACTTGAATTTTGGCTCAAGCTTTTTTTTTTAATCTTTTATCTTTTAAAACATGAAACTCTAAAATAGCCAATCAAAATCAACATACCTCTTTTTTTAAAATATGCCAATGATAATAATGACCTATTAATTTATGTTGTACACATTAATTTGAAAAGAAAAAGAAAAAGCTTTCACTTATTGTATTTTAAATATTATAAGGTTAACTCTTTCAAAAATATGATAGAAAAAAATTCTAGTTTCAGTCACCATATAACATTGATCAAACATGTTTTTATTTTAAGCATTTCAAATCAAGTTTATGTAATCTTTGTTCACCATGTTTATTTTAAATCTCTTTTTTTTTTTTTTTTTTTTTTTCCATATTTGAAACCAATAAAATTTATGCTTCATATTAAAAGAAAAAAGATCATCCTTTTTGTGTGATTAAATTTATATTCAAATATGGGCAATCAGTATCAATTAATAGGCCATGGCAATATTGTGTCTTCCATAAAATAATTCTTATCCTTTTGGTTTTTTTAAAAAAAAATTATAATAATGATAAAATAATTACTATGTCTCTAAATATTTTTGAATTTCAGACATCACAAAAAAATTATTGCATTACTATCTCTCTCAAATGAAAAAACCGTCTTATTAAATTTGTTCAAAATATTGTGTAATACTTATTCTACTCTTCAATAATTTAATAAATTTATATAATGATATTTATACTCATACATCAAAAAAATTAAATTATGAAAAATTTATCAATAAAGTATTATCTATCAAATTTGATTAAGGAGTTACTTAAGTATCAAATAAAGATTATAAGTACAACTATTACCAAATAAGATTGTTTATCTGCACTAAAAAGTGTGTACATAGATTGTGTTACCTTAAAATATTTGTTTGTATATATATATATATATATATATATATATAATTTAATATTATTTTATGAATTATTATATTTCTAAATTAATCAAGAGTAATGAGTAAATATTACTAATTATTACATAAAATATTTTCAAATAGTTATTACATTTTAATAGATATAAATGTTTTTAACAAAATCCATCTTTTTTACAAAAAATCTAATGGCATGTATATAGATATTAATGATTGTGATATTAAAACTTTAAGAGATTTTTTTCTATAATTAAATATTTAAAGTCTAAAATTTGAAGTAATAATACTATATTTTATTTTATTATCTTATATTTAACTTTGCACAAGAAGAAGAATATATACAAATTTTTGAGTTATTTTAATATTAAGTCTTATCCATTTGTGACTCTTGACAAGAAATTAATACAAAATTTATTTAAAAATCAATTCTATTTACAAATAGATCATTTTATAGTTGATACATTCTATTATTAAAAATACTATTTTTTTTATAAATTATAAATGTATATATATATATATATATATATATATATATTTATATATATATTAGAAAAAATACTTTGAATTTAAAAACATTCTCATTTACACTATTTCCATTCTTTGTAAAATAAATAATTAATAGAATAGAATAGAATAAAAATATATTTTATAAAGATTAGTAAGTCTTATGTAAGATAATTTATTTAAAGTAATCTTTATTGTCTTAAAATCATTGTCTTTCTAATGTAAGAAAATACATACATAAATAAATCATATTAGATTTTATGTTATGATTTAGTAAAAAGTTAATAAAATATATATATTTTTAATATTTTTTTATTAAGAGACTCTTTAAGCATTATTTTGAAAACAATAAAATATAGGAGTTCTTAATCAAGTTTTTTTTACTTTTAAAAAAATTAGTTTTTTAATACAATAATGAATATATATATATATATATATATATATATATATATACACACATAGATAACTAATTTATATCTACATTATAAAAATAAATTTATTCATAATTTTAATATAAAATTAGAAATTAATTTATTTTTATTTTTATTTAAATATCTCAATTATATCAATTATTTCTTATTTTTAGAAAGAATTAAAAAAATAATTAAAATATTAAATACCATCTCTCAAAATTTTCCTTTTTAAGTTAATTTTTTAAAAATGTAATATATTCATGAATAAGAAATATGCTTATTTTGTTTTCATTCTAATATTCAACATATAAAATCCTCTTCAAAGACCTGTGACCAACCCATAGATTATTTATGGCTCAAAATATGAAGTCATTCAATATATTGTATTTTAAAACAGCTTTAATGTATTATAAAATTGTTAAGTATTATATTCTCAGTTTTATTCAGTCACTATTTTTATGAAAGCAATAATGATCTTGTTTTTTAATCAATACATCAATGAAAATTTAGAAACCAAAAGAGTATTTTGAAAAGACTTTTACATCATTTTAGAATTTCAGATTGTTGAATCTTTTATTAAAAATAATAAAAATTGAATAATTGATTTTTTTACATATGTATATATTTAAAAATCTATAAATTTAAAATCCTATTTTTTATGTTTTATCAACAGTTTTAGTATTTTGGACATTAACTTTCAATGATTGGTTGTAAAGTAAATATATGTCTATATATATATATATATATATATATTCCAAGAACTTTCAGCAGATATCCACCTAAAAAAAAAAACTAAAAAAACATTCTGTTAGGAATTTCCTCCAAAATGTAAATGAAAAAGTGAATAAGTTCTTGACCCAAATCCTACTTATCAAACAAACAACTTAGAAACACCGAAATGTACGAAGTTTTTATAGCTTTGAATTCGAGTGCTCCATGTGTGCATAAATATTGGCAGTCTTAAAGTCTAAGACTGATACACAACCCACTACAATATGTCTATTGCATACAGATCAACAATTTATGCCTTCCATCCATCTCCGTCAAAGGCTGTACAGTATTGAATGGATGGGACACTTTGTTGAACCTTTACTACTGCAAGCATCAACTCACATTCATCTCCTCAGAAACATAAAGAGTAAATAAAAAAATCTACCATAATTATTCCAACAATAATTTATCGGGAGTATAAATTAAATGGTAAAATTCTGCCACATCAGCATGTAAACCAACAAACGCTGGTTGATTTCTGAGAAGAAGTACATCGTGGACTTCACAGTTGCTTCAATAGGAAAGAAAATAGACCTAAAAAAACAACATGAACACATCAATCTCGTTTCACTTAGCATCATCTGAAAGACAGCTGTCATACACAAAATGTGTCAGTGGAGAGGCAGAAAAAACAACTTTTGTAAACAGACTAAAGAAATGTACAATAGCCACGTGTGGAGGTCATCAGAGCTTGAAGCCACAACTCAGAGGATTGGGCCAGCAGACACAAAATCTGAGAATGCATGGGTTTCAGTGTCGATAATGCCAGTTCATTGCAACACCCACTAGTAGAAGAAGAAGAAGAAAAAAAGGGAAAAAGAAAAGAGAATACAACTTCGGAGCTGAGATAGATGGCTGGACCGACACCGAAGCGATGCCAGTAACAAGAACTTTTTGCACTCCAGAAGCCTGCTGCAGGAGTAGTAGTAGTACTGAGTCAGCGATGGACATATTCCGGTGAGGTGGACAAAGGCAATCAGGATTAGATCCCCTTAACACTGTCCTCAATGCGTGGCCTGTGGTGAACACACACTCCTGTCCTCCGATCCCCATAAGAATTTTTTTTACAATGAGTGACTAGACAATCATGAAGTGGCAAGGACACTGGCTTCAGCAACTAATGCCTTCTACCAAACTCTGAGACACAACTCGTTAATGATGCCTCAGTACTGAAGCTTCTCCTGGGGTGAGAAAGTGCAAGACAGAGCTAGAAAGTGAAAGAGAAACAGGAAGAGAACAAGCGGGGCTGTGGAAGCTGAGGAGGAACCCAGCAAACTGCAGGAGCCCAATCCAAATTGCGCATGGTGTGCAACCACCACCCCCACTGACTGCTGCAAAGCTTGACACGGTACACGCCACGGATGCCCACCAGCATTAATATCGCTTGGTGGACATCGCGCGTCAGCGTTGCGTTGAAGCCATTGCTGTGGAAATATGTTCCCATCAGCATGAGGTGTCGGGTTTCGAGAGCAGTGCGCGTATAGCGTCGCATATCCTGAGCTTGTTGTGAGTTTATCATACAGACGAGTTGGTGTTTCGAAGTGTGGACTCTTGGGTTTTGTACTGAACTGGGCACACAGCAGCAGGAGGAGGTCCCGCGAGCCATGTGATGGTGAGGAAGAGCCTAGGACAGTCCCCATAGCTAACGGACGGCTGAATCCGAAGCTTCTGTTAGGATAGATAGAAAGGTGGTTTGTGAGAGTGATTCATTGTCCTTCCTGTTGTTTGTGGAGTCTTGCAACCAGTGTTTGGCTGGTAGTGGAGCGGCGCCGGACGCGCCACTCGGTGATACACCTCAACTGCAGCTCGTCATAAGGTTGGTGAACCAGTTTGATTGACATCTTTGGAGGTATTGATGCTTGCAAGTTGCAGCAAAAAAGATGTGGAGGTGAAGTACGAGACATTGCATCTGCGAGATTTCATGAGCTTTTCTTGCTGCCGCTGTTCCCAGCTTCTACTTTTCCCACCACCATCATCGCGTAGTAATTTTTATGTGTGGCTGCACTCGACATGATCGGACAACAACCGGTCACAGCTGGTGCTAGTATTGCCATCACCTCTCCAGAGTACACTCGAAGTGTTTGCTGCTTCAGCGGTACTCTAAAATGAGCGGATTTGTTAGTGAAATATCTAGATGATACGAGTATTTGTTGTAGCAATCTTTTGTCGTTCTCGACAGAGTATTTGCTCTCTCATGGCTGTAGTTTGGGATAACAAGGTCAAGAAATAACATTGCTCTTGTCTGTCTCCATTGCAGAGCAGTGAAGTGGAGGCATTACTGCTCAACGTTTGTGAACTGGAAGGGTGACTCTGTACCCTACTGTTATGAGTAATCTCGACGAAGGCTAATGTGAAGCTGTCTGGGGGAATCGGAAGATTAAAGGTCTGTCGCTCTTTGCAAGGTGTGCCGGCCTACAGCATTCTACGCAGTGTTGTTGCGAACCCACCTGTACCTAAGCGATTTCTTTTCTATGAACGAATGATTTAGTTTAGCGCCTCAAACGAGGGAATTTACAGGGCAGCCAATGTCTTTACTTGTTGATACTTCGAGCCTGTTGCGGAACTTGATATGCAATCGCAATGCAATGACCAGCTAGATGAGTTTCAAGCTCCAACTCAGCAGACGACACTAGGCTTGCAGGTATTCCCCAAAGTTCATGATCCTTACTAGCGACATTACTATGTCTGAAACTGGACACAGCGTTATATAACATCGGCATTACAACTCGTGAATTAAAGATTTGATCTTTCTGGAAGTTGGCGGCCTCACTGTCGGATTTGTTTAATCTGCGGCAGCCATGGCAGAAGAAATTAGCTGGGCCGCACCTCGCAGCGGGGCAGCCACTTCTGTGGTTCTTGCGGTGACGACGTTGCTGTGGATAATTGTTTTTCGATGGCGGCAGCGGCATCGATTAGGGCCAAAGGAGTGGCCGATCCTCGGATCCGCACTGGAGATAACTAGCCATTTTGGAGATATGCACGATTGGCTCCTCTCGTACTTCGAAAAAGGACTCAAAACGTTTCGCGTTGTAATACCAGGAGTCGTGTACACCTACACTGTTGATCAAGCAAATGTTGAGTACATTCTTAAGACCAACTTCGCAAATTTCCCCAAGGTTAACACCCTCTTTGAAGTGAAATCATCCGGTGTTTTGGCTATACTTCACCGTAGAATAGGCTGCGCTTTGTCCATACTTAGGTCTCAGAAGTGCATCGTCGATTCTGTGCAGGGAGAGTTATACCACAGACACATGGAGACTCTGCTCGGCAGTGGAATCTTCAACGTAGATGGGGAAGAGTGGCGCCAGCAAAGGAAGACGGCGAGCTTCGAGTTTGCGTCTCGAATTCTCCGCGATTACAGCACAGTGGTGTTCCGCAACAACGCTGTCAAGCTCGCTGAAATCATTGCAAGAATGTCCCAAACCCAGGAACCCATCGAAATGCAGGTCTGTTTGAGTCTCCCCCATTGATTCACACTAGTCCCGAGCTTTGACCCTATTCCTGTTAAGTATTGGCTGAATTCGATACAAGAGATTCATTTGCATAACACGTGTTCAACAGTCAGAGTGTTGAGAGCTATCTAATCTTGCACAGCGTTTTTCAACATTGTGCAATGTTTTGAGACACTGGAATGGGCAATGTCGGTGTGATGGTCGGCTCTCCATGTTTATGCAGCCGCTATGCTGTGCAGGACCTGTTCATGCGGCTCACACTAGATGGGATCTGCACGGTGGGATTCGGCGTTGAGATTGGCACGTTATCACCGTCTTTACCAGCAGTGCCGTTTGCAACCAACTTCGACAATGCTAATGAAGCAGTGACGTACAGGTTTTTCGACCCCATATGGCCACTCAAGCAGCGTTTGAACATTGGCAACGAGGCCGTGTTGGCCCGCAGTGTAAAAGTGGTGGACGATTTCACTTACAAAGTCATTCAAACTCGTCGTACAGAGCTGCAATACATCAGCTCGCAGGGTAAAGAGATGGTAGGGACCTGGGAGACAAAGCCAGTCTCATATTACAACTGAATATGAAAACCTCCAGATAACCATATGATCGACATATAATATTCCACTTGCCTGTGCAGAAAGCAGATCTGTTGTCCCGTTTCATTCTAATGGGAGAGAACTCCGAGGAAAGCTTAACTGACAAAATGTTGCGTGATGTGATACTCAATTTCATCATCGCTGGTGACTGCCTTTTCCTTGCGATTCGGTCTAATCTTGTACAGTCAGACTGTTGAGAGCTATCTAATCTTGCACAGCAGGGATTCGGTCTCAGGATCATGTCGTTTTCATTTATTTCATGATGAATTGACAAACTTGTTCTCCGGTAACATATTCAATCCTGCTTAAAGTTGCAAGCGTTACATTGTTGGACAGGTTGGAATAAAGCTGTGTTTGGAATTTGCACAGGAAGGGATACTACAGCGGTAACTTTATCATGGTTCGTCTACCTCTTGTCAACCCACCCAGAGGTTGCGGACAAGGTTTATGAGGAACTTCGTCATCTTGAGGAAGAAACGACGATCGATGAGAGCTGGACCCTAAACCAAAGAATTATACAACAGGCATCACTTCTTACGTATGACGCTCTCTCCAAGCTGAATTACCTTCACGCTGCCATTACAGAGACCGTCCGCCTTTATCCGGCTGTGCCTCAGGTACACAGCACTCACTCAATCCACATGAATGCCTGACGGTTACAAAAATGGCACAAACTCTTCGGCGCAGTAGATGGTTGCACCCTTGGATTCTAACAATAATAGACTAGTTTGGATTTTGTGAATACGTGATGGAACATTCGCACAGGAAGTTGATGTGAAGGTGAATCTAACGAGGCATTTATTCGTTTAATGAGATGCTTTCATGGGAGGCTTTCACTACTTTCAAGGTGAAAGTTCACGTCCAAAGCGAGTTCCAAGTGCTTAAACATGCAGGACATCATCCGTTGGTTATTTGAAATCCAAGGAATTTTTGGTCACTGCCCACGTGTTGACGCTTTCTATGCCTTGGGATTAATGTATTGTGTCCAGAACCCGAAAGGAATATTGGAAGACGATATTCTTCCAGATGGGACACTGGTGAAGAAAGGAGGGCTTGTAACATACGTACCTTACGCTCAGGGCCGCATGAAGGAGCTCTGGGGCAAGGATGCTGATGAGTTTCGGCCTGAAAGATGGCTCAAAGATGGCATCTTCATCCCTGCTTCTCCATCGAAATTCCCTGCTTTCCAGGTTGGTTTTTGATCCCATTTGGCCTCATCGTGTGGTACCCCAAGTAAAACAATTAGATTTGCTGCTTGTAAGACTTCCTTCTGGTCTCTGACAGCTTTATCAACCAATTTTGATAAATAACATTTCATTCGTTATCAGGCTGGACCCCGGATCTGCCTTGGGAAGGACTCGGCATACTTGCAAATGAAGATGGCTATGGCAGTGCTGTGCCGATTTTTTAAGTTCAAGTTGATGCCAGGTCACGTTGTGAAGTATCGAATGATGGCCACTCTTTCAATGCAAAAAGGGGTACGGGTGTACGTGAGTGGGCGTGATGTATAAATAACGAGGTTTCTATTCGCATTACCCTCACCTTGGATATTCTAATTACTGTTACATTCGATAGCATAGCTAGACAATTTCTCATTCGCCAAAACCGTAGGATTAGTTTAAATGTAAATTAGTACTGGAATAAGATGCCGTCCCGAATAATAAGTATTCTTTGCATTGAGAATTTCAATTCGCGTATTCTTCTTTTTTTGTTGGACGTTGCATTTAGATATTGCCTACTAACCCTATCACAAAAAGAATTGACAAGCTAAATAAATCAGTTACTGGTCGAAAACTTCCGCTTATACTTTAAAACGAAATATGACAGTAATACGGTGGGTTTTAGAACACTTAACATGAAATGTTGATTAAATGCCAGCACAGCACAGGTACAATCTGTAACTCGCTTTAAGGGTTAATAAAAGGTAAAGCAGAGAATCACACGCTTTATGATAAGTGTGCGAAGTAGTATACCAAGATGTATCAGCACATTTCGGTAGGATTTGTCAAATAAAAATACCAAAAACATATTCTTACTACTTCCGATTGGATACAGTGGACGTTACAAAACAGAGCACCATACTAAGTTTCTAATTAATAATTAACTATAAACAGCTCATTAGCCTTTCTAAATATACAGCAACACGAAGCATAATATCATCACATAGACGATCATCAGTAACATGACACGTACACAAATACAGTTCACAACTGAATAAATTCGAACAATTCCTTAAGACGGCTGTCGTACCTCAACTTCAGTTGTAAACTCAGCCCATGTATAACAATACTTGAAAAGTGGATACGGCACCATAGAGTCCTTACCCAAAGTTATATTTGCAAATATAAACACGTTGTCAGATGTAGTTCCTATCTCCAAAGAAGCATCCACCAATCGAGAGAAGATACCATTGGTTCATTAGCAACAGTAATGGGTTTAATCCAACACACACGTGACACAGAATACTAGTCCATCAAAGGGGTTAAAAGCTATAGACAATAGTAACCTATCTTTATCAACGTCCTGACCTAGGTCTCGTGACATCACAGGGCAAAAACCACTCCACCAACTCCAGTCTTTCCAGTGAACCCTCCACTGATTCAGAAAACTACCAATAAACCGAAACCCACCCTACCGCACAAAAAGCCGACCGTCTCTGCATATACTAGCACCACTACCAGCAAACCAGAGCGAAAGACAGATATCGAATGACATGCACAACAAAGAAATGCATCAAAATACCTCCATGGGAAAAGAGCTGAGGTTGGTTCAATGTGGACAAGGTCACAGACAAATCCAATTGAAAACAGCTAAAGACGACAAAACATGGCAACCTCTTTCCTCAAAAGGCTCGTAAAAGATGCTGAGAAATAGTATCCCATTAGGCAGAGAAAAGGACTCTTAGGTACACAAAAAATAGTATATCCTCACAAATGCTGAACAATACACCGATATCCGCCATTTGATTCACAAAACCAAAATAGAAACTAACTAAATTGTCAAAAGTACAAAACAAATTCAGGCAGTACACGAGCAAGAATAGAGGAGCTGATGATAAAAAGACCAAAAATGAACTTATCCAGGTTCAACCAAGGATGCTGAACCCAATCTCGAAACCTGAACCAAAACAATTAAGTAATAAATAAATAAATAAAAGTCAACAGCCCTTATAGCCCAAACAACACAACAGACTGCACGGAAATAATGAAGGACTCACAATGGCCAAACATCGTCCAACCAAACCAATCATATGACAACACGACTAGTACACAGCTGCACAATTGTCTGCAAGCCAAAATGTACTTCTCAAATAAATAAGAGGATAGCACCACCTCGGCCCTAAATCTGCTCAGAATCTACCGATTACCGTATCTCTGGTGATGATGCATACCTTAACCCTGTAGCCTGTGCTACTTTTACTAAACAACAAGAGTTCTGAAAAAATCGAGTGTTATCAGACAACACTGAGATTTCTATCAAACTACGAAAATACAACGATTCCCTTTTTGACAAAAGAAAAAAAAGGCAATAAAAACAGAAAACAGAAAGAAAAGAAAAGGACAGACCAGGTCGTGTTAAATGCTGCTGCAGCTAAATTTAGTGCTCTGTCCTCTCCTACCAATTCGTCCTACACCACAACTACTGACAGTCCACTCCATTGCCAACCAACCCCACATTTGGCTCAACGCCGCCTGTGCTCCATCTTTTCGGATGATCGTAATGCAGCCAAAATCCTGCCTCCCTTACATGACATCTAGGTCGATACACCTGCACATGTGAACCAACCACACCATCAGAACCGCACCAAGACATCCACACTACATCCAGCCTGACCGAACCGCCACCACTACCACCTCCGATTCACCACTCCCCACGCATCACATGCGATTCCGAACACGCAACACTCCACACAAACGCCTACCACGACCCCATGCTCTACCGAACTCCCTCGCCACTGCATACACCACATTACACTCCTTCCATCTTCCACACCTCGCTGCACCTTCCCACCCGATCTCTCCTAACGCACGCTACACGCAACGTTTCAACATACGATGCACTCTGCCACTATCTAAGCTACATGTGCAACTCAATCCGGTCTCAACACGTCCTCGGTCCCAAGCGCGCACCAACTTCGCTCGCATTCAACTCAAAACGTTCAATCCTCTGTCCCAAACTTACATTCTAATCTCAACGTGCGTACAAGCATGCCTGTCCACGCCACACATAGCCAACTAGGACTAGTTTCATAAGCGAAGGACCTTATCAACATATGCTGCCTAAGCCTCGTACGCAACCAAATGCAGTGACTAGCCAGTGCGGTCACCAGCGGCAGGGTAGGGCCTGAATCTGGCATCAGGACCTCGCTGTGTCTGTCTGCCTGCCACACCGTATCCTCCCCCGTAGCCTGACGCTCCGTTCACTGCTCCGTCCGCGCTAGCGCCTCCGCCCACGCCGAATCCACCTCCCGTCCCTCCTCCCACGGACCCCGTGCCTCCCGAACTGTATGGATCTGTCCCCGACGACCTCCACGTGTTGTCGGCGTATCCCGAATATGCATCTCCGTAACCCCCACCGTAGCTCCCGCTTCCCGCCCCTGCACCCGCCGTCCCGTAACCTCCTGCGCTCGACCCGTACCCGCTACCTCGACCGCCATACCCACCCGTCGATCCGTAGCCTGCGTCGCTGCTTCCGTAACCATACCCCGCACTTCCGTAACCCGAACTCACTGCGGCCCCTGCCCCCGTCCCCGTCGTCCCCCATCCTGCATTGCCGTACCCGCTCATGCTCCCCGTCCCGCTGCCCCCGTACCCAGTCGAGCCCGATCCCGTCCCGTACCCACCACCTCCGCTGCCCCACGCGCTTCTCCCCCCCGCGGGAGCGCTCCCATACCCTGCGCTGCCCACGCCTCCGCTGCCATACCCCGCAGCGCTGCCGTAACCTCCTGCGCCCGGAGCGTTCCCGTATCCTGCACTCCCGTAACCCCCCGCGCCACTCCCGTACCCACCGCTGCTGCCATACGCGCTGCCCCCGTAGCCCCCGTTCATCCCCGCGCCATATCCACCGCTGCTCCCGAATCCCGCACCTCCGTAACCTGCAGCCCCGTACCCCGGATACCCGCCTCGCCCACCTGGACTCGGCCCATACCGGCTGTCGCCGCGCCCGCCGTACCCACTCCCTCCTCCCGGACTCCCACCGCCGTACCCACTCCCTCCTCCTGGACTCCCACCGCCGTATCCTCCCTGGCTGTACCCCGATCCGTAGTTGCCCCCGCCGCGACCTCCTCCGCCGAATCCCGCGGCAGCTCGACCCGACCCTCCCGACAGCTCCTTCGGAATGGCCTTCTTCACCTCCACCATCTTCTCGTTGAGCTCGTGGAACGACTTTTGGATCACGTTCTCAACTGCATCCTCAGAATCAAAAGTGATGAAGCCAAAGCCCCGAGGCCTTTGAGTATTGTGGTCATACATAACAACCACATCTGTAATAGTACCAAACTGCTCGAAATACTTTTTGAAGTCATCTTCTGTAACTGTTGAGGCTAAGCCCCCCACAAATATCTTCTTTGTCCTAGTGTGGGATGTTGCTGGCCCTAGGCCACCCACGCTGTTGCTCCTAGGCATATTCTGCTGTTCGTCTCTCGGCACAGCTTTTTTCGCTTCCACCTAGAATAGCAAAAGATTTAAGAAAGACATGCTACACAAGTTATACAACTGCCACACATCGCCATGCCACCAACACCATCACGCACCCCAAGCTCTCTTTCACTCTTCCGCATCCCCTTCCCCACCTCACATACACCTCTCTTCACCTCGGTCCCTTCGTCGCAACGCTCCCCTATGCGCCTCACGCTCCCCTACGCGCCTCACGCTCTAACCTCACCATACTTCACTAAAGGCCCGGGGATCCAAGGCAGAGCGCTTACCGTTCTTCCGTCGATAGTGTGCTTCTCGCCCGCCACCCGATCGGCCACGCTCGGGTCGGCGAAGATCACAAACCCGAAGCCCCGCGCGCGCCCCGTCGCGCGGTCCTTCATGATCACGGTCTCGACCACCTCGCCATAGCTCTTAAAATAATCGCGCAGCTTCTCCTCCGTGGTCTCCCACGATATGCCACCGATGAAGAGCTTGCCCTGATCGGAGTCCATGACCAGCAGCCCGTCCTGATCCGCCAGATTACCCGCCCTACCTACCTTAGAGACCACCACCTGACACCCGACCAAACCCAAAACGAGCCTTGCGAATGCAAAGATCTAAGATACAATGCGGGCGAGCGCAGCGAAAGTGTCAGCGGCTACGATCCCCATGCAACGCGCGAACCAAGAGGCCGCGGTAACGCGAGTGAGGGAGAGAGCGCGCGAACCTAGGGTTAAGAAAGGAAGCAGACGAAAGAAGGCCCGGTGGCAAAAGGGGGAGAGAACTGAAAGAGGAGAGGCAGTGATAGAGGGGCGAGTGAGTCCCTGGCTGGCTGGCGGAGGGGAGGGAGAGTGGGGTGGGGGGAGTGGGGAACGCGACCCTCTTCGACGGGCTGGGGCGGGAACTGACAAGAACAACAAGAGGGGGGCATCATCGCGTGGCCTTGGATGCCTTCCCCCCTTCCTTCCTTCCTTCCTTCCTTCCTTGGCCCTGTCTGTTCTGTTCACGATAATACGACGAATGGAGGACTCACTCGCCCCGTCTGCCCGTGGGCGGGACGGGAGGGGGTTGAGGGGCTGGATGGTGGTGGTGGTGGCAGAACGCCCCTTTGCCCCCTACGTCCCCCACTGGCCCTGCTGCGCTGTGCTGGGCGGGGCTGCCGTGCGCTTCTTCCTCGCCCTTGGTCGCGTGCCATCCATCCCGGCCCGCGCACGGCCCGCTATCAATGATGGGCCCGCTCTCGCTCGGTCTCTCCTTCTGTGTCTGTCTCTCTGTTTCTCTTCCTCTCGCTGTGCGTGCATGAGTTGGTTGCCCTCAGCTTCTGTTTCTGGCCTGGCTCAACGCCACGCCACGTCTTTTGACGGATTCTATTGCCTTGCAATTACTCCGCCGGATCTGTCCAGGCACTGGGAACCCGACACCAAGTTGCTCCAAGTCGGATGATGATTCAGGACCCCTCATGGCCCCGGACCCACCCCCCCCCCTCCCCAACTTCCCCTCCCGTCCTCTGTTAATCCACCCAACTAACATTCTCTTGCATTGGTTGGTTTTTAAACGACTCTCCTTGTGTTGCTTCTCTATTGGGCATACATTTTGCATTCTCTAGTTACACATTCTCTTATGTTTGTTCACTTAAGACCTCCTCAATTACACTGTCATTTTGTTTTGTTGTTCTAGTATCCAAACTTCAGTGCATATATTGTGGTTGCACATTGCAACATGTTTTGGTTGTTGACATTCTATAGATATACATAGTATAATTTTCTTTACCATCAATTTATGCTAAATACAAGAGAAAATATCGTATTTTATATATACCCCTTGAAACATCAAGAATATATATTGATGATTCCATCAAAAATGGAATCCATGAAAATTGTTGTGCCTTTATTATATAGGTGATACCTTCTCATTTATGAAAGTATATTTGCTATTATTAAGAATGCATGAGTATTCTTGATGTTTCAACATATTCAAGGGGTTAAATATTCCTAAAATAGCATTCTAGTGCTTGACTCAAGTGCATGTATAAGGACAAAACCTCTAAAAAAATCTCAAATTTTGACTACATATTCAGTTGCACAACTAAATTCCTTGAAACTAATTCAAAACATGTTATTGGATTTTGATTGGTTGTTGGTTGCTACCTTGAGACCTCACAAGTGGTTATCTTATTAAGCTCTTGAGTAAGCAAAGCCTAGCAGCCAAACAATTAAAGAGACCACACACTATGTTAAATGAAGGCAATGAGGACTAAAAATCCACCTTGAGGCTCAAAATTTAAGATGCACCATCCCACCTAGGCCACAACAAAAATCTCCACCATCCTTCCCCAAAGTTCTTTTCCTACTTAAGGCATTTTTTATAAATGAAGAATAAACAAAGAGCTCTAGCTTGTACATATGAATAGTGAAGCACTACTTGAAGCCTGTAATTTTGAATTATATGAAAAAATGTTTGTTCTTCCAATTATGCAAAATAAAATAAAATAAAATTAAAACAAATCAAATAAATGATCATATATATATATATATATATATATATATGAAACAAAATATTTCTTAAATCTCTTTCTCAAGTCTCTCACAATGTCTTTAAAGCAATGTAATTCAAATCTTTACTATAATTTCAACAACAGTATATATATATATATATATATATATTAGCCCAATTCATTAACATCCATCTTGTCATTGAAGTTAATCTTTTTAAGTAGTAGGTGGCAAGATTTCATTTTAAATTAAATGGCCCATAAGTATCATTAAAGCACACTATTTAGGTCCAAAATGAAGACAAAAGTAGCAATGAAATCCATGAGAATTAAAGTACTTTTATTAAATTTGTGATATCTTATCATATTTGAAAATATATTTTCTATTATTAAAAATATCAAGGCCACATTTGCTATCATTAAGAATAAAAGAATATTAGTAGAATTTCAACATATTTAAGGAATATTTATGATATTTTTTCTAAACACAATGATAAATTTAATATGCTTGTATATATCAGTTGCTACTTTTTTAATAACTACTATGTAATAGAATTTTTTAAAAGACTAATATCTTAATTTTGTTAAAATAATATTAAATAAATAATTAATATTCTTATATTTATAATAACAAAAATAACATGAATAAGATGTTGTTTTGGATTGCAAAGCTTGTCATATATTACAAGTGATATCATGCATAATGGTGAAATATATAATTGTATAAGCAATTAGTTTAATTAGATATGACTTTAAAATTATAATAATTAAAGGATCACTTAATAATATTTCTAATATTTTATTTTAAAAAATGAAGTTTAAATTTATAATTAAAAAATTTATACACTTTTCTTCTTAAAATATTTATTTGTATTTTTGTAGAACCAAATATTATAATAAAAATTATTGGATAAAACCAAGGTATTACATGATATAGCATTGGATACCAAATCACATTAGATGTATGTTGATTAATTTAGATTTAGTATTTTTTCCATCCATTTAGTTTTTTCTATTAGTTGACTTTATTAATGTCAAGTAAGGTCTCAATACTTAGGTAGAAAAATCCCCTTGATTTGACATTCTTGTTAAATCAAATCTTGTAATTGGTTTTTGAAAGAGAGAGAGAGAGAGAGAGAGAGAGAAAAAAAAAAGAGAGAGAGAGATGAAACTTGCTACAAGGATTTACTTGGCTATGGTGATTTAGCCATTTATTAAAGCTTTAGGATTTTTTTCTACTTATACTTGTATTCTTGGATTCTCGCTTTGTGATGTGAGAGATAGTTTAACTCTTTAGTATTTAGATTAAATATCTTTTATTGAAAGTATGTTGATTAAGTATTTGTATTTGGTTTAGATTACATACTATATAATTAATTTGTAGCACTCAATGTATTGTATATAACAATTTTTGTTTATCCAACAAAGGACAAAAAAAGTACAAATCATAATCAAACTCTAATAAATTGATTATATGCAAATAGTAAATAATTGAATATAAAAATCAAATGTATCATATAAATAATATTTATGATTATTTTTTTATTTTTTATTACATGTAACATGATATGAGATTAATTTTCAAATTTATTATATTATAGGTACTAAAATATTGTTTAAAATCTTGCATGATATTTTCTTAAAAAACCATGTGATAATTCAAAGTAATTTTATAAAATATATTTTAATTTATTCATTATTTATATAAATATATCATTAATTTATAAATAAAAAATACAAGAATAAAAGTTAAAATTATAATTTTATTTTAGTTAAAATTAGATTTTTTTAAGCAATAATTTACTCATAAATATATAAAATATATAATGTATACTATTATTTGCTTGAATATCTCAAAGATTCTTGATAAAATCAACTTGATTTTGTTGCATTATCCAAACAAAAGCATAAATACCCTCAATGATATCTTTACCTTAAGCCATATTGAAGTAAACACAATTCTTTTACATCTTATTTCTTGAAAATTACTTCTAATTTATTGAAAAATAATTAAGAAATCTATAAGGATCCTTCTAAAACTGTAGAATTTCATATCCATCCTTAATAATACATGTGAGTATGTATACACATATACACATACACACACAGATATATATATATATATATATATATACACACACAACTACACTAACATTGACTTATAAGTTTTTTTACAACTCTATTGCAATTCTCTTTCATTTTTTCTTAATTATTATTATTATTATTTTTATTATTTTTAGTTTTTGAAACTGTAATTACACTCACTAGCAAGTGATCTTAGAATTTCTTGACAAGATTTTAGCAGACTCAACGACTTTGAAGATAGTCCAAATAATCCTCTCACACTTTGAAATTTGTAAAGATTATTGGTGGTATGTACCAATACAAATTGTATTCTAAGCCTTATTTGAAAATGCTTCTATGATATCTTAAGGATAAAGAAGTGAAAAAATCATTTTTTATGTGAATTAAATGAAAAAAATTAAAAAATTAAAAATCTTGGTCATTTATATATTAAAAGTATATTGATTGAATGTGCATTTATCTAATTTAAGTGTTATAAGAAATTTTCTTCTTAACATTAGTGATGAATAGGAATATTATTGCTTATGTTGGTACTTCCTTTAATGATTCTTAGAAAGTTGGTTTTATTTGCAAATAATAAATTCTTTCAGACTTTAAAAATAGGATTGTACATTGCATTTTTTTCACTATTTATTATCAATATTTTACAAGTTTTGATAACATTTTGAAAATGATTTTGTCTTAATATGATCAAAAATATTAAAAATAAATTTAAATCAATGTATGTTGTTTTTATAAGCATAATTAATATATTTGGTTGTTATGTAAATACAAATATTATGCAATGTAATTTTCTTATAACAACATTCTTTGAAGTTACTTTTATAGTACAAAACTATAAGTTTTGTACTATAAAAGTAACTTCAAAGAATGTTATTAAAAGAAAATTAGGTCATTTAAAATTATATATAATTAGAAATATAAATAGTTAATTTAATTGTGGTTGTATGTGCAATTGTATCAAATCACCTATTATATCCAAATGTTACTACTAGACATGAATAATATGTTATTAAAATTAAATTATCTCAATTAAAAAAATTATGAATTCTCTCAAGTTTTAAATGTTAATAAAATATAGTTAAAAAAAATTATGCAAAAATTTGACCATTTAAATAAAATATGAAATTCATAATCATAATTTTTTTAAAAGGTAATATGTGATAGTAAAAATATTTTATAATTAAAATAAGTGTTAATTTTATCATTGATTAATTTTTCTCTTTTTCTACCTACATACATATTAATATAATATTTATATATGATAGTAAGTATTTAAGTCTTTTTTATAATATAAATTATTTATATTTAAATATATATATATATACATATATATATATATATATATATATATATATATAAATTAAATAAGGTTTAAAGCAACAATTATAATAAAATAAATAGAAATGAGAAATTTAAAAACTAATAATAGTTCAAAATATGCCAAATAAAAAAAAATTGGTGCATCAATATAAAAAATTATATTAAAAGTATTAAGTACATTTTTAAAATGTTTTTTAAAAAGAAGTAATAATATTGTGTTTAATTTTTACTAAAATTAGCTAATATTAACCATCATAAGTAAAATTTAATGAATAATAAATTAATTAATATAATTAAATATTGAAAAAATATTACTAAAATTTTGAATTATCAACTATATTAGTTTCAAATTTAAATATCTATTATACTTCATTATATTATAAATTGAATAATAATAAATACCTAATTTAGTTATATTATTTATAATATTATTATTAATTTTCTTAATTTTATCATCTACATTTAATAAATAAATAGGAATTCTTTATTGGATAATTTCTTAATAAATTATTTTGAAATATTTATTACTATAATCATAAACAAAGAGCAATATGAAGTTATGTGTGTAGATTGAGTTGAGTGCTACAATACAACTTTGTAATTATTTAGGATGGCAAGGCTCAAATGAATGCTCCAAATAATATAAAGGCCATAAAAGTCCCACATTCCATTTTATAGGAGTCTTCTTACGTAATTGAATCATTTGATTTTTATACTATAATTTCTAATCTAGCATTATACATCTATAAAAAAAGTACAATAAATTAGATCTTATTTGAATCCAAGTATAATGAAATAAAATAAGGTGATTGGAAAAATTAAAATACAAAGTAATAGAGACAATACCATTGTCTACAAATTTGATGTAGAACCAAATTATTATATTATTGAACATACAATGAGTAGAAAAGACTCAAACATATTAGGATACCACTTGCATAGGCATATATAAAATAACCAAAAGCAACAAATTCAACTATAGGAACCTAAATTAAAACTCACAAAGAGTGTCAATCAGATTCAAGCCTTTATAAATAGAATACACAAGGGAGTAAGGACAACATAAGATTGAAGAAAATATATCAAGATCCTCAAACATCAAGTAAGCTTTAAACAATCTTATGTTATTGTAATAGAAACAACAAAGTTACAATCAAATTTTCAAGTTGGTACAAATGCTATTCCAACAAGATATTATTTAATCTACAAAAGATGGACTTTAGAAGCAGAGATCTATATCTACAATATACATTTTCTTAGAATAAAATTTGATTCATTTCAAATAAGAGGAAAATCTGGTTGGAATATTTTTCAACTTTAACAAAAACAAATTCTAGGCCTACACCATAAAGTAAAGATGATAATCCAAAAATAAAATCTCTTAAGTCTCATGTATGCACTTATAAAAAAAATAATGTTATCTTATTTAAAAAAAGAGTCTCTGCAAACCTCCTCAAATTTGTACAAAAGTATTATATTGATTCAATAACATCCTTGAACTCAAACCCAAAAGAAACACCTTTATAACTCTAATTCAAAGAAAATTCCAAATCTACAATAAAGGTTTTAAAATCCATATGCTTGACTATTTTATCAAATATTCAACTTAAATATCAATAGAAACTACAACAAATAGGAGAGTATATGATCTTAAGACTTATTAGAGACCATAGACTTGATTTAAAACGTTTCACCACTTAAGCTAAAATGAAACCCTATTTTTTTTTAGTTGCTTCATTATGAGAGAAATAAAACTACATCAAATTCCAATTCAACTACATTGACAATGTAAAACAAATCTTAGCAAACTACAACTACAACTACAACTACAAAATTGATAATAAAAAAAAAATTATATTTTATGAAACTATAGTATAAATTTGGCCTATGAATTATATATAAGAAATACAAAAAAATTCTATAAATGTAAGTATTGAAATTTCTACATACATTGAAAACCATCAAATTCCTATACCTTATATCATCATAATATTTGAAATCTTAGTGATAGATGGTAGTGAATTTTATCAATCCAAATTCTCTTATCTTTTCATACAAATTCTTACAAAGAATATTGCTACATTATACAAGTTAATCAAATTATCAAAAATGGATACAAATGACAAGCATGAATAAGATTTCATTCTTTTATCTAATGGCTTTACAATCCAATGTGGAAGCTATTGCTTCTTCAAACATGTTAAAACTAACTTTATTAACTTTTGAAGGTTGGCTAAAGTTTGCCTTCTAAATACAAATATACATAAGCTTACTCTACTCAAGAGCATTATTAAATCAATTTAACTAAATAACAACTTAAGAAACAATCATAATATGCAAGTATTTACTTTCAATTTATAAACATAATATATATATATTAAAAGACAATCTAGTCTTAGATTTATCAAGCAACCTATCAAACAAAATATATAGAAGGATATAATAAACTCACTTTACAAGACAACCATAGGATACAATACAATCTACATCCACTCATTCTTCTAAACTATATTATATTAAAAATTCTAATTCTAAGGAAATAATTTTTTAATAATAATGATATTTATTATTACCAAATAAATAAATAAATAAATAAAAATATGAAATACCATTATCAACATGAGAAGCCTTTCTATCCATTTTCTTATGCTAAATCCAAGAACTAGATAAAATAACATAGTTCTAAATTAAAGCCCATAGATACCTTATAGACAAAATCATGCTTCAATTTTGATCCAAAATAACTCTTAAAAACAAACATAGAAACTTGCTATGGTAATAAAAAGTTCCTTGATAGATATACAAGTGATTTTGGCCTTCCAATAAAACTACCTTCTACATTCTGATTGTATTCATCAATTACAATGCTATCATCATTTTCTTTATAAAAATAATACAACTATATATGGAACAACATCTTTGAATTTATCTAAAAAAAAAATCTTTCTTATCACAATATGAGGCTAAAGACTATGAAATTGATGATTACAGAAAAAAAATTCTTTTTTTAGAAATAATCTTTCAACAAAATATATCTTGGATTTTAAAATTATAATAATAATATCAAAAACTAATATTCTATTAGTATACCACAACCATAATATCAAAGATAGGATCATCCATTGTCATGAAGCAAAAGATGAATTATGATAGAACCTTTAGTGCTTCTATCTTTGAATGTATACAATTTGGATTGTGAATATGCTAACTTAAAGAAATATTTTTAGATTAAGGATTTTCTTGCGAGAACTTTGTCAAAATCGAATACATTATTTATGTAAGAATATATATATATATATATATATATATATATATATATATATATATATATATATATATATATAATCTAAATGTCAAAGTTGAATACATCAAATAAAATTTATAAAAGATAATTCTTTCTAAATCAAGGTGTAGTATTTAATAGATAAATATTTATTCAAGGAAAGAATTAAGATTCTCTTCTTCAAACACCTTATAATATATGTATAAGAATATAATATAATCAACTCCAAAAAGGCACAAAATGTAATCTTCTAATTAATTTGTATCTTCAAACTTAGAATATATATATATATATATATATATATATATATATAATTCTAAGTTTGAAATTACACATTATATATATATGTATATATATATATATATATATATATATATATAATGATATGGAGAGCCAAAATAGTCTTTAAAAGAGAATCAAATGCTATCTTCTTTTTGATGCACATAACATACTAGAAGATAATTTCAATTGCATCAAACAGCTTGACAACAAGCATGAAAGAAAAGCCACTATTAGTTAAGGACAAAAAAAAATGATGCCTTAGATGACCTTTTTTCACTTCTAGAATTATCAAATTACTTTTATAATAGACTCATTAAGAGAATCAACAAAAAAATATATAAAGAATAATAGACAATAAGCATCTTGTATAATTTATTTACAAATTGATAAAATATATTTATCTAATATAATATATTAATTTGGAGGCTAAATTTAAATATGTGGTACTATGCCACATATCTTTGATTATGCTCCTATATTTATACAAATCTACTTAGATAGTCCTTGCATACCACAAATCTTGCAATTTAACACAAAAATGCTAAAAATCCAAGTATATAGACCTATTCTACTCTAGGCTTAGATACAAACTTTACTTGTATGTAATCAAAACCAAAATGCCAAAATTACTACTAATATCAAATCTATTAAAGAAATTAGTCATCAAAAATCTAAGAAGAGAAAAATGAAGTAGCATAAGGACTTTGAAAAGCAATACTTGGAGGTTTATAATGCTTAGATAGCACTCCAAGATCACTAAAATGAAAAAAACACTTGTAAAAAGCTTGATGCAATACACACAAAACTATAACAAATATGGCAAGACAAAATTAAATTCAAACGTGATTATAAACTAACACATTGAATAATTACAAGGAATTAATACAACAAAGAATTTTTTAAACATCAAAATGGCTAAGAGAATTTTATATCTTTTAGAAAATTCTTTGACAATGGCCAAATCTTCAATGAATTCCAAGATATGCAATCATACATTAACAACTTTTATATACAAGAACCAAAAATAAAAGCCAATATAAAAAATTACAAAGAATGATTTTAAAGTATTCTACAACTTATATCTAAGACACAAAATAAATAACTATCCATTCTACTTACTTTTATAAAGGTCCAACAAGCAATCAAAGCACTTCCAACCAATTGAGCCATAAGACCAAATAAAATATCGACAAAATTCTATCAAAAATATTTCAATGAAGTTTTGACCAACTTATTCAAAATATACAAAGAGATCTTTATATTCTACCAACTAAATTAAGAACTAATAGTTGTGGCTATTTGAATCATATCAATGCTAAGATTTTGGATATGGAGACAAGATCTTGGTATTAATTGGCTTAAAGAAAGTCATACATCCACATATCTTTGCTTTTCAATTGGCTTCTAAATCACCTTAAAAGAATTTGGCAACAAAATCCTTCTAATGCTAACTAAAGCTCTTACTACATAAAAAATGCACTTCATATCATTGGCAAATTAAATCCTATTCATCAATCAAGTATTGCTAGCTGCTATCTGATACATATGCTCCTATGCATATAAATATATATATATATAAAGATATATATATATAAAGATATATATATATATATATATATATATATGAATCCACCTTCAAACAAAAGTAAGTTATTGTTCAAAACTACATTTAAGAAGCACAGAATAGATACTAAACCTAAGCCAAAATGCCCTAAGCTATTCCAATACAATTAATTTTGCACAATGGATTGAACATTTTAGATTCAACCATGTAAATAATAGCACTACTTTTAAAAATTGTAATATGGACTCTACAACCAAAATACAAACCTTGAAAAATCTTCATTTAATACAACCTTATTCATATAAGGATGATTGGTGTAGTACAATAGAATATAGATACACTAGATCATATGAGCTTATTAACCTATCAACAAATATTCATTACTGTAGAAGACTATCTTCAATACATGGATCCAAACCAAGAGTAGTATGTAACAAATATCATTCAAGTACCACAAAATAACTTAAGATAAGTATTATTTGATAATTCACTAATCACTAATCAAATGGACCAAGAATGTGATATGTAATCCAAATCAAAATACAATACTTGAAGAAAAAAAATGGCTTATTTTAAATCAAGGACCATGGCATTTCTACAACTAAGATTAGCTATACAAAGATTACATATGATAACAAACCAAATCTAGAACTAGTCTAATTCAATGCATAGAGGTATTTAGTCATGTCTCATAGATATTAATTAGTATCTTTTCTTTAGAACCATGTGATAGATTATGCTAGAAACCACAGGACCTATTTACATTGTCTATCATGTATATCATTAGTATAGATAATAATAGCAAGTTTATCAATACCATATACTTTATACAAATAAATTCAAGGATTCTTCAAAAAGTTCTACACAAATATTACTATGTGATCTTGAATAGGTCCATGTATTCTTCATTTCTTCCATGAAAGACATTATCTTAGTTGTCAACCATACTTCACTACTAAACCAACAACATTGACTTTGGCTTTTTAGCATAATATTGATCATATACTTTTAGTGGTATCCTAAAGATTGAAAATAGAGACATGCTAACATTGTTAAAAGACGTAACTTCTATTCTTATTCAATAAAAATAAATAATCAAATATGTTTGATCAAACAATCTAGAGAAATGAAAGCAATGATTTATTTGAAATTAAGAAGCTATAATACTAAACATTGTCATATATTCTTTTCAAAATTTGGTATCCATGGATTTTTAAAAAACTTACATCTATGCATTGACTTATCTTAGTTGACGGACTTACTCATATGTACATAAAGACAACAAGTCAACTAGGAGGATTATTGTTACATCTATTATACTACAAAAATTGAATCTATTAAATATGTCCTTATAACATGCCTAGTAGTGGCTCCTACTTGACAATACTTTTGCAACTTATAATATGAGGCTGGATTTATAGCTCTCTACATCATCTCAACAAGGTCTTTTCAAGAACTTGTATATCATTAATAAAGACCTAAATTGATTTTAAGACTCTTGGAAGAAATGCACTGTGAATAATAATACAACCTGAGAAATTCTCAAGACTACCTTACTATGAAATCTCTAGGTATAAAAATATGGCCACAAACTAAACCATGCCACCTTTAACCTCAGTGGCGCATTCTTCTATGCATTGAAAACTACCATATATGTTGGTATAGAATATTGGAATTTCATATCCAAGTATAAACAATCATAGACTAGAATACTTGATATGACTAATATATTCAAACAACTATGGATACAATATAATATCTTTAGTATTATGCAAGGCACCATACTCCGATAGAAGTTTTTGTCTCCTTTCACTTTTTTGACATGACATCTTGTATTGGTGCTTCTATTTTAAATATACTAAGCTCTTATTAGAAAAGAAATAGAAGTCAATATAATGTTGATATCTTTAAAAACTTATATTAACCAAAAAATTAATCAAATGTTTTAAGATGTCTTCTATGACCTTATAATAAAAAGAGTCCACCAATGATGAAATAATTGTAAGACTACCAAAAGACCTCTCTATACAAGAATAGTTTAATCCTCTACTTATCACATTATAAATTGATAAGAATCTATATAGACACCTTCCATAGTTGGTTGATGCTTCTAACAAAAGACTTTACTACATATATGCCAAAGTTGGCATTCATCTATCTCAACTTCCTATTAACGTATTCATCAATCAATCTAGTCCACGCTTAGCACAATTCCTATGTGACAACATCCAACACAAGATTAATGCATTAATAGAAGCCACAACATTAAGACCAATTATTGAGCCCCACTTTCCAATATACTTGCCATAAATCACTTGATTTATAGAAATAACAAAATCAAAGATGCAATATAAGTTCAACACAAATACCTTATTCATAAGAAGAATTTTTGCGGGTTGTAGAGGTAAGAAGAAAGACAATGGACTTCTAAGACTCACTTGTTGCATTGAAAATCTATGTTGCCACCATTCAACACCTAAGTGAACATGACTATCAAAGATGGATGTTGGATGGTAAATGTTTTTTCTTCCTTGGGAGACAATACCCAATATAAAAACTACCAAGTTTAAAAAAGATAATGGCTATGCCGTGCTTCTCAAGGAGTGCATGGTGATACAAAAATCCTAACTCAACCTCCTTACACTTAGTTGATACATAGACTAAACCACCTCCCAAGGTTGTCACAAGTAGGTAATAGGCACAGGGGTTAGTAATCTCCAGCCAAGCAATCTACTTAGGCTTGTCCCTGACATTGTACCGCCCCACTTCGCAGGGCGGCCCCGTGGTTTGTCTCCCACACCCTGGCTAAGGCCTGCGCTTGTAATTTAAAATTGCTTTAACTCCGAGTTGAGAATCTCAACATTTTTTCGGCTCCGTAGTAGTGAGATTGAATGAATACTTCAGAAGAGGTGGTATGATCGAATCCGCACGACCGCACTATCATGAGACACAATTAGGACGCAGTAAATACATCCTCAATGATTGGCTCTGAACTTCTAGAAAATACTGTGCCCCACTACCAGGAGAAGCCTTTTACGATCCGTAGAAATCCTTTCCGTTTTAAAACACAAGAAACCTTGAGCCCGAGTGTAAAGTGCGAAGGCGGCGGCGACTTGAACTCTTTTCGACAACCAGCTCGGCCCGGGCTCTTTATGATTGCGGTATGAGCCCAGGGCCCCCCCGGCTCGTGCTGCAACTGCTGGTTTAGGGTTTGTTAGAGCGCGGGATTGGAAATAGGAATGATAGCGGCGAAGCTCGAGGATCGTGCATAGCTTCAAGATGACTCTCTGCCCAGGAAGTACAGTGAGAGCTCTGGAGCCATGTCTCACTGGATTCGCGTCTATAGAAATCTCGACCAGTGCACCTTACACCTCGAGAATTCTATTCCAGCAGCCGAGAAGGCATGGAGCGTTTGGAGATGGTTGCAGGTGGCGAGAATGCTGTGCACTAGTGGGTTCTATGAGTCGCAGTTCTTCATCCAAGGGTAGTGGTGGCTACTTAGGGTATAGGCCTGTTCTCGCTGCCCAGGATGCCTCCTCTACTCAGATTGAGGAAGGGAACCCCGAGCAAATCTGGGGCACTAACGCGCCGGTGGTTTCTACGACCGAGCTAGTCAGCCTAACACTACCTAGTAAGTGCAAATCAAAGATTGTATTTCAGCAGAATTTAACGAAACGATAGTGGAATGAGTAGTATGGTGCATGTGTACCGAAAAGTCATCGGTCACCATTCCTTGTCACGTAATTCAATTCTTCGTACACATGCGTTGTGAGCTCTCAAGATATTACGGGCTCAACGATTCGGGATTTCTCGGGAATTTCAATTCCTAGCTTTCAATCCGAAAAGAATTAGGCTGATGGTTCGTTGGTATGTAGTACATCTCTTGGTTTTCTGGCTTTCTTTCGTTTAGTCTATGTTAAACGTGATTAGACAAGACTGCTTCCTGATCGAAATACTGTCGAATTCAATTCTTGTATATTCGTCCTGTCCGGAATTATCGCCATTTTGGCTTGTCGTGTCCAGAATTTATCTTTGAATGACATAGTTTGTAGGGTTAGCGCAGGCGCTGTACGTTGCCAACCTTGTTGTTTTGTAATATTGTTAAGGTTAATAAAACAAGAGGTGGTGGCATTATTTAAAAAGGAGGTATTGTATCAGAAGCGTATCAGTTCGTGATCGTCTAACGTAGTGTTCTCGCGGTTGGTTGACCAGAGCCTTTGTCCATCACCGATTTGGCCTTACCACCCAGGCATGGATCTGATTTACGTGTAGCTTATCAGGTATCTTTTTAGAGTCATTTAATAGGAGTTTTTTCGTTTCGTCTGGACCTAATTTACGAGTTCCTTTTATATTTGGCCCCAGCTCCACTATGGATCGATAGTGCGGACCATGAAATGGTTCATTAACCCGCTGCATTTCCTTTTTAAGGGTGTTCCTGGAGCTTACAGTGAAGCAGCTGCTGCTAAAGCATATCCTAGGTGTGAGGCTGTTCCTTGTGAACAGTTTGAAGCTGCTTTTCAGGTGTAGTGCATGTTTTTCAACGTTGGGAATACGATTTCATAACTTGGTTGATTCTCATCTTGTCGTTGTTGACTGCTCTAAGGAATTTGCTATGGTCCTATTTCTCTGGTATGTTGCATGTGACGAAGACTCCTCTTATCTTCTACAGAAGCTTCAAGAGAAACGCTTTGCTGTTATCTTGTTGGTGCTTCGGATAGTAATACTCTTGCGCTTGTGACCTAAATATTGAAATAGGAAAGTTTGGCTGTTAGAAGAGAGCATGTTTTTCTGAACTTCTTGGTCATTAATACGTTTACTTTTCCAAGCCAGGCAGTAGAGCTTTGGCTGGTTGACAGAGCAGTGTTGCCGATAGAGAATTCTCTTGGTGGAAGCATTCATCGCAATTATGATTTACTTCTGCGTCATCGGCTTCATATAGTTGGTGAAGTTCAACTTGCAATTCATCATTGCCTCTTAGCACTCCCTGGTGTGAAAAAGGAGGAATTATTACGAGTTGTCAGTCATCCACAGGTACATGATACTCCTCGCACCGGGAGGATGTTTTTCTCGCACTGATATGTTTTAATTATCTTAAAATCGTTTTGTAAGATTATCAGTGGTGTGGATTCTTTGGAGCTGATGACTTGAAACACTATTTCTCGGTTAGTTCTACTGCTAATTGCTAGTAATACGAGGGATTGTGGCTTGATGTTGATTGCTGGGCTTCAAATCAAGGATGTAATTCAAGTGATGCAGAGAGTCATTGCTCACTTCTTTGGAATGTCTCTCATTAGTTCTCTAATTCTTGTTTTGGAACGTAATGGATGTCTTGTCTGCACAAATGTTGGATCTCTTGTTCTCATGATTTAGACTTTTTTTACGAATCTTAGGCTCTAGCTCAGTGTGAGCAAGGATTGACGAAGTTAGGTGTGGCTCGAGAAGCTGTAGATGATACTGCCGGAGCTGCACAGGTAATCGAAAGCTGCACTCTATTTGGTATTTGAAGTTTGATGATTTGATGTTTTTTGTGCTGATGAAACCACTTGATAAGCTATTACCTATCTCATTAGATTAAGATATTGAAGTTTTGGAGGGAGATGCTTCATTTTTTTGTGTAAGCATTGTGTTTTCGTAAATTTCGTTGGAGTGAAAGTTCCATGGGATAAGTTGCATTGAATGTAGTGGTTATTTTGATGCTGCAAGTTTATGCTCTTCCAAATTTTGTTTGCAGTTGTGTTTTCTGATATTCATCAATAAATAGTGCTTACAATCTTGCGTAGTGCTTCTAATGGAGTATTGTGATTTTCTTGTGTGAACCCTCGTCTGCAGTTCATTGCCGCTCATAAATTGAAGGACACAGGAGCTGTTGCAAGTGCACGGGCTGCAGAAATATATGGGCTGGAAATCCTAGTGGATGGCTTACAGGTATGAATCTGTCTTAATAAAGTTTGAAGTTTGTTCTTGACAAGGATGCTTAAGAGCTATGAAAACCAACATTGTTTTTATTGGCAAGTTTTCGCACATATATTGACACAATCAAGAAAAGCTATTTAACTTGGAAGAATGATTCATCGAGTTGAATGGCTTCAATGAATATCATGAGCGGTTTGAGATCAGGGGCCCATATTATTGGTTCATTTAACTCACGGGGAGCTCCTGTTGAAGTAGTTCAGTGCCCGAGGACAAACAATACACGCGTCAATTTGTATTGTTGTAAAGTCTTATCTGTCTATTATCCAGCGATTGTTATTCTTGTGAAAATCATGTTTCTTATGTGATCCTGTGTATCTAATGGTTTTTAGGTATAAGCATTGCTCTGAATGAAATTACTTTTGTTTGACACTGTAGGATGATCTAGACAACGTCACTCGGTTTCTAATGCTCGCTCGAGAACCTATCATTCCAAGAACTGACAGACCATTCAAGGTGAATTTTTCCTTCTTTCTCTCCATATTTTCGCATCGATTGATTGGTAGGTTTACCAACGTGAGTTTTTACCATTGCATTAGAACTGGTCGGAATCGCATTGATGTATGTTTTACAGCTTTTCATGAGCCAAGTGATCCATGTTTGTCACTGGATCTACATTTGGTTACATGGAAGGATTTTGCATACTTGCAATCTTTAATCTATATATAGAGACAACCAAAAGTTTTGAATTTTAACACTCTTTCTGTGTGTATTTATTCCTTTCTCTTTGCGTCGGTGACTTGTCTTGATGCAGACCAGTATCGTGTTCACATTAGAGGAAGGACCAGGTGTTCTGTTCAAGGCACTCGCAGTCTTTGCCCTACGGGAAATCAATCTTACCAAGGTATCATTTAATTTCTAAAGTTTTACAATGGTTGCATTACTGTGTACGTAGATCAAGGTGCTAAACAATTGTATATTTTGCATTGAATTCACAGATTGAAAGTCGTCCTCAAAGAAAGAGGCCGTTACGCGTGGTGGATGATAGCAACAATGGAAGTGCCAAGTGTGTTCTTAGCCTCTCAACTGTTCGCTTCTTTTTTTCACAGTCGTGAGAAGTATCGATCATTTTATTATTTATCAGTTGCTTTTTTTCTTTTTTCTTTTTTCCTTTTGGCTCGAAGTCGAAACCACTTTCTGGTTTTGACTTGTACTCTACATTGGACATTGATGTTGATGTGCAGATATTTTGATTATCTATTCTATGTGGACTTTGAAGCTTCTATGGCTGATTTGCGGGCGCAGAATGCTCTTGGGCACTTACAGGTGTCCCTGAACAAAGATGACTCAAATGGATTTCGTGTTTGTCATTTACCTATTGCTGGAGACAATTGTTCCATAGTCGTTAGTTGTTGCGGGGCTTTCGATGTTAAAATCAGATCTAAAGTCTTATTTGTGCATTGAGGCAAATGTATCATTTTCTGTATGTGCAGGAGTTTGCTACCTTCTTGAGGGTACTGGGTAGTTATCCGATGGATATTAGCCCAATGCGAGCTTGAGACGGATACTTTTAAGATGGAGTGTAAAGTCAACGTCGTTGCCCTTTTGAGTAAAGATATTTTTGCATAAACTTCCTGCAAAAAAGGCTGCTGATCCCTTAGTCAATGTGGAAAGTTGAACCGCTGGTCTTGTTTTGGATTCACTTGTAAAATGTAGTCATGAAATGTCAAACCCAGATGCGATGACCAAAAACCCTACATGAGGTCTTTCTATTCTTGGTATTCCTGATCAGGGGATGAGTTTATAATGGATCATATTGCACGTCAACGTGGTTCTTTCATCTTCGTATGGTTCTATTATTGAAGTGGCAGTTCAAGAATTTTCGGAGAAAGTGCTAATATAGTATCTTGTTTTGTATCTATTTTGTTAATAATTTTTTTTTCCTTCCTCTTTCTTAGGAAGATGAAGCAGGTAATTGTTGAACATTTTTGGAAAGCTGAATCGATAAGACTTGTCATATTTTTGAACGTGGATCAGCATATCAATTGCCTTTTAGCCGTGTTTTAGTGCATTATTAGTACTATATTGATACGTATAGCAAGGCATGCTAAAAGCAATTTTGATACATAAATTCAACAGCAAAAATCAGTAATGCGATTTTTGAAATTTGTCTTCATAATCGAAACTTCGATCCACGTTCACTCAGGACCAGAAAGATAACTTTTTTCCTGTGACTTCTTAGGGTCAAAGGTTGATTCATTTTTACAACACCTTCTGTCAAAAGAATCAGAAGGTTTTTAAAAAAAAAAAGAAAAAAGAAAAAAAAACTATTCAATTTGCATAAAGTGTTGAGTATTGGAAACTTCAAAAAAAAAGTGCAATTATTTTCCTAAAATGACTTCAAGATGTTCTTAGATTAAAAGAGAAGGGAAAATATCATATATATCCTTCTTATTAGTTGAAATATTAATAATATCCTTGTTTTCTTAATAATAGCAAATCAACCCCTCATTTTCATAATAATAGCAGATTTATCCTAGAATGTGATAAAGTATCACCACTATTCCTTTTTCTTTTAGGTGCATTTGGGGTCCAAATTACATGTGCAAATTTCAGCATGGCCCAATTTGGCACATTTTGTCTCCTTTTCTTTTGTCAATGTTTGCATGCCATGCAAAATTTCCATAAAATTGAAATAAATGATTGAAGGTAGGTTGTAGCAAGATGACTTATGTATCTTGAGAGTCTCTCAAAAGTAATTACTAGTAATAAGGATCCATGATTTTAACTCCATCGTAAACATCCTTCATTAATTTACTACAACAAACTTGGATATATTAAAGGTTGAATATCATGGCCTACATTGATCCCATACAACCAACAATAGTTTGACTGCCCATTATAGATCCTACATTACCTTCTTTAAAGGATGGTTGCACATGGAATTGTTCCAATGCTAAAATTCCTTGGAAGTATTGCTTTGAATTGACAAAAGCAATTGGAGGCAAAGCGCTTGTATTTATAGAAGAACAATTGGTGTTGCTATCACTAGACATCTTAACATATGCTCTATGTTGTTATTGATACATGAATTATACAACTACAATTTCTATAAATTGAAGCTACCAAGTAGTATTGCAAAAATTTATGATTATGAGGTACTACTATATTTGATAAACTTGTAAGACAATGCCTTTGATAAAAGACACACTCATAGACATTGCACTCATCAATTGTCTTAACCATCTTGTGACTTCTTAACTATCTTTGTACAATAGGAGCTAATCTAGGATTACAAATTGGAAGTATCACATTCATTTTAATTGAAACACAACCAAAATTAGTTTCAATAATGAACTTCCCCCCCCCCCCCTAGAATTATATTAAAGCCAAAAAATAGTGTGAAAAAATTTGTGTAGTACATAGACATCAATAGAAGAAAAAGAGGCGAAATATGCCAAAAAGTGCCAAAATAGGTTGTACCAAAATTTATATGGCACACGGTTAGGATATCAAATGCACTATAAAAAAGAACAAAAAAAAAAGTGGTGATAGCTTATAACATTTAAGGATAGATTTGCTATTATGAAGAATATAAGTGTGTTCTTAATATTTTAGCATATTTGAGAGATATACACAATATTTTTTGTATATAAAAATAATTATCAATATCAAGTATATATTGAACATATGACTATTGCAATTTATAGTAAAAAAAATAGTATTTTTGCTAATATAACTTAATGTTGTACAATTTGTTTTTGTAGAAGAATGTAATAATGCATAAATAATAGATTAAAAAAAAGAAAGAAGAGTAAAGTTCAAAATACATTTCAAAAAATGATATCTTTTGAAGATATAATTTTTTAAGACTACAGTATTTGCTACAAAAAATAACAATAAGAATTGTAAGTTATTTTGACTTAATCTACCAACTAAGGCTAATCCTTTGGCTATGAAGTACACAATTTTTTCTAAGGAGATTTTAAGAAAGAGATTAAAAAAAGAATGATGATAAAATTAGAAGTGCAACTATAAGTGCAAGGAATTGTTTCCAAGATGTAGATAATTTTATATTTTAAACCAATAGCCATCTATATTTTTTCTAATCATGTCAATAGAATCAAATATTGTGTTTGATTTTCTTTATATATATCGATAATATATATATATATTAGATTTAAATTTTAATTATATATAATTTCTTTAAATTATATTATATTTATCTTAATTAATTTCAAATTATAAAATATTATAATATGTTATATTTTATTTTTATAACATTTAGTCAACTAATATTTTAGATGAGATAAGAATTATCTAATTAATTATAAGTTTTACATTTAGAATTTAGAATATTTTTATTAATAATCTTTTATTTAAAAAATTTGTAAGACAGATTTAAGATAATCAAAATATTTAGTAGATTTTTCTTATTAATAAGAAGATGTAAAATTCTCTCTCTATATATATGTAAATATATATTCTATGATTATCTCTTTAGATGGTAATTTTAAGCATTTTTTGTTTGAAAACATATATATTGTGACCAATATTATGTGTATATTCTTAAAAGATGTACATCAATAGTATTTATATATTAACATTAAATATAAAATCATCATGTTAAAATTGAAGTATTGTAAGAAATGGTATTTATCAAGACTGTATTTTAAAATATTATAAATTTCTTTAACACTCAAATTTTATATTAAAAAAATCTACAGTCATTTACTGTTATCTACAAATTAAAGCACATTAAAGTATTAGAATTTCTTTTGTTGAATTTTTAATATTTTTTCACTAGTAAAATACTTGTACTACCAATTTGTTTTGGAGTTTTCTAAATCTTAATGTTTTGGTTGTATAGAGACTTATCAGTTGAAAAGTTTCATCATATATTACCAAAGAAATTGTCATATATGTCATGAACATCAAAACTTTATAGTAATACTACTATATATATATATATATATATATATATTGATTATTCTATGGCTCTTGCAAGGATTATTGTGTAATTAAAAAGAAATGGGTAAATAAAATCTCGATAACAATAATAATAATTACTATTATTCTATTGAATAATTACACTTAAATCATATGTTTTGCATAGAATACACAAAGGTTTAGAAAAACTAATATTGATTTATTTAAATAATGTATAAAATTGCTATTTTTTTGAATTGATAGTTGTGCATTTATTTCATTTGAGCTATTATCATATAAATACTAATAATTAATGAATTTGTCTTATTAGTAAGATTTTTAGCCAAGTATACCTCTACTTATAACATTGAATATATTCTTACATGTATGAATTTTTTTGGATATTCTATTTGTAACAAAATATATACGTATTAAAAAAATTGTTTGCTTCTACAACAAAGGAGAAGTTGCACTCATTTCTAAAAAGAATCTACTTCATAATAAGATGTATTGTTAATGTCAAAATACTTATATGATTGTTTGTCCTCTATTAATTATATTTCAATGCAATATTATTATCTACAAATATTTTATAAATACAATTTCTTCATACAAGTTGTACAAAGAAATCTAAATAATTTTAAGAGTTTGAAATAATATTGATTAGTAAAAAAACAATTCTCTAGGCAAAAAAATCATGACAATCTACAAAAATACAACTCACTCAGTAATAAAATTATGTTTATGTTATTTGAATTGATAAATTTATATATAGAAAAAGTATGAGAAAATCAATATTTGAAGATGTATTGCTTTAGCTATATTGTCTTCAAAAAATTATGATAGGATTGGATATTTTTAGACATAGCATTAAAGTGATTTAAATATTTAAAATAAACCTTTTTACTTTTCAAAACCTATAATACATAAACAAAAGAAAATATTCCATATAAATGACAAGTTTTATAAAATCCAGCATATATATATATATATATATATATATATATTTATATTTGTAACAATAGTGGTAATATATAAATTTTTAAATAAATTGGGGCTAGTTTTTATATTCAAGTGAAAAATAATTGATTCAAATCTAAGATGGTGATTTTTGAATACCCAAGTTAAATGAACCATGTTGTGTCTGTTTCTTATTAATTGTAATATGTGAAATCAACATGTATTTTATATTTATAAAATTTTCAATGAAAAATCTATAATGATAATATTTTTAATATAAATCAACGAGTCAAACTAAAGTAAAAAGAAATATTTTAGAAGCTAGTAGTTTTCTTATCGTGAATGTGGATAGAATGATTATTTCATGGATTAAAAGTGTGGTTTATAAAGCTATTAATTACGTTAGTAATTTAAAGAAATTTAAAAGAGTTGAAATATATTTATTTCATGTTTTAATTAGTAAACATTTGTTTGTCTACTACTACTGTGATTGCAACAATTGGTAAAATAAGTTCCAATTAAACTTAGCTATATTGTCTTAATCTTGTATAATTTTAACCACTCATGTCATAAAATCTACTTATTTTATTACTATTTATTATTTTTCATATAATATGTAGATGCATGTTAAAAAGATATATATATATATATATATATATATATATTACTTTAATTTTTAATTACATACTAAAAGTTTTAAGTTTCTAAAAGATAAGAATAGCAAAAATTATATTATCCAAAAAAATACAAAGTATTAAACATACCCAATATTGTTTTAGCATTAATTGATAATTTAAATTTAATGTTTAAGATCATGTTCAACTTACTGATGGTGTTACCTTATCTAATCTTATATATATATATATATATATATATGAAAGAGAAAATAAACCATGTTTAAAATCATCATATGTATTTATCCAATTATGCATATGAAGTAAAATTTGTATCATTGATGTAACCTTGTCATATAAATTTCTTTAAAAGAAATTTATAGAATTATTTTTCTATATGTTTGACTGCTATTATTATCAAAATGTATACATTAATAATAATAATAATAATAATAATAATAAAAGCATCAATAAAATACACCAATAAAATAGTTGGATTTGAGGATAGCAAATCCAAGTAACAACCTGGATTGAAAATGTTAAAGAGCATTATAACAAGATGATCATGTTAGGTAAGTCCACAAACCATGTGGGAATCAAAATAGATGTATCAACTCCTACACATATATACATACATACATACATACATACATAAACAAATATATACAACACAAATAAGTACAATAACATTCTTATGATTGCAGCGTCACACATGAGAATAATCAAGATGGGCATCCTGAGTTTAGCATCCAAAAGTTGAACTTGCCAGGTCTTTTAAGAAGTAGGTGGATTTGTGGGCAAGAGATGTGCCTGCAGCCAACAACAACAATAAAATTAAATTAAATAAATATACATAAAATAACACAAAATAAAATAAAATAAAATAACAAACAGAACAAGAAACCCACACATGAGGGAGGGTGTATCTCACACCATGGGGTTGGTGCTGACTCTCTCAAGGGCCTCTTAACACCCCACTCTTTCTCACTCATGGCACACACTCTCCCACACACACAAGTGAGTGAGTGAGTGGGAGTGGGAGTGGTGCCCCTTTTTCCACTCCCTCTTTCAAATATAGCCATATTATAGTGTGATGACCCAAATGGGTCAAAGCAAGCATGCTTGTTAGAGGACCATGAGGAAGGGTGGAAAGGAAGGAAGTCCTTTTTGGGTGAAGATGGGCCCTTGACTTGACCGTAGAGGGGGGGAGCTTATCCAAACCCAACCAAGGCATGTTTTTCCTTCATTCACCCAAAATTGCAAAAGCATAGTTCCAAATTTAGCAGAAAAGTGTGGCCAATTGAGAGGGAGGGGGGGTGGGGAGGGTGATGCTAATCTGAGAGAGTGTCTGATGATGAAGAAGAGAAGAGACTTTTGTGTCCAGATTACTCTCTCTTTCCAATGCTGTTCCTCCTCCTCCTGCATCATCATGCTCGGGTCATCCCTGTGAATGTGGAACCATACACATTCTGACATGGATAATGTAAAAGAAAGAAGGAGGAGGACTAGGAGAGTGGGGGATGATGCAGTGTGTGTGGGGGGGGTGGGTGGGTGGGTGGGTGGTGAGGTAGAGCATGAATGAGGCTGATGAAGCCAAGCATCTGTGACATGCAGACGATGTGGCTTGAGGGCTTTTTAGGAGAGTGAGAAAAGAAGAAGGAATAATTAAGAAGAGGTGTTGTGTGGAGCTAGGGAGGGAGCGAGATTCGTTATATTTTGCGGAGGAGGTGGGAACAGCAGAGATTTCAAGGAAGCGTTGCGGACGCCGTCATTAGCCAGGGCTCCCACGCCATAGCGGGTAGTATTTTGCTTCTGTCGGCGGGTATTCCGGCACATTGGCTGCTGAAATCATAAGTTTGTCCTGGGACGGAGTCCTTTTTCTCAATATAATTTCTTCCTAAAAATAGTCTACATCGCATGTGCCGTTCACTCTATGCGGCGGGTAGAGTTATAGACTGGGTGAAATTACATCCCCTCGAGCTTTTGTTTTTTAATTTTAATTTTAATTTTTCCTCCTTTTCGCGCTGCCTGCTGTGGTGTCAGTGACAGTGAAGATCGTGGCTTGTGCTGAGAGGTTTCTGTGTGTGTTGAAGGTCCATTGGTGGGAGGTTTTGAGATTAATTGCCAAGGCGGTGGCGCTGGGTTTTTAGGTTAGGCTTTGGGTCTCTCGGATTAGGGTGCGTGCAAGGTTGCTGCTTCGTAGTTGATCTTGTGGATTGTTTGTCGATCGATTCTGAGCTTTCAGGGAAGACCGGTTGTGGAGCAGAGAGTCAAGCATTTTTTGTAATTTTTTTGTTGCCATAGCTACCTCACAAGAAACCAAGAAGGTTGAGCTTCGGCTCCGAGTGGCAGGTGTTGAGCGTGACGACTGTAGGTAGTTTGTGCTTACACAGGCCGCAGTGCTTAGCCTCGAGTGATCCTCGCAATACGTGCACTCTCGCCATGTTCCTTGTTAGACGAGTCTTCCAGAACCTGCAGTAAACATGGCATTGTTTACTTCCACGCTATCGTTCCTTTCATTTTCTTGCCCCTCCAGCCTGAAAACGTGAACAGACATGGTTCTTCGAGCAGAATAGGCATTTCTGAAGAGTAAAAGGACGGGTAGATAGCTTTTTCTCTATATTGATTATTGTAGCATTAGGGAGCTAAATCGGACAGTGCTTCTCAGCATTTGATTTTTTTTCTTTCTACTATGCCTTCGATCATCGACATGGCAAGAGTCGTTCATAGTTTTCGAGCAGTGCTGTTGCTGGCAATGTTGGCGTCTTTCACGGCCAACGCTCAGCAATCAGGTCCCAAACTGGGATTTTTCAACTACTCGGGGATGCAAGCCACGGTTAGATGCGTGGATTATCCCACCAAGGTCTTGGAAGCGGGAGATACCTTCTACATTCCGCTCACGCGCAGCGACCAGGTGTGCATTGTGACGTTGAAGGACGGCGAGCACGCCTCCGCCGTCATTGACAAGGTGTTGCCCAGCTCCTCCAATTCGGGCCATTCTGTCTCTGTGGACATCAACGACACGTTCCTTTTCTTTGCTCTGGACGACACTCACCATCACCACTATGTAAACTTTCTTGATTCTCAGGACGAGCAGATCCAGATTCAGAGGTCCTCTGATCTCCAGCTATGGTGAGCTTGACATCCTTCTTATTTCACTACATGCTCTTCTGTTATCTAAAACATTCGAAATGTCGATGTTTCATTCATCAGGCTACGATGCTTACCTATGTCTAAGTAAGCGTTTGCAGTTTTGATTGAAGAGCACTTACATTTTGACGCACAAGCTGTTGGCATAAATTGTCTCGCTCATTGTGTTTTTGCAGGACGATGGAAGAGTCTATGGATGAGTGATGACGTTGCACGTCACCCTCACTGACTTGAGCATCTCGGGCGTCCCGATGAAGCTATCTTGTGGCTGAGCTAGCAATTACAGGAGAAATCAAAGGTTTCGATCGACCTATGTGTGGAAGCAATTGCCGCAAGAGCGCTGACCTGTGTAGATTTGAGAACGTCCTGGTATTGTGGATGCCGCCTTATTGAACACACGGCTGAGGACCAACCACGAAGTACTCGGAGTGTAAAGGCTTGATCACTTCATGAACCCTGGTGCCAGCATCATCGAGATTTACTGTGGCTCAGTGTATTGTAGTGTATATTAAGTCTTGCACGCAGATCATTCTACACGAGTTTCTGTCTCACAAAAAGTGAGCAGAATCCAACAAGTGTTGATGATCGACTATGTTATAGCATTCTGTTTTTTCTTGCTTTGAAAAGACTGTTCTCGAGGCGTCGAATGTATTTTACAGGCTGGTGCATGTCAGCCTCTTTTCAATAACAATATGCTGTAATGTTGGGGTAAGTTTGTAGTTCAGCGTTCCAGTTCGAGAATCTGAATCATCACTGACTAAAACCCAGTCCTGCTTTTATAGCCGTAACCCTTTTCGAGCTTTTACCACCATCAAGCGAGGTATAGATGCTACTTTGGCAGGTTAATGAGGGCATGGTTTTTATCTGCATAGAGCGTAGAGCGTAAGAAGCAGCTCGAGATTCCTGCCTGCTTTGTGCTAATTCCTGCACTCTGGAGCACCCAGTCGAGGTTGGTGAATGTCTCATCAACCCAGCCATGGAATGAGCTTGTCGTCAGAGTGGACGATCAGGACACTAGTGGAAAACGATCAACCCACCGTCGTGCAGATGGATTATCGACCTGCGCATTAACACCGTCGTCGTTGTGGGCTGATGCAAGTCAACCCCAGCTGGTGAATCAACCAGCAACACATATCCCTCACTGTTCTTCTTCTTCTTCTTCTTCTTCTGCAGATGGTTGCCACCATGTCACAACCAGTGCCATCGATGAAACACTTCCCAAGGAAGAGAGGTTGAAGGAGAATCAAACCCTGTTGAGTAAGAGAGACTAGCACTTGGCAGAGGCTTTTGCTTCCCTGACACTAAAAGCTGGTTTTGGACATAACTCCTGCGCTTTCGGTTGCATTTTTCTCAGTCATCGTGAGTAGGGTTTCTTTCTTTTCATTTCCATTTTTCTACTTTTTTAAATTTTGTTTTGTTTTTTTTGTTTTTTTTTGTTTTAGCAGTGGAGGCGATGACCCACCTCGATTGTGTTAGATATCTGGGGGAATAGAGCTGTCAGTTAGAAGTTATGAAACATGGCTCTCACAAAACCTTGGTTCAAAAACTGAAGCTTCTTCTGGAGATGGTAAGGGACTCTACGAATGTATGTTTATTTGCACCAACAACGTTGGCAGAGGTAATCCCAACTATGACATTTTCTACCTTGGCTGGTAGAAATTAGCATGGGGGCGTATTTGCTGATGCAAACATGCAGAAAGGTTTTTCTTTTTCTTTTTCTTTTTTTAAATCGTAACTTATTTTGATTTAACTTTCAAGAAGAAAACAGGACTAGAATAGAAATCATTTTTCACAAAATGTTGCAAGGATTGCATTTTGAAGAAATCAATACGAAAAAGATGTTGCAATAATGAAACCTTCTGGGAACTCACATTCCCAGGTATTATTTAATGAATGTCGATTTAGAATACGAAAAGAAAAGATAGTCTCCATATGATCGTAGTAATATGTTAAACTAGTCCTTCAATCAAGTTTTTGGCTTAAGAACTACTGTAGCATTACATACGACTTTATTTATTTAAAGTAATACACTATTTTCTCTGACAATAATTCTTGGATTTAAAATCAAAACCATATCTGAATTATTATTAATTCGTGAATACGTTGGTTATTAACAAACAGTACCCAAATTTGTTGATTCAGAACTATGTTTAAGAATAAGTTAAATAATTAAATTAAAACACTTTTAGTAAATAATTGTTATAGAAATAAATGGTGTACTAATAAAATTTTGTTACTGTACCTTTAAATAATTATATATATACATATTATTTATTTATTTATTTATTTATTTATGTGCAAACATTAAATGTTTGGTACAGTACATGGAGTCACTAATGTAATATTGAGTTGAGTTTTCATTTTGTTAATATTAGAAAAAAATCATGAATTTGTAAAACAATTTTAGCATTTTGAGTAGAAGAGATAATTTTATGACTTTTTATTATTGTATAGATGATGCTATGTAGCTAGAATTTGAAAAGCCACTTCCTAATGATAGTGATACAAATTGTTATTTTTTATCTATATATTGGTGTGTTGATGTTAAAGAGACATATTTCTAATGTATTTTGGACAATTTAAGTCCTTAATTTGAAGACTTATTTGGCATGAGAGAGCCATCTTGAAAACCCAAAAGTTCACTGTATTAGTTACCACTACAGAAATTTGCATCCCCAAAATTATTCCTATCAACTTTATATAGAAAATGGTTTTTATTTTTTATTATTTCTCAACAATCCTTATTTTCATCTCATTATTGATATTCTCCATAATTGAATTTAATTAATTATATTGCATTGGCTCCTTCATTTGTAACAATAGCATCAGTCCTTAAGACATGTAGAATTTGGAAAATAAAATAGGAAATTGATGCATTACCATTATGTTTTGGCTAAATTTATATGTGCATTCATTATTTTATTACTTTATTGCAACCTTGGCACCATTTCAAAATTCAATTTCTTTTAACCAACGTTTTTTCAAAAACATTGCAATTTTTTCCTAGATTGAAAAATCACATCCCTTATTACAAAAATGCCAAACTCTTTGTCATGAATCTCCGTCTCGTTACACAAAACCCAATAAAAAAATAAAAAACCATGTCACGTTAAACAAAATTCGAACAAAAAAATTGGAATAGTGAAATCTCACTGAAACAAAACTGCGTCGTATCATGCGAATAACCGAGACAAAAACAGAAAAAATAAAGAAAAAAAAAGATACAAGAATGCAGTTTTGTTCAAAAGTTGTGGCATCATCGACATCATCACCATGGAAAAGCCGTGCCTTTGCACCGAGGAGAGGTCCTCGCAGCCTCATGAGTTGATTCTCTTCACGAGGAAGAAGAAGAGACCACCACCACCACTACGAAGAAGAAGAAGAAGAAGAAGAAGAAGACGAAGAATATGTAGAATATGAGGACGCAGAAGAAGAAATGGGCGAGGATGAGGAAGATTGTCAAGTTTGTATTGTATTGCTTTGCTTTTTTTCCAAGAACGATTCCTTCGCATGAATCGTGATGGGAGGCTGCTGCTGCTGCTGACGCAGTGTTCTTGGCTTTTATTCGCAAATAAACACTTGCCCCTCCTCCATTCCGCAGCTTCCGTCGTGCGGAGATTCAGTCAAAACAACGGACATTGGATTCCGAACTTTGTGACTTTTGTGGGTGCGAGGGAGCTGCCGTTTTTGGGAGCTCTGGACTTGCTGGGTTGGGTCAACACTGGTTTCTGATCATGAGCTACTTCTGTATCCATCTGGGATTATCGCAGTTTTTCCGCTCTACGACAGTTGGTGTGGTGGAATTTGACTGGATTTTTGTTTATATTTATTTATTTTTAACTTTGATTTTTTACCGGTTTCTAAGGTTTGGCGTTTCCTGGCGACCTGCATAGAAAGGTCGACCACGATTGGGCGCTTTCGGTTTGTTGTGGGAACGGAAGAGATCCCTTCTCTTGGACGATACCCTAATTCTGTTTGTTCTCTTCGTGGAGTCGTTAGGGCGTTCCAATGGGGGGATTGTCATAAAAGATGTGAGCATCCCCATTCACAAGCAAACTGTTGAGGGATTGATTGTCCACTTCGGCAAAGTCACACCAATCTCCGATCAAGGAATGTGGGCAACACGACGGTTTGTGTTGAGTTTGACATCGTTTTTGCTCTGATGAACTGGGTGGTTTCCCCTTCACACACGAAACGAATTGATGGCTGTGTATGAACGATCGAAAGCTCAGAATTCTAAGCTATTATGATTCGTTCCACATCTTGCCGGGAATCACGAATTTGCACGTGGGGTCTGCGCGGAGGAAGACTCGGAAGGCGGTGGATGTCCCCGCGCATGATACTGGACCCCTCTTGTTGCTCTCCTTGCTTTCGACTTTGTGAATTTCAAAGGATTCCTCTAAGTCTCGTGGTAGCGAGAGAGTAAGCTGCATACCGAGCATTTTAGCTTTGTTTGGCAACCTGACTGGGTAAGATATTAGAGTGTTGCTCTTTTACAGCCATGGGTGAAATCTTTGATGGCTACGAGAGGCAGTATTGCGAGCTCTCCACAAATCTCAACAAAAAGTGCAATTCAATCAGTTCCAATGAAGGTGCGTGAATGGCCTCCACTGCTACAAGAAGAAGAAAAACATTCCGTGATATTCAGAACAGTTTGTACCGACTCCATTAGCTATGCTCCTTGAGACGGCAACCTTCTTTCACGATTTCAAATTCGATTGAAATAGGAGTATTAGAGGACATGTTCTGCCTGATTACCCTAATTGAAGAAAAATGCTTCTGAATTGCAGTAGAAAAGAAGCAGAAGTTTGATGATCTCACAAAAGGATTGGACCTGGCTGAGTCCCTGGTACTGTCGTTTCCTATTGCCACAGCTCATTACGATGTCAGTAAAATTATGTCCCGACCAGATAATTATCAGGTCATTCGGAAGGAAGGGAAAAACGGGAAAGGTAGGAAAAAACACAACAAAGAGGAAAAAATCAAAGAAATTAAAAAACTTGAAATTGATTGCATTGGTGAACGGATGTTGATTCCACTGGATCCAGATAAAGAGAATGGATCTAGAAGCGCGAACTTTACCTCCCGCACAGAAAGCAACACTTCTTGCCAAGTTACGAGAGTACAAGTCGGACTTAAATGTGTTGAAGCGCGAAGCTAAAAAAATCTTGGCCTCGAACGATCCTTTTTCAGCCAGGGATGAGCTGCTAAATCCTGGTCTTGTCGGCCGTCATTTAGGGGTGCGTTCCTCACCTTAAAAAAGCTCAAGCACAATCTGTTCCTTCTTTTGAGTGAAAAAGCAGATAATGGCAATGAAGTGTCGAGCCATTTCGGAACATGTTTCGTGTTCCATCCCAAAGTATCAAGTCCAGTAGATTTGATCTTTTTCTTTATTTTTTCCTATCCCTTTTTCGGTGGTATTCCTACAAAAAGGTCTCTCGCAAGATGGTAGATCCATTTTGTCACGGGTTGCTCAACCTAACAATGAAACATAGTGCCTTAAACAAGCGACTGGTCAACCGTTTGCAAATTTTAGGTTAATTCAACATGGGTTGAGATGCACAATCAACGGGATGAGTCATGCTCCTCGGCTTCATTGAGTTGAGGGCGAACTAATTTAACAGGATGTGTTCGCTGCAGCCAGGATTGGATCAAAGAGACAGATTGATGATGGCAACCGACAGAATGAACCAAACTGGTGAACGAATCAAAGAGAGCAGACGACAGCTTAATGAAACGGAGGAGGTGGGCGTAAATATTCTTCAAGATCTTCAACTCCAGCACCAGACGCTTCTTCACACTCAACACACTGTGGGTTCCTGTAAACCCTCTGTAACCAATGTCTGCAAATTCTGCTTTTGAAGATTTCTGGAGGTTGTATTTGATAAAATAAAAATAAAAATAAAAAAACCCTACCAGCGATTCGCAATAGGTGTGATGTTTCGACTTGCAGATTCATGGAGTGGCCGATGGCATAGCAAAGAGTAGGCGTTTACTGAGTTCTTTATCCCAGCGTTTTGAACGTCACAAGTATATAATGGGGGGCATCATAGCAGTTTGCCTTCTCGCAATTCTGTTCATCATGCACGTAAAATCTGGCCATTAGATCAAACTTGCAGACTCTACGACCAGAAGGCAAATCTCGAAGCACTGTTGCACTCATTAAAGCCGGAAGGATGGGAACTCATGAGCTTCACAATTGTTGCATAAAAAAAATCTTCAGCAGGCGTGGGTTCACGACCAAGACTCATCCTCTTCGGAACTGGGTCAGGATTTCACAATTTTTGTCCATCCGGATCCCAGCAGCCTGCATTTCTCCCAGAAGGACAACTGCACCAGTCCTGTTTGTCTGATTTTGTTCACCGTTTGTGACTCGTTGCAACCTGAAAGCTTTCGTCCATTGCGGAGTGTGTCACAATGAGGATTGGTCTATGATTCAATATATATATATATATATATATATAGATAGATAGATAGATACACATTTATATGCTTGTGTATATATGTATATGTATATATAAACAATCATCAGAGAGGCATTAAGAGGAAGAGATCTTTAGGAAGCTAAAATTTGGTGGAAGAGGTCGAGCCCAAAAGAATTTTGTGTTCAGTTGTACAAGTTTGGAATCGATGATTCTACTGCAATTTGGGGTTCTTAGCCTTCTATGCAATCTGGATGGCCTCCTTTTTCTACTCCAAAGGGACTGACTGGTTCACTTTGCGGAACGCTCAGTTTATGGACAATCTGAACAAACTCTGTGTCCTCTAATTCAGGTGACTGTTGTTTCGTAGACAGGAACATGGCCCTTCAAACTAACAATAATTTGCTTCTCCTTCTTCGTCTTCCTCTTCTTCTTGTTCCCCTTGTAAATTTTACCTTTTTTGAAGCCCTAGTGGAGCCAACTCTTCTTTGCCTCAACAAACTATTAGCTTTGAGTTTACTACACCCTCCTTTCTAGCAAAGGCAACCTTTATTAAGCTCAACAAGGGTTTGTAATTCAATCATGAATAGGCACAATTCAAGCATGAATTAATTAATGGTGGGGTTTGCAAAGTACAAGGACTATAGTTCAATTCTATGCTTGAGCCTCACTTGGCAACATGGGTCCACACAGCTTTTTTAGCATGCAACATGTGCTTTCAAACCGTACTATTTTTCATATTCACATTACACGGCATGAAGTCTTAAGATTAAGGTTGTCCATATTGTAAGATAACCTTTAAAAGGACATGGGGGGGGGGTACGACATGAAGAAGCTTCTTGTAAAGAACATCAACCTAATGTGTGAGTTTATCTTTTGTGACAATTGTAGGATTTACTTAGAAAAAGAAAAGAAAAAGAAAAAAGAAAAACGGTGTATCTTCTACATGAGAGATGCACTAGATTAATTAATTAATTAATTTTTTGTTTACACAATTTGATGTTCACTACAAAACCAGGTATTCACATTATTCATGGGAACTGCAATACATACTAGATGTCTTAGCATGTGATATGTTTCACTGTGTTTCAAGTTAATTATAAACAAATAAAAACCATTTGGAAAATAATAATTAAAAACATTAATGAGAACTTTCTGATTGTTCTTGTTTTGTTTTTGTTTTGTTTTGTTTTGTTTTTTTTTTTTTGTGAAATTTTATTTTTCAAGTGATGCCAAAATGTGGACCAGTACATGGATAGCTTATTCAGATTTTTATTTTATTTTATTTTATTTATTTATTTAATAATAAAAGCACAATAAAGATCTAGTGACATTGGGATTGGAAGATATAATTATATGTCTAAACTGACCATCATGAAATTATATGTATACCAAGTATGAGAAAATTTTCAAAGATGCTTAAAATGAACAATATTTTCAATAACGGATAAAACCTTTTTGCCAAGGTCAATTGTAGCTGCTGCATTGTGGTCATGCAAAGTATGGAATCCATTATTAATGTTGCTCTTTTATGAAGAAATTAATTTACAGCTTATGAAGTATCGGGTGGAAGTGGAAACAATGCACCTGCAGTTGAAGTAATACCAGGCCACAAGGCTACGTTGCCTCTAAATTTAGAACCATACATATATGTTGATTTTCATTTATTTATTGAATTTTCAATGTTTTTTTTTGTAATATTTGTGTCTTATCAGCATGTTTGCAACTATGTTTTAAGATTCACAGAATGGAATAATTTTGGTGACATGAATTTTATTTTTTAACGAATATAATTTTAATTGTGAGAAGTACATTTTTCCACAGATACGTCTCTTATTCACTTTTAATTTAAGTGTTTACTTGAGAGCATCTATGATAATATTAAAAAATTCCAAAGACATTGATTTGTTCAAAAATAAAATAAAATAAAATAAAATTCATACCACTGATCATATAACCAAGCTACTGTATTTTGTAACTACATTTTGTATAGTAAAGCAAGAAAAGAAACTGGCATGGAATGCTGCATATTTTCCAAAAATATTACACGTTGGTGTGTACAATTGTGGGGAGAAACAAAGAGGAAGAATGAAAACCTTTCTCCAACAGAAGAATTTTACGAAAAAAGAAATTGAACGATTTAGATATGCTACATCTACTGTTTCAAATACTAAGAAACGTGTCATAACGTAATTTTCAAAAAAAAAGAAAAACGAATACGTAGACAAATTTTTCTTAAATAATAATATTACTATTATCATTGTTATATATATATAATTAATTAATTAAACACAACCTTTTTCTATACATAAAAACTTCTTCCTTAAACAATGACAAAAAGCGTATTGTTCTCAATTATCACTTTTCTAACACCTTAATAACAAAAACCCGCGTAGTAAAGAACTCCCCCCCATTTTATTTTATTTTATTTTATTTTTCTTCCTTCTTCTTCGTTTTAAAGCGCCTTTTATCTATTACTCCAAGTCAACGCCTCCAGCGAACACATTCAAACCGGGGGACGAGTTCCTCATCCACTACGGCATCCAATCATTCATCCGATCTTACATTCATCCATAAATCGATCCATCAATTCCACCGAAGCCCGCGGCAGGATCGATAAAATCGCGCCGACAAGCGCCGCAGAGTTGGAGCCCAGATGCGAGAGAGACGTGTTGCATCGGAAGAAGCAAACACATAATCCCCACTTGGAATTAATTATTTACATCCCCCCCCACCAAGTCCTCCGTTTAATGAAGAAGACTCGGATGGAATTGCAGACCTGCAGCTAGAATTTAGGCACCGCTCAGTTAACTTACACTGAGTTTCGTTACTGGTCTCACGCTTGCTTGCTTGAATTCAGCCTCTCTGACACCGTCAGGAAGTGTCTGCAGCAGAAGGAGTAAGTTATAGAGGCGCAATTCCAGTCCCGGGCAGCTGATTTCGCGTCGCGTGCACGCCGTTAAGAAGCCCTCCTGTAACACCCACATTACCCATTCTCGCCATCTGGCTTTGGTTGGCGCTCAACGTCACAGTTCCACCATCGTGCCATTACATCTCCCGCTTGCGAGATCGGGGACATCCTGAGGTCGTGTCAGTACGAGTGGAGGCATTACTGTTTGCGGGAATGATGTGCCCCGCCCGGGTGTATTGTTCTGCGAGCTGGGGCTTTTTTTTTGTGTCGTGAGAAGCTGAAGTGGGTTGGACGAATCGGGTTTGGAGGCCTTGTTTGGTTGAGTGTGGACTCTCACCTCTTGCTTGCTGCTTGCTGCGATGGCGGCCTCGGTGTGGCAACAATCCATGGCCTGGGGTGTCGTTGCTTTTCTTTGTCAGTGGGAGTGGCTAGGTTGCGAGGCTGTGAGGACCCTTGCCTCTGGTGGGTCTATGAAGCTTGAGGAGGCGCATCTGCCTGGTGCTTTTCACTCCGTTTCTGCTCACGAGACTCTTAGGAGTGCTGCGGACTCAGAGTTTAGGTTAGTTTTCTTTTCCTTCCTTTTTCCTTGTGTGTGTGTGTGTGTGTGTGTTTTAAGAGTTTGTGTGTTAACTTCGATGCTGTTGACCCACACAATGCCGTTAAGTCAAGCTTGCTAAAATGAAGGTCGTGAAGCACATGCTATGTTCATTTGTTTGCGTTTTGATATGATGTTGCCACGAGGGATAGGAGCTTGTTTTGATGGGCTGGATTTTTTTTTTAGTGGTTTCTTGTTTCGGTCTGAAGCCCTGTCTGAACAATTTCGGGAAATGTGTCTGGAGTGGGAGCTTCGAAAGAATCTCCCTTGTACAAGCAATGTGTGTTGCGCAACAACTGTTAAGGAAATAGTTTTTGCACTACGCTGCACTTAATGTTTGCGCGAGTCTAACGTTAAGTGTTATTTTGGTGCGACGCAGGTCCACTTCGAACCGGGGTGATCTTAGAGGGTGTGGCAATGGCAACCCTGTCGATGATTGCTGGAGGTGCAATCCAAACTGGACTAAGGACCGACAGCAGCTTGCAGATTGCGCCCTTGGCTTCGGCAAGAATGCCATCGGTGGTAAGAATGGAAGAGTTTATGTTGTCACAGATGACGGCGACGACGACGTTGTAAACCCCAAAGAGGGAACACTTCGCTACGGTGTCATTCAAGTCGAGCCTCTTTGGATTGTTTTCAGCCGCAACATGAATATTAAACTCAAGCAGGAGCTTATCATGAACAGCTACAAGAGCCTAGATGGTCGTGGGTACAATGTCCACATTGCAGGAGGAGCGTGTCTGACGCTGCAACATGTCAGTAACATCATTATCCACAATATTCACATTCACGATTGTAAAGTCACCGGACCTGCTCATGTAAGGAGCTCTCCATCCCACTACGGAAGCAGAGGCAAAACTGATGGGGATGGCATCAATATTTTCGGCTCACACGACATCTGGGTAGATCACTGCTACTTCTCAAACTGCGCTGACGGCCTTGTTGATGTCATTCAAGGATCCACTGATGTTACCATCTCTAACAATTACTTTGAGAACCACGACAAGGTAAACTGTTTCTTCGCAATTAATGGTATCGCCCGCATATTTTCTTCGTTATGGTCATGGGAAAATGTGGATTGGACAAAAGTAACAAAAGACGTGGACGCTTCTCAATTGAAAAGTTTCTGAAAACTATGTGCGGAAACCTAGTGCGTCAGGTTTTGAGTCGTTGCTACTTGTCACTTTGTCTGCGCAGGTGATGTTGCTTGGGGCTCACCCGAAAGACTCAATAGACAAGGGCATGAGAGTCACTGTCGCCTTTAACCACTTCGGAGCAAATCTCATTGAGCGCATGCCAAGGTGAGTGTAGCATATCTGGTCCTGGTTTGATTCCACATATTACTTCACGCCAGAGAAGCCATTGCTGCGGATTGCAAGTTCCTCATTGAGAGCATATTCATCAACGTTCCATGGTGTTGTAGGTGCCGACAGGGTACATTTCATATAGTCAACAACAATTATCAAGGATGGGGAATGTATGCTATTGGAGGAAGTGAAAATCCTATCATAAACAGTGAGGGAAACCGTTTCTTCGCTCCCGATTCAAAGGTCAAGAAACAGGTAGACTTCCTGCTCGTCTTAGATTTTCGCAATCAATCCAGGCTGTCAAACGCTTTCCATAACAAAGTCCGTGGAATGGAACCACTCACTTGTCTTCGCATCCTTAGGAATGAATCAAATTTGTGCGAAGGAACTGAGTATGAGATCTTGTGCAGGTCACCAAGCGCATCGAAGACGGAGGCAACAAGAACGAAGACAGTTGGAACTGGAGATCCTCAGGTGACATGTTCCTGAATGGTGCTTTCTTCACCGAGTCAGGAGATGAATCTACAAGTACTCGATTCTTTGCGAAGGCTACCAGTTTCAGCGCTCGCCCTGCTGCCATGGTGCAATCCATGACCAATGACGCAGGACCTCTTGCTTTGTGATCGAGAGCATAAGCTGGATGGCTCCATTATCTAGCCTAAGATCACTCTCCACAGGACAGTGGTCTCCGCAATCTGCCAAAAAGTTGGTCGAACGACTTTTGGCTAGCGATAAGACGGCGTTTGGTTTCTGTGCATTTCTGAAGCGTCCCCTGTGTTACTGGTCGAGCGCTGGCCATGTATGGTCGACCTAGCCCATAACCACAGTGTGGTGTAGCTAGTTTGTGTTCTAATCAATACGTACCAACCTTCGAAAACGAAACAAAAACGTGTAAGACTATTCACTTTTATCTTTCTTTTGATGAGTGGCTGTGCGAACGTGGCCCACAACTCTTATGCCAGGGTGCTCTCTCACGAACTGGTGCCATGTGATAACTACCTACGGACGTAAAAGCAAATACGTTCTGAGCTCTGTACCTAGTGATTTTCATAATCGCAGCCTTGAATTTCTCCATCAGAACGTATAAAGACTGAGTATTTGCAGTCCTGCAACTGATTACCATCACACTGCTGCATTCTAACCCCTGAAATGACATCCTTGGAAAGTAACTGGATTCACAGCCCTGGCTTTTGCAAGTTTAGCCAAACATCTTCCCAATTAAATAGCCTTTTCTGGCACGCTTGTTGGGTGATCATGTCGACATACTACTCGAGCTGCATCTACATCCTGGAGCTTTACCCCACTGACAGGCATCATTCACTCAACCTTGCAAAATGGATGAAGCTCTACTCCTGAACACGATCAATATCCCCACCACAAAAGAAAAAGAAAAAAATCAATTCACAGGCTATACAATACAAGTCAACAACGGCACCGTGGTTGATAATGAATCACAGAAATGCCTCAACTAAAAAACCGACACAACACGAGTACCAGATTGGTGCTGTGAATTTATTCAGCTGAAGAGATTTATCTTTCCATCCTGGAAGTGGGTACCTTGACCTCCAGCCTCTATGATGCATCCATTCCTTAATTCAATATCGTATCAGAACTTCAACTCCTCATTGGATCGTCTTTCCCGTTGTAAATACTGGATACCATATGCTATGTATTTTTTTCATTTTAAATCATTGAAAGGAATTAATTTTGCCTACAAGACCAGATTGTGGTTGGTGGGAGTTAAAGGAAATTATGAAGGCATTTAGCATACGAGCTTTGGAGGTGGAAACCAAGCTCTGCTGTGTTACTTTTGTTCAGAAAATGCATAGTTGCTGGTGAACGCGATCTCAGCCGTCCATTCATACGGTTGGTATTCGACGTCCCCGATGTTGCCAACTCGGACGATCGTGGATGGGCGGCGGGTCGGGTCGGGTCGGGCCGGGCCGGGCCGGGCGGGGTCGAGACTTGAAGATTCCCCTTCCAGCCCGTCGTAGGGTCGGTGGATGCTCTTCAAGGTTGGAGCCTTAGAAATTCCTTTTTAATATATTGGATTATAATTTACGTGGTAATATAAAGTGGCTTTTATGGTATAAGTAATATATATATATATATATATATATATATGCTCTTTTTAAATTACTGAAATATGAGAATGCTCTTGTTGTTTTTTCAACTTTCCAAAAATTGAGGTGAATATGAATGATATTTTATTTTATTTTATTTTTATTTTGGATTTGAGAAAATATGTTACATAATGGCCCATAAAATAAATCATACAAGTATTATTTACAGATTTACTAAATCTTGGTAAAAATAAACCAACCACACTATTTTGAAGTGTAAAATCAGCAAAGAGTAGTGGAAATATAGCAAGCAATGCCATGGATTGGTGAAATCAGACATTTTATTGGAGAGTCTCCAAATATAAATCAGAGTCTCCTAAATTATATATATAAATAATTAAATATATATAATCATTTCCTTACCAAATATAGAAGGCAATTGGTGGCACACATTATATGAACACACAATGTCTTCCACCTCCTCACAAGAACGAAATAAACATACAAACAGAGTTCACAAACCCAAACAAAAAACAATCCCACCAAGCTCCAATTCCCCCAAAAAGAACTGCACAAAATGACCACAGCCACAAAAACAATGCCACCAAAGGCAAAAATCCTAGAAACCCATAAAAGACAAAAACCACAACATACAATACAAACGTAATCAACTAGATTACACAAAAAAAATAAAAATAATAACAATAAAAATGATACTAAAATAGAATAAGAATGAATGAAGTAATGGAAATAGAAACCAAATGAACAGAAAGAAGGAAACCAAATGAGAAGATTGGATACAGAGGGTGGCGATAAAGTGAAGAGCGCATGAAAAAGCCCTCAGAAACTCCACCGGGAGCCACGAGTACCGGCCCCGCTACCAAGGCCCGTCACCACCACCACTACGAAGCATGCAGAGTGAGAACGGGACCACGACGCATCGCCAAAGCAACGCAACGCAAAGCAAAAGGAGAAAGGATTCAGCCGCCATCGCCAATGCTCCTCCGAGAATTAGGCATCAACAGAAGCAGCAGCAGCAGTTCGCCAGCCAAATATTCTACTTTTCTGTCCTTTTTCCTTTTCCTTGTATGTATTCTATTATTCTACCAAGCTAGTTAGCTAGCTACGCTGCTGGTGCTTCTGCGCTACCAGTACTCACATGGCGTGCGTACCGGAGGAGGAGCGACAGCGCAGGCCCAATTGTGCCCATCCCGGCTCTCGCTTCTCTGCATCATCATCCGAGCCTGCCTGCGTGCCTGCCTGACTGCACCCATTCGTTGTGCAATAAACTAGTCACTCTCTCTCTCTCTCTCTCTCTCTCTCTCAGTGAAGGGAGCGGGGCACCAAGCTCTTGCTTTACCACGGTGGCCTTTGTCACGCGGCGTTTGTTTCGAGGCGCGCCGATTCTGCTCCCTGGGATGCACTTGGTTGTGGGTGTTGGCTTGTCCGATTTTGACTTCGCATGGTAGTGTTAGGGTTGGAGGTTAGCATTGATGGTTCCCCGTTTGCTTCCTTTCGAAGATTCATGGAATTCCTCTCGTCACTTGCGAAGACAATCGGAATCGTCACTCGCTTAGCTTGGCTCCGCCATCGTCTCGCGTTGAGGAGAGTTTGATGTGTGGTTGTAGCTTTACCCAGCTGAACGTTTGTGGATTTTGAGCACTGGCGGATGATGAGATTGGTGAGTCTGAGAAATACACATCAACTTATTCCGAGTGCGTTGCAGGGCTCCTCTGTTGCGTAGAAGCCGCATGAGGGTCGTTCGTTCGTAATTGTGCTTGGGGTCGGGGGTGCGGGGAAGTTAAATTATTGCAGTGTGCTGGCGTGACGTTTTGGGTACTGTTGGATGCGGTTGATGAACGTGTCCTGCAGTTCGATTTTCTGTGGTTCGGAGTGATTCAGCCAGGAACAGACGCTCATGTACCTCGCCGATGTGATCGGGGGACATGTCTTTAGTCAATCACTGCAGCTCTTGCTTGAGAAAGAAATCCTTTTCTGAAGCGGGCAAAAGCTCTGCTGTTCTTGCACTCCGACAAGCCAAATGTAATTAGCTGGTCTAATTCACAATGACGGCGCTAACATGTTAAGCAATCGCGAAGTTTGGAAGAGTCCTCGTGAGGGTGTGCAGGCGAATTTTACATTCGGGACTAGAGTTGCTGCTTCTAACTCAGAAACAGAGAAAATGTGATCTAAGCATCATGAGATTCTTGTCCCTTAAGGTGCACAGGAATCCTTGATACGGAAATCCTTTTTATCGTGGTGGACACAACAACAATAATCATCTAATGACGCCGACCGAATTGGGAAGAACCAGATAAAGGAAAAGGGGACAGGCCGTCTCCGCAGCGTGCTGATTGTATTATACCCCAGGGACTCCGTGGTGATTGCTCTTACAGACAGGCATGGCAGACTGTATTTCCAAAGTGGAGACAACCACAAGGCTTGTTCAATTGCGTGTGGACAGCCTCGGAACTGGCTGTTATCGTCGATCAGATCCTTTCAAAATCGGCCTCTGGAACTGGTAATCCTCTTCCTGCGACTGACTTCTACTTTCGTGCACCAATGGATTTCTTGGACTTCTTGCATGGAAAGACTTTGATCCGTGCTTTGAATTGTAACGTCCGTGAATAAGTTCAATCAACTCACTCACCGAATTTCGAACAAACTAGATGCCCATCCGGCATGCTGGGGTCAAAAACCTTGTTTTATGGAATGCTCTGTCTGTAGAAGTGGGGGCTGTTGTGGTGCTTACAACTTGAAAGCTAATTTTGTAGGCATATACTCATCGAGAAAAAGGCATCCCTGATCGTGCGTCTATACCCAGAACATTGCCGCAAGGAGCCATCGCCCATTGCCACTTTCACGGTTCGGATTCTGGTCCGAGGTAGCGATGGTCAACGTGTGGAATCCAAGGGTTTGATAGGTACTTTAAATTTTCTCCCCCTTGCCAGCACGTCTGCCTCCATGCTGCCTCTGCTCCAACCTTAAAAATCTTCGAGTATGGAGCTTAATTCTTCACTTGTCTTGTGGGATGTGGCAGTTAGTGACAAGTTGCTTCGGAGCAGCTCTGATGACTTCATGTGGCCATTAGAATACTCTGTGGCATACGGTAGATTTCTTGTGGAAATTGAATTTCACGATTTGAAAGTAGCATCCTCGCATGTGAGCTTTTCTTCACAAATTCTGTATCACTTTCACTCGTTGCTCATTGTTATCCTAGTTTGCTCGAAATGAGTCCAGGAGAGATCTCACAACTCGACATGCAATGAGCTCGGATTTAACGTATAACTTGTCTTGTTCCTTCCATAGCAAGCCGAAGTCTACTAACGTAGTGCAGAAGGACTCCAGAGCTTTCAGAAAGCTCTGCATGTTGGTTATGGGGCATTTTCAAAATTTCTCAGATGATGTGCAGAGTGGCGATCCACATTCTATCTGGACAGGCGAAGAATACTTACAATCGCGAGCTGAGGTTGGTATAGCCCGGTGCCTGTCTCGAATGCTGGAAGAGGGTCTTCACACCGACGTGACGATTTGCTCGGCCACTGGTTGCGTAGGCGCTCACCGCGCTATCCTTGCAGCACGTTCCCCTGTTTTCGATTCCATGTTCTCCCACAACTTGATGGAAAAGCAGTCCGCCACAGTTCGCATAAACGACATGTGCCTGGAGTCTTGTCGTGCGCTCCTCAGCTTTTTGTATGGGAATTTGAAATACCCAGACTTTCGAAAACACAGGGTTGCCCTCGTGCGGGCGGCGCACAAATATGACATCGTGGACCTGAAGGAGGCCTGCGAGTCGAGCTTAGTAGACGACATCGACGGTAGCAATGTGTTAGTCAGGCTGCATGACGCATGGCTCTACCAGCTCAAGGATCTGAAGCGTGAGTGTTTGCGCTACCTGCTTGAATTTGGTAAGGTCCATGACTTGCGCAACGAGTTCGACGCATTCCTGCAAGACGTCGACAAGGATCTCGTAGTTGAGCTTGTGCAGGAACAAATCAAACTGCTCAAAATACATGGCTTGTAAAATAACTGTCGGTGTACCCTGCGTCGTGTCTTTCTCTCTACCCATCTGTTGACTTCAAATCGCACGATAGATTCATTCCTTTCATTAGAATGTTGTCTTATATAACCTTTGAATCGTTTCCTTCTCACAAATTCTGTAGCAATGCACCTCCACACAATCTATGACATGTGATTCATTGTTGATCATAATAGAAGAGGGTGTTAGAGGAAGAAGATTGCTTGAGGAAGTTTGTGTAGAGAATGGAGAAACCAATAGAACATCAACTTGGAATTCATTAAATAGTGCATCTTTTGAGGGGATAGGAGGAAGATTTTTTTACTTTAGAAAAATTTGTCTTTAGTATTTAGTATTATGATTGTGTTTGGTTGTCTTTTGGAGATAAGAAACAATTGATAATAATAAAAATAAAATAGCATAATATGTATTATAACTAATTCACATTAGATCCACAAATTGGTTCTATTATCAAATGATTTACAACAAATAAATTGAGTTGTATTATTGTTAGACCAAACATTTGTTTTAAGGTGGTATTTGTTACTTTATGTTGATATCTTATAATAGTAGTGAATTTTAGAAATTACTATCATTAAGTTGATGATTTGGACAAGTAGAGGGCTTTTAGCTTGTCTTTTGCAACTAGGCAACATTCAGTAATAAAAACTTTGGTGTAAGATTTCAAATTTTGTCGATGTAAGAAAGTTAGATTGGTTTTACTATTGCAAAGTTTGGAATAAAAATGTGTGATACATCTTTGTTAACATCCTATGAACTCTTAAATATTTTTATTACAAACATAAATTAGAAAGTTGAGTTTTCTTTTTTGATTGTGTTATTTTTTGTTAAATGATGGTAAAATTTTAGAATTACATCAATATCAAATTGCAAAAGAGCTATGGTTAAGAAAAATCTTTACAATAATATTGTTATTTTCTTCATGATGTGGTTCTTTGTTAAAAATGTCTCTACAAAAGGATAATTTTGTTTATGTCATCTCACTTGTCCTAAAGTACCCTAGGTATGCACAAGTTTTTTACTATAGAAGCCAATTAAATATTTACGTAATATTGAGTGGTACAAAAGGTGTATAAATTACACCTTTGATATTTAGTTATTAAACGTTTGAATTTAACATTCATTAAGAATACATTGTATGATATTTAATAAAAGTAGATGATTGGATCTTGTGATAGGTAGTATTTGCTTTAAGATATTTTGCTAAATGTAGTGTGACAATGTTGTAAATATCAAATTAAATAACTTCTTTTCTATCTTTGCTCCCAATGGCGATCACAATGGTATATACTACTACTTTTTAATTTTGAGGTAGCTTTGGTTTTTGTTTATGTCTCAAGTATAATCAAAGTATAAAAAGGTTATTTTGTGGGCTATGTTATTCTAAACATTTTGAACAAAAGTAAAAAAAAACATAAAAATATTTGTTAAAATATATTGCATTGTATAAAAATAAAAATAAAATCTAATATTATTTTTTCTTGTTCTTCCTACAAATCCAAGTTCTAGTAATACCTCCTACATTAGCCAAGAATGTCAATCTTTTGAAAGATCAAAACCAAAAGGATTTATAATTGTATTACTAGCTATTGATGATAGAAACAAAAGATTCCAAAATAAAGATTTTGTTTATAAGTAGCACAATAAAAAATATAGAAAGAAATAGTTATAAAAATTTAGATATTATGGGGAAAAAAAAAAAAAAAAAAAATAGTGTGAAGATAGAAAGAACTAAAACAACTAAATCTAAAAATTCCAATATTGCTTAGAAATTAACACATGGATCAATAAAAAAAGGATTAAGATAAAAACACATGTCTTATGTATATATATTTAATTATATAATAACAAAGTATCTTATGTTATACTAAATACATTTGCCTATACATAGAAATATAATTAATCTAAAAAAATTAGTTACGAATGTATTAAATAAGATATTATTTTTTAAAAAAAATGAAACAATTTATTATTATTTTTTGAAGAGTTTAAGTACCATGAAAGTAAATAAAATATTTTATACCACTATATTAATATTTTATTAAAAAATTAAGAATAATTGCAACTATACAATTTGTTATAGGTATTGGACAAGTAAAAATTGTGATACTAAAATATAATGCATTTAAATATAGAAGATGCACTAAAATAACTTAAGTAAAAAGAAACATATCATAAAATTACATGTAAAATTAAAACCCTTAAGAAATAAAAAAAAATACAAAAGATAAACAAAAAGGCTGTTAAAGTGGCAAAGGCCCTATGAAAAACAATAAATAAACAAAAAAATAGAAATGGCCGTGGTTAAGCAACAAGTAGGTAAAGAGACCATATAACCTTTTGGAAAATTGTACAAGTCATAGTACAACAGTTTGAATAAAATCAGAAGCTACCAAAAAGAAGAGATGATGCCGGTTGCTTAGCCTTGTTATGAAATTCTAAACAAATGAAAACAGTGAAATCCTCCTCTGAATGAGCTTGATGCCCACAACACAAAGCTATCTTAGTTTGAGCATCTGACCGAGCAGTTGTGTTCTGGGGGGTGTCAAAACAATCTCAGAGATTGAATATGCTCCTACAGCTTCCTCTTTGATCCTGCTAAAGATTCTGCGTCAAGAAAAATCGAAGTATACAACCATTGTGAGCACATATCTTCTCAAGGGGCTCTCAGTCAAACAATAGCACATGGAATTAGGTTGCAACCATGATCTTGCAGTGTTCCACAAACCAATTACTCATTGTAATATGCGACTTCAGCAACAATACTATGCCTGACTAACATGCTTAGCACAGCTGAAAGCTTCAATATAAAACTTGGGCGGATTCACATTTGATGTGCAAACCTGATTGTAATTTCATTTTCTCGGCAATGACTGCCGCGCCGTCTGCCGTCACCTCTTCGTGCAGCTACATATTAAATCAACGTTGAAAAAATTAGCTTTAACAATGCAATAAGTGATCAACCTTGAGAAGGACGATGCCCCTAATCGTGTTGGATTAGACAAACGTGTTAAAAAGACTATCCCTATTCAAACGCGAAGATAAAAGAGTTAATTTTCAATAGGAAACTTACAGCTGCAGACACTGGAAGCCACTCCATAACTGAGCGGATACTGTCGTCTTTGGTGGGCAAAGTATCATGATTCCAGTAGGAGAACTCTCCAAACATTGCATCTGCTTTCCACACATCGAAGCCGTCCTTCTCTAATGACTTCACCTTAATCTTTCCATTCTCATTATTCGATCCAATAACCTTCTTTAAAACAAAGCCTGCCACCCACCAAGACATCTGCGTTATGAGTGACCAAGTCCAGTAAGACAAGATGGCTGAAGGGGAGTGCATAAACATCGTCACGAAATAAGGTCTGATGATAATAATGCCTGTAGACTGATCCTGAAGACTACCCAGAACTTTAAACTAAAGAAAATCCCAAAGAAAACGAGAAGATGAGGGCATGCCCAGGGGGGGGGGGGGGGGGGGGGGGGGGTCAAGAGGTAACCGCAAAAGCCCTCCGGAAGGGGAAGCCTGGAACCCATTAGTTTCCTTCCTCTAAACGCTGCCTCCTCCATTACAATGCCATCCTCGTTTGAACCTACATCAGCACAAGTTCTTGAGTGTTTCAATTTCCAGAACTGTTACATTAAAAAGAATTCAAATGATGAGCGACGAACGTTAACCAAATCAAATGTTTGTTATCTGCTTCCACAAGATAAACTCCCATAAGTTAATGTGGATCACTTTCTATATACTCTTATTGATCACTTAGGCAGGTGAGAACCCTAAGCTGCACAAGACTTTTACGTAGCTGCATTGCAGACCTGGAATAGAGATTAGCCTTCACAACTCGACTGCTAAATGTTCCGTCATTGTTTCACAATCCAATCTCAGTGAAAAGATATTATCATCACTTTAATTTCTATTCTTAAGAGAAAAACTACTCTGATGATGAATCCACGCTGACTGAACTCATAGAACATAGAAGCAGCGGAATAGGAATAGGATCAGATTTCTTCCGACGATTTATCAGCCCTTAAATTGAGGAAACTTGGGAAGTCGTAGAATTGCGAACGTGTAAAATGTGGCACTCGTGAAAGTCAAACATAAAGAATACAGGTCAAAAAATCGTGTGAATCAAAATGGGAGTCACAAAGCCAACTAACCAGCTGCTTTGATTTTGAAGTAGTCTTCCACAGGAGCAGGACCAGTATAATTGGTGCCGCACGGCAGCAAATGGATTCTCTTGCCTTCCAAACCCGACTCTACACTCATAACACCAAAACAACCCTCTCTTTCTCTCTGGTCGTTCTCGTTCTTAAGTGACCCCATATTACAAATTACTATCCCTCCTTATCCAGATCCTTAACAATGAACTCTTACAACAAATTTCTCTTTGTATCAGCTTCAGGTAACGGACGAAGGAGCCCGAGAGACAAGCCCATCCTTACCACATCCTGCCATCCAAACATCCGTGCGATCACCTCACCAGTCCAATGTCTCGTTCGCTAGATCACATTCGCTACCCATTTCCTACTAAACCCAAAATCCATTGAATCTCTCCTCAACATCTAAACTCAACAGGCTTGTAGCAGCAGCAGCATCAGCGCTGGTGAATACTCAAAGAACACATCGAAATCCCTACCGCCCGTATCGGGACGAAGTAGATGGGCGCTCCTGAGCCTCGTGGCCTGTAACCATTCATCCATAGGGCATTGCACCGTCCTTTATTTCCGGTGAGCTGGGGTTTGTGGGTTTGAGGATGTGTACTAACAGTGTCGCTCGCATTTTTTTCAAGCTTGCCTTAGGGTTCAATTGTGGAATTGTGAGTGTGTACGAGTGCTTGTTGGTTGATGGGTGTGCAACTCTGTTGCGCAAGAACACGTATTGGGTTATACAGGATTTTGCTTTGAAAGGTATACTGGTCCATGCCCCGAGGGCAACAATGAGGGAAACTTTTACCGTCTCTGCCAGAAACATATCTGAGCCCTGATCCCAGTGAAAGTAGTTCCGACATTGCTAGGTCGGTAGAGGTTTCGGTTTTGTCACTGAAATCATGTTCGAGAAAATGGGGCTGTAAAACACGTGAAGTATGAACAGGAGCTTGGAAGTTGTGGATCTGAAAATCTACTATTAACCATTTTTTTAAAGAGAAAAACGTCAGAAACAAATTCTCTTTACTAAATGTTAGAACCAGTTATGCTGTCGAACAGGATTTTCTCAGGTTTGAGTTTTAATGTTTTAAATTATCACCCGACTGAAACATATTCATCCCAAATGTAAATTACGATCATGATTTCTAACTTTTTTTTGATGTCATTGATCCCAGTAATTCATAGCCTCCAAAACTACCAATTGGGTTCGTTTAAACTCTGCAAACTTTTTTAAAGTAAAACTGACGAGAAGGAGAATCACTATCGAAACAATTTGAGAAGTTTCAGAAGAACCATTCAAATTAAAACATTATGTTTCATTTCTATCTAATTCAAATCACACCCTAGTATCTTAGTTCAATTGTGTTGATTGTGTTTTTAGTACGGTATCAAACAAATTATTTGATTTATTGGGTGCTGCAGTAAACTGATAGCTGCATAATTAAAAAGAGAATTATAATACAGTGTTCTACTTCTCAATTTCAATTCTCAACTTTGATCATTAATACATACTAGATAAAAACAATTATAGATTTGGATTAAAAAAATATTAATATAATATGAATTGGTGTGTACACTAAATGTTATGAAAATTTGACACACCCCAGGTAAACTACAATCTTCAAGATGAAATCCGGAACACTCTAAAAAAAAATTAACCGTTGGTGTTGCAGATGTTCACTCAGTGTAAACAACCCCTCAGTCCAACTAAGACTTCGGCACGACGTGTCCTACCAAATTGGTGTAATAAAAGTGCAACATGTTTTCTGAGGGTTAGGTTCGTATTTTCACCGCAGTAGCAATGAAGAATGGAGATGTAATGTTCTAATTATCCACTTCAGACTTGTAAGTCCGAAACTTAACAATAATAGAAATCTACGTCACAAATTGCTACAAAGAAACGATACCTTACGAAAATCAAATCCAATAATGTAATTAATCCTACCACTGTACATGCACAAAACATGCACTGTATTGTGGTTTCTGTTCTATGACATCTCTTCTTAATCTGGATGTAACAAAAATTAACCACGGAACGCAGCATGTGTGTGTATGCTCAATGTGCAGCTGCACATGTAATTTAACTTGAATCAGATCCACTCCTAGCGTACCCCTCCAGATTCACCCTAGGAGCAAATGTTTGTGATACCAAAAGGGGAAATGCAATCGTGGCGTCACAATGAACCTGTGATTCAGAACCATCCAGAATCATACGTGAGTTTTGAAGGAATTTCAAAAACCATGATACATATGACCAAAGTTACAAAGAAACGCAGTATTCCGTTATCGTATTTTTCTGACCACCGTTTTTGGTGACACAGAAAACATGTTTTTCGATTACTTTTCGCTTCATTGCATTCTTAAACAGTAGGAACATAAGTGAAGACTTTGAAGCTTTGAAAAACGTGAAATTCCTAAATTAGAAACAGAAAATCTCGAAAAAAACGATTATTCGTAAAGTTGGGAAGGACGTACGAAGAAAAATTGATGGACATAGTTTAAAGCAGAACCAGCCTACCTTAACTGAATTAGCATTGCCGCGGATCTTTCCCCACGAGACTGCTTCATCAGGTCGTGCTCCCGAGTCACTGCCATCATACTCTTGGGCCGTATTAATGAAGACAGCAAAATCTGCTCCATTCCGCATTAAGTTTGCATTGCAAATGTGGTGCTTTGGGAGGCCACCCCCTAAAATGATAATTCCTGTTTTTGAGGGTGAGGCATACACAGCTTCACCATTCATTCCCCGGATATCTGCCGCCATTGAAACATTGTAAGTCGTTCATACATTTCCAAAGTCGGAATGGAAACAGGAGTTTAATTGAAAATAGTGACCATGCGAAAGACCAACCGGGTACAATGCTTACCTTGAACAATGTCTATGACAAGGCCAGGGTTGCGAAAAGAGTGGAAGTAGATCATATCCCCTAACGAACCATCAGTAAGTGCAGGGCAGTATATAGGTATATTGTTCTGCATTTCAATCATCTCTACCAGTCAGAATAACATAGATGTAACTTACAAAAATGTAGCTGACACGAACTCCTTTGATATTGATAACAAGGTCAATATCCTTCTCCAACCGATACAGTTACACAATCTCTCAAATAAACCCGTAAATCTGCGATATAATGGCAATAATTATTACAACTGAACCACAAATCATAAGGAGTTAGCAGCCCAAAAGAACTCAGCAGCGTGCTGGCATCTCAACAATCTGACAACTGTTCATACTAAACAGCAGCATACCTTATGTGCCCAGTAGCATATGGAGTCTGGGTGATTGATCTCCTTCCCAAGTCTGGCTATGACTTTTGACGGGGTCCACAATGTACCCTGACAAAAACAGAAAAATGTTCAGTTTGAAAACCCCAAAGTAATTCCTAGACAGACACTAAAACGACTTGAATAAAAGTTTCATCTAAAACCCTGTGTATGTTCATGAAATTACTCTCCCGTCATTAAGGTATGCTGTTAGAGATCCAGACCAATATAAATGCACTCCAATGTAATCCTCTTTGACTTTTCTCCTCTTTGCAACCGCTTACGAGGACCAATGCAAAAACAAACCTGATCTTTCTGCTCAACTAAAAGTTGATCAAGAATGGGTACAACCCAATCTTCAAATTTGCAATAATTATCATTGGGCACCAACAGATTTCCAATGCGATTGAGACCCTTGGAACGAAGCTGGGCTCCTTGCATAGCGAAGTCGCCCATATAAGTGGGTGCTAAGCACTTGATAAGATCCTCCTCAATTCCACCCGCTGTAGTAACCAGCACATCTACCTGAAGGCGCAGCACCACCATGATCTCTGCCAATTTAATCACCAGAAACTGTGAAACATGTGCTCTTTCTCTGTATAGTAAACGTTGTGCCAAGAGGTGCTATCTTGAGGCCTAAACTGTCACAATGTGGAGAACCTCTACCATGGCTGTTCTATCTTGATGACAAGATGAAGAATAAAAGAAATAAGGAAAGAGAAAACAAGCACTCACCATTTTGTGTTCAATGAGAAATCTAATAGTTTCTCGAACTCCAGACGATATGAGATTGGAAGTACATCCCAAGAAAATCTTACACTTCACTCCTTTCCGATATTCTGGATCTTTATAATCATCATTAGTGTCTTCATCTATGGGATCATCACTCAACCGCCAGTCTAGCTGCAATACAAAAGTTCCATGATAAGTCATCAGTTGGAAAAGTGACACTTAGATTCACAATGTTTGTACATGTGTAGACACTAAACATTTTAACACAAAGAAAAATAGTCTACAAAATAAGATTCAGGTCATCCGCTTCAAAAAAAAAATGCTTCTTTTCTTGCAGACCGTGAGCAGCACTGAAAAAGAAACCCATTGTCTGCATGACACAAAAGCACATAAGAAGAACTACGAACAGAGGAAGGTTTTTATCACACAAAAAACTCAATGATCTCCTATTACAGGATAATAATCATCACTGTTATCTCAGCCAAATTTGAAACTGTGTTGCAGAGTGCCCTTCCAGAAGTAAATTCCAAGATTCTTACAAATTATACAGGTATGATCCAACACCCTGGCTCTCCAGTATCTGAACGTGATCAATCTGTAAAATGATATTCCAATAATGTCTTCCATCGAAAAACATCATTTACGCAGAAACATTAACTCTCTGGTCATGCAATTCGTGAACTACACAAAAGATCGATAGTATTGAAATCCGATAAGATAATGGAATGAAGAACTGTAAAATCGATGTGAAAAATCCAGAGAAATAGAAAGAGGAACACCAACCATGCGGTTGACCTCTACGATCGCCTGGCCCAAATGCGCGGCTTGGAAGCCGGTGGAGTGAAGGGAGCGCAAAAGCGCACCAAGGTCGAGACCATTGTTGAAATCGTAACCTACTACGAGATTTTTGTTGCCTTCAGGCAAATGCGATGCTCGCAAGACAGCATTTAAAACGTCGGCGGGCAATTTGTCTTCCGCCATAGCTAACAAAAATGCTCCATCCACCCAACCCAGCAACAAAGAGCTCAATTGTGGGTTTAGGGTTTAGGGACTGCGAATAGCCGCCGTGTTTTCGTCGACGGACTGGTTCCGTTCAACGAAATCATCCATCCAGACCTTTGCTACTGTGTAAAGGCACCAGCACCCCGAGGTAGCAAATTCCAGTCCACGTCACTTCGAACGCCGTCGTAAGCCAACACTTTCATCCAAAAACGTTGCTAGATGAAGATGGATGATAAACAATTGTCTCTTATTTTTGTGTGTATTTGTCATGTTTTTTTATTTTATTTTAAAATTACATTAATACTTTAAAAATATACTCTTAACATATATTTAAATTAAATGTCATTTCACAAAATCTTTTTACCTAAATTCTTATTTGAAAGTCTATATAGCAAACAAATATTAAATAGATTATTATCCAATATTATACCATTGTGAATAAAATTTATGATGATGATAATAATAATAATAATAATAAACATAAAATCCAAAAAAATGAATTTTACTTATAACTAAAAGGAATCCTTGCCTCTTTTTTGTATTTTCAGAAAGAAACAAAATAAATGTAAAACTCAAAATCAGGAACGTTCTAAAAACGCCAAAGATATTGACAACAATGGGAATCTTTAAACGACCACATTCATCTTATTCATTTAAATTTGGAGACGTACTTCTGCATTTCTTTTATAATAAATATCCGTGTAGATTTTATTTTTTAATTTTTTAAACAAATCTGCTTAGTTTTCCATTATGGATTCCATACCATATTAGGATGAATAGGATCAATAACATTACTAAATCTTATATTTTTTTTACATTATTTTAATTTTAAAAAGACCACACTTTTAAATTATTGTACCAATACTAGACTTATACTCTTTTAAACACCTTTATTTCTATCTCTTTAATATTTCTTACAAAAAAAAAAAAAAAAAAAACCATATTAATTTTTCTAGTAAAATTCCTTTCTACTTTATCAACATTGATCTTTTCTTTTGCCCGTTGATATTATTCAGTACTTTTGTCTTTATGTGCATCTGTAGCAAATAATAATAATAATAATATTAATTTATTATTTACAATTTATAGCATAAACTCATAGAAATTTCTATTCAAACAAGTATAAAATAAAATATCATGTATTGACTACTTTCTATTAATTTTGGAAATTATATGTTGATGGTGAAATTTAAAATCAACAATTTATGCTCATAGACAAAGAAATTCACATGCTCGAAAAAATATATTAAATTAATATTTTATATAAATATTTATGATTTAAATGTTGTTTTATTTATATAAAAATTTCCTACATGTTATTTAAAAATATTACGTATACATATATATAGGGAGTTGTGAAAGCCACACTCTTTTGTTGTTTAAGTCACACCCCACGTTACCATCTCATGATTAATTCTGTCCACCCCTTGTCTCTGTCCCTTGCTCCACGTCCCCCAAAGTTAATCACCACATGAGTTGGGGGGTGTGGCTTTAACAATTCCCTATATATATATATATATATAAACATACATAAAATATATTTTTTAAGGTTGTTAGAATTTTTGATTTATTTTAACACAAATCATATTAGCAATTTAAATAAGAAAATGATAAAATGACCAAAGTTTTACTCAATGCACTTGTCTTAACCATCATTGCATCCCCGTTCTCCCCCTTCCCAACCCCCCTCCCTGTTCAAAATGCATCATGTTGGTCGCGTGATTTTACTCCGCTGAAGTTCCTTGAGGGTGGTGCAATCTCAAAGGAAAAGCAACAATAGACGTTCATGTATGACTTGTAAATCATTGTCGTGCTAATCAAGTAAGGCTAACAAATGCCCCCACTACACACAACCATCTCTTTCAGACTCTTTGCTTCAATTGCATGAAACCTTGGTCCATCAATGTATACATTTAAATTTCGATGAATTCCTTAAAATCCGTGCTTGCTTCTGGGATAAAGGCGTGCACTCATTCTTCGAGCTTCTACGAGCACGAGTAAAACACTCTTAGCAAGCCTGTTTGGGCTAAGATTCCATCGACAATCCACCTTGTATAAAGGAAAATGAGCATTTTTCAACTAAAATTGAGTCACTGAGGCTACTCCTACACAAAGATCGCACCTATTACAAGTGAAAGAACTCGTTCATCACATTCAACTACATCCTCAAAGCGTGCATGCAATTGTTGTCCGGCATAAACATGGCGTTGCAGAGACCTGAGATGTTCACCGGGCACAGAGCGTATCCCAGTGAGGAATCCTGGCTCCTAGTAGAATCCCAGTCTGCCAACACATTTATGCTCTTCGAATTGCCAGTAACCCTCGAGTGGCACATTTGCCTCTGACTGTTACTTGCCAGTGCTGGTGTAGGCTCATAGGATCGGTGCTGGAGTGATGGCTCATGATTTTTCACGCTGATGTTCACGCCGTGCGTCGAAGTTGTGATATTGAACCCCTGCATTGACTCGCTGAACAGGAAGGTAGCCACCGCATCCGGCAGCTTGCAGAGGTTTTGCCAGATTGATTCATGAGAAGAGCTGTGACGTTGCAAAGACTCGGAGTTACAATGTCCTGTAATTGCGTCCAGCCTAGAACTTGAAGTGGTTCGCGCAACAGGCATGTCTCATGCCCACTCTGCCCGCTACGGAGCATTGTGATGGTATCGATTGTATATGAGATTGGCCGGCAGAATGCTTTCAAGATTATTTGGATTACAATTAGCAGACACGAGGGGCGCAGCACTCGGTCGGCGACAAACATCGGCTGTAGCTTCATCAAAACCGCAAGTCGACTCGAGTGCTGAAGTGAGAGGAGGATTGGGCTAGGGGCTGAGAACAGGGACGTTGGCTGGGAAGGGGGAGAACTGGGATGGGGACTGGGAACGTGGGGAACAGGGACAGGGAACGGGGATGCAATGATAGTTTAGACAAATGGGTTGATTTAATAAAAACCTGGGTCATTTTAACATTTCCCTTTAAATATCAAAACAGGTTATATAGTTTTTAGAAACATAAATTTGTGGACACAACTCAAAAAAATTGATCTGTTTGTATTGACTTGATTTTACATGTGTGTGTGAATATACACATATATACATATATATATATATATGTACACAATATCACTCCAACTTAAAAAAATAATTTTCTCGTTGAAAGTTTCTAAACAAACATTAAATATCCGAAAGGTCTACCAGAAACAACAAGTTACACAATCAAAATGCGACCATCAGCAACAAAGTAGAAGTTTTATTTGTAACAAACAAATCGTGTGATCAAATCACAATTAAAAGACATATCAAAATTGCATGTACAATATCCAAACAATCAATGAATAATGCCATTTTATGGCAGGGCTCTCCCCTTTAAGATTTGGGCTGGCTCGAATTGGTTGCCCAGGGTAAGCCCAGGGTAAGCCCAAGCCACCCCACCCGGGCTTCCCAACTTGGGCAGCCCCACCAGCTCTGTCTCTGATTGGCACTGACCTCCTTGCACCTCCCCTGGGCAGATCGGGCAGCACAACGGGGGTAAAGATGAATGAAAACAGCAAGCGGGTCGTCATCCACGTCCCACTGAACACTTCATTCATTGTGCTAAAGAATAGCCTTGCAAAGAAGAGCAGCCAAATCAGCAGTGCTGATTCAAAAAGCTTCCACCATCGCCTCCCGCCACTCTGCCAGCAGATCGTCGTCCATGCAATTCCAGAGCTATGTGCAGGATTTTCTAGTCGCAAAGTGAACGGGAGCAGTATTCTTTTCCCTCTGAAGGTTTGTGTCAAATCTAGCGAGTTTGATCACTAGCTGTAGACATAACGGCTTAAAAAAATAAAATAAAAAATGGTCTAATTGTTTAATCTGACTTCTGTGTTTGTGTGTGTGAAATTACGCATGTTTCTTGAGATTTCAGGTGTTTTAAAATCCACTCTTTCCTCGCTTTGGTATCCAAGCTGCATTCTGGTTATACGACTGATTCGTTGTTTTGCATTCTAATTGTAGGCAGCAGTCGTTAGAACGAACGAACTTTCGGTAATGGCGCTCAGCAGTTTGCAACCGTGATAGTCAACTTTAAGCATTTCTGTTTGAAGTTGAATTCAAAGACGCGTCCTTAGTTTAATGATGCATTTTCATTTTTTAATTTTTGCAGTGAATTGAGTGCAATCTTGCTTACACAAGATTCACAGGTAGCTTTTCAACTTTTGTGAGCTATTTCCTAACTGACTTTAAGGGAATTTCTTTTTTCCACGTGGTTTCCTCAAGTCCTCTTGCATTGCACATGATGCTTCATTCCTTTCCATGCTTGATTCACATTTTTTAAATCAATTTTTGCATGATTTGAACTCACATATTCTTTGGGTGCAGGAGCTTGTTTCGTGGAACTTGTACATGTAAACAATTTTACTGCGTTCCTCCAATCGTGTGGAGCCTCGAATTATTAGAATCTGTATGCCTATCGGGTGATTTCTTTGCTACATAAATTTTGTGACCTTTTATAGTGCCATCGTCTACCTGCCATTTCTGTTTTTAAAATTTCTGTCAATAATCAAGTACTCACTGGTGTGTAGTGAAAATGAGTTTTACATCCTCGCGGCGAATTCCGAACGACAGTGTTTGTGAGGTTGAAGAACCGAGACTCGATAGAGAATATGACTCAAAGGTACACTAGTACAACTAAGCATGTATCCTTCGATTTAACGATTCAACTTGAGTAATACGACTTCAAATTATTTGAGAGCAATGTCTACACTAGTTTCGGTTTCGTCCATAAGGTTTAGAATCTTTTCGCTTACAACAAATTTTTATTCCAGGTGTACATGGCTTGCATTCTACAAGGTAGCAGGTATTCCAAGTTCATTCATCTCGCTTTGCAACACATATACTTAAATAAATTGTCATACTGCTTTTTTGATAACCAATTCGTTTATGCGAACACCACTGACAACTAACATCTCAATCCTTGTTGGTACAGGTTAGGCATGTCATATTTTGACACAGAAGCAAACGCGATGTTTGTTTTGGAGACTTGGGAGGATGGAAGTGAGGAGTTTCCGTCCATGCAGCTTAGTGAGTGGATTCTTTAACCAAAGCGACAGGCCCTCGCATCCTAGAACTGCACATGCTTACTTTATCTAATCAGAAGTCACCATTGGCTTTGATTGCTTCGTGCTTGACCCTTCAGCTCTACGCTATGTTCTATCATTGCGTATATGTTGCAACTCCTCCTCCTAAATTTTTGATATTGGTATATGAAATTCCAAAATTATTGATATCTGATTGACGCGTTTCGTGCTCCGCAGTAAAATATCAGGTATGTTCAACAGCAGATTAACAATTATCTGTTAGTCACGCGCTGAAGAGATTACCACTATCGGCAACAAACATTGATCCAACGAGGGCTTTTCGTGTGTTTAGGCTCAGCCTCTTGTCATCTATACCAGTACGAAAATGGATGACACGTTTGTAACTGCACTTCAAAAGAAAGGTGATATCGTCGGCCTGCCTTCTACCATTTAGCTTATGAAAATACCACCTCTGATCTTAACTTATTAAGAGCACGTTAACTGCATTCTGAATTTTTTGTTTGTAATAATTTACCAATTTCTTTTTTCATGTGATCCAGCACTTTGCGTGGCAGTCGGAAAATAAAGAAATATGAACCCCTTTTAGCAAGTGATAATAGTGAATATGTGACAGAGGTCTTTCGTGTTTGTGTTTGACATCAAGCAGTCAAGGAGGAAGATGAACCGCATGAAGTGAAGATAGTAAAAAGTTCTCATTTTAGTTACCAGCAAGCACGTCACAGGTGCTCTAGATCTATGTCCGGCATTGAAAGCCGAGTTATAGTCTTTTTTGCTGTCACTTGAGTGCTCATATCAAATATCATATTCAATATGTTTTCACGGCATGACATCTGTTCTATTCTTTGATGTTGAGAAACTGCTTTGTGGTATCCAAGGAGAGGTATGAAGATGCGAATGCGAATATGCACCACAGATTAACTAGAACTTAACATCAGCGACATTTCCAATTATGAAAACCTTGTAATATCACAAGTTAATGGGTTAGTCATGATCAGGTGTAGTGAGCGCCGTTTCACATACCCTTTTAAAGCTTGAGGATGTTTTTATGTTGTTGCGTTTCCTGATCTCTGTAGATTGGCTTATCTGCGTGTCACTGGAATGGAAGAAGATTTCAACGACAGGGAAAGAATGCACCTGGTAGGTCCTCCTACCTTTTTCGTAAATCTCTTGTTCCATGCTTCCGATCTTCCCCATTGTAGAAAGATGCCCAGCAGTTTCTGTCTTGATGTAATGTGTGACATCAGGACAATTCCGCTGAAGATGTTTCTACCACGAATAATGTTGTGCATGGTGCAGTTGAACTCTATGATGAATCTTGACAGTGAAATGCAAGTTCGGGCTGCTGGTGGTCTTCTTGGTATTCTTCAGCAAGAAATGCTCATTGATGATATGGTAGTTGAAGAATATAGAATTTCTCCTCTTCAAATTGGAAGCATCTGCGAGCTCTCTCTGTATCCTTTTATATTCAGGTCGTTAGATATCTTCAACCACATTCGGCTATTTAAGGGCTTACTGTCAAAACCGAGGAGGGTGCAAGACATCCTCTATGTGTATCATAAGAATGTCTATCGATCTATCAGTCACATGGTTCACCAAAACTAGTTCCTGATGACGAATCTTTGGTGGCTCTGTTATCTAAATAGCCCAGGCAATTCGATCCTTGACAGAAGTAGTAATGGTTTTCTGAATGTTGATGCGTCTACGCATGATGCACTACATATTTTCCAGGTTGATAAACATGCCAGTTCGATGGGCATTGGAAAAGCAAAAGAAGGGTAAATTCAAACTATGAAATTGGCAACTTTTCATGGCAACTCTAGCACATGTTTATGCGGATTGCTGATTCCAATTTTTTTGCATGTGATTTGATTCCATGTCAGGTTTTCCCTTTTCGGTCTCCTCAACAAGGTATGCAATCATCGTGCTTCTTCGCCCTTGAATAGGGTATTGGCCTCTAGAATGTACCCCCAACTGCGAGAAAGTGTTAATACATGTATACATGCTTGTTGTAAGACCAAGAGGAAGTAGGAGGATTGATTTTACCCAAGCGGGGGTGGATAAGTACGTTTGATCAGATCATTTTCTATTGAGTGCTCCTAATATCCCTCACGTGGCTAGCTCTTCCACTTATTTTCATTAATTAATTCTGGCCCAACGTTTAATCATCGTGGACTTCTTGATCAGTGTTTAACACAACCAGGGCGGAAACTTTTAAGGTATGCGAATGCTGCATTTTCGAGGTCTGGTAAACTATTTGTTGAGAGAAAGTAGTTTTGAAAATCTTAATACTCTTTTCCGTTATTTATTTATTTATTTTATAATTTTTTCCCTGCTTGGGATTGCTGGTAGACAAACTCCAAAATTATGTGCTTTAGAGTCGGGATTGAGGCGTTTGGTGTTGTGTACCACAGGTTATGGTTTCTTAGACCAATTTTGGACTTGAGCGTCCTCAATGACCGGCTTGATACGGTATCCTCTTTTCACGTTTCAGCACGATTCACTTAAATTTTTCGACAATAAAGTATAGACTACACGTTGCAATTCCTTACAATGTAGCGCCAGGTTTCAGCTTTCAGACTCTCCCAGGACTTGGTGTCTGCTTTGCGGAATACATTGAAAGGCATTAAAGATATTCCTAGGCTCATCAAGGTAATAATACAGTGTCCACCCACAGCCCTCCAGTTGACGGATGTTGCAGGTAGAAGTGCGCTACTGATTTCTCTTATCATAGTTGGTAACTTAAATGCTCATGTTGCAGACGAAGCAAGGTTAGTCACCAAGCTTAATAAAATTTAATCTAGAACGTTTGTGGTCAACAGAAAATAAGTTCACCAAGTTCAGTAGTGACCTCAAAGGATTGGGCAGTTTTCACACAGGTAAACCAATAAGTTTATCGCCCCTCCTCTGTTTGGTGGCCTCTGAAACTGCCTCTGTTGATTTATTTATTTATTATTTATTTATATTTTTTCGTTTATTTGTTTTTGTACTTCTTTTGACGTTAACGTGTCGTGTTTAGCAGAGTGTAAGCGCTCTTATCCACATTCGAGCCATGTTTGAGGTGGCAGTGTCCCAGAGACATCAAAGTCAAATTTCTTTGATCGATCTTCAAATTGTGAAGAAGGTGCATGTAGCTCTTACTTAACACGTTGAAAACCTCGTGAGTGTCTTGTAATTTTTTCTCGCTCAGAGGTAAACTTGTGTCCAGTAAGGCATACTTACTAAAATGATTCCGTGAAAATCAGAAGACAGTTGCATGCACCTTCATCTGCGGTGGTGCTCACATACACGTTATGGCGCAGTTGAGAACTTATAGCAGGTTTTGAGAATTTCTTTTATTCGGCTGGACTTGTTTGTTCAGGTCATGAGTCAAATTACCGAGGATCTCATGTACGTCAACAGCATAGTAAGTTATCCTTTCGGACTTCGTTGATCGATTAAGAAAGTGAATACTCACTTCGTCAGATTGAAAGGCTAGGCAAAATGACGTGGATCACCCAGGACTACCCTCTTCATCAAACATATGCTTGCGTTGGTTTATCATCATATTGAGGAAATTGATGCCAATGCATATGGAAAGTGACACTCGCTATTGTTTTCCAATATTTGCAGGTAGCAGGCGTCATTGACTTCGATCAGAGATGTGGTGACTCCTCCAAAACGATGGTTGCATATGGAGTTTGTGAAGAGGTTTGATCACCCTTAAACTCGGTACTGATTAAGCAGTGTCAACTAGTGTTAGGATTCAACAGTGGCCCGATTCCGTTGCTGGTTTGAGATGCATCTAACATCATCCTGGTTAAAAATCAAGCATTTCCTAAACCAATCTGACATATTATTTCGATCAGCTTGATGAACTCAAGAATATTTTTGAGGGGCTCCCCGACTTCCTCAATCAGGTATCATCAACTCTTTATTTTTCAAGTATGTTTAAGTCGATCTTTTATTTCTTATGATATGTTTAACACTGAAGAGGTTATTTTCCTTATCCAGGTATCTTATGTTGAAGAGAATGGAATATTGTTAAGACTTTCCGGCAGTTGCGCACATGTTGAGTTGAATGACTGAATGACATGTCCAGATCACTGGGGTTGAGTTGAATGATTTGAAACTTCAAGTCGGGTCCGAAGAAGCTGCAATATGTTACATCCCTCAAGTTGGTAGTACTCATGTCCATCAATCAGCGAATCAGATTTATACAAATAATGTTTGGTTTTGGACACCAGTTTTATTCGTTTTTCTCATTCATGTGATGTTGAAAATTCGAATTCTTAAACGACTCTATTTTTCATCCTATAAAGATTTTAACATTTGCTTTTTGTCAATGCACAGGTTACCTGTTAAAATTCGAGTCAAAGATGCTTGATGAGTATACCCTTGAGAGCCGTCCAGACATCCAGCTGGCAGTAAGTGAACCCGTCCTTCATGTACGACGTCAATAAAAAAATTGCAGCAAAAGACGCATCGCTGGAGCCCGCATTTCTTCTCATTTTGCGTAGTTGAGTGATGTGGGACTGATGCTATCCTGGACAGAAGTTAATGTTGACATCAATTTGGTAGCAAAAAGTTTAAATGGCGCCATCTAAATCAGCGCCTAAAACTGTTCATGGTGAAAATAAACACAGAATAATGCTGATTGTAACGTTTGGGTCGTGTCCTAGTTCGAAGGAGGGATTGAAGGGGGTTACTTTTATCACACCTCGAAGACCAGGGAGCTGGATGAAGTGATTGGAGACATTCTACACAAGATTTTAGGTACGAGGATTCATTTTGAAGGTCAGAGAGCTTCGTGTACTTGCAGATAAGTTCTTGAAATGTTTCAGTCATAACTAAGAGGTAATTTCTCCAGATATGGAGCATGCAATTCTGAGGGATCTGGAGCGCAGAGTATTAATTTATGCTTCGGCATTGCGCCATGCAGCGGATGTTGCAGCAGAAATCGATTGGTACAAAGATCTTTCAATGGCTGAAGCTCATAATAATTTGGTGTTTCATTCTGTCATATGCAAAGTTGAGTCTTCATTATAAATCCCGAGAAAAGTGTGTATATTCTACAATCATTTTTAACATGAGATGCGAATGATATGATTAAGTATAAGGTGAATGTTCCTCCGAATTACTGTGTCCTCCCTTGCTGTGGAGATAGTCTGAACAGCGAAGTAACTTATTGATTGTCGTCTTTCTGTTGCTGAAATATTGAAGCTTGGTTGCACTGAGTACTGTGGCTCACGACCAAAAGTACGTGCGTCCCCAGTTGTCCGAGAATAATGTTCTCATGATAAAAGCTGGAAGGTACGCAATCTTCAAACTACACAATTTATAGAGGCAATTTATGGTCTTGGCTTCCAGACGTATCTGTAGAGTTATATTCACATCACGATGAAGGGCATATTTGAGGTGCAGGCATCCTCTCCAGGAGTGTATTGTCAACACGTTTGTGCCAAATGACACCAACATTGACCAAAGTAGTAAGCAATGCTAGCACTACCCCTCATTTTCGGATCAGTACGGGGCAATAAGTATCACTTTGTACTAAAATATTGCATTCATTACGTAAGCTCTAAAGTAATTGAATTTAATTGAGTATATTACGATCAGCCGTCCTAAACTCAGATGGAGGATAGTACGTACTTCAAGCAGCCTCTGAGTAATAAAGTGGTTGTTACCAATATGCAGGTCGTATAAACATTATATCTGGCCCAAACTACTCAGGCAAGAGCATTTACGCGAAGCAGGTATATCTTTAATCGAGGAACTTTAAGATAGGTTATGCTTATGAAGTCCAGCTCCATGTTGTAGAATATTCAGTCGCTGCACTCTATTTTGAACCGTTATGCTTGAGAATTCGAGAAACGTTCTCGTTTAATTCAACATTTGATGCCTAGAAATAGTAGACGTGATTGCAAGTGAAAACGATATGAAAACTTCCAGGTTGCTCTCATCGTATTTCTAGCACATATTGGAAGCTTTGTTCCAGCAGAAGCGGCAGTAATTGGTCTTACTGACAGGTGCAATATCAATATCATGCACATCCTGTTCTGTCCATGTCTGCTTAATATGAAATTACCCTTGAAGGACTAAATTTGTCACTCCTGTTGGCGAATCTAATTTCTGCGTAATCATGAAAAGACAATTTCCACGATACTGCATTGCATCCCGCAGAATCTTCACAAGAGTCTCCAGCAAAGAGACAATGGCTGTTCAACAGTCAACGTTCATGATTGACTTGCATCAGATAGCCTTCATGCTGAGGCAAGTCCAAAGCATAGATAACACAAAGGTCATTATGAATAGCGATTGCTGCGTAAAGAGGCATCACTATGATGTCGGAAGTCACCAAATTGCTGAGTTGATCGATAATTGTGGTTCAGCTTATATTAGTTTCCAGTAAAATTAGGGAACTTGTTTTCTGATTACAACTGGTAACATTAACTGATGCTGAACCACTAGACATGCTACTTCGAGGTCCTTGTGCGTGATTGACGAGTTCGGCAAGGGCACCTTGGTCCCAGGTATGGAAAGTTACTCTGTAGTTTCTTCTCAGAGATTTACATCTTTCTCTTAACTTTTTAACTTTTTAGAAACAAGGTACGTATCATTGAATAGAACAATATCTTCAGGCTTTATGTATTTTTCGTAAGCTCAATTCTTATAGACGTTTGACATGCAGCAATAATAATTTAATTGTGGTGGCAGATGGTGTTGGTCTCCTTTGTGCAACCTTGCATCACCTTACAACCCAAGAAGAAAAGCCTAAGGTAACCTTGCCGCAAGATATTTCATTATGTAGATGATCTTTTATCTGAGCATAAATCTACTTGACATGATCATCCTTCAATCTCTTTTCTTTTGTCAGGTTTTGGCATGTACACACTTCTGTGAAGTCTTCGATGAGAATTATCTACCCAAGGTACTTTTTTTATCTTCTAACATGTACATAAAGAGTATCTTATCGATCATTTGAGACGACTCTTCTGAATACGATCTTGCTTTAAGTTTTCGGCTGAAACGTACCCCTGTCGACGGTGGATCGATGAGTGCACTCCATTGTCGCGAAATTCACCATTTTGAGTAAATGACCTGAAAGATTTCTCCCTCTTCATACTGGCAGTCGCAGAATATCTCATTTTACACCATGAGTGTCCTCGAGCCGGATGGACATAAAAATGCTGTCAGAGGCGTTGATGAGATTGTGTTCCTTTACAGGTCCTTACTCCTCTACTCAAGAACTACTAGAATGCTTTTTCAGAGAAGAATTAAACAAACTTGATTGGAATAAACGAAGAAAGCATGTCCTCATTGTAAGACTTTGTATTAGAAGGGAGGAAGTATTTTTCATATGTTAAATGTCACACTCTACTTCTGGATATGATGTTTGTACTACTTCAGAATTGTGATGGTATGAAGACTACCGTCACGAGGATGCAGAACTGTTGACATTAGTGTGACTCAATGCTCATACGCAGGCTCGTTCCTGGTCGTGTGGTCCCAAGTTATGGTATGTTCAGAAAAATACAGAACTTTCAAATTTAACAAGGGAAGATGATGCTGGTTTCTCAATTTTGACATGGGAGATTTTTCTGAAAGTCTGAGGCAAAGATCAGCAGTCCTAAGCGTAATGTGATTTAGTTTTTAATTTCCTATTGTTGGAAGGTTCCGTTTTAACTTTAGAATTCGCAGGTATACATTGTGCGGAGCTTGCAGGTACATTTGAATCACTTTTTTCAAAATCTTGAAATACACAACATTCAGTTATATTTGACGGAAGAGCCACTCACTTAATTTTTTAAAAATAAATTTGTGTGGTTGAACTTTCGACTGTTTAGAGGAGCATCTTCAAGAGGAAGTCCTCTTTGATTTGCACTTACTAATATAACCGAAAATAAAGTAACTGCATTTCTTGTGCCTGCTCCTGTCCAATGCAATGTTTTCCTCTCAGTTGTCATAGTGTGTTCTATTTGTACAGGAGATTTAAAAAAAATTACAAGTTCAACTCTGTTAGTCAACATGTGCATAGCCCACATATTATTTGGTCCTTCATAGCTTACTACTGAAAGTTTTGATACAGGTGTTCCAGCCGAGATTTTGAAGAGATGCGTTGAAATCTCAGAATGTACCAAAGAAGGGAGACCAATTGAGCGCCTTGGTACAAGACGTACCACTGCCATGGATCAAATTTATAAGGTAAAATAACTACTGTCTACCAAGGCCTCTGACTTTGATGGAGGAACAAATTAACAAGTTCCTCGTCAAACATACTACCAGTGGATAATATGTAGAATACAGTGCTTTCTATTGCAAAGTATTGAACATGAAACCGAGTAAAAAGATATCTTCCTCAAAATACTCGTACCAAGCAATCGCAGCTGTATTGGCGAAAATTTTAATTTGTAGAGTTCACGAAGGACTCTCATCAATTGTGCAGACGATTGCGGATCTTCTACAGAAGTTCGACTGCGAGAAGGATGATTTGAATAAGTTCCTATCTGAAGTTTTTTCCCTTCTCGCTAGTTAGTTCTGGCCTAGTGCAATCCATAAAATTTCTATCAAACTAGTGGTATTGTAGGTCATGATTTAGAGATAGCATTTCGGTGTAGGTCATGACTTCAAGTCAACACCTACTGCTCGGTGCGTGGCGTTACTGAAATTGAAATGATTCTCTAAATTTTTAAGCACTGTTTGTATAGTTTCATTCCGTTAACAATTGCAAATCATCAGTCCTATTTGTAGCATCGTTGTGGTTTTACACAGAGTGAAGGCAAATCTCTGCTGAGGTGCTCTGGAATGAGGTGTTTCCAATATTGATATTGTGCATTTGCCATGGAAGAAACATCCATTATTGTGTATGTAAACATAAAAAAGCAATAGCTTGAATAGTGTATACGCATATATTTACGAAGTGTCACATTTTCTCACATCTATTTAAGAGTAGTCTTCATTAAAACGATGCGTTTACAAATCATTACTCTGTTTACAATTCATAGTGTTGTAATACATGTGCATTTTATGGATTCACATTCAATTCCATAAAGAAATAATCGTATGCCACATATATAACATAGAACATTGTTATATAGATTGTCGTACTAAATTTCAGAATCAATAACAATATACAAGCAATAGTCTCACACTGTGATCCGGGTGTTCCACAGGAAGCTGGCACGACGACGACGACGACGACGACGACGGAGGGAGGACGACGCCCATCGTTCGTCGAGTTTCGTGGACGAGGGGTGACACTGCAGACGGGTTCGCGGAGGAGAGAGTTGGCCGGATCGTGGCGAAGATGCAAAGCGGGAACTCACCCCGCCGGCGTAGATTTGTGAGGGAGTCCGTCCTTGAGGGATTTCGGTAGTTTTTGAATACTGCGTCCAACGGTGATTCTCGCAGCGTAAGAATCAATCACTGCTCTAGATTGAATGCGCAAGGGGGCCCTTGGCAGGAAGGGAGGAGGAGGAGCAGTGACGGTGATGGTGGCAGAGATGGCGTCACAGCAGTTCTCGGTGACGCTGTCGCCATCGCCATCGCCATCGCCGTCGTATTCGTCATTAAGCGGGTCCAGTCAGAAACGGAAACGATCCGCGCAGGATGCTGCTGCAACGGCAGACGAGTTTGTGGCAAACTCCCCGAACCCCTTCCTCCAACCACACTCCAACGCTCACATCAAAGCGTCCACCAATCTTCTCAACGGTGGTGACCCTGTCGGCTCCCTCAACCAGCAGCAGCATCCGATTATAATGCCGTTGTCCTCGCTGGACTCGCAGCACACGCTGCCGGAAAATCCCGGGAGCTCGCTGGAGGATGAGGACGATGGGGAAAATGGAGGGCATCATCACGTCATGTCGTCCGATGGGGTCAAGAATGGGCCTAGCTATGGTCGGTTCGAAGGTGCGAACGGCGGTGGGGATGGGGATGAAGAGGAGGACGACGATGAGGAGGAAGGCGAAGCGAACGAAGAAGAAGGAGAGCACGACGAAGGTAAAACCCTAAACCTTGGTATGCCTTCGCAATCAGCGTTCTTGCTCAGGCATTGGAACGGATCCTGACGATTGTGATCTGTTGTCTTATTCTTTCTTTCTTTCTTTATTTTATTTTTAAAGCCTACTTTGCAACTTGAAGACTATGCAGGAGCTTTAGCAGAGGGCTGTTTGGAATGTTGGATAATGATCTTGCTTGTTTTAACTTTTAAGATGACGGTAGTGTTTGGCACAATTGATCGTATCTTTTTATTTTTGTTTTTTTACGGCTGCCTTAATTTGTGGAAACTGACTGAGAATGTGATCGTATCTCGGGAGCACCTTGAGAAACCTAAAGACTGGGAGTTTCTATGATGTGATGTATCCAATCTATTCAATTCTTTACTCTAATGGTAATATTTACAATAATTATTGTATGAATGTCATTTACAGATGGGGAGGACGACGAGGAAGACGATGACGAAGAAGAGGAAGATACGATGCAGACATTCTCAGCTGCACGGCTTGAAGGTTAGTGCCGCGTTAGTTGTTACAATTATCTCTTTTGGCATTCTAATTGAGTTTCCGTTTCTGGCATCATCTGCTGTTGTAATCATGTAAGAAACTAACTTCGAGTCTCCTCACTCTATTATATTATTTCAGCGCCTCCTGCACACAGCGTTTCCCGCGTGAAGGTTGAACCATCAGTGGATGGAGCTCGAGAGTCCGGAGCACAGTTACCAGCCGTGACCCCAAGTCCCAATCTAGCTGGTGCCAGTGGCAACTCTGTTGACGTCAAGCCTAGCGTGGCAGATACAATTCAGACCAGTGGTGCTTATTGTTCTCGCGAAGAAAATCTTAAGAAAGAGGTACTATCTTGACCATTATTTGTAATCTTTTAGGAGTGATGCTTCCGACATATTTCGTTGTGACCAAACCTGGTACACTTCATAATCGAGAGACATCGGTTGTTGGTTCTCTATATTTGGTAATCAAAAGAGATTCACTTATCAAGTTTCTATTCAAGATTTATCGTGGATAAGCTTACCATAGCTTCAGAATTCTGCAGGAAGATGCTGGTCGCCTTAAGTTTATATGCCTTAGCAATGACGGCGAAGATCAGCATATGATTTGGTGAGTTTTGCAGTGTATTTTCGATGAGGTTGTACTTGAGACATAAAAGACTTAATTTGAGGGAACCTGCAATACATCAAAGTAGTGGTTACTGTTAAGCTGTTGTCTCGTGAATACAATTCGCTGTTGTTATACTAACGTCTGAGCAGTTTGAGCATGAAAGCATTTTCTGGGCTTCTCCGGTATGCTTTTGAGCGAGATATCACGTTAAGAATTTTCCAAGTTGGTAATTTTTTCGTTTGTTTAGGATTGATTCTTTCAATGCTCAGCAGAGGGTTGCTACTCGCCAACTTTTCAAATTAAATTTGATAGATTAAATGTTAGTTGTATTATATATACTAAATTGTTTCCATGGGACTGTCCACAGGCTTATTGGTTTGAAAAACATCTTTGCAAGGCAACTTCCCAACATGCCTAAAGAGTACATAGTGCGTCTTGTGATGGACAGGTACGTTTTTCTCGAAATACACGTGCTTATTTATAGAGTTTTACTTCATTCAAGATCTCTGATCTATTTATCATTTAGTTTTCTTCCTGCATTGACTTAGGTGCATTTTGGTACTTCATTTCTTATTTTTTTCTGTATGCCTTCCATGGTGATTTTGTTCTGTAATTAAGGAATCTAGATATTGATGTTGCAGAAGCCACAAATCTATGATGATCATCAAAAACAACAACGTGGTGGGAGGTATTACATACAGACCATATCTTAGGTAATGGACATTTCGGTTTTTTATTTTTTACTTTTTTGGACTAAGATGCAAGAGCGTGTCGAGAGAAGCTTTAAAATCTTTCTTTTTAAGTTGTTTTTTGTTCAATTCACTTCGATGCTTGATATAAGTTTGGAATCTTGAGCTTACAATCGACTCTCATACAGCCAAAGATTTGGGGAGATTGCCTTTTGCGCTATTACTGCCGATGAACAGGTTATTTTTCTGATACCTGATCCTTAAATAGAATGAGACGATCTAATGCGACTAAATCCCTTTTGTTTGTGTTCTATTCCTGTTTGATAGCACTCTTCCAGCAGCTACTTCTTTGTGTTATCCGCAGTGAGGAGTTGATGTACTTCTGAGAACACAGGCATCCAACCAAATTTTAATCATCGCTGTTGTGTAACCATAGTTATAAAAGGAGTAGTACTGTGATCAATTTGTGGTTTTCTTAGATAGTTGTATGGACATTCTTAAACATAAGTTGTCATGATATTCGGAGTGTTGAGTTCAAGTGAAGATACATCAGGTTGGTAATTTTTTGAATTATGCCTGCAGGTGAAAGGGTATGGTACACGCTTGATGAATCACTTGAAGCAGTATGCGCGTGTTTCTGATGGTCTTACACATTTTCTTACGTATGCGGATAACAATGCTGTTGGTTACTTCACCAAGCAGGTGCGATATTCAAATTTTGATTTTTTAGAATAGTGGTGTAATTTCCAGCTGCGTCGCTGAGAAGTTGACACGCTGCGCATCACCTCAATGAGCATTTTGTGGAACTCTTAGAAGGGGTGATTTATGCGTGGCGTTTCTTTGTTTCATAGGGATTCACAAAAGAAATTGAAATGGAGAAGGAGAGATGGCATGGGTAAGCTTTCCATCAATTCACTGTTGATTTTGTTTCTCATTCCGAAATCGTTTTCTATGGCACTTGCATAGGATGTGCATTTAATTTTTATCACGAATGATATGCCCCATCATCGGGTGCAATCTAACCTGTGTGCAGTTATATCAAAGATTATGATGGAGGGACCTTGATGGAGTGCCGCATTGATCCAAAGTTACCCTATATCGATCTCCCTGCTATGATTAGAAGTCAAAGGCAGGCATGTGAATCTGGTCTTTGAGTTTCTTCACTGAGAAGTAAATTTGAAGAAAATGTAGTGATTCTTCCTAGGAATTAGCGGTTGCGCTGGGTTGGAAGTGAGAATGTTTTAGTTACTGCACACTATGTTTTTGAACCACGGCTTGTCTTGGGTTTAACTTTTGGTGTCTGTCGTTTGTCAAACTCTCATGTTCACATGCTCGCATAATGTTAACAGGCTATTGATGAGAAGATCCGAGAACTTTCAAACTGTCATCTGGTCTATCAAGGGCTTGATCTACCTAAGGTAATCGATACGGGCCTCATTTTGTAGGACCTGAAGTGCTCAAATGATGCCTACATACGCATAGTGATGGCCAGTAACATGGAAGTTCCTAAAATGTCTATTAATCAACAAAATTTACCCGGATTGTATACGTCAACTGTTTAAGTAACTTACGACTCCTGCTTTAAGCTATCTTACTAAGTGTAATTTTGCTTTCCTATGCAGAAGGAAGCTGGAGTCCTCAAGCGACCCTTACGAATAGAAGATATTCCGGGTCTTAGTAAGTTCTTCATTGAGTTTCCTTACTCAGTCCTTTTCTGTTGAATGACTTTTGGTCATTACGATTTCAAGTTTTATCTCTGCATTTTGTTCTTGTGGTTCTTGTGACTTGTCTCTGGTCAGAAATAAGAGTTTCCAAATTTTTTATTTCTGACGTGAAGGTGCCTTTTTTGTTCTAACAGAAGAGGCAGGGTGGGTACCTGATCAACCACCTCATTCTCGGTTTAGGCTCATCAACAACCCCTCAGATGGTCCACCTTCACGTCAAGCTTTGCATAATTTTATGCGATCATTGGTTAAGGTATGCAGATGTTTTTTTATTGAAAGTTTTAACTTTTGTAGGTTTCTCATGTGCTTTTTGCATGAATGAATAGTATTCTAATTGATGGTATCATCTTGTGTGATGGAAACATTGACTTGTATTTTGTGTATTTCAAACTACGTGCTCGCACCTTAACCAGGTATTGGAACTTGGAGGGTGGGTTGGAACTTAACACGGTGTTTATTGTGTGCAGGCTGTAACTGAGCACGCAGATGCGTGGCCTTTCAAAGAACCAGTCGATGCACGGGAGGTTCCTGATTACTATGACATCATTAAGGATCCCATCGGTACAAAGATCACTGCCCTTCTGCATATCATATTTGGTTTTCCTCGCACAGGTTTGACCACTGAAACTTCCATGCTTTTGATTCAGATTTGAAGACCATCTCTAAACGCGTGGAAAGTGAACAATATTATATAACTCTAGAGATGTTTGCTTCCGATATGAAGCGTATGTTCAATAACGCTCGCACGTACAACTCTCCAGAAACTATCTATTACAAGTGTACCAACAGGTATGCCCTTCCTATTCCATTGTTATGCTGTCTTTCATTTTAATGTGGAAACTTGCACTGGCTATAATTCCGTGGCACCTTTGTAAGTCACAACCATTTCATTAAGTTCTTGTGAACGTGTTTTCAGGCTGGATTCATTTTTTACAAACAAGTTTCAGGCTGGTGCTCAGTTGGTCAGCAGATCACAACACTTGTAACGCAATTCTACCCCAAAGCCAGGCTACCTGCAAATCCTGTGGAGCTCTTATGCTCTAGTGCTGTGACACAACATATTTGTTTATGTGAATTTTTTTAGTATCGTGTACAGAAGAATTGGTCCAATTAGCCTAGAGATACAAAAATTACAATTATGGTCAGTGTCATCTGCTAGGTATGCGCAGGTTAGTTAGCATACGAGTAGATTGATTGTACACCAGGCACTTGGTTTAGGTCGTCCCAGCTTTTCTTACGGTACACTCATGGAAAGGCAGCTTCAGATGGGTGGTTTTCTGTTCCTTGCAGAGGAGAAGCATTCAGGTCTGAACAGTACCTCCACTTTGAGACAGGTTCTCCGTAGAGTTACTGGACTTGCACGAAGATCAACAAATGTAGATTATTGAATTTAAAAAAAATGCACGGATGAAAGTGAAGTTATGAACAGTGTCTTTGGCCTTGCTCCATGAGCATTTTAAATCTTTAGTGTGGATCTTGAACATAACTCTTGTATGTGTGCTTGGCGACTACCGTGTAGGATGGGTCTTTCATATATGTGAACGTGAAGAAGACTTCGTGACCTTTTAAGTGTTGTATCGGACTCAGCATTTGGAATGTGGTGGAACAGTTTCATTTTTCTCCATTGGTCGATTTTCATGTTAAGATCATCTATTTGAATGGGAGATTTATAGTTCTTGAACTAATGTAATTATTGTAGCCCTTCAAATGACAAGATTTTAGATTCATTCCAGGTTATTTTTGATGTGGAATTATTTGTAATTTCGAATGTTATTCATGTTTGCAATTGTAAATTAGTATTACATTTTTTTTCATCTAATTATGTTTGGTGATATCATTGTTCTACCATTTATCAATCTCAATGAATGCATAATTTTGTTTTTGTTTATGTAGCTATTAATAGTTTGGATAAAACATAGAAGAGATGACATTTTAATTGCATTATTGATTGTTGATTAAAATTTTAAAATATGTGTATGCATGGCCAATTTGTTATCTTATAGGTAAAGGAATTTCGCAATATCTGATATAATATTGTGATATTATAATCTATTTCTGAGAATGATTCCCACTGCACTAGTAAAAGTCCATTAAGCACTCAACAATCATTTGGCTTGCTAAAGAGGTCTCATCAATGTCTGCACCTTCACGGGAGTTACGACCTATATCAAAGTCATAATCCTTTAGCTCAGTCTCACTACGGACCCTCATTCATCGATCGATAGAAAGCACCTACTTGCCGGATCCTACTATTCATGCTTCAGAATTGTGCCTCCGCGAGGTTGTCGAGAGCTTGTTCTCAAGAATTCCTCGCAGATGCGCACGTAGTTAGCTTGGCGAAGCTCCAGCGAGAAATTCGTGCGTCGGCAGCAGTTAGTCTAGATTTGCATGTGGGTCCAAACTCCACTGCCTCAGACCTCGGTCCCAGTACTGGTGGTGGATTCGTCTGAGTCCTTCTTACGGGATCAAACAACCTTCATTTAATCTGTGATGTTTTAATTCACTTTCTTGCTGCTCCAACGATGTGCTATTCAGTTCTGTGGGTGGCCGAGTGTCTGGACTGTGCCGTTCAGCAGCTTGCCGCGATGTGCTCTGCATCAGCACCTGCATGGTGGATGATGTTTCACGTGTGCGTTCTGCTGTCCCCTGTGAACACCAGATTTGGGGTGGAATTGGTGGTCTGAGATCAACCTGTGAATCGAAGTCGAGACTGTAGGTAAAAGTAGGACAATAGAGAGCATTCCATCGCTCATTTTAAACGTGAAATTGAAGATGATCCATGAAACTGATGTCTGTTTCGAGCTTGATCGAGAGACCGGACGCTTGGTCAGCTTAGAAATTTTGACTGACAGCCAAAGCTTCGTCCAGGACAGATCCGAGTTTTGACGACTGTCAAAGAAGCTTGAAGGGGCTGTGCAGATACCATCGAGATTCAGACCCCTGCCAGGAGGTGGCAGGCTCTGACGTGATTATCTGTTCGGGACGTCGAGTTGACAGAATTCCATTAGATCAGCGAGGGAGTTAACTAGATGGAGGTTTGAAGACAGGGCTCTCGTGGACAGAGCAGAGGCTTTTAGAGTAAAATATCATTCTCAACAAGTGAGTTAACTGGCAAATTTGCCTGTCACTGAGGATTGATAGTCGATCTGTTGATCAAGGCGCATTAAATGAGATCAGGGATACAATTTATGGCCAGACAAGGCTAAACAATGACGTGAAGGAGTCAGTTCAATCCTTTTAACATCTGAGTCTGCATTAAGGGAAGACACTTAAGTCCTATAAGTGGAGTTCGTCACGGCATTCCATCCAATCTCCAGAACCACAACCGGTAATCCCCAATCGTTGAGCTGGAACCTCAGACCCTCCATGGCGAGGACTCGCACAGCAGTGCTTGGACTTTTGGTTCTTAGTACATTGTGCTTGGGGACCCTACCAGCTATGATAAGCGCTTACAACAACGGTGAGGCAACATATTACGGTCCATACTACACTCGTAAGCATGCACACATGCCCCTTTGCTCTTGTCTTATTGATAGATTTGCACCTGAAAACTGTCACAAAGTATGCAAGTTTTTTAGCTTCTGTTCTCATGCTTATGACGAAGATGATCAGACTCCGGAGCAATTCCTGAACCCTGCTGGTGATTTTGCAGCGTCAGCATGCTACGGCTACAACACTCGCTCGTTCCCATTCGGCACCCTCATCGCAGCAGCCAGTTCTAGCCTCTTCAGAGGTGGCGCTGGTTGCGGTATCACATATGCCGTCACTTGTACAGGAGCACCGAGCAGCGATGGAGAGTTTTACCCTTGCTCTGACAATCCCACAGTTGCTGTGACAGTGGTTGACTTCTGTCCTGATTGTGCAGAGCCTGGCCTTGCACTCTCCCAGGAAGCTTTCTCTCGAATTGCCAATCCGGCCGACGCAGACCAGATCTTCATCGATTTCTTCCCGGACGACAATTTCTGATTCCTCCATGAGATTCATACTTGTGAAACTTGGAATTCAACTTCACAGACTAAGTTCACAGTGCACTTTCGTTTCCTTTGCTTTTGTACATACATACAAATAATGTGTTCTGAGCAAAAATAACTAGTTCTTACAGTAGCTGTCTGTTCAAGCTGTGACAATTGGGTCCTCCATTAGAGTGATTGTGATTGTTGAGGGCTCCTGCGTCGTCATTTATCAACCAGGCACATCCACAAATCGGTGGACACTTCCATTCTGGACAAACACTGGAAGTTCGACGAAGAACCCGTTTTGTTGATAAAATTATTCAGCATTGCAAGAGCATAAGGGATTGAGATATTGCTGATGAAACAAGCATGGCTGTGCCGTGAATTCAAGGTGCCAATGCTCACACAATTATCCCATGAAGAGAGAGCCCTGCAGACGACAAGCAACACTTGGTTGTGTTGTGTGCAACTTGGTTGATAATATCATCTCATAGAGAAACATAAAAGCAAAGAACCTAGATTTTATGTGTTGTGTACTAAACATGAGGTGCAATTTAATATACATGCAATGAATTTTGTGCTTTCGAATGGGATTCATTTTGATCTTTTTCACAATCATAGTTTACTGGATTTAGTTTCAATTGTAATAAATAAATAAATAAACAAATAAGCAAGTAAACTTAAGTGATTTACAAACTTCTGGCAAATGTTTTCTTTTAGCTTCTTCTAATTAAATTACTTAAACACCTCAGCTATTATACTTCAAAAATTTGTGGATTTATTTCAATTTTAAATTATTCTATAAACCTATTAGATTATATACAATTGGAATTCATATATGGACATTAAAGATTTGGTGCATAGACAATATAAATATATAGTTTCAACACCTTAAATTTAATATAAATAAATAAATAATAAATATATTATAATTATTCTTAAGAATAGATTATGTTTTAGTGTAATAAAATTTAAAAGTAACCATTATACTATAATATATTTTTTATAGATGAAGTATAGTCCTTATAAGTTATAATTTAAATCGGTCTTTTAATATGACTATATTATATTTAATTTAAAAATATAAATTTATTTCAAAATAGTTTCAACAATTTTATACACTATTCTATAAAATAAGCATGTGATATTAGGTTTTTTTTTTTTGTTAAATCACAATGTTGTAGTACTTCCTAACTTAATGGTATATTTTTGTGTTTATTAAACAATAGTTATTAATTCTATTTAAAATTCCCATATTCTATTTAGCTATTATTTTATATTAATGATATTTAAAATTCCCATATTCTATTTAGCTATTATTTTATATTAATGATATTTTTTTATAAAAGTATATTTAAAACATTCATAGAAGAGATTATAATTCTAAAATAAATTTAATAAATAAAAATACATATTTATTGAACTATGTATAAAAAGTATTTAAAATAGGACTTCTTATTTAAGTTTCTTAATTGTATTCATGTGTTGTATTGTTAACATAAACATTGTGAAGATTTGAATTAGTAGAATACAAATTGTGCCATAAAATATGATTTTTTTGTAAAAAATAATGTAACCTCATCTAAAATAGTAAAAATATCAAACTTATATTTATGATATTTCAAATTAAATTTCTGATGGTCTATTTTTAAACTAAAATTATTATATGGTATTTTAATATTTTCATTAAAAGACATAGTTATTTTATAATATTACAAAATAATTTCAAAAGCTATATTTTTTAATATATTTTTCTTTTTTAGATATTAAATGTTATTTTGATGATTTATAAGATTTTATAAGGTGTCCAAAATAAAATAAAATTAATAAATAAAAATAATAATATTTTTTTTACTTCAAATCTTATTATTATAGAGATAAAAAAAATTAAAAACTTTAAGTTTTTTAATAATTTTAATATGATAGGACTACATATCTTTTATTATATTACATAAATAAATATATTTAAAATATATATACTTATATATTTGTATATATATATATATATATATATATATACATACACACATATATGTATTATTTCACCTAAATTCTATTTTATTTTAGTATTATGATTTTTTTTAGATTCAAATAATGTTCTAAGTACAAAATCAAAAGAATATTTAAATTTATGTAAAAAATAATAGTGTAATGTATTGATTAGGAATAGAAGTACAAATTCATATATATAAATGAAATCTTCACCTAACTATTAGGGATTTAAGAAAACCAACCATATGAAATAAACCTCTCCTCTAAGTTGTTATGTAGCATAAGTTCATAGTCTATTAATATTGACTTTCTAGTACAAATACACTAACAATTAGTCAAACTATCAATATATAGATATTTAACATATAGGTCCACATGATGGCTTAATAAGTTACAACAACTTGAGTGACTATTTAACTATGTATTAACAACTATCCTAAATACAAGGCTATAAGTTGTCAACCATATAATATGTAATAAAAATTATTTATAAATTTAAATATTCTTTTAATAATTTGGTAATTTATTTATTATAATTATAATAAAACCTTCTAAAATTGATAGTACTTGGACTAAAGATAGGATATTATTACTAATAGAAGATGAAAAGAAAGAGAAGATGCAACAAAAAAGGAAAAAAATGAAGGATCTTGGATATATAAGAAAATTATATCAAACCACTTTATTTTTCTTATTCTTGCAATTCTTTTCTTTCTTGTCTCATGTATACATTTGCAACCATTCTTCCTTAAAAATTCCCACATATTATAATAACCAACACCATATTAATTATACTTTAATACCATAAAAAGATAAGTTCTCAAATGATGCACAATAGTCTTATCAAATAATTATCAAACACTAATTTCATGAAGGTGTTAATAACAAGAACTTGAAGAATGTAATTAAATAGGTGAGATGTGTATCATAGAAAGATAAAATAATAATAAAAAAAAACATATATTTAAGAAAAAAATGGAATAGCTTTCACAAAAGACAAAAAAAACTATATCTACTTGAAACTACACTAGAAGCAAGAAAGGAATTGACCAAAGTGAGGAAGGTTTTACTCTTGCCTCCATATTTATTATGTAATTAAAGAGCTATGAAATGATGTTCTATAGATTATCCAATATGTGTCCAAATTGCAAGACATGTGTCTAACTTGTAAAGCAAGTTTCCAACATGTGCACTATATGGTACAATTTAACACATTTATTTACATGTTTGATACATGGCCGATTTTTTGGCTAAGTTTTCAACCTCTACATCACTTAAAAATATTTAGAAAGTCAAATTTTCATCTGTAAAGCTTCTAAAAAGCTTTATCATAAGATATTATTAAATTTACTTACTTCAATTTATTTTTATCTAATTCTTTTTATCTAAGTAATTAGTAGTATTAGTATGACAAAAGGTGCCGTTAGGCACCATTTTACACATCTTGCAATACACTAAAGTATTGCAATGCCACACATTTAAACTAATAGTTCTATTGAATTCATTATTATTTTTTATAATAAAATTATCTATTATTTGCTACCTAATTTAATATTTAAAATACAACCTTTTAATGCCGGGATTGTTTAAAAAAATTAAGTATATTATTATTAGCACTTTAAACAATATATTTTTGAGTGGATCAACTAACATATTTAAGATCTCAAAAAATTCTTTGTGCTTTAAAAAATTCAAATGGACATAGTAACATAGAGGTTTAATGTAAAATCAACAACAATTGCAAATTGCTTTGCATACTTCAATTTGTGCAAGAATTAAATATTAAAAGGATGTGCAACCAATGTCAATGTTGATCTTCTTGCTAATGTTATCAAGTAGCTTTACAATTAGATGAAAAGGTTTTATTATAATAATCCAATAAACATTGAAATATGCCCTATCATCTTGGAAAAAAGACAAAATCATTTCCATTCTAGTAAGCATCAAAATTTTGCAAATTATTCTACAAATAGAGGCATACATCAACAATGATGATGATAGCAAGGAGATGCTAAAGATGTTTATTAGTAAAATTGTCAAGCTTGTTGATCAATTGTATATGTTTTGGCTTCTACAAGTTGATTGCAACCCAAAATTCTTGGCTATAATACAATAAGTAAGAAATCAGATTAACATTCTTTACGAAAATAGCCCATATCAAAAGCCTATCATCCATGTTTTTGCCCCATTTGATTTAGAAAAATCGAACTGCTCCTGCACATCATCATTCTAGTCTTTCAAGTTCAGTGAATGATTCAGAGTGGCGTCGCTTCTGTCGGTGAAGCTGCGGTGTTTGGACTCTGTGATGCCCACAAACCCAACTTCAGTGTCGTGATTTTTGAAGGCCAGTCTGCAGTAGAAGATATTGGAAGCGTGGATTCCACCATTTGTCGGTGCAACAATGGCGCTACTCCAGCTCTAAATCCTCTTCCCTCTTCTTCACACTGTTGCTTAGTTTTATCCCAACAGTTGTGTGTGCGATGATGGTGCTCACTTTGTATGATTCAAAGTGCTGGCTAGTGGTGGTTGTGGTGTGCGGTGGAGGAAGAGAATTGGGCCAGAGGATTTGCTTTAGAGAAAAGTTGTGTGAAGGGGAGATCCTGTCATGGATGTTTTTGTGAGGAATCCAAGAAAAGCCGTTCACTTTATAGAATATTTTATTGTTTGAGTGGTCATTGCCAGAAATAGGCCATGCTCTATAACGTGTATATTAGTTTTTTTTATTCATCAATTTAAAATAAAAATAAAAATAAATCTGCAATGTCAACAAAGGACATTAATATTATAAAAAAAAATTAGAAAAGGAAAATTTGATTAGAATTTTATTACTAGTCCATCTTCTTCTTCTTTTTTTTTGACATCAACTATTTATTGTTAATCTACAAGAAAATCAGATTGATGCAAAAAAATATTTAAAATAGATAATTGTTTAATTTCGATATTTTGGTATTCTCCTAGGCTCTTTTCAACCAAGAGTATGGGAGATTAACCTAAGAGCTCAAGAACTTGGGAACAAGTTCTTAATGGTATTTCCATAGGCAGCAACTACGGAATTTAGAGAAGGATACCAAAATAACAATGTTTTATTTCTTTATAAAAATAAACAACTTTAAAGTCTAAATTTGAATTAAAATAATAATGGTCAATTAAGACTAATGTAATGATATACATTTTCATTTGATTCATTATCCTACAAAAGATAATTTACATCAATAATTTTGGATCTACAATTCAAAATCCTAAATAGAATTTATTATTTATATTTATATTTAATTTTAATTTTTTAAAAATTTCTAAAATTAAATTAAATATATCTTTTATATATTTAAAAATACTATGTCATTAATAAAACATAAATATTTTAATTAAAAATTAGAGATGATTTATTTTTTCAAAATTATACACCATGCTATAGAAGGCATTGTTTTCAATTCTTCTCCACTACAAAGACAATATAAATAAGTATTCCAATCTCATCTTCTCTTATGAATCCTAATAAAGACACTTCATTACAAGGCAAGCAAACCTACCAAAATATAAACCTACACATATGTGTATACACACACTTGTATATATATATATATATATATATATATATATATATTTCAATAGAATACAAGCTACTTTTATACCAAATTTTTTTTAGTTTTATAAAAACCTATGAATAATAATTTTTAATTTTTAATTTTTTTTATATCATATAAAAATAAAAAGTAGAAATTTTAGATTCTCTTTTCAACCATAAGAAGTTAGAATCAAATATTTCTATGCTTTCTTTAAACTGCTACAAAAACACTTGTTTTAGAAATTTAATTAAATAATATATATATAATTTTATTTTTACCATATGTTGTAATTATTTTTAAAAATAAAATAATTTTGTATAATTTATATATCATTTGTCAATTCTTTATAATAAAATATTTTGTACTATAAGATTTATAATGAAGTTTATTATTCTTTCTAATAGAGAGCTATTATCAATCACTTGTGCTTCTTGTATAAATATATATATATATATATATATATATAAATTAAATATAATATATTATTATTATTATATATATATTTTATATCTTATTTTAATTCTATATAATATTGTATATTATATTCTATAGTATAGTTTCTTTTACTCTCTTCTAATAAGGAGGCATTGCAATCAACTACTTGTATCCATCTATAGAATTATCATGAGGGTAATTGATCACATAGTAATCAAGTGTATTGCTGTATCATGTAAAGTTTACTTTGAGAATATACAAAGCATTTAGCTTTAAAAGAAAATTCAAATAGTCTAAAGTCATCTTATAATTAAAAAAATAAAAATGAGATGGTTAAAAATACCCTTCATAAACAAGCTTAGCCTACTTAAGAATTTTATATCTACACAATCTCATATTTTATGTTCTATATTATATCAATTCAAAAACCTAAATCTTATCAAATTCCAAATTTTGAATCTTATTAAATCTTAGATTGAAATTTCTTAAGTTCTAAAATAATTCCAATAGTTTTTAAAAATATTTAAAAAATTAAAAAAGAACCTAAATATATCTTAAAATTTATTTAAAATAAAAGATTAGAGACAATCTTTAATTAGATTATTAGTTTAATCTTAAAATCTATAAATTCATTCCTCATTTAGTTATATTTATAATAACTAAATATGAAAATATCTAATTTAAAAATTAATAAATATTATAATAAAATTACTATTGATGTTATATGGCTTTATATTCTAACATTATTGAAGGATTTTAATAGTTAGGTCATGTAATTCAACCATTAAATCTCATTCAAAACTAAAAAAAGGCTAAATTGTGACATATTATATTAATACTTTAAGTTTATATTTTATTCAATTTCTAAATCTTAAAATATATTAAAAAACTTAAAATTAATCTTAAATTTTTCATTTATTTTTCTTCTTTATTCTATTCAATACATCTTCTTTTTTTTAGTAAAACTTTCAATGTTGTAAATTAAGCTTGACAATCTTTCTAAGTATCTCCTCGAGTATCTTCTATGCTTGATATTGTACCAATATATTTTAAATAATCATCTATTTGTGCCATCTTATTTAAATATCTTTGCTTCCAAATATAAAATAGGAATCTTTGAATTAAAATATATTTCTTAACTAGCTCTAAAATATAAGCCTTAAAGATTTTTTTTCCAAATATTTTAATTTTATCCTATTATAATCTAATCATATATTAGTTTTATATTATTATTTAAAAATATTTATTTTATACTCTTCTTAGTATATTAATAAAAATGCTTCTATGTCCTACATACTTAGCATCTCATCTTAAAAATATACTTTTAACCATACATAATTTTAAAATTAATATTTAATCAATATACATAATTATTTTATTTTATGATGATAATTGTAAAAATAAAATTTATTTATAAAGCCAAATTATAAGATGGCCTCAATTAAAAGTTTCTTATAATTGCTGGTATAAAGTAGAAGAAGTAATAAACAAGAACAAAAAGAAAAACAACACAAAATAAGTGAAATAAGGGAAATCAAGCAATTTCATACTACAAAATTAGTCACAATTTGCTCATTAGATTTTTATCCAATTAGAGTAAAAATTAAAATTAAAAATATTTTTTTGAATATATAATTTTTTTATCTTTTTAATGACATAAAAAACATATAAATTCAAGTGACTAAAAATAAATTATGGTAGTTTAAAGTGTAAATAATAGAAAAATGAAGTCATTAAATTTTATTATAAGGATAATTAAAGAGAAGTAAGTTTGACTTGCCTTTGACCTTACTTGGGCCTTATCTTGTAGTAGTGGAAAATTTTCTTTCTTGTTGATGTATTCTTCTACTATAACTTTAATTTGATATTTTTTTCATTTTTTCATTTTTTTTCCTAGCTTTGCCAAAGCCTTCCTTTAATTTTCATGATAAAACATCAAGTAAATATTGAGACGTCTTTACAATCTCAAAAGAATATATATATATATATATATATATATATATTTACATTTATATTTACTCTTTAAAATATATTACATAAGACTAATGCATCAATCTTTAGTACTATAACAAAATAATACAACCCACAATAACATCACATTATAATATCTCTATAACAATGTTACTTCAAGATTTGACATTCAAGTTGAGATTTAAAACAATATAAAATATCTAAGTAAAGATTATTATCATAAAACTTATAATTCTCTATAATTGTACTATAGGTATTCTATGGTATTATATTAACTTAATTATTATCATAATCATGTATATTTATTCTAAAAATTATCAATGTAATATGAATAGATAGAAGTAGATAAAAATAGATTAATTTTGTAATATCTTTTATAGAAGCTTCATAGACACGACTTCACCTTTAGACTTGTCTATAGGCAATTGATAGATTAGAAACTTGGCCAACAAGTTAGCCACATGTTGCATGTATTAATAGCTTATAATAAAATCTAATAATATGGCACACATATAAAAAAACTTACCTTGCAAGTTAAGACATGTTTCCTGCAAATTGAACATTTATTAGAGGTCCTTATAGAATGTTGACATGTAGCTTTTAGGTAGATAGTATATATAGAGATAATAATGAAGTTTTTTTCATTCTTATCAATTCTTCACTTCTTTATTTGCCTTTATTGAGTTCTTATTCTTGAAAAATTGACAAGAATGCACTTATAATATTAGAGCTTTGTCTCTTTTTGATTAAATATGGATAATCTTATTTTTTAAGATATAAGCATATAAATAATTATGGATTTTATACTTTTAATTTTATATTATTTTTGAAATTTATTTTATTTTTTAGTCTTCTCTTTTACTTATCTTCAGAAATATTAGACATCTTCTTTTTTTATTATGTAATTATGGCAGAGCTTGCTAAAATGAAGTGTGCAATGGCACAAATCCAAGAGTAATTTAGGATATTAATGCTTGCTATGCATCAATACAATTTATTACCACAAAAAGTAATAAGATTGGTAGTGAAATAGAACCAGATTATCTCAGAAATCCAAGTTCCTTCTAATCTACTAAAACATAGAGCCCCATCACAAAATAGGACAAAATAGACTAAAAAAAATTGAATGGAATTAAATAAAATAGGACATAAAAGATAAAACTGAGCAAATAGAAACAAAACAAAATTAAACTGAATAAAAAGATATAAAACCAAATTTTACTAAAACAAAGGATTCTACGCCATACTTGATCAGATGCCCTAGAAGGCCTTGGCTAGTCCTATTTATACCTTATCTTACCACCTTGGACTTTCTAGAATGTTCTTAAGTAGTAGATTCTACCTAGATAATCATCCTAAACTTTTTTTAGAAGGTTTTATAATAGGCCCTATCTAAATAACCATCCTAAATTCTCTTTAGAATGTTCTATGGTAGATCTTGTCTAGTTCAAGAACCTAACTCCAATTCTAAAAACTTCTATGGTTCTAATTATTTATACAATTATCTTTTCTATACCCTATTACAATTGACTCCCCTCCACTAATGGAAAACGTCCTCATTTTGTTCTAGATGGTATCTCCAGATTGTCTCTCGATAATACATGAGATTTTGTGCAGGTTCCTATATTGCATAATAGTGGGATAATCTTTTCAAATAACTTTGTACTAAAGTTATGGACGTCCACTACCATGACAAAGATAACAATGCTTCAAAATGCCATCCACTTCATATTCTTGTTAGTCATCAACTACAACTAGTGGTGGTGGTGGTTGGTATCGAGCCGGAAAGTGCTTTGGCTTGGTATGAAATTCCTTCAATTCTGAAATATGAAAGACTATATGGACCTAAATATGTGGTAGAAGCTCGAGATAGTATGCGACATCAAAAATTACTACAGAAATGTGGAAGGGTCTAAACCACCAAGGTACTAGTTTACAAATTTGGATTGATGTAACAAGTGGTAAGTTGGCATTGGAGAGTAATATTTGAACACCATCTTGGAAAGTCTTATATTGCCAATAGTTATCTTCATATTACTTTTGTCAATTCTGTGCACTAAAAAGACTGTGTTGTGTCTCTTGTAAGGCTATTGTAAGTCGTTGTATAAATTCTTCCATTGTTAGATTGTTGATGTTGATGAGACAAAAGAGAGTTACTCGCATAATTGGATATTGATCAATATTAAAAAAAAATGGTAAATGACTGATATTTGCTTGAAAACTATCATTATAAGCAAACTCCAAGGGCATCAAGTATTCATCTCAATCATTATGATGAACCACTACAAATATCCATAGCATATCCTCTAAGGTCTGATTTGCATACTCTATTTGTCCATTTGTTTGGAGATAGAAGGCTATAGATATGGCAAGTTGTGTACTTAGTAGCTTGAACTAGGCTTGCCAAAAACTTCTCGTGAAGCATGGATTTGAAATGATGACATAAAGTAATCCATGGTGAAAAAAGATGGTATCAAAGAAGATTCATATAAGCATTGGAGCATCAATATTCAAGCGTACCACAACCAAGTAAAATTACTTCAAGAATCAATCTACAAAGATGGCAACTACGGTATGATTATGAGGCCTCTATGGCAAATACATAATGAGATCCATAGTCATTTGCTCTCAACGTATCATAGATAGTGGAATTGGCCGTAATAGTCTAAGAGACGTTATGTTGCATGCTTTATTACATTGACATGACTAATAGGAGTATACAAAGGTTCGAACATCATAATCCAAACTTGCCCAAAACCATGTCTTTGAGATCTATTTTAGAGTCTACACTCATCTTAGATGTCCAGATATTTGAATGTCATGTCCTTCTTAAAGTATGCGTGCCTAGAGTTTAACATTTTTGGATACTTAAATATGCTTCTTGAAATACAACAAGCCATTACTGAGAGTGTAATCCTGATATTGTATATTATCTATCTTTAGTTGATTGCTAACTATTTTGAAATAAGTATCCTAATACGTAGCTTCTTTTTATTCTGTCTCTTTGGTTAGATCTGATATGATACTATTAATGGTAGTGACTTCTACCTTGTTTCTCGATTTGTCCTTCAAGTTTGATCTTTGTAATCAATTATCTAGTACAATATGTTATTGCCCTTGCTTGTATTTAAGTTTGATATTACAAAGTTATAACTGTTCTTTTCAAAAATGATGCCGTGATTACATATTTTTTAAATACAAATTATATAGCAAGGATTGATGGTCAATCCAAATAACCATTGGCTTCTTCAATAGATAGTGTCACCACACCTTTGTGGCATGTACAATCACTAATTGCTCTCCATTATGTACAGAGTAATTGTGCTATGTCCTTCTAAGTATGCATGATTTATATGCCACAAATTGAAGGTTCCTACCAAAGTCTTGTTGAAGGACTGCTCCAATAACAAAGTTAGAAGCATCAATGTTAGGTGTTCAAGGAAGATTAGGATCATACAGTTGCAATATTGGAGTAGTAATGAGTCCTTCCTTCAACTTATCAAAGGTATTTTGTTGCTCTAATTTCCATTCAAATGATACACCTTTCTTTAATAGATTTGTCAATGAAGCAGTAATGTGAGCAAATATCCAAATAAAATAGTGATAGTATCCAACAAGGCTTAAAAATGACTGAACTTCAAAAGCATCCTTGGGAGTTGGCCAATCTTCCACTGCTTTTACCTTATCTTGTTTCATATGCACGGCTTTGAAGGACACCTCATATTCCAAAAAGGTGACCTCCGACTTCCAAAATTTATATTTTAATTGCTTGCAATAGAAGTGACTATCTTGTAGCCAACGTAGTACTTCTTACAGGTATTATTCATGCTCTTCAGGGATTTTATTATATATTACAATATCATCAATGAAGACAACTACATGCTTGTCCAAAAGGTCTCAAAACAATCTATTTATCTGACCTATGAAAGATGCTAGAGCATTGGTGAGGCCAAAAGATAAAATTAGCTATTCAAGATGTTAATAGTACATACAAAATGTCATCTTTTCTTCATCCTTTCTTACAATAGGTATTTGCCAATAGCTACTTTGAAGTTCGAATTTATTAAAGATGGTCGCACCTCAAAGTTAGTTACGAAGATCATCTATGCATAGAAGTGGATATGCATTTTTAACAATTTATTTATTAAAGCCTTAATAGTCAATGCAAAGGCAAAGTCCACCATCTTTCTTGGGTGTAAAGAATATATGTGCTCTCTATGATAATGTATTTTTTAAAATGAGGCCTTTCTCAAAAAGTTCACCTAATGTCTTTTGTAATTCTTCAAGTTCTTCTAGTGTTAGACAATAAATTGGTCGACTTACTAGTTTGGCTCCAAGCAATAATTCTATTTGAAAGGAGGCACCTCAATTAGGAGGTATGCCACTAGATAGGTCGATTGGAAAGACATCTTGATATTCTTATATGAGCTGCTGAATCTGTTCTATTCCTTTAGCTATCTTTTCCACCATTGATGCAAGATTGGGAACTACCATATATATATCGATTGCTCATGTTGTATTTGCTTCTTGATAAAAGTCAATCCTACGAGTAGTTTTTTGATTGCAGATTATCTTTTGTTTTTACTTGATGTAAAGGTGCAAAGACTCACCTTGCAGCGTCCATCTTTAAAAGATATTATCTTTGCTATCCAATCAACTTGCTCATTTTCTATCTCTAATCATGTCATATTTTAACTTTATCACCTTGAATCTCTTTCTTAAGCCATAGGCATCTATCAATCTCATGGTTTTTTCTTCATACGTCTTACTCAATACATTCTCTTGGTCATCTATAAGGTATATAATTCCTCCTTTCATTTCTTTGGTTTTAATTCCAACTTGGTTGGTAATTTTAGTTGATATGCAATTTTTTGTAAAGCCACAATCTATAAGTACTTAACATGGTTGCCCTTTTAGTAGTTCCATAAGAAATACTAGTCAATTCTTTTTATAGTTATTTGAGGCTATACCATTTATCTCTGAGAGATAATAGCTACCTTCAATATTGCCCCCAGTGTCTTTATTAGGAAGCTCAATTTTCCTACTCTAACTCATTATTGACTTAGTATGTTTTGAGACTATGAACTCACCTTGTCTTGCTAATACTTGCACTTTGACGATTTAGACAACTTCCAATCTAATAACTTGGCTCTTGATAATAGAAACTTAATCCCTTTTGTATGAATATTTATCATCTTTGTGGTATCAATGATCCTTGTAATGCATCAATCTCCATTGCTATTGATTGTTGTGCCATAATGTTAGATAGTGGCATAGGACTTTGTATTATAGGTTGGGCTCTACAATTTTTGAAATCTATAAAATAGATCTTCTCTGCAATCCAAACTACATCTTCAAATATTTGTTGATCCTTTATCTCTACTTCTTGCTAGATCCCAGGTTTCAAACCTTGTAAGAATTGATCCATCATCTTTGCCTTCAAAACATTACTAATTTGGAGATATAGGAACTTGAATCAAGAGACATAATCTTGCACCACCTAGCTTGTGTAAGATTTGTCAATTGATTGCGTGTTATCTTCTCTGCATTGATGGACCAAAATTGATTTCTAAACTCGGTTTCAAACTCTTCTTAGTTACAAAATCTACCTTGAGCTCCATAGCTTTAAACTTGATGTGGCTACCAAATAGCTACCACATCTTTCAAATAGCTAGCTTCATATATAATTCTTTTAGCATTATTTGCCTCAAATAATTGAAGGTATTATTGCATGTTGAAGAACCATTGACATACATCTTCTTGTCTTAAAGTCCCAAAGTATGTACTAGGCTTATTCAATTTCAACCTAGCAAATGTTGACTCTCTTATCTTTAAGGCTTTTATTTGGCCTTACAAAGTAGCTATCTGGCTTTAAAAGTATTGTATTTGAACCTCCATCTAAAGCCTCCGTATCTCTCATATTGTAATTTCTCCACTAGATTCTATTATTGTAATACCTTTTCACCTCGCAATTGACTTTTTAAGAGTAGATTGTGATAGTCTCAATATAAGATCCTTTATGACCACAACAATTGACCTTAGGCTAGATGGTAATTATTGACATGCTATCAAAAGTAAGTAGTCTAATACTCGCTCTAATACCAATGAAACAAGACTAGACTATCTCAAAAATCCAAAATTCTTCTACCTTCAGCTTTTTTTAAAAAAATTCTTTGATAGGACCTACCTAAATAACCGTCCTAAATTCTTTCTAGAATATTCTATGGAGGATCTTACTTAATCTACTAACCTAATTCCATTTCTAGAAACTTCTATGGTCCTAATTATCTATATAATTATCTTATCTATATCATGTTATAGGTAAGTAGTGAAGATATAGAGATGATTGGTAGGTAATAAAGATATAGAGATGATTGGAGGTACTTCAACATCTTATACCAAATCATGCTACTCTTCTTATATAAATGGATAATAATTAAGAGTTTGAGGTGGAAGAAGTTTCAGGTTTAAAGTGGTGTTGAAATAGATTGGAATATTTTTTTTATTAGCATGGATATAATATTAGTGAATTCACATGAGAGCCAATAAAGAATCTTGCAAATACAACAGAGAAGGTTAAAACTTTTCATCAATGAAATCCATCAAAATTAAGATGAAGAATCAAGTAATTTCTTTACTATAAAATAAAGAATATTCAATGGAGATTATATTCTATCTTCTATCTTTTATTGTGAATTCTTTGTATTTTGTGATGCTAACAAGATGGAGAATTTATAACCAACACATTCAATTTAAAATTCATTCTTTATTGACTTATTAAACAAGGCATTACAATTGTCAAGACAATATAATTGAGATAAAAATCCTTAAGAACAATATATTTTTCATCAAATAGATGGTGAGATACAATGAGTTTGATATCACAACCTTGGAAGAGACTTTCAATGTATAGTGATTTTATTAAAGATATAAATGACTCTTAATGGTATAACAAATGATTTGTTTGAAGGAAATTATAAAGTCCTCAATAATAATCAAATAAGAAGGTGGTCTTCTCGCCTCGAAATAGGACATTATCAGTGGCTAAGAAGACCTATCAACTACCTTCAAAGGAAACAATAATGAGAATATATAGCAAATATAATTTGTCACATTTTCGACTTCATCAACATATAATCACTACTTCTTATGGAATTCATCTCTAGAACGGGAGATAATATCATGAACATACATATTTATTCTAATAATTACTTAGGTAATATGAATAGATAGAAGTAGATAAAAATATATTAATTTTATAATATCTTTTACAAAAGCTTCCTTGAAGCTTTATAGATGCAATTTCTTCTTTATATATGTCTATAGGTCATTGATAGATTAGAAATTTGAGCAATAAGTTAGTGACATCTTGCAAATATTATTAGCTTGTAATACAAACTAATGATGTGGTACACATATAAAAAACTTATCTTGTAAGTTAAGACATGTATCTTGCAAATTGGAGATGTGTTAGAGGTCCTATATAATGTTGTCATGTAGCTCTTAAGTAGATAGTATATATAGAGGTAAAAATGAAGTCTTTTTTAATTCTTCACAACTCTTTTCTTGATTTTAGTCTAATTTCAAGGATCTCTAGTTTTTTATCTTTTAAGAATAGCCATCATAGTTTTTTTTTGAATATACATACTTTCTTTTTTTCTTTTTTATTTTTTTCTTTTGAAAAAAGTTTCATTTATTTATTTTTCTTTATTGAGTTTTTGTCGTTTATAATTTTTTATTTAATAATTTTTCTTATTCTTTTGTATCTCATGTCTTCAATAGCTATTTAAGAGCCATCAAAACTTCTACTTTCACATGTAATCTAGAACATGACTTTTTATTGAATATCCTATATTCTATGTATCAAAAGCTGTGACTTATCTAGCTCTTAACTAAGACATTAGAAGTATCCATCTCTTGGCTTTAAGCACCTTTTATTAACAATAAATAATTTCCATCTTGCTTTCATGATTTTATCATGGTTTTGTAACTTGGTATCACAACTGAATAAACATCAATTTAGATGAATAATATTATGAATGAATATCAATCTGAATAAATAATACTATGGATGAATGTCAATTTGGATGAAACTATTGCTAAACTATTACCAAAGCCAAAGAGTTCTTAGAACCCTGTTGGAATTGCTAGAACTGGAATTTAAACTCTATTAATGCTGATTTTTACTTAATTAAAACCTATTTGTTGCTCGTGGTGAAGATGAGTCTTTTTGCTTTAATATAGCTTGGTACTTCTATTCTCCAAATATTACATTTTATAGATTTTTTTTAATTATTTTCTTATATTTATTTATTGCTATTGCATTAAATGTATTTGGTAATGGCATCTTCAATAGATCATTGCATTGATCAATTAGATGAGAAAAACTATGGCACATGGACATTTGTTATAAAATACTTGATGCATATTTGTAAGCTCTAAATGTATGTAAAAGGGAAATTAAAATATCCTATAGATATTGATGAAAAATTAAAATGGAAATCAAGTAAAGCAAAAGTACAAGTATTGATTGGACTTAATATTAAACCTTTTCAATTAACTCATATATGTAAATGTAATATTGCAAAGAAGATGTGGAATATATTGACTAAGACCTACAAGCCCTCAAGAATTATTATTGAAATATTTTAATGAAGAAATTATATAATCTTTGATGTATAGATTAAGAATTTATGGAAAAAAAAATTAAAAGATTTTTGATCTTTGAAATCAATATATTAAAGCCAATAGTGAAATAGAAAAATAGAGCTTGAAATTTCTTATACTTACTATATTATTAGAATCTTAAAATCTAAATATTCAGTTGATTGCATTAAAGAAAAAAGAAGAGATTATAGAAGAAGTAATACAATCTATTTTTCTTGAAAAAGAGAAGGAAAAGACTAATTCTTTATTTTTTGTTTTAATAGTACATGCAAGAAAAAAACAAGTCTTAAAGAAGCACCATCTACAACAAAAACAGATAACTTTAGAAGTACTTATAAGGCTTATCGACAAAAAAGACATTGACAAGGTGATGCAGAATGTCCTAAAACAAATAACAATGATGTAGTAAATGCTAGCATTGTTGTTGTTCTATCAATTCAAGAGATATCATTTAATTCAAAAATAATGATTGCATTATTATCTCAATTATGACATTATGTATGCATGGATAATACAACAGATGTACACATCTAAGATAAGAGTGAGCTTCTCAATTTTGATTAAAATGCAACTATCTAATTTCAAGTCTATGATGGTAGCATTGGCAAATCACAAGGCTCAAGTGAGTTGCATCTCATACTTTTAGACCTTATAGAAAAATGCATTCCTATGGTTATGAAGGATGTCCATTGAATTCCTAGAGCACGTAATACTTTGTTATTAGCTGCAAATTTATACAAGAAAGATTGTAAATTTAATTTAAATGTCAATGAAGTCAATTGGATTCTATTTTCAAGTGACTTACTTACACCAAGCACGCTAGCAAGTAAAGCTTATTTTATACCTTGTAAAATTTAAGAAGTTGCTACAATTTATAATTCATCTATTTTAAGTCATACACTTATTGAATGGCATCAAGCATTAGTACATGCTTCAATACACACAATGAAAGAGGCAGAGCAGATAAATTGTATTGAAGGATTAAAGATCAAGAGGGAGAAGGATAAAATATCTATATGTGAATCATGCATTATTGGCAAGGCCCATAGGCAACCTTTCTCATACAAGCATAAACATATCAATAATATTTTAGATGTAATAATGTTTGATCTTAATTATTCTAATACAGCTAACTTTTATAGCACCAAATGGTTAGTTATATAAATTAATAAATATTTTGGATATTTTAGCCTTGTATTTCTTTAAACTAAGGACCAAGTATATGTTGCTTATAAGACTTAGAAAGTGGAGACATAAAAAAGAATTAGAAGAAAGATAAAAAAAAAAAAAAAAAAAAAAAAAAAAAAAAACATTGTTTAAGGTACTAAATTCTTGAATAATAAGCTTGGTTCTCACTTAAAAACTAAAGGTATTTAGGACATGGTCGCTCTTGCATATATACATGAAGTTTTCAACATAGCAAAGCATAAGATACAGACTATTTTTGAAGGAGCACAAACCCTTCTAAACAATGTGAAGTTGGATTGTTAGTATTGGGCATTTGTAGTAAAATTTGTGATTTGGACTTGCAATCACCTTTCACTGGTAAGACTCAATAGTAAGATACCACATGAAATTTTTTATGATAAAAAAATATTTTCTTTAAAATGCTCATTGCTTTGGTTTTTCTACTTAGTATCATAGATTAAAGAAAAAACGTCAAAAAATCAATTCAAAGGCAAGGAAGGAGTTTTCTGTTGGATTTTAAAAGTAAAAATAAGATATGAAATTTTTCTATATAAGAAAAAAAAGATGATTCTTAATCAAGATGTGATATTTCTTAATAATAAAGATGGATTATTTGGTGAGCCACTAACTTCTCAAGAAAAAAATTAGAAAAGATATAGATGATAGAATTTTTTTTGATATACTAAATTTTCAACATCCAAATGAATTAAAAATATTCCAATTTCAAGCTTTAAGATTACATAAGTAGAATGGATTGAATAGAAAAATAGAAGTGGAGGCAACCACTCAAGCTCTACCACCAAGATGTCATTATATAGGTAGCATTGACATAACAAATATTATAAGTAGTAGTAGGATGTGTCGCACGCCTTGAAAAAAAGACAAAAAATTTATTTGAAGAGAATAAGACTTACTGATAAAAACAATGGATGAAATTCATATTGATGAATATATAAAATCAAAGATTTTTGAGCAAGCCATGAATTCACTTTTTTACAAAGAATGGAGTCATCCCATGAAAGAAAAACTTGATTTTTTGAAAGATTATGGTATATGGAAATTTTTATTTTTATCCAATGGTAGAAAGGCTATAGATTCAAAATAGATTTTTAAGCAAAAGCTTGCTAGCAATGGTTCTATTGAACATTTTAAAGTATAATTGGTTGCAAAAAAATTTATACAAGTGAAAGGTCTTAATTACTAAGAAACTTTTGCACTAATTGCTGGGCTTGCAACAATTTATGTACTTTTTGCAAGTGAAGCTATCATTAATTGGAATATGTTGTAATTTGATATTGTTTTAGCTTATTTAAATGGTAAACTTAAAGAGAAGGATATTTATATGAAAATTCGAGAAGATTTGGAAATTCCATAAGAATACAAAGGCAAGGTATTGCAATTGATAAAGACTTTATATAGTTTGAAGCAATATAAACATGGATAGAATAAGAGTTTGGATAAAATTTTATTCAATTTTTGTTGGAAGTACTCAAAATCAGACACTTATTTATGTACAATGTACACAGAAGGATTAATTCTTGTACTAATTATCTATATTGATGATGTACTTATTAGTGACAAGAACTTTGAGATTCTTATAAAATATAAGAATGAATTATAAGAGTGCTACAAGATGAAAGATCTTAGTGAACCTAGTGATTTTCTTTGCATTGATTTTTTACAAGATAATAAAAATAGTACAATTAATTTAAGCTAAATTAAGTATATTTGTCAAAAATTAGATAAATATGCGATAAAAGATGCAAAGGTAGTTGCTACACCAATAGTACAAAGTCATATCACTAAGCATGAAAATATTAATTTTTTGAATGCAAAAAATATAAAGCTTTATTAAAAGACTTTAAGTTCATTATTGTACCTTACAAATGGTACAAGGTATGACATTATATTTGTTTATTAATACTTTAATCAATACATGGTATATCTACATGTTTCACATTGATAAGGAATCAAAAAAATATTTTTTTTCCTAAAAGAAATAAAATATTTGGTAATACAATATGGAAGAAATAAAATAAATTTATAACTTATAGGCTACAATGACATAGATGGAGTAGATTGTATAGAGATGCACTGTTTAATAGGAGGTTATGTATTTATATTGAGTAAGGTGATTATCATTTGATAAAGCAAGAAGCAATATTTAGTTTTTGTTTTATCAACAAAAAAAAATATGTACCTTTGATTGCTACAGTAAGGGAGACTTTGTGGCTCTATAAAATATTTAGGAATTATAACATTACAAAAATAAATAAAAATATTTTTATTTAAGAGGATAATGAGAATACCATTGCTATTGCCAAGAATCCAGCATACCATGGTCGTACAAAGCATTGAAATTTAGAATATCTTTTATTAAATAATATATTGAGAAAGAATAAATTGATTTGAAGTATTGTCCCACAAAGTAAATAGTTGCAAATATCTTTACTAAATCTCTTTTTAGAGATAAGTTTCTAGCTTTTTCAAATATGTTAGATCTTATTTCAATAAAGAATTAAATCCCACTTCCAAAAAAAGAATATTAAATATCTCATATTATATATATGAAAAGCTATGATTTATCAAGCTCTTAACTAAGACATCACAAGTACCTTTTTTTGGGCTTTTGGAACCTTTTATTAGCAACAAATAATATCCATCTTACTTTCATGCTTTCATCCTATTTTTATAATGTTTTTATATATTAATAAGGACAAGATATAGATTATGATGTTTAAATTGCTTCTTGTAGATCTTTCCTACTACTTGACAAGACTTCTTATTCTTATGTATTGCTTGCTTCCAAAGTCTTTAGAAAGATACAAAAAAGATTAAAAGGTGACTTCTCTAATTATATTAATTGCTACTTGGCTTGTAATTGTCTTCTTATTATCTATTCAAAGAGATCTCAACTAATAGGAGAAGACATCCTCTACCTCTCTTTAGCAGTTTGCTTCTTTTAAATACTATAAATTATTACAAAGTCAACTAGCAATATACTCAAGTTGTACCACTGACTTTTCTTATTGAATTGACATCCTATAATTAATACCATTAATAGATAAAAAATACCATATTATATTCATCACCATAACTACAACACAATATTTCTACAAAATCTATAATATTAAGGTCATGAATCTCAATAATTATATTATCATCTTATTTCAAAATTATAAATTTCTAAAAATTTGATAGCAAGAATTCAAAAAATGCATAGAGTCTCCACTTAACATTGCCTTTTAATATAAATATTATATTGATTTCTAAATATAAATTTAATTTACTTGTTAATTTTTTTGTTATTTGATGTACTTTGATCTTCATAGCATAAGAGGCTATGCTATGAAGTGTTCAACTTAATAGTTTAATAATCACTTGAATTATGCAATAGGCCTATTTTTGAGCCTTATTTCCTTCTACATATGGAAACTTAGGCTTGATTGGTGTTTTAGTCTTAAGTATGTGAGGTTATTTAGCTATAAAAAATAATTGAATCAATTAAATTGTATTGGTACAATTATAAGTATTATGATGTCGTCATTTAATAATAAGATTGAAGTTCTCACATCCTCTTTTTTTTTGTATTTAACACATCCTCTTTTTCTTCTTTGATGTTTAAATCTCTTTTAAGTCCAAATTGTCTTCTTTTGATAGTAGTACTCAGAATTGCTTTGACTTGATTAAAAACTTTGCATTTACAAAACATAGAGTTATGATAATAACCTTCACTATTTATTTTATCAATTCTTTGGTAGTCTTTTATGCTTTTGATGTCTAACAAATAAAATTGGCTATTATTTTAATTATGTGATTTATTAATGAAGATTTATGTTATTGTATTGATAAAATCTAAAGTTCTATATTTTTCAAAAATTTTGGATTAATATTCCAAAACTCTTATATCTCTTTGATTTGAAATTCTTTTTTGGATAAAAAAATAATACGTGCATCAAATCCTTAATTAGCTTTCTATATATTTATTTAATTTATCAAATTTCTTCTTTAGCATACATATTCTTCTCCTTTGCTATATAAATTTTATCTTTGGCCTTTCGAAGATTATATTGGATTTATTTTGACTCTTCTTAAATTTGACCAATTTTGTATTTTTTTTCTTTTTTTTCCTAAACATTGAATTTGTGTCTTAGATATAAATATCTTTTAGTAAAATATATCTTGATAATAGAATTTTTAAAGTAACTTAAAATAGTAGCTAGGTTGATTTTTTTCTTTGACCATTATGTGTGATCAAACAAAGATTTTTATTTTACTAAAATAATATCTTTGTTTTTACTGTAAATGATTCAAGATCATTTACAATTGAATCTAATTTTATTTTTTTAGAAATTTTATATTCAATTCTTTATTTTTTATTCTAAAAATAAAATAAAAATAAAATATACAAGAAATTAAAAATAATAATAGTGAAGATGATAAGAATCTATTTTCAAATTGAAAAGGCTAAACTATAATATTGATTTTGTTAATCTCAAAATAATATTACAAATAGACTATTTGAATACAAGAAGTTTTTAAGATTTAAAAAAATTAAATAAAAAGATATTTATTATATATTACAAACAAAAAACTACAACAAGGTACAAAAAAAGACTAAAAGGCTTAGCCAAAGCTACAAGGATTGTATTATTGACACTAAAGATTTCTTTAACTTTGTCTCTTATATTTATTAGATGCAAGTGACTTCTTTTGGAAAAATAAATTGATGCTTAGAAGTGAATTAAATCTCTAAGAATCTTCTATAACTATTTAAGATTCTTTAAAATCTTCTATGATCTTTTGAAAGCTTCTAAAAAACCTACTAGAATCTATTGATGATTTTTCTAAATATCATAGACATACACATTTAAATCAATAATTACCTCTATGATTAAATAAAAGTAAATAAAAATAGGTTAATTCTATAATATCTTTTATAGAAGCTTTTTAGAAGCTTTATAGATGCTGCTTTGGTTTTATAGATGTCTATAATTGACTTTTTAGGTTAGAAATGTAATCAATAAGTTGGCCATGTGCCACACATATTGAAAGCTTGAAGAATAAGCTAACTATGTGGCCCACACATAGAAAACTTGCCTTATAAGCTAATACATGTGTCTTGCAAAGTCAACACATTTTAGAGGTCCTATAGAACATTGCCACATATCTCTTAGTTAGATAGTATATATAGAGACAAGAATGAAGCTCTTTTTACTCTTATCAACTTTTTTCTTACTTCTAGTCTAGATTTAAGAGTCTCTAGTTTCCTTGTTTTTTGGCAATAACCATTCTATTTTCTTATTAATACATATACTACTTTATTGCTATTTTCTCACTTTTCTTTTGATACAAATTTTCCAAATTTATGCATCTTCTTCTATTTCATGTCCTTGACACTAAATCATTGAGAATCTTCTATAACCATCCAAAAACTTCTTCCATCATATGTTTGTGATACTTTTTCTACTACCATAACACAATCAACAAGAAGTATGTGAAAATTATGCTTGTATATGATGTAAAATCTTGAATCATTAATCTCATCTTTGTCTAATGTTACACAACTCAAAATTCACCACCATATTAGAAACTATGTTGCTTACAAACCACAACAATAATCCACCTATTAATGTAATTAATTTTTTTTTATATTAATCCAATAATTTGTAGACAAAATAATTTTGTATCAACTCTTGACATATCAAAGGATGACTTGTAAAAATCACATAAAAAAAAATACATATATGTCTAATTCCAACCATTTTTTATTTCAAATATCAATGATTGTAGTATGATTTTTATAATATAGAAAATATTGGATCTTGATTGTTTTATAGATAAAATCTTGAAAAATAAGTAAGTTCCTGATTCTTTATTAATTCTCACACCAAAGCCATCTTTTATTTTGTTTGGCTCAACAATTCTAATTGGCCATCACTTTTTAATGATTAAGATCCAAATTGGTAATCAATATTTAATCATATCATCCTAAATAGTAGATTAAGAGTTAATGTTATTACCATACAAGTTTTTGACTAATTCAAACTTGTTGCATAATTATATGTATCCTTTAACATCAAGATATCAAACAAATCAATCCTCTACCTTCTTGGATTAATTTAAGATACATAAATTTCTATCCATACAATGTCTTATATTGTCATGTTAATCACAAGTTTGTACCAAAGATATAATAATGTAAGTCTCATCAATATATCTTAATTGGTAATTTTTTTAATATATATATAATATTAATATTAAAATATCTATTTTATTATTTAAATATTTATTAAAATTTAGAAAGATTTATAAGTCATAAGAATTGTACTAGAAAAAATATCATAAAAATAGACTTAGTAAGTCTTTAAAGCGATTATCTTAATTGGTTTGGTATTTATTTTTTAATGTAAAAATAAATATTTAATTATTGAGACTAATATTTACTTTGGTTCTATATCTATATGATATACTTATTCATAATCTATACTTGCTAGTTAGTAGGTAGAAGATGCACAAAAAAGAACTTCATGCCTTTTCAATTATATCTTAGTTTGGAATCTTTAAAATTCAAGGATGGAAATATTGGCCACCTTTTTCTTTTACGTATTATGTCATACATATTTGAGGTCTTGAAGATTTTTTTGGTCAAGATTTGTTCTTTTTAGTTAATATACAAATTTACAATAACTTTTCATTAAGTTTTATAATTGACTTTGGTTTTTTATTTTTTCTTTTAATATTTATAATAAAATCTTTAAAGAATTGATAAAAAATATAATTTTTTGTTGTATTTTTTTAGGAATAAAATCTTAATACTTAAAGTTTAAATAAGAGAGAAATCTTTAATTTTAGTAAAGAGTGGCATACTCTCTTTATAATTTAGTAGGTCAATTTTGAGAGCCTCTTTCTTGTTATTCATAAGTTAAAAAGTTATAAGTATTTTTTTTTTTTTTAAATTGATAAAGTTTAATTTTCAAAATAATAAGAATAAATTATATTAGAATTAGGAAGTAATTAGAGTTTTGATTATTGTAGAAAAATATTTGTTACTTTTAATTCAAGTAATTAAAAAAAAGACACAACTTTGGAAGACAAAATGAAGATGATAAAGGCAACAATAAGGCACAAGTTTTAGAAGAAGATGCCATTTATAATCTTGTAGAATTTTTTTTATACAACACCTTGAGTTATCATTAAAATATTTGTCTTTATTTTGAACAATCTTATTGACCTTCACTTCTAAAGCCTTATTTTTTAAACCTTCTTTGCAAAAATTATTCTATTATTGTTGTATAAATATAAAAAATATTCAAACTTGCTCACAAATTTCTCAACAAAATATATATCTTATCTTCTAAACATACTTCTACTTATAATTCTACTTAAAGCTCTAAATGAAGCTCCATCCATTGCTATATCTTCAATTTTTTTTTCTTTCTTTTTATAAACTTCATATAAACAAAAAAAATACAAAACACTTCTATATTAAAAAAATTATGTTGGAATCACCAAATATATTATGTTCTATAAAAATCAACATGGAAATATATTATATATCTAATTATAGAAGGATTCGATCTTTCTTTAAAGGTTGAATTATAATACAAAAACAATACATGTAGTGTCGTGATGTAATACGACTATATAGTGAAACTAAAATCAAAATTTAATTTTTAATTAATATCTAATTATCTTGATCCAATAATAACTCAAAGTATCTAAATATGGCTTTTATGAAAGCCTCTTAGGTTATTTTCTTATCTTAATAGTTAGTAGGTTGAAGGTTGGTTAGTACCTTTACCTCATAGGCTATAGAGACTCTTTTTTTACCCTAGAAAAACCATAAATTGATAAAATGAGGTTACAAGAGATAAATAATTAATATGGTTGATACTAGGATTAAGTTGAAGATAAGGTTGGGCTAAAAAATCCTTAGGATAGATTAGATTAATACTCAAGGATCAACGATTTGTGAGATAGGATCAAAATCAGACCTCTAGCTATTAAAACGATCACCTAGGGTAAAATAGGGTCTCATTTGAAGATCAAAGATTAGGATTTGAGAGTTAGGTTAGAGCTTCTTTTAGAGACATAAGACTATTTTTGATAGGATTTTTTTGGACTTGGCAATTGTTGTTGAAAATTAGGATTTGTATTGGCAACTTGGAATTTATGCAATGAAATTAGGACTAGCACTCTTGACTAATTTGTAAAATTGGTATTACATCTATAGTTCAAATTTTGATAGTGCTTGATTAATTAGGTGTTCTAAGTGTATGTAAAATTTTGTGATAATTTAATATTATAATTGAGAGATATCTGGATTTTGGTTTAAGAACATAGCAATAGTTAGTAGCTTGGAGTTGGATAGGATTTCTATGATATTTGGAGATTTACTAGTCGGATCAAAGTGAAACTTGGCATGGTATTGGAAGACTTGAAGATTAAGCTATACACCAATTTTGAGTTGAAGTTTATAATTGAAGAAGGAGAAATCACTACTAGAACTTATGCATCATCTTTCAAGTTAGTGGCCGAGTGACATCAGTGCAGTTTTTGGATGTTTTCTCACAATATGTAAGTTGGATTGAGCTGATATTTCTTGAGCATATAGAAGACTTATATTGACAATTGCATGATAAACTTCACATCAAGTGGAGAGTCACATTAGAAGTTATACCTTGTCAAAGCTAATTGATTATGCTTAGGGCTTGCAAGAAAAATCTAAATTACTTAAATATGAAAGTAATAAGGTAATTGGGTTTTATGTATGATTGAAGCTACTAAGAAGTGTGTTTTTTAGCACTTTTGAATTGAAATTTGGATTATATTCTTGTCATATGGGTAAAACCTATTAGGATTTCTTGGATACTTGTGAAACACAACCTCACCTTCCTTAGTTAGGTGCCCGGTGCATTTCCAAACAAGATAACACTTAATACGACAATGGTATTTAGAAATGTCTTCTTAGCAATCTTGAATAATCTAAATAAGCTTCCAATTGTGCTAAGTATTATTTATCAATTTTAGAAAAATCCTAAAAACTCCTTATTATATTGTAAATAATTCCAAATAAAAAAATTATTATATATGACTAAAAGAAGTGTTTACATAATCTTAGGGATGTATCCACCTAGTAGTTACTAAAAATAAATACTAAAAATTCTAATACATATCATTTTTCATATTTTTTATTATATCATTTTTTTTCTATTAAACATTTATAACTCAATTTATCAAAACACTTCTAGAGTTTTAAATAAAACATTTAAAATACATGCACAAATATATATATATATATATATATGTATATATCTTTTGTGACAAAAAATCCAATGAATCTTTACATATCATATATTCCAACAAATAAACAAAAATTATTCTATTTTATGGACCAAAAAAAAACAACAAAAAAAAAAAAAACAAACAAACAAACAAACAAACTTACAATTAGAAGCAAAACAGGCAAAAATATATTATAAATACATTCATTAAAAATATATAGATCTGTATCAATGATTGACCACACATTTCTATCATGCAATACATATAAAAACTTAACCAAAAAAAATTATGTTTCAGAAATCCTGTGGAGGTTTGATAAGAAATATTTGATTTATTTATTTTTGTTTGATTTTGGCACGACAGGTTTGATTACTCTATTTTATAATACATATATGTATATATAACTTATCAAAAAAAAAAAAAAAATCAGAATAATTTATCATAATCAGCCACTACATCAAATCACAGTAATTCATTGCAATTCAAAATAATCCATCATAACAATTTAGGATAATTCATTAGGTTGTATCAAAGATGATTTTTCTTTTTCAAAATTACAATATTTTGATAATTATGTATTTTAATTTTTTTTATTACAATCTACAAAAATAAAAAAAAAACAATGATAAAAATAAAACCATCGGGAAATAGATTATAAAATTATGAAATCGGCCAAGATTATTTTCGACATCATTATATGATGTTCATAACATTTATTTCAAGCCATACCAGTGTATTATTAATACTCTCCTTAAAATAAAATAAAAAGTGAAAAGTAAATAAAAGATGCTCAATCAAGTTTTAATTTGATAAAATAGAATCACAAAGTTAAGTTGGGTACAGACAACCGATTCATTCATTAATGCATTCTATTAGTTTATCCAATCAACTATAACACCCACTAATCCATTCACACATCCAACCCATATTTTTAAATAAACACATTTCATTATGGAAAGTAAGATTAGTGGGGGAGGGGGGGGTGGGGACCATGGGTGCGGGCACGTTCAAGCACTTCACTTTTTACTTTTTCCAGGGCTTTTTACCACACCCATGTACTTTTCCGATGGATAAAGCGCGCAGTAGTTACTATAAAAAAGTTCATCGTCACCTTCCTCTTTCGAGATGAGAAAAGTGCCAAAATGTGCGATCCGCGAGATGCCGCTCGTCGTTCCCCGCACGCTCCAACGAATAAAGTGCAGGCGAGGGCCACAGCCTGTTTGAGGTCAGCACCTCACTGCCGGACTCCGCCCAGGTTTCGCACGCGGTTCACCGCGCTTTTCACCGACAGAAGCGCCGGTCGCAGCACGGGTGGAGCAGGTTAGCCAGCCGCACCCGGCCCAGCCCAGCCCTACTCCCACCACCAATCGGAACCCCACTAATGGGCAATGGGCGGCTGTCGCGACGGGGCTGTTGTTGTTGTGGAGCTCCTCTTGTGCTCCTCCTTCCTGCTCACGGCCTTCGTTACTCCTCTCTTCTTCTCCTGCTCTTCCTGCTTCCTTCCTCTTCGCTTAGGGTTATTCCATTACTTCATCGCAATGCGACGCTAATTTGCTTTCGTCGCGCGTTCGGTTCCTTCCCCCGAGTTATTGCTGACACGTTTTTTAAAGGAATTTTTGATGATCGTCATCGGCGACTGTGGGGATTGATTGATGGTTTTGGTTGGCCGTGTGGAGGGGTGCAGCTAGGTAGTAGCGCGGTGCCTGCGATGGGGTTTGCGTTCGGGAGTGCTTGTCACGGGATGGTTTCTACTCGGTGCCGGTGGTGGTGGTGGTAGAGCTTGAGGGAGGTTTTTTCAGAGGCGAGGAGGGGAGCGTTGTTGTAACGGATAGGTTGAGGATTGTCGAGGGTGGCGTGATCTTGGATTAGGAGAGTGAAATCGGGATAGGTTGCGGGAGGACCGAGGTGTAGGGATTTTTGTTTTTTGGGTAGTGTTTTTGTTTCTTCGGAACAGTTGATCGGTGTTTGGTGCCCTTGTGGCCTTCCAGCTGCAAGGACTCCGTACTTATTTATTTATTTACTTATTCTTGCTTCCCCTCCCCTTATGTTTTGTATTCATTTCATTTTCATTATCATTTATTTGAAATTTTAGAGGGGGGGGAGTTGGTGGTCTGTACACTTTTGTCATTTTTGTGTGGTATCGCGGAGGGGGACCTGGTGAGAGGCGGAGGGATTATGCGAGTGAGGGATAGTGAGTGAGATCGGTGGCAGAGAGAAATGGTGTCGCAGGTGGTGAAGACGGATCCGCATTGGCCTCCTTTGGAAGAGAGTATGGGACAGGAGAGGTATTCATTGAATTCGGATGTCGTGCCGTCGTCTTCCGTTCCCGGTTTTCATAACTTGTCGGCGCCCCAGCCTATGGATGGCTTGCAGAGTACCGCGCCCCCGCCGTTTCTGACGAAGACATATGACATGGTGGATGATCCTGCCACTGATCCCGTAGTCTCTTGGAGTACTGGTCACAACAGCTTCATAGTGTGGAACCCTCCTGATTTCGCTCAGGAGTTGTTGCCGAAGTATTTTAAGCACAACAACTTTTCCAGCTTCGTTCGGCAACTGAACACTTACGTAAGTTTCAAGCATTAATATCTGAGCCCAGCTATCAAAGTACTGGGAAGAATTAATGATACCCTGCTTGTTATTGTAAGGTCGGAGTGTTGCAAATCTCCTCTTCAATCTTGACGCGGCTGAATTCGTGGTATATAAGTAGTTTTATCATTTCTTACAAGCAAAGCATTTTACCTCCAAATCATTCAGCCCGAGGAGGCAATTTCGTAATTTAATCACGTGGACATCTCCACAATTGTGCGTGGAGTTGTTTGACAAGCTAATTCGTGTAGAATTGTTTTCCAACCTTACACACATATCTACGAGTTTGATTTGACCTTTTTGTAGTTATGGTTCAAAAGAAATTGGCAAGTTCGTGACTTCTTGACGCAAATTTGGATGAATTTTGTTCAGGGATTCCGTAAGGTTGATCCGGATCGTTGGGAGTTTGCTAACGAGGGTTTCTTGCGTGGAAGACGAGATCTTTTGAGGACTATTCATCGGCGCAAACCAGCGACGCACTCTCAGCAATCAGCGCAACAGCAACAGCAGCACCAGCAAACCGACCAGGGTTCTGTGGGACCCTGTGTAGAAGTTGGGAAATTTGGGCTTGAAGGTGAAATTGAAAGGCTGAAGAGGGACAAAAACGTGTTGATGATGGAACTGGTGCGATTACGGCAACAGCAGCAGAATACAGAGCGAGATTTGCAGGTACTTGAATTTTCCGCACAGTTTTCTTTTTGCATATGTTATTTGGCATGCGTCTGTTTTGGTGGATCTTTTCAAGCGGATGTGGAGATGAGTTTGGACAAGTTTCTGTTGCCTCACTGGATGTGCAGATGCTGCGTAGCCGTGAGAAAGTCCAGTTCAGCAATAAAATGTGGCATCAATTCCCATTTCATCGGCGCAAGGATTGCTTAAAGTGATAGTTTCTGTCACTGTTTGGTCTAAATTGTTTAAGCATATCCTTGTAAGTTGGGGTTTATAAAGTTCATGTTAGTGAGAGAAAGCTGTGACAACGTCGACCCCGTCGACCGTATGGGAAAGGAATTTGGCAAACTTATAACTGGGATTTAGATCTTCCAGCGGATCGCTTAGTCTCGTTTTCCTTTTTGATAGTTGTTCCTAATCACAACCTCGAATTTCTTAATAGAGATGTAATCGCACTGCGAGAGTCATGTTCTCGGAGCTTATCTCTCAAAATTTTACGAGTAGGTCTGTATATGTGTTAACGAAACGGATGCTCTTTTACTAGGATCATCAACCGTAAAGGATCTCCGGTGTGATGGTGATTCTAGTTTTGTGCTTAGTAAAATATTAATACTCGGTTCTCAACAAGCAGATTGGCAGACTTGTTCGTAAATGCTTGCTGAAGACTGCAAGTCGTTTGTGCAGGCAATGGGTCAACGGCTGCTTACAACAGAGAATCGGCAGCAACATATGATGTCTTTTCTTGCCAAAGCTATGCAGAATCCAAGCTTTTTGGCTCAACTTATGCAACAATCAGAGAATAAGAGACTTGCTGCAACCGTTCGGAAGAAACGGCGTCTTCCTAAACAGGATTCTAGTGCAGATGATTCAGTTAGCTCAGATTCCCCAGCTGATAATCAAATTGTGGCTTTCCATTCTAATGGAAATGCAGATGCTAATGGAGCTCGGGCTATGATTATGCAGTTTTTCAACTCAACAGATGCTGCATCCGCACCTAGTCTTGATAGTGGTCCCCTTGAAGCCTTGTTTAGGGATCTAGGCTCCGCCCCTTCTGGTCCTGACGCACTGAATCGACAATCTGGCGTCACGCTCACTGAAATGAATATATCCGGCCTTGGTGATGCTTTACCTGGACCGGCTGTCATGGATGCTTCAACTGAAGTTCCTGACCTGCCAATGCCCCAACATCTGACAAGTCGAATTCCAAGACTAGAAGGTTTGTACTTGTTCCACCGTTTAGGAAGGTTGCATCTGCGGAAGAGCTTTATTTGATTATTGTCTTTTACGAGAATTGTCCATTTTGTCGTGTAATTGACACCCAACGGTTCCTTTTTGTACGAATTGGTGTTGAGATGATGATTTTAACCGTCAATTCTTTTGCTATAATTGAGGCATCGAGTCTTCTGGATAATTAAAAATCCTTTGAAGTTTATTTAATGTCTGAGTATGTTTGGTTTAGGGGCTTATATAATGCCATACAGGAATCAGAATATACCAAACATCTAATAGGTCTATTAGTGAACTTTGTGAGACATAATGTGGAATGTCCGTATGGATTAGGACTTACTTGTTCATGGGAACTAGTTCTTATTTTCTAAAGCAATTTTTTCATCTTGGACCAGGTGCCCTAAGTATGAACAAAGGGAGTATTCACTCTGGTGCAGAAATCAAGCCCGAGGATATCACTGGAGAGTCCATGGAATTTGCCTCAGAAGGAGGCAGAACTTCATTAGAGGGAGATGAAGTGATATCGAACCTCGGCAGCCCAGCCGTATCAGCTGCTAACGATATATTTTGGGAGCAATTCTTGAGTGAGACTCCATCAGGAGTAGATCACGAACTAGATGGTGATTTAGATTTAGGTCCTCATGACAAAGAGGCTGATGGAGATGAGATTGTGGGGGATTCAGTTGAAATTTTAGCTGGTGACGAACATGGTGGGGAAGTGAAAAATTGGTGGAGTAAGAAGCCTAGTGTCGAGCAGTTGTCTGTTCAAATGGGACAGCTAGCACCTGGGTAGGGACTAAGGGTTGTTTCAGGGCAAACATCTTAATGTATGAAGCATGGGTAAATAGAGGCGTTTCTTGTTGGCTCAATATTCGCTAAGGCACTGCATACTGGACATTGCTACGACCATTATTGTAGGTAATTTAAGATGGTCTGATCATGCATCCAAGTGTACATTCACGCTGAAGTTTCTGGTATAGTTCGTAGTGGGAGATGGTGGGTGTTCTCCAGGGGAGATCAGAACTACCTGGATTTGTATCAAGTAGAGCCCAAGCTGTAATCGATCATTTTGCACTCAGCTGAGTGTGTATGTCCAGATCTCCTCTTGCTTTTAAGCGCTACAGAACCCAAAACACGTAACTGTTTTGTCTCAGGGATCTGACATCACTACATTCTCGTTTTAATGCTTAAAAAACTGCCTTATGGGAAACGAATATCGAGTATTTTATTCAATTGCAAATCATGGAAAAGTGGATGGGGTTTTCCAAATAAAATGTACGAAACTAGTTATTGCATCACAAAGAATTTAGTGTTTGTGTCACCAAGAAAATCAGTATTTGGGCACAAGAGTGCCGAGGGTGGAAAATAGACCGGAACATTATAATCGTCCAATGATGTGGTTATGTAGAGAGTAAAATGACCACTTGAAGTGACTTTGTGACTTTGTAAAGACACAAATGTACTAGAGGGGATGATTAACATTTCATAATGTTTTTATTGACCATCTTATAATGATAAAAGTTTGTTAAACATACTTTATTATGTTTTTGGTATGTCTTGTTGGTCTTTGCTTGTGGGTTTCACAACATTGTTGTAGCCAATTTTCTTATATAGTAGTTTTGTCCATCTATTTTTAATCTTGAGTAGTTCTAAGCTCATTCATTAGATAGGTTTTGTTGGTCAGACAGTTTATATTGCAAAATTATTTCACATTAATTCTGGTGTGTTGTATAACTATTTTTTGCTTGTTAGATTGTGTTACATAAGTAATTTTGGAAATAATTTATTGAAATTAGAACTCATTATGGTAGAACTTGAAGATTAAATATATTTAATTATTGTTTAGAGTCTAACTCTTTATTAATCAATCTGTTTAAGTAAGTAAGGCGAGCATTTATTTGCAATATGTGATTTAATAAAGAAAGTATTATATTTTGATTTACTTTGATTGATGCGACATTCAATGACAAAAAAGTAAAAGAAAGTGTGAAGCATTATAAATGTTTCAACAATAAAATAAAATAAAAATAAAATAAATTCTACTACAATTTAAACTTGAGTCCTTAACTTTCTTATAATGTTTAAATAATTTAAATTACTCATGTTAATTTATACTTTAATTTCGTAGTAGTAGTAATATATATATATATATATATATATATATATATTTATATATTCATGAAAAAAATCAAAAATAAAAATGGTAATAATAATTTTTATTTATATTTTTTTAATTAATTAATATTAAGCAACATGCTTAAATGAGTGTATTTGTGTATTTTGTTAAGTACATAAAATACATCTATTTATCTATTAAAATCTACAAATTTATTTTGAATAAATAAAAATTAATTTTGAATAAATAAAAATTAATTTTGAATAAATAAAAATTAACTTAAATAAAATAAAAATTAATTTAAATAAATAAAATATAATTAATTCAAACTCCAAAAATATTTAAATGCAGAAAATTCATCCTTTCGTGTATACATCCGAATAGGGCTCAAATATCCAAACTGTATTCCTTCCCAATGCAATGGGGCACGACACAACCCGGCCATTTGGATGAGAGAAACCCAAACAGAACCCCTCATCCTTCATTCGTCAACAGAACACTACATCCATACATTCATCCAAACGCATCCATGAGCGCACATCATCCATCCATGGTGACGATGAAGGAGAACGGGGGCTAAAACCCTAATCTAAGGGCGGAAACGACAGAGAGCTCAAAGCAGGGCCAGGCCTGTCTCTGAAGCCCTCTTTGGAAGAGTAATCACACCCTTCTCTCTCTCTGTGTCGTGTTGAGTTGTGTTGCGCCGCTGCTGCTGCAGACCCTTTTGTTCCGCAGCCGCGCCCAGTCCGTCGCCATGGTGACCCCTCTCGTCAAGCGCGATGTCATCAAGAAGCGCGTCAAGAAGTTCAAGCGCATGCAGTCTGACCGCAAGATTTGCGTCAAGGTACAGTCTCTACACTCTCACTTTGGGTCCTCTGGGTCCTCGGGAATCTCCATGGTTTGTTCGTAGTGGTTGGCAATTTACCCATTCGGGTTCCTCTTGTGTTTATTCTTCGTGGATTCCTGCAGTTCCTGTGAAGGGTTCATGAGAGCACCATGCTGTTTTAGGGTTTTTTTTTGTGTCTGCAGTGCGTGTGTTCTGCTGTTTCGATGCTCCGTGCTGTGTTGTTTTTGGGTGGCTGTTTGTTTAATATGCATGTGAAGAGACCCAGCTCCAGTTGTCCTTTCATCACGTGCTTTATTCCTCTCGCTGTTTGTGAATATGGTGACTTGGAGGTGGATTCAGTCTCCATGGATTGAGTTCTGATTTTGTCGGTCGATGTGTGTTTGTTTTTCTTTTCAGACGAACTGGAGGAGGCCGAAGGGAATTGACTCTAGGGTGCGTCGTAAGTTCAAGGGAACTACTTTGATGCCCAACATTGGTTACGGATCCAACAAGAAGACGAGACATGTGCTGCCCAGCGGTTTCGTTAAGTTTTTGGTTCACAATGTGAAGGACGTCGAGTTGTTGTTGATGCACAACAGGTGAGTGGCTTGCCGAAACTCCCCGTTTTATCTTACCCGCTGTAGGAATTATGTGTTGATACACATTTTGGATATTGTTAAAAAGATGTAGTCACTTAATGATTTGATGTGTATGTGTGTGTTAACACACTGAATTGTAAGCTGATTGGAAGGTAAACAGGAAGATGGTACATGTAGTCAGAGTCGATGAGGTACCCTGGGAATCTCTGTGAACACCCGTCTATAGTCATTGCCCATAGAACTAAGTAGGATTCTTAGATTGCGGTGAGATTCAGTAAGTGTTTCAAATACCAGAGGTTATTGGTTACATTTCAGATTTTATGTCGTCTTTCAGTGGCGCACACATTAGATATGTATCGATGGTTAAATTTGTGAAAATGGTTTACATGTCAATGCAGGAAGTACAGCGCTGAAATCGCACACAACGTCTCCACCTTGAAAAGGAAGGCGATTGTGGAGCGCGCAGCACAGTTGAACATTGCGTTGACCAACGGAAGTGCCCGTCTTCGCAGCCAGGAGGACGAATAGATGTGATAGTTTTCCTCTCGAAACTCTCTTTTTCTATTTTGTCCGAGTTGATGTATTTCACTAATACTACATCAATGACGATCCGATATCCTGGGAACCCCTGCGGAATGATTTGTATCTTTTGCGATGTTTTTGATTATTTGATTTGCGACTGTTATTGAGTGGGTCCAGTCTAAATTTATTTCGAGTTGGTTGTAGTTAACGAGTTCAGAGAACAGTCATTGCCATGACATGGTTATGCACCAATTAATGATAAAATACAACCTTACAATAACTTTGATATTGAGGGTAGCTATGTTCATCAATGTACCTCCTTAGTTCTATTCATTTTCTCATCCCATATTCCAATACTTGGGAAGTGCCATACGAGTGAAGGGTTCTGTTGAAAATTGCGAAACCGTTCTACTAAATGGAACTTTTGGGCTCTTTATATCAAAGTTCTGCGTATTTGGAACCCTGTAATTGCAGAATAAGAGGAGTAAAAATTCTAAAGCTTTATTCCCTTGTGCTATTGCGAACCTTCGATCTCCATATTGGTACATCAAAATATCCCCAACCCAATATTGAAACTGTCATCTTGAAACTTACCTGGCAAACTGACGTCATTGGATCACCTTGATAAGGCGACCACGATGTGCAAAATCTGCCCCACAAGAAATATTTGCAGTCTTCACGATAATGTATGCATGGACACCAATCTATCACAGTTTCCAATCTTTGCGCAACTACAACTTTCTTGAATACCCTGAGTAGTTAGTCGAGATGCTTTTGGAAGAATTCTATCTGGAAGCCTTAATCTGCATGTATTCTGAGACCTTTCTAGATGGATCATCGTGCGTGTAACCATAAATAAAGTCAATTAACATTTTCAGAGCGAGATGGTAGAAATGGAACAAGGTTGAAATTATTCTCTATTTTGGGAACTTTTTCAAAATAGTCTTGGTGCTGTTCGACTCAAAAGTTGTATTAAGCATTCTAAGATTTTCGATATCTCTGAATATTATTGCACCCAAACGCAACAATCCCATCTTTGAAAAAGTGTGTTATATAAATTCTTAATTAACCCCTTTATCAAGGTATTGTTTTTATCAGAATTGTTGATATTTTTGAAAGAATATTTTTAATCAAAAATACATTTACCAACGTATGTACAATGGCGTCTTTTCTTGGGACATTGAGTAAAAAACAAAAAATAATTTTTTAAAAAATGGAAATGAATACTGAATAGAACTGATATTGCACATCAAACACAATGCACCCATGATAATAAAATTTATTAAATGTTGTTTCTTAATGTGTAGAATATTTTTAGTTATTAATTATCTAAATCTAACATCTTTATGAAAACATTGGCTAGCAATATTTACTCAAGGTCTGTGGTAGAAAATATGATAATGAATTCCACATAATAATTACTTAGCATATTTAATATTGCAATCAACCACATGTATGTCCTCACAGATGTATAATCCACTTCATCACTGATATACTTTGGATGACAGAAACATTTAATACTAATGCCATCAGTTCTGACGCACAATTAAAGGTCCAAGATTTTCTTCAAATCAAACATCATATCTTGAAAGTACTATTAAAACCATAAAAATATAAAAATAATAAGTACAATTTTCTTCAAAAATGAAATGTTAATTTTTGCACTCAATATGGCATATATTACAAGCCATATTTTGTACTTTGTATAATGGATCTTATATGTTTCTTCAATTGTCATTAAAATTTTCCATTTATAAACATTATTAATTTAATTTAGCATTAAGAAGCGTTTTAATAGCTTTTTGTTCTTCTGTCTCAAGTGCTTCTTTGATATGCTTCTTTTGGTTCACGATAGTAATGAAGTTGGTTCAATGTACTCAAAATTCCTCTCACAAAAATAATAAAACTCTTGCATCATTTATTTTGACTTTTCTTCATTTGGTGCAATACAATGTTTGTAGTAGTTATTTGAGTCAATAATAATAAATAAATAAATAAACAATGAACTTGGTATAAAAAATGATCATTATATATATATATATATATATATAGAAAAATGATAAAAGCAACCCAAATTTTTACTAAATCAACCCACATGTTTAAACCATTATTGTATCCTTTCAACCCCATCTATGTTCCCAACGGTCCCTATGTTCCCAATTGTTGCCCCTATTTCGACGATCCTAGTCCCTTGCCCCTGTCCTTAGCAATGGATGGAAATGGGGAACAACTAGGAATAGGGATGGGGGTTGCAAGGATGCAATGATGGTTAAGATAAATAAATTGCTTTAATAAAAATTTGGGTCGCTTTATCATTCCTCTATATATATGGACTTGTTAAAGCCACACCCCCATTTTGTTAAAACTACAACACTAAACCATGTGATGATTAATTTAGTCCAATGTCACTCCACCCCCACACTCCATCATCTTCATCCTCCATCACTTCATAGGGCATAAATGTGATGTTGAGGCGGAGCTTGGATGTACCAGTTTTGAGAATCACCTCAGCCCCGCAGAAGCACCTCGATCGATTAACTTTCTTCTTGATTATTCTCGCTTCACCTGATGCGATTCAGTTCTTATTTAATTATTTCCACGGACTGCACTTCAATGTCACAATGACCATGTCGCCTGCAAATTTATGTTTTTTGTTTTCTAGTTTTTAAACTTTGTTCGTTCTGGACTTGTTTTGCAAATGTATGAATCTAATTGTTCTGCTTTGGATCTCTTGCAGGAAGTGCCTGAGAACAAGCACAGGGTGTCTCGACTGAGAGGTATCGTCATTTCACGCCACAATGCATGAACCACTCCTGCTGTTACACAAGACACGGTTGCCCACCACTGGTTTGCACGGGTACTCAGACTAGCCTGCAAAAAAGACAATTCACGCTTTGATGAAATCAGGCTCACATACATTTAAGGCATGGTTCTTTAAGAATATTTCCAACTCAGAGGTGCAGTCAAGAAAGCGTCGCCAGTCAGCTCCCATACGATCAATTTAACACATACCAGCACCACTTAGTTTGGGGAGTGTCATAAGAAGAAAACAGGCTCAATTGTGCAAGAATGCAGGGTCATAAAGTAGAGGGGAGACTTCAAGAAATATATTCAGAAGACTAAGTTTATCGCAAATATTGGCTGGTGAGCACATTTTGATGCTTGTCGACCAGTACTATTCAGCCGTTAACTGCAGCATCGCGGTCTCAAGTATTGACAGTGAAGATTTCAACAACAACAATACGAATAATAATAATCGCAATCGCAAACCTAGATGATTCGTGACTGCTTCATTAAGCGCCAACCTGAATCTGCAGAAGTAATATCGCGCATCATCTCTTCAACATGAAGCTTGGTATGACCATATGGATTCGGAACAAATAGACGGGAACAAATAAACCCGGATTGACGCTACAGAGATTGTATGTGTTTCTCACCTTCGCAGGCATTATGTGTACTCATAACGGGTACACACGGTTTATTGATTAGTTCCTGGAGCTTCTTTCGTCCTGTTTAGCTTCTTCGGATTCAGAATTTTCAAAAGTAGCTAATTGGAAGATTCTCAACTATTACCGGAACCAATTAATCGCGAGGATCTTCTTAATCTGTATACCAACTTTCAACTCGCTCTTTCGATGCAGTTCTGTATTGGCACAATCAAAGACAACTTTCTTGGACTTATTGGTGATCCTAGAGGTGCAACCTGAGGACTCTTCATAGGTTTCTCATGAACAAAATTATTGCTTGAATAGCCTCCTTTTAAAAATGGTTTAGATGTAGATTTATTGGACACGAGCTTAAGACACTTTTTGGACAGAAGCATCCGCTTGAAGGCCCTAGGGAAAGATGAAACACCGTTATGAAACCTGTGAAGCATGAGAGATACTCTAACCTGAGCGACATCGTAATGTTGTCATTCCAACCATGGTTAAGCGTTTATAGCTTGATATCCTCGGTAGAAATTTTTACTTTCCACGACACCGCACTGGGCATCAAAGCCTGTGATTGACTGTAATGCCCAAGCCCGAATTCCTCTGTGCAATAAAACTGAAGTCAAAACTAGGCTGAGGTACTGCGTGTATTTGTACCCCACCAAGTAATGCGCATTCACCAAAATATGTTCCAGGAGAAGGTAAAAATCTTGTCTTGCCCTTCTTTCAACAAAGTATGATTCCTTCATGCCTCAAACTATGCATTACCGCAGATATTCTCCTCTCTTTTTCTCTCGCTCGGAGCGCGATCATAAGGAACCTCATACTGCAAAATGACATACAAAATAGCCTCGAACGCCCGCGGTAGACAACACTCTAACAACCTTAGACTGCACCAATTCGTCAAACACTTCCACAACAGCAAGCAGATTGGCCGATCCCGAGGGAAGAGGCGACCTCTCACTCGCAAGCCAAACGAGCAAGGATGAATTGGCCTGATCGGCAGGGCTGCCCTCCACATTCTTGGGCAGTGCTTTGGGCACAGAATTGATTCCTCAGGCACAAAGGACGGGCTGCCCTTTGCACTGATGAAGGATGATGATGGAGTGTGGGGGTGGAGTGAAATTGGACTAAATTAATCATCACTTGGTTTAGTGGGGTGGTTTTAACAATGGCTTTAACAAGTCTCTCTCTCTCTCTCTCTCTCTCTCTCTCTCTCTATATATATATATATATAATATAACATGATTCTGGGTCAGAAGCATAACTAATTACGGATATAAAGCATTCAAATCAATGATCATATGGATATTTTCCACACTAGAACTGTCATCAAATTTCCATAGATGTAGAATTAAACAGCACACTGAAAGAGGTTTACGAGTTAAGTCCGCTCACTGGCGTGACGTTCAGAATTTCTCAATTGGTGGAATAACGATTGCATACAATTACGATCAAAACATTTGAACTGCATAGAATTCTACCTCAACTAGAACCAGTACTGAGCAAGCCTTAGAACCTCTTAGCTATGCAGCTTAATAAGAATTGGTGTGCTAAATTCCAGTGTCTCAAGAGCGCATTCCGAGCTTCAGAGCTGAAATGAATCATCAATGCTAAGCGGAGGATTTAACTGTTGTGGTGCTGCACCAGGATAGCATCAGACCATGGATACTCTACGCAAGCATGGGAGGAAAGGGTTGAGCATGCACAGGTAGGAGAGGGTCGTATGAAAGTTCCCAATTTTTGCGAAGCCGCCGTGTGGTTGTTCCTCTCTTCTCCCTGGGGTTTCCGAAAGAGCCCTTAAATCGCTTCCCACGCTTGGTCTTCTTATCTCCTCTCCCACAGACGACTGCGTCTAAGCCATCCTCTGAGCTCGCCATAACCTGCGACCCTGATTCAGGTCCAACCAACCTTGGAGCAAGACCGCTTGTATCCATAACGGACTGTGAAAAAGAGGAATGTAAACGCCACCAAACTGGTACAAATTCCAGCTGTGGTGTACGAGTTAAGGACTTCCCAAGCTGAAGGAGGCGACCCCACGCCATAGCAGCGCGTCTTGCAAACAACAATTTCGCAACCCTAGAAGCTAAATCTGCACACAAAAACGATCAGCTCATGAAGTAAAAAAACAAAAAAAAACAAAAAAACAAAAAAAAAAACAAAACAAAACAAAACAAAACAAAAAAACGTTTGAAATCACCCTGAAAGAACCCAACACTACAGAAGAACGATCACCAAAATCCTGATCGACAATGTTCACAGAGAACACAGAATTTTCCCAAACCCTACAGAACGCAAGCAGAAAACCTACAAACATTCGACGTCTCCCTAAAACCCTAATTAAAAAATATGCGGTATGTAGCAAGAAAAAGCCGAATCTGCAGAAGAAAAAACAAGACCTGTAACCAGAAAACGAGCCTTCTTGAAGATCCCTGAAACCCCAAAAGAAGTTGTGAAGGGTTAGCAACAAATCTCTGCATTCAAACGCGAAGAGATTAATTGAAATCCCGAAGTCCGCACCGCAGCGTGAATGAATACAAGCGACACAAAGTGAAGCGGACCAGAATCCGAAACCTGCAGTGTGAAAGGAAGAGTCCGCGAACTTGCTATCGTCGGTCTAGTGTGACCGTCTAACTGGTGGTAGCCGGTTCTCATCTAGTCTGAAGTGTCGTGGACCCGAATTTTTAGTCCCCACGTTTAGTTTTTTTATGCACCTCTTGAGCCCAATGGTAGTGGTGAAGTGTTTTTTTTAATTACTTATTTTTATGATATTAAATAAAAAAAATTATGTTGTGTTGGGAGGAGAAATTGGAGAAGATACATTTTTTGGGGAATATGTGCACTAGAATGATACTGTAAGTAATTTGACAAAACCAAAAGGTCATCAAATTAGGAGTTGTGAATATAATTTTGAGAATTTCTCAAAAACTCTAGATAATTATTCTTTCTTGATATCAAGTGTGACAAAAGAGCAGCTTCAAATGCCTCTTGTTATGAAAGGAGCTAAACAAATTGCATTTAGAGGGGGTGATTAAATTTGCTTTTATAGTAAAATAAAAGCAACCAATATTGCAAAAATATTGTCAAAGGAAAATGATATGTTGTTACTTTTGCTAATATAGATTGATATAGGTTGTTGCTATTTCATTTTTGAGATGTTTAGATATCATTGCATCAATAATACACAATCCAAATAGATAATTTTAAGAAAATATGTATTTATTTGTCTTCTTAGAACATTATTTATAATATAAACTTTTTGAAAATATATTTCATTTCTTCCCTTTAATAATCATAAAATTCCTTTGAATTACAATAGAAATATAATGTCCATCACTTTTTGTTATGTTTTTTATTTTTTATTTTATTTTTGTAACATTATGCCAAAAAAATAATCTATAGAAACAATTCTAAGTTCTACAAACAATTTTTAAATGTATAAATATATATATATATATATATATATATATATATATACTTAAAAAAATCAACCAATTTTTTTGTACAAAATAAAAAAACGAAATAGAGTATATAATTATAAAAAAATAAAACACGATATAAAATTCTTACAAACTCATTGTAGATCTAAAATAGAATCTTTTTCATCATCTTTAATCTAATAATGCTTTGAAGACATTCAAAAAAATATATTTAATTTTTTTAAAAGATTGATAGACCATATTAGCGTTAAATATCTAATGACATATACCTATATAATTATCTTGAGGATATAAATATATGTATATTCTTTGATATGTAACATATAAGAAAAAATAAATAAGACGAGTTGAGAATAACTTAAGAAAAGTCTTCTTATGTTTGAATTCTCAACGTAAAGATTTCTTACATTAACAAAATTTCTAAAAATATATTAAAATATTAATTTTAAAAACTAAGATTAAATTATAATAGCATAATATGTATTCATACTACTTGCTAGAGCCTTATAATTTACATTTAAAATCATATATTTATAATAACTTATTTTAATAAAAAAATTGTATAAAAAAACCTAGTATTTTAAAAGAATGCATCAATATTTTAAATAAGAAATACATATTTCTAAAATTTTAAATTTTATTTTTTTATATTTATTTGACAACTAATAGTAAGAAAAAAATATATAATTCGCCTTCAAAAGCCATTTTTTTTTCTAATTTTTCATTTACTTAAATGCTTATATTCCATTTCTTATGGTGATCTTACAAAATTCAATTAAAGATGTACTACATCCAAAATTATAAATATCAAGGGCCTTTTGATCCAAAATAATGTATTTTCTAAAAACTAAATAATTACAATGAGTAACAATCTTTGTTTTAAACTCCTATTCATTAAGAATTAAGTTCAATACTACAAAAGAATGTGTTGTACATATTGTACTGAGTTCATTGTTATGTTTTAGAAGTTATACAATAAATTGAAATAAATGATTAGTTAATATTATTTAACTATCTATTGGTACATATTAGATTTTTAATTTACAAATAAGAGAATTTTTAAAAATTCATTTAAAAAATACCTATGTTTACTATTTTAAAAGTATACAAATTGTTAATATGATAAGGTGTAGATTATTTGACCTATTTTGTTTAATTAGATGTCAACCTAAACATTTTCAACTGATGCAACTATCTCTTTCATGTAAAATCTTATATTTGAAGAAATTATTCATATATTGGTCAAAGTGAACACCTTCTATGTATAATTCATTTTAATTTGAAATATAGGCAAATGTTTGTAGATTTGACAAAACTGTAATGAAAAAACTGTATGCAATACAAATTTGCTAGAGCAGTTTTTAAACTATAATATTTGAATTATTAAGAAAGAATTTACAGGAGAACAAAAAAGGAATTAAATTAAATAAACTATGGTTGATCATGCAAGTAGTAGAACTTACACAAACAAATGTCTTTGAATATTTTAAAAAATAATAATATTTTACTATTTATCTATATGCAAAAAAATATAGTATTAAATATAATCTGATAAAAATAATAAAAATTTATAAAAAAATATAATCTAAAATATGAATAATAAAATATGAATAGTAGCATATTGATAACAAGGGACTTCCAAGTAGCATTGAAACTAATAAATTTTATTTACAAGTTTAATTATTTCTTAAAACATATTACAAACAACAATTGGTATAATTTCTCAAAATTTGGAATGATTATTTATTTAGATATTCATAATGTATGTATGTATATTTAGATACATACAAACATACTGTTGTAATAAAATTTAAATCATTAGCTTATTCTAAAAGATACTCTATTCTATTTGAAAACTATATCTGGATTTTTAAATATACTGCACTGTATTAGTTTTTTGTATTTCACCTAAATATTTCATAATACAAAAAATACAAGCAACTTAAGCTCTTAAATTAACATAAGATTCAAAATTATTTTTACTTTATTTATTGCATTTCAAGTGTTTTGATGCATCAAATTTTAAATTACAGTGACAAAAATATTTGAAATATGTTACTTAATTTATTTTAAAAAATTTTATGTATGTTTCTTTTTGTATTAGAATATTGGGACATAAGTCTTAGAATATATGTGATTTCTAGACTCTTGTAAGAATAGATCTTGAATTTGAAGAACCTTATATATTGGAAAGTTCAATGACAACTAGAACTCAAGACATGATTTATATATAGTTTTTGCTTGTGCTGCTCATCACTATTAAATAATGTAGTGAATCAACATGAGAATTGTCTAGAAGGGTTCAAAAATTATTATGTAAGTTTTTATATTCAAGTCTTTTATACTTTGCATTAAGAAAACACTAGTATTACAAATAATTTATACTTATACAGTGGAGTTATTTAATTTGTTAACATATTGGTTGCTTGGTGCAAAATAATACATACTTACAACTTCTTTTTTCTAACAAAAAAAATAATTAAACAAGTTACAGCTTGTAAGTATTACTACATGACTCTAAAGGTTTTCTAAAAACATAATCAATAAATTATACAAACATATGACATTTATTCTACCTGGTCAAGGGTCTTCAAATTTATTTTGCAACAGACTTAGCAAATGCAATATACACTTTATATGTATATGCAACATCACACTATAACCCTTCTGCAAAACATTCTTGTATAAAGCACTCAAGAATAGAATACAATTTGTATAAAAAAAATGGTGAATTTTTAATACAATAGATTAAAATAGATAAAATATATGTTATAAAGTTATGCATTAATACTTTTTTTAAGCTGTCTACAAATTTGACATGATTTATCTTGTTTCTTTTCTTTTCTTTTCTTATATAGTTTAAACATCACTTTAATATTTTCCATACACAAACAAACATCATATTCACAAAATAATCCGTCTGCATTGCAATCCCTACCACAAAATCAAATTCTATCATGTATTTTGTAGAACTCTTTTTTGGTTGCTAAAAACAATTCAAAAATTGGAAACACAACTTTAGTTATAGATTGCAAAGTTGTATATCAATTCACCAAAAAAAAAAAAAACAAAACAAAACAAAACAAAACAATTTAAATTAACACAAAAAAAAATATTTTTTTAAAATGTGCTTTGAACATGCATTACATTAACAAAATGATCTATTTTCCACATAGTGTTTAAAAATGCACTGAATCACATTAATAATCAACTTTTTTTTTTCAATATTATATAATTTTTTTCCTAATTAGTTTTGCAATCCATTACACTTGTACACCAAATCAACTCTCCACCTTTTCCAATTTCTCACATATCACTTTATTTCACTTTTACTACAATTCTACAACAATTCAACATTTTGTGACACTTTTGTTTATCGATCCGAATAGAAACAAACACACACACATCCATGTTTGTATCTTCCAATCTCTTATGTAATACAAACTAAAGGGAGATAAACCAATGAAGTAAACTAAAGGGAGATAAACCAATGAGATAAACTAAAGGAGAAAAAAAACCATCTTTGATTGGCTGCACATCTCATTATTTTCATCAAAAATAAAGCAATAACTAAACCTTTCATCAACCTCAAATCAAAATCTGCATGTTGTTGCAGATTGTCTAGAGTAGCACCGCAAGATCACTAGGCACTAAGCTCAAAAACACCCAACAAATGAATAAACCAACAAATATTTGCAATTGACCACCTTGTTTGTGGCCAATAGCACAGGTTTCCACTAGTCTATATATAAATGTAAAAATGAGAGAATCACACATTTCATTGTTGATGTTCATATTTATTTTATTTTATTTTATTTCATAATCCTCAAACCCCGAAGGTATCAGCTCTGAGTCTGAGCTCGACTGTTTTGTCGTCTTCATACACTGCTAACAAGACCTCCAACGGCATTCTAAGTCGGCAGCGGATCGAGGGGACTTGCGGCGGCGAGATCACGAAACATGGCTTCCAAATAGCAACGCAGAATTGTGTGCTACCCCACCCCCAACGTGAAAGAGGAGGAGGAGATGGAGAAGGTGACTGGTGGGGCATGCGGCGAAAATCTGCAGGGATTTCCATGGCTCGGCAACCAACGCTAATCCACAGCTGCTATTGCAGTGCCACCACCCAAATCCCCACCGCCCCCGCACGAGTGGGAATCCTGCAACTGGGTCCGTTTCCTTTTTTAAAAAATTTACTGGGTCCGACCTCTTCGCAGAGCCGTTGCGTCACGCGCGGTTTTTTATGGTAGAGAGAAACGACGCTAGGTCGTTCCTCTTCCTCGCCCCCTCTCCCGGTGCATCATATTTGTCGATTGTTTCCGTTGCACTCCTAGCTTACAATTCTGTCATCCTGTAGTCGATGTCCCTCGAGCTGCCATCCAGAAAGCTCTTCAGTCTTATACTCGACCTGTTCGGATTGCTGTCGACGCATCTCGTTACGATTGAGCCGTGCCTGCGGTGTCCCGGGCACTTGTGTCATCTTTTTTCAGGTCTCTCTAGAGAACCTTCCTCGTGAACGCGTAATGTCTCAAGGTTGATAGTGTGGGGGTGTCAGCTTTTTCGTCCCTGGGAGCATCGTTTGGAGCGTCAGCTGTGACTTCCTGTCGAGATCCTTGGTAACCACTTTTAATTGTTTTCGAAGTTTTGGTTGGTCAGCGGATTTGCTCCCTCGAGGCGTCTGGTAGTGGTCCTTATTGGGAGCCAGGAATTTTTACGGATGTTTCTAGATGTGTGAAAGTCAAGAACAGGATCAAAAGAATTGAAACGGACATTCCCAATGTCAAGTTACAGCACAATGCTTCATCTTTCTCTCGTGCATCGATTCCCGACTACGTCGATTCCATGCATACTCGATGTGTGTAACGCTAAGTGGGCTTGACGACGTAGTTGGTTCATGTATTGTAGAAAAATTGCTCTGCTGATCTCGCTTGTCACACATTGGATGCAGTTCTGCAGGGCACTCCTCTTTGAGTAAACTAGATCTAGGATCTGTAGCATATGAAGAGTTGCGATCGAACGAATTGAGGGGCGCAAGTGTTAGGAAGGTCTAGGAGCGCAGTGGGCAGATACAGAAGTTGTGGGGGAAGATAGTGGATACGAGATGTGGGAGATTTTAAGTTTCTCCATACCCGCTGCACTCCTAATACCTATGCTAGGAGCTATGTTCGCAGCGTGGTTCTTTTTGCAACAGAATGCGAAGTCTAGCGATATTCGCAGGGCTGAACTCCAGCGACTCCAGCGTAAGGCAATCGAGGAGCTCGAAAGGGCTGAAAGAGAGTTGGAAAACGACCACGCGCTTAACACATGGGATGGATCACGTGGCAGAGGAGGAAATTTCCGTACTAGAGGAGTACCAGGATATGGATATGCCGACAGGACTGAAAGAGAGTCGGAAAACGATAATGGGCGTAACAAGCAGGATGAATCTCGTGGCGAAGGAGTGAATCGCAGTGCCACAGGAGCACCAGGGCATGAGTACGGAAAGGACCGCGTTGGTTTTGGTGATGTTGGAGGATGGAGAGATCTTGAGGTCGATACTCCCAAAACTAAGCGAGCTGAAGTCATGGAGTATCGCAGGAGTATCGTAGGAAACAACGATGCACCTGAAACGGAGTTCAACCGTAGAAGTAAAGCCGAAAGTGAAGATTACATTGACAAGAAACACGATGAGGTGAGAAGAGTAAAGGATAAGCAGGAATGGGAGAAGAGAAGGCCGGATCTTGAAACTCAGGCAAGGAGAGAGGCGGAGGAAGAACGGAAGAGACAATCAGCGGCATCTGAAAATGAGAAACGAAGGAGGTGGGTAAATGAAGATACCCAGGAGTCTGTGAGACAAACGCAATCTTCGTCGACACCGAGATGTGCCGTCTGTCAGAAGCCTACAAGAAGACGATGCGCACGGTGCAAAGTTAGCAGTTACTGGTACTTTCCACCCCTGTCCACTTTAGCATTTTACATCCCTGGTTGAATGTAATTGAGCCTTTCGATGTAACATCAATTGATGTATTCAGCTCTCGGGAATGCCAAGTGAAGCACTGGATCGATGGGCACAAGTATGAGTGTCATGTGGCTGACACTAGCATCAGCCCAAGAAGCTTCGGCGGCGACGACACTTTCTGATTCAATATTCTCAGTAGCCGCACCAGCAACATTTGTGGTATAATCGCACTCACACATTATTCCTTTTGATACGAAATCCCAAGTGTCCCCTTTCGTCACTGTTAGCACGTTTCCACACTATCAACTCCTCTAGTTTCATGTTTTGTTGCCGTCTCTTGACAATTGCAGAATTTTAGGAAAGCGTATCGAGAAGCGTTGCTGGGGTCCGAGGCGCATCTTGCACGGATTTCACAGCTTCACGTCCCCACTAACTTCTAAAAGCCTCCTCCTGTTATTTGGTTGCATTTAAACAAGAGCTAGGGCTAAGTGCAAGCTAGAGAGATTAGCCTGTTGGCCTCTCGCTTCGAAGGAAAAAAGCATCAACCGATCCGCATTGTACCTTCTACCAGATAGTCCTCCCCAAAAGCAATGGCTCAAAGTTCTTGATGATGATCCGTTACTCCAGCGTAGTACAAGACGCAGAAATTGCCCATTGGACTTCATGAAGCTGAACTGCACAGTCTCTCCTTTCGGTGCCAGACTGTCAGCCAGTTGGGACATCGATTCGGCACCGAAGGAGTTACTGATTCTTGTCATTGAATTAGACAATGTGATTCAAGTACCCACAACCCCGAAACCAAACATCAGTAAAAAGTGCGGTCAGAGGTATTTCGGAGTGTATAGGATTGCGTTAATCAGAATCCTGTAATATATCACTGAGGCGATGTAGGTTCTGCGTCCGAACAGTTTTCAGCAGATCTTCTCATGACATTCGAATTCAACCGAAGAGTAGTGTTGGATTGCTTGTAGTATATTTCCATGGTCTACCATCACTCAATTGGGATCAATTAAGAACCTTTGTTTTGTGTCTTTTCCATTTTGCATCTGTGGCACACTATCTGATCGACTACTGCTCTATTGAATCAATCGTTCATCATCGGCACCGTCGTCTCAGTTATCGTTTTTGTAGACAGATTTTTCAACTTGTGCTTAATCATTTATAAGTTGATGCTTATCCACGTGTGACCTAGTGCAAGTTAAGCACTTGTTGTGTTAAATTAGAAGTGGAATTTGCAATTGGGTTCATAAATTGTTGTTGCCAAATTGTTTATAATTTGACAATGCACCGAAATTCTAAACCACTAAGTTTTTATGTACTGTTTACTTCTACATTCAATAAGATATCAATTTAATAACATGTGACCAACCTTACTTCGGTGTTGAATTGGTACAGCGGATAGACAATTAATTCCAGCAGTAAGTCAGTATACACGTTAACTAGACTAAACTAGGTCGTTCTAGGTTTGAGGTTGTTGGCATACATTGTTAATTAACAAAGATCTTCAATAATAATATAATAAGCTATAAATGATATAATATCAAAAACAAATATGCAATATTAATTGATTAAAAATAACTTATGTAATGTAGTATATATACACACAGAACTATACATAACGGCCTCAAATATGATGTATCTTTTATTTATTAAAGTTATTTTAATATTATAAACAACTTTATAGTATAAATTATATTCATGTACCAATACATCATACAAGTAGTACTCTTTGGAACATGTACTAAGAACGTGGTTCTTGCCCAGAAGCATAACTACTCTCAAGTAGCAAGTATTCAAACTTGATCACATCGACATTTAATTCATGTGACTTCAGATCAAAGTTTGGATTTTGTAATTTTACAAATATAAATATCAAAATAAAAATTATACATTTAATTGATCCTAGATACATGTATATGCATCTTCTAAATTTTAATGTTGTTATTATGATTATTATTATTATTATTCACATGGGATGAGTTTTACAATGCTAGAGAAGTGGAAAGGACTATTCTAATGCTCAGAAATATATGGATATCCAAGGATAAATAAAATGCATACGTAATTTTATGGATATATATATATATATATATATATATATTTATACACATACAGTATATTGATTATTAAGAAAAAAATTATTTATAAACTAAGTGGTAAAGATTTTTTTCAAAGATACTACAATATGTACTTGCACTCATTCTAAGATACAACAATGTCATGAAATACTCAATAAATCATTTTGTACCAAAAGAATAACATATATATAGACATATATATATATATGTTTGTATATATGTCTATGTCTATATCTATACATATCTATATATGTAAATATAACAACAAAAATGTGAAGGTTTAATATCAATCTCTTAATCACATTTCGTCCAAAATAAAGAAATCATCTTATTTGTTAAGTAGGAAGAATATCAGGTACAATGTAGCTCTAGCTGAACATTACTCTACATAGCCAGCAGAGTAATAGAAAAAACCCAAAAATTAAATCTTATCGAAACACTGAATATGGAAGTGAAGCAGAACAAGTGGGTTGCCCTTTCATACGATGTCAAGTAGTAGTTCATCCACGAAGAATGCGCCGACGACATCCAACGGATTAATGAAAATAGTCGATTTAGGGCTTAGATGGGAGAAGGGGCCAGGAGGAGGACAAAGCCTAGGGTTGAGGAGCATGAGGCTCTTTTGACGTTGCCTTGCTTGCATTCCAATCCCTTCTCGGTGTGAGTGAGCGAGCTGCTGCTGTTGCCCCACCATCGTCGTCGCAGCATGGCCCCCTCCGTGGTTAGCAACGGCATCGCCGTCGGTCTGCACCGGGGTCACCAAGTTACCAAGCGAGACATCGCCAAGCGCCCCTCCGCCAGCAAAGGCAAGCTCGGCAAGCGCACCTCCATGGTCCGCAACCTCATCCGCGAGGTCGCTGGGTTCGCTCCGTACGAGAAGCGGATCACGGAGCTGCTTAAGGTCGGCAAGGACAAGCGTGCTCTTAAGGTCGCCAAGAGGAAACTCGGCACCCATTTGCGTGCCAAGCGCAAGAGAGAGGAGATGACGACCGTTTTGCGCAAGATGCGTGCTGGTGGTCACGCCGAGAAGAAGAAGTAACGGAAGTCCCTTTAGGTTTTCATTCTGGATAGCAGGGTTGCGCTTCGGGGTTTTTTTGACTGGGGTTGTAGTTGCCTAGCTGTGCCTAATCCGGCAGCCAGGTATTGAAGAGCTTCTGTCAATTCACTTCCTACGTTTTCCCTCTGGTGTTAGGGTTAACCGCTTTTCTAATACTTGGGTATGCCTTACCTGCTTACATCTCTCTTTGCCTTTGCCAAAATGTTCTGTGTTTCTGATCTGATAGTATGTACTTGCCTTTTTTTTATTCATCTTCAATCCAAGTCTATGTTCTTCGGGATACCGCATTGGTTATTGTTGATTGCATGACGAATTGTATGTCAACGGTTGTGTCATATTGGTTTTTGATAGGTGAATTGAATTTTGGAATGGTGCGTCTACTGACGCGCCTCATTGTGTGCGATTGGATGGATCGGTCAATCATCCACATCGAGTGTTTCGTTTCTCTTTTTTTCGTATTTCTTCCGCTTTATAATTTTAGCATTCATATTGGTATATGCATGTTGATGTTTTATTATTATCCAAGTGGGCGAATTATACGAGCATGATGAGACGTTAAGGGCATAGTGGTCTTGAAAAATCTCCAAAGCTGCAAAGGATAATTCGCATGTCTTAATGTCTACACATCGTGGAGTATACTTCTCTTCTTAGTCATGGCACTGACCTTTTTCGTGCATCACCACTCTTCTTGGGTTGTATCATTCTATGCAGCGCACTGATAGTTTGAATCTGATCCACATGTTGATAGTACATTGTGTCTTGAACTACTAGCTTCGCCATGGTTTTTGTGGCTTTCTCCGTTGTGCAGCGAACCTTACACCACAGCACTTGACTATTATCACCTTTTATGATACTCTCTACAGCGAAAAACCACCTGTCATTAGTGACTTCGCCGTGTGCGTGTGTTAAGTCACATTCATGCTTCAACCCGCCATGTGAACTTGGTTGCAGTGCAGCTTTGGATGAGTACCCTCGTTCAATCCATCGATCTTCTCTTGTGTCTCAGCAGCTTTTTCCTCACACCACGTATGTTTCTGCTAACTGCCTCCGTTCCCTTGGAAACCCACAGTGGGTACCTATCTTGTTACGCTCTGAGTGCTTTACAAGCCCATTCCATTTGCCCCTGTGGTTGACAAAGAGTGAGTTACTGATCTACATTCCTCTTCAGTCCCTACTTGCTTGACAGTTGTACAGTCTTTCAGTACATACATTTACCTCAAACCTTCTTCACGAGAATGCCATGAAAGTTTCACGTGTAAAGACACTCTTGGGACCGCTTGAAGGAAACGCTTACCAATTCTTGAAATACGAAGGTATATGTTGAGTTTCAGTAAATTGCGGAGCGCATTATGAATACCTTCGAAACGAAGCACACAAGTAACAGTAAGTGCCAGATTCTGCATTGGAGACGACACACTACCTTCTTGAAAAAGTGAGTGCATGCACCCAATCTACCTGGAAGTACTGAAAGTGGTAGCTCTTCATGCTTTCATACAAAACTTAACAACCTTGAATAGAAACGATGTACAAGTAAAAGGACATATATTAAGCTATTCTACTCTATTAAGATATCTGATAGAAAGTATCATGTATGAAAGCTTACACTTGAGAAATGAACAAGAGTATACAAAGAATTTGATGAGATTGGTGATCATACTCCATTCGATATGAGTTGCAAGCTTAACAATCAAAGTTCTAAATAATCAAACTTCTAATAGTTGGTTACATATTCTATTAATTTCTTATTTTAAATCATAACAATAATTTTCAAGTCTTCAAAATCATCACAATTCTTTTTGATAATGCCACCAAATCAAAGCAATTGTTATGGATGATCAATTTCATACATGTTAAACACATTTAAAATAAATATTAAAGAATATTCCATTTTTTTTGCTATAATTTTACATATTGCAAAATTTTACATTTTTTAGATCAATACCTTAATTTTTTATTTAGTGAGTAGTCAAATATAAAGTTTTATTATTAGATGCATCTATAGAAATCTATGTGAGCTAATAATATGCCAAAAGATTTGAAGTATATTGCTCATTGCTTATCAAAAAAATATTAGCCAAAGTTGGTAAGGAAGTTTTTCCAATAGTAATCAAAATGAAAATTATATCTAAACACTAAATCAATGCATGGAAGAAGCTAGGATAAACCCACCTCCATACTAGGCAATAGGAGGGTATGATTTTTTGAAATGATTTTTCATCCAATTCTATGGCTTTGGATAAGAGATAAATTTAATTTTTTAAAGAGTTAAACAATTGGTTTAGTTGTGGTTATGAATTTAGCTTAAGGACTTAAGGGCATAAGAGTTAAGAGTAGACAAATTATTCAGTTTGTTATTTGCATCATCATCATGAAGAAAAGAACATAATAAAGTATAACATAATTTTTTTGAATATCAAAATTGGATTCAAGAAATAAATGTATTATTGAAAGAAAAATGCATATTAAACAAGAATCAATGTACAAGTTTATATATGAAACTTATTCTTGCCACAAAAGTATTTAAAAAGTTGAAAACTTCTATTAATGACCTTAAAAATTGTAGGTTCATATTTGATGAATTATATTTGAAATGAGCAAAATCTACTTGTTGATAAAAAAAATTGTGGAGATGACAAATGGTACAAAGAAGCTATCTTTCAAATTAAGAACAAAGAAAATTTTAGAGACTTCTTTTGAATTTGAAGCATTGTTGTAATGCATCAAGTGATGTATTGTCAAAGTACTATTTAGAAGAATTTGGAGACTATGAACCTATTGTATTTGATGAAGTTGATAGAGATAATGAATACCTTTGTGAGAGATTAAATAGAATCCAAGATCTAAGAATTATAGATTGTAGATTAGCTAAATATATACTATAAAGTTAGAAAGACTTGTAGCACATTGAAAGTGGAAAATTGAATAATTTGAAACTTTTAAACAATATTGAAAGCTTACAAATTGGTGATGGTATATGCAAGGATGATTGTGAAGGTGTTTAAAAATCTGAGTATTTTGGGCTCATATGCACTACAAAGAAAATAATTGGTACTTTTAAAAAATATTTTCCTATTGAAGTAGATATTTTAGCTAATTTTAGCCATATCAATCTTGTTAGGTATTTTTCTTGCAACAAAAGAAAATAAAAAAAAATATGGTAGAACAAATAATATAGAAGGCAATGATGAAACTTTGTATATAGTAATAGAGTTGATGGATATGGATTTGCAAAAATTATTAAAGAAGATAAAATCAATGATATACAATTTTTTTATTGATATTATGTATTAAGTTGCAAAAAAGATGTATTATTTGCATGACTTGCATCATCTAATAATATAAAATCTATTGCATCATCTAATCATTCTTAAGCCAAAGAATGTGTTTATTAGTTTTAGTATTAAAAAAAAAAAAAAAAAAAACAAAAAACAAAAAACAACTATAATGCTTTATAACATGTATTTATCAAAATTGGTGATTTTTTCACTTCTAAATTTGATGTGGGAAGGAATTGAAGAGCTAAAACTAAACAAATTATGAATGGTAAATCAAAGTATGTAGCTCCTAAGTAACAATAAAGCAATAAAAACATATCTTTCAGAAGTATTTTTATTTTTATTTTTTTCATTTGCAATGGTAATTTTTGAGATTCTTTCAGAAAAGGGTCATTTTGTAGAATTGAAAAGTCAATTGAAAATAAAAAAGAATAAGAAAAGGAGAAAAATCAAACTTACCATCAAATTGTGATGAATTGAGTGTATTGATTGTAAAATATTAGAGTCCAAATTCTTAGCAACGTCCAAAGTTAGAGGTATTTGTGACTAACTTGAAAGATAGAAAACACAATTTCTAATTGGATGTTATAAAGCTAAATTTTCTTTCTTGGTGTACTACTAAAAAAAAAATCTTTCAAATAATAATTATAATAAAAAACGATGATAATTAAAAGATATATATACATATATATATATATATACATATATATATATATATATATATATATATATTTTATTAGGATTTTATTTCTTTAATTGATTGCTTTAAAAATAAAATTAATTTGATTGATTAGATGATGTATATATTTCATAAGTATATTTGTAATTTAATATTAAATTATAACATTTAAATTATATAAAATTTAAGCTTTCATTATTAATTTTTTTTTATCAAATATATTAAAATTTTTAATATAATAATTATAAAATTTACAATGGTCGACTATTAAAAAATGTACAAACTTATCATTTTTTTGAAATATTTTTAGTAGTCTCACATCTTTAATAAGCCTTGATATATGTAGGTACAAAAATTAAAATCTTTGCCAAATAAATAGAGAAGCTTCACATCTTTGATAAGATTTAATTTTATTAAATGCAAGAACTTGATATCATTGCCAAAAGTGTTAATATTACATACATAAACATTTACATTAGTAATTACATAGATTAGAAGAATTAGAAAATAAATAAATAAATTTAATAGTATTTTATAGAAAAGCTTCTTAGAAGCTCTATACACTCGGATTTGATTTTTAAAGTGATTACAAGTAATTGAAAAGTTAAAAACTTGACTGATAAGTTGGCCACATATTATATATGTTGGTCATTTATTATATAAGTTGGCAATGTGACACACATATTAGGAACTTCAAATCTTAGATTCGTATGATTTTATATTTGTGATAGTAAATCTTTTTATCAAGATGGTATGTTTTGTACCATGTATAAAATCTATCACAAGTGAAGAAAGAATTGAGTTTTTTCTTGACAATGTCTATTGCTATCATAAATTGTCCAAGGATATTATATCAAATAAGAAGACTCAATTTAAATCAAAATTTTGGAAAATCCTTTTTAAGATTTTAAAGATAGATATAAAGCTCTCTTTGGCGTTTCATCCTCAAACAAATGGATAAAAAAAATAAGTGAATTAAGTTTTGAAGTAGTATTTGAGACATACCATCAACTATCATCAAGATGATTCGACAACTAATTTATCATTAGCGAAATTTGTGTACAATAATTTGATATATTCTTCTACTCAATAAATACCTTTTTTTACTAATTATGGTTATTATTCATAACTTGATACTTTTTATTTTTTAAATGTTAATAATTATGCAAAAAAAGATTCGACAAATCATTTGTCAAAGTTACATATAACAATAAAGACTCAATTAAAGGAAACTTAAGAACAAAAAAAATGAAAAAAATCAATGCGGATGCTTATTGCAAGAAACAACTATAATTCAATGTGGGTGACAAGTTATGATTACTTTATTGCAATAGTAAGACTACTTATCTTTGTGACAAATTGGACTATTGTAGGCTTTGAACTTTTTCTATTTGTGAACAAGTCAATCATGTTGCTTATTGATTATATCTACCAAAATCTATGAAGATCCATTCTATTTTTCATGTGTCTCTTCTTAAGCCATATAAGACAATAAATATCTTAAAAAGGAGATAAATGCCACTTCTTCTTATAGAAATAGATAATAACCAAGAGTTTGAAGTTGAAGAAGTCTTAGATTCAAGGTAGTACCAAAATAGGTTGGAATATCTTGTTCATTGGTGTGGATATGATATTAGTGAATGCACATAAGAGCCATCAAAGAATCTTGTAAATGCAACAAAGAAGGTTAAGGCTTTTCATCAATAACATCCATCAAAATGAACATGAATAATTACAAGATCCATGAAAGATGATAATTTTTCTTCATAAAATTTGTTCCTAAAAAGGATGGTAATGATAGGAACATATATATTTATTCTAATAGTTATATATATATATATATATATATTATCAAATAAAAATAATTAAATATATATTAATTTCATAATATCTTTTAGAAAAATTCCTAAAAGCTTTATAGACACAATTTTGACTTTATATGCATTTATAATTGATTCATAGATTAGAAACTTAGTTAACAAGTTAACCATGTACCACACATGTTGGTAGCTTGTAGAATAAACTAACTATATGTGCACATATAGATAACTTACATAACAAGTTAAAACATGTATCTAGAAAAATCAACACATATTAGAGGTCATATAGAAGATTATCACATAGCTCCTAGTTATAGCGTGTATATGGAAGTAAGAGTGAAGCCCTCTTCACTTTTGTCAATGCCTTTTTAGTCCTAAGTCTTGTTTCAAGACTTTCTAGTCTTCTTGTTTTTGGCAATAGCCATTCTAATTCAATATACTATCATTTTTGAATTATTTTTTAGTCTTTTTAAGTGACATAAGAATGTATTGAATTTTCTTTCTTTGAGATTTATATCCTTGATAATTATCTAAAAAATTATTAATAAAAAAAATATTTTTGATATATATATATATATATATATATATATATAAATTAATAGCTTATAAATATTAATTTGAATATATTTGCCATTATTTTGACTCCACTATTGGAACCAACAATGGATCTTTGTACTCTGTTTGGCTCCTTCAAATGATGGATTATATATGCGAGTTTCTTCCAAAGATATTGATTATCAATATATTTATTTGAAGCTACATATCCCCTCACAACTTCACCCCATATTATAATTTTCTAATTCTCTTTATAGTAGATAAGTTCAAAGCATGGATGCAAATAAATAATTCAATCTACCATATTTGCAATTCATCAAATCTAAGAATTACATGCCAACAACTCGATTTTAGATAAGCCTAGCCCTTCCTGATTTTGCTACCTTTTTTGTGAGATTGGACTCAATTTGTACATGAAAGATGCCTCTAATCCTCATTGACTCCATCGTGCTCAAGGTACGTTGCCTACGCTTCTTTGAATGAAGCTCTGTTATTCCTTGCAAGCTCTTGCTAAACTTAGTATGTACAACTATGAAAGACTCTAAAGATGATACAAGAATTACATGCTTCTTCACATGCATGCTCATGTTCTTTACTCAAGTTTTCTAAGATTGTAAACTTATGATAACAAACTCACATAACTTAGAAACTTTCTTACGCAATGTCTTTCATCAAAATTACAAATTGACATCAAAAGCACCACATCCAACTAAACATTCATGACTTCTCTCCACATATTTGCCTTCATGTGTAGAGCACATTTTTGTCAAATATGATACATGTGATATGCTAATAACCGACATCCTTGGAAGAAACTCATATACACAGTTCAATGTTCAGAAGCTTTGGAACATGGGATAGGGGATGCAGGCTAGGGATGGGAATGGGAGACAAGTTTGGAAATGAGAACAGAGGATATGGGATTGGTATAAGAAATGGAGACCCATTGCTGGTTATCATGGTGGGATTGAAATAACAGCAGGTGGGGTTGATTTAATATTTTCCTAAAATTATTTTATTATCTTGCATGAATTTAGAATATAAGATACTCAAAAACTTAACAGTACATTAGTTTTTGTATGTTTGATGTACTACTTTTTACATTTTTAATATGAAAAAGTACAAAGAATAACATTAAAGAAACAGATATTATAAAAATATTATTGCAATTACATAAAAACACTTAAAGAAAATACTAAAACATGTTAATATTATTAGGTTAAAATGATTGCATTTGAACATATTGTAGATGACTGCAATGTGAACATACATAAAATATTATCATTTAGATGAATTTTTAAATCAGATTTATAGACTTCTAAATTTAAAAAAGTATGAATGAAAATAAACAAGTTTGTTAGATTTTTTTTATATTTCGTAAAAGATTTAACAAATGTGTTCTGCAAAAGAAATACAATTAGTTACTATTTTGTACATTTTTGACATTCCAACATATGTAAGTGTGTGTGCATGTATACATACACACACACTTACTGTGCCTAAATACTGAACTTTAAAATGATTAGTATATTCCATTATATATACTTGTTTTAAAATTTGTATATAATGCAATTTTTTGAAGTTGTTCAATAAATATACACCTTTTATTTGATTTATTTCAAAAATTTCAAAATCGAATCTATTTCATAATCAATTTAAATTTTAATGAAAAGAAAAACCATTACTAAGTTATATACATTGAATATCATTTTTCACTTAGTGCACACAGATAATTGTCCTGTATCAAAATGATTGTAAAATAATACAGTTTAATATAGTGGGTGAGCATACTGAATTCACATAAATTTATTCCATTAATTTTAACTTATGCAACATAACATATGCCCATGTGTAACAAAAATAAACTTAATTTTTGTATAGATGTGATGTTACATATTGAGCTATGTATGTCAATACTAAAACAAGATATATTGTAAAATTGATGAAACACATCTTACCTTGAAGGTGGGTTTACCAATACCGTGTCATATACATATTTACTTTACCAATACCATGTCATATACAATTTTATATAAACACAATTAGATACAATTAAATCTTTGTCTTAAGCAAAGTTTTTGAGGTTATACAATGCACAAAAAGCTTCCTACCCAATTGGCCAATTGTATCCCCAACCATGCAACCATCCCTCAAAAAACCATGAGTTTTAGGGTTTTAGGGTTTTAGGGTTTATTACTCTCTTTTTGTTTCCCTTCTTCTTATGATCGTTGGTTTTGGGGTTTGTCGTATTTGGTTGCGAATTGGAAGCGCACAGAGAGTGGATACGGTGAAACCTGTTGAGGTATAGTGCAGACAAACCAAACAAAGACCAGTTTATTAATGAAGAAGTTGAACTGGATCTGAAACCGTATGAGAGGAATTCAGCTGCGACTCTGCAACCCTCTCGTGTGCACATGAAACAAATAAATGCAGGTGCAGCTTCTGTTCACTATTGTGTCATTCTGCCGTGTGCAAAACCCATGCGAAATCCGACCCCATTGTGCATCATTGTCGTCATAACTAGGGCTGATGAAACTACAACGATGTGGCCCCACAGGAAGGGCGATAAATATCTGTTCCTGAACAACTCTCTATGCCATGTGAGCAGCCGATGGAGTGAAATGCTATCAAGGTCGACGTGCAGGAGAGTACGATTGGAACTCAACTTGCAGACCATCATGGGAGTAAACTGAAGACTGAAATGTTCAAATTCAAGCTTGGTGAGCTCATTCATCAGAACATGTCCAAAACAATACGAAAAGGGCAGCCTTGGTTCATGGTTCAACAAGCAGAATTAGCGGTAGTGTATTAAACCCAAGTGTCTGACGTCCCGCAATCGTATAGTCATGTCACTGGCGAGCAAGTGAGAGAGAGAAAGACTAACCAATGAATATATCCTGGTCCTCACGACTCATGAATCATGATGTTTACCAGCCATTCAGCGTGGCAATAGAACGTCTTCCCTTTCCGTTGCATTTACTGGTCTGACATAGATCGTTGGTCATTGTTACTCTCACTGATCAACATGTATCTCACCACAGGCTACACATGTTTCGTACCTTTGTGAAGATTATAATTTTGATGCGGTTTGTGAAGCATTGCAGTGGAGTTTTTTTTACAGCTGGTCAGTGACGTTGTAGATTGTTCAGGTGTACAATAGTAGCTGGACAGGTGGGTGACAAACATGAAGTTGAGAGGAGGAGTTACATGAGATAATCCGCATTGACTTGCAATTGTCTGTACCACCGCAACTTCCAGGATACGACAATGAAGGAAAGGTAGCAAGGAAGGAGACAACAGTGCCAGTGGCCAAGACCTGCACCGGAACCTTCACGACAGTTTTGGATTGTGAAAACAGGGGGAACTCTAGTGCCGCATCTCTCTCATCATGGTGTGTTCATGCATGATGTGCCTCATCCCATTCCACGCACACATCACGCACGACAGATTTTCTCTGATCTGTACCCTTCGACGATGAATTCGTAGGGGACAGACTTCAGAACTATCCCTGCAGTTCCAGAAGGTACTGTGCTAACAACCACTGTGTGGGGGAGGATCATTCTTCCGCATCTGACACCGATTATCTGTTTTATTATGGAACAGAGCTCCTAGACAATCGGTATATATGCCTCCGATTTCTAGACATGATTGGGGTTAGAACCCACGGGGAGTTTCCTGAGAGACCCACGCGTTGATTATTGACCAGCCTATCCGTTCAAAAGTATAGTTTATTGGTTTACATTCCCTAGAAAGAGGTGACACGAGCGCCTAAATTGTTTTAAAAAGCAGTTGTTGCGACGCCAAAGTCGTCGAGCTACTATATCTGTACTTGAATCATGCCAAAAGAATCACGTTGGTTTTTGGGGAAATTATGTACTGTGCCCCACAAGCCATCCTCCGTAACCCCAAGTGAGTGCTTTCCTCTAGTAATGGGCTTACAAGATGCTTCAAATGTTGGGATTTGTCATTGATCGGTTTGAACGCTGTTATCCATTTACGCGCTGCGATCCGGTGGCCTCGAAGTGTGCGGGCAGTCGACACTTCAGTTGTGTTCTAATTTTCTTCAAGATTGGGGATCAAACGGCTGCTTGAGGGGCAATAAGAAAACGATTCATTAGGTGGTATATATGCATACGTATATATATTTAGTTTCATTTGGTTGTGAATGAATGGAAGTACATCTCGATGGGCTTGTAGAAGCACTTGTGATAAGCATTTGTGAACAGGTTCGGAGGAATGGAAGGGTTGCAGGGGGCGGAAAGTGTTTACTTTGCGAGGATGTGCGTTGACATGAGGTGCTTAGAAAGAAACTTGGGGGAGACACATGAGTGACAAGATGTTGTAGGCGCTGGAAGAATAGTTTTTCAAAGGCACAAGGTACATTTGTGTCTCCTGCCCTCTTCTTCAATGTGACATCTTCGCAATAAAAACAAAACAATATAAAACAAGACTCTGAGCTCTGAGCTCTACCATGCTGAAGAGGATTAAATACTTTTCCCTCTGATGAAGAGTGTTGAGAACTGCATGTGTAAGCACAATGGCAAAAACTTGCTTGCAGTACTCATGTCACCAACGATGAGCAAGGCGATCAACGATATGATACTGCTTGATCAACCATTCGGTTCCTACACGATTCCCTCCCCCACACCCTCTGCAGTGAACTGGGTCAACAATGCTTTGCTGGGATAGTCTCCACTGACATCGAAAGAATTGCGTGGTTCGTGTCTTATAAGAACTGTAATCTTACAATCGGTATTGTGTATTGTGCAACTTTTTCATGCAGATATTTACGGTGAGGTGCGGTACCATGAGGTTTCAGTTACAAGTGATCACCGGTCCTGACCTGGAGCTGGACCGAAGAATCATTCCTTGAAGGAGGAGCGATTGTTGGTCTTCAAAGAGTTCAGAATTGGAGGGGTTCCATCCTCAACTTGAAGTAGTACCGGTGCCTTACAGATAGCACTAATTGCCCCCCTTCTAGTTCTCGCCATTGGGTTGATCTGCCGGGCTTATGGACGCCGCAAGTTTAAGGTTAGACGTGCACAGAAACATGAGTCCTCTAGGAATAAGCCAATGGACATCGCCGGCGAATGCAGTAGAAAAGGTAGAAGAGATGTTGAGCAAAGCTATAAACTACCAGAAAGATCTTTGGGACATACTTGTAGTCCAATCGACCGAGAGTGATCCTACCAGGGAGATGAGGCAAGGAGATTTGATCCCTCCTCAACTCTTAAAATCCTTGAAGTCGAAGCTAGAGAACTCTATGGATTCGTGTAATTCAGCTCTCAATCGGCTAAAAGACATCATGGTCCAAACTACTTCTCTCCCATCACTTGCATCACCAGAGAATCTTGAATTGCAGAAGGAGTGGAATACGTACGTCGGAAGCTTCTTTCTAAACGAGCTCTCGCAGCTGTCATCTGGACCTCAAACCTGTAAGAGTGATCATTTTGCCATTAATTCTCCGGCTGCTTTAGCTGCCGCTGTTGCTAAAAAAACCGTTACCACCTTCTCAGACTTTTTCTGTGTCATGATCTTTGCCGAGTAAGTTCTACATTATCCCAAATCGATATTCTCTGCAGGTGACGATGAGGAGCTGCATGAACAGTCCATGAGCTTGTTAGTTTCTGAGGTAGAAACTCAACAAAACCAAGGAGTTTCGAGCTTACCAAGCTTAGAGTTAGTTTCAGACTGGAACATGCTGTCAGAAGCTCCGGTATCGGATCTGCCACCATCTCCTGGAGTTGCACTGATGGATCAAGGTCGGCAGAGCCCATCAACTTGCCATTTGCATATACCAGAGGCCTCATGTAATGACAGCATTGCTAGTACAGATGTGCAAGACCTTGCAGACAACCCAAACGACCGAAGATTGATGACAAAGCTCAATAGTCGCGGACTTCGGCCGAGATGTGGGCCAAAACGAGACAGGTGCCCACAGTTCCTCGTCTACATCCCGCATTACTTGTAATTGGGACTTAGCCATGAACTTTGGCCTTTCAATGCTACTGTTGTGAGGTTCACCGTAGGTTAAGCTAGCTTCACAACTTCGCAGTTGTGAACTAATTGTGGTGCGTGGCTTCTCGAGCAAGGTATTTCAGAGAGCAGACAGAAGAGAGGGGCGCCACCATGTCCGTTGTCTTCCAAGAGCTGAAGCCTGGAGATGACATGAAAAAGGGGATACCTGACGACGGCCATCGATGCTGGAAGAAATACGGCAACAAAGCAATCCAGAATTCAACCTTCTGCAGGTACGAGGAAGCATGCACAACATTGGATTTTCTAGGGCTGACAGTTTGATCTCCCCTTCGAGAAAGATGAAATTTCTCACTCTCAGTGCATGTGGCAATCAGAGGGTACTATAAGTGTAGTATGAAGGAATGCCGAGCAAAGAAGATGGTGCAACCCACAGACACAAACCCCAGCATCTTCGAGGTCACCTACCTCGGGAAACACACATGTTCCAGCACCTCTCGAAGAAGAATTCGATCTAGACCAACTCCTGCCCATGCTCCAAAACCACAAGCAAACATCACCGAAACAAGGGTTGCAAGCCAATGCACGTCGACCCAAAACCCTAAATCCCAACACCCTCCCCACAAAACAAAACCTTCTGGAAACGACGAACAGAACACCACAACTGTCCAGAGAAAGAATACCCAACTGCCAAAACCCCGACAAACGACCTCAACAATGAGATCAACAATCGGAGATCTCCGGGAGGGTGCAAATTCACAAAGAGAAGACAACAACTGGCCATCTGCAGGGCAACAAGAAGCAATTGAAAACGAAGGTAACATGGGAATGGATTCCGAGGGGACGAATTGCTCTCGTGAGGATGATGAAGATGATGAGCAAGAAGCCAGATTCCATTATCAAAGCTTGCGGCACCACCATCACCACCCTCATCATCATCATCATCCTCAGTCCGGGTTCTCATTCCATACCGACACATTGCTGTGGTCGGAGATTCTGAACAGCAACCATCGGGAGGTTTGGAGCTCTGGAAACCTGCAGGTGGAGATTTAGAAGCTCCTTCTTCCATCCATCCGCCATAGACATGCCCCATCTTTGTTTCTAGATCGCTTCTAGTTCTTTTAGCACTATTGTTTCTTTTTGGATCCAACAGTAGTAGACACAGATGATGTTTCCCTTCTCTTCTGCCCATCTTTGGAATTTGTTGTTGTTGTTGTTGTTGCAGTTTCGGTTTGTGTGATGTAGAAGCTACTTTGTTCGGCGATTCTCGCACTGCTCAAATTGTGGGTCAGGCTGCATTCGATTGTGTGCTTTTGTTCAATCGCCAACACGCTCTTGCCTCTTTGCTGATGTTGCCACTGGGTTTTGTTTTTGTCTTTTGCTCATGTTTGTTGCAAAGGTTCTTCTGATTCACTACTTTCTTCTTCTTCTTCTTCTTCTCCTTCTTTTCTTTTCTTTTTTTTTCTGATGCGTGCTCATTTGGAAATTTGTGGGTGAAAATAATTCAAACATGTGTGAGATTGGAGTTTGTTTGTTCTTGTAGAAGCATAGGATTGTAGTAGGTTTTAGAGGAATGTTTGGGTTAGACTCTTAAGGTATCGAAACAAAGAATAATTATTAATTGTTACTACAATTTTGATTCGAGGGTGGCAACAAATACAATCACATAGATATATTTAAGAAAAGTTAGTAAATTTTAATACACTTTTTAATAGAAAATATTCTTTAAATAAAATTATTTGTAACAAAAATATTTTATATTTTTTTCTGTTTTGGATGTTAATTTATTATTAATTTTAAAAAGCAGACTTTAGCCTACTTACCTTAGTACAAGACCAATAAAATACCATATTATATATAAAAAAAATTAAATATAATTAACAAATTATTTTACAAAAAAAATATATATATATATATATATATATATACATATTTTTGTACTAAGAGATGTTTAGTATAGTAAAACCGTAGATAAAAACATAATCTCAAAATGTTAAATTTTCTATACCACGTTTAATGTGTGTTGTAATTAATAAAAAAAATTCAATAGGAAATATATCAAAAATCATGTTACTCATGCAAAATTGTGAGTAAATAAGGTCATTGGTTTTAGTTTATCTTGATGTCTTTATTATGCATAAGATAAGATGACTACAATCTTCAATTATATTATTAGATAATATTTTTTTAGCAATTTTTTACATAGATTTTTAAATTTTTGTAAAAACCACATGTTGATGTAGACCTATTGCTTCATCTAAAGAACAAAATTGATTATGCTAAGTAGGAAAAAAATGCATTCTACCTTATTTTTGCATTTTAGGATTCACTTGATCTTCTTACATGTTAAGTCAACTAAATAAGACTTCTTGAGTTTAATCAATCAAAGGACTTAAAAGTTGTGTTCTTTCATCTTTTCTTCTAATTTTAAAGACTTCTCAAGACCTTTTGTAAATTTATGATATATATAAAAAAAGAAGAAATATTATATTATTTCTTTAAAATTATAACTAATTAGAAGAGCTTTAATTCTAGTATGCTATAAGCTTTTTTATTTTTATTTCTAAATGAGTACTTTTAAAACAAATTCTATAATCTTAATGTTCTAGAATGTTTCTTCCAAAATTTTATAATATTTATTATTTCTTTAAATAATAAAAGATTAGGTATATTATTAGTTTATAATTACTAAAACTTTATGAGTCTTGGATAATATTTTATTATTTTATTTGAAATTAAAAGACCTTAGTTTTTATTTTAGAACAAAACTATACTTATGCCAAAAAATAAAAAAATAAAAAAAATCGTTGATTTGTATCTCTATAAAAACCTTTAATAATAATTTTTTTTATAAGTCTATTTATCACTAATTTATGTATTTACATTAACATTTATCAATAATACATTTTTTATGAGTTAATTTATTGCTAGACCAAATCAAATCCATTGTGGCAATTTAGGTGATGATTTGATAATTACACGATAGTGGTAATTTTAAAGTGTAAAACATAAATACACCAATGAAAAGGTGATTAAAGTGGTTCAAGATGACCCTAAACTTTGGTCCAAGATTACTCTAAACTACCAGATAATGGCATAAGGTACCCAAAGCAAATGCAGTGGTTATGGGTTCGATCCCTTGCAGTAAAATCTTCTTCACACCTAATGGAACCTATGCCTCAAGTGGTCAACCCCCTTGATGTTCCAAAAAATAAAAAATAAATAAAAAAAGAAGAAGATTAAAGTTACATTGTAAGATATGCATTTATGGTTTGAGATAAAATAAATTTATAAGATATGAGGTGCTGCTGAATTGTTTCAAAATCAATGACCAAAAGAGAAAAAGAGAAAAACCAAAAAGAAGTGATTTAATATGACAAAAATAAGATTTTCACAAAGTGAAACTACACTTTTAATGTGCATTGCTGAAGGGTGAATTATGCTTTGACCATATATATGATCAACACCATTTTATTTGAGAAATAGCACAAGATATCTTAACAGAAATCAAGCATGACACATATGGTGACTAAAGTTTGAAAAGAAAATAGTAATAATAAAAAAAATAAACCTAAAACAACAACACTAAATTTGGAAAAAAATATTCTTCGAAAGTTATGAGTAAAGTACCAACATCTAATTTAAACAAGTACAGTGTCAAATCAAGTAAGAATACTGTTTTTTTTTTTTTATTTTATTTATTTGTGAATAATAAGTTTACAAACCTACAACAACAATAACAAAATGAATGATAAGCAACAAAACATGAAACACACACAAACACGAAATCCAGTTTAAAAAAAAAAGCAAGGATGAGAATGACTATCCCTACAAGAATACAGCAGATATATTTTTTTTTTCTGATACGGGGAGAACTGAATTCATCATCTTGATACCATAATAAAGAACACCTTGACAATGGTGATATCAGAGCTTGGCAAACAATATTGAATTCCACCCAGAAATGGAAAAAGAAGGCAGAGGTCCAGCAACAAACAAAAGCCTTGAGAGTTTGGAGGCAGGGAGTGAGTGAGGGAGCGGCATTGCAGAGCGGAGGAGCCACCTCCTCCTTTCTCCGGGAGAGAGATTGAGAGATCGGGGTTCATCTGATTTGCATTTCTATGGCTCTCTGATCCATGATTCTGCATTCTGTCTCAGCTGCTTGTCTTGTTGGAATTGTTGCTATCAACCCTCATTGCTTTTGCCATCTTGAATCCACAAAACTTGTAGCTGGGCTAGTTGCCGATTCACGCCGTTGGTTGCAACGAAGTGTCTGAGTTGCGAGGGGTTCATGGACGTCAGACGAGTGTTGTGTCCGTTCTGTAGGGCTCGAGGCAACCCTAGTGGCATTTGCCGAACTGGGTACTACTCAGACTATGTAAGTAAGATGTAGCCGACAATGTTTCTTGTGGGGTCCATTTATTTCATGTGACTTGTGTTGTTGGATGATGGATCAGGGCATCCTTCGCAATTACGGCGAAGCGAGATGGATATTTTTGCTTTTTAAGGGTGTATGTTTTTGTTTTTTGGAGTTAAAGTGCTTACAGTGTTTGTGTGGCCGCAGAAATTTTGGTAATTTGGATGGTAAGGGATGTGATGATTTTGGAGAGAGACTGCACATGGTGAAAAGTGGTGTGATTTTGGGGAGGCGGAGACGGGGGGTAGGAATGACAGAAGGTGTGAGGATTAGGGAGGGGCAGTGAGAGACACGATCGGAACTGAGGAAGTCCGAAGGACATCTACGTTGCATTGAGCACTGTGTCATCGGGAAACTTGGATTCAGCTGAGGTAGCAGGACGCATTTTCGTATGTGAAACCTTCTATTGGTATTTGTTTAGGCAGGGCTTTTGTTCTGCAGATACCTAAATAAGCGATGGGTAAGAAAGGGCAAAGCTTGAAGGTGAAAGTTCATCGGCACAAGGTATTTCTCTTTTCGCGGTCTCGCTCTGTACAATTTTGTTCTCCATTGAGGAGTCTTCATTTCTGTGTCTTGGAACCTTCTGACCGAGAGGCACTTCCCCATTTCATACACTCGTCTAGTAGGCCATTTGATGAAGCATGCCACGTATTATTTTGTTCTGCATGCGTAGCATTTCTATCTCTTACTTTGTGTATTTTCCAGCTCCGAATAGTGTTGATTTACGGGCTAGAGAAGTATGTCTAATTTCCTCGAATTAGTGCTCACTCTACCAGCAGGTTCTTTTCGAATGAGCATAAAAGTAATAATAGTTTTTACTTTTATTACGTAGACAGAGAGCCATTATGGCGGTTTCAGTAATGCGAGCTGATCAGTAGTTGAATTTGTTGTTAGTTGTGCTTGGCTGGTGTCACCCTTGCTGGTTACAATGAAGCAAACTTACTGATTTTCTTTATTTTATTGTCTTGATTCTTGCGAGTAGGATAAGACGAAGGAGATTGCAAGTCTTAATCAACAATTAGGGTTATTGGATCTCAAAGTTGTTCTGGTTACAGCCGATGGCAATTGTTTTTTCAGGTATACTTGCATCTAGTTATTTTAAAAGCGTCTCATATTATGTGCCTTGAACTATATTAACATGGGCACACAATCAATGAAGGTATAAGAGGTTTAACGGGAAACCAAGCGCAGACTGTGTTTGCGAAGTTCATGGTTTGATGACTCTGAGCACGTTTGCAGAGCTGTTGCGGAACAACTAGAAGGGGATGAAGAGCAACATGCTAGGTACAGGCAAATGGTTGTGAACTACTTACAAGTACGAATTCTCAATTGCTTGGTTTTGCCATCTTCTTCAGATATTGTGATTTGTATCCATGCGCTTTAATTTTGCTTCATTCCAATTCTGCCGTCTAATACGTTTACGCATGTTAGTATCCAAATGATATCATTGACATGTGATCCATTGAGCTATTGTAAATCCTTTGTTATTATTACAACTGCTTATGTTTGTCTAAACATCGGGGTTAGTCTGAGTGGAACAAAGCTAACTCTGTAACCTTGGTGTTGTCAAATATGAAACAGGAGCATCGGGAAGAATTTGAGCCATTCGTGGAGGATGAAGTGCCCTTTGATGAGTACTTGAAGACTATGCGCGAAGAAACTACATGGGCAGGTCACATGGAGATACAAGCCACATCACTTGTTACCCGAACCAATATTTGTATTCATCAGGTACTTTACTCATTACGGGTGTATCTTCACACTTTCACTCGTTTTTTTGATGTTAATTCCGCCAGAATGCGTGCCCTCTATGTTTTGCAGTAGGTGATCTCACAGAACAGTACTTGTTGTTAAAAGTAACATTATTTGATAATGGGCTTGCAGTTGAAGACACCCAGGTGGCAAATCCGGAATTTCATTACTGCAGATACAACCACTATTCATCTGTATGTTTCGGTTCCACTTGTACGTTGATTTTTTCTTTTCTTGAAGAATTTCGTAACATTTACTGAAAGTGCAACTGGATGGCACCTTCCACATCCAAATTTTGTAAGTTGCTCAGTCCATCTACTAAGACGTTCTTACGAACGATTAAATTTGGAGCTATGCTAATTTAAGCGACTTCATTTATTTATCTATTTATGATTCCTAAATCGATTTTGGTTATAGATCATATCATGATGGTGAACACTACAATAGTGTGCGGAGACAAGACGATCCTGGAGTCGGTCCAGCTAAACCCTTCATTATTGAGGTGGGACTTCTTGCATATGATTATGGTTTCAAATTCAACATTCTGAAGAATACTAGGGAGTCTTGTTAGAGGTTAGCTGTCGTGCTAAGAGCTGAATTGGCTTGACCTTTTGATACTTGATTTGTATATGTGTAACACCGTACAATTTTATCAAGATCTTGCGTATCTAGCCAATGATTCATCTAGTTTTCTTTTTCTTACTTTTATTCTCTTTTGTTTGAAGAATGCTTATGATAAACGCTTTTCATGTTTGTAGGGTGATGCTACTCCTGCTTCTCAGCCACCACCAGTAAAAGATAATATTAAGGACAAGAGCAAGGTAGTGGAGGCAGCAACAATCAAAAGAATAATGGGAAGCAGTGGCTGCACAAACGAGAAGCGAGTACGAGAGGTAGGCGGGATAATCTCTGTGAACAAATATCTCAAATCACAGGTTTTCAAGTAGAACTGATGTGTCCTAGTTGCTGTATGGTTTTCTAGAGAAGTGAATCCTACACTAAGACTTGCACTTCTAATCATACCACTCTTCGGTGTACAAATATTTAAGGCCTTCCCATTTCGTCGATACTATTTGTGCAGATTTTACTCGACGTGCATGGCGATGCAGATACAGCTATAGAGTACTTAATTGCAGAAGCCGGCGGTGATGCCAGCTCCACCGGCTCAGATGAAAATGATCCTGGATCCTCTGCAGCTACTGGTGTGCGTCTGTGATTCATATGTTAGTTCTCAGTGTCCTGCAAAGGGTTCTTATCTTCACATTTACACAAACTTGCTGGTCAGTGTCAGAAATGGATCTCCGTAATCAATCGTCTAGTTTAGAATATGGACTAAAGTTTGTAGATGACTTGAATAGGTGATCAAAACAGAATATCCGTGTCAGATGATGCTGAATCGGCACGATCCTTGAGCTCTCATACTGCCAGTGAGAGTGGGAGGATTGGCAATGCGTCGTCCGTGTCTTCTCAGGTGTACTACTTTACCTCAATTCTTGTTATAGTCGACGCTTGATTGTGTGGGATACTGTATACTGTCTGACAATGCGATCTTTTACTAATTTGAGTATCATGCTATGGTAGAGTGTGGGCAGGAACAAACCATGTCCTTGTGGCTCAAAGAAAAAGTACAAGTCTTGCTGTGGCACTTCAAAAAATCGGACTACTCCAGCGTATATGTCCAGGTATGTCAACATTATCCCCGCCCCCCTCTTCAATTTTACATGTGGAATTTTGCAGACTTGCAACCAGTGAAGAGAACGGTCGTCCTTGAACCTTGAATGATTGTTACTGACGTTTTTGTTCTTGTGCCTCGTGTAAAGGGTGGAGGAGCCTCTTTCCAACAGGATGAGAAAACAAAAGGTGAAGATGACGAAAGGCCTTCACCACCCAAGTGATGAAGAGGTCCCACGTACTGCCGACACCCTTGATATGGGAGCCATTTGTTTATGACAAAACTTCCTTGCAATTTTGTTAGCTTATGAAATTATTCCAGAATTCCATCACATAGTTTTTGTTCACCTTCTGGAAAGAATTGCAGAACCCATTTGGATATTGTTTCTGAATTGGTCTAAATTTTATGTGTATGTGGGTTTCATCAAAATGGCTTGAGTGGTTAGATTACCTAGTTGCAATAGCTATGAAAATGGTTATGAATGTAAAAAATGTCATATGGTTTGAGATATTGAATAAATACAACAAGCAAGATATAAGTAGAAATTAGAAATGTTGCACACAATAGAGGTGTGGAATAAAAATACTTTTCACTTTTAACATCTTTTACTTATGGGAAGAATTTATATTTATTGTTGTTGAATTTCATCTATAATTTTCATTCATCTTTGTTTCATCCAATTAAACTTTAGATTTCTCTTAATCTAGTTGCTATTTAAAACTTTAGTTGTTACACTAGTAATTTACCTTCATTCTTTTATTATCTTTTGACCATTAATAATTTATCTAAGGTAATATTATTTTATTTTTATTTTAACACTTTTACTTTATTATTGGTCAAAGGTTTTTAAACTTAATGTCTTAGTCAACTTCTGATGTCTATCCTTTACTAATACTTTTGTTAGCAAATCAATAAGCATGTCTTTTGTTATATAATATTTTATATCAATCACTTCCATTTTAATCTTTTCTCTTATGAAGTGATGTTGAATGTCAATGTATTTAATTTTTAAATGATGCTTTGGATTCTTTGTAAAAGCATGACATCTTTGGTTATCACACTTCATTGAAATTGCTTCCAATTGCATAATTTCAATGTCTTCTAAAACTTGTCTTGGCCAATTTGCTTCCATTGTACTGTGACTTGTTGCCATATATTTTGTTTTCATTCTAGACCATGCAATTGTTGGTTTTTTCTTGTAATTCTATGAGATTGCTTTTACTCCAACAAAAAATACCTATATTATTATTGATCTTCTATCATTTGCATCTCTAGCCCAATTTGTATCATAATAACAATACAATGTAATATTATCTCTTCTAAGACACAATTTCAAATTCAAATTATCTTTCAAGTATCTCATAATCTTCTTGATAATTATCCAATAGATTGGTCCAACCTTTAATATGTATTGATTCACAACACTCACTGCATATGCAAGATCTATCTTTATGTCAATCATTACATATAAAAGTGAGCCTATTACTACCTTGTATAGAAAATCTTTCATTTCATCTTCTATTCTAGCAAATTCCTAATTTATAAGCTTTATCAACTTCAAAGTAGTATCTAAAAGTATTTTAATAGACATTCACTCTTCTATGTTAAATCATTTCAATACTTCTTCAATGAACCTATTTTGGCTCATTGTAATAGTTTTGTTATAACAATTTCTTACAAATTCAACTTCTAAATAATAATAGAGCTCTTTTAAATCACTCATCTTATACTCCTTCTTTAATTTTACCTTTAATCAATCTATCTTCTTCATGGTTTTACTCAATATGATTAAATCATCAATATAAGAGATAACAATCAATATGAAATCATTTGATTGCATCACAGATAAGGAATGATTAACTTCATTCCTTACAAATCCCTCATTTACAAAGAATGTGTCAATACATTGATACCATGGCCTTAGTGATTATTTTAGTTCATATAAAGATTTTTTTTTAACTTACAAACAAGGTGTTATTTTTCTTCTTCAACAAATCTTTGGAATTGATCCATATAGATGTCTTTTTCAACTTTCCATTCAAGAAAGCCATCTTTACATCTATTTGATGTATTTCAAAGTCCATTACTACATCAATTACCACAATGATTCTAATGGTGGTAAATTTGGCTAAAAGAGCAAATGTTTCATTGAAATCAACACCAGCAACTTATGAATAGCCTTTGGCAATTAATCTTGCTTTATATTTTAAAACTTTGTCCATTGCATTTCTTTTGGTTCTAAACACCCACTTACAACTAATTAAGGATCAATTTAGTAGAAATTGAGTCAATTCTTAAATTCTATTGTCCATGAGTGATTTGTACTCTTCTTTCAATGTTTTTTTTTTACTTCATAGCATCTGTGGACTTTATTGCATCATACAAATTCAATGGATTAAAAAAAATAAAAAATAAAAAAATGCAACATTGGCATGTTTTTTATTTACTTGAGGAAAGATGTAGTTCTTCCACCATTCACCATGTAGTCTTCTTTCTTTCAAAGGATATTTCCTTTCATTTAAAGAAGATTCATCTTTTTACACTCAATGCTCTATTCCAAGCTTCTTCTCCCTCAAAACTTATCTTTTTTTATTCAAAGGTTGATACTCTTCATCATCCTCATTATCATAATCTTCAATATCTTCATTGTTGATTCTAGAAATTTTAGAGGCCTTTTTCTTTATCTTCTTTATCTCTTCATCTTTATTCACATCTCTACCATCTTCATTTTAATCATCTTGTTCTTCTTTTTTTGTTGAATTTGAAGATATGTCCACAAACACACCATTACTTCTATTTGAATATATCTCCAAGTGCTTACAAGCACTCTTATGCTTTAAAAATTCTACATCATAATTTTTATGATCTTCTTGATATCCAAATACATTAGCCTATATGCGTTGGTACCTTCATAATATCCAACAAATATATATTTTTGTATCTTTTGCATCAAGTTTTGATCTCATATAATCTATTATTTTTGCATAAGCAATGTATCTAAAATTCTTCATATGTAAAACATATGGTTTCGTTACATTCCATATTTCTTATAGAGTCATTGATATGAATGCACTTGTAGGGTACTTATTTCTTGTATATGCCACATTTACCACGGCTTTTGTTAAACCTCATGCTCAAAGTATTGAGCATGTAATATATTCTTTATTATTTCTATAATGGTTCAATTTACTCTTTCAGCAACTCTGTTTTGTTGTGGAATGTAAGGGGTAGAGGTTTATCTTGCAATTCCTTGAATCTTTAAGAATTCATCAAAATGCTTTGATAAGTACTCATCTCTATTGTCCATGTACAACACCTTGATCTTGCACTCATATTATTTTTTCTACAAATGTATTAAAATCCTTAAACCTTAAAAAGTACTCATTTTTGGATTTGATGATTTTATTTTCTTCCAATTGATGGCATCTTCATTGATCTACAAACATCCGAATGCACAATCTCCAACAATTTGTTTGCAAGTATTGCAATTCTACTTGAAAATGAGGTCTTTTGTTGTTTGCTTTAGATATAACCTTTACAAGCAAGAAGCATAGAATTTTTACATGATTGGCTAAGATCAAAGCTACTTACTATGGATTAGAGTTCTTTCATGCCTTTAATATTCAAATGATGAAGGCATCAATGCCAAATATCAAATTTATGTTGATTATATGAAACTCAACAAATGTGGCCATTTCAATTCCTTTCACTTTTTTATACTCGATGAAATAAAGGTTGCCATCTCTAAAGCCTTTGGCAAATCATCTCTATCCAATATTTTTACAAAGTATTCATTCTTATTAAATTGCACCTTATAACCATATGAAACTAGTTTATTTATTGAAAGGAGATTTTTCTTGATCTTGGATACATGCAAAACATCCTTCAATTTGATCTTCTTAGTTTGTCTTTTCACAAAAATTATTACTACAATAGAATCCATTCTGATGGCTTATACCAAACCATTGTCTCCCATAAAGATATTTATTGCTAAAATATCTTCATAAATGTCAAATGAACATTTGCATGGATTCATATGCTTAGTAGTACCTAAATTAACAATCCACTTAGATATAGCAACCATGGAAGTGCCTTCACTTGCTATGAATGCAAAATCATTTCCTCCAAATTACTCAAATACATTGTTGGTACTTTTTTTTCTTCTTTCTTTGCATTGTAACAATTTCATACAAAATGACCTTGTTTTCTACAAATGAGTAAATTCTCACATTATTACGTTGAATAGAATAGCTTTCCTTACCTTGTCTTAAAAAGAAAGCCAAATCTTTATTTTAAGGCTCTTTTTCTTTCTTCTTGATTACTTCATAAGCAAGTCTTACCATCACACAGTCGATTATAAATTTTTTTAATTTAATGGACTCCAATGCCACAATGAAGTAGTTGTAAGTCTTAAGAAGGTTCATAAGCAAGATCATGGCAATATCACTCTCTTTTAAAGGCTTATTAATAATTTCTAGTTAGTTTGTAAGAGCCTTTACCTTGTTGACATGAATCATGAGGTCTTTATCTACTTCTATCTTACAAAGAAGAATTTCTTCCTTATGAAGATGATATTGGATAAGTTCTTGCTCTCATATATATTGCAAAGAGTCTTTTATTCTTCCATTGGATTTTTACAAGAAATAATGTGAGAAAAATTGGCTTCATCTAAATTAGCAGCAATTATGCCAAAAGCCTTCTTTTTATGTCTTTTAAAGTCCTTCTTCTTATCATCTGCATATATTCTTGGAGGCTCTTTACTTTCATCTATAATGTTTCAAAGATCTAAAGATGTTCATAAAAGCTCTATTTTGACCTTCTAATGGTAAAAATTTCCCCTTCTAAACATCTCAATCACTCTCAAACCTTAATTCTTATTAGAAGCCATATCTAAGAAGAGATCTATTAAAAAATATCAAAAAAAAAAAGACTTTATGTGCTCAAAATTACCAAAATAATTTTACACTAACAGAATCTCAGAATGCCCTCTTGTGAAAAATTGAATGCTTCTTCACTCAAAACACTTTCAATTTAAGTTTTCAAGCTTCTAATAAGTATGTACATTCTAATGAATCTTATTATTAAGATCTTTTGCTCTTTCAAACAAACTATTTTACAATACATATAAGATAAATGAAACAACTTCAATAATATAAAAAGACACTATCAAGGTCTTTCTATAAGATCTTAAACTCAAAATCCTACGAGTTAAGAATCCACAAAGCAATGTTAGAGATCTATAAGGTCAAAATCAGCACCTCTTCATGCCAATTCATAAGTTTAGATCTTACAAATCCTAATATCAGCAAACACCATAAGATCTATTCTACGAAAATAAAACTATTAAAGAATGATATCAACTTATTTGAATGGTAGAACAAAGTGTGTTATTGAAGAAATACAAAAAAGAAGATACAAGTAAGTAGAAATCAAAAATGTTACATACAAGAAAAGTGTAGAATGAGATATCTCTTACTTCAAATATCTTTTACTTAGAGGAGAAATTTACATCTATTATTATTAAACTTCATCTATAATCATCTTTATCCATCTTTGCTTCATCTAACTAAACCCTAGATTCTTCCTAACCTAACCACTACTTAAAATCTTAGCCACTTTATTAGTAACTTACCTTCATTCTTTTATTATCTTTTAACCAATAGTAACTTATCTAAGATAAAACTATCTTATTCTTATATTAACATGAAAAAATATAATTGAATAAAAAAGATAATTTAAAAATGATATTATAAAATATGGAATTAAGACCCTTAAGATTTTATACCTAAATGGATGTAAAATTATATAATTGTTTATAATTCGACCAAGTTATCCTCAGATTTCAATAAAAAAATTCTTTCTCTATTTAGTTGCATTTGGAAACAAGAGTCAAGGCTCAAGTTACTAATAAATAAGAAGTTAGAATATAAAAAATCTAGTCTTACAAATTAATTAAAAATATGAAAATATATAACCAATTTGTTTTAAAATGATCAAAAAAATATATTTATATACTACAAAAATCATCTTAAAATAAAATATAATAATTATCTAAATAAAAAAACAATGAAAATTAAGAAATTTTTTTTTTATAAAATTTAACCAAAACCATTAATTTAGGAATAGTAATTATAACTTATAATTATAAATGAAAATTGAAAAAGGTTACTTTTATATTTAAGATATATTTTTTAAATATAAAAATCAAATAATAATAAATATATATTTTAAAAATTATAATCTATATATGTAATATATTATAAGTCTAAAATATTAATTAAAATATATAATATATTATTTTTTCTAATTTTTTTATATATTGTAATATATATGTATATCTATAAATATAACTTATAATGTTTTATAATATATATATATATATATATATATATATATATATATATATATACATATTTATAAATATAATTTGATCTTTTAATGCTGAACTCTACTATTATTAAGGGATGTTTGTAAATTTTCTCTCTAGTTATGCAATAATTCATTTTACCATATGCTAGTAAGTGATGCCATATTAAAATTTATCTTTTGGTGGTTGGTGTCACGGACACAAAATACAGACTTGAAATCTAACAAGAAGTTCAAGAAAAAGTGGCAGAACTAGATTAAACAGATGAGTACAAGAACAACACCAAAAAGGTGAGCTAGAACTCCAAGAGATGTGTTGTCGAGACTGAAGAACTCTTCAGCCTCGATCCCTATATGTACTCCTACTTAGGAAGCTTCTCGAGCTACTTCTATTAACTAGGAAGCTTCTAGAAGGTTCCAGAGGCTTCCTTTCTAGAAGGTTCTAGAAACTTCTCGAGCTACTTCTATTAACTAGGAAGCTTCTAGAAAGTTCCACGGGCTTCCTTTCTAGAAGCTTCTAGAAACTTCTCTTCTATAAGCTTCCAGAGACTTCCTTTTTAGAAGCTTCTAGAAACTTCTTTCTAAAAGGTTCTAGAGGCTTCTCTTCTAGAAAGTTCTAAGGAATATGTCCCTAACATCACCCCTTCCTTTAGCTTCGAGGTCTCTGAGAAGCAATGTTGTTGATCAGTACCAAAGCAAGAAAATGAAGATCTGTCACATAACTTCTGCTATGAACTCCAACTGTTGTTCACGAGGCAAGTGGTTCATCGACCCTTGAAGCCAACGGTAGTGGCCCATGCCTTCGACTTCTGACCAAGCATGAACTTTCGTGTCCTCATTGTGAAATTGTCCTACAAACACGCCTTCTGATTGACCATCGTAAGCAGGCTCGATCTCAAATACGATCACCAGTGATCGGTTACTCGGTATCCTCCGTCGTCGTCGTGGTACATGTAGTTCTTTATCTCGGGATCACCTTCGTGAGCTACTCGGTTGCGATACTCTGACTAGCATAGTATCTATCTCTTGGCTATCCATATCAAAAGACCAAACTACGATCTATCTTAGAGAAAATAACTATATCAACTACGAATTTTATTGGTGCTCTCTCCTTTTCTTACATTGTTGGGAGAACAAGCTTCAAAAAGAAGCTATCGTCAAATTGATTCAGGTTTATCAAGATGTCGTTGATGAAACTCCTGTACCTTTTGTGGCGCATTCGCAAGATTTTCAGCTGGCTCCCACGTTCGCTCATTAATGTCATAGCCGCATCAATGAACAAGATATTCTAACTTTTCCCACCTTCGCCGTGAATCCAATACCTTTTCAACCTCATATTCTTCATGGTTCTCGATTTCAATACTAGGTGGCGGACATTGCACTCTTCTAGGAAAAGATGACTCTCGATAAGGTTCCAACAGAGAAACATGAAAGACTGGATATATCTTTATAGAAGCCGGTAATTCCAACCGGTATGCCATTGGATTAATTTGCTTCTGGATGATAAATGGTCCCAATCTTTGATAGTCCAACTTATCACATGGTCGCTTGGTCTTGATATTTCGTCAAAGAAGCCAGGCTTTGTCTCCAACTTTGAAAGTAGGTGCTTGATTCCGAAATCTATCTGCAGAGGTCTTATAGGATTCTTGAGCGGATTGTAATTGAAGCTTCAACATAGTTTGAAGCTCTGATAGTTGCTTCGCAAATCCTTCAGCTGCTGGATTGTTATTTGTTGATAGACTCAATAAATCAAGCTTCGGATGATACCCATAGTTGGAAAAGAATGGTGTTTGTTGAGTCGATGCATGGAGGGTGTTGTTATATGCAAACTCGGCTAGCGATAGATATGCAGTCCAATCGTCTTGCTGATACTTGATGCTGCATCGTAAGTACTGCTCCAAAACTTGGTTCACCCGTTCCGTTTGGCCATCAGTTTGAGGATGAAAAGCAGAAGAAAGCTTGATATCCACCTTCAATATTCCAAAGAGAGATCTCCAAAACTTTGACACGAACTAGGTACCTCGATCTGACATGATATCATCTGGTAGTCCATGATATCGATACACATTATTGAGAAAGAGTCTTGCTGTGACTTCATTGGACGATATCTTCTTACAAGGAACAAAGTGTGCCATCTTCGTAAGTCGATCTACCATGACAAAGATGCTGTCAAATGAGTTTGATGATGGCAAGTCCATGATGAAGTCCATAGAAATTGAAGACCATGGTCGACGTGGAATTGGCAATGGCTGTAGAAGTCCATAAGGGCAATGCCGAGGATTCTTGGATCTTGAACAGATATCACAGGAGAAGATAAAATCTTTCACATCCTTCCACATTTGGGGCCACCAAAAATCTCGAGAAATAAGCTCCAAGGTCTTGCTGAATCCAAAATGTCCCGCAGCTGGAAAATCATGGCGAGATTAAAGAACTCGGAGTCGTGCTGGTCCTTTTGGAATGTACAATCGCTCTTCAAAGTATAAAAGATCTCCCTCCACCTTGAACTTGTCGTCATTGGTACGTTGCTTGATATCAATGGCTACTGAATCTTTAATGGTAATAGCACATACTTGGTTTAGGAAGTCAGCATCAAATGATACAATAGTAGCACAAAGTTGAAATCTCTCTGGCTTCAATAACGTTGTACATTGTTGATCAAACGCTGCTTCTCCAACCTTTGGTGCAAGATACGATCTCCTTGATAAAGCATCGGATAGTCCTTGCTGCTTTCCAGGTCAATAAGTGATAATAAAATTGAATCTAGATAGCGACATATTCCACCGAGCTTGACGTCGATTTAAAACTCGAGCCGACATGAAATACTCCAAATTCATGTGATCCGTATATACGGTCACTGGATGTATAGTTCCTTCAAGAAAGTGACGCCATTCTTCGAAAGAATCCACTATAGCAAGAAGTTCCTTATCGTGGATATCATAATTGATTTCAGCAGCAGAGAACTTCCGAGAATAGAATGCAACTGGATGGAGCTTCTTGTCTTCACTCATTTGTGAAAGCACAGCTCCTTAAGTAAAATCTGAAGCATCAGTCTCTAAATAGAAGGCCTTTGTAAAGTCTGGATGTACTAAAATTGGAGCTGTAGTAAATGCTGTCTTCAAGTCTTGAAATGCCTTCTCCGCCAAAGGTCCCCATTCTAACTTATCCTTGCATGTTAATCGAGTGAGAGGAGTAGCAACTTGAGAATAATTCTTGATGAAGATCCGATAGAAGTTAGCAAAACCAAGAAAGCATTGTACGTCTCTAACCGTCTTTGGAACCTCCCAAGACATGATTGCTTCTACTTTCTTGGGGTCCATCTTCAAACCTTCTGTAGTCGCAATGAACCCCAAAAACTCCATCTCCATCTAGTGAAATAAATACTTTTCTAATTTGGCATATAGTCCTCGCTTGCATAGTTTCTCTAAGACCAAACGAACATGCTTCTCATGCTCTTCCTCGTTTTTAGAGAATATTAGAATATCGTCTAAGTAGATGACAACAAAATTGTCGAGGTGTTCTCGAAAGATGTCATTCATCATATGTTGGAAAACTGCTGGAGCATTGGTAAGACCAAAAGGCATGACATTATACTCGAAATGACCATACCTTGTACGGAATGCTGTCTTCCACTCATCTCCTTCCTTGATTCGTACGAGATTATAAGCTCTCCTTAGATCAATTTTTGTAAAGATCTTCGCACGTCCAAGTTGTTCTAAGAGACTAGAAATTAAGGGTAAGGGGTAACGATTTTTCTTTGTTACCTTGTTGAGGCCTCGATAGTCCACACACATCCGTAATGATCCATCTTTCTTCTTCACAAATAAGATGGGTGCTCCAGCTGATGATTTTGAATGACGAATGAAGTTCTTGGCTAGATTCTCGTCCATGTACTTTCGCAACTCTGCCAACTCTGTTTGCGATAGATTGTAGATTGAGCCAAAAGGTTGTTGTGCTCCTTCTTGCAAGTCTATGGCACAATCATATGGTCGGTGTTCCAGTAGTATGTCGGCATTCTTCTTTTGAAACACATCTTCCAAATCCTTATATTGCTCCGGTATACTTGTTGTTGAGATCTTCTCCTCGGTAGTTGGAGCCACATAAATGACAAATGGAGTGCCTTCCTTAGATGATCTTATAAATGCTCTTGCTCTAATGAATAAAAATTTCTTTTTTCGAGGTTTTTTACTAGGTTTTTTCTTGGATGATTTTGTGGAAAAAGTCATCTTCTGCAACCTCCAATCTCTCAATGGATTATGTTTTTCCAACCAAGAAAGACCAAGAATAATAGGATTTGATGGGGTTCCAATAATATTAAAAATAATATGACTACTATGGTCTTTAAACGTTACTTCTATAGGTTTTGATTTATGGGTGATGCTACCAGACAATAAAGGTCGCCCATCTATGACCTCAACATGAACAGGTTTTGATTTTTGTACTAAAGGGATCTTATGACGCTTTGCAAATTCTTCGTCTAAAAAACAAGCAGATGCTCCTGAGTCTAGTAGTGCTAAGGTTCTCAGTTTTTGAGGGCCAATAAACAGAGGGATTGTAAAACAAAGTGCAGGTTGGGCAGAAAGAAAGGAACTTGATTGTTGTTGGGATATTTCATTGTCCAGCCGCACGATTTCTATTGTGGCTGGGCATCCTCGTTTTCTTGAACAAATACTCCCCTAGTCTTGACTATGCCTCGATTTTGCTTTTTGGAGCGGTTTCCGACTTTGTGGCCTTCTCCACCGCAATACAAGCATAAATTTTCCTCCATACGTTGCTTTTTTTCTTCTATAGTAAGAGATTTGACACGTACCACATCAATTTGCATGTCTTCCACCTCTGAATGCGAATTCACACTGCTTGCCGATATAATTGGAGCATGGCGAATTATATGTTGTCTTGAGCGTTGGTCTTGGCGACGTTGGAATAGGCGATTATCGTACTTCAGAGCTTGGCTAATGGCTTCATTGAGCATTCGTGGATTAGGAAGAGTTAACAGCAAATCCTTCACATCATCTCTTAAACCCCAATAGAATTGACTCATCAACGCTTCTTCATCCCAATTGATGTCACATACTAATTGCTTGAAATCCGAAGCATAGACTGATGTAGAACGCATCCCCTATCGTAGCGACCGGATCTTTGTTGTAGTCCATCGAACCTTATCGTGTTCACCAAATGCTTCCACAAATGCTTCCAAAAAGGTTTCGAAGTTGTTTAATATGGATGATCGTTTCTCAAATAAAGGAGCAAACCATGATAGGGCTTCTCCCGTAAGTAAGGTTCCAACAAGTCCAACACGTGATTCCTCCATTGGATATCGTTCGGGCTGTAAAAATGTTATCAACCTGATTTGATTGACAAATCCTCGAAACTTGGAACGTGTTCCATCGAACTTATCTGGAAGGCTAACTCGAGGTTCCTTATGTTGTAGAACTAGTGGTTCTTGTCGAACCTGAGGTAAAGTTGTTTCTCCAAGTGCAGAAGTTTGAGGCTGGTGCAGTTTAGATTGTGCTATCCCAGATACTCCATCATTATGAAGCCTTGCCACCACTCCTTCAATCTCTGCAGTTCTTTGTGATAACGTAGCCATATTTTATCATTGAGGATTTTAGAAAAAAAATCTATAGGATTTTAGAAAAAATATATTCTAAGGATCATATTTTATCATTGAGGATTTTAGCATAAAACTATTCTTGTATTATCTAGAAGCATGGTACCACAATTAAAAATTAATAGTTATAAAAATTTTATTTTTGTTATTTAAAAAATTACATCATTGTAAAAGTCTTCATGTAATTTTAGTACATATCAAGGACTATAGATTGCATAGTAAAGATATCATTAGTAAGGAGACTAGTATGCCATTCATATAATCTCTAAATTGGGTGGTACTTTCAAAATGAATAAAAAATAATTTTTCTTATTCTTAAGACTCAAAGCATATATTTACAATCAATAGAAATTTTAAATTTTTGCTACTAAGTTTTTTCAATTATTTTTTATGCCATATGAGCCAAATCAAGATAGTTTTTTTTTTTTTTTTTTTTTTTTCTTAGTCTTATTCTATGTAAATTGTCTTTCAAAAAAATTTAGACATAATATTTTTCTATTTAGTAATTTAGATTTGAAATATAAAAAAAAAAAATTATAAAATTATTTGGCCAATCTCAGAATTGTATTCTTCAAAGGTTGCATGAATTTGGTCAAAAGAATTCTTTGCAATTCCTATTATAGCATGTATAAAGGCATATGGTAAATAAATTAAGAGTTTTTTGCAAGTTAAGGCCTTGATATTTTATAATCTTTTATTTAAATAATAAATGTGGATCACTAGTATCTACATTTATAAGATTATAAAATTTTAAGAGGTAGTTGAAATAGAGGTCCTTTCTATGCAAACCAATTTCTTTTGATATTGTGTAGATTTCTTGATTATATATGGTTTGTTTGTTAAAAAGATCTCTATCTATATTTCTTTTCTAACAAAGAAGTAATTGAAATAAAAATAAAATTCCAGAGTTTTCGTATTGATAAAAACATGTCTATCTAAACATTAATTTTTAAAAGAGGTTATTCATGTAACAAAGTTGATAACCACAAGGCAAGAAACTATTAAATTATGAGTATCTATAGAAGTTTATTTTTGTGATGTCTAAATCATAATTTGGCTTTGTTTCTAACCATATTGTTATTGATTGAAATCTCTCATTTTATAACTATAAAATTTGCTGTGTACATGTTTTCAGAAGAAAAAAGGTAATAGTCTTTAATGATGAAGGATAAGTTAATTCTATTTTTTTGTAAACTAAAAGAAATAATCAAATAATAATTAATTTATTATATAATTTTAAATATTAAGTCTTTGGCTATGCTTTTTTAAGCCTTAGTAGGTGTTGCACTTTGTATATGATTGCTATAAAATTAGGTACTAATAATAGGATTTTTAAAAATCTAAATCATGGTTTCTTTAAGAAAAAAATAGATTTTTTTATCATTATATTTTCTAAGCTTAAAAGACTTATTGAAAATATCTAGATTTGAGGTCTTAACATATTAGCTTTGTATACAATAACTGTTGCAAAGATTTATCATTAACATTTATTGTTAACATTCTACAACTAGCAAAGCTTCTATTAAAAGATGTGGTTGTGATAATGATGTTGGTTGTTGTTAAGATCATGATAGAGATTACAAGAAGATGATATCATTTTTTAATTTGTATTCACAATATTGATGTCCATTTATATAAACAAAAAATATTGATTAAACTTAAATTATTGTTAAATTGATTTTTTGGCTTGTGAGTATTAAAAATGAATAAATCGATGGTTTAGGTTGAATATTATATACATGCTAACTTATTTATTCTTTTGAAGTTTCTTAGTTAAATTGGTTGATTGATTGATTATTATTATTAATTAAAATTAATTACTAGATTTATTTTTTGATTTATTGATTATTATTATTAATTTTAATTAATTAAGTAATTGATTAAATTTATTAATTATAATTATAAATTTTTTTGATTCTATGAATTTAGGATTTAATGTTTCTAATCAATTTAGCTAACAATAGAGATTTTGGTAATAGAAGTAAAATGTAATATTTTGTATTATCACAAGTTATGTCCAAATATTATTTATATCTATTAGGAAAAAAGTTGTAGTTAATTAAATTGATCTTTTCAATAATGTGATATAATTAATTGGTCTTTTAATAGAATTTATTTTTTTAATAATTAAAAGTATTAGTAAGAAAAAATATATGAGTCAAAGAATTCAAATTTTATTATTCAAATACATAAAACTAGAAAAAAAATCCAAAAGATAATATCTTCATGAGATACTAAAGAAGGAAGAAAGTAAATAAAGAAGATATAGTTATAAGATAAAATAATAACTGAATTTTCTATTTTTAGATATAAAAAATAGAAAGTCTTAGACTAAGATTGGAATATAAAAAGGTATTGACAAGGTTAAGAATAGCCATAATCTTGCTTCTATATATATTACCTATAAAAAAGATCTTATAGAAGCTTTCTAACAACTACAAGATTTATGGCCTAAGCGTTAAGTTGCAAGTTACTTCTAATACAACTTCCTAAAAGAAGAAAACTTGTAGAATAAATTTTAACATCCACGTAGTATATCTATAAAATTATAAATATTTAATTGACATCCAAGAAACTTCTTCAAAGCTTTTCAAAGAAGATATTATATTGCCAATATGTTGTTATTCACTTCTACCTACTTCTATTTATTTCTATTTATTTTAGTAATACAAGCATCTATTACAATATTAATCTTCTCTTACAATCACAATGTCATTTATATTTCTTTTATTTATATGCATAATGTATTAATACTTGTATTTTGTATTATTATTTATATTTTTTGTTTGAATTAATAGCATATATATACAAAAGAGAGACCAGCTCCACTATAGGCCATATCCACATAAAAGAAAATATTCACCATATTGCATTATAGATGATTAAAATCTAATTATTTATATGTTAATAATAAACTTCAGTAAATTTTAATTTAGATCAAGTTTGCCAAAAGAAGAAATGAAAGCTCTAAAGTAACTACCAAATGCTCCAAATTTTCCATGTCTAAATTAATAAAGGAAAATTACACATCAATCAAAAAGAAGGTAATGGTATGTAAGGGATTATTTGCATACTTTTTTATTTGCTATTGCTTTATCAACCCTCAGTGATAAAACTACAAGGTTTTGTTTTGTTTTGTTTTGTTTTGTGTTTTTGTTTTTTTTTGTTTTTTTGTATAAGAAAATTGCAAAATCAAGTTTTGAAACTAATTCCACATTCTTCTAAGATAAATAGATGGTTTTGAAGAAAAAAAAAGTATATATATATATATATATATAAAGACACACACACGTAATAAATAAATACATGTGTGAGTGAGTGAATTGATAAATAGACTGATTGCTGGTGACAAGATTGACGTCTCCACATCACCAACTCAGATATCAGCTCTCAACTCTTCGGGAATTCGGCAGAGAACGACTCCCGGAAGGAATATTTTCGGCCGACAGGCATCGTTTGGAAATAGCCCGGATCACACGACAGACGGGATTCGGATTGTTTCATGAAGTAGATTCTTTTGGATGGCGCAAATAAGTCGCATTGACAAACTGCGAAGGCTGGAGATCCGAGCACCATGCAACTACTCTACTGCTAGTCGTCTCAAGCACAGTTCGTGCTGCAAACGAAGACCCGAAGCCGGCTGTGTGTGTGTGGGTAGGGGTGTGTTATTTCTGTGACTGGGTCATAAATCCTACCATCTGCTTCACTATTTGCCTTTCAAAGTCCAGTATTTCTCACGCAACAGCCTCGACCACCTGCAGAGGCCCACTGGAAGGCTCTGCAAAGCTTGTAGTACCACCACAGAAGCAGTTTTAGAAGCCTGCACACTTGAGCTCACAGTACTACTCAGTAGTAGTAGTAGTAGTAGTAGTGGTTTCTTCATCATCCCGAATGATCTCGAATAATTATCGAATTCTGGACGAGATAGAGAGTGGGCTGCAGCTGCACTACACAGTTGCGAAATCGAACGCGGAGAAGGAAACGGAGATGATTAGATCGAGATGGGGTCGGAGCAGGTCCTGTTCTGCAAATCCCCCCCCCCCCAAAAAAAAAATAATAAATAAAAAATAAACAATTATTTTGTCTTAATGGAAACGAAAGGTTGACTACAATATATTATATTTCAAGTATATTTGATTCTAAGTTATTTTTAATATTCTATTAATCTACAGTATTATTAATAAGATTCTAGTCATTTGAATTTTAAATAGAGGAAATGTATTGCTAGATTTTTTAATTTAAACTTCTATATTATTGTAGTAATTATCTATTGAGTTCAAAAGAGGAACAAATAGGGTAGGTCCACACATGTCTAAAAAAATTAAGAATTGGATAATTTGGTGTCTATAAAGTAGTCTTAGTACTAAATAAATAATTTAGAGAACATGAGATATTATGTGTAAATATTCGAATTAGTAAAAGAAATATTTTTAGATATGATATTTTATTTTTTTAGTAATGTTAGATAATTCAAAAACCATATTGGAAAAAAAATACTGTTATTAATAAAAAAAAATATAGAAAATTTAAAATCCATGTATAAGTTCTTTTATTAATAGAAAAATTTAATAGTAGAATTAATTTTCTATTTTTCAGTGATGTTCAAACTTTATAACAGTTTGGATGTGGCTTTAACATGTCATTTTTATATATATTATACATGATATTTTTTTTTATTAAGATTACATGTTTTGCAAAATTTGTTTCATTTTTTAAAGAACTTTCATACTTTCTTAATTATCTTTTTTTTACTTTCTATCTCTTTTTATTGTTTGAAATCTCATCCTACTAAACATTGTTGTACCAAGAATTTTGAAGAAAAGGAATTTGGTCTTCATTATAATTTACATATTATAATGTATAGTATTCCTATATTGGTTCTAATTTTAATTTTTTTATTTTTTTCTTCTTTAATTAGTCTAAATTTTGAGTCTAAAACTTTTACTTGAATTTCAAAACTATTAGAAAGGTTTTTGGTAACATTTTGGTTTTTTCTAAGAATTTTGTATTATATTATGGTTGTATCTTCATAATGCTCATAATGTTGTGTTGACATACAATTACTTTGTAATTATTCATTTTATTATGATCTTATACTACAAACAAAGTTTCTATTTAAGAGTGTCATTCTTTTTTCCAAATTATTTTAGTTCTTTTAAGTAAAAAATAAAAATTCCTTTTATATTACTACAATCATTTTTCTAATTATTTTATAGGAATATATATATATATATATATATATATATAAAAAAAAATCTATCATATAATATCTAATATTTTAAAAATACTTGTATTTAATAGATAAGTAATTATAGTCTATTGATTTGGATTTTATTCACCACGTTTTGGAATTAATAATACAATTAGAAGGCTTTTATTTTTATTTTAGACCAAGAGCTATGTAGAATATTTTATCAATTTTTTTGGTTGATCTTTATTTTTACCAAAGAAAATCTTATTTTGTTTGTAGTTGAAATATTAACAATCTTAATTATTCAAGGAAAAATTAGCAAGATAATTTAATTTAAAAAAAAATCTATTTTTTTCTAAATATGTTAATAAATAGATCATATTATAAAGAGGGACTTATTAAAGCCACACCCTCCCTTTCCACTAAATGATTCATTTTGTACCATGTCTCATATCCTTGACCTTGTTCCCATCTCTTATTTTATGATCCCCGTTTATATAATTCATTCCCAATTACCATCTCCACCTCAATTCCACTACCCTATTCCAACCCCACTCTCAATTCCACCCCCAATTCCTACCATTATCCTCACTTAAAAAGCAATCTATCTTTGATAGAGAATTGCTAGAATTTAGTCATATTATTCTAATTATAACTTAATTTTTTTTTTTATTGATAGAATATCATTAAAAATTACTATTTGTATCAAGCCTTAAATGGTATATTTTTGTTAAAATAAATATTTTTTATTTAAATTAGTTTACTAAAATATAAACCTATATTTTGTTTAATATTTTTTAACTTCACTATTTTTTTAATTATTAGATCAAAAAAATTATATCAATATTTAATAAACAATATTTGTCTAATTTATAATTATTCATGATACTAAATATTATCAATGCTATAATTTGACATATTTAAGTGTATTTAATTTAAATTATATTAATTTATATGATTGATTATTGTGTGAAAAAAATCAAGAAACAAAATTATCAAACATTTTGATGTTTTCATATTTAAAAATAAATATTTTATATTAATTAAAATATATATTAAAATTAAATTATTAAATTTATTTTATTTGATTTGATAATGGTAATAAATTTCCATAGTTTAAAACTTTATACAAAGGAGATATTGTTAATAGACTTTTTTACCAAATTTTATTTATTTTTTTCTCAAATTACTTAATTATTTCATTTTCTATTTTATTTTTATTTTTTACAGATACATTTTAAAATACACACATCCTAAGATAATAAAATTCTTATTAAATTTATATTTGTAAATCTTACTTGAATAAATTCATTAGAAAAACTTAAAAGATGTACATAAAAAATACTTTATTTTATTAAAAAATATTTTTATAAAATTCTATTATCATTTTGTTAATTTTATATAGAAATTTAAAATAATATTTATTTATAACATATTTTTGGTCATTTAAAAATATATATATTATATACTAGTAATAAAAAATTATTTTATTATATTTTTTTTAAAAAATTATTGACCATTTTTTTAAAAGTATATATTATTTTAGTTCTTTTAATTTTTTTTCATATTGATATTTGGTAAGAACAAGGTTGGAATTGGAGGTAAGATTAGAACAAAGTTGAGACATGGGAGATTGAGGTAGGGTGGAGATAGTGGCTAGGTATCACAAACTTATATATTTACTCAGTTAAGAAGTATTAAATAGATAAATGTAGATAGATTTGATATTATCTTGTGGCAAAGCTTCTTAGAAGCTTCATAGATATGTATTTGACTTTAGATGTGTTTGTGGTTGATTGGTAGGTTAGAAACTTAGCCAACAAATTAGCCACATATTGCTCGTGCTAGTAGCTTTTGGAACAAGCTTACTACATGGTGCACATATAAGAAACTTATTTTATAAGTTAGACATGTGTCTTGTAGGTTGGACACATGTTGGAGGTCTTATAGAATGTTGTCATATAGCTTATAATAAGATAGTATATATGGAGGCAAGAGTGAAGCCTTCTTCATTCTTATCAACAACTTTCTAGTCCTTAGTCTTGTTTCAAAACTTTCTAATCTTCTAGTCTTTGACAATAGCCATTCTAATTTTAATATTATATTAATTTTGAATGATAATCTATTCTTTTTGAGTTACACAAGAATGTATTGAGTTTTTGGTTCTTCAAGCTTCATATTCCTTACATTAGAAATAAATTACGAGATTAGAAAATGGAGGACATGGCATAGAAACAAGGTCAGAGACATGGGACATAGTACAAAATAAACTATTTAATGAGAAGGTGGATGTAGCTTCAACAAAGTTGAGGTGTGTTTTTAATAGGTCCTTATAAATACTACTTCCACCATTTTTTTTATGCTAATTCAATAGTTAGATTTTTTTTAATTTCAAAGGAAATAAAATAATTTTCTTAATGTATATTTTTTTGCCAAAAGATCTATGAAACATTATATTCAAACCTATCTACAACTATAATTGAAAATATCATTTTTTTATAAAAATTGGATATTTTTTTCCAACAAGCTTATCAATCCCAATCAATAATCCAAATATTAGATTTGGTACATAATAACTTTCACTTTCAATTAATTAAAATTCTTTAAGTTTTGTATAGAATAGGATTTGAGTTATGTGTAGAATAGGATTTGAGCACGTGAAGACTTTGGCAAACATGGATAATCAGAAAAAATTGTGCAATTTAGAGCTTTGGACATTCTAATAACTTATGTGAATAGAGCTTCGAATAATTAGAAAACTTGTACTAGACCAAGAAATAGAGGTTGGATAATAGTGCAATTAAATGGAATTTATGTTTGCAACAAAATCATTATTCCTATCAAGATTACATCAGACTAAAAAATCCTACGCACTCCAATTAACTGCAACAAACAAACTAAAACACGTACTAAACCAGATTTAAGATAGTGAGAAGACTTCGATAGGTAGCGGCAGTGTGCAAACGGTTCCATCGAAGTGTACGGTGTGAACAGCACTAAGTCAATTGTTGCAGTGTGAAAGGAACCTTTACCAACTCCACAGTGTAAAAGGGCACCTTTAAGGTCTGTAGGGTTACAGTGTGAACGAGTCCGCAGGAAGAGATGGGAACGTGGTGGTAAAGCCCCTTTCACACTCCAACGATTAAGTGAGTAATGTTCACACTGTGGTGCGATGTGCATGTACGTGTGTGTGTTTTCCCCGTTTTGTTGTGAGACTCCTCGTTCTCTCCCGTGTGGGGAGGATGCGATGAAAATGCTGTGCGACGGGATTGATTGATTCCGTTACACGACCAGGTTGACTGACTGACTGACTTGGAACCAATGCCAGTGAGTGAGTGACCAGACGGAGGGCACGACAACAACCAACCTGCTAGTATGCGACGAGGATTCTGTCAACAGCTAAATGCCAAAAAGCCCACAAAGCCAGCCCCCTGTTGCGAGCGAGCACCAGATGCTTGCTCTTGGACCCTACCGCTGTCGTAACTCGGTGGTAACTTTAGATTCGCAATTACCGCCAAGTTTGCGGAATCGAGCAGTTTCTGCGGATCGTGGAGGGGCTCGGTCGCAGTGAAGCTCCTACAAAGTTGGAATGACAGAATCCGAATTTTTTTCCCTCGTCAGGGTCCGAATAGTTTCGCTCGGCCTCCCCTCCCAGACGTGGGTTCAGGACTGGAATTCAGGGAATGCGGGAGGGGACAAGTAAGTTTCCCATTTATTGAGATTTCGTTCAACGAATCTGCAGTTAGGGGATGCATGCCCGGCGCGGCCCCCAAGTCAAGCCATGCAAATGTTGCAGCATCTGTGAGCAGAAATCGTGGGAATAATCTGTATTGATTATCCATTCGAACCAGAGAGCCCAGAAGCCCTATATAAACTACAGTAAGGCCCCTCTCTGAGATACCGGGGCATTTTGGTCCATTCATGGTTGCGATTGCTCAGTGATCAGTCCTATCTCAGCTTATTCGTCGATCTAGGCTCCAGGTGCATGCGAGAATCACATCTCAAAAGCAAGCCAGGGCCATGTAGAGTTAATACAACAGTAACCACCTTGGATTTCATCGACTCACGGGCAGTTGCAGAATCAGTGGAATAGTACTGCATGTTGGTAACATTCACGATCAAAATCGATTACATGGCCAGCACGGTGAAGCACTAGATACTTCCACAGAATTCCGTGTCATGTCTGACAATCTGTGTAGTTATACGATACCTCTCTGAATTCTCGGCTATTGCTCTACAAAAGAGATACGCTTCAGGATTTGCCTCAGGGATGGCAGCCACAGAATAGTCACACCTTGACTGCTGGGGCTCTTCCTTGTGAGCCAGCACGAGAGAGGATGGAGGTAAAAGAATCTAAGTCCCAGAAAAACCAGTAGGGTCACTCAGTCGTGAAGCATATTGCATTTGCACAGCTTCCGGGAGCAACTGGGCGCCTTCCACAGAGAGGTAAAGTTCACTGGCTGATCCTTCCAGGACATATTCACGCAATTAGTGTTTTGGCTGTACCTGACACTCCAATGCACCGATGCGGTGTTTTGAAGTAGCACCTGGACCGTCTTCTTAGTATCCTCACTGATGCACATGGGCACAAACCCTGCGCGCCGGATTCGACTCATCCAATTGTCCTGGCGATCGTTGCGCTCTATCCGTTCGACTCCCTCGCAAGCTATCCCGTTGAGCATAATCATGGACCCTTCGTATTCCACAATCTGCTGTGCCTCTGGTTCTCGCCCGTTGAAAGCAATATGTGTGGAATCGAAGAATGTCCACCAGAAGTTAATTATTTCCTTGAAGCGCGTGAGGAAGTTCTCGGAGAGCATGTCTGCGTCGTTCTCGCTCACCACCAGGACACTGGGCTTCAATGACGACAGGAAATCTAGAAATGCGTCGCGAGGGGAGAGGTGAGGTGTTGGACTGTGACGAGAACTCTTAGGAACTAGGTTTGATAATCTATGTAAACGAAATTGGCAGCAGACCGCCAAAACCTGCTTGCACACACCGATTCAAACAAACTTATCAATTCATCGACAGTGTTGAGAAATGCAAAATGCTCTCAAGTGATGATGCTAAACAAGTCGCAGTTCAAGCAGACTAAATCGAAGTAAATTGGGGTTATACATCTGGCTGATGGAATGCATGGCAAGGTGTCGGGGACAAGGAATCCCTTACCTCTCCATCTTCAAGTTTGAGGTCTTCTTTCTTGATATTCTCCAGAGGGCCGACATACATGTTGAGCTCACAGTGAAGACCAAGAACTTTAGCAAATGTCACTAAACGGCTCATGAAATCTGCCGATTCAGCGTCGACTTGTTTGCTGCCCGTAGTTTTAGCCGTAGCATTTTGGTGTCTGATGGTGGTGATCCTCAGCTTCGTCGGAGGTCCACCCGGCCGATTTGATAGCGCGTCAATTAGGATTGGCCATTGCAACCCCTTGATGATGCCGACATCGACAATGTGCAAATGGCTCTTTCCCGCAAACACTTCCAGAAGAGTCTCGTTCGTCACGGTGTACGCGACTTGGTGCCACGCACTAAATTCGTGGAATGTCACAAGAGCGCGGTGAACTGCCTTCGGGCCTAGGGTTTTCTCTTGATGATGAAAAGGTCGGATGTATGTCGCCGATGCCTCTTTGCCTCCCGTTATCCGGCAGAAAAGTGCCTTGAGGCCGTAGGCTGCCAATCTCTGGTTTCCGTCGCCCGTGAACGAGGCCAGCTCGTTCAAGACCCACATGAGATGCTGAGTGCGGCCGATGTTCTTGCTCGCTATGGCGCCAGCGCAGAGGTTCAAGAGCTGCTCGGCCCACCGGGAGTCGCCCGGTTGTGAAAGCATTTCCCTTGGTTGGAGAATATCATGCGGACCGTTCCCTATTGTGATTTTCTCCTCTGGATCTGCCCCCTTGATATTGTCTGGAACTATAAACGTTGATTCTCCCTGGTTGACCCATTCGTGCATCATTTTCTTCCTTGCGGTGAATCCCGTCCCAGGACGAATTGGCGATTGCATCAATTCGTACTCGAACTCATGTCGACTGCTCGAACTAGATCTCCGGTAGGCAATAAGCTCTTGCAGGGAGTCATCGTCCGATTCTTCTTCCAAGCTGACGCTCATTACGCCATCGGACAAAATCTCCATGGTCAGTTCTATGGAATCAGCATCGTTACTCATAATCTCAAGCTGGTGATCTTCCTCCGCATCGAAGAGATCCTCGAGTCCTTGAGTAGGTCGTGTAGAGCCATCAGAGTTAGAACCGTAATGCATATCACTTACGGACTCGAGAGCCGCATCCGAGGGCATCTCAGACCACGCCGTATACTTGTTCAACGAATTAGCTCCGGGGGCGCAATACGATCCATGTATGATAGGAAGCCGCAACATGTCAGCAGCACTGATACTATCATTTGGTTCAGGAACATCTAACTCTACAGTGGAAGCCGCAAGGTAGTAGTTAACCCGAGTGCGGCCTTCGGAGAGGACGATGGGCTCATCTATTCCCGACCAAAGGCGGTCGCTATAGGCCATGTCCTGCACGTCCTCGTCTTCGACCGCAAGGTTCAAATCGAGTCCTAGTCCCGGAGTTCCTTCGACGTCAATAGCGCCATCGAACCATTGCGTAAGTCTCTCGTCTCCCCAGTTATTCGTCATGGACAATATGCTTTGGTCGCAGTTGGATGATGGTGGAACTCGGAATAGGTCCTCATGGTCTATGTATATGTTAGCAGATTCCTCTTTCTCCATGGTAGCCATCGTGTGAATCGCTTGATCCTAATCCACGTTCAAGGAAATATGAAGTTCATAGCACCAGATCTTAGAACGTTCACCTGTGGCCTCAGGCGCGGCGGTTGAACATCCGATAAGAAAGACGGGCTTCGGTGACATAAACTCCGAGGATTAAAAATTTATCAAGGTAATGAGATAGGAGCTCCGAAGTAATTGGCAGTTGACAAGAATGTGGAGCCCACTAGCTTATAGCCGTCGGTAGTTGAGAACCTTGACACTATGAAGCAAACCAAGTAACTTGAGAATGTCCTGAGCAAAACCCCCTTCCCCACTGCACCAACCAGAACTTAGACGTTGGAAATCGATCCACGAGTATTCGACACATTGTGAAAAATATAAAATATCCATCAGCACAAGATACCAAAACAGAAGAAACCCAGTGAGAGTCCACCAATCTATGCCGCGGCACCTGTTCCTCTCTCTCTCTCTCTCTCTGTCTCACTCTCTCTCCCAACTGCTTTCAGGCAAACGACCTGAGCTGCGCATGAACCAGAGCTCGATTCATCACATCCGTCTCTCTCTTTCCCCGATAGAAACCCTGGGCAAGACTTGTTCGAATTTAGTGAAAATAATCCCGAACAGTTAGCTACGTAATAGCCTGCTCGAAATTGCGAAGAACCAAGTACTCTAGCAATTTTAGCGACTCGGACCAATATGCTCGGAAGAATGTGCCACGTTCGCCATGCTCTCCTTTGCATTCTCTATCCATTCTACCGCTCTCATTCTTTATGCGCAATCCAGCTTTAAAACACACAACAGCTTTACAACAGCTTTAAAACTCAATTGCTAAACCAAAACTCTCACTACATGACTCTCTATACCCTTGTTCCCCGATCTGCAAATCGAAATTGTCCAAACTCACGTTTCATAGAGCTTCCTCACAAAATCCTCACAAACACGATCAATCGTTCAAAGCCTTTCGCTCTCACTCGGTTCCTCCGACACTATCTCTCGCGTCTGATCACACACACACACACACGGCTCTCGTAACAAAGGGCTTGATTCAAACCAATTCGTGGTACAAGCACGACGCTGTGACTGAAGACACGAATGGATCCAGTGACATGGTACACTACCTCAGTTCAGATTGCAACGAGCGCGACAAGGTGACGAGACGACCTCGGGGATGGCATGACTGGCTGGGCTAGTCGGCATGGACCAGGGCGGGGCCGGCACCACACCCCAACTTGGTCGCAATCTATTTCCAGATTTGCTCACAACACTATCACCTCCCCTCGACACATCCGTGTAAAACGCTGCGGCTCTCGCATTTCAAATCCCAGGCTCGCCCATTCCCTCCCTGTCGTTAATTTCATATACAAATGAAGTTAATCCGGATAATTAAAAATATATTTTTCGTGCGTTACTAACAATAGAGACTCCGTCGTTTGCCGGTCCCCGGAACCCTGGAGATCAAATCTCTTTTCACCCCCATCTCGGTGAATCTCCGGATCACCACCCCCTCCTCACTACCCTTCCTTTCCTCCCCCACGCTCATTTTAAAATCATTTTCCTCAGGATCGCAATCTTCACTGAACAGTCCGATGCACTTGACACCGATTCCTGGAGCCTGCTTTTTCTATTTTTATTTTTGATCCAATCATGTCGATGAGATATTTCACGCGCAAACATAGTAATTAACCTGGAGCACCCGTTCTGTTCTCTCGAGCTGCCCTGCGACTCTTCTCCCCCCCTGCTTTTTCCTCCTACTCACAGTATGCTGAGGCTGCATCCGAGGAAACAACGATCGGAGCTTCGCGACTGGATGTCTCGGACAACACAGGACGGAGCACAGGACGGAGCACAGGGGGGTTTGACACAATCAGGGCTCAGCTCTGATTCGCTCCGCTTGCGACTGTTGCTCACGAACGCGCATCATCCCCTTGAACTCTCACCCGATTGAAGCGGGCATTTCAGTTAGTAACAAAGGAGTTGGTGAGTCAAGATTCGCGAGTCTGACATTCCAGTCGGGTTTTGCTATATCCGCCGATACCGCCAGCTTCCTATTTTGCGACGGGTAGCACGGTGGATGTCCAGCTTTCTGTGAATGCCGAGAGCATCTGGTGAATTAACTCCATCGGTGAATTTGGGTGGAAGCCCACTGTACGTTTGGGTGGAAGCCCATGTACATTCTGTCAGTTCGGCATGGGATTCCGGTGCTGTGCTTTCTTTATGCATCCATCCTGATGCTTCTCCCTTCACACTCATTCCCTCTCTCCTTTTGCGAGCCCCTTTATTCATTCAGACAGATTTACGCACTCACACTCTCACTCTCACACACACACAATTCAATTTTGTATTCTTCCAACCTTCATCGATTCATCCATCTATGTGTTCGTCAGTTCATCCATCCATCATGCCCTGGATGGATGGTTTTATGGATGAGATTTGGATGGATGGTTTTATGGATGAGATTTGGATGGATGGATAGGTGACCTTGGCATTCATTTTTGTTTTCCAGGTATTTGGTGGAAAACCTTGATTAGGGTGCAATAAATAACATTGATTTTTTTAAAAAAAAAATACTAAAGCTATTTGTTGATGTTGATTTAATCAACCCATGTGTTGCACATGCTAATAAAAATTTTAACTTGTCATTATCCAATTAATTATAAAACAGATAGTGCTCTCTGAAGATTTGGTTCCTTTAAAAGAATCATATAATCGGAACATTTAGAATGAGACTGTTTTTCTTCTCTTTTTTGGCATTCTAGATACGTTAGGAAAGAGAGTAGGTAAATTCATATTTCTCTTTATATGGTACTACAAATCTTGGTTATTACTTTGTAATCTCACTTGTTATTGTTATAACTTGAGTATTCTTTGAAAAGAAGTGAATGGCACTTAAAAAAACAAAGAAGATCAAACTAATCAAATGTTTCTTCTATTCCTAAGATATAGAAGTTATATTTGCATTCATTGCTTTAGTTTCATACATACATTGCAATATTGCTTAATTTAATTAATCATATTGTTGATGATTATTTTGTTTGGCAGTTTTATTTAATTTTACATGTATGTATGTATATGTATATATGCCATTTAGTTATTAATACTAAAACATGTTTTATTTTGCTATTTTCACTGAAGTTCAAAAAGATTTTTTTTTAAAAAAAATAACATATCTTTTATAACATTATACTTATTAAAGTTACAAATAATTGTAACAAGTAGCAACATTTACTAGTATATTTATTTGTCTAAATAGATTAAATTCTTGATATCTTATTATAAAGCTTCTTTGAACGTTAGTAGACTTTATATATATTTATAAGTAATTGAAATGTAGACTACTTGACCAAATGTTATGTATTTAGCTACTTGCATTACAAGTTGGTCCTCTGGTGCACATATTTTAAATTTGCCTTACAAATTAGACATGTATTCTATCAATTGGATAAGTGTCATATGACCTATAGGACATTGCTATATATTGCTTTAGTAGATAGTATATGTAAAGGCAAGAATGAAGCCTTCATCACTCTTATTAACGCCTTTCTTATATTCTATCTTAATTCAAGATATCATAATCATTTTGCATTTAGCAATAGCCATTATAGTTTCAACTCTATATCTATCTTTTAATTGTTTGCTTTCTCACTTTTGGTGATATAAGAAAGTATTGTCATATGAAGAATTTTTATGTGATTTATATCTTTGACAATCTGATAAGAGTGTTAATGTTTTATACTTGGTTTTTTTTAAAATAAATAAATTATTCTATTTTTTTATTATATTCCAAAAGTTATAGACTATATTTTGTTAATTTATTTTTTTGTTTTTTTTTAATATTGATTTGTTTTCAATGAGAGTTAACTATCATTTTGTCTAGAACTTTTCATTTGTTATTAGAAATTGGAGATTAACCTCTTTGAATTTGATTTGTAGATTTTTTTATAATTATCTATTATAAAAATAGAAAAAATATACTTGATAGAACTTAAAATAAATTTGCAACTATTATTGATCTTTACAAGTTTATCAATACTTTTAGGAAAAAATTTCACAAATTAACAATAATAAATATATGCCTATAAAAGAATTGATACAAATGATATTATTAATATCTTTTATATACCTATAAAATAAGTCATTATTTCTATGCTTATAAAAGAAATCAACAATAAGGTACAATTTATAATGTCTATGATAAGTTTTGCAATTGAGAGAAGCAATTTAAGAATTTAAAATTTTCAATTCCAAATTCTTTTTTATAAATTTTTCATAAATTCACATATAAAAAAGTCAATAAATAAAGATGTCTAATTGCAATAAGGACCTTGAAATTAGACAAGTCTAGAATATTAAATACAAGTCTTATACTACTACCAAATTATACATTATGTTTTTAACTTTTTATAGTTATTACAACTTCAAATCACAAATTTTTAACTCAAGTACTTTTAGACATTAGTGCCTTAATATGTTTTGTAGATAAAGACTTTGCATTACAACAAGACTTGATACTTATAAAAAAAGATCCAACCATCTCAAGTAAAAATTATTGATAAACAACCATTTGTATCTGAAAATATCATAGAAAAAACCAAACAATCAAAAGTTACATAAGCATATCAAGTATCTAATATTGTCTTTAACATTATTTAATGTCTTTCAAATCTAATATTATTTGTATTTTCAATTCCAATATTAATATATTTTGAAATAATAGAAAATTTTAAGATATGTTTGAGAAGAAGAATGCAAAAATCTTGCTAGAACATCATCTATATGACAATGCTACTAATCTTCAAGATGTCATATGGTTTGCTACTTTTTGACCCAATTTATAACTTGTTGCAAAACAAGCTCACAACATTAAAAGAATATATTAACAAGAATTTAGCAATGAATTTTACTTAACATTCTAAATTCCTAATTGATACATATATACTCTTTGTAAAGAAAAAATAATAGATCTTTGTAGATATGCATTGACTACCAAGATTTTTAAAAATTCTTAGTAAAAAAATGATATTCTTTATAATTTATATTTGGACTTTTTACCAATTGGATCAAGCTAAAATCTACACAAAAATAAATCTCCAAGGAACCTATAATTTAGTATGCTTTAAAATTGAAGATACATAGAAAATCACTTTTTGTACAAGATATGAATACATTGAGTACAATGTCATGTTTTTTGGCTTTAGAAATGATTGAGTCATTTTCTAATATTTAATGAACAATGTATTTTATAAATTCTTTTATAGCTTCATATTATATTTTCTTTAGAAAATAACTTAATTTATTTTAAGACTCAAAAATTACATAAATGATATATTTGTCTTATTTTACAAAATTACAAGATAATGGCATATATATCAAATTAAAAAAATACATATTTCATGAGCCTTAAGTAGAATTCTTTGGCTATTTCATATTGAATGAATGCTTCATGATAGATCTAAAGAAGATTAAGACCATTAAGAATTGAAAAATTCCAAAATTGGTTTGTGATGTTAAATATTTTCTTGGCTTTGCAAAGTTTCATAGGATCTTAATCAATAAATATTCACAAACAAGTACTCCACTTCTACAATTAACATGTAATGATAAATTTGAATGGAGATCAAAAACTAAGAAAGTCTTTTAATGCTTATAGACAAAATTTACTATATCCTTTGCCTTGATTTACTTTAAATTTTATAAGCCATTTATTTTTAGAAATCAATGCTTTCGACTTTGCATTGGAAGCAATCTTAACACAAATTAGAAAATAACAAAAACTACATCTCTTTGCATTCTATTTTAGAAAATTCTCAATTAAAGAGATAAACTACAAAATCCACAACAAAGAACTTCTTAGTATTGTAGATTATTTTTAAAAATGACACTATTTTGTTGAAGTTGCTTTGCATCCAATAATTGTATATACAATTCATAAGAAACTTAAATATTTCATATTGGCTTGTGTTTTAAATTTTTATTAAGCCCATTAGAGCTTGTTTCTATCATGTACAACTTCAATAATATATGTTAATTCCAAAAGCAAAAAGAATTGTCAAATTCTTTATTAAGAAAATTATATATTTCCCCAAAAGAAACAGACGTAGCATATAATTAGTAATAGAAAACATTCTTAAAATTTAAGAAATTTTGTATTTGAGCAAATATTACATGAATTCTATTAGATTCTTTATTTCTTGATTACAATAGTTTTTTAGTAGATAATATATATGGAGGCAAAAATAAGGCCTTCATCACTATTTTTAATTATTTTTTTATGTTCTATCTTAATTCAAGTCTTTCTAATCTTTTTGCATTTGGCAATAGTTATTTTAGTTTTAATTCTATATTTATATTTTAGTTGTCTATTTTCTCTCTTTTACAAATATAAGAGTATATTGTCATTCGTAGAATTTTGTTGTAGTTTATATTCTTGACAATAATTAATAATAAGAAGGTTATAAGCTTAAATTCTAAAAAAAATTGAATAAATAATATAAATATAAATAGACATTAGTTTTTTATAAGTCTTATTATTTAATTATTCTAAATTTTAAAAAGATATGGATTTTTAAATTTACTTCTTAACATATATTATAATTACTTAGGATTTTGAAGTAATATTTTTTTAGTATGAGAATGCAAAGTAAGTATTTTTTCTTTTTTTCTTTTTTTCTTTTTTCTAATCATTGTTTTAAAATTTGGAAGATAAATGAAAGGAATATATTTTTATTTTTATGTATTCATTTCCAATTACTAATACCGAAATTACATAGTTCTTGTTAAAAGATAAATGGTTTTTTAATATATAAAAAAATAAAAAATAGTTTTTTTATTCATACAATTCTTTAGGATTTGAATGAAAGTTATCTATTAACTTTATCATAGTTTTAAAAAATTTGCATAAAATACACCAAGTGCCTTTAATAAATTATTAAGATTATTTTATGAATTTTCATGGTTGTGCATTTAGAAAGATTTATTTTTATAACAAAATTTACTTTAAAATATATACTATGTGATATAGATATGAATATATATATATATATATATATATATAGTATTCGTGTTAGTTATGTTACAGTTAGATTATGTTTTTAGATGCTTAAATTTTTCTACATCTAAATCCTAAAACAAATTGGAATTGGACTGATCAAATGCCATTGCTTTGATCAAACATCTAATTGGGAGAACAGCAAAGATTATCTTTGACTGTGATAAAATCAGATCTCTTTCTCAAACCAAAAGGTTCTTGCTTTCTTTTTTTTGGTCCTAAACTTTATGAAATTTCTTTTTATATGATAAAATGGCTTTATACTTCTTAAAGAGTAATTATATTCCACAAAAAATAATTCAAATAAAAAAATATAATTATAAAAGATATTGCAAAAGTCATATATGTATATATATATATATATATATATATATAGATATATTAGTAATGAATATGTCAAACTTCTAAAACTATTTTTAGAAGGTGCAAACTTCAAAAAGGGATTTTGTATGATCTAAGCTTTGCAATTTCTAGAAAGATTTTTTTAAAGAAGAGATACATTGATGCTAGAGACCTTTTTAATTTCTACTATATTTAATATTTTATTTCATAGTGGATAATCCACTATTCTATCAACCAGTAGAAGGATTGTTACCAACAGATTCAATAATTGGCAACAAATTACTTCAAATACATGATTTCTTATTTGATTATTTTAGCATCTCCATCAAATTCAATAACATGAATATCTTAGCAAAAGATCCCTACAATTGTGTAAAAACCCATCTTAACGTTCTTTTCTAGAAGACTGCATGTGAAGCTTGATTCTATGCAATGTTTTCCAGCCCTTGCGGTGAGCCTTCAAAATCCTAAAAATTTGGCTGACCCTAATCCTTTTGAATGTCACATTCTACTCAAAACATTAACCCCATAATCCTTTTGTTTCTTAATTGCTATAATATGCGTTATGGGAAGCCAACAAAAGTCTATTAAGAGATAGATAATTATTCTCAATGAATAGAAAACCTAGAAGTAGAAGGCATAAGAAACTCAGCTCAAAGATTAACAAAGTATGAGTTAAAGGTAGTTAACAATCCAGAACTTTAAATATTATGAAATAAATAAATAAATAAAATGGAAACTTGTTAGTGCAATCACACGTTACAGATACATGGTCCACAGCCAGCACAACTTGACTATTTGAAACCCTAAAAATAAATAAATCAATTCTTTCACTCATTATTTTACTGTTGATGGTGGCAAATGTGTGGACAGAAAAGGTGGATTGTGAGAAGGAGTTCCTGCCACACTACACAATTAAATGATTTCGGTCTTTCTTTTTTCCTTTCTCAATTCTTTTATAATTATTTTATAATTTGTAATTTATAATTGTTTTTCTCCCTGATCATGTAATTGGAGGGTTATTGTGCATTAACAGTCATTCTGCAGGTATTGTTAGTTTGTGGTGTTCACTTGGATTATTAAATGTGGACAGCAAGTATGGAATGTGCTATATTTTGGAACACAAATGTATTTGTGGGATTGTAATCAAAAGCATATCAATGATAGTACCCATGTTGTTTGTTGTACATTTGGAGTAATATCTACAATAACCATGTTATTTGTTAAAATGGTACTTTTGTGTATATGTGTACATATAAATTTATTTGGTTCATGTAAAATGAACTCATTCTTTAACCTCACATGTGTTTAGTGGAGAGCATAGTTGCAAAAATACCTTGCATTGTTTTATTCCTTACTTTTATTTAAATCCATAAATAATAAAATTAATATTAATAAATCTGCTTTTAGGTTTTGCTGTGTTGAATAATACGTTTGATTTTTTTGTATTAAAAATTTACTTTATTCCATGTTTTGGTTTTGTTTGAATGAAACTACCACTTATATCCTGTTATTTTTTGATTTATTTCTTTGTAATTGGGTGAAAGTCTTTGTGTCTCTGTAACTTTCTTTTAATTTTTTTTTTAACGAATATATTGGGTGTAGGACTCTTCTTTTTGTTTTGTGTTTTTTTTTAACTGTAAATTCGATTTTAGCATGATCAATCTTTCATCTGTAAAAGTTTTTTGTTTTTTGTTTTGTTTTGTTTTGTTTTTTTTTATGTGTGGTTTGGTAATTTAGTGTTTTTAAAAGCATTTAGATGTCTTTCTATGCGCACATTTATTTATTTTATTTTTTTATTCTTATGAATTTGATTGATATGCATGTCTGTGAATTCTTTTCTCATTATTTTCAATTTTTTTACATCTCAGCTATTTCTTGAGTTTTGGGGTTCTTTCTTAGTTTGTAACGTTTTAAAAATAATTGAGGTAGGTTTCTTACTTCTATTTTTTTATTTTTTATTTTCATTATCTAAATATTTTTAACATATTGTTGTACTTTCTATCATTCCCATGTAGTAATTTGTGTTTATTGTGTACTTGTCTTAATAAAGGATTTTAATTTTTATAAAAAAACAATTTGCACTAGTTTTTCATCAGAATTTTTCATTTAATTTCAATATGTTATTTGTCTTTGTTTTACTCTCATACGTATCCATATAATGAAGGTAGCTAACACATTTATGCTACACACATGCTCATGTTTCTCATTTTATTTTCTATAATTTATCATAAAAATGTATTTGTTGGAAAGATTTAGGTGCCAACAATCTTCATGCTAATATATATATATATATATATATATATATATATAATTTTTTTAATATACTTTATATGAAAAATTTGGTGTTTTTCCTTGAAATTTGCTGATTGGCAAATTTGTTTTGTTAATCCTTGAAGTTTGTTGATTGGATGACTTTTTAAGAAAGCAAGTTAATTTCTTGATTAATAAAAATTAAAGAATTAAAATAGACCTTCTATTACAATATTAAAGAACATTGTAATAGAAGATTAAAGAATTATGATAGATACCCAAAAGTCTAGATCTTCTATTACAATATTGCAAAGTGAAGTGAAAAGTTGTACAAAAATAGTGTATTTTAATTAGCAACATGGTACAAGTGCTACTGCATTATCTCTTTAATTGTACTTGTAAATTTGAAAAAAACCTGAAAGCATCATATCTAATATAAGAATAAAATTTCCTAATTGCATTGATGATTGTCATGTACCAAAAAGTGTAATTTGCCTATTTTGTTTTACTACAGATGAAAATGGGACACATTTAAAATATAAGATGTGACAAAGCCTCTTGGTAGAATATATTTATTTTTGAGAAAAGGATTAATTTGAAGTATGCTATAACTTTATGCTTAAAAATTCTTGGAACCAACCAACTTCCACAATCTATAAATTTTATATTCACATGTGTGATTTCTCCTACATGATTTCTCCCACATGTGGCATATTTATGTATTTGTTTTTGACAATGATAACTATCACTACAATACGTTTGTTTATAATGTTTCATTTATAATTTGATTTTTCCATCCTTACTGGATGTATGATATATATATATATATATATATATATATATATATGCCATTTATTTAATTACTTAGTTATTTATAATAAAGTATTATTAAAAATGTATTATATTTATGATCTAGAATTATAGACTTTGGTAAGTTACTTAATAGATGCTATCCACTACTATTTAAAAACCCTTTTCTACTTTATCTGTCGATATTATACCTTCCAAAGATACTTTGCACACAAGCATCAAACATTGTCCAATGTTTTCTGTTTATATGACTCAGCCAATAATAATAACTGCAATCGAATAGGGTGGGCTGTGATATGTTGTTTACAATTAATCTATTAATTTTTTCCTCAGAAACTGTAATTGTAATTGTCAAATTTTACTCACAAATGTCAAATATTTTTTTCACCAAAATTGAAACAACTTGGGTTGTGCATGAATTTTATTTTACCACAGTTATCCACACCCAACTGTTCTACGCTATTCCTGGTGGTGTGATGGTTACTGAATTATAAATTTGTGCTCACTTCAGACAATGTGCTTGCAATTAAACCACCTTCTTGTTATCTAATAGCCCAACTCATGCTCCATAGCACACCCATTTTTCATCATTTTTAGTTAGCGAAATGCCACAATTTGACATCACAAACCACCGTTGATATATAACTTCTTTTGTAAACTACCAGCAATTAATATGACATATTTCTGTGTTTTCCTGTACATTTTGTACACAAACCGGTGGCTTCATGTTGGCAATTAATGTCAACCAGCTGGAGCCTGGCTTGAAAGACTGACGTTCAAGAGACATGGAAATGGAGATGAATTCCTCGGAGTTTGAAGAGCTGCATGAGGAATCCACCGCTGCATCGACAACAGCAGTCGAGAGTGTGCTGTCATTGAGCAAGTTAGATTGCAAAACACACAACAAGACACAGAGAATCGGTGCAGTGTGTGTGGGGTGTGACGGATTTCTAGACCAACCTGGTGCCGCATCCCAAAACTCACGTTATGTTTCGTCTTATGCACCGTAACTGTCGGTAACAGACATCACGAGTTCATCATTCGAGCGCTTGTCGAGGCAAGTGAACGACGTGCCGCCAATGCATACGACGTGAGAGAATAAATTGTACTGCAACAATCAGGGCTAAAAGTGTTGTCCAGTGCCTAGACTAGTGCCCCACCTGATGATGCAAGTGCTGAATCAACCACCAGCCACGTCTCCTAGACCTCACCTTCATTGGATGGTCTCCTGGTTAGCCTTGTCTCCTCTTGCGCTTCATCTGTTGATGCAATTCCTCTCGGGTTTTTTTAGCCTATATGTGTCCCATTCGTATGCAGACTAGCGGTGTTTGTAAGTTTTTAGAGGTAATGACATGGTAGAGACTTCATTAACAAAACGTTAATCCTACTGGAGATGTAAATGCAAGGTTAGGGGCTGAATTTACTTTATAAAGTGATTTGAGTGGTGGCAGGCCAAGTCCGTTTCGTCACAAACAGTTCTGACCACACTTTCATCCAGCGAGGGCATCGGGCGTCTCCATAGTGTATCCTGGGTGACATACAGAAGTTTGATTGGGTTCATAGTCCGATGCACTGGCAGAAAGCGCTTCACACTGGGCAGGTGGGCTTGGTTGAGCTCATGCTGGATGGGACCAAGTTGCTGATGTGTAACTATTTAAAGGCCGGTACTTACGCCGTCTCATTCTAGTTTCCCCAAAGCTGATACCTCACCCAGTCCTAAACTTAAACCTCAGAGCCAGTAGCTAGATTTCAGGACACAATCCGAGGATTCCCGAAAAACTCGAACACGACCACTGCAGGCAAGATCTGAATACACTAGAAACCAATGAGCAGAAGCAGCGCATGGCACATTCTCCGCGGCCGAAGGCAGAATCAGATAAACTAATTCCAGTAGTGTCGCAACAGTCATGGGCAACAGAACCGGGAATGGTCGATGCGGAAGGATGAGGAGCAATTGGTGGATCCACTGGATGCAAAGCCCTGAACAGATGCCATTCACCGCGAGAGCTGTGGTGTGAGTGGACCGATGCCCAGTAATCACAGCAAACTGAGTTGCCTGTGATGGGCACAACCATCAGCTGCTTTTCCCAATGAGGCAGTTGTTCTGAGAGGACCACCTTCAGACATCAACACCACTGCTGCCTCAGTGCCGCTACGGCCATGAGGCTTGATTGCAACCACAATGTCAGTCAGGTTCAATCCGATGCTATCAAACTAGTTTGAGTCCGTCAGCAAACACCCTTATCATTCATACAACGAGGTCACTCACTGCAGCTTCAATCATGGTTGCCATGGTCTGTGTTGTTGCATTGCTGAAGACAGTCATGGAGTGCCGAAGTGACTTCTACCCAAATAACCACCACTAGCAGCATTGTTGATGAGCAGGGATTGAAGCCAAAGCCTCTCTCTGAATTGTGGGGAGTAAAATAGATTTTTATTTATATAAATGTTGTCTTTCATGATGCGGTGTTAACTTCATAGGTTTCCACTTTCAGTAGCAGGATTGATCGATGAGAATTGTTTTGGGTGAATAGGCATATTTGAGAGTTTTGCCCAAGTGTATGGACATGTGATGATCACCCAAGCAAAGTTTGATCACATTTTGGAATGGGCATTTGTTCATTTGTATGGTTTTGTGTACTCTCTTGTGCCTCATCTCCTGAGGGAGTTGTAGTCATAATTAATTGATTTTAGCCACAAAATGAGTTTTTTTTTTTTTTTTGGATATGTTTTTATTAAATTTACTTAATGAGTATAAATGGTTACTGTAAAGAACTATTTATCAAAGAACTGGTTAATATAAAGAAAGTATTTTTGATAAATGGTTACTCAACATAAATAGAGTGAAAGCTCTAACATTACCTTTTATAATTTGTACAAAATACAAGTTTTTTCAATAAGTTTTATGCTTTTTATAATTTTAACATACTATTAATCTTAAATTTCACATTGATTGAATTGAAAATTGATCTATAGAACTATATTTGTTTATATTATATATCATTACAAAGGAGAATAAAAATTATTACTTTAAAAATCTAAATTTTGAGTTTTGATACTTTAAATATAAGCATGTCTAAAGTATAATGGATTAGAAACTTTTCTTCAAATTTAGCTTCATGTTAGGGACATAGTCCTTAGAACCTTCTAGAGACAAGTTTCTAAAACCTTCTAGAAGCAAGTCTCTGGAACCTTCTAGAAACTTCTTAGTTGGTAGAAGTTGCTTGAGAAGTTTTCTAAATAGAAGTATATATTGGAATCGAGGCTGAAGAGTTCTTCAGTCTCGACAACACATCTCTTGGAGTTCTAGCTCACCTCTCTAGTGTTGTTCTTGTATTCATCTGATTAATCTAGTTCTTGCCAGTTCTTCTTGAACTTCTTGTTAGATCTCGAGCTTGTATTTCTGTGTCCGTGACAATTTGTCGAGACTGCACTCACCTCAGATATCAGAGCTAGTTTCTTCCTCGTTAGAGTGTAGATTATCCCTCTACTTGAAGATGTACTAGTGTTTTAGAGGTTGCGAATTATCCTCCTCTAAATTGAAACTTCTTTTGTTACAATATTGGAGTCTTATTCTTCTTGGAGACGATGAATTACCCTTTTTTTTGAAGCTCTTAAGACGTTTTAGAGGTTGCAGAGTACCCTCCTCTAAACCAATATTGTCTTCTTGTAGAGTCATTTCTGTCCTTCTCTTAGAATGGCAGGAGGCCAAGATATTAGTATGACAAAAAGTTTGGAGTCCAAGTTGGATGCTATCATGAATGCCCTTGCTACGTTATCGCAAAGAACTGTAGAGATTGAAGGAGTCATGGCAAGGCTTCATAATGATGGAACATCTGGGATGGCACAATCTAGGTTGCACCAGCCTCAAACTTCTGCACTTGGAGAAGCAACTTTGACTTAGGTTCGACAAGCACCGCTGGTTCTACAACATAAGGAGCCCCGAGTTAGCCTTCCGGACAAGTTTGATGGTACGCGTTCCAAGTTTCGAGGATTCGTCAACCAAATCAGGTTGATAACAGTTTTATAGCTCAAACGCTATCCAACGGAGGAGTCACGTGTTGGGTTTGTTGGAACCTTACTTACAGGGCAAGCTCTATCATGGTTTACTCTTTTGTTTGAGAAACGATCGTCCATACTAAACAACTTTGTAACCTTTTTGGAGGCATTTGCGGAAGCATTTGGTGAACACGACAACGTTCGAAGGACTACAACAAAGATCCGATCACTACGATAAGGGATGCGCTCTACATCAGTCTATGCATCAGATTTCAAGCAATTAGCATATGACATCAATTGGGACAAAGAAGCATTGATGAGTGAATTTTATTGGAGTTTTAGGGACGATGTAGAGGATTTGATGTTAACTCTTTTTGATCTGCGAATGCTCAAAGAAGCTATTAGCCAAGCTGTGAAGTGTGATAATCGCCTATTTCAACGTCACCAAGACCAACGCTCAAGACAACGTACGGTTTGCCACGCCCCAACTATGTCAGCAAGCAATGTGAATTCACATTCAGAGGTAGAAGACCTGCAAATTGATGCGATAAGTGTCAAATCCCTTACTCTAGAAGAAAAAAAGTGGTGTAAAGAGGAAGGTCTATGCTTGTATTGCGGTGAAGAAGGCCACAAAAATGGAAACTATCTCAAGAAGCAAAATCAATGCACTGTCAGGACTAGGGGCACGTTTGTTTAGGAAAATGAGGATGCCCAGCCACAATAGGAACCGTGCGACTGGACAGTGAAATACCGCAACAACAACTAGGTTCCTTTCTTTTCGCTCAACCTGTCCTTTGTTTTACAATCCCTTTCTTTATTGGCCCTCAGAAACTGAGAACCTTAGCATTATTAGATTCAGGAGCATCTACTTGTTTCTTAGATGAAGAATTTACGAAGCGTCATAAGATCCCTTTAGTACAAAAATCCAAACCTGTTCACGTTGAGGTCATAGATGGACGACTTTTATTATCTAGTAGTGTCACCCATAAATCAGAACCTATAGAAGTGACGTTTAAGGACCATAGTAGTCATATTATTTTCAATATTATTAGAACTCCATCAAATCCTATTATTCTTGGTCTTTCCTGGTTGAAAAAGCATAACCCATCCATAGATTGGAGGTTGCGGAAGATGACCTTTCCCACAAAACCACCCAAGAACAAGCCTACTAAAAAACCCCGAATAGAGAAATCATTATTCATTGGAGCAAGAACGTTTGTAAGATCGTCTAAAGAAGGCACACCGTTTGTCATTTATGCGGTTCCAACTACCGGAGAGAAGATCTTGATAGCAAGTATACTGGAGTAATATAAGGATTTTAAAGACGTGTTTCAAAAGAAGAATGCCGACATGCTACCAGAACACTGACCATATGATTGCTCCATAGACTTGCAGGAAGGAGCACAACCGCCTTTTGGCCCAATCTACAATCTATCGTAGATGGAGTTGGCAGAGTTGTGAAAGTACATTGACGAGAATCTAGCCAAGAACTTCATCCGTCATTCAAAATCGTCACATGGGGCACCTATCTTATTTGTGAAGAAGAAAGATGGCTCATTGCAGATTTGGGTGGACTATCGAGGCCTCAACAAGATAACAAAGAAGATTCGTTATCCGTTACCCTTGATTTCTGGTCTCTTAGAACAACTTGGACGTGTAAGGATCTTTACAAAAATTGATCTAAGCGGAGCTTACAACCTCGTACGAATCAAGGAAAGAGATGAGTGGAAGATAGCATTCCGTACAAGGTATGGCCATTTTGAGTATAATGTCATGCCCTTTGGCCTTACCAATGCTCCAGCGGTCTTCCAACATATGATGAATGATATTTTTCGGGAGCACCTTGACAATTTTGTTGTCATCTGTTTTAGATGATATTTTGATATTCTCCAAAAATGAGGAAGAGTATGAAAAGCATGTTCGTTTGGTCTTCGAGAAACTACGCAAGCGAAGACTATATGCCAAGTTGGAGAAGTGTTTATTTCACCAAATGGAGATGGAGTTTTTGGGGTTCGTTGCGACTACGGAAGGCATGAAGATGGATTCCAAGAAGGTGGAAGCAATCGTTTCCTGGGAGGTTCCAAAGACGGTTAGAGACGTACAATGCTTGCTTGATTTTACTAACTTCTATCAGATCTTCATCAAGAATTACTCTCAAGTTGCTGCTCCTCTCACTCGGTTGACATGCAAGGATAAGTTGGAATGGGACCTCTAGCGGAGAAGGCGTTTCAAGACCTGAAAACGACATTTACTACGACTCCAATCTTGGTACATCCAGACTTTACAAAGGCCTTTTATTTAGAAATTGATGCTTCGGATTTTGCTTTGGGAGATGTACTTTCACAAATGGGAGAAGAAAAGAAGCTCTATCCGGTTGCATTCTATTCTCGAAAGTTCTCTATTGTTGAAATCAATTATGAGATCTACGATAAGGAACTTCTTACTATAGTGGATTCTTTCCAAGAATGGCATCACTTTCTTGAAGGAGCTACACACCCAGTGACCGTATACACGGATCATAAGAATTTGGAATATTCCATGTCAGCTCGAGTTCTAAATCGACGTCAAGCTCGGTCGAGTATGTCGCTATTTAGGTTCAATTTTGTTATCACTTATCAACCTAGAAAGCAGTAAGGACTATTTGATGCCTTATCGAGGAGATTGTATCTTGTACCAAAGGCTGAAGAAGCAGCGTTTGATCAATAATGTACGACGTTCTTGAAGCCAAAGCAATTTCGGCTTTGCATTACTATTGTGCCAATTGATGTTGACTTCCTAAATCAGGTACGTGCCGTGACCATTGAAGATTTAATAGCCATTGATATCAAGCAGCATGCCAATGACAACAAGTTCAAGGTGGAGGGAGATCTTTTATACTTTGAGGAGCGGTTGTATATTCCAAAAGGACCAGCACGACTCCGAGTTCTTCAATCTTGCCACGATTTTCCAGTTGCGAGACATTTTGGATTCAACAAGACCTTGGAGCTTATTTCTCGAGATTTTTGGTGGCCCCAAATGTGGAAGGATGTGAAAGATTTTGTCCTCTCCTGTGACATCTGTTCAAGATCTAAGAATCCATGGCATCGCCCTTATAGACTTCTAGAGCCATTGTCCGTTCTACATCGACCATGGTCTTTAGTTTCTATGGACTTCATCACGGACTTGCCATCATCGAACTCATTTGACAACATCTTTGTCGTGGTAGATCGGCTTACAAAGATGGCGCACTTTGTTCCTTGCAAGAAGACATCGTCCAGTGAAGTCACAACAAGGCTCTTTCTCAATAATGTGTATTGATATCATGGACTACCAGAAGATATTGTATGAGATCGAGGAACTCATATCTGTCACTAGCCAAGTTTGCATATAACAACACCCTCCATGCATCGACTCAATATACACCATTCTTTTCTAACTATGAGTATCATCCGAAGCTTGATTTATTGAGTCTGTCAAGAAATAACAATCCAGCAGCTGAAGGATTTGCGAAGCAAGTATCAGAGCTTCAAACTATGTTGAAGCTTCAATTACAATCCGCTCAAGAATCCTACAAGACGTTTGCAGATAGATTTTAGAATCAAGCACCTACTTTCAAAATTGGAGATAAAGCATGGCTTCTTCGACGGAATATCAAGACCAAGCGACCATGTGATAAGTTGGACTATCGAAGATTGAGACCATTTATCATCCAGAAGCAAATCAATCCAATGGCGTACCGTCTAGAATTACCGGCTTCTATGAAGGTACATCCAGTCTTTCATGTTTCTTTGTTGGAGCCTTATCGAGAGTCACCTTTTCTTGGAAGATTGCAATATCCGTCATCTAGTATTGAGATCAAGAACCACAAGGAATATGAGGTTGAAAAGGTGTTGGATTCATGGCGAAGGTGGGACAAGTTGGAGTATCTTGTTCATTGGTGCGGCTATGACATTAATGAGCAAACGTGGAAGCCAGCTGAAAATCTCGCCAATGTGTCACAAAAGGTACAAGAGTTTCATCAACAACATCCTCATAAACCTAAGTCGATTTGACGATAGCTTCCTTCTGAAGCTTGCTCACCCAAGAATATAAGAAAGGGGGAGAGTACCGCCAAAATTCGTAGTTGATGTAGTTATTTTCTCCAAGATAAAGTAGAATTTTTTCAATAGCCATAGTTTGGTCTTCTGATATGAATAGCCAAGAGATAGATACTATGCCAGTCAGATTATCTCAATCAACTAGCTCACAAAGGCGACCCAGAGATGAAGAACCGCCTACACCATGATGACGACGGAGGATACAGAGTAACCGATCACTGGTGATTGTATTGGAGATCAAGCCTGTTTACGATGGTCAGCCAGAAGGCGTGTTTGCAGGACAATTTTACAATGAGGACATGAAAGTTCATGCTTGGTCAAAAGTCGAAGGCGTGGGCCACTACCATTAGCTTCAAGGGCCGATGAACCACTTGCCTTGTGAACAACAATTGGAGTTCATACCAGACGTTATGCGACAGATCTTCATTTTCTTGCGTTGGTACTAATTAACAATAGCATTGCTTCTCAGAGACCTCGAAGCTAAAAGAGGGGGTGATGTTAGGGACATAGTCCTTAGAACCTTCTAGAGACAATTTTCTAGAACCTTCTAGAAGCAAGTCTCTAGAACCTTCTAGAAGCTTCTTAGTTGGTAGAAGTTGCTTGAGAAGTTTCCTAAATAGGAGTATATATTGGAATCGAGGCTGAAGAGTTTTTCAATCTCGACAACACATCTTTTGGAGCTCTAGCTCACCTCTCTGGTGTTGTTTTTGTATTCATCTTATTAATCTAGTTCTTGCCAGTTCTTTTTGAACTTCTTGTTAGATCTCGAACCTGTATTTCTGTGTCCGTGACACTTCACTTGGGAGAGGGATCATTGGTTACTTTAAACAAGACTAGATAATAACCTCTTTTGTTGGATATTAATTTGCAAGTATCAATCTACAAATAATCTTACTTCTATTAAAATTAATAAATTATAGTCAAAGTTCATGTTAAGAGGAATTTTGTACCAAATATTAGTTTGAATTGGACTATGTATAACTTAGCTTTAATAGAGGTTGCAAATATGAAGATTAAATCAAAACAATACAAAAAGTAAGTAGTAAATTAGAAAGTAGTTTATATTCACAATCACTTCAAAAATAATTTTTGTATTCATAATGATAGTAATAATACTTTTGGCTTTAACTTAGTACTTGATAAATGATACTAACTAACATTTTTTTATTTTTTTTTATTTTTTTTTATCTATATCCTTGTAAACAACAACTTTTGTGATAACTGATACTACTTAGATTAATTGCTGGCAATTAATTGTCTTTTTGTTAGTAACTACATATTTTCTTGATCTAATTTGTTTTAACTTTGACTTTAGAATGTCTAGTTTTTAATTAAATTGCATATCCTTGACTTATTTTCTACACTCTAGACCTTATTGATTGGATTCTTGTATGGACCATATATTTTTAATATATCTTCTATTGTTATAACTATATTGATTTTGATTGTGGTGTCAAATGAATTCTTTCAAACTACTCTTAGTTAACTAAGTTAGTTAACATAGACCATGTTGGTATTTAATTTTTATGTTTTATAAATAATATTAAAAAAATAAAATATTTTTTAAAAAAACTTAAATAATATTATAATTCTAATTAGTAGTTAAAACTTGTAAATATTTTTATTACATATAAAAATACCTTTTCCAACTTTGACATGAATTTGATTTGTAAGTATTTTTTAACATGATTAAGCTCTAAAACAACTTTCCACATAGCATATAATTTTATATAATCTTATATTTTTAAAGTGTTATACTATTTAAAAAATAAAAAATAATATAATTTTATTTAACATATAACTTTGTTTTATATCGAAACTTTTTTTTTTTTTTTTTCTTAATTGAATTCAAATAATGATATTACTCTTGCACACCTTACATTAAAATGTCACAATGGCTTAATTCATTTACAAATTACATACTATTTCTTCAACTCTAATAAAAAAAATTAATGATATATGTTGTTTTTATTACTAACTAAAATAAGTATTTTACTTTTAAAGTTTGTGGTGGTATTTTTATATATATATATATATATATATATATATATAATTTTATAATCTTAAAGTATAATTTAAATTTTTAGATAATTTAGAATATGTCATGTAATGATTTTTAATAAATTAATTTATCAACTATTTCATAAATATGTATTTTTTAAATTAAGGATTTTGATTCTATTCTGATTTATTTCACCTTTATTAAATATTGTGTTTATTTTTTTATATTTAATGATTAATAGTTTTTTAATACAAATGCTTAGCTACATAACTTTTATTATTAAAAAAACATAATCTATATTATTTTTAGTTTTTAAAAGATTAGAAATTTCTACACACACATAATTATTTTAACATATGTATATATACATAAGTACATGTTATAAAACAAAAAAATCTAACTTAAAGTTTCATTCTTTTTATTTTTTTATGCATCTTCAAGTAGTAATATTTTTAGATATTTTATATAATTTTATATACAATGTAACTTTATTATTTTCATAGGAACAAGGAAACACGAGAAAAAGGGAACATATGAATCATAGAATATGAGAATATGTAAACATATAAACAAGGGAACTAAGGAATCAAGGAACATAATAACCAAAAAATATGAGAATCAGTGAATACATGAATATGGGAAAGAAGGAACATGCTAACAAAGAAGTGTAGGTGAACAAGATTATGGATGGATATGCTAGAGATTGCAACATAGATTTCTGCAAATTTACAAAATATATATATATATATATATATATATATAAAGATTTGTATTAATGTATTGATGTTTGTATAAAAAATAAAATGATAGAGTGTGCTGTTTTATTCTATAAAACCTAATATCTAAAACATTTTTGTTTCTTACAAAATATTGTAAGAATTTATAAGTGGTTATATTATACTATATTCTATAAAAATATTTTTAAAAATAGTTACAAATATTGAATTAACTTATTGAATAAATAAAAGCATTATATTAATAAAATTTTAATTCTTATATATTTTTATAGATCTAAAAATTTAATATAAAGCTTATTTTATCAATATATATATATATATATATATATATTAAATAAAAGAAAAAAATATATTATTTCAAAATAACTTTTTATTTAAATTCTTTTATAATAAATATTAATAAGAAAATTTATCAATGATATTTTTTATGCAATATAATCAATTAAAATATTCAAAGATATAATGGTGTTATATATGTATATTTGTCTATATATTAATCAATAAATCTTTTGCACATAATAGATACGACATTTTAAATGACATTTATTGGCAAGGCTTTAATTTTTAACAAAAATTTATTTTAAAAATGCAATCAAAATGCCAACTTATCCAAGTAGTATCATTTCTAAAATATAAATTCTAACTCATATTTATCCATTTTAAATACTTTAAATTTAGATTATTTTTTTTGTATGTAAGTTTTTATTTCTAAAATTGGAGAGGTGATACTAAAACTCATACAAAAATTCGAAATATGATTATCAGTAGAACTGAAATAGAATAGTATTCATATTTTTGATAAGATCACTCATTCATTCTTAATTACATATGAATATTCTTGGTTAGTTAGAATACTAATGTTGATATATTAAAATATATGTATTTTCAAACTTAACATAAACTATGCTCTTAAATTCTTTCTTGTGATAAATCTTAAAATTGTATTTATTGTAATAAAAATAACGTACAGTTTAATTTTTTATTTCAATATATATTATCACGTTTATTATAAAATTTATTACTTTTATTTAAACTTTTCGAAACAGAACCATCACAACCATTCAACTCAAGTGCAAATTAATCCATAGTACACATAAGTACTTGAATACATCATCGAGAAAATAAAATAAAATAATGAACATGTTTTATAATGAATGCGTTGATTTATCAAGAATGTCATAAATAAATAAAAACTAGTTGCCATAGAAAATAAAAATAAATGAGATATCAAATGGAATATTGTGACGATTGCGAGCAGGAACTGTCACGTGCCCCATTTCGAAGACCGAACCAGAATTCCCGAGCCTGAGGCTCTCAGGTACGGTAACCTCGATCCTAGTCATCTCAGCCATACTCCACAACCATTAAACATCTTCCACGTTTCATGCCTTCGGGTGATTATTGGTTCGGAGCTTCGCCCTCCTGTCATAGCCACCTCTCCCTACTTAGATAATCGGCGCAGGATCGAACCCGGCCTCTGACCCCCCCACCCTTCACTTCCACCACCATCCTCCTTCCCTTCCCTTCCCTTCCGTCCACTTGCTTCAATTTGGATCGCCGTTCTGTCTTGCAGCGAGCTGATCATTCTCACTGATTTGCTGCCATGCTCTATTTTGTGGCGCGGCATTGAGCAAGCAAAGTATCACTCTCTCTCGTGCAAGGCAGCGAGCGAGCTCTTGTGTACATTCGTGATCAATCTTAGTATTGCTGCTGCTGCTGATGCTCTTACCGCGATTTTGAATTTAAGCTGCTCGAAACGAGAGTGTTCAAAATTTAGGTCATTGGAGCGCCGAGAGTGGGTGTGGAGAGGAGGGCGTGAGAGGGGGGATGGTTGGTTGAGGGGTCCGATCGAGGGGTGTGAGGGAGGGTTTGAGAGTGTGTGCCTTTGTCGCGAATTGAGACGATTGGGGAAGATGCGGATGGGGAAGAGTGGAGGAGGGACGGGGCATCTGGGAGGGGAGCTTCAGTGGAGGTTGTTTGATGGTTCGGTTTGCTGGAGACAGGGGACGAGTTACTTCCGCGGCATTGCTCTGGCTGTTTTGTTTCTGTGCCAGGCTTTCCACGCTTTCGCCTCTGATGCTGGTATGCTCCGTCCTTTTTAGTGCTTCATGGCGTTGCGTTTCTGCTAGTAGTTTTTTTTAGCGTCTGGTTTATCTTTGGAACTCAATTCTGGGACTTGGTAAGAAGGTGTGTAGGTCTGAGAAATTTGAAGGAAGTGTTCTGCATGTCTAGACGCATAGCTGTTGCACCTCGTTTTCACTTTGAAGTCCTGGGATATGGATTTAGGGGTTTCTTTGCAAAATTCTTGGATATCCTGGTTTTGCATATTATCTCAGATTCTGAATCTTTACCGAGCTCAGTTTGATCTCTTTCATAGTGCTTAATTCTTACGTATTTTGAGTTCGGAGTGTACTAGCTTTAGCTGGTGAGGTTACCTCTGTTCATTTTCACAGACTTGAATCCGCTGAAGAAATTGTAATGACAGCCTAGGGTTTTAGTTCTGGAAGCTTCAATTCCAGGTTATCGCTTTGAAGCCTGATTTTGAGTTATTGTGGCTTGGCAGCTTCTTATTTGCAAAGTGGAGATGCCGCTTTATCTTCAGGAGACTATACCATTGCGATAAAGCAATATAGCAAATTTATTGGTGAGTAGAAACTTTGCTACTAAGAGATTAATGAGAGTACAGCAATTTGAGCTTTCGTAAAGCTGTTGGAAACTAAAGTCTTTCATTTCGTTTCTGTTTTTCATGCGAATAATCAATGCAAAATTTCATAAACCCCATTCGAAGCACTAAGTGGTTCCATCATGGATTTGCAGAACTGGATCCAGCAGCACCATTAGGTTTTACAAAAAGATCAGCTGTTTACCTTCAACAACGGAAGTACCGTGAAGCTTTGGTAGATTTAGACAGGGCGCTATCAGTGGATTCAACGTTCTTTCAAGGTTACTTGAATAGAGGACGACTTTTGCGACAAATGTGTCGGTAAGAAATTGATGCGTCATGACTTCAACCATTTGACCATTCGCGTCTCATCTTTCATGTTGCTTACTTCTGTTGATAAGGGACTGCAAATATCGTCTGTTCTAATTCCCAATGCGCTACACCTTGGTGGCTGCAGTTTCAAGGAAGCCGAGAAAGACTTTGACAAGGTATTGGAGCTGAAACCTGGGCACTCACATGGGACGAAGGACCTGAAGCAGTCAGTTCATGCAGCAGCTTTGCTAGAAAAGGCCACTGCATTATTTGATGCTGAGGATTTCGACCAGGCTGCGGAGGCTCTGGAGAACGTTCTGGACATATCTTCAGAGTGCGCTCAGGTAAATTGAATGCTGTAAGTGGATGTTTTGTTCTCGTAAATAGCCAAGACTTTATCAAGCGGTGAAGCTTCGAGAAGATTTGCATTTGAATTATATCAATATGTTGAATGGGTTTCAGGATTGGTTTTTGTTGGGCTCTAAGTGATGATAATTTTAGCTTCATATTCGACAAGAAATGTTTGGGTTTGCGATTATTTTAAATAATATTTCTGCACATAACATTCTTGGCTGCACCAGCTATGTGTATGTCTAAAGACTAGAACCAGAGTAACTACAACAATATTTCCGATAGCCATGCACCTCATGAACTGCTAAGTTTGAGGCTTCTTTTTAGGAGCAACCGGGTTTTTCCTGGACAGAAAGCAATTTATACATCGACTTGGATGGATGTGGACGATTATTGATCTTATTAATGTATGATGTATGGATTGACCCGTGCAGGCGCGGTTGTTGAGAGCTAAATTAGCTTTGAAGAAGAAAGATTTCAGTGATGCGGTTGCGGAGGCAGGGCGTGTGCTGAAGTTGGATGATGGTGACTTGGATGCTTTACTGGTTCGTGGAAATGCATACTTCTATCTTGCTGACCATGATGTTGCCCTCAGGTACTTATACATTTCTTTTGTGATGTTTTTGAACGTTACATGTAAGTGGGTTTTCTATCTCAGTTGTTCTGTGAATACTTTGCTTTTACAGGCTCTTTTGCTTTCAATGACGTAAATCCTTGTGCAGGCATTATCAGTCAGGTCTCCGTTTGGACCCCGAACATGGAGAATTGAAGAAGCAGTATTTTAAGTTGAAACTTTTGCTGAGAAAGACGAAGGCTGTATGTCTCGATTCCTTGCATTGCAGAATTATATTAACTTAATCTATGCTCCTTATACTTCCAGGCTTTGGAAGTGTATTATCTTGGCATGTTCAGGAAAATTTGTGCTCTGTGAACTGCCAGTGCAGTTTGGTATCGCTCATGAATTTTAAGTGTATTCAATAGGTCGTTCCGGAGACTTTTGCTTGATTACTAAGTTGTGGAAATCTGCAGGCTGAAGAAGCATTGGAAAAGAATAAGCTTCGCACCGCTGTTGAAGCCTACTATGCTGCCCTGGAGGTTGTACCAGACCATGATCTTCACAACATCAAGCTGAATATGGGCCTCTGCAAAGCACTGGTTAAGCTTGGACGTGGGAAGGATGCTGTTACGCGTTGCTCTCTCGTTGTGGGAATGGATAGTGCTTCGGTTGAGGCATTGCAGCAGGTGCGTGATGCTTCTCATTATAGATACGTTCCACAAAGTATTGTCGTATCTATATCTTTCTTATCAATAATCATTCACTCATACAATGTTCTAAGCAATATAATAAAGCATAATATTGAAGAGCAGTCGAAGGTCGGAGTAGAAAAAATCAACGGCAGATTTGGTGTGGATGCATCTGACAATCTAGTTTTGTGTTTTTAGAGGGCGGAGGCTAGATTACTTGTGGAAGACTGGGAAGGAGCTGTGGCTGATTTTAAGGCCGCAATTGAGCAAAATCCACAGGTTAGTACTTGGAATCGTACTTGGAACCCTTTCTGATTAGATTCGTGAACGTTTTTGAATTTTGATTTTTAGATGATTTTATCGCTGTAGTAACAAGTATCGGAAATTGCAGTCTTTGGGCATCTTTCGAGGTCAATCACGCCAATCTGCTTCCGTAGAACAGTCGTGGAACTCTTTCCTGTTCAAGTCCTGTCTGAAAATCAGCGATTATTTCGGTTATTTCTAATGATAAGAGTGTTATTTGGCAGGACCACGACCTTAGAGAAGGACTTCACAGAGCTGAGCATGCCTTGAAGTTGAGCAAACGGAAGGATTGGTATAAGATTCTCGGTTTGACGAACACAGCATCAGCTGCAGAGATCAAACGTGCTTACAAGAAGCTTGCACTTCAGTGGCATCCGGATAAAAATCAGGATAACAAGGAGGAAGCGGAAAACAAGTTCCGTGAGGTTGCGGAGGCTTACGAGGTGAATTATCAAGCCATTTTGCAAACGGAGCAGCATGTGATAACTCGTAGCACTAGGACGCCACATTCTTCAAAATCTTTGAGTACTTGTATCTACACCTTTTGGGTTTTTACATTTTTCTGAAGACTTGCTATATTATTCCAATGCTTAAACCTGTTAATGTATTCGATTATCACAGGTACTTGGAAATGAAGAGAAGAGGGAACGGTATGATAGGGGCGAGGACATGGAAGAGCAGCAAATGGGTGGAGGCCATGGATACAACCCGTTTAATGGTGGAGGCCAAACATTCTCTTTCCAGTTCGAGGGAGGGTTTCCTGGAGGCGGATTTCACTTTTAGGATCTAGTGCGTAGCTCAGTAGTCCCGTACCATTCATCTGTGGCATCGCCAAAGTAAAGCTTAAATTGTTACAAACATGGATGCTCTTTGGAATCGTATCCGCTCATCGTGACTGTTGATTGTAGTATTCCAGCTCAACGTTTGTGAATGCTCCGGCAGTAAATTCGTCAGAAGATTTCGCTTGGATAGCTCAGTAACGTCAATGGCGCTCTCTGCGTCATGGTGTGCTTTTATGCCAGACTTTGGGTATCTAAGCCGTAGGCCTATTTTATTTTCCTAAAACTGTTCGCCTAGTTTATACCCGGTTTTCCTCGACTACCATCAATAATGACATCCCAAAGTGCCTGAAGCTGAGCAGAAAGGGACGTGGGTTGTCACTCAATTCACGGCTACACTGATCCTTACCTTTCCCAGCTTAGACAGGAATGCCAGGCACTGAAATGTGTATTGAACCGAAAGGAACAGAGAGTATGTGTGAGCCTGTGGCTGTGGCTCTTAAGAAAACGTCGAACAACCCTATGCAAGCATTCAAGACTGCATCGCCTTAACGCTATATTTGTTGTTTTGGTTTTTTAATTTTGTTTGGAGATTTGTGCATGGGAAAATATTGAAAATAGGCTTGACAAACGCTAATATGTCGAAAATAGGCTCATCAAAATTTTAACTTCTAAAGTAGTCCGTGGAGGTGATCACTTTGGCAAAAGTCTTTTGATTCTTGGCAACAATAAGTTTGTAGATTTGTTCAATCAAGAGTGTAATTTGCAGATTATGTTTGAGTCATGTTTTGCAATGCAGCCTGCTTGTTGTCAATCAAGAGTAAACAACTACAACCAAAACTACTCTGAGAACATGTAGTCCAGCCAATGATAGGTGCAACTCGGACCACTTAGCAGCTGCACTCTTGTATTAGATTTTGCAATCCCATCACAAGGACTATTTTTGAAATAAAAAAATAAAAAAATAAAAAATTGGTTTTTTTTTTGTATATCAACATTGGTCAAGCCTATCTTTAGTAATTTTTCTTTGAGTATTGCTTTGAGGTTTAAATCGTAAAGTTGCTAATTGTATGAGGGATTGTAGAAAATTATAATGCAATTAACCTGAAGGTGTTCATTATTCTAAAATTATTAGCTATTTCACACACGAGTACACAAAGACGACACTAGAAAATATTGATTATGGAAAAAATGTGTACAGTTCAGTCAATTGTTTTGTATTATGAATATTTCAAAAATAAATTGATTCCAGATAAATTATGATATGATTTGGGACGGTTTGAAGTTTTATTTTCAAGAATCATCTTGGCTTATAATTGAATTTATTAATGTTACCCATGAAAATATATAGACACGCCTTAGTATATTGTTTTGTAATGATTAAAAACATTTGAATTTTTTAAGTATTGTCAAATCACTTATACAATTAAAATACTGCATTGTTGAAGAATCACTGTGACTATTATATTTTATGAATTGCATTCAAATGAAATTAACAAGAAATTTTGTTGTAGAATTTCTTGATATAGCTACCAACAAATTCATAACCATTGAGGACAATGAAATGAAAATGAAAATTTCTAAGTTTAAATTTATCATTTTTAGATAAATATAAAATATTTTTATTTTTATTTTATTGATAATATTATAGCAACTAACTAAAAGATTTTAAATATACTTTTTAGGTGTAGAATGTTAAAGACATGATGTTTTCATATAATGTTTGAATGTTATAGACCATGTTACACAACTTTTGATAATTCAGTAGTTGTATAATTGTGCTAGCATAATTATTCATCTTAAAATTTTAAAAACGTTTCAAACCAATAATTTGAAAAAATTAAAAAATGATATTTTCTATAGTGCAATTAGATATTATTTTTTTTAATTTAATAAGATATATATCTCTCTATATATAATACCATAAGTTAAGTTATACTTAAAATATATATATATATATATATATATATATATATTACTTTATAATACCTTTTAACAAATTTCATGTCATTATTCTTTAGTTTGAAAGTTAGACAAACACAATTTTCAAAGTAACAAACAATAATCCATATATCTCATGTGTACTTCAAATCCTAAAACTTCATACTGATATATTTGTAGCTTTTATCATATTCTCACTAAAAATTGTAGAGTTTGAGTGATTGTTAATTTGAAACTTAATAAGGTAATCCTAAATTATAACAAGCTTAATGAGAACATCATAATCTAGTGCTTCTAATCAAATAGTAACATAAAGTAGAAAACAAATGCATTGTGATAAGAATGACAATTAACAACACAATGCCTTTGAAATTTGAGAGCAACCCTGATTTTCCAATCTAACTTACATCTACAAATAAATGTCTACTTATAGAAAATCATACTTGTTAATTTCATGATCATGTTTTACAACAATTCCACAAATAAAATAGTGATATTATTAAATATTAATTTCAAGAACTTATATTTCAGTTTTACTTTTTCATTATTTGTTTCACACATGCATTGATAAAAATAATAAAAAACATCAATGTAAAGCAATAACCATGTAATAAACGTATCAATTAATTCTCTTTTATATACAACTCTTTTTTTCTTTTTTAAAGCTACCAAACGTTTTGATTGCAAATCCTAAGCCATTTTTAATTTTAATTTTATTTTTAAAAAAAAAACCTAATTGCAAACACATATTTTGTTCTACAGTAAAATACGGACAACCCATAAGTGCAAACATATCTGTTCAAGAAAAATACAAGGCACAAACATAATAATAATAATAATAATAATAATAAAATAAAAAACAACGACAACATTATGGGTTTTGTAAAAGTTAAGACCATGAAGAGCATTGAATGGTAATAACTCAAGACAATAGCCTCACCTCCTCCTCATCTTCCCGAGGCATAGATGGTCTTTGTATCAGCCAGATCTTCGCATTTCACCCTCATTATCTACGAATCTGACCTCAGCTCCGTTCACTTTCTATATTATTTCCTTCTTTCTTTCGTTTTTGTATGTTAGTGTGTGTGTTGTGTTTTCAGAGCTTCGTTGCAGTTCTACCCACTGCTCTCGCGAGGGAGGGAGAGGAAAAATGAGGCCATGGAGGGTTGCCACTCGGGCTCTGTGGATGCTGCGTACTACTACTACTACTACTACTACTACTGCTACAGTGCAGGGGTGGCACAGCAGAAGAGCGCCAGCCCCGCACTCCCTGGCTCGCGTCTCCACTCAGGTATTATCGGAGTAAGAATTCGTGGGTGGGTTGATTATTCTTAGGGGTTTAATGCTGCAGATTTTCATTTGGTCTCTTGAACTGTGTGCGGATCTTCGTCGGGTGGTTGCACGTGGTTTCTGTTGGAATGCGGTCTGCTGCATGCGTGAGAAATTGGAGGTTTCCGAGTTTTTGAGAATTTTGTAGTCTCATGAATTGGTGTTTATGGATTATGGTGTGTTTTTTTATTCCTCCAAGATCATTCTTATTTTGCATGGTTTTCTGATTCATTTTTATGGTATCTGATGGTTATTTTTTTGCATTGTTGGTTGTGAAGGAATGACCTGAGTTTGCTAATTGTTTCCTGATCGAAGTGTCTGGGATCGACTGGAAGTTCATTGGTTTTGCTGAGGATCCTCGGACTCTGTGTCGTGAATTTACGTCTTTTCAAGTGTCTCCTTTGTGGAATGTTACAGGTTTCGGAATGTTGAAGGTTGCTAAATTTTCACAGAGATATGTTTTGCTTCGAAATTATGCGGGGTCTTTCTATCGTCAGGCAGGATCTGGGAGCGCAGTCAGCCTCTAAAAAATCTGACTTTTCGGTGTTTGCCGGGGAAATGAAATTGTGTCCGAGTAGTTCATTAGTATGTTGTCTTTGACACTCTAATAAATTTTATTTAATTAATTGCTTTAAGAAATTTTGGTGCTCTTGGACGTAGTTCCAGGTCATTTGTGCACTCTGTCAAGTAAACCCACTGTCGGCGTCTATTGCCTTGTTATGGACGATATATATATCTATATAGTTCATCTGAATCGACAGGATGCTTTTAATTTTTTGCTTTAATACGAAACACTCTCTCATCCCGGATTTCCCATTTCCGACTCTTGCTACTTGAATCTCCCAGCCCCACCACAGTGATTGTTTTATTTCATTTTGAAAGTTTCCTGTAAAAGAAGCGTCATGGGCATGCTTTCTTGGATAAGGGGTCCATCGTCTATTGTGGCAGAGCCTGAGAAAGTTGCCAATTGGTCCTCAATTTTAAGTAGTCGCACTATAGTTATCTTTAACAAATATATTTTTATTCATTGTTCAATGTGCAACAGATTCGAAGACGAGAAGATCTGAGTAGGAGCTACTCTACTGCGACATTTGCGGTACGTTTTTAATGGGCATTACGTACACGTGGGCTTTTATTTACTTATTTATTTATCATAGTCTAAGCTCTAGCATTTATGTTTTCATAAAATAACTGTACCATACCATAGCGAGTTAAGAAGCTTGAGTAAGTACAATAGAATACGCATTCCCTTTTTTATGATAACAACCTCCTTCCAAAAGATGCATACATCCACATCTACGCCAGCTAGGCACATATCTCTTCTTGAAAGGTAACTGGAATGAATTGCTATTTTGCTCCTCGGTTTTGCCATTTAGCTCCGAAATTTGCTTTGTTTCAACCACAGCTATTCCTCACCAAGCAGTGCTATCACTGTCAACATTGACATGGAGCACGAAGATAGGTTTCCCACACTTCTGTAGTGCTGAAATGGCACCCATTGTGGGTGTGACAGCACGTAAATACGCCAGATAACAATCCTGATTTGAAATGGGATTTCACTCCAGCGAACATGGAAAAGGTGTGTTTATGGCCTTAGCGAACACTGTGTTTTCTTTTATTGATCTTTATGGATACGTCTGTACATGAAAACAAGGCTGCTGTTTCCGATGTCTACATTCTCGTGCTTTTGCAGAGGAGACTAGTTTTGAATGTGGTTCTTACCTTTATTTTTATCATTTTGTTATTAATTTACGTTGTATGGGGTTAATGCACCCTAGCTCTTGGGGTCATTTTCAAATTTGTTGTACCTTCGCTTAGAAATATTTAGTTGCGATGCTGCCCCGTATTGTGCCGGTCTGCCTGCTTTGTTGGTTGTTCTGAGCCGATGTTCTGAACGGGACGAATTATCTGTTGGATTTCTCGTAGTCGCAACTTAGCGTTTGTTGTGTTTCCTAATTTATTGAGTACTCTGTTTGCGAGGCCAGGTTAAGGAATTGCTCTCCCATTATCCTAAGAACTACAAACAATCTGCAGTTATTCCTTTGCTCGATTTAGCTCAACAGCAGCAAGGTGGATGGCTTCCAGTACAGGCCATGAATAGGGTAAATATTTGGGTGTTTCACACAGTGCATCCTTTTTTACTTTGACATTCATGAGAGGAGTTGCCTTACAAATCTTTGCAATGGTTGCAAAACGTAAGTTAGCATGTTGTGCTCCTATGCTGCAGCCGACATCATTAAATTAAATGTTGTCCTGGAATTTATACTTTGGGTTGACTTTGTATCGCTACTGAAGATTGCAGAGATAGTTGGATATGCACCAATTCGTGTGTACGAAGTGGCTACTTTCTACTCCATGTTCAATCGTCAACCAGTAATTATCGTTATATAGCCTTTGTTTATTATGTTGTGAACGTTGAAGCTTTGAATGTTAATTGTGAATTGCTATGCTTAATGAATTATGGTTGACAGTAAAATATTCCTTGATTTCTCAAGGATCTTCCACATGAAACAGCCTATATTTTTCTAGGCATTGAAATCTCTGTTGCAGGGTGTGTGTTGATGCCCTTCATGGTGGACAGGTTGGCAGGTATCATTTACTCGTGTGTGGAACTACACCATGCATGCTGCGAGGATCTCGAGAGATTGAGGACGCTCTCCTGAAGCATTTGAATGTAGCTCGGAATGGTGCGTCCATTTGCTGTTCGTTTCGTAGTGACTGCATGATTGGCCCACTTCATCTGGTGTATTTTATGTATATCCCATCCGTTTGACTTGTGATGCCTGTTTTAAAGCTTCTTGCACTTTCTTCTCTTGGTTGTGTTGTTACGTTGGTTATTCGCCCTTTCGTCTTGAAAATGGACAGTCTGCAATTAGTTGGGCATTTGGATAAGACAATTTTGAAAAACTAACAGCTAACGTAAACACTTGCAGAAGTTACAAAGGACGGTTTGTTTTCCGTGGGTGAAGTAGAGTGCATGGTATATTTGTTTGCTTCCCTTCAGGATCTTCAGAATGAAGCCTTGCATTGTCAAAAGGGGCGTAGTGAAGTTTGGATTGAACCGTAAGATTAGTGTTGTGATCTTCACGTATAGGATTCTTTATTGCAGGTTTTGATAGCTCCTGCTTAGTTTAAACCCTGTGATCATTCAGTTTAGTATGTGTATGGTAGGCCTGATTCGGAATTGTCTTTTTGAAGTGTGGATTACTTCTCCACTTATTAACTGGTTTTATTTGAATTGTAGGGCTCCTGTGTGAATGCTCCAATGATTGTTGTTGCTGACTACTCCAATGGTGTTGAAGGCTACTCTTACAATTACTATGTGAGTTTTGGTCTCATCTGCTTTTTCTTTATTGTCAGGGCACGTGACGTTTGGGTACAATACAAAGAATACCTATGAATTACAATTTTTGCTTTATTCTCAATCTCGCGTGAATGAGATCATGACTGTCTATTTGGTGAAATTTTCGTGCAGTTCCTCTTGGCTTTTTAAGATATGCCTTGTATACTGACTGCTGCATTAAACCTCATTGTTTGTTTTCTAGGAGGATTTAACTACCGAACGAGTTGTGGAGTTGGTGGAGGAGTTGAGACAGGGAAAGAAACCCAAGGTATCTTATTTACTTCTTAGAAAACTTCACTTTATGGGAAATCCGCTCAGTTTATCCTCGAATGAACCTAGTCCTGTCCTTATGTCTTGAAGTGTACGATGCTTAACCTCAATTTCGGTAAGTGAGCAGCAGGATTCTGATGTTTCACTTCATGAGTTGGTTTAGGGTTTTAGGGTGTTTATGCACGATGGTTGTTATGCTGACTTTTGTATTGTTTGGGATGTAGTGGGGCACACAACACCCAGAAAGGATCAATTGCGGGCCAGCAGGTGGCAACACGACGTTGTTGACAGAACCTAGAGCACCTGCTTGTCGGGACTTAGATGCGTGCTGAGTGGTCATTGTCATCTTGTGTGAACATATTCTCCGTTACTTCGTTGAGGTTCCGATGATGTCTATTTGTAAAAAAAAAACCTGCCAAAGCCTTACTAATTATGCTGTTGAGTTCGCAACTTCCCCTATCTTATTAGATTAAAAGATGATCTTAAGTTTTTGTGTGAGTAGTGGTGGTTCTTGGTGAGGTTTCAAGAATTCTTTTGTTCGAAGCGATGGTTTTGACAAAAGAATGGATGTTGTTCACTTAGATCCGCACGGCCGAGCCCTACTTCTTTTTTCTATCTATATTATATGTTGCTTAATATTCAAAAGTAGGTTGTTTCCCTTCCATTCCAGTTTAAGTTGACATGGTCGATGGTTACCTTGCTATCCTTCCTACCTACAAGTGTTGTATGATGTGTGTATTAGGTGCTTGAATTGATGATGCTCACAGCACGGTTCTTGCTTGGTTACGAACAAGAATAAATTGTAACAAAAGTGTGAAAAGATTTGAAAAAATGACACTACTTTGAGATCGTTTCACGTTTTAAAAGCACAACAAAATTTAGTTTCCTTCTACGCCCGCTTGTATTTCTTTTCGTTGGTTTTCATGTTGAGTCAGGTAACATTTCAGTAATATTTATGAGTGTTCAATTCAATTCAAGTTTTAAGATTGCATGTTACTGGAAATCATTGAATATTTGGGAATCACAAACAAGCAAAAAATCAATACACTCTTGTGTTATTATATATATATATATATATATATATATATATATTCACTCAAAGATAGTATAATATTAAAACTAGAATAACTATTGCAAAAGATAAGAAGACTAAAGACTCTTGAAATAAGTCTAAAGACAAGAAAGATGTTGACAAGAATGAAGAAAGCTTTACTTTTGCCTCAATATACTAGCTAACTAGAAGCTACATGATAGCATTCTCTAGGACCTCTAATATGTGTCTAACTTGCGAGACATGTGTCCAATTTGTAAGACAAGTTTCCTACATGTGTACAATGTTGCCAACTTGTATCACAAGTCACCAATATGTACAACACATGGCTCACTTGGCCAAGTTTTCAATCTATCAATCATTTATAGACAAGTATAAAATCAAATGTGAGTCTATAAAACTTCTAAAAAGGTCGTCTATGAGATATTATGAAATTTATTTACTTCTATTTAACTCTTTTAAATCTAAGAAATTATATATGTTTGTAACATTATCATCCTTTTTAGAGACAAGCTCTACAAGGAGTGGTGATCATATGTTGAAGAGCCAATAAATTGTATTTGTCACATACTTTAATCATTGTTGTCTTTGAATGTAGTTGATAGGTTTTCTTGGCCATCAAGAAAATTCTATATCTAAACATGAAGACTAATCTCATATTTGGTCATTGTTGAGGCCTTCATAACTTTTTTCAAATAAAATATTTGAAACACCATTAATAGTGGTTCCTACATCTAATAATATTATCAAATTTTGGAAGTCTCTTCAAAAGTTACAATACCAAATATATTATATCTTGCTATCTATTTGAGGAAATATATGTCATTTTTGAGAATCTTCATTCTTATTATATTGGCTTGAAGGCTTTAAAAATCTCAATACTTTATCTAGTAAGTTAGCAAATAATAGTTCTTAAGTTAAATCTATTAGTTGTTGATTCTTTATCTTCTTAGTGCTACAAATGTACAAGATATTTCAATATATTTTGGCATATCCATACAAATATATAAGAAATTTCAATCTATTATGGTATCACTTTGAATCTAAGACTTTTATAAATTCAAATCCTTGATTTTTATCACTTCTATTGGAAGAAGTAGTACATATCTTTATTTTCAATCTATCTACTAATTTTTATAGCTCAAGAAGAAATACATAGAATATAAGATTGTTCTTTATAAATTTGGATAGATTTAATTGATATGCAATTGAATTAATTTTTTTACAAATAAAAACTTGTCCCAATCTATATTAATATAACTCGATACAAAAAAAAAATATCTTAAAATTATGAAAAAATAATCATAATCTTTTGCTAATATAAACTTTGAGATTATTCAATAGATATCTACGTTGATTTATTTTTGTTCTTGAACTTCCTTTGATTGTGTTTTTATTGTTGAATATAGCCTTGATAAACAATTTATCAATCTTTTGTTACAAGATATTTAATTTTTATAAGGTTAAAAGTATAAAGTCATGCATTATAACTATAATTAGCTTAAAAAGTAGTTTATTAAATAGAAGAATAAACTATGTTATTATAAATAAACTTTGACAATAAAATAATAATTGTTTAATTTTGTTAATATTAATTGATAATAAAACTCAAATAGTGTTCGAAAACTTGATTCACTCATTTCATGTATCCATTAGTTTGAGAATTGAAAGCCAAAAATATTTTTATGTCACTTTTCAATATCTTAAAAAAGATTCTCAAAAACCTTGATAGAAATTATATCCAAAATAATTGAAAAATTATGAGAAGTTTGAAGAGCACATAATCAAGTTTCATCATTAAAACATATAAGCATCTTTTAAAATAGAAAAGATTATTCTTGACTCAAACTTAAAACTCTCATGAGACTAAAAAGAAGTATACTTGAAATCATGAAAAAGAGTTGAGGATCTATTTAATTTGACTTGATTTAGAAAGGTAGAATCAACAACTAATATTGATTTCATTACTCAAAATTAAATTATTTTAGCTTCAAAAGATTAATTTTTTATTGATCGTTTTTTTTTTAATATAAGATAAGAACATCTAAAATAAACATCTAGGAAACCTTATTGATTTCTTTGTTGATAAGTGATCTTGATTTTAAATCTTGACAAAGATATGCTCTTACAAGTTTTGCAACAATTTAAATCATGTGCTAATATGAAATATTCAAGATTCTTGTGATCTATATAAATAGTTACTAAATTAGAGATACCTTCTAAATAATAAGGTGAATCTTAAAATAAATCTGTAATTTTAAGAAGTTCTTTATTGCAAATCTTATAATTTAGTTTAGCTGCTAAGAAAATTCTTAAATAAAAAGCTACATAGTTAGATTTTTTATATTAAATATTATTAAATTATTATAACAATTAATTATTACATCTATAGAAATGGTTATATAGATAACATCTCCAAAAGATAATAAACAACCATTTATGACTTCTATATGTACAAGCTTAGTTTTTTTTGATAAAAATACTTCTTGGTTTTTAATAAAGTCTTTGTCTATAAAAACAACTTGAGACTCATAAATCTAATATAATATAGGCTTTTTAATTTTTTGGTCCTAAGAAAATATCTATTTTAAAACAAGATAAAGGATCTAAAGAAAGAATTTGATCTTTAGTACATGTTGCATAAGATTTTAGCTGCACAAACTCTATTATAGTTAAACAAATATATTTATTAAAATACTAATTTTTTTTATCAACCATATTCTTCATTTTGTGATTGCCGTTCTTTTTTCAAAAAAATTGAGTAGTATGCATGGGTTTTTTATAATATAAGAAAAAAAAATTCTTAACAATATCTAGATTTTTTTTATTCAATGAGAAGTTTAAAACATATTATATAAATTTACATAGGTTTTGTCTTTGATGAATTAGTTTATGAAAACTTAAGAATTATCATCATGACTTGACTTGTGCTTTTCTATTCAAATCTTTATTCTTAATGTACTTAAAAAAGTCGATTCTTGTATGCAATGGTTTACGCAATAAATAGATCTAATAAATTTGTATTTAAAATTATCAATGATAATCATATAGGATTTGTGAATTTTTTTCTATCAAAGGTGCATATTAAAAAAAAAAAATCAAGACAAGAGTAAGCTTATAAATCAAACTTTAGTAAATCTATTAAAATTTTGAAAAGAATGTAATCTTGAAAAGAGCTTGACTTCTTGTAGAATTTTTAAAAATTTTGATCTTATTCCATCAAATTTTTCCAAAAACTTAATCCTTGTATTTTTTTACTTATTTTAATAACACTTTTTGCATTCAATTGTAAAATTGATTTACTTTCTTTTCTTAGTTCTACAACTTTTGATATATATATATTGATTTTTATTATTAACTTCTTCTATAGATGTAGAATTAGTACCTACATAGTTAACATTAATAATATATTAGATTTCCACCCTAAGAGTGTTGACAAGCTTATAAAGATTTATAATAGTTACAAATCTATTTATATTTTTAAATATAGTATTTATTAATTTTCTTTTTATTTCTACAATTAATAACTTTGATAAATCTATCAGTCAAATTAGAAGATGGTGATTTATAACTTCTGATTACAAATGAAAAATTTACAAAGAAGAGTGGTTCACTCTCTTTATAAAAAGAACCAATGATAGAAAACAAAAATTTTTAGTTCAAAGATGGATAGTCCACAACCTTTAAAATATAATAAGAAAAGTGAGACAATCCATTTTCTTCTTAAATAAAACAAAAAAAGTTAATGAAAATTCTTCTCAAAGTCTTAAAGATATAAATTATAAATAATAAAATAATCAATATATTCTTGTATTAATAGAAAAAAATAAATAGTCATTTAAAGATAGTATAATATTAAAAGTAGAATGACTATTGCAAAAAATAAGATTAGGGCCTTTGAAATAAAACAAAGGATAAAAATAAAAAAAATAAAACATTGATAAGAGTAAAGAAGACTATAATTTTCTTTATATATATATTATTTAATTAGAAGCTATTTAATAACATTCTATAAGACTTTCAATACATATATAACTTGAAAGACAAGTTTCCTACATGTGCACTATATGACAAACTTCTACCACAAGTAGCTAACATGTGCAATACATGGCCAATTTGTTAGTCAAGTTTTCAACTTGCTAATCACATCTAGACAAATACAAAGTCAAATTCACATCTATAAAGCTTTTAAGAAGCTTTTCTATAAGATATTATCAAACTTACTTACTTCTACTTATTTCTATCTAATTCCTCTAAATCTAGGTAAATATGTATGTCTATAACATTAATTTATATGAAGATAATCTAAGATCCTTTCTTATTAGTATTTCATTTTTAATTCAAATTATAATTTTTTTATTAATATTATATTTTACATACATAAATATAATTAAATTATTTATTTATTTATTTATTTATTTATTTATATTTATTTTATCTTATAATTTAAAAATAATAATTTTTTATGCTTAATTAATTGCTTTCCTATTTATTTTTCATGAATGATATATTTGAATTATTATTCTTGGAAATAAAAAAATCCATTAAATTCATAGAATTTATAAAATAGAAACTTAAAAAAAGAGACTATAAATAATTAGGAGCTACTTAATTTAGGAATTGTTTTTCAAGAAAATATGATTTGATCTAATTTTAAGAACTTCTAAGGTTTTTAAATCTTTTGATTTAATATCAAGATATACATTAAATATTAGGCCTAATTCCATTTTTTTTTTTTTTTGTAGAAGCATTTCTAAAATCAGTAAAGAATTATTTTTAATATACATTACATATAAAGATGATAATTTATTAACATATAAATATTGGCTTATACTTTCAAAACATAAACTACAACTCTTTTTTGCTACATAAGCTACACAAGCATAATATAATTTTGTACTCTTGGTCATAACCGTATAATTTTTTAATTAAAATAAAATAAAATAATAGTACCAATTATAATTTGAATTTACTTCATATCTAATAACCATGAATATTATGTTTTTTTGTCTAATTTTGAAAAATAAGTCATATATTCAAAATTAGTGGAGTATCAATACATTTTGAAATCATAAGAAAATCTTTTATAATATCAAAATTATAAATATATTATTTTTATATCTATTTTATAAATTCTTTTTGCTTCAAAGATGATTCTCATATGCTTACTAAAGTCTTCTACTTTATCAAGTATTTCTCTCTTTTTACATAAGCTTATATTTCCTTGAGTTGTAGATAACTTATAATGTAGCATTTTAGTCATCCTACTATTTGATAAAGTTCAAATTTAGGAGCTTTTAAAAAATCATATTGTTAATCTTATTCTACTCATACAATATTTGGCTATAGTTGGAATATACTTATAAGGATGTATTCATCTATATATTCTTATAATCTAATTATTAAGTTTAAAATATAATATCTTATTTTTTATTATATTTATCCAATTTCTTGAATATAATTATATAATACATTTATAGTATTTTCTATTCTCCAAAATATTTTTTTAATCTCATTATATAATTTGAAGACTAGGTTGTATTCTTGAAATATGTCTTTGGTTTAAAAAAGTCTATTTTTGTATAAAAAGAAAATTACTTTATAGATTTAGTACAATCATCCATTAGTAGATAGTAGATAATTTATTACAAAATTTTATTTCTCTACTATATAATAATTAATAGAGAATTTTAATTACAAAAGTATAAATATTTTAGTCTATTATTTTGTATATAATAATATAAAATCTTAGATCTCAACTTTTATTTATGTTTTTTCAACAAAGAATATTCAGTTCAAGCCACCAAATCCTTGAAAAATTTGATTTTATCATTATAAACCATTTTTTTATAAAAAATTAAACATCTAAACCTCTAATTTGATGATTTTTTTTTATAAACTAATAGAATTTCTATACATTATTCTTGATCTTTAATGCCTTAGTTTCCAACTTTTTAAGATTTGCAACAAATTTTCTAAAATTATTTAATATATATAAAATATTAGATTATTTTTACCATTTATTTTTATTTTTGAAATAATATTAAAAAAACCAATTCAAGTGGATAAAATTTATTTTAGAGCTTATAAAAACTTTATTAAAAATAATAATTCTTCTTTTCATGTTCGTTTTTGTTAACCAAAAGAATTATAGATATTTCTTTATATTTTCTTTATAAAATTTATCTATATTTAGCATAAATATGAATAATTATATATATATATATATATTTGTGCTCATATTCATCAATGCTATCAATACTGTTTAAACTAATTTTTCTATAGAGGTCTTTATAATTTATTATATTGCTAATGAGTAACCAATTTTGTCCCATTTATTTTAAATATATTAACCTTACAAAAATTATTAAAGATTCTTATTACATTAACCACATTTTTTTGTTTTAAAGACTTGATATGCATGTGTATTAATTAATACATTGTTTATTTGTAATTTATAAAATTTTAATTTGAAAAATTTGAATATTTTAAATAGCACCATAAATTACAAGGTTGAAATCCTTTTAATAAAATAAAAAAATATGACATAAAGAAGCATCTTTTTTAAATAAATTTGTGTTTGGTGCAATTGCCATAAGTTCAAACAAAAGCATCTACACATTTAAATAAGACTTAAACCATTCTTTTAAAAAATCAAGTTTTAATAGCAATAGAAATTAAATATAGGATTCAATGCATTTTTTGGTATCTTTTGCTAGAAATATATAATTTATGATAAATATTAAAGAAAAAAAAAAGATAAATAAAGACTATTAATGTTGTATTTAAATTTCTTTGTAAATCATTTCTATAGATTTTATATCTTTTTATTCAATAAAATTAAGACAAGAAGAAGAAAATATATATTTTTATTTATTATTTCAGAAGTAATTTTCTATTTTTGAAAAATCTATCAGCTAGTGCTAATAATATTTTTATTTTTATTTTTATTTCAAGAACATTTTAATTTTTTTCTAATAGAAAATATAAATAAAATCTTAAGATTTTATTGAGATTTGAAGAATTTTTATGAATTAATTCATGACTTACCAAAATCATTCGAAAAGAAGTTAATATATCCATTTTATTCTTTGATTTATTCCAATTGCTTCAAAAAATCTTTAAAATACTTCTTGAAAGAAATTTTTCTAATTCAATTCAAAGTTGGTATCTCTTTTTGTGTATATTTAAAGTACGAACATTAATAAGATCCAAATTCTTGTAAAAATTGTCCTTGATTGTAATTCATAATACCTTATTGTCATAAGTCATCCAAATATTTTACTAAATATTTTAAATGTATAGAAATAAAAATACTCTTTGTTTCTAGCCCTTGTACTATCTTAATCCAATACATGTCTTCGATCTTTTTTCAAATTATAAAAAAATAATTTTAGACAAAAATAATTTTCTAAATCATTGAAATATTTTATAACAACACTTTTATTTCTAAAGTACTAATAAATTATACCAAAATCTAATATTGTAAATATAACTACAAACCAAAAGTATTTTAGAAAAAATTTTGAGACTTCAAAAATTTTGCAAGATTATTACTAGTTTTATATCAAAGAGTATTTAGAAAGGAAAAAATCCAGAACTGTGCAAAAGATTGCTTTTTGAGAAATATGAATTTTTTTTTTTTTTTTTTTTTTTTTTTTATGTTAGTTTTTCAACTTTCATTATATTTTCTTAACTGTATAGATGTATATATGGCTTGTGTTTTCTTGTAATTTTCTTAAATTGTATCTACTTTGATGCCAATTCATTGATTAATTACTTGATAAGTTATTTCATTCAATAGGAGTTGTATAACTTACTTCCAAATAATCCTTATGGGACATCTTATTATGTATAGGCATATTGGAATGTGGAATATGTCTTCTTCCTTTATCTTTCTCTGTAGTATTTCAAATCAAAGTAGTATCTCAAATACAACATTGTAAATATTAAGCATGTTATTTTTGATATTTTCATTTTTTTTTTCTTCTTTGCTATTAAATTATTAGTTGGTTGCTACTATTGTGTAGTATTGTAGACATTATTTTTATTTACTTACCACAATGAATTAGATTGTGTCTTTGCTTTGTAGTATATAATGTTGTCTTAAGATTCCAAGGACTTGTTTGTGCATTTATCATTAATTTGGGCATTTTTTTCCATACTTGGTTTTTACCATTTGGTAAAGCATTCATTCTACATTATTATTTGTTGTTGTGATTTCTGTTTTTATATTCTTTTATTGATACTAGACTAGTAAGATCATTTAATACTTACTCAAGTAATTGTATCTATATCATTTTTTGTAGTGTAATAATAATGTTGATTACATCTTATGTAGATATTGTAATATAATAAGCACTTGTTTGAATTACTCTAAAACTTCAAACACAACATTTTAGATTCTAAATCTTTATCATCTTAATTAATAAAAATAATTATTCATAGTTATAGTTTTAATTTAAATCTAACAAAGTTAGAACCTTCTTATTGCATCATGATTTTGAAATGTTCTCTAACATAGCTTCCAATATTAACATGTTTTGTTTTAAAGAATGAGGGTTTGATAATTGTACAACAAAAATATAAATTTAAAGAATAAAAGTAGATTCTTAATTAGTGCAACATCTTCTATTTGAATTTACAGTTTTTTTAATCATTTATAATTCATTAATCTAATTTAGTCTACATTACTCTACATGATGTAGTAAAGTGGTTAAAGATCAAGTGCTCTCATAAAGTTAACTATTTAAATTAGCCATCAAACTCTTTAGTATTGCTCACTTTGCCTATCTCCAAAAATTGAAAACGCACACAATACAATGCAAAGGAACTTGAAATCGCCCCATTAAAGAACATCACACAACGTCGAAACGGAGGAAAATGGATGAAAGAAGGAAAAATTCCTCCAGTGGATTATTATAAATAAATAAATAAATAAAAACGAGCTCGACACATCCACGAGGATGGGCACGTCGTCGTCGATGCCGCCGAAGTCGACGATCAAGTACGGGGTTTGATGAAGGAACGGGTATGACTATGAATAAATGAAATAATCAACAAATCAACGAGCAAATGGGTCGATGACGGGAGCCCCTTCTCGATGTGGATGCCGAAGCAGTTTCTTCTCGCGCGTGGAGTTGGAGGCGCCGTGGAATCTAGTGCGGCGCACTACTTGGAATTGAAGTGCGACCTGGTACAGATCCAGTCCCGGCCAGCCACCGCACATCCTTTCGCGTGCATCAGATGCGACGGACCCAGATGCTTTGACGATCTGGAGCTTGAAACCGAGTTCCGGACGTGGATCGATGGATTGTCAGGCAATATTGAAGACTAACGTTGTTCGCAGTCGACGTGGGTTGGCACAATCTGCGGAGTGGGTGTGATGGTGCCGGGAGGACTTCCTGGCTCGGACTACGGCTGATGAAAAAGGCGATCATGTTACCTTTCGTGATCTAAATTTATCGGGCCAGAGCATGAGTTCCGAAAGGCGTGGTTTGTGGGACTAGCTTTGCAGGTGGTTGGATTCCATTAGTGGATTGTGTCGATGACTAAATTTGAGGTCTGCAGGGTTTGCGCGGTCTGTACAACAGTACCGTTTAATGGCCCGCGATGGTTCGTCCAGTGCCCCCCCCCCCCCCGGGCTGCCAGTCGAAGAGCTCGGAGGCTCTGAGTGAGAAAGAATCAATGCTAATCTACGTGCTTGTGGGGTCTGAGCGTGAGAGTTCGTGATCGCATTGTGGTAGATGCTGTGCGCCGGACTGTGGGTCGAAGTGAGTGACTGGGCTTATGTCAAAGTTGTAGCCGGCTGTTCAGCTCGATGTGCAGGAGTTTCATGCTCGAATAGCAAGGAGAAAAAAATACTAGAGTCTCTGCTGTTGAGCCGGGGGGGTTGGATTGCTTGGACCGGTTGCTGGCTCGCAGAGAGCATAAGCACAATACACCGTGTAGGAGGAAACTGGCTGTAGGGCATTGTAGGAGCGAGAGAGGGAGGGAGGGAGAGAGGGAAGCTGAGAATCCTGAAAAACATGAAGGGCAGCCGCTGGTTTATTGCTCTAATATCGGCATCGGTTCTCTTTTCGGCGTTTCCTTCCGCAGGTAAGTGCTGTGCTGGTCACAGAGATTTTAAGTGAGGAACATTGCAAATGGCATTGCCATGTAGATTATATTACGCAGCTACAGGCCGTGGCTAGAAACCGGTCATCCACAACGGCGGCCATGCCGTTCTCACGGTACCGTGGTCATTGCTGTGGTGTGCGCAGAATGTGCGTTTGATCCACTTGACCCAAATGGCAACATCACCATCAAGTGGGACATCACTGCATGGACCGGCGATGGTTACGTGGTACGAATCATGCTCTTCCCTTGCCTACAATCCTGAAGTAGTGGCACTGGCACCAGTAGCATGCTCGTCACATCTCCGCGGCCAGAGCTACTCGCACCACTTCGAGAGCAAGAGAATTGGACTCTTGATATGCCACCAGTCCGGCGACTCGAAATTGTGCTCTGGTGAAAAATGGCAGCTTCACATGTTCGCTAGTATCCCAACTGAAATACTTTGCTATGTTGTAACAAATAAGATGTTTTGTAGGCCACCGTGACAATGTTCAATTGGCAAATGTATCGGCACATTGAAGCTCCCGGGTGGCAGCTCAGCTGGGCGTGGGCGAAAAATGAAATCATATGGTCGATGTTGGGTGCCCAGACGACCATGCAAGGAGATTGCTCGATGTTCCACTCCAATCCTCTCCCTCATTGTTGTGACAGGAGACCTGTGGTCATCGATCTTCTCCCCCTACCTCCGGAGAGCATGAGAATCGCCAACTGCTGCAAGGGAGGTGTCTTGCCGTCGTTTGGACAGGATCCCGAGAACGCACTCGCTGTTTTCCAAGTCGCTGTAGGAGGAGCGGGTAACACGAATACAACCGTCGTGCTGCCGGAGAATTTTACGCTCTCTTCTTCTTCTTCAGGCCCTGGTTACACTTGCAGTCCGGCTATGCAAGTGCCGAAGAGTCAGTTTCTGGCGCCGGACGGTAGAAGATCCACGGAAGCATTCAGTGAGTTCATTTTCTATGAACTCCCAGCTGGTTCCAGCCCAATGCTGCGTTGCAATCCCGCTCTCCAGGAGTTGTTGTCTCGGTAGGATCACAGCTTGCCTTATCCTTGGGGACGAAGGTGCTGCGCTACTGATTGACGTTTGCTTGACATGTGGCCGCAGTGACATGGAACGTGACATGCGGCTACTCGCAGTCTTTGTCAATGACACCACGAACGTGTTGTGTTTCCTTCTCGGCATTTTACAGCGAGAAGATTGTGTCGTGCCCGGAGTGTTCGTGCGCCTGTAAGCCCACGAACCCTACAGAGCCGGTTTCATCTGACGACCCCGATGCGACTGCCCAGAAGGTCTGCATTGACCCGTGAGTACCCCACTCTTTCAGCAGACTAAAATAGGTTTTGCGTTTAGGTTAGACCTAATCGGACAGCATCACTTAACACTGTCATAAGTGTTATGAAACAGGCGCACACGCTACGACAAGCTTCCTAGTGTAATCTCAGGTGGCAACAGTCCGCCTCCTCCTCCCAGTGCGCCGCATCTCATGTACTGCACCCAGGACATGTGCCCTGTGAAGATCCACTGGCACGTGAAGACGAACTACAAAGAGTACTGGCGGGTGAAGGTCACCATCACCAACCGAGATTTCGGGGCTAATTTCTCGAATTGGACTCTGGCTCTTAAGCATCCCAACTTTAATAACCTGACAGAAGCGTTTAGCTACAAATACAAGGCGTTGAACCCTTATGGTGCATACTCCAGTAAGTCCTCGTCACGAATTCTATTCCCCCTCTTCCTCTTGTATTTTCCTGGTATTTGGCAGCCGCTTGCTGGGGTTTTGTTCAATGACCTATTTGGTCATATCAGCGGTAATTTTGTTTCGTATCACTGCAGATGACTCGGCAATGTTCTGGGGAGTGACTTACTTCAATGATATGCTTATGGAAGCTGGTCCCAACGGAAATGTACAATCGGACTTGTTGTTTCGAAAGGGTGAGGATTTCACTCTGAGAAATGGCTGGACCTTTCCGGACCGGGTATATTTCAACGGCGATCAGTGTGTGCTCCCACTGCCGCAGGACTTTCCCACCTTGCCTAATGGCAGTCCCTCTTTGTCAGCAAGACTCTCTCTACTCTTGGTTCTCGTAGTTTCCGCAATATCTCCATTTGCATTGCTCTAGGGCGTTGTATTCCCAATTCGCAATGCGCAATTTAACCCATGTAGAGAATCCCGCAATTCATTTTGAAGTGATGATGATAAGTCTGTGTGCCGTGAGATCAAGGGGTTTGACGTGAGCTTCTGCAACAATAGGCTTGACTCGTTCGGTATTCTTTCATCCATTCTCCAATTCAATGTACATCATTGGAAGTCTAGGAATCTTTCGCGTCTTGCATTGTGCACCAAGTGGGCAGTAGATAGACAATATTTGATAAGTTAGTGCAAAATGGGAGGCCTTGGGACAGCTCCCGCCCTGCAATGGTGGACTGAAATCCATGACAACATCCCGGCAGTGTGAATTTATTCATTTCTGCTTTGTCAACGATACACTCCATCGAAATTTCCCGTGACATATAAGTAACTGATTGTCGGTCGGAGTGCCAAAATGTACATAACCTGGGGAGGATGTTCAAAGGAAAGTATGATGTTTGTGTTTCCAAATCAGTATTCAGTTTTTGTAATTACACTCCGCACGCTGTATCGCATGCACGATGGCGATACTGTCAACAAAGACATGCGAGACCCCAGCTGCAGATGTAAAGCCGAATAAAGCACAGCATAGTGTACATTTCTACAAGAGTCTCAGCTTTCAATAGATTTGCATCTATTATAAAATTGTAATGATAGTACATGTGAATAAGATGCATAAGCTTGGAGGTACCTAACAATCTTAATAAAAGGAACATATTTATTTGACATAGAAAGCTTCAAATCTTTGATAAAGAGATAGTTGATAAATAAAAAATAAATATATAAAAAATAAATAAATAATAAATATATAAAATATAAATATAAAAACATGAATAAATACTAATTATACTATGTAATTCATTAGAAATAATATGAAATTGATATATATACATATATATGTACCAATAATTAATTCTATGTATGATTAAAAGAAATTTCTTATTAATTTAATTTATTTAGTGGACACTTGAAATATAGAATTTAGTATTGAAATATTGAATAGAGGGGATGGATTAAATCTTTGGTAGTTAACTCATGTGATTTAAAATATTCTATATTTTTCATAATTTTTACAATATTTTTTGGAACAAATTTTCTATAATAAAATTATATATGATATTGTGTAGAATGAATAATTGAATTTTTAAAATTACATCATTGGCATACATGTTAATATTAATAAAGTTAAAATTAAGTTCGTATTAAGTAATTGTTGATTTATTTTTATTTTTTCATTTATTATAGTTTTTTAATTTAAAAATTAAATTAAAATATTATTCTTTATAAATAAATAAATAAAATTTAAAAAAAGTAAAAAATATTTTTTATATCATTTTTACCTCTACAATAATAATATATAAGAATTTTTTTATTAATCAACAAAGATATATCTATTGCACAATATAGATATAGTAATGTTTTGAACATAACTATATTTAAAAATATCATTAGTTTTATAATTATTCCATTAGTAGATCAATGCAATATTCAACTTTAATTAAAATAAAGATATATAATTTGCATTGATTATATATTTTTTAATTGTTTTTAATTTTATAGATATTTTAAGAATTTAATACAAATAAATCATAAAATTATATAATTATGTTTTAGAAAATCTCTTCTGTCATTATAATAAATAAACTCATTCTATTATAATTTAGAAGATCTCAAAAAAAAAAAAAAAAAAAAAAAAAAAAACTTGTGCATTTATTATTTATTTTTTGAATAATTTCACATAAAGAATTTTTTCTTAATTTTTATTAGTTAACCAATATAATAATATAATACTTGATATATCTATAAAATCAAAATTCCTAAAAAATCTACTTGTGTATTCAATTATTAAAGAAATTAAAGATAATTACATAATATATAATCAAATCACCAAATGCTTTTGTAGTAAAAAAAAAATAATGATTAACTTAGTTTGTAATTGGAATAGTTTTTCTTTTAACAATATCAACTAAATTTAAATATAAACTTTAAAAAACTGATTTAAACTATAAATGATTGATCATAAGAATAATGTAGAAAGATTTAACAAATAGAAAAAATATTACATAAATTTGGATAGTCTTATTACAAAACCTATAATGCTATAAAAATATGTATAGAAAACTTCTTTGCAATGTACACTATTTGATTTAGATGGAAGTAGAGATATCCTATAAGAACAATGTGTAATATCACATTATTATCATGTATGTCAAGATAGGAATATTTTCACATATTACATTGTGAAAATGTATACAATCAAAGCATAATCACAAAATTTACATACATACTTGTAGGTTATAAAAAGTAGTTGTTAGATTATTTATTTGAAAATATTAGGTAGAACAAAATTCTATGTTTGGTAATGTAAAGAAAGTAGATTCTTGTTACATACTTCAAATAAATTTTATTGAAGTTAAATTTTCTTTTAAATAATTTTTTTGCATATAGAATTCAAAGCAAAAATGGATGAACCATGATCTTACTTGATTTTAATTCACTTTTTTGATACATCAAGAATCTTCTAATGTAGTTTTAAAACATTGTATTTGTTACATTAAAATTTTCATGTAGATTTTACTTAAGATAATAATAAATTGTATTAGTGTAATTTTTTGATGATATATCTTGAAATCCATCATTAATATATGACCAAATAAATTATCAATTAGTTCTTCTAAAACTAATTTACTTCCTTATTTACTTCTAATCTAACTGAATCCTACAATTAGGTTTTTATAATCTATAAAATTAAACATGAATATTGTAAAAATATTTTTTGTGTAATCTGCTTAGTTATAACTTTTTCTATATTTTAAGTTTAGAATCTTAAATATAAATTTTAAATGCCTAAGCCAACTGTATTTTACTTAATTAATCTTTTGATTATTCAAAATCAAATTCAACTAAGACAATGTTATCTCAAGATAAAAACATCAATTATATGTATTTATTGAGTAACAACACAATTCTTTTTCTTAATTACAAAACATGTCTATCAACCAAAACAAATATTCCAAGTCATCCAACATAAGTTCTTATGTAAAATATCCAAATTCTTTTTAGTACATTTAATTCAATAGTTACTTTACTTATTGCAAAAACAATTCAATTAAAAGAAGCTTGTAGGTTATTTTATGTCTTTCATTAAAAATGCAATAAATGCTTTCAATGTTCTATTTGTTTATTTGAGGCTTTCAAAAAATCATAACATATAAATTCTTTGTAAAAGCATACCAACATTTGTGTCTTTTGTATAAAACCAATAATCTTTCAGTACAAATTTGACATAAATATTGACATTGTTGTAATTCTTAAATCTACTTCAAAAAAATATTATGTCTATTAGAGTGTTAAGCTCCATTTAATGAATCATGAATCCAAATACCAAGTATTCAAAAGTTCTAAAGATTTTTTTTTATATTAATATTTAATTAAATAAATTTCTATTACTTCATATTTTATAAATATTTCTTAATTTAGGATTTTTATTTTTAAAAAATATAAAAAAAACTTTATTTTTATTTTATTTCTCTAAAAAGTTTTAAAACAAAATGCAATTACTTAAGTCCATGCTTTGTCATTATAAAAGATTATATTTAATCTTATAAATATAAAGATGTTTTATATATGAATCATTATGTTATGATCTATCTACAATAATGTTTGAATAAAAGAAATCGAATAGAGAATTTATTTCTTGATATCTTTGAATTGGCTCTAAATTCCAAAAATCACAAATATTTTTATATTTTTGGTTTTAAATCACATATATTGCAACAACATCATTTTATTCTATTTTCATTTAACTTAGATTCTTAGTTTACATTAGTCTCTTACATAAGTAGAACCAAGTAGAAATATACAAGTTCACTCACACTAGCACTTATTAATAGGTCATTAAAAGAGAAGATTATAAAGTAGATTTTAGGACTTGTGGTTTGGATATTTGACCAATGAATCTATTCTTGTAAAGGAAATTTATATTATATCCAAATTTAAATATTTAAAGCATATTAAATTAGCCAAACAGTACCACTTGTATAATTCTAAAAAGATCTATTATGTAAGAAATGTATTTGCCCTTGCTCAGTGTAAAACTATTAATAGAAACAATACTTTTGTTGTAATTGACCATAAGATTTTCTAAACCATACTTGAAAAGCTTTGTACTTCCATGGTGATGACATTTAAAGATTAGAATCTTGTTGCTACTTAATTTCAATTTTTTAATTACTTGAATTTATATTTTAGATTAATTTTCAAATAGATAGAAGCAACTTAAAGAACATAAGAAGCTTTGCAAATTATATAATCAAAGCAATCTTAATTATTTATGTTGTACTAGCTTTAAATGTAGACATACTCAAATTTAAAATAAAATCGCATAAAATATGTATTTTTGCATGTAACTTAATTTAGTTATAAAAATATAGTATCTGTCTTGTAATTACATATATTAAACATAATATTAACTTTTAAACAAGCATGATAATTTCTATTGTATATTTTTGTAGCCATAAAACTTCATGATTTAGAATAATGTGATTGAAAAATATACCAAGTTTTAAATATATTTAGACTACATAAAATTTAAATTTGAAAATTTATTTCCAAAATTTATGACAAACTTGTAAGGTTATATGTATTCTATTTGATGTAGCCTAAATTTACTTTTTTTTTTATCATATTTTTTCATTTCTTTAAAAAAAAAAACTTTGTGAATTAACAAAAGATTATAAAGCATATTTTCAAAATTAGTTGATAAAAAAATCTATTAAATAAAAATTTTTATTTTTTATTTTTTTATATAAATGCTCAAATAGAATTATTTATAATATTTAATTGTCTCATATGATCTTAGTACAAAGTATCACAATTATATCTTTTCTCAATTTGATTATTGTATAACTTTTGTTGTTAATTTGTACTAAAGAACCATGTGTATTATCTATCTTATAAAGTAAAGTTAAATAAATCTTTTAGATAAATTCTTAACTTTTGTGTTCTCATTTAGAAGACAACTTCTACACAGTAAGTGTTTGGAATGACTTGCCTTTTCTAGAATTCAAACGAGAATAGTAATCCATCTCAGAAAAACTCAGTTGTTTCTTATTAATACAGAAAATTAAAATAATAAATAAAGTTGATTTGTTGATAAAGAAATTAAATTATTTAAAAAAAAAAAAAAAAAAAAAAAAAAAAAGTTAGAAGAGCAAATGTTGAGAACAATCGTAAGTTTTTTTAATTTAAGAATCCTCAATAGAACTTTGTCAGAAACACCAAAAGTCTCACTTCATACTTGATTTCAGTTGTGTGTAACAAGAAATCATACCACAAGAATAAATAATACATTAATCAGGTGTTGGATTTTCAAACTGTTTTAAAATTCCAATGTAACACTAGATTTCTAAATTGTTGTGTTATGTACTATGTGTAGGATGTTTTTGGAAATCATGGTCAGTAGTCAGGATCCTTAAAAGATTTATCACTAGACATTGTTCAAGATATCCTACAATTTTCAGTAAACGAAAGTTAATCATGAGAAATAGGAGAAAAATAGTGTTTACGTGTGCTCGTGCAATGCATCATTTTTTTACCTAGTGTTACCAATTCACACTAAAAGACGACGATGAAGAATCAACCAGAAGCAGTGAGTTTTCGATAAGGAGCCACTGAAATAAGCACAAGCTTGTGGATGGAAAGTTGAAAATCAGCACCTCGTCACCGTACTGAATAATCAAAAACTATTTCAATTCCCAAAATACAAAAACTCATCCGGACACCTGAAACTTTAACTTCCAAAGAATAGCTCAATAGCAGCGCAAGAACTACACTTGCCTGCAATATCGTTACCAATCACATATCTAGTAATTCCTCGTACGAGGCACAGATAAGGAACATAAATCGACAGAGCTAAACAAGTAGCTTAAGGCTGTCGCACTTCTTTTACTCATCCTCCAGATATTTTGGTCAATGGACCAGTCCAAATTGACAAATGTTAATAACTTTCCTAACTACTGTTGATCAGCAGTTTCTCAAAATTGGCAGTGGCCTCCTCAACAGTCAGGAGCTCAGCAACAAGCTTCGCACTCTTCAATTGATTCTCTTCACGGACTGCTTCGGGAACCTTCTCAGCATATCCAGCAACACTCGTTTTCTTCTGGAGAGCATCTTGTTGCCTGTGGAAAATGTCGCATCAAGATTAGTGGTTCATGATCAAAACTGACGTTAATGAAACATTGTGTGAGGACAAATTAATAAGCAAATGATTTACAGAATCTCGAAAGCAAAAAGACAAACGCCATCATTTCGAAATTACCTGATAAGATCATCACGTTTCTTTTGCAACCTGGAGATCTCTACGTTAGCATCCACCACATTTCGTAAGAGCAGATTCACTGTCGTGTTCTCATCCACAATACCCAGAGCACATCCGAGAGGTGCAGCTTCTCCTTCTCCTAAAACCTGTGTCAAGAAAATCTCACAACTGAGAAGCAAAAATATATTCTACCAACAGCTTTGTAAAAAAGATGACCACAACATGAATCGATAATGCTCGATTTCAGAGAAAATAAAACTGGACCGCAGAAGCTTAAGAAATGAAAAAATACAAATTTTCCAAGTCTCAATTTTTGTTTTTTTTCTTTTATTTTGAGTACTGTTTTCATAAATCCTGGAGGCAATAGAGCGCGGGATAAATACCTTCACGGAAGAAGATAGACTAAGAGTGGCAATTTCATTAGCTCCCTTCTTCACAATCTCAGCAACTCTTTCAGTGCGACACACAACATAAAGCTCCGGCCTGTCACAAAAACCACGGAATTTCAATTTAGCACTTTTAATAATTAGTCCTAAGAAATAATCAACACACAAAACAATTGTGATACTGTGTTGAAAATCCAGTTACTGGTGTCATGCTTAATTCACTGTTGCTCTTTAGACTTGTGAAAACTAATATTCACAAACACATTAAACCCTGAAGGACCACGGAGTGCGCAACCACCAACCAACTTGTAAGCCTTTCAAATTGAATACCTCAATTTAGGCTGCAGTTCATACGCCATTCGTAACGTCCGAGTGGCTTTTGCAATTGCGTTAATCGACTCCATGTCTGCTTCTGCCTCGTCATTTGTCCATTCCTAAACAAGACACAGAATCCAGATGTTTACGACACAAATTAGATAATCCGAGTTGCATTCTGCGAAAAATGACGATTCAGAGTAGAGATGGCCCTCTATACAAGTACTTAAAAACCTAACAAGTCCAACACGGTAGGAAAGGCGCAGTTACTAGAAATCGTGAGTGTCAATTTTCGACCAAAAGAATGTAAATCTGATCAGTGGGAATTAGAGCTCACTGAGGGCCACCAAGTGAAACTACCTGGTTGACAGCTGGGTAATCTGCCACACATATGGAAACCTTAGCCTGGCTTCCTTCTTGTTGAGGAAGTCGCTGCCACAATTCTTCCGTCAAATATGGCATAAAGGGATGCAACAGGCGAAGACCTGTATCCAGACATAACCACAGAGTATCCCTGGTGGCCTTCTTTGCAGCTTCATCGTTTCCAAACATAGTCGGCTTAATGACTTCAATGAACACATCGCAGAGCTCATACAACCACCAAGAATGCAAGGCAGTTGTAGCATCCGAGAATTGGTAACCCTCCAATGCCTTGACAGTCTTATCAATGGACTTGTTGAGTACCGAGAGAATCCATTGACAGCTAAGGGGAAGCGATGAAGGCTGAATGGTGGCCGAGGGAACAAAGTCACTACCAAGGTTCGTCATGGCAAAACGAATGACATTCCAAAGTTTGTTGCACCACTGGCGGTATCCCACCACACGAAGAATATCAAGATTTATATTCACCGCCTGAACAATGAGATCCACCCAAGCATAAGTAAACAACCTCGGAATATTTACGTATACAGATATTCACCAAGTGAAGATTAATTTAATTGATAAACAAATGAATAAACTGGCCACCTTCGCAGAAGGTGCTAACTGCGCATGAGCTTTAACCAAAACAATTCTATACTAAACCTCACATTCCGCATAAATAGCGACTCTAACACAGTAAAGTTCACTTGCAATTAACATGGTCATCAGATTCGAACAAGAACACTGTACCTGCGCCGTGTAGGCCACAAGGGCAAAGCGGAGTGCGTCAGCTCCACACTCAGCAATTCCGTTCGGAAAATCAGCTTTCTGACCAGCCTTTGCCTTCTCCACTTCACGAGGATCAAGATTGCCTTGTTCAAGTCGTTTGTGCAAATCTTCCAGGGTTACGCCGTTAATAACCTCAAGTGGATCAATCACATTTCCCAAAGACTTTGACATCTTCCTTCCATGGGCATCCCTAACCATGGCGTGCAAGAAAACCTGAATAAAACAGTTCACAATTGAAAGTTTTAAGTCAAAAAGAAATTAAGCAAAGCAGTTGGATTTGGATGAAGTACAAATTTCAATACCAAAATACGCGTGTCGACTCTAGAATCGCGTCTGATTTAAGTACAGATCTGTACCTGCTTGAAGGGGCTCACACCTGTGAGCTTCAATCCCAACATCACCATGCGAGCAACCCAAAAGAACAAAATGTCGTGCCCTGTTTCTAGGACAGACGTAGGATAAAAGGCCTTCATGTCAGGGGTCGCTTCAGGCCAACCTAGCACAGAAAATGGGAACAATCCAGATGAAAACCAGGTATCCAGAACATCAGGATCCTGCTCCAACTTGAATGTTTTCCCTGCAAACTTAGCTTTAGCGAGACTTTCTGCTTCCACTTCATCCCGAGCTACCACCCAATGATCAGGATAAGCTCCCATCTCAGTCCTGGCGTCATCCTCTACAGTTACATACCATGCAGGCACACGGTGTCCCCACCAAAGCTGTCGCGAAATACACCAATCTCGGATGTTTTCAAGCCATCTATATCACCGTGAACGAATCCGAACGAATATTAGGTGTATGTTGCAAAAATAAAAATGAGAAGTAAAATCGCCACTATATCTATATTATATGTGGAAAAACAAAATTCAAGCTGAATCATTCAATGAGATGATATCATAGGGCTAAGGTTCATTTCTTTCAAGACGTTTAAATGAAATTCAACATTATACCCATTAGTCAACATATCGTGAAAGAATGAGTGACGGAAGGAGAAAATGTATAATTGCTCAAAGACCTGAACCACGTATCTTCGAACTGATTTGGGATGATCTCTAACCGACCATCGCGTACAACATCGCAAGCCTCCTTTGCCATATCCTTGCAGTTCACATACCTATACAAGACAGAATCCATCCTATCAAAATAATCTCCCTCAACATACCACGAGAATTCACTGATCGGGTAGAGAAGAGGACTCCTTTTTCTATAAAAATAACTTGAGTAGAAGAGCCCTTCACGAGAAGTCTTATACAGAGAAGAGTAAATACCATTGAGGTTTTATCATGGGCTCGATCACGTCATTGCTTCTTGAGCATATTCCAAGCCTCATAGCATTATCAGCCACTCCCCTAAAAAGACCCTGCCGACCAGCCGATGAAAGGGAACACGAAACTTAACTTTTCAATTTGTCTAATCAACTTTTCTATCTAATCTATATGCGTCCTGACCGTATAAGTAATTTTTAAACCGTTGATCGCAAACCAATCGCTATAACAAATGCTCACAATGCAGGATAATTGCTTCAGTCACACGAGTCACATGCTCAGCACATTTACGAAGGAGTTTGTACAAAACATAAAAATCAATAGAATTTGTATGTGCGATCCCCAATAGATGCCTGCTTCTACAAATCCCATTTCCTACTTACCTTGGCCTCTAGATCTTTTACAACAGTTACACGTGCGTCGAAGCGTTTCATCCCAGCAAACGGCTTGCCACCGTTGCTGTTGATCAATCCATCGTCTGTAAAAATGTTGATGAACTCTAAATTGTGCCGCTTACCGACTTCAAAATCATTAGGATCATGAGCTGGCGTGATCTGAATTTGAGAATGAAAATCAACTGTCAAACTCCATTCACAAACTCCTCAAAACAAGTAAACATCTCATAACCAGCGCAAAAGTATCTGGTTAACTGTTTGTTTATATAAACAAATTAAAATTTAAGCAACTATCGGTAAATGGACGCACCGTGGAACAGACTGAACAACACATTTTTAAACAATACGAGGCACTAAGCAATATTATCTAAAAAGGAAAAGTACACAACGTGGCCAACCATTTACGAGCAATTTAAGATTATCACAAGTCAATAAGTACGTACTTAAGCAGCACAAGGATGGAAACTCATGTGACAGATTATGAAGTGTAGTGACAAACCTTGACAGCTCCAGTACCAAAAGCCATGTCCACTAGTACATCATCACAGATAATGGGAATCCTACGATTCTGGAAAGGATGAACTACAAACTTTCCATGAAGGTGCTTGTAGCGTGGATCCTCTGGGTGCACAGCAACGGCTGTATCACCGAGCATGGTTTCAGGCCTTGTGGTAGCTACCACAATTTCACCTTCCCCTCCTTCAAGTGGATAAGCAAATGACGTAATTGCTCCGAACTCCACAGGCTTATCATACCCTGGTACTGCTCTCAAGGTTCGGCGTGTGATATCGACATAGTCCACCTGCGACAAAAGACCGGACATCATTATACTTTACTGAAATGGCTGTTATTCAACGTGAGGAAATGTTTGAGTGATGCATATACTACCGTAAAAGTTTGTAATGAGAATACGAATACAACAACGGTGTCAATGCTCTGCTTCATACGTTTTCTGTAGAGAAGAATCCCAATCAATGAATTCGGAATTACTAAAAACCAAGCGTAATAGAGGAAAAATTCAACTCTATCCCCCTCCAATCTCGAATGTAGCACTTAATATTAGACACAGGAAAGTACCTTGTATTCTAAAATGAAATTAGGCTAGACATAATCTAAATCCGCACTAGTTCCAATACCTCAATATCTGATATTGCTGTTCTCAGAACACAGTCCCAATTTCCAAGCCGATTATCCCTGTTACATACACCATCCTCACAAGATAAGTGTACCCCTTGTCGTGTACATTGTCACCTGAATGTATAAACCAATCCGCAAGGCGGATTACAATTAGATTCCACTATCAACACAGAGGGTGCTGTAAAATCCAGTGGCAAATACATGACCCCAACTAATAAGTGGTTACTGGGGCAACGAACCTGTAAATGAGGCCCTCTTTATGCAGCCTGACAAACGCTTCTGATACTGCTTTAGACCGCGTCTCATCCAAAGTGAAACACTTCATTTTACAAATAGAGAGGTCATCAGCGTTCCGACATCACGTAAAAGCAAATCAGAAAATGAGAGAGCTGCCAATTAGGTGGAAATTTGAAGCGGTTACAAAATCACCTCACGAGACCAGTCAAGAGATGCTCCGAGACGACGATACTGCTTACAAATCTGCCCACCGTACTGATCTTTCCACTTATACACCTGAAGATTGAAAGAGTAATATGAGAAATGGAAATAACGGGAGATTGCGAACTAATTAGAAACAGGGGAATGAAGTAGACTAATAAAGAATTCAGCGAGTGTCAAAGTCTGACCTGGCATGTACTCCCAACAATTTTGAAGCCACAGCTAAAATAACGTAAAATTAAACTAAAAAAATAAAAACTGATGGACAGTCAAGATCAAATATTTACCTCCTCCACAAATTTCTCTCTTCCCAAGTCATGTCGAGTTTGCTTCCTCTCCTTCATAATGCTCTTTTCTACAACTACCTGCACCACAACGTGTTACCATAATCAATTCACTAACTTCAATAACTCAAATGGGTTCAAAATCATTAGTTACAAGTAGTGAAAAATCACCTGAGTGGCTATGCCAGCATGATCAACACCTGGTACCCACAGGGTGTTGTAACCGCTCATTCGTCTCCATCTTATGATAAGGTCCTGTATTCCATGACCAATGGGTTGCTTTGATAGTTAACTACCGAAAAAAAAAATTCTCCCAGAAAGTCAGCGAGTTCTTTGAGGACAGCCTTAAACTATGTTTTAACTTCTAAAAAGCTTCTTAATTGATTTGACAAAAAATAATAATAATAATAATAATAATAATAATAAAGTTAATGAAACAATAATTTCTAAGATAACTGTGTAATATGATAGAAACACACCTCTACAGCTCCCGTTAGACCATGACCAATATGAAGCGCTCCAGTTACATTTGGAGGAGGCACCACCTGTTAAGTGTGCAAATATATATATATATATATATATATATATATATATATATATATATATATACGTTAGAATTGCAATTTGAAACAACATGATCAAACCACAACGAAGTTGTTCATCTCAAAGAATTGTGAATCAAAGAAACTTCTATCCAGGAAGCTTACAATTACGAAGGGAGGTTTCTTGCTCTCCGGATCAGCAACAAAGAAACCTGACTTTTCCCACCACTCATACCACCTGCACCGCAAGCGCAATCCTTAGCATCCTAATCTTATTACACTTGCAGGAGTGAACTAAAGGCGAGGTAATGAACATTAACAAGTTTGGAAAATGAAAACAAGGATACTTTCAGAGCAACAATGACTTACGATGCCTCAACAGCATTGGGATTATAAGATTTTGCCATTTCAGGGGCCAGTAGTTTCTTCTCCCCGGGAGTAGTAGGGGGATCTACTGCATCGGCATCATCAGCGGCAGCGGCAGCTTTCTTCGCTTTTTGTTCGGCCTTCTTTGAAAGAGCTGCAGGAGCTTTGGCAGCTTCAGCCTTTTGGGCAGCCTTCAACTTTTTCAGTTCCTTCTCCCTTGCCTGTTTATTAACGCTCCAGACACATGACCCAAGTGATGATGATGAGATCTAACAAAAATTTGAACAGAAGTAATCTTCAAATTACTGAGTGAATTGCATGTTTCCAGGATTCATGAAATGATTGACAACGCTAACCTTCTCTTCTCTTTTCTTTTTCTTCTCGGGATCCTCCTCCTTAGCACGTTCACCTGTTATTCCATACAAATGAGCTCCCATTCGACATCTAGAAACCCTAAACCCTAAACCCTGAATAGAAGCGATGGCTGAACCACACTTTTAAAAGAGCAGGCTAGGAAGTTCTTACAGAAGGACGGAAGAGAATACCCTTCACACACTACTCTCCACAATGCATTGAATACACGAAACTTGCATCGACAACCCCAATCCGAGTATTCCGAACTCATTGAAAATCTCCCCGATTCCTCACACCTACCTCCCGAAAACCAAAGAATGCATTCAACACAGCCCTGAACACAAACTACCACACTGTAACAACAAAGACACGCCGCCATTCTACAAAACACAACAAATCGAGAAGCAATTATGTACCATCCGCTGACTGGGGAGCGGGCTTCAACGGCTGAGCGGCAGGTGCAGCAGGCCTGCCAGTCTCCGCAGAGCTAGAGGTCTCCTCCACCGTCATGGCAGACGGATCCTCCTTCGGCATTGACATTTCTACTCGACCTCAGATGCCTTATCCTCCCTACCTCCGAACCACCTCTTAACCAACACAAGGATGCAACTCCTATCTCACATCAAATTTGCAGCATCTATTAAACTCCGAATACCATGGAAGAGACACAGAGTTGCAGAGGGAACAAAGATAAGTGAAATTGGAAGAAAAACAAAACAAAGGAGGCGGGCACGTCGCTGGGCAAGTAAGGGTTGAAGCAAGGAAACAAGGGTCCCAGGCCGCCACTGCGAAGAGGGAAAGAGAGAGAGAGTGAGGTGAAGAAAACAAAAAGCGGAGCATGGCGCCCAAGCCAGACCAGACCAGGTTTGGCTTCGGTGCCGAACCTGGACTCTCCACATCCTTCGATCCCACGTCCTCAAACGAGGGCCCAAAATCAGCCTGCTCTTGAGCCCTTGACTTCAACCTGTGTTAACGTGTCACGTTTTTAAGTGGCTCTAACTCCCACTGACATCTCATTTGTTTAGGTCCACTTTGAGTTCCAGTGCCCTTTCCACACTTGAGACCTTACTTAGTGCTGAAATTCCCATTCTTGTATGGATAGTATATGGTTTATAACCATTATTTACTGTTAGTAGGATACGTTTCTTCCCTCCATACAGTTTTGGCTTTTTGTTTTAGTGTTTAGATTATTATTTTATAATTATTGTATTTAGAAAAACAGTAATGGTTCAATAAAAATAAATGACTTCAAGGGAATATGTTTCAAAATTATTTATTAATATTGAAACATTGATTTTAAGGTACATCAGTTTATGCCACATCATTTTATAATTTTATTTATTATATATAATACACAAAAAATATTAATGGTATAATGTTACAAAACTTCAAGAATAAAAATCAAAAACCAAGTTTTATAAGATAATCATTTTTAATAGATATTATCACAAGAATCATAAAATTTATGAAAAATGTCAAATTTATTTAAAGATTTTTAATAAAAAAAGAGATGAGTCTAAACATCAGTTTTTAAATTTCAAAATTTAGTGAGTGGGTGTTTATTGGAATAAATCTCTCTATGTATAAAATTGTAGGATATTGCTAATGCCACCATAGTTTTTGCTAGTGCCACCACAAAGTATTATTCACTTAACATATTTATTTGGTTTTTTCTCATTCCAATCAAGTTTTTCATAGCTAAATTACAAAATTTTAATTCTACTTAATTCAAAAAAAATGATTGGAATAAATATATAATAAATAAAATAATTAATAAACAAACATGTTGAGTAGATAGTAGTAGCAAGAACTTTGGTGGTATTATTGGCTATATCCAAACTTTATAGTCACAAATCAGATGGCTACATTACAAAAATAATATTATTTTGTCATAAGATTATTATTTTATTTTTTAAAAATAAAATAATCAAAAAATTATATTTTTTATTAAAAAAATGATATAACTAATACATAAGTTCTTATATTTAATAAAGTTTATATTGTAGCTTAATTACAAACATATTAATATAATATATTATTTCATAATTTTTTTATTTTTTTGTTGTATGTGTGATATTATCATATGTTTTATTGCATAGTTAGAAATTAGACTTAAATATGGAAAGTTTTTATAAATACTTTATCATAATTAAACCTTCTTATTAATATTTTTATAAGTTCAAAATTTTTAAGAAGTATTATATTATATAATACTGTTTTATTTTAAAACATGTTTATTGTTTATTTTTTTATAAATAATTTACTATATTGGTTATTATATTACATAAAATATTATGTAGTTTTATTTTTATTATTTATTAAATATTATTTAAATAACATAATCTTATCTAAGCAAGTAGTATCAAATACCATCTTGTAATGGATTTTATAAGTATTAAATTAAGAATATATTCACCTTGATATGTTTATTTAAAAAGCAAAGACAAATACATTTATAAAAAAAAAAATCATCTTACAATATTCTATACAAGACTTGTTCAGTACAGTACATAATTATATTATATAAATTCGACATAAATTGTGACATTATTTAAGATTTGCCAATGTTGCAATTGTATATATATATATATATATATATATGGATATGCTTCATTCACATATATATTAGAACTCAAATATTTGTGTGTATGAATTAACAATAGGAATAAGTAGTGATTTGTTTTGTAATATTGCAAAGAATGCTTTATACATAGATGTTCTAAGAAGGATAGTTCTTATCATTTGAAATGAGATACTGATGCAATTTTGCCATTGTACTTAGGTAGTTGATAGAACTCTATAAGACATAAATGATACTAAGAAGTTTTTTTGGCAGAATTATTGTAGCCAATAGTAGAGATTTTTGGCAAATTTTTGTTGTTGTAATTAAAGTTTCAAGAGAAGAGATTGTTGATGCTTCTTTGCAATGATCAAAGATTTGGTCTAATATTAAAGTGTGCAAGTTGACTAAAACTGTTATTCTAGAAGGTGTATATGATGAAAATCAATTATTTCCTAAAAACTCTTCAAGTTATGTGTTATATAATATTTTTATATAATATATCTAAAAATAATTTCTATTTGCAGATTGAAAATGGTTCAATAAATGTAGATCCATTGAAAAGTACAATGGTTCTTTAAGAATGTATAAAAGTAGATCCAACATCAAATGATTTGATTTAAGCTATCTATTCAAGATATGATAAAGTTGGGATACTTAGAGATGAATATTTCATTGACAAGTCTATTTTATCTAGACAAAATTATGATATTGATGATGTAAATAAGCATATAATGGAGAGATTTTTTGGAATTTCACATATTTATTTTAGTACAAATATAGTAATTATGAAATATAGTACCAATAATAGTAATTATTATCCAACCAAGTATTTGAATAGCTTAAGTTCACTTAAATTGCTACCATTTAGCTTGAAGCTAAATATTAGATGTTCTATTATATTATTACAAAACATAATTTCATGCCAAGGACTTTGTAATGAAGTATCCCTAATCATTGTGTAACTCAATAATTGAATTATAAAGGCAAGACTTTTATTTAGAGACTACAAGAGACAATTGAATCTTCTTCCACAGATCACATTATGCCCATCATTTGTAGAGCTTTTATTCAAATTGTAGCAAAGACAATTTCTAATAAAGGTGAGATTTGCAATGACCATTAACAAGTTTCAAATCGTTGAAGAATATAGAAATAGATCTTAAAATCCCAATATTTGCACATTAACAATTATATGTTGTCTTTTCACAATGCATTTTTTTTGGACTATGATCAAGATTATATATCTTGAAAATAATGAAGAGAAAAATACTACTATAAATACAGTTTTTCAAAAATTATTTTAAATTAGCTAGTTTATTTTTGTAATAAAAAATTATGTTTGCTAGTTATGAAAAAACATGTTTAGTTATGAAAAATTATGTCTGCTAGTTATGGTGAAGAAACACAATGCCAGTTCCATTGTTATGCTTTTGTTTTTGTTTTTGTTTTTTTTTTGTTTTTTGTTTTTTAATAACATTTCTTTAGGAGTGGTCAATTTTTTTACTGAGCAACAACAAATTAAACTTTTACACCGTTTCCTTGGCCAATGGCACAGATTTCCACTAATAAATAAATATAAATATATATATATATATACTCTATTCACATATGTAATAGAACTCAAATATCTGTGTATATGAATCAGCAATAGGGGTAAGTGAAGTGAAGGGTTATGTTTTTGTTATGGAACACGGGCAGCCCGGAGCAGGGGGGGGGGGGGGGTTCCACGACAGTTCCGAAGTGGAACATAGAGAGTGAGCGAGAGAGGGAGCATGGAACAGCAAATTGCACAGCCAGACCTTCCCCTTCCTCCGCCATTGTCTGCTCTTCGCCCTTGCCTTCTTCTTCTTCTTTCCTTTTCCTACTTCCCCTCGTTGTTTCTTTTTGCCCTCCGCTGTGCCAGACACATTCTTACATCTTCCTCTCTCACATGGTAGGGTTTCGCTTCTTCTCCATCTAGGTATGTCTCGATTTCCTCGTCTTCCTCCCCTTCATTGTTTTTGTGATCTTCTCTTGCTTGTGTTCCTATTTCATGTACCTTATTTGACATCGATTCATGGTGTGGTGCAGTTCAGTTCTGGGCGAAGTGCCCAAGTCCTTAACTGCTCTACTTGGAGAATTGCGTTCTTTGAGAGGAGGCAGTTCTGTTCCTAGCCACGGCTGCTTGCTGTGAATTTAGCGGTTTGTGTCTTGGACTTAGAATTTTGAGGGTGGGGCATTATGAATGGCGCCAGCTCCTCGGAAGATGGGCCGACGAATTTAATGAAGGAGTCGAAGAAGCCGAAATATACCAAGTTTACGCAACAGGAGCTGCCGGCGTGTAAGCCCTTGCTCACGCCAGGATGGGTTATGGCCACATTCATGGTCGTGGGTATCATCTTTATTCCCATCGGTGCTGTGACACTCTTGGCCTCCAATTCAGTAGTTGAGGTTGTTCACAGGTATGACATGGAGTGTCTTCCTTCGACTCTCGCTACGAAAGCGGATCGTGTGAGCTACATCCAAAACAGTGCAGTTGATCATTCCTGCAATGTTACTCTTACTATCCCTAAGAGAATGAAACCCCCTGTGTACGTGTACTATGAGCTTACTAATTTCTACCAGAATCACCGTCGATATGTGAAGAGTAGGAACGATCAGCAGCTTCGAGGTGACGAGGTATCCAGCCTTGATTCCTGCAAGCCTCTCGATAAAGTCGGAAATCAAACGATTGTTCCCTGTGGCCTTATTGCCTGGAGCTTGTTTAACGATACCTACAGTTTTACCACCGCGAGTGGAGGTATCCTAGTGGAAAAGACGGGAATTGCTTGGAAGAGTGACGTTCAAAGTAAGTTTGGATCTGACGTGAAGCCCCTATTCTTTCCAAACAATGATCGGAATGGTTCATTAGGAGTGATTGGAGGAGCAGCATTGGATCCGAACAAGCCTCTGAGAGATGCCGAGGATTTGATAGTGTGGATGAGGACTGCCGCGTTGCCAAACTTCCGCAAGCTGTGGGGGAGAATTAATCAGCAACTTGAAGCAAACCAGACGGTTACCGTTGGCATCTCCAATGTGTACAATACCTACACTTTTAAGGGCAGTAAGAAGTTGGTGTTGTCCACCACAAGCTGGCTGGGCGGGAAGAATTCTTTCCTGGGAATCGCGTATTTGACAGTGGGATTGATCTGCATGTTTTTGGCGCTTGTCTTCTTCCTTATCCATCTCAAGAATCCAAGACCACTTGGCGACACATCATATTTGTCTTGGAACAGGAAAAATGCCTCCAACAATTCTAGGGGTTGAGTAGAGGACATCATGCCTCTCGTTTCTTGTCTTGCGATTTGTGAGCCAGCATGAGAGAATGGGTTCCTGACTTGCGTTGTAGTTGTGCTGATGCATTGCAGTTATTCGGATGAAGTTTGGTGGCTACCCTGGTCTGATTGTTGTCATATTCAAGAATTTTCCACGTGGTTGCTGAATTGGGGTTCTATCGTAATGTTGCCCCTATTGGGATCTAATTCGATGATTCTGCTGGGATTACTCGGACTAGAATAAACTGAGCCAATTGAAAAGTTTGTAGAGGGCTTTGCTATTCCTTGATTGGTACATAGTATCTTGATTCCTTTGAAAGTCCGTTACATAGTCCGGAAATGAGTGCCCTAGTAATTGAAAGAGCTTTTCTCATGATTTCCAGTGGAACCGTAGATGACTGCCACTTGATTAGTTGAAATTCCATTTGAAGGAAAGGGAAGTTGCTTTCCTTTCTTCATGACAATGCAAGGTTTCTTGTGCTTAGAACGGTTTTTTTCAGAAAACAAAAGATTTACCTCTTAAGTCGTCTTCTACACAACCATACTTCCTCAGTGATTTTTCTCGGATGTGAATGGTTGGTGTACGTCAACATGGCTTTTGTAGTTAACTAGTTGATATGGTAATGGTATTTCTTCCATCACTCTTGCCGATATTGAAAATGCGTTTATTGTGATTGTGAAACCCACCCTGAAGCTGGATTCTTTGGCTAAACTGATAGGTCTGGATACTGATATGACCAGGTTTCTCTTTGCACCGTATGTTTCCTATATTTCATTGCAATGTCGTTATGTTACGCACTATTTTGATGCTCCTGATGCAAATAGTACATCTTAGACAAGTCAATTTGCCACATCCTCAGAGTAGATATGGTTTGATTTTGTGAAGGTCAACAGCTTTCAACAATTGTTTGATTGACTTGATGAGTGAAGTGCTGACCTACACTTACAAACGGGAATTTCAACTTCATGCATACTGCAGGCGATTAGAGAGAAATTCACAGTTAAAGGTCACAATTATGGTAAAGCCCACTTATTTGCACAGCTAGATTCGATATGCAGTGTCTTGAGGATATTCTACATGCTTATGTTTTCAAAGATGTATCACAGCGGTTTTCTGCTTCTGAACTACAAGAAAGACAAGGTGCTATGTGAATGCAAAGGCTCACAATTTGCTTGTTTGCATCTGATGTGAAGATGGGAAAATGTTCTGTTAAATTCTCGACGAGTTCTTTTCCAGTAGTGCAAGTAATATGAACTTACATGTTTGTAATGGATACAAAGTCTAGATACTCATCTTCCTGTATACCTCATTTCCCTTGATCTTCTTATCTTCAGGAACTGGAACTTGATGATGTTGTCTTCCATTTGGAGTTCTATCATGTGAGCATGTTCGTTGAATCATTCTTATCACACATGTACAGAAAATGACTATTCTACCAAGTTGTTTCATTTCTTTGTTTATTTATTCTGGCCTAAGCTTGCGACCGGCACAATACCGCATCACTAACTATTGGTTTTCAAAACCAAAAATCAAGTGCATAATCAGTGAGTAGCAAGAAGAATTGCTACATGATTGGGGAAAAAGTATCACGAAAGTAAAAGGTTGAAAATCAGCTCACCAATGCGTGATCTCAGAGTCGCTTTGGATGATGGTTGGATGAAAGTAGAGGTTATCATCCAATATTCTTGCGTCGCCTTGTCTTTCTGTTTGTTTTTCTCAAAGCTGTGTGAGACAGACAAGCCCTTTCTCGAAGCTGACTCGCCTCACCATAACCTTTTAACTTAGCACCGAGCTAGGCTTCACTGCGACTGCTGCTTCTTCCTCGAAGGGAGGCTGTATTTCGGGTCCTTGCAGCCACCACTCTGCCTTACAGAGCTCTAGCTGAGAGCAGCACAAAGGAGGATTGATCGTATGGGTAGAAGAGACACTTCTGGTCACCATGGCGATCATACAGGTGTGTGTTCCGTTTTCGAGTTGGTAGCTTCTTTGTGTCGCTTCAGTTTGTTTGTTTATTTTTCTCTGTTTCCTCCAGCTTTGCTTTGACACTTAATGATGTGATCTGGGATTTTCTGAAATTCGCGGTGTCATACAGTGGTTTCAATGTTTCTGGATTCGCGGTTTTCGTTGTTGAATTGGTGAATTTGATGAGGGGATTGTAATTTGGACTGCGAATTGTGGTGTCTACCTTGTAACTGTTACCTTTAAAGCGCATTTGGATTTTGTTGTTTAATTTTCGGGTGGATGGTAATCGTGAGCTTGACTTCGAGGCATGCGCTTGCTAATTGATGTGCATTCGTGACTTATACTCTAGAGACTTTTGTAATCTGCCGCTTTGTTATACTCCTTAAATCGTGTCCGTGTATGACTGTTTTGGACTGTTGTATTGCATGCTTTCTACAATTAATGCTGCTAATGAGATGGTTGGCTTAATTTTTGCTGGAGACTGTAATAGCATCTGTCACTTATGAAAAGTTTCGCGAGACGGCTATTGATGTCGATTCAAACTGAATAAGTGCTTGCTTAATTAAGATTTAGGGTTTAAAAGCAGAGGATTTGAGTGGTTTACGTAGCTTAGTCAATGTAATGTATCTTACAAGTTAAGAAGTTGGGAGGATTGCCATGCTTAATGAACTTACGTGTTGTGCATGCAGAAGTCACGACTGAGCACCGTTGTCCGATCAATTGGTAATCCAGGGACCGTGCTTGATGTCGATAAGTTGTATCTTGAAAGAAAACGCATTCTCGAACAGAGACGACAGTCGAGGTAATAATATATGCTCACCCACTAGTGCCCGTTTCTCTTGTTGATCTGAAACTAATATGAAAATCCTCATTTGTCTTGGCCATGTACATGTCGAAGGGATGGTTTTAGTTGCACAGGATGATAATTAACTTTAATGTGGTGCTTCGGCAAATAGGAATGGAGTTGCTGCTGTCGGCTCCTCTGAATTAGCTCGAAGGCTGGTTCCCTCGTGGGATGAAGGTGTGCAATCACTTTCATCAAGAGCAATGTGAATCTGTTTTTATCTTTTTATTTTTTTTCAAATTGCTTTTACATTGTTGGCGTCTTGCTTTTGGAACGTACTTTTTGAGCGATGTCATTTTTTACTTGTGTAACACCTGCTGGTATCGTTGCTTTCTGTAATTACAGCTCCAGCGAAAATTCGACACGCTTACGAGCAGTTCTTGGTGGCTGTTAAGGAGTTGATAGATGGCGAGGTTCCTCCCGATGAATTGCAGCAATCTGCAAGTCTAATATATGATTCAATTCATGATCTAGACGGTGCAAGTTCAGGGCCTGTATATAATCAGAAACGGTACTACGGTCTGTTTGAGGTGTTTAATTCTCTTGGTAGTTTCTGTGTTAGTGATCGAATGTCGTGGTCACTTTTGAAGTACACTAGTTTTTTTCTTGTTGTCTAATGTGACTGATTGGCTGCAGAGAAAAGCTAGCAAATATATTCGGCCAAACATTCCCAAAGGATCAATTATTGAAAGTTGCAGATCTGGCTAATCAGATACACGTATGGCAGCTGGCTTCAAATGTCAATCAGAAGTCGTCCAGCAAGAAACCTGGAAATATTCTAGATGAGTTTGGTTCAAACTTGAGCTTTCAAGTTCCAGCTGCTAGTTCTGACGAATTCGAGGATATTAGTGATGACGATGAAGACGATTGGGATGATCTTGGGATTAATTCTAGTCTGGAAGATACTGCAATTGTCGCTTCAAGTGCTGTATCACAGCAAACAGATGGCTCAGCCAGCATGCCTCACAAAGGAGAATGGCCGTCTTCTACCAGTAATGGGGTGGGTGGAATTACCCTAAGATGGTACTATGAAGCGTGTGAGCAAGCAAGTCATGGTCAATTTTCCGGGTCTGAGTTGGCTATGGCTCTTTATCGCGTCCTTGACTCTGAACGGTCAGAAGATGAGGTGAGAATACCATTGGACATATATTTTGAACTCAGTTGATTACTCGCATCCATACACATGAAGTGTATTAAACAATTCCATGCTGTAATCTTTGTTGAAGTGACATAACCACTAGATTCAAATGCTCTATTTTAAACAAGTCAGTTGAAGTGGAAAGCTTGATATTTCAGATCACTTGCAGATTTTCTTAGATTATGATACGATATTAGCTTACATGACGTATTCTACGACGCTGACATGATATTAGAGGGCAGCTTACTTCGCTTATATGCAAGCTGGATGACTAGGTAACAAGACCCTTCAACTTGGGTGTGCCTTGTTTTGGAGTTTGATCTGTACTTACTTATTATGGTTACCTTTGGAATTGTAGATTGCAGGAGAATTGTTCGATCTTGTTGGCGACGGAGGATTTGAACTAATTCAAGAGCTTTTGCAGGTATTGTCTCCATTATTTTGTTGCATTCGCATTTCACTTATGATAAGTACAAGCTAGATGTGTTAATTTCAGTATTTCGTGAGAGTTTCTTTTTGTATTTATGCAATCTCAGGTTGCCCCTGGCTCATGCGGTTTTTTTGGATTGTACTCTTAAGTTTGAGACGGTTATATTATTCAGCTACAACTTTTGTTTTCTTATATTTTGCAAATTCCACCTTGGTCGTGCAGCATCGCAAGGAGATTGTGGAGCTTGTACATAAAGCTATTTCCATCTGCAAGTCAGACAAAGCTAGTTCTGGTCCAACGCCTCGCATGCCCAGCTATGGCACGCAGGTTTCTATTTTTTTCTTTAATTTTTTAATTTGTTTTCCTATGTGACCTTGGTGTGAGTGTAGTAAAGTAAATGTGTCTACGGGAAAATGAAAGGAAATGCATTCTGATTTATCATTTCTTATGGATCAATTATTAATTTTGCCATGTACGGATTGTGTCAAATTGATTCCAAGTTTCACTTCAGTGATGTATCCTTGCTAAAGGGTTCTTGTATTACAATGTGGCTGAATTTGGAATGCTGATATTAACAGGTGAGTGTTCATTCCGACTTAGATAAACAGCTAGATAAGCTCCGCAAAAAGGAAGAGAAGAAACAAGCCAAACGAGTCGCTAATGGGGATAGCGATGCAGCACTTGAGTGGTTATCGGGGTTAGGAGGTTTCTATGCTTTGGTGGAGGCCAGTGAGAAAGGAAGTGGCGTGATCGACGGTTTGGTAGGCAAAGGGGATGATACGCTGTTGACTGGGGCAATTCTACCGCAAGGTTCTATTCGGAAAGTATTCAAAGGCTACGAGGAAGTACGAGTTCCAGCAATAGTCACCGCTGCACTGAAACCAAACGAGAAGCTGGTAATAAAGATCTCTTTCTTGCAGAAATTAAAGTTCTGCTTTTCCTGAATAGAAATGTCATCAATATTTTAGGACTTATAGTTTAGATTTTTGTTGCAAATTTTGCTAATTTTGGTCGGTTTCTCAGATCAAAATAGGAGAATTACCGAATTTTGCACAACTTGCATTCGAAGGATACAAGACACTCAATCGAATACAAAGTCGTATATTTCCTACAGCCTTCAATAGTAACGAGAACATACTTGTAAGTAATATCGATGGTCACCTGTAGTCATGTCATCCTTTGAAGTACTTTATGGTGCTTTGTTTCGGTGAACTTTCTCACTTCGCTGCACCTTTGGTCACTCGTGACTTTGCTTTACTTTTAAGCAAGAATAATTCTTTCGATGCGATGATCAAATGACATCTTCTACTCACGAATTTTTGGGGACATGGGAGACGTAATATTGAATGAATGGTTTTTCTCATATACAATTAACATGCCAACTTGAACAGGTTTGTGCTCCAACTGGTGCTGGTAAAACGAATATCGCCATGATCTCAGTACTTCATGAGGTATTTTCGCTGATAATGTTATTGAGGCAGCATCTAATGTTTTGAATTCATTTGTTTACTAAGCAAGCTGCCGTTTCTTAGTTTTTTACATTTTAGTTTTCCAATCTAAAAATGCTCGTTTGTATCTATCTTGAAAGTGTTCTGGTTCATTTAGTTTGCTCACGTGTATTTTGGCATACAGATAGGGCAGAATATGAAGTATGGCGTGCTGCAAAAAAATGATTTCAAGATTGTTTACGTAGCTCCCATGAAGGTACGTTGTGGGGGTTTGCAAGGAGGTGTTAGCAAGCTTATTTGAATGCGTCGCTTACTGCTTTGCAGTTCTAATCAAGGGTTGACAGCTTTGGTAAATGATCGGCTGTTTCGATTTCATTGATTACGTCCAAATCTGATTAAGTGCATTAATGTTCATTCAAGAATATCAAGTGTACTTTTGGGATTTCTTCTGAGTGCAGGCACTTGCAGCGGAGATGACACAAGCATTTAGTCGCAGGCTAGCAGCCTTGGATGTGGTCGTGAAAGAATTAACTGGAGACATGCAATTAACTAAACGTGAGCTTGAAGAAACTCAGGTAAAAGTCTATTCACAAATTTTAAGAGCCCCCAATGTCTGTTTGTTCATGTGAAACACGTTTTTCTTCTTTTTGTTGCATTTTTTTTCTGTGGTTCATCGTGGCCTATTGATGCATATTTGACGTACAGTCAGGTAAACTGTATGTTGCTTTTTAAATTACCTTATCTCGCATGAGACAACTACTCTGAGCTAGTTCATAGAGAAGACTTTACTGTGTTACTCTGTGTGAGCTTTGCTAGTGTCTGATACTTTCATATTGTTTTCATTGAGTTTCGATAAGCTTGAGCTTAATTAGACTTTGGGGGCATTGGCAGATGATTGTAACTACACCGGAGAAGTGGGATGTAATTACACGTAAAAGCAGCGATATGGCACTGGCTACTCTGGTGAAGCTATTGATTATTGATGAGGTCCATCTGTTGAATGATGACCGTGGTCCTGTCATTGAAACCCTTGTGGCCCGAACTCTTCGTCAGGTAATTTATTTTGGTTTTTTTCATGCAACCAAAAGTGCTGTCTGAGAGGTTCATTGCCTCTTTCGTTTGCAGACGGGAACTACCTTTATCGGATTTGAGTTAAAGAAAGTCCTTAATCATGGACTCTGAATCATACAATACTATATCTTATGAAATAGTGGATGAAAATGATTAACAAGTATATTTTATGTTTTGAATTTTCACATGTTTATTTCCTTGCTGAACTTGTATGGGATAGCAAGCAGGAGATGACTTTAGATGGTTTTCATGATTGCGTTATGGTGGTAACTCTGAGTCATTTAAGTTTGGTCTAGGCAAGGAGGAGCAGAATAGAACGCTGACATAAATCATCTGCTCGACTGAAAGTTATATTTTTGGACACTTGCAGGTGGAATCGACACAAAGCATGATCCGTATTGTTGGACTTTCAGCTACTCTTCCTAATTACTTGGAGGTCTGGTGTGGCTCACTGATCGAATGTTTCAATTTCATGTTGAGATGATAATGGCTTGAATTATACAAATTTTACTCATTTTACTTGTGAAGGACCTGTTATATTTCTGTTCATTGATTTTGTCTTTTTATTTCCTAACTTAGTCCTTCTCATGAGCTAGTCCAATCATCAAGATTTCTATTGATTGTTTTATTTCTGTTTTAAAATCTTGCAGGTTGCACAGTTTTTGAGGGTGAATGCAGAAACAGGGCTCTTCTACTTCGATGCAAGCTACCGTCCGGTACCACTTTCTCAACAGTATATTGGTATCACTGAACAGAACTTTGTTCTTCGCAATCAGCTCATGAATGAAGTCTGCTATACGAAGGTATATAATAAATCTCTAAGTTTTGTGTTTTTGAGTTTTTGAGTTTTTGTGTTTTTGAATTCTTTTTGCCTTATTTCCCTGATTTGAGTAGCCGAAAGTAGCGTTTTCTTCATATTCTTAAGGAAATGCATGTACATGTTTGGTGGCGGGAGTATCACACGGCATCTGCATGGTATAGCATTAGTTCTGGGGCTTGAGGCTGTGCTTGATTGTCTGTACCGGGCTGACAGAACCAGGTTGACAGAAATCAGTGCGAATGCAATAACTTTGTGATTTGTGCTTTACATTGCAGGTAATGGAGGCAATCAAGCGTGGGCAACAAGCAATGGTTTTCGTTCATTCGCGGAAAGACACAGTGAAGTCAGCGCGCAGTCTGGTATTACAATGCTCTCGTGATTCTATTTCCCTTTCTTTAAACGTACCTGAAGTGGCCAATGTTTATCACCCTGCATTGCCGGTTCATGAGCGTTACAACGCATCACAAACTAATGATGTTGAACCCCTCCTGTTTTTGACTGGTGTACTTGAGGATTGATGGAATGTACATGTACATGCCTGTTGGTAATGTGGTACAGTTCGTATTTTAATGCTATTCCAAATCTTTTGCAGGTGGAGATTGCTCAACGTAATAATCAGTTGTCACTACTTACCGACGTCTCTGAGCTCCCGTTGTATGGAATGATGAAGGTACTTTTGACAGTTTCATATGTATTCCTTGTAACATAACACATGACTCAATCATATTATGCTCTTCATATAATATTCCAAATTTAGTTTCTATTAAATCATGCTAAACTGAACTTGTAATAGTGTGCGTTTTTGGCCTGCACCGTCGATTTTTATTGGATGGGGGCTTTATAGAGTGCACCTAGATTACTCTAAAATTTTCGTTGTTTCGACATATCAAACAGAAAGAAGTGACAAAGTCAAGGAATCGAGAGCTAGTTGAGCTATTTGGTTCAGCATTTGGCGTCCATCATGCTGGGATGCTAAGGTCGGACCGAAACCTTACTGAACGACTCTTTTCAGAAGGAATGATTAAGGTATTCTCAATCCTCCACTGAATATTCGGTGTTTTCTTGGATCTTCTGTGGTTTGCGCTATCCTGGTTTAATAGCGAAGGTTTTATTCCTTGCGAAATTGTAGTTTGATGAGAATTTCGGTTCATGCGCTAATTTTCAACAATAATGTGGGGACTTTGATTTATACAGACGACTCACCGTAGTATCAAATGATGATAGAAATTAATTTTTTTGGAACGGGGTTCGTAGCCGAAGTAGGTGGAAATTTTTTATTTCTTTTTAGTCCGATGAAATTTTAAAAGCTTGAAGAGCTATTTTTATGCAGGTTTTGGTTTGCACAGCTACCCTTGCATGGGGAGTGAATCTTCCAGCTCATATGGTTGTAATTAAGGTCAGTTTGTCCTCCATTTTTTGGTGTTGCAGAGACGCTGATTGGCATGAGAATCTGTGTAAGTTGCCGATCATCGTATGATGTTCTAATTGAAAACTTTTACAGTAAGATCTTTTTCTCTAAATCTGTTGATTTCAATGACATCACAGGGAACACAACTCTATGACCCTAAAGCTGGTGGTTGGCGCGAGCTTGGTATGCTTGATGTTATGCAGGTAATTGTTTCCTCGTGATGACATGTAGAATGGGTGATTCGTCATTAGAAACTTGGATAAGATGCCTATGATTATCTATTTGGGAGATTGAGCGACTCATTGCACATTGTATTGTTCCATCAAGACTTGCTTTTGCAGTTCTTTTTTGAGTGAGATGCATTCACCCGCTATACTGGTCCATAATTGATTGTTATTTTTCAAGTTTGAGAAGGTATGTGTTTTATTTGCAGGTTCCATTTATGTGTATACTGATTAGTTTACAACTATTTGACAGATATTTGGAAGAGCAGGAAGACCACAGTTTGATACCAGTGGTGAAGGCATTATTATCACAACCCATAATAAACTCTCTCACTATCTTCGACTTCTTACTCATCAATTGCCGATTGAGAGCCAGGTCTGTACCCTCTTTAGTTTTGAGATAATCTCGGCGTTCACCAAGTTGATGAGGTGTTGTGTGGGGTTGTAAGCTTCTGTGGGTGTTTGAACAACTTTTCTCATCTTCTTTATGCGGCATTATTTCATAAACTGTAGTTTCTTTAAATATTACATGGTTTTTAGGCATTAGTAAAGAAGTAAATGATCATATAAGTATTTAATACTTTGTGTAGTTGTTTAGGGGTTTCACTAAGTGGATTTAAGTAGTCATTTTTGGTAGTCGTAGAGTGATTTCATATCAAGTCGTATGATTAGGGCATTTCCATAGTTATACTTTCTGAATGGATTAAAGACCGATCTCTTGTGTCCAGCAAATAGAATTTGTGAGCGGAAGGAGAGTTTTTCACCAAGAACATTGAATCACTTATCAAGAAGATTATAGGATTATTTCTTTAGGATAATGTTAAGGTTTGGATGATTGTAGTGCTCAATACAAAGTGTTTCGTTCTGTGTAATTTTGCAGTTTGTGACTTCTTTAAAAGACAATTTGAATGCGGAAGTGGTACTAGGGACTGTTACCAATGTCAAGGAAGCAATTGCTTGGCTTGGATATACTTATCTCTTTGTCCGTATGTTGAAGAATCCTCTTGTGTACGGCATGTCTTGGGAAGAGGTACGCATGTATTCTGACAAAGTGTACACTTCTATAATATTCGTGTCCTTTTTTTTTTGGGTTAATATGTATTAGATATTAATCTCGTCAATCTGAATAGTGCACAAAAATTGTCTGACGAGTGTCTAATGAAGGCTGTCGCATGCTTCTTACAATGGTGGTACTGCAGGCTGTGATGGATCCTGGGCTTTTAGCAAAACGCAAAGCGCTCATTACAGATGCTGCACGTGAACTTGACAAAGCAAAAATGATGCGATTCGATGAAAAAAGTGGGAACTTATATGTAACTGATCTTGGACGGGTTGCTAGTCATTTCTACATACAATACACTAGTGTGGAGACCTACAATGAGATGCTGAAGCGTCATATGAATGAAGCTGAGGTAGTTGGTTGTTTTTTCAGTTCCCACCTCACAGCAGTGAAAATGATCTTGTCATTTTATCTTAGAATCAACCTTATCATGGTTCTGTGGACGCAGTAATGTAAGGGAATGCATGGGTATGAAAATGAATTTCTTAACACCGGTCAGATTTAATTGTAAGCCTTATTACAACCATGTGCAATTTCTATGACGGATGCAGTTAATTCACATGGTTGCTCATTCATCTGAGTTTGAGAATATTATGGTAAGAGAAGAGGAGCAGCAAGAACTGGCACAGCTTGTTAGGAGTCATTGCCCTTTCGAAGTTAAAGGGGGCCCAGAAGATAAATATGGGAAGATCAACATTCTCATTCAGGTCTCTACTCTTTTTTAAGCTTGTATACTCTCTGGTTCTTGTAACTTGTGAGTGCATGTTCGTGAATTCGGTTCGGGTCCAAACAAGCCATATTGTTTCTCTGAAAGTTTCTCAAACGATGTTTGTACCAGGTGTATCTTTCTCGAGGGTTTGTGGATGGCTTTTCCCTTGTGGCTGACAGTTCCTATATTAACGCCAGTTTAGGCCGCATCATGCGAGCTCTGTTTGAAATATGTTTACGACGAAGTTGGGTGACTATGACAACCCTTCTGCTAGAATTTTGCAAAGCAGTCGATCGACGTGTCTGGCCTCATCAGCACCCACTTCGCCAATTCGATGCTATTCTATCCTCGGACGTAAGATCTTTTAATATCTTGATTATTATTATTATTATTATTATTATTATTATTTTTTTCTGAACTAATTTGGTCGTGTAAGATTTATTTGTCTAATGTATTATTTACAGACAAGGATCTTGTTTTATTCAGATTTTGTACAAACTCGAAAGCAGAGATGCAACAATGGAGCGTTTATATAATATGGATGACAAGCAAATCGGAGAACTGATTCGGCATCCTCATGGTGGGAAGGTACACGCTACGGCTTGAATTAAATAAAGTGATTTCTTTTTTTTTCTGAAATTTACGCCCGATATTTTGAGTTGACTTGTGTGGATTGCAATTAATTAGCAAGTAGTCATTCTTCATCTTTTCTTAGTGATCTGCTCCGTCTTCATCGGAGTTTTGTTCGACAACTTAATTATTTGTCTAAGCTCAAGTTTGCCATCTCATGGTCTTTCGTAAGTTCAGCAGTACAGTAGTATTTCGTGTAGCGTTTGAATTCTACGTTTTATAGGATTTTCTATGATTTGATTTGGCGTGAAAGTCAGTTCATGTGTTGTATGTGTTGCAGCTAGTTGTGCAGTGTTTAAGATACTTTCCACGGGTAGAGCTTTCTGCCAACATCAGCCCTATTACTCGGACTGTACTCCAGGTAAATATTTTTCGCTTGAGTTCGTAGAGTAGAGAAATGTGCGATTAAACATATCCTTTAGACTCTTGTTAACTTTTGACGATTCTGAAGCATGTCTTGGTTGGTGCAGGTTGCGTTGACTATCACTATACCAGATGATTTTGATTGGAAAGATAAAGTTCACGGCTTGTCCGAACGTTGGTGGATATGGGTTGAGGTCAGCTGGCTTTTCTTTTAAATCGACTTTATTTTAGTTGCTCCTGACTTTTGTTCTATTCTTTGTTCTCTCACAATCTCGTTGAAAGTAATGCCCTCTGACGAGCATCGGCTGTGGATTTCAAACAGGATTCTGATAATGAGCATATTTATCATTCGGAACTTCTCAGCATGAGCAGAAAAACCGTTAAAGAAAAAAAGATAATTCTTTCCTTCACTATCCCCATATTTGAACCTCTGCCGAGCCAGTATTACATTCGAGCGATTTCAGACAAGTGGCTTCACGCTGAAGCTCTTCACACAGTCTCCTTTCAGCATCTTATTCTACCTGAGGTGATATTTCTGCTTGTGAATGATTCGTCACTACAGCGGTGACGTGATCATCAGAGTTTGATCTTTAATGTAGATTTGTGTGACTTGAGTTTGTCGCTTATCAGATCTAAACTTTTTTAATGTAACTTTTTTGAAGTACTGAGGTTTTGTACGGTTTGTTGGGATGAATGGAAAGCAACATCCTCCACATACGGAGTTGCTGGACTTAAGGCCTCTTCCTCTGGCAGCACTTGGCAATAAAGAATATGAGAAGCTTTACAACTTCACGCATTTTAATCCGATTCAAACCCAGGTTTGACTCTTGCATGATAAAGATTATCAGAGTGCTTTGTTTTCGTATCTTCTAGATGTTTCAGTTTGATCTAATTAAATCAATTAATTCCTTCAATGTTTTCCATATACTTAAGGGAATAAACTACGTCAAGTATTAATTGGCGGATATTAATGCAGGAGCCCTACGTATTTTATTAGTCTCATTACTGTGTCAACTGGTCAGCGTGAAAGTTAGATTATTGCGTTGTGAAATTGAAGTCAAAAGTTGTTGTGCAGGCCTTTCACACACTCTATCACACGGATAACAATGTTCTGCTTGGTGCTCCAACTGGTAGTGGAAAGACTATTTCTTCAGAACTAGCCATTATGCGGCTTTTTAATACATATCCTGATATGAAGGTGAGGAGTTTGTACAATTTCTTTCAAGTTATAACTGCTTTGGTCATCAACCTTAATCCTTCTGTAGGAGTTTACGGACTAAATTGTATCAAAGTTATTGTAGTTGTTCATGCTATTCTATGTATTAGTAAACTGTTGGAGAAAATGCATCCTGTCTTTTCCTCATAACTGTTTGAGGAAGAGTATGTAATGGAACTTATTGCTTACACTGCCTTTTGTAATTTTGAGGGCTGTTTCTGTGATGTGGCAGGTCATTTACATTGCTCCACTTAAGGCACTTGTCAGGGAGAGAATGGATGGCTGGGGAAAAGGTTTTGCTCACGCTCTAAATAAGAAATTGGTAAGTTATGTTGGTTGTGGACAAAGTTGACTTAGAATGCCTACTGGGACAACCTTCAAAATTTGGTAATATATCCACTAGTTTTTACCTCTCATAATATTCGGAAATTCTGTCAGTGACGTTCTGACGTGTGATTGAAGTCGTAGAATTATTCACTCTAAAGCAATGAAAACATTAAATGAGATGGTAAAGAGAACTTGGTGTATTCACAAAGATTCATTCTTTGTAATGTATGTGATTGGTGAATATTTTAAGACTCTATTGTTATTGTACAGGTGGAGTTGACAGGAGATTTTACACCCGATATGAGAGCACTGCTCGCAGCTGATATTATCATCTCAACGCCTGAGAAGTGGGATGGTATTAGCCGTAATTGGCATAACCGGAGTTATGTTACAAAGGTTTGTGCACATAGAGCAAAGCAAACATTTTTTTCTCTTTTAACATTGGGTTAAGTTTGTATCGCTTGGAATCATACTTCTTTTTCAGCACCTTTGCTAAGGCATTTCTTTTACTAAGTTTTGTTGTTATTTTCATGCAATACAGGTGGGATTAATGGTGATCGATGAGATTCACCTCCTTGGAGCTGACCGTGGACCCATTCTAGAGGTAGACATAAATGCTACCTTGTTGTGGAAGTGCACATATGGTAGCAACATGTATTGCGCTGTTGTGGGATTATGATGAATGACTTCTTTATGTTGTCTCTTGTTTTGTTGTATATGTCTTTAAAAGACTCGCTTTGTTTGCTTGAACAACTTGTTTATAGGTCATTGTATCCCGCATGCGATATATATCTTCTCAGACAGGAGCTCCTGTTCGCTTCATCGGATTATCCACAGCGCTTGCTAATGCTCGGTGATTCTTTTTCTCTATTTTAAAATAATGATTTGCTTCCAGAATACTTAAGGGCAAAGCTGAGTTCATAAGAGGAAATTGCGTGAATATCCTCTTATTAAACTTGGTTTAAATTGTCTATGCAGGGACTTGGCTAACTGGCTTGGAATTGAGGAAGTTGGTCTTTACAATTTTAAGCCCAGCGTTCGGCCTGTGCCACTTGAAGTTCACATTCAGGTACTTATTACCGAGAAGTGGTTAGTTTGATGTGTTCCACACAAACCACTGTCTACAAGTTTACTTAAACTTCAAGTTTTAAGTACGAATTTTAGTTGGCTTGAGAAGCGAACTTCTGCCTTCTCGGATGCCAGGATATCTATGTCTGCCAATATCAACATAGCGGCACTATCCATCCTTTATGTTGTTTACACAAATACTTCTTACCTGGGCAGTTGATTTTTTTCAATTACTTTTATTTTTCTCATTTGAATTTGAGGGACATAAAATCCTCAAGTGCTTCAGTAGATGTACCACTTGGCCGCTCCTAGATGTTCAGGTGCGAATGTAGTCTGTTATTTTCATTTATGCTTTTAGCTTTGTCAGGTACATTAATAACCTTTTGAAACCATTCCAGAAGCTTCTGTGTTTCATTGTTGGGTTATTAATCCTGTCTGTTGTGCTTGGACAGGGTTATCCTGGGAAGTTCTATTGCCCAAGAATGAACAGCATGAACAAGCCAACATACGCAGCAATAACAACCCATTCTCCCTTTAAACCAGTTCTTATATTTGTGTCATCTCGTCGTCAAACTCGTTTGACAGCTCTGGACCTCATACAGGTGTGTTACTCATCTCTATCACTATCTAGTCGAATCATGTCATTTTGTATTGCAAGTTTAAGAAAGTTTCCTCTATAGTCTTATTTTATAATTGTATTATTTGAGACCGTAAATTTTCTGCAAAGAAAGCACTTCACTTGGTACTTGGGCACTCTCAGAAATGTAGGGTTCCTCAGCTACATTTTTAGCCAAACCTGAGTTGAACAATAGACTGCGCTTTTTTTTGTTTTGTTGTTTTTTACTCATTAGAGATCACTTAACTCATGATCATCACCTGAAATGCAGTACGCGTCTGCCGATGAAAGACCACGGCAGTTTGTGAACATGACAGATGATGAAATGGATATGGTTCTTTCCCAAGTACAAGATGAAAATTTAAAACATACTCTTCAATTTGGTGTTGGACTGCATCATGCTGGTTTGAACGATCGAGATCGATCTCTTGTTGAGGAACTTTTTACCAACACAAAAATTCAGGTATTTTTTCATGAATTTCTTTCTATCAGGAGAGTATTAATTTACTCAGTACTACAAATAATCTCATTTTGTAAAGAACATTTTCAATGAACAATGTTTTTATCGTGTCTCTTAGCAGCAAGTACGATTTTTTGTCATTTCTTACCTTAAGCTGCAGTAAGAAACTTGTTATTACCAACATTATTAGCTTCTTGTTATTAGGTTTTTGTATGTGAATTTTCTTGTTTCTTAGCTACTATTTTTCATTCAATCACTCTGTACAGAGAATATATGTGTTCTAGGTAATCAATTGTAGTTTGGTCCTATTCATTTTGTTGACTCAATTGGTCTTGGCTGCCAATATTATCACTGATTGGTACTTGCTTCCTATTTGTTTCTCTGGTGGGGCAGATATTGGTTTGTACAAGCACACTGGCGTGGGGTGTTAATCTTCCAGCTCACCTTGTTGTCATAAAGGTGGAGCTCATGCATACATTGATGAATACCTCAACCTTTCAATACAATTCATTGATGACGTCGTCGCATCGCTTATCATGGCTGTTTTTGGTGCGGTCATGTAATTTTGATGAGTGCCATTTAGATCTGCAATATTAGCAGTACTCGGTATTCATTAACCCACTTCCAATAGTTCGGTTTCAGCAACTCAGAGTTGAATGTTCCTTTGCAATCGGGTCTTAGGAATTGTGTTGTCTATTTTGACAGGGTACTGAGTTCTTCGATGGCAAGACAAAGCGCTATGTAGACTTTCCTATCACAGATGTTCTCCAGATGATGGGTCGTGCTGGTCGACCTCAGTATGATCAGCATGGTAAAGCCGTCATCTTAGTACATGATCCCAAGAAAAGCTTTTACAAGAAGGTACATTCCTGTGTACAGACCTTCAGTAAGCATACTGTTTGGTTTTGCTCTGTTCTAGAAAAGGGGTATAAGTATTAACTACTACTATGCTTGTACAGTTTCTGTATGAACCTTTTCCGGTTGAAAGCATGCTCACGCACCACCTTCATGATCATTTTAATGCGGAGGTGGTGGCTGGTACAATATCAAGCAAGCAAGATGCCATCGATTATTTGACCTGGACATACCTTTTCCGGCGCCTGGTGGGTTTTTTTTCCAAGGACTCATTCAGACTCTAGACTTTTTATGTACTTGAATGTTTACATTTGTATACTTTGGCTGTTGGAGCTATCAAAGCTTTTGTGCTCATCCATTTATCGCGTTCACTCTGGAAATGATAGTAGTTGCAAAATGGGTCTTGGTAAGGGTCATTTCTATTCTAGTTTTCATCCTTGAACTTAATTTTATTGTATTTTTGTTATTTTCTTATTGAATGCCTTTTATTTTTACTCAATCTAGGTCAAGAACCCGAGTTTTTATGACCTTGGAGATACCACTAGCGCTTCCATCAATGCATACCTATCAGGGTACTGAACCTCATTCACCTACAAGCCTTCACTACGTTTGAAAATGATCTTGATCATTGTTATCATGTTTTGAAGGAAACTTATACATAGTTTGATCAGTTGAGTCGACTGGGTCTGCTTTACGTTTAGTTACATTTTATGATCCTCTTTGTCACCGTTGGTCTTATGTTTGATCAATAGATTGTACTATGACTTTTTGTCCATCCGCTGGAGGTGTCGCTCAAACTAACTGACAATTTAGGACCAGCTAAGCCTTGAATTTCTTTTTGGTAACGAAACAGAAGTTTATGGATGACTCCGCGAGTATCTTTAGAAGGGAACGTTTTGTAACACTCTTGTTCGAGTATTACTGTTCTTTCACCCCTTCGATTACAATATGGAGATTTGCTCTACTTGTGACTGACGCTAGTTGGTACTTTGGTGCTTTTTCAACAGATTGGTGAACAGCACTCTTCAAGCCCTTGAAGATGGGGGTTGTCTAAGAGTGAACGAGGATGACACAGTCGAACCATTAGTGATGGGTAGTATTGCATCTCAGTATTACTTGCATTACACAACTGTTGCATTGTTCAGCGCCAATATTCGTGCGGATACATCTCTTGAGGTAAAGGGCTGTCATAATGAGTGGTTCTCGCTGTCATTATTTCGTAATTAGTTAATCATCCCTGCTTTAAGAAATAAAAGCGAATTCTATTTAGACATGCCCAATGCAATCGAAAATATTAAGGTGACATCAAATCGAATTGGGATCAATAATCTTCACTGTTAATAAGGCATTTTATCGCAACTAATGCTAAAGTTGAACATGCTTTTCAATGACGTGGCAGGCTCTTCTTCAAGTTTTGAGTGGAGCTGCAGAATTTGACGAATTGCCAGTTCGGCATAATGAGGTCGAATTTTGAACTTGGTTTTCTATAGGTTCAAGTGATGTGAAATGTGTACGTGTGATGAGTTTAATGTATCTAAGCTAGTCAATTTATCTATTTATCGTTGGTTTTCTAATCCTTCTTTGGTTACGAACTTAATGAAGGCACGGATTTTCAGGATAAAGTTAATGAGGGGCTTGCAAAGGAAGTACGCTGGCCTGTTGACATGCGTGCACTTGATGATCCACACGTGAAAACGAATTTGCTTCTGCAGGTAAACGCAAAGTCTAAAATACGAACCCAGCTCTTGAAACCTTCAACGTGTATCCAAGGAAGCGTGCAATTGGAATCAAGCTTTAAGTTTTCTATTCTGTACCTATCATATCTGACTATCTTGTTAACCTTGTGGACAATGGAATGAGCAGGCTCATTTCTCAAGGATTGATCTACCTGTAAGCGACTACGTTACGGATACCAAGTCTGTATTGGACCAAAGCATACGTGTATTGCAAGCCATGGTAGATGTGGCTGCTAATGGTGGCTGGCTCGAAACTGCTCTTTCCACTATGCATCTTCTTCAGATGATCATGCAGGTATCTCTTCGATTCTGCAATCTCTAAAGCTTTACGACATTGCTGGTCTTGAACCGTGGTTGTGCATTTTGTGGGTTTGGTCGCCATGAACTTTAGCAAGAATGCCGTCATTTTTTTGATTGGGCAACCGGCTGTGATGTCTCTATCTTTACTTCAAGCACTGCGTCTTCATTTTGTTTAGCACAGTTTTAAATAGTTTTAAATACTGTTCTTATGTGCAGAATACCGTGGATGTTGACGTGTTTTTTGATTCGTGCATTGTGCATCTATGTAGGGCCTTTGGTGGGAGAAGGATGATCGATTAGCGCTGAAGATGTTGCCATACGTGAACAGTGATGTATTGTCTGTTTTTAAAGATCGTGGTATAGTATCTGGAAACGATTTGCTCTCAAGCACGGCAGATCAAGTAAGAGGGGCTTTAAGGACTGTGATTGGCCCTCCACAGGTCACAGAATTTCTGAATGTGCGTAAGCGGTACTTCACTCTTTTTTTCTACTTAATGGTTCTAGAGCTTGGGTTTCATCTTTAGAATGGCTTTTTTTCTGTGATCCTGGCGCTCCTCTGTTAGACTATCAGCTTTTGCTCTAATCAGCTCTAATTTTGGTCTTCTTATGTTTTGCTTTTGTATGCTTGGTACTTGTCCAAGAGTGTCCTATATAGAAATTCTAGCAACGAGAAAATAAGTCGGTGATCAATGACATAGTGGATTGTCTCATTCATAGTATTCTGAAGGCATTGAAGATTAACTGAAAGTATTGCAGGTATGGATGAGATTGCCTCGTACGGAAGTAAAATGGAAGTTGGAACCAAGCGGAGGAGATAAGAGCAAAGAGTGGGTTCTGCGTGTTGAAGTTTCCAGACGCGTTTTAAAACGGATGCCAAATGCGAGGGCTTACGTTCCCCATTTTCCAAAGGTTGGATCTTTCTAGATTTCACTTGCTCTCAAGATTGGAATATCGTTAACTCTTTGTAGTGCTTTAGTAGATTTGGTTTCTTTTCTACCATAGTTTCAGTTTACATTACATGCACAAATCTTTAGCCCTTTAAACTAGTTAACTTAGCAGTATTCTGAAACTGTAGGTCAAAGACGAAGGCTGGTGGCTTGTGGCTGGAAACCCGAAGACGCGTGAGGTCTACGCACTAAAGCGGGTCACATTCTTGGAACACTTGCGATCAAATTTGGTTCTACCAAAGCATTTGAAGCCTGAATCTGAGGTAGAGTCTTGCTCAGCAGTATTTTGAAGACTTCTCTAGCTCCTTTGGATTTCTTTCTTGGCTTTTTGGCTTCGATAGGTTCTGATTAATCTCCATATCGTACAGCTCCTGTCAGGAAGCACTTAGATTAATTGATGTATTTGCGGAATCTGGGATCACTGTTTGTACTTGGTAATACCAACGTAGCAAGGACAGGTCTTACCAAGTTCTTCTCTTAACTTCAAATACCATGGTGTTCACTTGTAACATTTTTTTCGTCTGTGTTTGTGCAGCCTATCAAACTCTATTTGGTGTCAGACTGTTACGTCGGGCTTGACCAAGAGTTCGAGATTCGAAGAGCATGTTGACGTGAGAATTTTTTTATTTGGATTTAAAGAAAAGGGTTTACCGCATTAAGGTATCCTTAATGATGGCTACTGAATGTATTACAACGAGGAAGTTCACTTACTGAATGAAACAAATCACCGGATGGAAATTTGTTCGATGACTATTTTTGTAATGTGCATTTTTAGACAAATTACTTCTTCTCAGTAACAAGAACCATGCAGCAGTCCTTTGAATTATCAAGTAATTGATAAAATAGATTTCAAAAGCTTGGAGCTTGTTGAGGTTTGCTTGTGGACCTCACGGTTGACTGCAATGTGAAGCAGACGATATTGATGGAAATCCTTTCAATAATTAGTTGCCAGAGTACCGAGTGATGGTTTGGTACTTAATTTTAAGTTGGAGAGTTGTAATCTAACTCCTAATGTGATTTTCTTGTTCTCATGATTGCAACGTTATTTTTTGGGCTTTCCTGAACCACGCCATGTGTATGTAGTTGGGAAGAGCTTCTAATTGAAGCCCAGTGTTCCTTGATTTTCTTTCAATGGTGATCATTAGTTTACTAGAAGTACATTAAGCTGTCATCCATGAAATGTTAATTCAATACTTGCAATTTCCAACTTCCAGCCAGCTTTTGTGTGCTCAGCTGGGTGTCCTAGAGAAAATGAAATTCTTTCTAATTTACTCATTTTCAGATTTGGTTTTTACAAAAATATTATCTGAAACTTACAGAATCAAAGAAATAAATAAATAGATGTGTTTTTATTGTTAACTTGTATACCTTATTGCTTATTTTGGTATTTTAATAAATAATATAAAATAATTAAATGTATATAATAATAAAGAATTGTATATATATAGATACATATTTTTTGATTAAACATTGTAGCTTTTAGCATCACAAATGAATTTTAAATACAATTTTAAGTGATTTTTGCTTGTCATATATAAAAATTATATAATTTAAAGTTTGTTTAATTATAGTAGTTTGATTTTGTCACAATGAATGAGTCTAAATGTATCTAATAACATTGTTATAATAGTAAGAAGAATACAAATATAACAAATAATGCTTGTGAATAATATGGTTGTTTTGCATAATCATAATATTGTATATTATGCTAGTGTTATGTCATATTAATATTCAAATTTAAAGAAGTGTGTTTTAAATAATATCATCAATCAAATTTTATTTAGTCCTTATGTTTTAAAATAACTCGATGAAAAAGAAATAAAATATGTGGATAAACAATAAATAACTAGAAAAATGAAATTAAAAAATAAATAAAAATAAAAAATAAAAACATGTGCTCATTTTGAATAAATATTAATGAGTACTGAATTAAACAATTCTATGAAATATTGTCCAAAGATGCAAGTAATTAATTGTTTGATGGATTGGGAAGCTAAATACTAATAGTATATCTAACAAGTAAGCAAATTTTTATTTTTGCAATGATTGCTATTATGTGTAAATATTCATGAGATATATTTACACATAGATTCTAACATCAGATAACAAAGAAATTATACAAATCATGTTAAGTACTACAAAGAAATTTATCTTTATCTAAAGCAATCTAATAAACAAATAAACTTCGCTAAAATGATCAACCATGAGCAAATTTAACAAAAAAGCATAGAAATTCGTGGAGCATGTACAATCTACAGACACACGGAAGAGAAAGTGAGAAATTAAAAATTTCAATAGCCAAAAATATGCACAGACCTTCGAAAAATATATATTAATTATGGACCAACGTGATTTAGATCAAATGGATATACACTGATCATGAACTGATACTATGTCAGCATCTGAGGAAGTCAATCGCCTGTCACCGCCCCAGCACCTTGTCGGTAGATAGTCTACCGACAGATATGACAAAACAAGGAAGAGAGATGACGAAATGAGGGTTAGTTAGATCCCATCCTGCTCAAGACATGAGCAACTCTGTCGAGATTTTGGACTCAGTCTGCACAAAATTTCAGTGACGATGAATTCTTCGGGTGAGACGAGAACAACAACAACAACCCAGATTTCTGAAAGCACGAATGAACACTTTTGCCTGAGATTTTAGGGTTTAGGATTCCGAGGAAGAAATGGCCTGTAAGATTGAGTGAGAAAGGGGCAGCGTGGTTGAATTCGTAGTGCAATGAACAGTGAACTTGTGGGTTGTTGTTTTTAGAGCTGAAGAGAAGGTTTTTAATATAATTTCCAGCCAGGCTGATGGCAGTCTGAATTGCATTGCACATGCTTCTTCTCGTTGGGTGTATGTTTTTGCAATGTACATGCTGCTGCATCGAGCAGAAATGACGCTCCGGGTCGAGCACTTTGCCAGTTCGATGGAGTGGGGGCTCATCACTCGAGGTTCTTCTGCATTGGGTGTGGGTAGAAGCAGTTTAGGGACTAGCAGAGTTTCGTATGATCCCAAGCACCGGGTGTCGATTATGGTTGAAAACCCCTGCACTTGTACTCGACTCAGCCTTGGAAAGAGTCTCTTTCGGGATGGACCCATGTGCAGTAGCTTTGGTCGGGAATTTCGAAGAATTGGGGCAATGTCACCGTTCGCCAGGTTTGATGGTGGAACAGGCGGCGAGGGGAAGATGAGCAGGGAAGGATTTATGAGCAAAGCCTGGGGCGCATTGCACAAGCCTATTGTGTTTCCTGATTTGGTGAAATGGATGCACAGCTTGCTCCCAACGGAGAAGAAGCTGTGGACCGCCGGCATAGTGCTCCTGTTGGCAGCCATTGCGTGGCTCCGGAACTTGGCTGCGTCGGGGCTGATCGATGACACCGAGCCTCTTTTCGCTGAAGCTGCTCGTCAAATGTAAGTTCTCGAAACTCTTTCTCTCCCGACTTGTAAACTGTAAGGCATGATGGCATGTTACAATGCCGATTCCGTTTGTATTGTTTCCGGATGTTGTGACCACCATGGAGTACTTAGACTCAGCTCGTTAGTAAAATACTCAACTGGGAATTAGTTTCAAAGCGTGGATCTTCCTTGTTGTGACTCTCTCCTTCATATCTGTACATAGATGATGACAACCTTCCTCGACCATTTTCTAGGGTTCAATATATGCATAACAATACGCTTTGCTCAACATTGTATATGATGGAAGCGAATGATTCCACGCTTCTCACAAATTCTGGCAGAACTTTGCTGAGTATGCAACTCAATCGGGTCTAAAGAGATGGATACAATCCCATCACCAGCGCTACTTAATTGAAAGTATTTTGGATTCCGCAGCATGACAGATGTATGTTGTGTTCCAGGTTAGCGACGGGTGATTATGTTACTCCCCAGTTCAATGCGCAGCCTCGCTTTGACAAGCCCATTCTCATCTACTGGCTCATGGCCCTTTCAGTAGGCATTCTCTTTATATTGCTTAATTGTGTCTATGCTAGACAAAGCACTGATAATTGCTTTCGTCTCCCACTTATCTAGCGATATAGTCTGTCAGCTGTTTCGAAACTAAACTTGATCATGAGCTCCCTGCTGAATTCCTGAGACATCTTGGCATTAATGCCGTTGTTTCCATTGCAGGGGAAGTTGTTCGGTCCGAGTGTTTGGGCGTTGAGGCTTCCATCAACTATCTGTGCACTAGGACTTCTTATGGGTCTTCTATCGACTGTGAAGCAATTCGGGACAAGCAATTCATATAATGATGTAGAGACACAATCGGAAAAGTCTCAAGCTTTATCGTCTGTCGGAGAACACTATATCCCAGCAGTGATCACAATCTCAGCATTTGCTCTCAATCTCGAGGTTTGTTGCTGCAAACCTTTAAGCGAGTTATGAGGTATGGGGTTGAGTTATTTGACCCCTGTTGGTTTGAATACCAACCCATGTCAGTTAATTTTCTGGTATTGGCTTTGTGGGATGCGCTGAATACGGATTCGCTAAGGATCTCTATCGCTCAAAAAACTTCAAATGTGATTACCTTTCTCATTTCACTTCACTCAAAGTCGAGGAAGTGCGGCTACAACTGCTGTGCAAGATGAGTTTCGAGGCTTTTGTTCGAAGTCATTTCCTCCTTTGTATGAGGTTAAATCAGTCGTTCCGTTACGATTTTAACTAACCGATTGATGAAGGTCGTGGCTTGGGGGAGCACAGCCTTGTCTGACATGCTTTTAACGAGTATGCTTGGCGCATCACTGCTAAGCTTTTTCTGGGGCTACGTTGGTCGTTCTCTCACCCCACCCAAGCACCAGTGGGGTTATATATTCTCGGCAGTCTTTATGGGACTTGCTTGTCTTTCTAAAGGACCTGTTGGGATTGCACTTCCTGTGAGTATATTCCGAACCACATGATATGTTAACAAAAGATATCAGGCTTAATAATCAACTGGTACAATCCGTCATAACAATTTTCGAGTTCAAAGATGCATTTATGCATGTATTCGTTATCCTTGTCCTTATGCAACATTTGGAGAAATACTCTTGACTTTCTTGCTGATTTGAGACTACAGGTGTTGGTCTGTGCATTGTTTCTTCTAAGCAGAGGAGAACTTTTGGAAGTCCTTTTGTAAGATCCGTGATGCCTAGCATTGCTACTTTTAATCAGAACCACCGATTTCCTGTTCATATGGTGGGCGAGTGTTCGTTGTTCCTAATTTCTGTTCGATTTTCTCCTTTCTAGACCAGCTATGTCTTAACCAGGCTTGAAACCAATATTGATTTTTGATATCCATGTGAAATTTTTTGCCGAACACATCCTCTTAACAATTTATCCTTCACTTAGATCTTGTGTCAAGTATTTGCAGCAGGTTATATCTCATTTTGACCCCAGTGGGATCATTGCTTTGTTTTGACAATGGCTCTTGATGGCAGTGAGGAGATACCTTTTTGGAAGAGTATCATGACGCTGTTAATCATAAATGTACCCTGGTATGGCGCAATGGCCGTAAAGCACGGACTTACTTACATCTTTACTTTTTTTGGATATCACAATCTCGAGGTACTAGACTATCATCAGCAGAATGACGGTTGTTCATTCTTAATCGCTTTCTCATCTCACTAGTGACCACTTGAGGTACAACTTGCAATCAATTACGTACCCTTTAAGGTGCTTCAAAATTGAAACCTTCAAATGTTTATTTGAGTGTGTTGTCGTCTCCTTCCTGTAAGATTTAGTCCTGTTTAATTTGCAAACAGAGTTTTTGGCATGCAGCGTTTTATGCAAGGTGTCAATCATCATGGAGGCAGACCGTGGTGGTATGGTTTGGCTGTGGTAGCCGTTTTGTATTACCCCTGGTCATTGTCCATACCTCCAGCACTCCTGCAAGCTGGTCCATGGAGGCAGTCTTGGCGGCTGGTCAGAAGGTGTCAAACTCTCCCGCTTTTTGCAGCAAGTTGGCTGATTGCAGGTTTTGTGCTCTTCGCTCTGTCCTCCAGTCAGGTAAACTAAGACTTTAAATCTTGTATTGGCAGCTGTTTTACTTCTCTGAATCATTGGCATGCGGAAGTTCTACTTAGTTCTATTAATGTATAATGAGTCTACTTAATTTAGGTCATGCGCGTTAAATTTTTTGCTTCACTGGTTGAAGATCGGTGACGAATTCGCAGTACTAAACAAGCTCTTTTGATCCACATAGCTGCCATCGTACTACTTGCCTGTGGCACCAGCAATTGCTATTCTTTTTGCTACACATGCATCCAATGATATATCACAAGACAAGAGTGGAATACTCTCGAGCCTTTTCCCTGCAGTATTGTATGAGTTGTTGGCGGTTTTGTTCTGGTTTTCGCCGGGCTTCCTCCTGATGTCTGGTGACAAAGTGGTGAGTTTTCGCTTCCCCTTGTTACTCTTCTGTCTTCTTTCTGGCAGATTTCTGTTGATCTACGCACAATCATTGGATGCATATCACAGCAAGGTCATGGTTCTCGTTGAATGACCTGATCACTCTTATTACCGTGTGGTAGGGAGAAAAATCTGCTGTAAGCCTTCTATTTGTCAACACCTACAAACAATATTTTCTTGATAGAGAAGCTTGTGATCTTCTGCAGGCTGCCGAAATAGGACGACTCATAAGTGAAAGGCATTTGCATAGAATTTCTTGTGTGCTATTTGGACTTGCTGGAATAGTCACATTTCGAACGGCAGAGTTTAGTAGTGCTCTTGGTTCGTGGATGCAACCAGTGGAGCGGAAGGAAGAAAGTCCAATGGAAAAGTCTGCAAGAACATTTCTGCCAACTTGGGTAGTGCATGCAACTGTGATGGTTTGTTTTCTTGGAGCATTCTTGACACCTGTGTATAGTTTGGTTGATTGTGTTCGTCAGGCTCCCCTTCGACAGTTGGCCTACACGGCCACAGCACAACAGGTTAGTTTTTGTCCTATAACTCTCATAGCAGTTCGTGCTGTAATACCATCAGGAAATGCAACTCTGATTTTTTGCACTGTAATTTTGGCGGCTTTGGCTGTTGTTAGACCTTATGCTCACCTTAACCGATTATCTTAGGTAGCTCCATCTACAGGTGTGTTCTTAAAGAAAAGAAATTACTAATTTGACGCTTGGATTGCCCACCAATGTGTTCTGTAGCTACTATTGTGTGTGGACTTAATTATATTCCGTAGTGGTGATTTCAGGTTAAAGTCGTGTCTCACATCTAAACCAAGCCACAACAGATCCTTATGTTTACTGCGCTAGTAAGCGCTAATAATTGTTAGTGTTATTCCGTGGGCAGAAAACTGGGGAGCCGCTTATTATGGTGGGGCCGAGAATGCCAAGCGTGGTTTATTACAGCAAGTCAGTTCCCTCCAATCATCTTTTCTAGTGCCTTAGATTTTTTACCCATTATTTTAGGCACAGATAGGATGTTGGGGTGATCCATTTGCGCACAAGATACGATTGTAATTAGTGATTCACGGACTTGATGAATGCGTACCATTGGATTGTGGGCATCGTTGCGGTATAATGTGAACTGTTGTATCGTCTACGTTTAGAGAGTCAATTGGTCAGCCCTGTAATACGACCTTACCTTGAGCACCATATTAGTCATCCATCTGTTCGACAAACATTAAACTGCCTGGAGTGTTGGCAAATTGCGAAGACTAGTAATATGAAGTCCTGTTGCTTTAGTTGCATTAATAGTCCTGTTGATGCTTCTGGATTTTGCAGACTGCCAACAGCATTCTTCGACTCACCTCGAGAGGCAGTGGTGGCTATCCAGGAAGAAGCAGCACCTTGGTATGTTGTTTCCACAGTAAACATACATAACTTATATTGTTTCGAGTATGGCTCCATTATCACTGAATATTATTCTTGGTCTCACTTAGTTGAGGACCTTTTCATAAATATGAGACGGAGGGAGTTTGACTCAATTTATCCTTGTTAGATCTGACCTCAGAGATAAGCTTTTTCCTTGCATGTGCAGGGTCACTTCTGCTCTTGTCATCACTGAGGTGGATGCAGCTCTCTTTCAACCTCCACCTGATATTCTCGCCGCTTCTGGAGACTACAGACTCTTACGCTTGCACAAGAATCCAAAACCATTAGCACCTGAAACTTCCTGTCACCCACAATCAGTGGAGGGCTTGTAATGATTTAATGAACGTGTAGCTTGAATAGGTACCAAACAACTCTCCTTGATTTCACTTTCATGAATGTATGTTAAGCGTGAGATTAATCTGTCAGTGCCTGTTCTGTAAGTACTCTCAACTGCATGATAATTCGGTGGATTACTAACTTAAGGAATAATCCTAACTGATACTACCTGATCAGATATCCTGCAGATGCGCGAGCACTGCTTTGTAATTGTTGGTGCTGCCGAATTCTGGACTTGGAGTGAGCTTGCTGGTTCGTTTTGGACATCTTACTGATTGTTTGAGCACCTTCTTTCCAGTGTAGACGTCATCTTAGTTCTTGCGTAACATCTAGTTCAGTTTTAGACAACCGAATGTTCAGGTAATGGGTTGGGTTCCTTTGTACTTCCTGTAATGTTTGTTCAACAAAGATGAATAACTTGCATTAAATCTGATTTATGTGCGTGTTGTTTAAGGAAGACACGTGTTTGAACTTGCTTAATTATATAATTCCAGAAGATGTACTATGAAGTATGTCACATGTTCGAATATCAATGACAACTATATATGAAAATTTACTAATAGCACCCAGGCTGTGAAGTTTTAGAATACGCTTTCACAGCAATAAAAACTAAAAATTAATGAGCACGATTATGTCGATACCTCATACTATAAATAGTAAATTAGCGTAAAGCAAAATATGCTTTGGATATATTTCATTAAACAATGTTTTGTTATGTTTTGATTTTTTCTTAATCTTATGATCGTTTCACTACCAATCTAGTTTGTCCTATAATTTGTGTTTTAATATCCAATTTTTATGCAATCATTGGCCAAGTTGTAACAATATGATTCAAAGACCTAAATGTTTTGAGTAAGGATTTACAAAAATTCAAGATTTGAAGGAATTTGAAGGAATTTTCTTACTTATGTATTGTTACATTTGGTTTACATCAAACCACAAAATTTGTTTCATGAATATGCCTTCAATAGAATATGCCTCTCTACTAATGAAGGGAAATATAATTAGAAATATTCAAAGCATGCACAGAAAATATTATTAACACTTTATGTGTAATATAAAAATGAAAATGAAAAACTTGTTTCCTGTCTTGGTCTTAGTCTATGAGAATGTGTAAACAAAGCAGGTACATAGTTGTGTCTAAAACCCTAATTTGTACATGCAAGATTTTAACTCTGGTAAAAACACGTCTTCTGTGGAACAACAATCAAATTAGATCATAAAACCAAGTTATTTATTAAGATATTTATTTATTTATACTTGTGGTTAATTATTCTAATTAAATTCTTTCAATTGTAATAATTGACTTGATCCTAAACTTGGCATGACATAGATAATCAATTATGTATTAAAGAAAACATACTCTTTCAATGAAAGTATGTTAATATATTTAAAGTAACTATCAAAGTTTATAACTCACACAAATCATAAGCCTACTTCCAAAAATACTTACAGTAAGGGCCAAAATCTCATTAATAGCACTGTTGTTAAAGAAGGTGTTTTTTGGAATATTAAATGTATACATAAACAAATAAATATAGTTTGTACAAGCAAGCATTACGATGTACCAATCTTGCATTTACCACATGTATTTGTAACTAGAGCATTCTGATGTAGTGATTCCAAAGATAGAAAACATTATGTTATCAGCATAGATATTGTTTGATTTAATGAATTGTTTGTTGAAGGTTACATACAAATGTTCACTTTACATCTTAGTTACTTTCCTTTAAATTTTATTTCAATAATTTCAATAAAGTGTTATATTAAAGTAATTCTACGTATTTTTTGCATAAATTATTTATATGAATTATCAAGCTTTGGAAATTTCTCTAAAGCATGTCTTTTTTTTAGCATGTTTACATCTCTCTATCCATCTATCAGAACTTCAATTATTTTCTTTTGTAATATATTGTTTACAAGTTGAACATGAAAAATGTTAATTTCAAAAACTACAAAAGGTATTGTTAACAATGCCATTGATGTGTAAATAAATACATGAATAAAAAGAACACACATTCAACATTGGTAAATATCTCACTCTACAATGCTCAAGGTCAAGATAATACACTAAAATGTCGAAGTCTTTGTTATGCTAACAATAGCTCATTAAAATTTAGATTAAGACCATTTTATGCTTCATGTTTGTTTTTTTTGTTTGTTTGGTATTGTTTTTCTCTTTTATTCTTTTCTGTGGTTTTTGTATAGGTTGGCTCATTTAAATTAATTTAAATTGTATAAAAATATCATATTAAAAATTGTGGAATAAAAGGGAGTTTAATTTTAAGTATTGTTTGCAACATTTTCAGAATTAAATGCATTATTTTTTGCAGTTAAATGATGCAAGCAATTAATTTTTTTATGTAAATTTACGTTTAAAAACATAACGTGTATTAATTATTTTAATTTGAACATTGTTAATAAATTCTTTATTCTTTTAAAAAGCTCAAAATATATTTTAAAATATAACCAATGAATTTATTTAAGATGGTAAACTATATATTCAAGGTCGAAAGACTCACAAAACATTTTAACGTATTGTATTGAAAGGTAATGAAATATACAATCATCATCCCAAAGACTACTGGGTTTATATGTCCAATTAATTACTTCATTTAAAACAAAAAAATCACTTGCAATTGTGATTGCAAATTTATTCTATTGGTTAACTTGATACTTTTCAAATCATGTCATACCCTACGTTATAAAAAGTCCCAATAGCCCTTTCTTGCCCCCCCCCATCCTCCCAAGGCTGACGTGGCACATGCCACGTCCCCACCCCTCAAAAAAGGATTTTTTGTAATACTTTAGAAACACAAAGTAATAAAAATAAATAAAAAAGAATCCTTAAATCATGACCCAATACATAAAAATCAACGAGCATAAGCCCTCATTAAGCCCTAAGAAAATTATATTGGCAAGAAAAGGGAATGAAACACAGAATGGTTCCAATGAGCAGTGTTTATTCATAAAGCACAATGCAGAGATTGAACCCAGCAATGGTAAAACTGTAAACCAAACTGGGATGATGTGGAATGCGCACACATCCCAGAGAAGAACTTACATATATGAAGAATAATAAGAAGAATAATAATAATATTACACGGTATCCACGCTTGGTTGGTTGGAGGGGTTGGAGGAGGAATGCGTTGGGTCGAAAAGCGTGTGCCACGTAAGCCCTAGGAATGCCACGTCAGAAAGGGGAGACGCCAGCAAGGCAGGGTCGTGCGCGGCGTTGCTGGCGTGGCGTGGCTTGGCGTGGCATGGGCAGAGCTCCCTCCCCTTTCCCTTCCCTTTCCTTTCCATTTGCCTTTCCTTTTCTTTCCATTTTCCTTTCCTTTCCTTTCCCTTGTTTCCTTCATTGCATGTTTGTTTGTTTCCTTGCTTGCTCGTTTGTTTGATTTGTTGCCCTGCTGCTGCTGCTGCACCACCGTCTCGCCCAGCTTGCTCCTCCCCTTCATTCCTTTTTTCTCATCTGCATTCATTCTTTTCCTCCCTTTCTGTGTCCGATTCTACCACTGCTTGCACTGCACTCTTGATACCTTTTTTGGGTATTTTATTTTATTTTATTTTATTTATCGCGTTTTGGGTTGGTGGTTTATTGTGAGAGTTGTTGGTGCATTTTGTTTGGTTTCAGTTTCGGAGTGGTGGGAGTGGGCGGGGATTGATTGGGGTGAGGCAGTGAGTGAGCGAGCGAGCGTGAGGTCTCGCCGGGGATCGGTTTCGAGGGGGGGTAGGAGTGGCATGTGCGTCTTCTGCAGTGTGGAGTTTTTCTTAAGAAAAAAAAATAAAAATAAAAATCCGGTGGTGTGGGAGTCGTGTGTTGGATTGTTGATCGTGAGGGCTTGAGGGTTTAAATTTTTCTCCGTTTTTTTTTTTTTTTTTTTTTTTTTCTATACCGTCATCGTCGTTGCCGTCATCGTCCTCGACAACTATTGCTGTTTCTGCGACTTTGCGCTGAAACAGTTTGAACTATCAGGTCGTGGGCTTTAAGAATTGGAAAGGTTCTTGGGAGTGTCGCTGGAGGTGTGTAGGGTTTGTCATTGGGTGTGAGCGGGAAGCCCTGGAGAGGAGTGAGGAATTTTGGGGCAGGTGTGGTCCAGCGGCGGTGACTTGTGACATTACCGGGGGTTTATTGTGTTTCAGAGTGGATTGTGGCGTTTGATGCTCTGTTGTGTGCCTTCGACTAAGTTTTCGAGCTGGTGTGAGCGTGGCATTCGGGGGGCGCCGTGCCAGGACCGCATTTTCGGTGTTGGATCGGTGATCGGTGTCGACGCTCCCCTTTTTAGTCGTTGCTCAGGGGCTTTGTGTTTCGACATTCAAGTCCCACGACCCGAGTTGGGATTTTCGGGAACAGGTACACAACCACGCGTCTCTCTTACTCTTGTTGATCGATACCGTATCTTTAAGGATTTTTTTTTTTAGAATTGAAGCTTTGAAGGTCCTGCGCTATTTTTTTATTTTATTTTTCTCTCGGAGAACATATTTTTCATCGCAGATGGTGCCTCTTGGGTGACCAAATCGCATGAAATCAGAGCGTTTGATTCCTCAAGAGAATTCAGCGAGTTTTTGTGTCGACAGAAAGCTCCTTGCCAGTGATTTTTTTCTTATTCCGCTTAATTGCGGTCTGACAGCTTGATAGCTGACCTTGTCGCTAAATTCATCGTCCCAGGTGTGAGTTGAGCTTACGGGAAGCCCACTATCCGATGGTTTCTCAGACAGATGTGACGTCTAGGTTCAATAAGTTCGCGGATCAGGATCCTCCCGAGGGAAGTTCGCAGGGTATGGGTCAGGGGAACACCGCATACTGTCAAAATTCTCCACTTTACGTCGATGGCAAAGACGGGGCAGCGGCTACTTTAGTCACGCTGGCTCAGGAAGCCAAGTTAGCCACTGAAGAAGTAAAGGTTCCTTCCAGCAATGCAATTCTGTCCATCTGTAAATCTCTCATCGCCGGAGGTGTGGCTGGTGGAGTGTAAGTCTCGCGGTCCTCATCGAGATTAACTCCCTTTTGTAACTTGTAATTTGTGGTTGCATGCTTTCGTTCATGCAGTTTTTTTGCATTGAGTTTGAGAAATGTATGTCGAAAATGCTTTCGGATCCATACTTTCTCTTGCTGGGGCAAAAGACTTCAAACTTGGCTTAAATTTTGGTTGTTTTCTGCAAGTCCGTGGTCGTGTCGCATTTCAAATAACCGTGTCTCCACTCAGATGGAGAATAAGATTTCATATTGGTATCGGTGTTTGGATGGAACTGATTTGGATTAGTTTTACTCAATTGTGATGAATAGGGTTCGCTATTTTATGTTCACAAACTGAGGTATATCGCTTTTGATTACGTTATTTGAGTTGGTTGATGGTATTCTTCAGCATATGAAGTGTCTTCAGCTGCAGTGACTTCAGTGCTTCGACCTGTGTTCCTGAGATCGCGACATCGTTCTCTATTGTGTCTATTTTATTTTTTTCTTTTAAAATTTTATCTGCTCATTCTGGGGGTTGACTCTCAAGTTTTTCATGATATTTTGCTTGTCCTTGTTTGGGTGCAGATCTCGCACTGCTGTTGCTCCATTGGAGCGTATGAAGATTCTTCTACAAGTGCGGTTTTCTGCATTTTGTTTGTGCACGTTATTTACCTCATATTTGTCGGCTGGCCTATTATAACATGATTTTGCCAGGCAAGCCAATATGGTTTGGTCTACATTTTGAACTTCAATTTAGTTTTGATTCATAAGGAAAGTGATTACTGAGTTTCTCTGAAATCTATGCAGGTGCAAAATCCATTTAATCCAAAGTACAGCGGCACTATCCAGGGGTTGAAGTCCATTTGGGGGAGCGAAGGGATACGTGGATTTTTCAAGGGCAATGGCACTAATTGTGCCCGGATCATTCCCAATTCTGCTGTGAAGTTTTTCGCTTATGAAGAAGCGTCCAAGTGTGTAACCTCAGCAATTAAACTCCTTTATACTGCATGTGGAGGGCCGTGTTTAGTACTACTGAGAGATTCGATCTTTTTTGTGTGGTCTGAAATCTTTTGCAGGATCTTTATCAGATGAGCTTTCACATTCTGTTGTGATTTTCATTGTATGGGTTTTCTTTTATTTGGCAGATCAATTTTGTGGGCTTATCGAAAGGAGTCAGGCCAACGTAATTACTCTATCCACAAAAGATTATTTGTTGGTTTTTCATGTTTTCTATAAACCTGAGGTGTTCGTAGAGCAATTGTATTTGCCTAGCCGTCAGTGATCAATAGAAGGCAGAATATTTTTATTTGAAAGTATGGACAACTCTGTTGTTGGAATCCTACTGATTCATTATATGTTTCATGCAGCCGATGCTGAGCTAACTCCGGTTCTCCGTTTGGGAGCTGGAGCATGTGCTGGTATTATTGCAATGTCAGCTACATATCCCATGGATATGGTGCGAGGACGGTTGACAGTGCAGGTCGTTTTCTAAACTTTTACTCAGTTTTGGCTACTCGATTGTGTTAGTGAGGCTAGAATATTTTGGCATGAGTGTGCTTGTTGTGGCCAATGTTCTTTTTGTGCCTCAATTAGTAGTGTAGGTGCACTTATTGTTGTTCCTCATTTTAAGCACTTATATTTGTTACATTGGGTGGTCCTACAGACTCAGGATTCGCCATATCGTTATAAAGGCATGTACCATGCTTTCCGGACCATTATTCAGGAAGAGGGTGCAAGAGCTTTATACAAAGGATGGCTGCCATCTGTTATTGGAGTGGTATATTGTTATGATCCATCTTGTCACTCTGAGTTTGAAAGACCAAAAAGGGTTGTAGATTAAGTTGAAATAGTATTTAAGGAAGAATCAGTACATAAAGTACTAATGTCACGGTTTGTTGGAGTTGACCCCAAATTTAGTAACATGTTAATGTTGAATCGATGCACATACATTAGCACTAATTGATAAATGTAGTTGCTTCTTTTGTTCAGGACAACCCATTATAGGGAATTCCTTTCGGCGCTGGCAATGATTAATAACTGCGGTTTGTCGTATGATATTCGTGAACTCTGATGCATACTCTTCTTATGACTGGGTGCTGCAGGTTCCATACGTTGGGCTCAATTTCGCAGTCTACGAATCTCTTAAGGACTGGATCCTGAAGCACCCTCATTGGCAACCAGATGATGGAGCTGATTTGGCTGTTCTTACCAAGCTAGGCTGTGGAGCTGCAGCTGGCACCGTTGGTCAGACAGTTGCCTACCCACTCGACGTAATTCGCCGACGCTTGCAAATGGTTGGTTGGAAGTCTGCCTCACCGATTGTCACAGCCGACGGGCAAGTGAAGCAACCAATGCAGTACACAGGCATGGTAGATGCTTTTAGAAAAACTGTGAAATACGAAGGTGTTGGAGCTCTTTACAAGGGGCTAGTGCCAAATTCTGTCAAGGTGCCCATCTATGCCCTTGTATTATCCTTGTACTCACGTGTATTGTTTGTGCATGCTTAGACTACAGCATTTGCATTTTTTAACGACTTCCACTGACTCAATGCCTCACGACTCTCATTTTCTAACGGATCTGGTTTTTTCAGGTTGTGCCATCCATTGCGCTGGCATTTGTGACATACGAGTTGATGAAGGATCTTATGGGCGTAGAGATGCGGATTTCAGATTAAGCCAATTTTGCTACTATGGCACAAGAGATTGTACTGCCTAGAGGCCAGCCCATTGTCATTAGGACTTGCAGGATAGTGTCAGGAGGACGAGTTTTACTGGGGATGTATTTATTGCAGCACAGGTCTTCCAATCCTTCTTTCTTTAGAAGTTTGTCAAGTACTGGAGTATTGTGATGTATTTTCTGCAGCAAATTCATAACTTTTCAGCAATGAACTGAATAGCCAAATATGTCGAATTACACATGGGCTGTCAGTAGCCTGCTGGCATTCTTGGAGGATTCTTGAGATTTCTTCACAAAAGCTGTCTCGTAGATAATGTTGGATTTTATTGCTTGAGATTGGAGATTTCGGTGAACATGTTGGTAGAATGTTTTTAGCTCTTGATTGTTTATGGTCTGAGACCTTATGTTGACATAAGGTTTCACCAAAGGTTGTAAACTGACTACCAACAAGTCTTAATTCCAATTCATGTTATTTGGTCACTGCTTATGTCGAAGATGTACTTGAATATGGTTGATGTAATGTATTAAAGTAATGGTTATGGTCATAGCAAACGAATTATCTTGCTGCATAATAATTAGAATTCCAAGGAACATAATAACTTTTACTGTAATTTGAAATTTATTTGATACATATAACCAAGAGGGCAGCAGCTGCTTGTATGAGTAAATTGGTCTGGGTGTATTTTAGCAGCTCTTCTTGTGAGATGTATGCTGTTTTTGAGTCTTGTGGAAGAAGGCTGGATATGAAAGAGGGAGAGAGCAAGAAAGAGAGAGAAGAGAGCAAAGAGAAGGAAGAAGGGAGTCATGGTAGAGAAGAACTGAGACGCAATTTGCAAGTCTAGGATTCCAAAAAAAGAGCATTGAGATTATAAAATCACCTGGTCCATACAAAGTTGAAATTCAAATTTTTTTTTTGACCCTCATTGCAGACATCAAGCTCCACACTATAGTAACTAGCCAATCAGAGGCCTCCATTTTTCTTGGATGTGCATATAGCAATTTAGGGTGTGCATGTAGTACCTTGGGATGTGCTTGTAGCCCAAACCTTTTTTTTTAAAAAAAAAAATCTTTTACAAGTCTTTGTCACGGACACAAAATACAGACTTGAAATCTAACAAGAAGTTCAAGAAGAAGTGGCAGAACTAGATTAAACAGATGAGTACAAGAAGAACACCAAAAAGGTGAGCTAGAACTCCAAGAGATGTGTTGTCGAGACTGAAGAACTCTTTAGCCTCGATCCCTATATATACTCCTACTTAGGAAGCTTCTCGAGCTACTTCTATTAACTAGGAAGCTTCTAGAAAGTTCCAGGGGATTCCTTTCTAGAAGCTTCTAGAAACTTCTCTTCTAGAAGGTTCCAGAGACTTCCCTTCTAGAAGCTTCTAGAAACTTCTCTCTAAAAGGTTCCAGAGGCTTCTCTTCTAGAAGGTTCAAGAGGCTTGTTTTCTAGAAGGTTCTAGAAACTTCTCTCTAGAAAGTTCTAAGGAATATGTCCCTAACATCACCCCCTCCTTTAGCTTCGAGGTCTCTGAGAAGCAATGTTGTTGATCAATACCAACGCAAAAAAATGAAGATCTGTCGCATAACTTCTGCTATGAACTCCAACTGTTGTTCACGAGGCAAGTGGTTCATCGACCCTTGAAGCCAACGGTAGTGGCCGACGCCTTCGACTTCTGACCAAGCATGAACTTTCGTGTCCTCATTGTGAAATTCTCCTGCAAACACGCCTTCTGGTTGACCATCGTAAGCAGGCTCGATCTCAAATACGATCACCAGTGATCGGTTACTCGGTATCCTCCGTTGTCGTCGTGGTACATGTAGTTCTTCATCTCGGGGTCGCCTTCGTGAGCTACTCGGTTGCGATACTCTGACTGGCATAGTATCTATCTCTTGACTATCCATATCAAAAGACCAAACTACGATCTATCTTGGAGAAAATAACTACATCAACTATGAATTTTGCTGGTGCTCTCTCCTTTTCTTATATTGTTGGGAGAACAAGCTTTAGAAAGAAGCTATCATCGAATTGATTTAGGTTTATCGGAATGTCGTTGATGAAACTCCTGTACTTTTTGTGGTGCATTCGTAAGATTTTCAGCTGGCTCCCACGTTCGCTCATTAATGTCATAGCCGCACCAATGAACAAGATATTCTAACTTTCCCCACCTTCGCCGTGAATCCAATACCTTTTCAACCTTGTATTCTTCGTGGTTCTCGATTTCAATACTAGGTGGCGGACATTGCACTCTTCCAGGAAAAGATGACTCTCGATAAGGTTCCAACAGAGAAACATGAAAGACTGGATGTACCTTCATAGAAGCCGGTAACTCCAGCCGGTATGCCATTGGATTAATTTGCTTCTGGATGATAAATGGTCCCAATCTTCGATAGTCCAACTTATCACATGGTCGCTTGGTCTTGATATTTCGTCGAAGAAGCCAGGCTTTGTCTCCAACTTTGAAAGTAGGTGCTGGATTCCGAAATCTATCTGCAGACGTCTTATAGGATTCTTGAGCGGATTGTAATTGAAGCTTCAACATAGTTTGAAGCTCTGATAGTTGCTTCGCAAATCCTTCAGCTGCTAGATTGTTATTTGTTGACGGACTCAATAAATCAAGCTTCGGATGATACCCATAGTTGGAAAAGAATGGTGTTTGTTGAGTCGACGCATGGAGGGTGTTGTTATATGCAAACTCGGCTAGCGGTAGATATGTAGTCCAATCGTCTTGCTGATAGTTGATGCTGCATCGTAAGTACTGCTCCAAGACTTGGTTCACCCGTTCCGTTTGGCCATCAGTTTGAGGATGAAAAGCTGAAGAAAGCTTGATATCCACCTTCAATATCCCAAAGAGAGATCTCCAAAACTTTGACACGAACTGGGTACCTCGATCTGCTATGATATCATCTGGTAGTCCATGATATCGATACACATTATCGAGAAAGAGTCTTGCTGTGACTTCACTGGACGATGTCTTCTTACAAGGAACAAAGTGTGCCATCTTCGTAAGCCGATCTACCACGACAAAGATGCTGTCAAATGAGTTTGATGATGGCAAGTCCGTGATGAAATCCATAGAAATTGAAGACCATGGTCGACGTGGAATTGGCAATGGCTGTAGAAGTCTATAAGGGCGATGCCGAGGATTCTTAGATCTTGAACAGATGTCACAAGAGAAGACAAAATCTTTCACATCCTTTCACATTTGGGGCCACCAAAAATCTCGGGAAATAAGCTCGAAAGTCTTGTTGAATCCAAAATGTCCCGTAGCTGAAAAATCATGGCGAGATTGAAGAACTCGGAGTCGTGCTAGTCCTTTTGGAATGTACAATCGCTCTTCAAAGTATAAAAGATCTCCCTCCACCTTGAACTTGTCGTCATTGGTACGTTGCTTGATATCAATGGCTACTGAATCTTTAATGGTCATAGCACGTACTTGGTTTAGGAAGTCAGCATCAAATGATACAATAGTAGCACAAAGTTGAAATCTCTCTGGCTTCAATAACGTTGTACATTGTTGATCAAACGCTGCTTCTCCAGCCTTTGGTGTAAGATACGATCTCCTTGATAAAGCATCGGATAGTCCTTGCTGCCTTCCAGGTCGATAAGTGATAACAAAATCGAATCTAGATAGCGACATATTCTACCGAGCTTGACGCCGATTTAAAACTCGAGCCGTCATGAAATACTCCAAATTCTTGTGATTCGTATATACGGTTACTGGATGTGCAGCTCCTTCAAGAAAGTGACGGCATTCTTCGAAAGAATCCACTATAGCAAGAAGTTCCTTATCGTGGATTTCATAATTGATTTCAGTAGTAGAGAACTTCCAAGAATAGAATGCAACTGGATGGAGCTTCTTATCTTCACTCATTTGTGAAAGCACAGCTCCCAAAGCAAAATCTGAAGCATCAATTGCTAAATAGAAGGCCTTTGTAAAGTCTGGATGTACCAAAATTGGAGCTGTAGTAAATGCTGTCTTCAAATCTTGAAACGCCTTCTCCGCCAAAGGTCCCCATTCCAACTTATCCTTGCATGTTAATCGAGTGAGAGGAGCAGCAACTTGAGAATAATTCTTGATGAAGATTCGATAGAAGTTAGCAAAACCAAGAAAGCATTGTACATCTCTAACCGTCTTCGGAACCTCCCAAGACATGATTGCTTCTACTTTCTTGGGGTCCATCTTCAAACCTTCTGTAGTCGCAATGAATCCCAAAAATTCCATCTCCGTCTAGTGAAATAAACACTTTTCTAATTTGGCATATAGTCCTCGCTTGCGTAGTTTCTCCAAGACCAAACAAACATGCTCCTCATGCTCTTCCTTGTTTTTAGAGAATATTAGAATATCGTCCAAGTAGATGACAACAAAATCGTCGAGGTGTTCTCGAAAGATGTCATTCATCATATGTTGGAAAACCGCTGGAGCATTGGTAAGACCAAAAGGCATGACATTATATTCGAAATGACCATACCTTGTACGAAATGCTGTCTTCCACTCATCTCCTTCCTTGATTCGTACGAGATTATAAGCTCCCCTTAGATCAATTTTTGTAAAGATCTTCGCACGTCCAAGTTGTTCTAAGAGACTAGAAATCAAGGGTAATGGGTAACGATTTTTCTTTGTTACCTTGTTGAGGCCTCGATAGTCCACACACATCCGTAATGATCCATCTTTCTTCTTCACAAATAAGATGGGTGCTCCAGCTGATGATTTTGAATGACAAATGAAGTTCTTGGCTAGATTCTCGTCGATGTACTTTCGTAACTCTGCCAACTCCGTTTGCGATAGATTGTAGATTGGACCAAAAGGTGGTTGTGCTCCTTCTTGCAAGTCTATGGTACAATCATATGGTCGGTGTTCCGGTAGTATGTCGGCGTTCTTCTTTTGAAACACGTCTTCAAAATCTTTATATTGCTCCGGTATACTTGCTGTTGAGATCTTCTCCTCGGTAGTTGGAGCCGCATAAATGACAAATGGAGTGCCTTCCTTAGAGGATCTTATAAACGCTCTTGCTCCAATGAATAAGGATTTCTTTTTTCGAGGTTTTTTACTAGGTTTTTTCTTGGGTGGTTTTGTGGCAAAAGTCATCTTCCGCAACCTCCAATCTCTCAATGGATTATGTTTTTCCAACCAAGAAAGACCAAGAATAATAGGATTTGATGGGGTTCCAATAATATTAAAAATAATATGACTACTATGGTCTTTAAACGTTACTTCTATAGGTTTTGATTTATGGGTGATGCTACCAGACAATAAAGGTCGCCCATCTATGACCTCAACATGAACAGGTTTTGATTTTTGTACTAAAGGGATCTTATGACGCTTTGCAAATTCTTCGTCTAAAAAACAAGCAGATACTCCTGAGTGTAGTAGTGCTAAGGTTCTCAGTTTTTGAGGGCCGATAAATAGAGGGATTGTAAAACAAAGTGCAGGTTGGGCAGAAAGAAAGGAACCTGATTGTTGTTGGGATATTTCATTGTCCAGCCGCACGGTTCATACTGTGGCTGGGCATCCTCGTTTTCCTGAACAAATACTCCCCTAGTCTTGACTATGCCTCGATTTTACTTTTTGGGGTAGTTTCCGACTTTGTGGCCTTCTCCACCGCAATACAAGCATAAATTTTCCTCCATACGTCGCTTTTTTTCTTCTATAGTAAGAGATTTGATACGTACCGCATCAATTTACATGTCTTCCACCTCTGAATGTGAATTCACACTGCTTGCCGAAATAGTTGGAGCATGGCGAATTGTATGTTGTCTTGAGCGTTGGTCTTGGCAACGTTGGAATAGGCGATTATCGCACTTCACAGCTTGGCTAATGGCTTCATTGAGCGTTCGTGGATCAGGAAGAATTAACAGCAAATTCTTCACATCATCTCTTAAACCCCAATAGAATTGACTCATCAACGCTTCTTCATCCTAATTGATGTCGCATACTAATTGCCTGAAATCCGAAGCATAGACTGATGTAGAACGCATCCCTTGTCGTAGCGACCGGATCTTTGTTGTAGCGCATCGAACCTTATCGTGTTCACCAAATGCTTCCGCAAATGCTTCCAAAAAGGTTTCGAAGTTGTTTAATATGGATGATCGTTTCTCAAACAAAGGAGCAAACCATGATAGAGCTTGTCCCGTAAGTAAGGTTCCAACAAGCCCAACACGTGACTCCTCCTTTGGATATCGTTCGGGCTGTAAAACTGTTATCAACCTGATTTGATTGACGAATCCTCGAAACTTGGAACGTGTTCCATCAAACTTATCTGGAAGGCTAACTCGAGGCTCTTTATGTTGTAGAACTAGTGGTTCTTGTCGAACCTGAGATAAAGTTGTTTCTCGAAGTGTCGAAATTTGAGGCTGGTGTAATTTAGATTGTGCTATCCCAGATATTCCATCATTATGAAGCCTTGCCACCACTCCTTCAATCTCTGCAGTTCTTTGAGATAACGTAGCGAGGGCATTCATAATAGCATCTAACTTAGACTCTGAACTTTCTGTCATACTAATGTCTTGACTTCCGGCCATTCTAAAAGAAGGACAAAAATGACCCTATAAGAAGCAATATTGGTTTATAGGAGGGTAATCCACAACCTATAAAACGCCTTAAGAATTTCAAGAAGAGGGGTAATCCACTCTCTCCAAGAAGAATAAGACTCCAATATTATAACAAAAGAAGTATCAGTTTAGAAGAGGGTAATCCGCAACCTCTAAAAAATGCTAGTATACCTTCAAGTAGAGGGATAATCCACACTCTACTAAGAAAGAACTAGCTCTGATATCTCAAGTTAGTGTAGTCTCGACAAACTGTCACGGACACAAAATACAGACTTGAAATCTAACAAAAAGTTCAAGAAGAAGTGGCAAAACTAGATTAAACATATGAGTACAAGAACAACACCAGAAAGGTGAGCTAGAACTCCAAGAGATGTGTTGTCGAGACTGAAGAACTCTTCAGCCTCGATCCCTATATATACTCCTACTTAGGAAGCTTCTCGAGCTACTTCTATTAACTAGGAAGCTTCTAGAAGGTTCCAGAGGCTTCTTTTCTAGAAGGTTCTAGAAACTTCTCGAGCTACTTCTATTAACTAGAAAGCTTCTAGAAAGTTCCAGGGGATTCTTTTCTAGAAGCTTCTAGAAACTTCTCTTCTAGAAGGTTCCAGAGACTTCCCTTCTAGAAGCTTCTAGAAACTTCTCTCTAAAAGGTTCCAGAGGCTTCTCTTCTAGAAGGTTTCAGAGGCTTGTTTTCTAGAAGGTTCTAGAAACTTTTCTCTAGAAAGTTCTAAGGAATATGTCCCTAACAGTCTTTGATTAACATATAAAATAGAAAACATGCTAGAAAACAACACAAAAAGAACTTTGTTTATTTGTTTATTTATTTTTTTATTTATACTTGTTATTGTGAAAATTCAGATAGTATTTCAAAGCATTTGCCATAACAAAGAATACTACAAACAAAATAAATAAAAGAATAATGCAGAGCATGATTAATAAATAAATAAATAAATTATGTATATTTTAAGCTTTTTTGAAGTAAAAAAATGTTTTATCCAATTTATGAAAAAAAACTATGGTAAGAATAAAAATGAATTTTATAAGGTTCTATTGCAATAACATTTTTTTTTCCATTTTTTGTATTCAATATATATATATATATATAGTTTTTTAAGGTTTATTGTTTATTTAAGTTTCATTGTATATATTTGCTAAAATCAATAATCATTTAGATTTATCTAACTTTATAGTCAAAAGTATTGAAACTATACTTTTTCTTTGTTTTATTTTTAAGTTTATTAATGCTTATGAAATAAAAAAACAAATAAAAAATTAAAAAAAATATTTTATATTATTTAATAAAAATAATTTAAAAATTACATGATTTTATCTAAAACAATCCTTCAATTGTTGAATTTATTATTATTTTATTATTATGTTATTATTATAAAAAAATATTATAAGAATAGCTAATAATGTACTAAACTTTTTGTTTTGTCATTTCAATTTAAAAAAATACATTAATGTAGTTCATATTAAAAATAAAAGTATTAATAAAATATTAAAGTAAGTAAAGAAGAAGGATTGAATTAGAAAAATGAATATATATATATATATATATATATATATATATATATATATTTATATATCTTTTTATCTTATCTTTTTATAAGATAGTCAAACATCTCTTACAATTCTCTTACAATATTGGTTATTACTATAATTACTATTTAGAAATATCCAAATAACTCTTAAAATCCTAATTTCTAAATTCAAATCTAGTTAAAAAAATTATGATGTTATTTAATCCTAATTATCTTATTAAAGTTTTTGTTTTAATTAAAGAACAATATAATTTAAAAAAACTTTAATAAATTCTTTCTTTTGATCTTAGGCAACAATAGATTAGCAAAGGTCTTTGGTGGATGGACTTCTCAAGATGACTATCAAAGAGGACATCACCATAAGAATCTTTTTGGATATGTTAAGACTAAGTCTACTACTTAGAGATCTACAATCATTGTATTTAAAGAAATTATCATTATTACTATTATAATAAATATTTTAGTTATTAATATATATAATTTTAATATTTATTTAAAATAAGAAATAATAATATATGTATAAAGTGATATACCATATATGTCAAAAACTAAAATGGTTTAAATTTTTTTAAAACTTAACCAACATTTAAAATATAAATATATAAAAAGTATATAGAACCTTATAATTTTATGGTTTGGTTTGAAATGAATAATTCTATTTAATTTGCTTATAGTTTGTTAGATTTAAAATATTGAAATTTCTAAAAAAAACTCATGTGAGCATTTTCATATAAAATTTATAAAAAAATTATAGATTTTCTAAAAGAAAAATATTAAAAATATTAAAAAATCAAAACTAAACCAAAAAATAACATGATTTATGTTGTATATCATTTCTTTAGAAAGTACCACGATGCCATGTTTAGACATGTACTACCAATAATTAGACTCTTAAGTGTACATGATTTTAATCATAAATTTATAATATATATATATATATATATATATATATATATATATAATAATTTTTTTTCACTAAGAAAAAAAATAATTTCTATAAAATTTAACATCAATTATTATTATAATTAATATCATTTTAGTTTTTAATTTTTAAAAAGAAAATTTAAATTTATTCTTTCTTTGTTTTAAATAATTTTCGACCATTTTTTTTATTTGTGAATATTTTAAATAAAATCACTCCACAACTATATTTGTTCTAAAAAAATTGATCATACCTTAAAAACCATGTTTATAAGTGTAAATTTATATAAAAAAACCACAACTTTTGATAGATTGATATTTGATCATATGTATATCATTTCCTATTCTTTTTAATAACATTTTTAAGATTAATGTGAAATCAAATTCATGAGGCAATTTGAATCAAGTTAGGAAACTTTCTATAGAGACAAGAGGATTACAATTGAAAAAAAACATAGAAAATTGAAATTTTCTTTTTTCTTTCTCAAAACCTATCAAATAGATGTGTGATTTTCATGTAATTTATCAAAATTTTTGTAATTAAAAATTCTCACATATCATTCTATCTTATTGATTGAAAGTTATACTATTCCTTAAGGATTTAACACTTTCGAATGCAAAAAATCTTTTGATGCTTATATCAATAATTTAGATTATCAACAATCCTCCTAGGAAAACAAAGGCTAGTCAAAGCTACCACTTGTCAAAAACAATAATATCATTATGTGATCACAAGTGTGTGTACGAATATATATATATATATATATATATATTTACAAAAAACAATAAAATGCCTACTAGTATGTGTCAAAATCATTCCAATAATTCAGCGGCAGCCATTACTGTGGAATTCGTGTACGAATGGGTACCTTGCTGGGCAGTCCCCACAAACTGCCCAAAACACAGCCCCAGCCCCTGCAACTGTTGGGGCCAAATGCGTATAGTTTATATATTTTACATATGATATTAAAGAATAAATTTATGAATTAAATAAAATTAATTAAGTTGTATTAAAAATAAAAATAAAAAGGTAACTTGATTTTTTTATGAAAAGTTTATTTAAATATGATATTAATTTATTATACAATGGAAAATTAAAATTAAAAATAGAAAGACGGATGTAGTTATTAGATTCTAATTCAATACTAATGACAAAGTTTTTAAAAAAATTCATTTTAAAAACATTATTATGTATATATATATATATATATATATATATAATAATAATAATAATATCACATATTATATAGCCATTATATTATTTATACTTTTAATATTTTAATAGTAATTTTAATTATTAATAAAAATAGAAAAATTTAAAATTAGATTATAAAATGAAAATTTATGTTTTTTTATTATAATGCCTTGCAATCATATATATATATATATATATATATATATATAAACTATGTAATAATTTAAAAAAGATATGAAAAAATATGATATAATATATTCAACTAAGCATAATGTTGTAGGATATGTTACTTTTATTTTTCTAAATTTAAAAGTATAATTCTGAAATTTTTTGTATTTTTTTTGCATATGCACATTCATTTATTTTTTTAATTTTAAATAGGTGTCCTAAGATTATCTATCTTAATTTTAAAACTATGTTTAGATTGTTATGATTTGTAGTATTTATTAGTAAAAGTTTACTTTTATTTATTTCTATTTTTTTAAAATTACAAGATTTGTTGTATTATAAGTAAACCTCATATCTTACATTTTTGAATAATTATTCTACAAACTTCTTCTAACATTATTAAAAAAAGTCTATATTAAACTTTGATGAAGATACTCTTGTTTCTTCTTTTATTATATATATTATAAATCTATGTCTTCTTCAAAATCTCTACACCACTCAAAGATAGAATATATAATAAAAAAAATTTAAACCTCTATACTTACTATTATAATATAATCCATAATACAATGTATTAGCACATTCTAAATAACTATCTAGAAAATACAAAAGAACAAAAATTTGGTATTTGTAATTTTTTTTATATGAAATGATTACAAGAATAACATTAATAATTTGAAGAAACCTTAGAAATTAAATACTAAGATTTGAGATCTTTAGAAGTTTAAGATTTAACTTTTTAATGCTCATATATTAAAATTAGATTAAAAAAGGTTCTCTTTACAAATACTTTTGAGTTTTTAAAACTTTTTTTAAAAAAATTCTTTTATCTTAATGTTAAAAAAAACCATTATATTTTTGCTCATTTATATACTTATTAATAATAATTGTAAAAGTTATCAATGCTACAATACATATTTAATTCTTTTTTTCTAGATTTTTATAGATACCTACATTAAAATTAATAACTAGAAGAATGAGATGAATATATGTAGAAAATAAAGTAAATAAACTTAATAATGCCTTGAAGAGAAGATTTTTTTAGAAATTTTATAGGTATGGATTTTACTTTACAAGTATGTATAGGTGATTGATAGGTTGAAAACTTTGCCAATAAGTTGGCTATATATCTCACATGTTGGCTACTTGTGGTATAAGTTGGCAATGTAGTGCACATGTTGGAATCTTGCCTTGCAAGTTAGACATATGTTTTTCAAGTTGGACATATTTTAAATGACCTATGGAATGATGCCACATAGTACTTTAATTAGATAATACATATAGAAATTAAAATAATATATTCTTCACTTTTGTTAATACTTTTTTTGTGGTCTTTTCTTAATTTAAGATTCTCCAGTCTTTTTGTATTTGGCAATAGCTATTCTAATTTCTAACTTATATCTATCTTTAATTTGTCATAAGAATTTAATTGATTCTTTAGATTTTTTCTATGATTTATATTATTGATAATTTTGATAATAATATAATTTTTTTATTCTTTTTTTATTTTTAAAATAAATTGATTACTTTATTTTTTTATTATTATAATTTAGAGGTTGTAAACCACCCATATTTATATTAATAATATTTATTTTTAAATATCAATTCTTTCTTTAAAGATAGTTAATTACCTCTCTTTGTGGAAATATTGATTTGTTTTTAGAGGTTATAAATTGTCTTTTTAAAATTTGAATGGTAGATTTTTTGAAAGTTTCTACTATAAAAAAAAAAAAAAAAAAAAAATTAGATGCCATACTTGGTAGGAGTGAGAATAGATTTGTAACTATTATAGATCTTCATGAATTTGTTAATAGTCTTAGAGATTTTTTTTAAAATACTACTAACATCAACCATAGAATTATTATTCATAGGTCTAAGGAAGAAGTCAATAATGAGGTCCAATATATATGGCAAGAAGTTGTACAATTGAAAAAATCAAGAAAATTAATCTTATAAGTGTATCAAAAAAGTCTTACTACTATAAGTATGAAGGAGGAAAAAATTAATTTTTCGGAGAAGTTTAACATAATAACATCAAAATCTTGAGGATTTTTATATTAAATAAAATTTTATTTAAAGTTATATCCTTTCTAATACCTTGATGGATTTACTAAAGTTGAATTTATAGGTGTATTTTTCTCTAAGAGTGCTCTATCTTAGTTTATACTTTTGATAAAAAAATGATTTAAGAATCTTATATGATTCAAAATCATTCTTAAAAATATTTAATGCTACATTTGAGGAAAATGATTGAAAAATGGTAGTAGAAAAAAAATTCATGTTTTTACAACAAAAGTCACAATTAACTACCATCTATGTTGTCCAATTCCTATGTGTTACTTACAATATGGATTGGAAATATCAAAACTCTTATTAACCAATTTTAATATGGATTAAAAGAAAATATAAAATTAAATTATTTAAAATATAATAATAGACTTATTAAGATAACTTACTATTCAAATAATATCATAGACATTTTATCATAGAAATACATACTTATTCTAATAATTACTAATATGATTAGGTGGAAGTCGATAAAAGTAGATATAAATAGATAAATTTTATAATATATTCTAGAGAAGCTTTTTAGAAGCCCTATAGACATGGTATTGACTTTACACATATTTTATGTTGACTTTTAGGTTGAAAAACTTGATCAACAAGTTAGCCATGTGTTACATGTGTGGATAACTTATGGAACAAGTTAACTATGTGGAACATACATAGAAAAATTACCTTGCAAGTTAAGACATGTAGCTTGTAAAGTCAATACATGTTGGAGGTCTTATAGAATGTTGCCACATAGTTCTTAAGTAGATAGTATATATAGAAGCAATAATGAGGCCTTCTTCATTCTTGTCAATTCTTTTCTTGCTTCCAGTCTAGTTTCAAGAGTTTCTAGTTTTCTTATCTTTTGACAATAGACATTTTAGTTTCTTTTTAATATACATACTTCTTTATTTATATTTTGTCATACTTCTTTGAAAAAGTCTCACTTATTTATTTGTTTTTATCAAATTCTTATTTTTGATAAGAACTTGATAAATTACAAGTTATGCTTAATTACAAGTTGTGCTTAATTGATAAATCTTCAAAACTTGAATCTTGTACCATCAAACTTCTCAAGTAGTGTAAACCTTTATTTTCTAATAGTAGAACGTTGTTCAACTATAAGAAAAAGGACATGATTTGGTGCAGATGTTGAAGCAACTCTAATCATCTCTATATCTTTGATCCTTGCTATTCTTATTACTCCTTGTGGTGGTAAATTGAATTGAACCAATAAAATTATTAATTCCCTCAATTTCTATTATATTTGTGCCATTGTACTTTTTATTTCAAAAAACTTTGCCACGATAACACTTAAAAAAAAAAAGATGTCTAATATCATTCAAGATAAATAGAAGAAAGAACTTAAAAATATAGAAAATACTAAAGAAAATACCAATATTGAAGAGGGTAATTTATAACTTCTAATATATTTATGTCTTATCAAGAAAAAGAAGTAATCTACTCTTAATCAAGAAAAGATAAAGCTCTAATATTATAAGTACACTCTTGTCAATTTAGAGGCTTTTTTAATAGATTTTTGATTCATGTATAGAAAATATGATTCAATTTATATTGCAACCAATAAGATTTAGATTTTACAATAAAATAATCAATTAGTAATATTATATGCTTTATAATTTTGACAACTTACAATTGATATCAAGTGGAATGATGTTACATTTATTAGCCAATTTTTTTTTATAGATTATAATATGAGATAAAATAAATAATGTTTAACTTACTTGACCTTCAAACATTGAGTCAAGCAAGTGACTTTGTTGTGAAGTGTGAAAATGAACTTTTTAAATTTCAATATGAAAGTCACACAAGTGCCTCACAATATCACTATAATTCAATGGTAATATCAATATTTTTCCAACACATATATTCAAAAATAGAGGATATATAAATTAATGTAGTACGTTTTAAACCTCTTATTAAATAAAAAAAGACTTGTTATCATTAGGAAGGATTATGCTTGTATTGTGGAGAACCTAAACATACTACTCAACATTGTCTAAAGAAGCGATAGAACCACAAAATAAAGAATATGGTTGTCAAAGAAGATAGTATGTTGGAAAATGAGTTTGTCTAGTTATAATAGAGCCTATGCAAGTGAAACCTTGTACAACATCTAGTGAAGTCCTATTCTCTCTTCAAAATCCTCTCTTTATTTTATAATAAATATTATTTTAGGACTTAAACATCACAAAGCCTCTGCCTTCTTAGATTCAAGAATCTCAACATGATTTGTAGATGAAGAATTTGCTAAAAGACATAATATACTTTTAGTGAAAAAAATTAAATCTGTTCATATAGAAATCATAGATGGTTGTCTATTGTCTTCAAAAAATGTTACTCATAAAATTCTTCTTATAGAAGTAAAAACTTATGATCATAGTAGCTTTGTAATATTTAATATCATTAGATCTTCTTCTAATCCAATCATTTTAGATTTATCATAATTAAAAAAATATAATCCTAAAATAGATTATATTTTTTGTAGTCTTGATTTTTTTAAAAGTATAACTAAGAGTATAATTAATCAAATAAAAAGTCATAAGTCTAGTGCAATTGAACATGTATTTGTAGGTACAAGAGCTTTCTTACATGCTATAAAAGAAGAATTACTTTATATCATTTATGCCACACTTGTTTTTAATGGTGAAAAGACTTCAAGTGGCATTCCAAGCCAATATCAAGATTTTCAAGATATATTTGAAAAAAAAATATGAATAGTATTTTAAAATATTTTTTGTATAACTATTCAATTGACCTTCAAGAAAGAACTCAATTATTGTTTGGACCAATCTACAGTTTATCACAAAATGAATTGGCTGAATTGAAGAAGTATATTGAAGAGAATCTGGCTAAAAAATTCATATGCTATTTCAAATCTCTAGCAAAAGCTTTAATTTTATTTGTGAAGAAAAAAGATGAATCAAATGTGTGTTGATTATTGAGGATTTAACAAAATTATCATAAAGTATAAGTATCCATAATCTTTGATATTTATATTTTTCAATCAATTAAATCAAATTAAGAACTATATTAAAATAGATTTAGAAGGAGCATACAATCAAATATGCATCAAAGAAAGAGATGAATAAAAAATTGCATTTCGAACTAGGTATGGACATTTTGAATACAATGTCATTCCTTTTGGACTAACAAATGCACTAGCAACTTTCCAACATCTAATGAATGATGTCTTTTGAAAGTTTTTAGATAAATTTATTATTTTTTACTTAGACAATATTTTAATCTATTTAAAGAATACAAAAAAAATATAAATTTTATATTCATTACGTGCTACAAAAATAAAGAGATGCATGATTCTATGCTAAGATAGAAAAGTATGTATTTCATACTATTCAAGTTGACTTCTTAGAATACATCATTTCAAATGATAGACTTATAATAGATCATAAAAAAAATTAAACTATTATAGATTAGAAGATCCTTAAAACAATAAAAAATGTTCAATGTTTTTTAAAATTTACCAATTATTATTAAATCTTCATCAAGGACTTCTCTCAAATTGCAACTCTACTTATATGTTTGAGTTGTAAAGACAAACTTCAATGGAATCAAGAAACAAAAGCAGTATTTGAAGCTTTAAAGATAGCCTTTATTTTTGCACCAATTTTGTATTGTGTTGAATTTTTTAAGCCATTCTTTATAGAAATAGATGCACCGGACTTGCTTTGGATGTTGTATTGTTACAAATAGAAAAAAATAATAAACTTCATCTAGTAGCTTTTTATTCATTTTTTTTTTTAGTAGTTAAGATCAGCTATAAGATTCACAACAAAGAAATTTTTGCAATTGTGGATTTGTTTTAAGAATGGCACCATATCTAGAAGAGACTTCTAATCTAATCATTGATTATATGATGATATATTATGATTCGAATAATATATAAAAATAATACATATAAATATTTAATATATAATTTATTATATAATGTGATAAAAGCTACATTATCAGACTTTAGTTAGTCACAAAATATGATTAGATTAGTACTTTGAAGTAGTTAGTTTAAAAAGGATATTATTGAGGTTGATTATATATTGATAATAATTTTTATATACTTAGAGCCACCTTTATTAGACAATGGTGACTTTTAAAATCTTGTTTTATTTTTTTTATTTGATTTTTAGGACATATATTATGTAAATTTTATATTAAAAAAATAGATTAAAAAGGAATTTTGGTAGCAAAAAGAATAGATAAGGCATCCATATTAATGAATGGAAATGGATGATAAAAATATCCATTGCTATTAGCCAAAAGGCATATCCAATGGACTTCAAGGAGGTTGCTTGAAGCCTTATTAGGAATAGGGGTTACTCTTTTGAGGTCATTTGAACTTAAAAGACTAAGATCAAAGAGTTTAGGTTTTTAGCTATGATTTTGGTGAAAATTTTAGATGATTTGGAATTTTTATGAGAAAGATATAAGCACTCAAAGTTAGGATGTGGATTTTGCACCTACTATAATTCTTTTGGACATAATGTGTGTATTTGAAAAGTAAAGAAGGATTGGCAACTATAGTTGAAGAAAGCCTTTTTTTTTTTTTAGCTACACTTTTTGTATATTGCTTGATGAATTCTAAGTTAGAATGAAGATATTATAGAAAGTTGAAATCAACACTTGCAATTTAAAAGCAATAAGTGACCCGATTTACTAGTGGTTGTATTTTGAACCATATCTTAAGTAATTTAATAAGATTTTATCTAAATCTTTCTAAAAATGTATGTTATCATATTGATAAATTTTATATATGAGTTTTGTGGCATTTGGAGTTTGGATTGTTGAGATATGGAGAAAATAGTATTTAGATGCCTATAAATTAGGGTTTAAAGAACTTGTTAGGATTTCTAAGATACTCGACAATCAGTAGTAGATTTAAAGTTTTTTTTTTTTTTTTTTTTTTTTTGTGATAAAACTTAACAATATAGCCTACATTTTTTAGAAATTTGAAAAAAATTGAATAGTTGGATTAAGACTTATGAATTTCTAAAGTTTAGAGAGAGAAAATCTTTTGTAGAAGAAAAATATTTTAAAGGATTTTTGCTACAATTTGGACATTTTATGCAAAGTAACGAGGTTTTTGGGAGCAAAGACTTTGTATATATGTTAAAAATGGAGATATGGAGCTATAACAAAATTATGATATAAAGATGGATATTTGTAAGAGGATTATGGATTTTCTTTAAGCTTATGGAAAATCAAACTTATCGGCAAATAGTTAGTTATGATTTGTTATAGCAAAGGATATTAGGATATTTTTAAATCCTTTAAAAAACCTTATGTATAAAACTTCTTAAATATAAAAGGATTTTATTAAAAAAATATCTTTAGATATTATTATAATTCTTTGGCCTTTATAATAAGAAAACATTACTTATTGGAACTTGTCCATTAAGTTAAAGTTAAACCTTTTACAACTAGGTTCACTGTATTTTCAAATAGAGAATCATGACACATGACAACAAACCACAAGAATCTTGAATATTTTTATATTAGCATGTACTTTGAATTATTGCAAAGCTTGTTGGAGCATATCTTTGTCAAGATTTAATTTCAAGATCACTTTTTGATCCAAAAAACAATAAGATTTGTCATACGCCCTTTCTAAACATTCTTATCTTATATAAAAAGAAAGAAATACATCTTTTGAACAATGGAGAAAAATACTCTTGAAGCTAAAGTATTTTCATCTTTAAATAATAAAATCAACATTGACTATTGATTCAACCTTTGTCAAACAAATTCAATCAAGTATGTCTTCTTATCCTCTTGTTTATGATATAAAGAACTCTTCTTTTAATTCTCATGTTATATCTAAGATTGAAGTCAAGAACAATCTACTCTATTTCAAAAGACACCTATATATCATTTATCACTTGATGCTTTTAACTTTTAAAGAGTCAATAATCTTATCGTGGAAGTTTTGGCAAATTGTTTGTTAGAGCTACATGCAACAATGAAGGTACAATTAAAAGAAGCTCAAGAACAAAAAAAGATAAATATAGATATTTATCACAAAGTATGGTTACTTTATTATACAACCATATTTTCATATACATGACAAGATATGATTACTTTATTGTAATATCAAGATTGCTTGCCCTTATAACAAGTTGGACTATTTTAAGCTTGGATATATTTTTTTTATTTATAAACAAATCAATCTAATTGCTTATCAATTACATCTATCGGAATCAATGAAAATCTATCTTATATTCTACATGTCTCTTTTTCAACCATATAAGATAATGAATATACCAAAAAGAAAACTAGTACCTCATCTTCCTATAGAAGTGGGCAATAATAAAGAATTTGAGGTAGAAGAAGTGTTAGACTCAAACTTGCACTAAAGTAGGTTAAAATATTTTGCTCATTGGTACAAATATGATATTAATTAATGTATATAGGAGCCAACAAAGAATCTTGCAAATGCAGCAAAGAAGGTGGAGACTTTTCATAAATAAAATCCATCAAAATCTAGATGAAAAATAACAAATCTTTTCATAAAAGAAACAAGATAAAAAAAGATAATATTCTACCTTCTAACTTTGTTTGTAGCTTTTGTTTATATTGTAGTACTAAAGAGATAGAGAACCAACAATTTGTCATAGATATACATAGGTACTTTGATAAATATCTATATGATTAGGTAGAAGTAGATAAAAGTAGGTTAATTTCATAACATCTTCTAAAGAAGCTTTTTAGAAGCTTTATAGATATTGTTTTGAGATAATATATATTTGTAGTTGATTGATAGGTAAGAAATTCGATCAACAAGTTAACCATGTCTTGATAACTTGTAAAATAAGCTCTCAACGTAGCACACATATAACAAACTTACCTTGCAAGTTAAGATACGTGTCTTACAAAGTCAATACATTTTAGAGATCTTGTGGAATATCGCCATGTAGTTCTTAGTTAAGAGTATATATAGAGACAAGTGTAAAGCCTTCTTCATTCTTATCAATGCCTTTCTAGTCTTGAATATTATTTGAAGACTTTTTAGTCTTTTTATTTTTAAAAATAGCCATTTTAGTTTAATATTATATCATCTTTGAGTGACTTTTTAGTTCCTTTCAGTGACACAAGAGTGTATCGAGGATTTTCTTTCTTTAAGATTCATGTCCTTGATAGTTTGAACTAAGTACTAACCTATTATTTTTGTCTTATTTTAAAAATGAGTGGATTACCGTACTTCTATTATTATATTTTGAAGGTTACAAACTATCCATATTTAAATAAAAAATCTTATTTTTTAACATTGATCTTTTTTTTAAAGAAAGTGAATTATCTCTTTTTTTGAAATTTTTTATTAGAGGTTACAGATTATCCTCGTCTAATTTAATTTTTTGAATTTTTTTGTATTGAAGAAAAGAAGTCTAAAAGCTACAAACACTTAGCATCAAGAAGGATTGTAGTCTAAGAGAAGTGTGGAGAAAGATAATTCTTACTTCCAACACTCTTTATTTATAGGTGTTGATTTACTCACCAATGAAGCAACTTCCATTCTTTTGATATTACATCCATTTCTACCTCATCCAACTAAACCCTTGGTACCACCACAATAACTTACTTTAATTCTTTGCTATCTTTTTACTATTAACAACATACTATGCTTAATTTCTATGTGGTTGTAACTAAGCAAATACTTATTGATCTTCAACACTCTCACTTTGTTAATATTCAAAAGGCTTTTAATCCTAATCTCTGAATCAAGTCATGATGTCTATCCTTCACTAATGCCTTTGTAAGCACATCAACAAGCATGTCATTTGTAGCACAATACTTCATACCTATTATTCCATCTTCAATCTTCTCTCGTATGAAATGATGTTGAACATCAATGTGCTTGGTCCTTGAGTGGTGTTTTGGATTCTTGGCAAATGCAAGACATCCTTGATTGTCACATATAATTAGAGTTGCTTCTAATTGTACTAAACCAATGTCTTCTAAGAGTTACCTTATCCAACACACCTCCATTGCACAATGACTTGCTGCCATGTACTTTACCTCCATCGTTGATCTTGCAATAGTAGGTTGTTTCTTGTAATTCCATGAAATGACTCTTATTCCAATGAAGAACACATATCCTATTGTGGATCTTCTATCATTTGCATCTCCAGTCCAATCCGCATCACAATAACCTTGTAAGTCAATGTTCTTACCACCAAGGCATAATTTGAAGTCTTTTGTACTTTTTAAGTACCTCAATATCTTCTTTACCGTTTTCCAATGCATTGGTCCAACCTTAGACATGTGTTGGCTTACAACACTTCATAGCATCACACAAAGACAATGGATCAGCAAGAAGAGCAATATTTACATGTTCTTCACTTATTTGAGGGAAGATATGATCCTTCCACCATTCGCCCCGTTGCCTTCTTTCTCTCAAAGGATATCTCCTTTGACTTGTAGAAGAACATTCATCTTGTTCTACTCTTTGTTCTTTTTCAACCTTCTCTCTTAAACCTTATCGTTTCTCACTCAATGGTTGATACTCTTCATCATTATCATCATCCCAATCTTCAATATCTTCATTTCTTTCATTGCTAGTCCAATCAATTATAGGAGCTTTCATCTTTTCAACCTTCTTTGGCTTTTCATCTTCATCATCTTTATTGTCTTCATCTTCTTGTTTCTTTGTTGAATTCAAAGATGTATCGACAAACACACCATTACTCCCACTTTGACACATCTTCAAGTGCTCACAAGCACTCTTGTGCTCCAAAAACTCAACATCACGATTTTTGATGATCTTCTTGGTTTCCAAGCACATTAGCCTATATGCCTTAGTACCTTCATAATAACCAAGAAACACACACTTTGTATCTTTTGCATCAAGTTTGGACCTCATATAATCTAGTCTTTTTGCATATGCAATGCAACCAAAGGTCTTCATATGAGAAATGCAAGGTTGTCTTCCATTCCAAGCTTCTTGTGGTGTCATTGATGCAAGAGTACTTTATTGGATATCTATTTTTAGTATACACTACATTCACCATAGCTTCTATCCAAAATTCATAGCCAAGGTTTTGAGTATGAAGCATGCTCCTTGCCATCTCTACAATAGTTCAATTTATCCTTTCAGCAACACCATTTTGTTGTGGAATGTATGGAGTTGTGGTTTATCTAGCAATTCCTTCATTTTTCAAATAAACATCAAATTTCTTAGACATATACTCACCTCCATTGTCTGTACGTAGCACCTTCATCTTACTTTCACTTTGTTTCTCAACAAGTACTTTAAACACTTTAAACCTCCAAAAGCATTTGCTCTTAGTTTTAAGAATGTAGATCTAAATTTTTCTTGAATAATCATTAATGAAAGTGAGAAAATACCTTGATCCTCTAATACTTGTGTTCTTTATAGGTCCACATACATCTGAAAGGACAATCTCTAGCAACTTGGTAGCATGTGTTGCTACACTCTTTGAAAATGAGGCCCTTTGTTGTTTGCCTTGTATGCATCCTTTACATTCAAGTTGTTTTGCATTATGGCTTGTATTGCCAAGATCTAAGCCACTTACCATGGTCTTGAGTTTTTTCATGCTTTTCACATTCAAATGGCCAAGGCGATGATGCGATATATTCAACTTATCTTGGTTTGATGTAAACTCAATAAATGCAGCTACCTCCACTCCATTCACCTTCTTACAAATGAAGTAGTACAAATTTCCTTCTTTCAAGCCTTTGAAGATCTTGTCTCTACTCAATGTTCTTATAAAACATCCATTCATGTAAAATTGAACTTTAAAACCTTCTATTACAAGTTTACTCACCAAAAGTAGGTTTTGCTTCACCTTAGGCACATGAAGGACGTTTTTGAGACTGATCCTATTGGTTTTTCCATTCACAACCACCTCCACCATAATAGAGCCAATTCCAATGACTTCACATGTACCACTATTTGTCAACACCACGTTTGATGCTGTAATAGCCTCATAAGTGTCAAATGAATACTTATAAGATGTCATATGCTTGGAACAACCTGAATCTACAATCCATCTTGAAATAGCAGCCATAGAGGTTTCATTTGGTGTTATGAATGTATAATCTTATCCTCCAAACTCATCTTGTACACTATTTGTATTCTCCTTCTTCATCTTTTTGCTTTTGTAGCAATTTCGAGCAAAATGGCCTACTTTGCCACAAATGAAGCAAGATTTGATATTACCTAGTTGATTTGAATAGTTGTCCTTGCCTTGACATGAGTAAAGTATTGAATTTTCACTTTGAGGCTCCTTTTCTTTCTTCTTGGTTACTTCATGGGCAAGTCTTGCCATCATATAATCCATTGTAAGCTCTTTTATCTTAATGGATTCCAATGCTACAATAAGGTAGTTGTAAGATTTGGGAAGGCTCATTAGCAAGGTCATGACAATATCACTTTCTTCTAAAGGCTTGTCAATAATTGCTAGTTGGTTTGCAAGAGCCTTTATCCTATTGACATGAGCCATGAAGTCTTTACCTTCTTCCATCTTGCAAGTAAAGAACTTCCTCCTTATATAGATGATGTTGGATAAGTTTTTGCTCTCATAGATGTTACAAAGAGTCTTCCATGCTTCTACTGGTCCTTTGCAAGAGATAATGTGGAAGAAGTTGGCTTCATCCACATTAGTTGTAATTAATCCAAAAGCCTTCTTTTCACGACATTTGAACTCCTTCTTCTTCATATCAGCATCTTTTCTTGGAGCCTCTTCACTTTCATCTACAATATTTCAAAGATCCAAAGACGCCAATAAAAGTTCCATTTTTACCTTCCAATGGTAGAAATTGTCACCTCTAATCTTCTCAATAACTCTCAATTCTTCATCCTCACTTGAAGCCATGTCTAACGAAGAGTTTTATCAAAAACAATTATAAGAAGTAGTCCTAATACTCTCAAAAATCAGCAAGAAGGTTTTGCTTCCTTAGAATCCTAGAATCCTTGTTTCTGAACAAACTAGTGTTTTAACTCTCAAAAAACACTCTCAACTTCAATTCTAAGACTTTTCACAAGTGTGATGACTTATCTAAGTGTCTCAAATCTGATTTTCCACTCTAATATCTCTCTTATGCTCACAAATCACTTCTATACACCATAAGAGGTATTTTAAGCACAATCAGCAATTTTAGGACATGACATCGTAAAGTTAGACTACCAAGGATCTATCTCAATAAAAACACAATGTAAAATTTTTCTATAGGTGAAAAATAAGACACTAATACCAAAATGCTCTTTACCACAAGTAAGAGCAAACCATGATCTAGATCTAGATCTGAATCTAAAAGTTAGGTTCTTCCAAAGCCTAACATCAGCAACAACAACTTGATCTACTCCACACTTACAAAACTACTTCAAAGAACTTCAAAAAATACTCAAGAAAATGTAAGTGGGCCCATAACCTATTGAAGAAAAGAAGTCTAAAAGCTACAAATACTTAACATCAGTAAGGATTGTAATCTAAGAGAAGTATGGAGAAAGATAATTCTTACTTCTAATACTCTTTATTTATAGGTGTTGGTTTGCTCACCAACGAGACAACTTCCATCCTTTTGATATTACATCCATTTCTACCTCATCCAACTAAATCCTTGGTGCCACCATAATAACTTACTTTAACTCTTTGCTGTATTTTTACTATTACCAACATACTATGCTTAATCTCTATGTGGTTGTAACTAAGCAAGTACTTGTTGATCTTCAACAGTTTGAATTATCTATCGAAAGAAAGTTTATGGATGCTATTCTCAGTGGAAGTGAGAATAGATTTGCAAATATTGTAGATCTTTTTGAGCTTGTCAATACTCTAAGAACAAAAATCTCACATATGAATCATGGAGGTACTATGCCTATGCCTATAAAAAAAAGTTCACAGTTTGTAGCAAGAAGTTGTGCAGTTGAAAGAAGCAAGTAGATTCATCTTACAATGAAATCCAAAGAATTTTGCTTCTACAAGTATGACAAAGACAAAGATTAGTATGCTTGAAAATTTTGATTGAACAAGATCAAAATTTTGAGGATTTTTGCAACAAATCAAGCTCTATTTAAGGTTGCATTCTTTCCAATACCACAATAGATTTATTCAAGTCGGATTCATAGGCACACTTCTATCAAGAAATGCTCTCTCTTTGTTTGTACCTTTAATCGAAAAAGATTCACAATTCTTTTATGATTTGAATTTATTCTTAGAAGTATTTATGGCTTCATTTAAAAAAAATAATTAAAAAAAATAAAACAAAACAAAGCAAAACAAAGACCAAGCTCTTATCTTTATGGCAAGGATCATAATTAGCCACTATATATGTTACTAAATTCCAAAATCTTGCCTATGATGTAGACTATAATGACAAAGTCCTTATCAATCAATTTTGATATAAGTTGAAGGATAATGTCAAAGACTTGTTACTAACAATGCCAAAGATAAAATATTTAGAACAATTTATTGCTTAAGCCATTACATGTGACAATCGATTACTTGAAAGACATCAAGAAAAAAGATTTTGCTAGAAAAGAATAAATCAAATAATAACGGCAATTTTTAAGTTTTCAAAAACTTATTCATCAAGGTCAAAATCAATACAAATTGATATTTTATATTTTAAATCTCTCAAAGAGCAGAAAAAGAATTAACGATGTCAAGAAGGCTTATGCTTATATTGTGGAGAAGCTAGGCATAGTGCTCAACATTGTTCAAAGAAGCAATGGAATTACAAAATGAGAAGCACAATTGCCAAAGAAGATAATGTGTCGAAAAACAAGTTGCTTTAGCTACATAAGGATTGTATGGTTGGAATCATGTATAACATCTAGTAAAGGTCCTATTCGTTCTTCTGATTCTTCACCTTCTTTTATAATAGAAGTTTTTTTAGGACCAAAAACTCACAAAGTCTTAGTCTTATTGCATTTAGGAGCTTGAGCCTATTTTATAGATGAAGACTTTGTTAAAAAATAAGATATATCTTTAGTTAAGAAAATCAAATGTAAGATTATAGAAGTAATAGATAGATATTTATTATCTTATGGAGATATTATACATAAAATTATTCTTATAAAAGTGGCAACTAGTGGTCATAATAGTTTAATAATATTTAATATGATTAAATCTCCTTTTAATCTAATTATTTTAAGATTATTGTGGTTAAAAAGATATAACCTTCAAATAGACTAGATTTCTTGCAATCTTAATTTTTCTTATAGTTTAGTCTAAGGTTCTACTAGACAAGTAGAAACCTATAAGTCTAGTATAGCTAAACCATTATTGGTAGGTGCAAGAACTTTCATGCATGCCACAAATAAAAGGTCATCTTTTGCTATATATGCCATGTCCATTGCTAATGGTCAGAATATTTTTAGCCAATATTAAGATTTTTATGACATTTTTGAAAAAAATATATATATATATTCTTCCAAAGCATCGTCCTTATGATTATTCTATTGATTTTCAAGAACAAACTCAACCACTATTTGGACTAATCTATAGCCTGTTATAAAATGAATTAGCTACACTCAAAGAATACATTGATGAAAACTTGGTTAAGAACCTTATATGCTATTCTAAATCTCCAATAAGGACTCCTATCTTATTTGTGAAGAAAAAAGAGAGATCCATATAGATGTCTGTGGGCTATTGAAGACTTAACAAGATGACTATGAAGAATAGGTATCCTTAACCTTTGCTTATATGACTTCTTAATTAACCAAATCAAGCAAAGATCTATACAAAAATAGATCTACAAAGAGCATATAACCTAGTCTGCATCATAGAAGGAGATGAATTAAAGACTCCTTTTCAAATTAGGTATGGATATTTTAAATATAATATCATGCCTTTTGGATTCACAAATTCACTAGTTGCTTTTAAATATCTAATAATTTTTTTTTTTTGTAAACAAGATTTTAATCTATTCTAATAATACAAAAGAGCATAAAATTCATATTAATCACGTATTATAAAAACTAAAAGATGCAAGATTATACGCAAAGTTGAAAAATTGTGTATTCTATATTATTCAAGTTGACTTTCTTGAGTACATCATTTCTAATGAAGACCTTATGATGGATCCAAAGAAGGTCTAAACTATCATAAATTGGAAGATCTCAAGAAAAGTAAGAAATGTGCAATGTTTTTTAGACTTTTCCAATTATTATTGAATCTTTATCAAGAAATTTTCAGAAGTTGTAGCTTAACTTATATGTTTGTCTTGTAAAGAAAAACTTGAGATCTATTGTATAAACAATACTTTGGCTTCTTGTAACTTTGAAGAAGGAATTTACTTTTGCATCAAGTATGTATTGCATCCACTTTTCTAAGGCATTCTTTATAGATATAGATTCATCAAACTTTATCTTAGGTGCAGTATTGTCACAAATAAGAACTGATGATAAATTCCATCCAATAGCTTTTTATTCTAAGAAATTTTCAGCAGCCAAGAATAACTATGAAATCTACAACAAAGAATTTCTCGTAATTGTGGATTCATTTCAAGAATAGCGTCATTATCTAGAAGGCGCTTTAAGTCCAGTTATACTATACACAAATCATAAGAACCTCAAGTATTTCATGTCAACACATATTTTGAATTGTTGCCAAGCTTGTTGGAATATGTCATTATCAAGATTTGATTTCAAGATCACATATCCACCTAAAAAAAATCAAGGTTTATCAGATGCTCTTTTTAGACACTCTTATCTTATACCAAAAGAAAAAAAAAATGTATCTTTTTATCAACAAAAAATAATCTTCTTGAAGCTAGAGTATTTTTATCTTTGAATAATGAAATCAACATTGACTATTGATTCAATCTTTGTTAAAAAAATTCAATCAAGTATGTCTTTTGATCCTCTTATTTATGATATCAAGAATCTTTCTTCAAAGTCTCATGATATTTTGAAGTTCAAGTTCAAGAACAACCTACTCTATTTCAAAGGATGTCTATATATTCCAGAAGAAGAAGCACATTTACATGTTCTTTAAGTATGTCATGACTTTCTAGCAATAAGACAATTTGAATAGAATAAGACTTTAGAGCTTATATTGAAAGATTTTTTATTGCCACAAATGTGAAAGGTGGTGAAAGACTTTGTCTAGTCATGTGACATTTATTCAAGATCAAAAACTCCTTGTCATCAATCATATGGACTTCTCCAACCATTGACTATATCCAAACAACCACGATCTTCTATTTTTATGGATTTTATTATAAATCTTTCAAGTTCAAATTCATATGGCTCTATATTTGTAATCATAGATTACTTTGCTAAAATGGTGCATTTTGTACTATGTAAAAAATCTATTTCAAGTAAAAAAAATAGCTAAGCTTTTTATTGGCAATATCTTTTGCTATCATAGATTGTGAAAGAATATTATGTCAAATGAAGGGACTCAATTTGTATCAAGATTTTAAAAAATCCTATTTAAGATTCTAAAAGTGGATATAAAGCTCTTTTTGGCTTTTCATCCTCGAATTGATGGACAGGCTGAATAAGTGAATCAAGTTCTAGAATAATATTTGAGGTATACCATCAACTATCATCAAAATGATTGGACAACTTTTTTGCTATTGGGAGAGTTTATATACAATAATTTGTTACATTATTCTACTCAAAAAATATCTTTTTTTATCAATTATGGTTATTATCTATAATTGGATACTTTTGACTTTTTAAAAGTTAATAATCCTATGATAAAAGATTTAGCAAATCATTTGTCAGAGCTAAATACAACAATAAAGACACAATTAAAGGAAGCTCAAGAACGACAAAAAACCAACACAAATGCTTATCATAAGGAGCAACTACAATTCAACGTGGGTGATAAGGTATAATTACTTTGTCGCAATATTAAGACTACTTGCCTTTGTAATAAGTTGGACTATTGTAGGCTAGTACCTTTTCTTCTTTTTGAACAAATCAATCCTATTGATTATCAATTACATCTATTGGAGTCTATGAAGATCCATCTTATATTTCATGTATTATTTTTTGAGCCATATAAGACAATGAATATTTTGGAAAGAAGAAAAATGCCACTTCTTTTTATAGAAGTGGATAATAATCAAGAGTTTGAGGTAGAAGAAGTCTTAGATTCAAGGTGACGCCAAAATAGGTTAGAATATCTTGTTCATTGGTGTGAATATGATATTAGTAAACACACATGGGAGCCAACAAAGAATCTTGTAAATACATCAAAAATAAATTGAAGTTTTTTATTGACAACATCCATCAAAATCAAGATAAAAAATAAAAAATTTATGTTAAAGAAGAAACAAGAGTAAAAGAAGATAACATTCTACCTTCTATCTTTCTTTGTAGCTTCTATGTATTTGTGATGCTAAGGAGATAGAAAATCAATAACTAGTAGATTCAACTCAAGAGCTTTCATTTGTGAATTTATCAGACAAAATATTATAATTGTCATAACCTTCAAGGTGATGAAATCAAGATGAAGATCTTCAAGAATGTAATGTCTTTCCTTGAATAGATGACAAGATATAACATGTTTGATATCACAACCTTGGAAGAAAGTCCTAATATTTGATGATTTAATTAGTGATAGGAACAACTCCTGTCGGTGTTCCAAATGTTTTATTTGAAGGAAGTTACGAAGGCCTCAAGAATGATCAAATAACAAGGTGACCTTCTTGCCTTGTTATGAAACACTCTTGATGGCTGAAAAGACTTATCAACTATCTTCAAAGAAAATAAACATCAGAGTATATAACAAATATAATTCATTGTATTTTAGATTTTTTCAACATATGAAGATCGATTCTTGTGGAACTTGTCCCTAAAAGGGAGGATAATATCATGGATATAGATAGATACTTTAGTAAATATCTATATAATTAAGTAGAAGTAGATGAAAGTATGTTAATTTCATAATTCTTTCTAGAAAAGTGTCTTAGAAGCTTTATAGATGCTATTTTGGCTTTACATATATTTATAGTTGATTGATAGGTTAGAAACTTGGTCAATAAGTTAATTACATTTGATAGCTTATAAAACAAGCTCTCAATGTAGCACACATATAAGAAACTTGCCTTGCAAGTTATGATATGTGTCTTATAAAGTCAATACGTTTTGAAGGTCCTATAGGACATTGTCTCATAGTTCCTAGTTAAGAGTGTATATAGAGACAAGAGTGAAGACTTCTTCTCTCTTATCAATGTCTTTCTAGTCCTTAGTCTTGTTTCAAGACTTTCTAATCTTCTTATTTTTGGCAATAGCCATTCTAGTTTAATACTATATCATCTTTGAATGACTTTTTAGTTCCTTTCAATGACACAAGAATGTATTTAGGATTTTCTTTCTTTGAAATTCATGTCTTTGACATAATTAGTAGATTCAACTCAAGAGCTATCATTTGTTGACTTGCCAAATGAAATATTACAATTATCTCAACCTTCAAGATAATATAATTGAGATGAAGATCTATAAAAATAACACATTCTTCCTTGAATAGATGATGAGATATAACGTGTCTGATATCACAACCTTAGAAGAGACTTCCAATATTTGGTGATTTTATTAGAAGTAGAAACAACTCTTGATGGTATTCTAAATGTTTTATTTGAAAGAAGTTATAAAGACCTTAATAACAATTAAATAATAGGATGATCTTCCTACCTTGGTATAAGACATTATTGATAGTTGAGAGGACCTATCAACCATCTTCAAAGAAAACAAAGATCAGAATATGTAGCAAACATAATTTTTCGTATTTTAGATTTTTTTAATATATAAAAATTATTCCTTGTAGAACTTTTCTTTAAAAAAGAGGATAATATCACGGACATATATACTCTTTCTAGTAATTACCTATGTAATTAGATAGAAATAAATAAAAGTAAATAAAAATAAATTAATCTAATAATATCTTCTAAAAAAACTTTGTAAAAGCTCTATAGATATGGTTTTGACTTTATACGTATTTATAATTAAATTTTAGGTTAAAAACTTGGTAAAAAAGTTAGGTACATATAACAAGTGTAGCTAACTTGTGGAACAAGCTAACTATATGGTGCATACATAAAAAACTTGCCTTACAAGTTAAGACATGTGGCTTGCAAAGTCAATACATATTAGAGGTCTTATATAACATTGCCACGTAATTCTTGGGTGGATAGTATATATAGAGGTAAGAGTGAAGCCTTCTTCACTCTTGTTAATTTCTTTCTTATTTCTAGTTTAGTTTCAATTCTCAATAGTATTCAAAGAAGTAACATAGTCACAAAATTAGAAGCATTATTGTCAACAAAAATAATGTGTTAAAAATGAATTTTTCCAACTACAATAAAGATTGAGCAACTTAAATCTTATGCAACACATAATGAAGGTCCTATTTTTTTAAAAAAACTTGGTCTTCTTTATAATAGATATTTTTTTTAAATGATAATCATTTAAAAATCCTTTCTTTACTAGATTTAAGAGCATCAAATTATTTTTTAAATAAAGAATTTTTTAAAAGAAATAATATATCTTTAATAAAAAAAAATTATACATGTAGAAGTCATAGATAGTTGTCATTTTTCTTCTAGACATGTTATTCATAAAACTATTTATATAGAATCAACAACAAATAGTCATTATAATTTAGTGATATTTAGTATTATTATATATTTTTAAGTTATTCATTTTAGCCTTATTATTACTAAAACAAAATAATCCTTAGAGAGATTGAATTTCTTTTAACTATAATTTTTTCATAGTATTATCAACACATTTATCAACCAAGACAAAAGTCATTAGTCTAATACATTCCATTACTTATTTATAGGTGTGAGAAACCATAAGATTTATTATCATATGATTTAAGAGCTTTCATACATATTGCAAAATAATGATCATGCTTTGTTATTTATGCTTCACCTATTTTGAATAGTAGAAAGACTTCAAACAACAATCCAAGATAGTTTAAAGATTATTAAGATGTTTTTAAGAAGAAGATCCAAAACACCATCAAGAAAAATTATTTTTTGAGTTATTAGATAAGACATTGGTATTATCTCAGCCTTTAAGATAATATATTAGAAATGAAGACCTTTAAGAATAACATTTTTTTTAAGTAGATTATAAGATACAATATATTTGAAATTACAACTTTAGAAGAAACTTTTAATTATGGTAAAATTATTGGAAGTAAGAACCATTCTTAATAGTATTCAAAATATTTTATTTGAAAGAAATTTTGAAGGCTTGAATAATAATCAATAATCAAATAATATTTTTGTCATAATATGTGATATTATCTATAGTTGAGTGGACCTATCAACTATGTTAAAAAAAAAACAAAGATAAGTCATGCTTGTGGCATCTTAGACTTTGACAACATGTAATCACTATTCCTTATCCAAATTGTTCTTAGAAGGAGAGAAAATGTTATAAATATCAATATTGATATTAGTCATTAGGAAGATGAAATAAATTTTGGTAAAAATAAAAATAAGTAAACTTGATAATATCATAAAGAGAAGCTATTTAGAAGATTTGAAGATGTAAATTTTACATTACAAGTGTTTGTAGGTGATTAATATGTTGAAAATTTGGCCAACAAGTTAGTCACAAGTTGCATATGTTTTATAGATTGGCAATGTGTCTCATATGTTGGCTATTTATGGTATAAATTGGCCTTGTGGCACACATGTTTCAAACTTATCTTACAAATTAGAGACGTATCTTGTAAGTTGGACATATGTTGAATGATCTATACAATGTTGCCATGTAGATTTTTGATTAGATAGTATATATGGAGGCAAGAATGATATCCTCTTCACTCTTATCAATGTTTTTTTGTATTCTTAACTTAGTTTAAGAATCTCTAGTCTTTTAGTATTTAACAATAGTTATTCTAGTTATTATCTTATATTTATATTTAATTTGTTAAAATAATATAATTAATTTTTTAGAATTATTTTAAGATTCATTTCCTTAAAAATGATCTTTTTATAAATTTCATCTAATTTTTTTAATATATGATGGTAAGATTCAATAGTATTATTGATATCTTGATTGATATAAAGCAAATGTTGCAATCTCACCAATCAAAGATATAATTGTTTTTAAACTTTTGAATAACATTTGTACAATATAAATCAATTAAAACTAATTTTAATATATTTATTTTATTTGACTATTCTTAAAAATATAAAATATCACTATTTTATTTTTTGAACAATCAAATAAATTTTTATTATATTAAAATATATTAAAGTCAATCTAATAAATTAATACTTAATAACATCAAAAAAATTAGAATAATATTTTCGATAGACTTTTGCATAGTAGAGATGTTATAGTTAATGAAGACATTAATTATAGTTTCTTTTGTGCATTAAATAAAGTATTCTTTTCATTCTTTATAGTTGATTTTTTAATTATAATTTGGTGCATTTAATTATAAAACTTACATTTTAAATGTTAAATTTTTATAATATTTAATATCTTTAAGATTCAAGATGTCATCTGTATAATGTTTTCTAAATTTGAATATACTATTAAGAAATATTTCTTATGCTCTTTAAACTCTTATTTTGCCTCAAGACCAATATATAAATTATTCAAATTCTAAGTTTATTAGAAATATGTGGATCAATTTCAATTCTTTTTTTAATAGAAACAATATCCATTGATCCATGTGCAATGTCACTATTTTCTCTAATATGTTCATTGTTACAATGAATTATCTTACCAGTGTGTAGGTACAAGGTCAATTGAAGAATTGCAAATCTTAAAAAATCACTCTCTTTTTTAGACCTTATATAATTAGGAAATTCTTGATTATTGTTTAGCTCATATGCTTAATAACCCCTACCAAAAAGAAGAGAAAAGAAAAGAAACCATATTTTTAAAAAACACAATTAAAACATAATTTAACATAATTAAAAAACAATGATTTCATTGGAAAAATGAAAATAAAATTTATAAAGTGCTTACTAATAAAAAAATTAATTAAGGATGAATAATAATAGAATTTTTTTAATACTAATCTCAATTTCCCAACAAACTTTTGATTCATCTTTCATAATTTGATCAACCAAAAAATCTTGAATACATTTCTACAAAATGCATATTGGAATTGATTATGCATTTGAGTTTCTCCTAGATTCTTTAATAAATATAAAATCTTTATAACAAATAAGTCCAAGGAATTCTTTAAACTTGTAGAATAATTTTATACTTTTTTTTATTGATTTTTATAAAATATTTGTGTATATATATGTATATATATATATAGAAAAAGAAATTAAATACTTTTAAGGATTTTAAACAAGTTATCAAAAACTATTAATACAAAAAGTATACATGATTTTTTTTTAAAAAAATACACAGATAAATCAAAAATCACAAGACAAAAAAAACGTAAAAATATGTATATATATTAAGTTTTTAAGTTGATGGATAAAAAAATAAAAATAAAAAGAAAAAACCACAGAATGAATGTGCAATAAGTAAATTTGATTATAAAGAATATATTTTAGTACAAAAAATATTAATCAAATTAATACCAAAACATCATGCTAAGGATACAAATATAATAATTTTTTTAAAATTACAAACAAAGTTGCATAAATTTTAAGCACAATATAAACAATATATACACATAGACTATACAATTACATTATGTAATAAAGAACAATTTGATTGTAAGAAAATACTACGTCAAGCAAACTTCAAACTTGTTAATGATGAAACAAATAAAACTAGGCTGAAATAAAATGTTTCATTATTTATATACAATGTGTATTATTTTATTTAGTATAAATAATTAATCTGATTTTTAAACAGGTATAATGAATTTTTCTATAAGTAAAAATAATTCAGCTAAACTAAGGATAAATTTCAAACTGTTGTGAATTAAAATTAAAAGGAAAGAAATGATGTTAACAAAATAAAAATAAGAAAAAAAATCACCTAAAAGAATACTTCTTAAAATTAAAAGATTTTTATTATAGAATTACTACAAATACATAATAACAAAATTCGAATCACAATAGGACAGAATTGAATATATGGTATATATAAGAACATAGAAAAATTAGTATATAATTCATAGCAAAATTCCCAAAAACATTCTTTAAACTAAGAAGAATATGCTGAAAGTCAAAGCATGCCAAATAAAGAAATATTGGCAAAAATTACAGAAATTAAAAATTCACATCAGTAGTACTTAAAAGCAAACACAGAAAACCCCTACACATGTACAATTAAAAACTAACAACTATTTCATTAAAGACACCAATATTATACATTGATTACATATTCAACAATAGTGTAATTCATTTTTTATTTTTATTTTTTATTTTTTTTTTGTACTGATTATATCATACAATCAAAATTCACACATACTACAAATTTGTTATTACATGCAAGTTTATTTTTCATGAGGAGATTTCAAGTTAGTAGAATTGAGTACTGTGAATTGTGTTTATTATTTTAAAATAATATTTACTGATAATTTTTTCGAAGTTTTCATTCATAGCTTTTGCAAGTAGGTTGCTATGTGGGTTGCTATGTGGGTTGCTATGTGGGTTGCTATGTGGGTTGCTATGTAGGTTGCTATGTGGGTTGCTATGTAGGTTGCTATTGCGGCTTCTAAGACAAGAAATCAATGCACGGTAGTGTTTTATTTGTTCTTTAACTCGACCAAGGACAGAGGAAATGAAGGGACCTGCCCTGTAAACCATGTCCATGAAATCAGTCAGTCAGTTAGTCCTGTTTTGTATTCCATCTTGTTGCAATTATCTGCTGATTTTTCACATGCCTCACTGTGGGGCAGACAATGCCTAGAATGCATGCCAAACTGGATAATCCAGTATGGCCACTTTACACTTTCATGTAAAACGTGCTTTGCATCAAATCCATTTTGTGCCTTGGTGAGTTGGGGTGGCCACATCACCACACCATATAGGCTGCAGCTTTATCTGAGATTAAAAAAGAATACGGAAAAAATAGCATTAATAACATTAATAATAATAAAACGAAATAAATCTGCTCCACTGATGTGAATGTCGAGTTGCCCAATTGCTGTTGAGAAAAAGAAAAAAAACTGCATGCAGATGAAACTCTTTTTGCAGACCGATTTGCATGTCGAGATGCTAAATTTGCACGCTCATTTGCAAGGTTTTGGGCAAGGTGGGTGCCGGAGCTGTGGGGGTTGATTGAGCCTGCGACAAATCGTCATACCAGAAGAATTAGGGTTTTGCAGGAACTGTGTGGATTGTTCGAGAGTTCAGTGTGGGCGTTGTTGATGGTGCTTGTGATTGTGGGAGCGAGAGAGTCCCTGTTGCACCATTATGAACCATGGTGCTTTCTCACGCTTCTGGTTTAGTGAGGGTTTTTTCATTTTTATTTTTATTCGGGACCGTCTGGTAGATATCGTATAATGCAACCCCACCTGCATTTCTGCCGGGGGGGTCATTCCTTACAATGAAAAGAGGAAAAAGGGGGTTTTATCGGATATAGGCAGAGGGAGTAGTGGCACCATGGAGGTGTGAGGAGCAGCAGGCTTTAGAAAGAGGAGGAAGACAAGGAGAGGAGAGGAGAGGAGGGGGAAAAGGCTATTGAGACTGAGGGAGGCATGTTGCCTCTGCTCGCACGCCATCTCCCAGCACTGGCTGCTTTGTGATCCATTGATCATCCCTTTTGTTCCGTTCTTTGCAAGTGGGTCCAAAGATAGAGATGCCTTTCCTTTGGAATCTGGCCTGCACCCCGATCAGATCACCTCACGTTCGCCCCTCTGCTTCACCCTCATAACCAACCCCACAGATAGCGGGAAGCCGGTGAGTGAGTACGTTGCTGTCTGTCTCTGTCTCTGTCTCTCTGTCTCTGTTTCTCTGTGTCTCTGTGTGACTCCCATTCTTCCTCTTCTCCTTTTTGCGATCCTGTCATCGCCACGGTATGTGAGTGCTGGCTCCATAATTCTGGTTTGGATCCGGCTCTTGTGGCAGCACCCGGGTCAGCCTTGTTTCCACGCGGAATTGGTATGAGTTGTTAGTGGCTCGACCTTGTTGCTGCAGAATTAGCTGGCGAGGTAGGATCTGAGAAAGTGTTTTCTCTTGGATCCTCCTGGAATGGTTGCCATGTCCTTGCTGTTTTGTTACTGATTTTTTTTCAACGTGTGATTTTTTGGAGTGCTGTACTTTGTTTTGTTTTGTTTTGTTTTGTTTGTTTTTAATCTTGGATGCGGAATTTGTGGTTGCGTGTACTTGTCGTTAGCTTCGTTGCTGTTAGTATTTTATATTTAACGGGAGCTACAGTCTTATTCTGTACCCAATTTGGTCTCTTCCTCTTAGCCTTGACATGTACGTCACCGTGGCAGTTGATTTCATATGTCTGCCTGTGGGTTTCGTGTGTTGTGCGGTCTGTATGGTGGATTTGTGGATTGGGCTGTCTTCTATGCGTCTGCCAGAAAGTTTCTTGACGAGTTGTTGGAAAAGTCCCATCATTGAGTATCTGCTTTCGGTCACTGTTCTTGGTATCGATCTTCTGAACTCTGCGTGCAACTTTTAGCAGTTGTCTGGCTGTTTGTTGCGATGGTTTCTTGGTTTTAGAAATCTCCGCTGATTTGGTGAACGATGAAGTTTTGCTACTTCGCTTTTGGAAGCTGTGAAAGGTGTAGCAATGTGATGGCTTCCCTTGTTTCGTCAGCGTGCCTGACGTCGAGCGCAAAGTCTCACATCATTGCTTGGTATTCGTTCTGACAAAACATGCGAAACTCTGTGTAGGTATACCACAGCACGGGTTGCATTAACAGCCTCCTCCCCTTCCTGTACCCGCGGTCGTTTTTGGCTAAGGACTAGATCGGACAAGCGAAGATGGCAACACCCGCCACAGCCATGAGCTTGTTACACAGCCATACCATGGTGGGATTCCATCGGAGCAAGCACGGACCCTGCACTTTCAGTTCCGCACGTAACTCGCTCTTGAGAACCGCAGTTTTGGGTGGCGGCATGGTCAGTCGGTGTGCGCCTCCTCTTGTTCCCGCCAAATCAACAAGCTCAAGATCTTCCACGAGACGAAACTCGAGCATGTCTTTCAACAATGGAAGCATGGCGGAGAATTTCAGTGAAAATGATGAGGATTACGCTGATTCTACAATCGTGGAAGCTCTGGAAGTTAAGAGCGGGCCTGATGGCTTCATCATCAAGATGCGGGACGGGAACTTGGTCAAGTGTGTGCACAATAAACCAGCCGAGAGAGGCAAACTCCCCGTCTATGCTCCGCAACCGGCCATCGTCCTACAATTGAACGATGGCTCTAACCTTATGCTCCCCATTATTGTGCTTGAGCTACCCAGCATAATGCTCCTGGAGGCTGTAAGAAATGTAAATATTTCCCGCCCGACTGTATACCAAGTCATGAGCAAGATGTTGGAAGTGTCGGGATACAAAGCGAAGGTTGTCCGGGTGACCAAGCGTGTCAATGAAGCTTACTTTGCCAGGGTTTATCTCGTCAAGGACGGAGACGAGACCACCACTGTGAGCCTCGACATTCGTCCCTCGGACGCCATCAACCTCGCCGTGCGATGCAACGTCCCCATTCAGGTATGCGCTAATTGACAAGGTGAATAATCTTTAAATCAGTGTGTTGCTTCAAAATGTGCATTTAAGTGGTTGCGGCGCAGTCCCATCAATCTACTCATACATTTCTTCTCTTCTCTTTTCTTTTCTTTTCCATTCAGGTTAACAAGGAGCTAGCTCTAGGGGACGGTGTTCGCGTTGTAAGTGAGCCCGAGAAGCTTCCATCGAGCATCGTCACCAAAAATGGGCAAGTCATAACTGACATGGACAAGGCACTTGCAGGAGACTGTCAAGATGCCAAAGAGTTCATCATCATCCGAAACATGTATATTGCAGCTGTGGAAGAGAGGTTTATTGATGCAGCTAAGCTGCGAGATGAGCTCCACCAATTCAGGAACAATCAAAGGTGATTGATTGATGAGGTCATCCAATTTGTAGGTTGAGTATTAGATCTGGCAGACGACCAATTGATGAAGCCTGAATTGTGGCTTTATAGTTCTCGTTTGATAGCATACATCAAGTCCCTGGATAATGTGCTCCACGCCGTATTAACCTCCCTTGCTCTTGAGCGTGGCGTTTGCTCAAGCAACATCAATCATGTACAAACATGGGTATTCTTCACCGACGGAGCTGCTAAGCTTGCCAAGGCCAGGCAGAATCAAGCTTCATTGTATACGGCAGCCCGCCATGCTTCTTCAACGCTATGCCGTCTTCTCCACCTTAAGGATCTTATTCATCATCCTGCTCAACTTATCTGCTGAGTCAACTTGCTGTGCTCAATTGCAGTCTAGAATAGAGTCTTAGGCTTTACCTGTACATATGTTACATAGACTAAATCCACTCAGATTATTAGACCTGCCGTTATAAGAGCCTCGGGTACAGCGAGTAAGATGTGGGGCCTTTCAGATCATCATTGTCTATAGTAAATAGTGTAAATCTTATGGGGGCTTGTGTATGTTTCACTGCAAGGTAGTCATCCGTAGATTTGTTGCAAGTGCTCATCTGAATTGATCACTTCCACGCATGTGTTGATTTGCCACTATTTTACAGAGAGCTCTAGGGGGAGTTCGGTCAAATTGAAGTCTCGAAAAGTGAGGCGTTATTTGGACACAATAGTACTATTCTTATTTGCATTTTTTCATGTGATGGCAGCTATACGACATTCTACATGGAAACAGAGTCTCTTTTGTCTCCTTTACCCCCTAGTTCATTTTCAAGGTGGATAATTGGTGTGTGCAAAGTTGAAAAATGTGCACATCTCTAGCGGAAACCGTGAGCTACTTCTTGTTATGCTCCAGTTTTTGAAATGCTGCTCCTTACCTTGAACCTTTAGTTCATTCAATCATTGAAGGTTGATCAAAAGAAGTAGCTTTACAACGTGCAGGTTTATGAAAGTTTAACTTTGTTAATTTGTATTTCTTCGTTGGTACACATATACGAAGACTATCTGTACCAACAAAGAATTAATGTTACAGGTGGGACATATTTTTCATTGTACAAGCAGGCACATATGTTCAAACTGTGGCCCACGTGACAGATTCCTTGACACAATATCCATGTTCCAGGTGCTAAGTTTCACTGTAATTGATTTCAGCCTTAGAATAACTCGAAATTTCAGCGTTAAGAAATCTTATGCATGAGTAATTAAGGTTCAGAAACTTTCAAGAGACAAGATGATAAGAACTTAATATAATTTAGTTATATCAATTTTAGAGAGTGAAAATCCATAGAATATGGAATTGTCTTGATAAAAAACTGAAATAATACATATAATTTACAGCTTAAAATGTATTATTCACATATACCATACTTGCATACAAAAAAAGAAGTTTTAAAAGTTCATGTATTTTGATTTTAGTTGTTTAAAATATATGCCACATTTAACTACTTTTGAATTGAGCCAACTCCAAAAATTGTAATATATATATATATATATATATATATATATAACAATATAGCCTCTATAATTTAAAAAAAAAATTATAATCTTAAATGTTTCTATAAAAACTTCATAATACTATAATTATCTTTGCAGATTTTCTAATGTAACACTAGATCAACCACTTCTATAACAATTGGTATTTATGCCCCTAATATTAGAAGATCCATCAATACTTACTTAGAATAGTCAAAGTTTACAAATCTTTTTTATTAGCTATTACTAAATTCATAAGGTTTTATTTATTTATTTATTTATTTTTAATATCTCACATAAGAATTTTACAACTTTTAGGATTTTTTTCTTCAACTATGAAATATATAACATGTTCTTAAGGCTCTTCAGAATTAGAACTTGCTTTTCAAGGGCCTACATTACATCCCAACAATCCTTGTATTTTTTTGTAGGGACTTGTGCAAAGTTCTTGGCTTTCTAGAATTAGATTGAAAAAAAAAAAATCAGAATAATTTACATTTGGAATGTCTCTACATATGGTAGATAAGGTCCTTCCAAGCCATATATGGTAGATTTTTGGATTTGATGGTCTAAATAGAAGCCAAGATCTTTCTTTAATATCTCTCTATGAATTGAAAGCTTGTTATGGCCTTTAATTAAGTGGTCTACAATATGACTTAAGTTCTTTGTTTTCTTGAGTATTGACAAAAGCTCATGTATTTGCTAGTTGCAAAATGTTATTGGGTTGAATCCTCTTCCAATTACAAGAAGATTAAAAGCCTTCTTGTAATTTAGGTGATATAATAGATAAACCCTTGTTTGTAATACTTCCAAAATCTTAGCAAATACTTTGTTCTTAATTATCCTATATTTTCAAAACTTTATATACTTATGAATTTTGGTTTTGATGAATGATTGTTTTTCAAGTACATTCCTACCCTTTTTTTTGTACATTTATCTTATTTTTAATAGATAAAAAAACCTCCTCTTTTTATACATGCTTTTAATGAAATTGGATTTGGATCATCTATTGAAATTTGATGGAAACTATTTGTATCTTTCTTCTAAAGGAGTACTAGTGGTTTATTTTGAGAAAGTCAAACATCATCACCACCTAATTCTTTGTACTTCATAACTAGCCATCTATTTAAAACTACATATAAATTAAAATTGATAAATCTCTCTAAGACCAATGAGTTGTACTACATCATTACATTTGTATCTATGAACATAAGATTTGAAGTTTACTACCTTTTGTACAAACTCAAGCTTGAAGCTCAATTCTTAGTACAATATAAAAGACTTCATATAATCTAAAAGAAAAAATATATTTCTACTCTTTGAACGCTTTGAAAGATAACTAAAAAAGACATCAATATCTTTAAATATATGCCCAACTAAGTAAAATCCAACTTAAATTTCTTTGAACACTTCACAATACATAAGCAAAGAAAAGAATGCCATTAAGTACTAATTCTTGTTATCCTTAGCAAAGTTTTTAAGCTAGAAGAAAAATATTATAGAAAATAGAAGTTATGTGATCAAAAGTTCTTCAAGCACAAACAAAAAAATCTCGAGGAATCTAGATTTTTCTTATAACATTGTTTTAAAATTTATTTAAAGATAAAAAAAATATCAATAATTTTAAATTATTTGTCTTTTAAGTCTTTGTAATAACCTTGCAATAGATGATATTGTATAATTTAAATGCCTTGGCCAATAGTCAATAAAGTGATGCACATATGTTTTATTACTATCCTAAAAAGTGACCACACTTACAATATTAGTTAAAAGCTAAGTAAGTCTTGTATTGTATTTGGTGGTGATATGTATATATAGAATGGTAGTTTTGGCAATGTCTATTATGTCATGAATGATGCGAATGAATTTTATTTTATTTTATTTATTTATTTATTTTTAACTATAATAGATTATATGGCATGGGCTTTGGTGGCTAAAGTTGGCAGTACTCTATTATACAAATAAAATATATTTTTTAGTAATTTTGGTGATTTTGTAATATATTGCTAAAATAAATTACATATTATATACTCAACAAACAAACTATTGATTGGTTTAATAGCTAAATTATTAAGCAACTCTTTTTTAATCTTATTTACTTCAACTTAAAAAACTAATTATAAATCTTAAGGTAGATTTATCTATAATTAATATATACATATTTAGCATTATAATTAAATAAAAAATCTATCAATATATTGAGTAATAACAACCAATTTTAATATTTTATTGCAAAGACTAACTTCAAAAAATATGAATTAATATGTATAATTTAGATAATAAATTGCTTTGAGTAATACATATGAAAAAAATAATATATTGATATCAATGTCAATGCTCTGTAATAGAGAGTAAATTTGCAAAATATATACTTCTATTAGAATTTGGTATCTTACTATTTACTAAAGAATATAAAACAAAGTAAGAAATAATAAACCTATTAAAAGACCTTTTACTGCTTCTTTCTTAAATCCATTTGATTATTTTAATCTTTGATAATAAATTAAAAGATAAAATGAAAAAAAATTCAAAGGAGTTAGATTAATTCTTCTAAAGCATTGACTTGTATTTTTTTTAATTATGATAAAGTAAAATTTTATTTCACATTTAAGAAGAAATAAGATCTATATTATCTTTGATAATAGCAAGGATAGTATCCATTGCTTGAATTATATCAAACATAGATCATTTCATTCTTTTATTTCTATAGATTGATGTATCATGGATACATATATATATATATATATATCAATTGTAATCATTACCTAGATAGGTAGAATTAGGTAAAAGTAGATTAATTTCATAATATCTTCTAGAAAAGCTCTCTAGAAACTTCCTAGATGCTATTTTGACTTTACATATGTTTGTAGTTGATTGATAGGTTAAAAACTTGGTCAATAAGCTATCAATGTGCCACATATATTGGAAGCTTGAGGAACAAGCTAACTATATGGCATCCATCTAGAAAACTTGCCTTTCAAGTTAAGATATGTGTCATGCAAAGTCAATACGTTTTTAGAGGTCCTATAGAACGTCGCAACATAGATCCTAGGTAGATAGTATATATAGGGATAAGAGTGAAGCCTTCTTTACTCTTATCAATTCTTTTCTTGCTTTTAGTCCAAATTCAAGAGTTTTTAGTTTCTTTGTCTTTTGGCAATAGCCATTCCAGTTTCCTTTTGATATACATATTATTTTAATTCTATTTTGCCACTTTTCTTTTTATACAAATTTTTCAAGTTTATACATCTTCTTTGAGTTCATATCCTTGACATGATGATAGGATTTCTTGTTGATATATACTTAATTATGAAAAGAATGTAAAAGATGGTATCTATCAATATGGACTATTTAATTTAAACACACTAACAATTAGTGTAACTACTAACATATAGAAATTTGATTTGTTAATTAATATAGTAGCTTAGTAGATCATAGCAGCATAATTAATTATTCAACTATGTATTGACTACCATCTAAATTATAAGTATTCAACTATCTATTATTATATATTATCTAACAAGAAATATCTATAAAATATGAATATTTTTTAATAATTTAATATTTAATTTATCATCTTTATATATATATATATATATATATATATATAATAGAACCTCTCTAAATTGATAGTACTAAGACCAAGTATTATGATTTGACTTTGGTCTTTCACATTGTCAAAGATTAAGATGATTTTTCTTTTTTTTGATAAAGAATTATTCAAACATTCCTTTAGCTTCTTTTAAATCTTTTGAATTTTTTTTTCTTTAATTTTTTCTATAATGTTACAAGAGGTTTTATAACAATTACCATTATTTTCAATGCACTCAACAAAGCATGAGACATCATACATGTGATTCACATTATCTAATGCAATCTTTGATATTGTATTATTGCCTATTCTATCCATTCTAACAAGACACAATACTTTCATTTTACTTGCAAAAAGTTGTTAAATTATTGATATACATTTTTGTCCACCAAATACTACTTTTTCTTACATATTATCCTGAAATTAAAAATTAAACCATAAATTAATAATAAACAAATGTAAAAATGGATACATAATACATATATTACATATTAAATTAGTTTTTTAAATTTAAGATTATATAAAAAAAATCTAACCTTAATTATAATATACAAGTATATATATAAAGAAATGAAATAAAATCAATAAAATCTATTTAAGACATTTCTACTTCATAGTTTACTATATTTTTTAGTAGTTAAAATCTACCACAAGCTTCCTATGATCTTATATTTTGATAAGATATTTTCTTAAATGCATCAAAATATAAAACCTTTACTACAATAACTCCAATCAAAAACTTTTTCTTTAATAAAATCAAATACTTACAAATATATACAAGGTTTGGTTGGTGCTAAAGATTCAAGCTTTAACACTTTTAAATAAAGTGAATCAATTCATCACAATCTAATTGGTCTTTCACCTATTTCTATTCTTTCCAATATTTCTTTTCTTTGAACACCATTAAATGAATGTATTTTTGAAAAAAATCTTAGAATATATCATTGAAAATTCATAAAAGTGTGTTTCAAAAGGACTCATTCTAATTGTTTGAAATTTATTCTTCAATGCCATAATTTGTAATACTATATAATTTATATAACTATGTAATTTTTACTATTATAAATGTGTATATTCTCTATAGGTTTTGAATTGCTTCCAACTTTAATCTTAGATATTCTTAAATCAATTACTATTACAATATCATATTGAATAATTTCATGTATGCTTTTCTTTTTAATAATAAAGCAAAATGTAGTATAGCTTCAAATTATTATGTGCAATATACATGTTATACAAGTAATATTTATTTTTTGTATTATTTTAATTTCTAAATATCAATATAATATTTTAAATCTTTAATGTTAAAGATTTACTATTTATCTTTGGATTATTTTTCATTAAAAAATAACATGAAATTTAATTGAGATAGCAAAGACTTGCTAAAATATTTATTTCTTTGATAAAATATTTATGAAGTCCTACATTCATTTTCTTGATTTCACACTCAAATTCCAACCATTTTGCTTAATAAATATGTCTCATGATTTTAAAACTTTTTGTATTTGGCAACAGTTTCAAATTAATTAATTTTTCATCTTCTACAAAATGCAAGTCTTCCAATTTTTGTAACAAATGCTTTGCTTGAAAATATTATTCTTTAGCAAGATTCAACATGTTATGTAAATGATTTTTATAACCTCTCACTTCATCAAAAGTTGCAACATTAAGCAATACACATATATTATTATCTATTTTGAAATAGCACTTTATAAGCTTGTCACTTCCTAGATCACAATAATACTTTAAATTCCAAAATAATTCTCTAAAAGTTTTTTACACATTGTTTTACATGTCTTTACTAGTAAATAAGCTTTATTCAATATAAAAAATAAATCCCTTAATAGAAGCTTATTTTACAATATATCCTTGATATATGTTATTAAAACATCAAAAAAATTCATAACAATTTCAATATTCTTCAACAAATTTGTATATTGATTTTTATCCAATGTCTTTGTTTTTCAACAAAAATTTCAATGCCACAACACATGCTAAACATTCTCTCCAAACATCTCCTTGAATACCTTCCATATTTGATGTAGTACTAATATCTTAAAAATAAATATTAGTTTGTTCCATCTTGATTAAAAATATTTGTTTCCAAATTCATAGTAGAATTCTTTAAATTAAAATATATTTTTTGATCAGCTCCAAACTATAAGCCATAATGACTTCATTTGAAATATTTTAACTTTGTTCCATCACAATACATTTACAATTAAATATTAGTTTAAAATATTATTCAAAGTATTTATTCTATATTCTTACAAAAAAAATTGATATATATATATATATGCATCTATATCCTACAGACTTAACATGTCATCATAAATTTATTCCTTTAATCTTGTATAATTTTAAAATTGATGTTTTATCACTACATGTACTTATTCTATTTTATAATGATAATTCAATTAATTGTACAAAGCTTTTCATTCTTAAATCTTCATTATAGCTTCATTTTTAATGCCCAATATTATTTAAATTGTTTTAAATACCCTTTTCTACACAAAGAAAGAAATTAACAAAGTGTTAACATGGATTGTAATTTATATTAATATATAAATTATAGCAAGTAAGCTTGAAAGTTTACCCAACTTTTGAGTGAGTTTTATGCAACGGATACTTCACGATATTCATTTTTCAGATTTATGTGCTTGTAGCCTTGCAGTGCGTAGGACATACTATTATATTAAAAGCCATATATTTTGGTATTAACTGGATTTTGTTTTACATGAATATCAGCTTGTTTTAAAATCAAAATAAAATAAAATGAAATAATAAAAAAAACGCATCATAACTTCATATAATTTCTTGCTCTCATAAATTTTGCAAACTTCTGTTTTTTAATTTTTGTTTACATTCTTAGAGTGATTTCCCATGGTAGGTCGGTTCGGGTTTGATACAACTCAGAAGAAGCTCGCATCTCCTCGAGAAATTTTACGGTTATCAGTTAGCACAGTTCTAGTGTGTGTTCTGAGACATAGTGTCTACTTGAAGGGATAGACTCTTCGAATATTTGGCTGTTATTTTAATGCATTGGGTTCTGGTTCTTTCGTTATCTTGTACTCACATTCTGCATCGTGAACACGATGCCAGGGTCGTGGCCGACACATCTGATTCCGAACCAATGCGATACCCCTTACACCTCCGACTCCGGTAGTTTTACTGCAACTCCACACTGTGGCCACTTGTTGGTTTTGCAGGGATGGTTGAAGCCTTTCGTCAAGTGGTATCAAGGACCAAGAAGGGATCTAGAGGTCCAGCAAGCATATTGGCGACATGAAAAAATCAAATAAATAAAAATAAAAAGTCCTAACTCAGACAGCTGGGAAGTATGTGCGTGAGTTTTGTGAGTGTGAGTTAATGTTTTGGCCAACATCGTCAATTTGCACAAAAAAATGTGTTGGGTGTTAAGGTAACGTTGCAGATTCTCTGCGGCTATTAGCTGTTGTACACTACAGACCTTTCCAGTTTTGGTAATGTATATTTCCAAGCTTGCCAATAAGTGTGTAAGCTTGTGTTTGTATGGAGAATTTCAGTTTGAGCTTAGCAGGATTGATGCAAAGTCCTATTTTGTTGTCTACTTTTCTTGGATTCATGTCGTGCTAGAAGCCCATATTTTAATAAGGATTTTGTGGTTCTGATTGTACAAAAGAAGTTTAGTCATATCTAAGCTTAAAATATAAGAAACTGGTTCAAGGCCATCAGCAGATTGGGCTCAGTAGCGTAGTATTTTCTCTTTGTGGTGCACTTTTCATTTTTTATTTTTTATTATAAGATCAATTTTACTGAATGAATCATTTGAATCCAAAAAATTGTATGTCATTAGCGTTTGGATGAATCCTTTTGATATAAATTGATTACAAAGTATAAACATAAAACGATAGTCTTGATGTGTCACATGCGCAACCCAGAATGATTATATTTTGTCATCAGAAACATCGAGTTAAATTCAATGTAGATGTGCCTGCATTTTACAGTATGTTTTTGTTTTGTTTGGCTATGTCAAATATTATTTGGGAATATTAATTTGAAATATCAAGTTATCAACCCTTTCAAGAATGCCAAAACACATTCTAAAGTATTTAAGACACTTTGCATCACAAAATCATCATGCAATAGATTAACAAAACATACTGCTTAATGGACATACATGAGATGCATATATGATATGGTTGAATAATTCTTTGTTTTTATGTCAATTCTCATGTAATTTTTTTCATCATCATCATCATATATATATATATATATATATATATATTAATATAATATGAAGTTATAAATAAATGACATTTTTATGTATAACATTTACTATTTATTTTAATATTTAGACTTCATTCAAAAACTATAAACTATAAGCATATTTTGGCACATTCTGGAAGAATATAAAAAAAAACAAAAAACAAAAAAAAAAAAAAAAAAATAGAAAAACAGCAGGTATTGTCCAAAGAGAAGTTTAACAATTCAAACGCATATAAACTCACTGATTAGTTGCAAAATTTTAAGAAGTCTAAGAGACCCATTATGAAACTCTACTTTTACACCATATATAATTTAAATCTATAGTCTTACAATATATGCTTATTCAATTTGTTTTGAGACTCTACTTTTACACCATATATAATTAAACTCTATGGTCTAACAATATATGCTTATTAGAGTAAATACAATCAATGTTTGCTATACTAATCAACAAATGTCTAATAGACTTTGAAAGACTTATTTTGTCAAGCCATGTAATAGTATAGTAGACTCTAAAAGTTTTAAGGTATTGCCACCAACTAATAGTGGCCACAACTTGTGAATTAGAAATAAAATATTACTTGTTTGTAATGATAAAGACATAATGTATTTTCTTTATCACAACACTAACCATGTATCTTTGTTTGACATTGTATTATACATAAAACATTATGTACTTATGGGAAGGTTTGGTCTAGTGGACTTAAAGATTTAAAGATTAAAGTCACCATCTAAGGAGGCGTGGATTCAAAATCAATAATTGTCACAAAACTACTATATTACTTGATTATATATTAAGGAGTATTTTGCTTCTTTCTACTACTACTTCTATATACTTTCTTTATTAAAAAGTCAAGAGTATAAAATTTATATTAATAATTATATGTAAATATGTATATATGTATATATATATATATATATATATATATATATATATATATATAATAAAATTATATACATTTAATCCATATATATAGTTTCAATTTTTGATAGGTCTACAATGTTTTTTATAAGTAAATATTTATGTTAATAATTGAGTGTTTAATATCTAATAAAATTAAAAATACAAAATAATTGATAATTCAAGAGCATAAAAACTATAATATGATTTTATTTAACAAAAAATATAAACTTGAATAAAATATACATTTATATCAGACGTCGTTTTTTGATTGATTCTAATCTTTTTAAGCCTTTTTTTTAATTTTTTAATTTTTTTTATAATTCTAATATATTTAATCATGTCATCTTTGAATTAGAAAAAATATATATTTAAAATTATATGTATGAAAGATTATTAAGAATGTAAAAAAAATACATACATATATATATATATATATATATATCATTGTAAAATAGCAATATCTCTGGTTAGTTTATTGTTACACCATTATAAAAACATTGCTGAATAGAAAAAAATTCAAGTTAAATCATAAAAAAATTGTATTAAATTATTATTTAATAAAAAAAATTATATATTAAATATAAACATAAAATATTTTTTAAAAAAATATACATATATAGAAGTTTTTTAATTTTTAAGGTTGTATTATGTCTATATATATATATATATATATATATATATATATGTTTCTTTTAAGTGAATTTTTTTCTTAACACTAAAAAAAAACTTTAATACAACACATAGGCCATTAATTAATATTAATAATTTATTAAATATCTTTGATACATATGTGTGTGTGTGTGTGTATATATATATATATATATATATATATGTAAAGCTTTGAAGTAGTTTCTTTTATTAATTAGAGCATAATGTTAGTCCACCATATAATGCAATAAAATTATTCATTGTATTATTCTAAAATCTACTAATTTTTTATTTTATTTGAACTTCTTAGTTCAACTATTTTAGAAATTTTATTAGATCTAAAAAATTATAGATTTTATATTTTATTTTATTTGAAACATCAATTCATTAACAAAGTACATTAATATTACAAAATATGAATGATATGAACTAAAAATAGTCATTGTTGCATTTATGCCATACCTACACAAGTAAAATCTATTTAATTATTTAGAAATTCAATTATTTATTGAATAAAAACTCTTGAACATATTTTATTAAAATTTACTTATTAACGTTATTATTATGTATTAGGATTTTAACAAATAAAAAATAAAAAAATAAATTTAAAGTTCATTTATTACTACCTTTTAAATAATTGAAAAAAAATCTGATTGAACTGAAAAATATACCAGTTTTTTTCATGTGTCTTTTTTTTGTCTTCATGTCCGAAGCAAATACTTTTAGTTTCGGCCGTCCACTACCTTTTTCTTTAAAAGTATCGACGACGGAGTCCACGGTGATAGGTCGACACCTATCGCCGCTCGTCGCGACGCGTTCGGCGTCGGCACGAGTCCATGGCGACGGGAGGGCAGCAGCACCACCACCATCGATCCATCGATGAGGGGTTGTGACGCTGCGCATCAATCGAGTCCAGTGCCTTTGCGATGAATGGGAGAAAATCACACACACTCCCGTGACTGATCGATCTAGTGCTGAAGAAGAAGCTACTATTGTAACAACGTGACAGCACGACCACCATCGCAAAGTGAATCATGCGTGGCATGGGATTGTCGACGGGCCTGGGGCAAAAGAAGAGCGAGGTGGACGTGGGGAGTGGAGACGATGTGGCCTCTCGTGGGAAGCCCACATCGAGGCCAAGTGTGACGACCAACCCTCCTGCGAAGAGCCAATGACGAGGTGGGTAGTTTTCATCGTCGTCGACGACGTCTCCAAATCAGGGCATTAGCCCTCTGGATTTTGCAGTAGTGATATTGTTGACTCTCATCACGAACTGTGCATTTCTCGGTTCAGTTAACCCCTCGCTGTCTCGATTTACAATACCCAAGAGTTTGATTGGGGATAATTACGTTGGTAGAGAGTGTGGGTTGCGAGTTTTGGTTTTTGGTTTTTGGTTTTTGTATTTTGCCCCCAGTGTTTGGGTGCTTGCGATGGAGCAGATGTTGTTGTCGGGGAGCAGTGTTGTTGTGGCGAGTGCAATTTCATCCGCGTGTGTTGCTGCATCATCGGCGGGGCGCAGCTCTAGTTTACAATTAGAATGCGTGAGGAGGAGTTTGTCGTTGGTGGGTATTGGTTGCGAAGGGAATAGGAGGTTTGTAGGATCCCGACCTGAGCTCCTTGGGTCCCGGTTGTTGGAAAGGGCTTCGGGCGTCGCTCGTGTGTCTGCTGGACAGACTTCTTCAGGTGAGGGTTGCCAAGTTTAGTGTCATGTGAGATAGGGTGATTCCGTGGTTTGGAAAGTGTTTGAGTCCTGCTTTTGCTTTTGCTCTTGGTTTCGTTTTGCGTGTGAGTTGTTCAGTGTCTTGTTTTCTTTAAGATGCAGCTTGTAGGGCAAGCATGTTCGGGCTTCATAATTGTCTATTGTGTTATTAAGTCGGGCTTTTTCAAGAACCATTTCTTTTGTGAAATGTGAAGTAGCACTTTCTCCAGCCTTATCCTCTTTTGTGTACATGCTTCTGATTTAAAATTGTCTGGAAATGAGTTGAAGGTGTTGTGCAATTTAAATGAGATTCTCGCGAACTCTTAAGGTCCCATCGGTGCTAGTACAGAGTAGTTGTATTGTACTCTGTAGTTGGTTACGGGCACCATTTGGGTGCAAAGGGCGGCTTGGTGTGTGTAGTCTAAAGGGCCTAATTTACATTCTCTATGTTTGTTTATATGTTTTTTCTCGGTGCACGATTGAAGCAGACCGTTTGCTTTTGAGGGTTGTGTGAACATTTTGTGTTTTTTTTTTTTTTTTTTTTTTTTTTTTTCTCTCTCTCAATTGTAAATTGACAATGTGTCGGGTGATATATATATATACATATATATATATATATATATATATATATTGTATGTATTTGCAGGGGATTTTACTGTACAAAGGAGAACGTTTCTTAGAAATTATGCAGCGTATTGGTTGTTCGCTTGCACTGCAGCTATGACTGATACAGCAGGAGCACAGCCTGCAGCGAAGAGTACGTAATTATTTATTTCATATTGATGTGGTTTTTCGGTGAAATCTCTGAATACGCCAAATTTCGTAAGGAGTTTTTTCTGGTTGTATCTCCTCTTTTATAGAGATACAACCGAAAAAATTCCAATGTCTACCATTTGAAGCAGAAGTGACGCACGAACTCCATGATTCACAGACTATTTTTCTTGCTCTTTCCTTGTGCTACCTGGTGTCAGTTTTAATTGGAGATGTGTGGACGATGGGGAATAGCGAAAGTCACAAAAGCTTGAATGAAAGAGTACTGCCTTGTGTGATTTATATCTCATACACTGACGACAGCTAAGTGAACTGTAATTCAGGTTCTGATGCATCACAAGGTTTAGCGATCTTCTACAACTACGCCCTTGCATTCAACCCTGCAAAGTCGAGGCTTGCTCTTGAAGAGAAAAACATCAAGGTGAGACCGCTTCCTCGCTTATCACATGCCATTGCTATTGAGATCACGCATCACAATACCCACCATACTCGTGGAATTCGTATGTTTACACAAGCTGTTCGTTTTGTTGTAGTATGTTGAAACGAAGATCGACCTCTTTAATGGTCAGTCTCTGGAGCCATGGTATTTGAGACTCAACCCCAGTGCTTCAGCTCCCACTCTCGTCGTCGGAGATGAGAAGATCACGGAGTCTGTGGAGATCATTAGGTGGGCAGATCGGCAGGGGGCACCCCTTGGTGGAGATTCTGTCGACAGGGCCTTCGTTGACGAGTGGCTCAACAAAGTGGATGCTTGGGACGGTAACCTATTTGCAGCAGCAAATTCTCCAGCTGGTGCAGCACTTAAATATAGCACAGAGTACAAATTCAAAGTGGCAGAGGCAAATGCGAAGCGAAACCCCGACATGGCTGAGCTCTACAAGGAGAAGATTTCTACCTTGAAGAAGAATTATATCGATGAGCCAAATGATGAAGCAGTTTGTGATGCAAACCGCCAGCAGCTACGAGTCCTGTTAGATGAAGCAGAAACAAGACTTGCAACCAACAAGTTCCTGGCGGGGCCCGCGTATTCGGCTGCCGATGCGATCTTCACTCCTGTTATATACCGCATCTATCTCCTGAAGAAAGATGGGGAATATTTGAGTTCTCGACCGAACATCAAGCGCTACTATGAGGAGATAAAGAAACGGCCTAGTTACAAAAAGGTATTCAGCGTCTCAGATAGCGCCCTCGCTAGTGCCGGGGAGGTTCTTCCTGCTGTTGGACAGGTATTGTTTGCTACGCTGACAGGAAAGTATTAGAAAGTACCTGCACAAACGTCTGCAATTCCTGTACATTTCGTCCCCATGAGTGTACATTTTCAGTTCTTTTCGGATCGTTCTAGGCTGCCTTCATACTACCTCAGAAAGAACAACACAAAATTGTATGTTTGTTCATAGATTCGCCGTGTATTTGCGGTGAGAATATTCACCAGCAGACCTATATAAGATGTTTGAAAGAATTTTGATATTATTGAAATTTCTTCGTCATTGATGTTTTGTTTTCTTGGAGAATATCGAATATGTGTGTACCGACACTAGTATGGACTTCGAATCTGTACATTGTCAATTTGGCACAATCTGTCTAGTTCTGTAATGCGTGGAAATACATGTTGTAATCCTCAATTTATGTGTATAGCTTGGGTACTCTGAGGATGAACCCTTTCTAGAATATACATGAATTAATCACCTTCTCAAGGATGGTGAACTAGGGATCTGGTTCAAGTGATATATTTGCATGACAGTGAGGAGTTGAAAGCGAGAATTGAAGCCCGCGACATGGAGGGAGTCTATTTGAGAAAAATTAAATCGATAAAACCGATTGATCCTTCAGGTCCTCCTGGTTTTTCTAGGCTTCCGCAAATCTTATGTGAAAATATGGACTTGTGCATCAAAGCTCCCATCATCATGATCTCATGGGCACACAATTTCTCGCGGTTATCATTATATTGCTCACGAAATAATTAATCTCAGGATCACAGGACCCTATGTCTAGAACTCATGTGTACAGGACGGTGCATCTCTGGACGCCCAAAAAAGAGGGACATAAAAATACATCATCTCTTTAACCCGATGTGCTTCGTTTCACAACCTCCAAAACTTCAATGCCTGCTGTGGTCATTTTTTCCGCTCTGCCACAGTTGGATCTATCGGCTTCGACGAATATTAATCTCCATTGCAGAGAAATTTCTAGGCCTTTCTAACCTGATGTGTGAAGAATTTATGCACTCCAGCCTTCCGAAATTCATGGTAATCAGCCTAGCCCGAGAAACGAGACATGTAGCTGTTGTATCAAGATGGCTATTGTCTAGAGAAACGTGTGACCAAAGTAGACAATGCTGTCTCCGGCACGTTAATAAATTTTGAATCATTGAAAGATGAAGGTTTTAAACCTCTGAGACTCTCTCACCTATTCCTTTTGTTCAGGCATCAACAATTGAAATTAGACTACTTATAATACCTACAACAATGCAGGTGCATGCAGATTGGTACAAAAACGTGTTGTGGAGTGGAGCAGCAAGGAAGGCTAACCCCAGTTCAATGAATAAACAGTAATACATATCCTCATCTGCAGATATTCTATCTACCCATCTTCCTCTCGAGTCTATGAAGTCTACAAAACGCAACATCCATCACCATGACCAAGACTGACTATTAAAAGAAATCGATTCCATTACACGTGATTGGAGGCTGTTTTTTTATTTCTCAGAGGACAAGGACAACTGCATGGTATGGCTGCGTATTGCTGGGTATCTTGACCATGACTGCACCTCATTCGGGCAGCAGCAGGCAGATCTGGCGAAACCACGCCGGTGAGAAAGAAACACCGATGCAAGCATAAGTTTCGGCACAGCCTTCATTGCCGCTGATGGGTCTGATTTAGTCTCAATTTCCCAGTTGAACACTCTATCCAACGCACACCTGGTTCAGAATGAGTATTCATGCATGTACAAACTACTATTACGTGTGTGAGCTGCAGGACAACCATAGATATTAACAAGCACGTCTATTTCCCCCATAACCCAGTAACGAAATTTGTGGGGGATGTCCCGAACAGCACGGATGCTGCACCAACCATCTGAGTGAAGAATCGGCCATGTGGATATGAGCTCATTCCTGTTGTCAAGTTGGAACAGCAGTTTGGAAGCCTCCTGAAGACTTGTATCTCGAAAAAATCGGATACAGGGTGTCCAGTCTGAAGGTACTTCTATCAGTTAGGTTTCTTGTGCATTCCCCAACCTGCGTGCCTGGATAGCTGCATGGTTGTTCCGAGCTTTGCGAATAGAAAAGTTTATCCGAAACTAGGCCACCAAGCGTACCGATTCACGATTATTACATATGGGAAGGACACTCTGAAACTTCGAGAACTCATTCAATCCTTTTTTCTGATGAATTTCTTTTTAGTTAATTCAAGAGCCTTGTCCAATGAAACTGTAAACCCAATTCTACAAAGTATCACCGTCGGTACTTAGAATCTTATATTTGGATATTCTCCAGTAAATGAAATGTGTGGAAGACAAATAGAGACACTGCAGACGCCGGTTCGCAAGCTAACTTTTTGCCACAGGGTCAGAGTCTCAATCAGAAACTGGTTTCGATTTCCAGATAGAAACAATAATCGTGACATATTACAATAATTTTAATCGGAACCTGGACTTTTGCAATGGCAATGAGATCCAGCGGCCAAGTATTAGCAACCAACCCAATCCATACTTCCCCTAATCTCAATTCCTGGTTAGACATACAATCCAACAACGGTTTTCCTATTAGTGTTCCCAGGAAGAAAATGGGTAAAGTAGAAACGTATCTATTTCCGCTCTTGTATCGAGATTTTTTCCAGTCTCGGTTGTATCGACTTAATTAGATTGCATGGTATCAGCACACTGCGCCTTGAGACGCGTAGACTGCATTGGTGTATCCGCCCTTCCTTGTGGCGTCTCCACGTCTGTGGTATCCCCACACTAGTGCTGGCAAAGCATGGCAAAAGTGGTCCCTCGCTTTGCATTTCCACTTTGCACTATATAACTTACTCTGTGCCTGTAACTGAAGCCTTAACTGTGTAGCATTGAAACCTTAAACCTTCACAAGCATTCTTGGCTTTCCAAATAACATCTACCGAGGCATTTCTGTTTTATTTCTTTGGTTTTTTTTTCTCTCACCAGCAGGAGAAAAACGGTTGCTGCTGCTGCTGCTGCTGCTGCTGCGAATGAGTCTTGGTTTTTTTCGTTTGTGAGTTGGGTCGTTGAGTGACGTTCGGCAACATGGATAATGCCAAAACCAAGGCCAATGATTTGTACTACCGGGCGCAGCAAAATGCGCCACTCAACCGAAGGCAGGTGCTAGGATTGGTTACCATCCTCGTCGCGGTGGGTACTGTCATCACCATTGCAGGCCTCACGCTGACTGGCACCACCATTGGCTTCTTTCTGTCATTGCCCGTGCTCATTTTCTTCAGCCCTATTCTCGTCCCGCTGGCAATTTTTGCGTTTTTCGCTATCAGCAGCCTGTTGGGTTTCGGCGGTTTCGTCTCCTTCGCTGTCTGGGTGTACAAATACTACAAGGGTGGTCACCCTGTGGGCTCCGATCAGGTTCGTAACTATTTCCCTTTGAACCTTTGCTTCTGTGTAAATCTTGTGGGTATATCCAGTTTATGTCCGATCAGTCCTTCGGGGTATACTTGTCTGTAGTGAGTTTCTTTTCATATTTTATTCCGAGTAACGAGACCCAGTAGTTTTTGGAGAATGCTGCTTTGCTCAGCTCTTTAGCCAAGTTTGTCGCAGTAGAGAAAATGAAAAATGCACGTAATTTACCTTACGTGTGAAGTTCCAGTATCAATTGACAGCCTGGGTCCTTTCATATTAGTCAAACTGGACCGAACGTAGTGTTCGGGTTGCGCTCGTTGTCACCCGAGCTGCCACTCCATTGCATCATTTTGATGTTCGGTCGGGGACATGGGTTGGGCTCTGTCGTCCTTCGCGTTATTTATTTTTGTCACATACCTCTAATTGCGAGTGTTGGAGTCGAGTTGAATGGGAGAAGCGTTGTCTGACTTCGGTGATTCTGTTGTATGAGCACACCACTTCATGAACGAGAGAAAGTTGCTCACATAGTTAAAAATGTGTGCAGGTTGACGCTGCACGTTACCGTATCGCGGAAGGCGCAAAAGAGGTCAAGGACAGGACGTATGCTGCTGCGAGAGACGTCCAGGGATATGTCGCCAGCAAAACCGATACCAGCGTCGCGGCTTAGAACCATCAGCTAGACGAGTTTAATAATTACGAGAAAAGGCATACGGCCCCATTGTTCATAGCTGTTCAACAATTTTGTGAAATTGTGTGATTGTGTTATTGTGTGAAATTGTGTGATTGTGTTATTGTGTGAAATTGTGTGATTGTGTTATTGTGTGAAATCGTGCCTGTGTGTTCCAAGTTGTGCCAGTATGTGTTGTGTGCATTACCTCGGAATATTCCGGACTGTATTAATTTGGATCAATACCAAGTTGTGACGTTAAAGTTGAAGATTTGGTCGTAGTACGTCGAGAATTTTGCCGTCCGAGAACTAACTGTTTTTTTTGTGGATTCAGTACTGTCCTGAGCCGAACTCTAACCTGATGAAGGTGTAATAGAGAGAAACCTGAACTATTGCAGTACGTTATATTATGTTAAGGTCGGTTATTGAATGGCTGTTTGATGTATTGTAACAGCCTAGTCAAAAATGAACCTGAAAATAGTAAAATTAAGCGTATTATTAGCTGTCGGAAGTAAACCAGTGTAACAACCACCAAATCTTTCGATAACTAACTGACCCCATTTCCGACTAAAAGAGCACGCTCGATATTGGCTAGCTCTTTGAAATGTGCATGAGAAGCATTTCAATTGCGTTCTCTGACTGGTGCTGAAAACAGCAATCAAGTGAAAGCTAATAAGCTGCTGGAATTCAAGTCGATAGGCTCATAACTATATTGCTGAAAATTTTACATCATTGTTTTCACCTCTTTAGATGTTGCCTACTTATACATACGCATCAACAGTCACAAGTATGTGACTAACAAAACTTTACACTTTTGCCTGTATTGTCTCGCTAGATGCTAAAACTTACCCAAGTCACATACCTCCTGCCATCAATTTATGTGGATTTGCATAACTTGGCTTACTTGGCTTACAACCTGGAAAACAGATGGGCGCATCGTACTGGGACCCTAATCGCTTCGGGTAGTATTTAAATTAAATATTTTCTCAACATAATTTACAAATTGAAACTGAGCAGAATCCTGAAAATACAAGAAAGGAGGTAGTCACTCAGCCTGCCAGCAACTTCTTTTCTGAGGCCGATCTCTTTTTTTCTAAGTCTATACCATGCCAGCAGTTGATAACATTAGATGGCTGTCCAAGCGTATTTCTACAACAGATAATCGCATTCAGCTCCTACAAATGCCTATCGAATCAAATCTGCAGAAGTAGCGACAACTAGAGACGATACATCCTATTTTAAAACACCTCTTATGGTCATGAAATTTAGATTCCAGTAACAAGGCACACTCATTTAAAAAATACGGGTTCAGCTTCACTTACCAATAGCCTTGCGACGTAGTAATAATGTTTTTAAATCCGAAGCGTTAGCTGCGGCTCCCACATACTGATGAACACCATAATATGAATGAAAATGGAAATTTCAAATTCGTTTGTGTGTTCTCCTTTTCAAGTCCGCCCTGCAGAAATAGTGAGTGGGAGTTTTAAATAATAAATAAATAAATAATTCAGTCCATAAAAGTATCAGTAGCACTACATAAAGCTAGCATATCAGAAAATTGGAGGAGAAGAAATATCAACGATTTTCAGTGAAGTGCTTCGGAGGGGTTACGAGGAAAAATCAAGCTGCGACAATGATTTAAAGGATGCACGTCACTCACCTTATAACCATCCCCTAATCCAACAGGGTTCGCATATTCACCATTCCTTAACTTGACACCAGAACCCTCTTGTTCATCGGCTGGACAGCTTGAATTTGCCAACAGATCTGGCTTTGAAGTTGGATTGTCAGCTGTGTTCTTGATGGAACTAAAATTCGAACGACTAAGTGAAGGCGCAATTGAAGACTCAACCATCTGGGGTTGAGATACAGGTTCAACATCCGGATTGACATGTCTTTCAATATCTTCGGCAGTTGTAGCACTGTAATCATTGTCGGCATCACATGTTTTGTTGGTCAAAGGATCAAGCTTACCAGATAACATCTCTCCGTTGCTTATGACCTGGTCTTCTGGAACAAGTGACTCAATGTTTCTGAATATTACCGTTGTATCAGGCACCTTGACGGCAGCGGAAGTCTGTTTACTTTTCTCAAGATCAGTAGTTAAATGGGATGCCACATAATCGTGCTTGCAGTGTACATTTGGTGCACCTAACTCCTCTACAGGGGAATTGTAAGCCTCTTGATTACCATTGCAGGTCATATCCTGCTTAACTGCTTCGTGTCCAGAATCGCAATCACCAGAATCCATACCAGAAGAAACAAACTTAAATGTTGGTGGCACAGTCTCAGGAATTACTCCACCTTCGCTTTCGTGTTGATTGTTCTTCATTGGTTTAGTAAGATTCGAGACCTCGGACAATGAAGTAGAGTCTCCGGCACCTTCGACAGTCTCCGGAACTTGCAGAGTAGATTCTTCAGAACGATTTGGTGAGTCCATTCGTCCGTCTTCTTTGTCTTCGTCATCCTCATTGTCCCCAGTCTGAGGAGATGGGGCGAATTCTGTCATTTGAACAGGATCAAATTCCAATTTCTTGGCAACACTGTAGTCATTGGAGCCAAAAGTAGGTGGACCTAATTCTGCGCTTGCTTCACCCTCAGGAAGTTCACTGTGAATCCCGGCGTTATCCTCGCTAATCTTGGGGATGAGCTCGGCAGAGTCTGCGTGACCTCCAGTGTACATGTCATCCAACACGATGGAGATACCATCCTCACCCGAAAAAGACCCAGGCTGTGTTGAAGTGTCAGCTCCCCTTTCCTCCAAGTGCGGAGTTCCGGGACTTGAAGCAATTTTCAATGGAATCCCAGCAGATTTCAATTCCTCATCAGTAACTTCTGCAGCTGCATTAAAATACTCCTTATAAAAGCCGCTAGTGCAAAATTGCTTCGGTGTGATCTCGCTCTGAGAAGTAAGGCTATCGTCAGGAGTTATCTTACCATCGATATGATGTGATTCTGTACACTCTGCAGCATGTTCTGGTGATCCTATTGTAGATTCCTTCTTTGAGTCCGCTGATTTGATAGATGTATCTGTTGTATCACAGCCTGCCAAGTTCACATCTCTGAGATTTTTACTTTGCTCTGACATTAAGCAGGCAGCAATGTCTCCACTTGAACTAGCACGATTCTGTAAAGCTTTCACCTCAGAACCACGGTTGTAATTGACGTAGTCGCGAGCCATGGGAGAATCCATTGCGTTAAATTCTTTAATTTCAACCCCATGATCATTTCCATTGACTATCATTTCTGGATCAGCAGCCCCTGCATCTAGAAATGACAGTTCCAAAGCATCTGAATCCCCAACCAAGAAATCTGAACCAACTGGGAACTCTGTAAAGATGTCATCAGCGACGTCTCCTCTTCCCTTAACAGACGCTAAAAGATTGTCCATACTTCTTGACGTCCCATTTTCCCAACTTCCTGCGGTAAAGAAAGAGAGTTCACTTTGTCCAGAAGAGAGTGGCAATTTACTGGACTCAGTTCTCAAAGAAAGCCTTTTGCCAAGGGAGCTGAACCTCGATATGGGTTCACTTGACACACTACGGAACTCATCACTGTCAGAAAAATCTGACAAAGTGTCGGGCCCTGCATCAGTAGCAACCTCTGAAACCTTCCGAGAGCCATCAGATCCTGCATCACTAGGTTCAACACCAGTTCTGTTTTCGCCGCCTTCCGATGCGCACGGACTCATCAGATCCTCAAATTCGGCATTTGAGTTTGTGAATGGCATCAGTCCGTCTTTAAAATCTTCTAGTGATTGAACAGAAAACTCCATGGATGGTATGGATTCAAGTTGTCCTGGAGCCTCGGCACTTTTACGACTCAAGGGAGAGAGTCCATTAACCGGGCGAAACCTTCTCAGAGACTTTTGATGAAGGGCAGTGTTCTCTTGTGTACCTCGATCAAAGCCAGATGACTTCGTGCGAGAATCTTCTCTCCCTGATGAAAAGGTGTTCGACTTTGTCCATGTGGGCTTCCGTGACAGTGCTGAATTCGCCCTCCGAAATGATGTGGTCTCTGGTGGTGAATTGTTCTGATGTTAAGAAACAAGACTGAGATTAGACTCTAGGCTGCAATAATCGAGTAGTGCCAAACAATTATCTTATAAGCTAAAGCTCAACCGCGAATTCTGCAAAGATTCAAGAAAGAGGGCTACGACGAAGTCCTTGTTTTAATCTCGAATGAATTCCAATCAGTGGCATAAGTATCTCCTTATTTAGGACCTAACTGCTTGACTTGGCAATTTGCTGCCTAGAGTGTAGCAGGTAATGTGACACTTTGCAAAGGTTTAATTTATGATTCCAAATTAGGAAAAAATTTAAGTATCAAAATGCTTCAATGTTTCAGTAAGTAATTACAAACCATGAAGTGAAAAAGCGACAGTTCTAACTTACCTCGTGCGGAGAGCTGCGTAAACTTACACTCCGCCCTTTGCCAGCCGACTTCGCTGGAGTTTTGTAAGGACCCCCATTCTCCTTCAATAGAGACGGTGCCTTGGCTCCTCGCGCCTTCGGTGACCTATTTCAACATCGAGTTCCATTGACCATCATTGGACAATGAGTACCCAGTTTCAGCCAATCCACTCATCTACCGACTAATTCAAGCCAGGTACAGTGTACTTTTAACCTATGCTATTACGTGCTGTGCTCGATCTGGTCATTCTTGACATAATCCACGAGAACTCGCCGCGAAAGAACAAGCTTAAACAGTCTAAGATGTACATTTGAGTTTTTGAGTTTACCTTAGCCCTGAGTGCGATGCAGACGGGTATAACTTGTTCCGCAGCAAACGCACAAGATCCTCGTGCTTCAAAATCACCCAATCAACAAACACATGTGTGTCAGCAAACATAATGCTCCACACCACCCACCTAGGAGTTTCCAACCCAAGCTATGCAACTGTCCCATTGATTCCTACGAAGCGAAGAGCGCAGACTCTTGCAGCAGCAATTCCAAGCTACATTCAAATTGGCAGCACATATAATTTTCGCATCAAAAGTGGGAATCCATCATCATCTCCATCAAAAAAACCTACAAGAACTCTCTTCACCGACGGCCATCGATCTAAACCACCCCAAAAACGCCAGGAAGGACAAGAACGGATCACTCCCTTCAATCGACTCCACTGAGATTCAAAATGTGCACCTTCACACCCGCCGTTCGAATATTATTCTGACTACATAGCTCCTTCAGCTCTTTGCGAGACTTCTCCTGCAAATATTCCCCCATTCTCAGCTAAACTGTTGTATCTCATCAACTACCAATGCGCCCCCTCGTTCCCCTGCCCTAGCCACCTCCCTTCTTTCCAACTTCCTCTCAATCACAACACCATCATCCACGTAGCGCCGCAACAGCCGAGCGCACACCCTGTCCGCCGGCGCTGCCCTCTCCCCCGCTACTTCGTGCCTTCTTCTTTCCTTTTCCAGTACCGCACCTCCGATTGTCTCAACTGCCGCAACGCCAGCTGTCTTCCTTGGTTTTGTGATGAAACTCGAAGCTCGTCGGCATTCAGTTCGTTCGTGCCTGTTGACAATTTTCAAATCAGCCGCAGCAAGATCCCAGTACATGTGCACATTATCCGCTAACCATTTTCCCAGAATCTTAACGACTCCCACATCGTCATTCAATGCGGCAACCAATGGAAATGGCCGCTTCATCACGACCGCGGCCAGAATGAGCAAGGTAACACACTACCGGCGTACAGGTATCCGTATCTCCATACGAGCAGTCGGTGGCAAACGTTCCCTTTCAAATCCTGCCGAAAACTAACCCAAGGGGACACCGAAATTCACTAGTCGAGGTAAAAGCCAACTGAGCGAATGAGCTAAACTCCAGGCAGGAAAATTAGCTCCGGAATCTTTCCTCTTTCGGCTGGGATGGATAGGCTCAACAATCGCTGGGTATTTCCAAATTCAAAACCTGGATTGAGTAATTGAAATACACAGTTTCGGCAGTTGGAAGGTTCCATCCAAGATTTTTCACGGTCTAAAGAGCCTTCATGTTTACTTTTGTCCGCTTTCTCCAGTCATGAATCGTGTGGACATCGGCATGGAGCCTGGCCCAATGCACACATGCGGGGTTTTGCAATTTGAACTACAGAAGCCAGTGTCCTTGCAATCAATGAAGACGGCTGTGAGACAGGGTGTCTCAGATCCCTATGATGAGCAGGAACCTCGGTGCATCCGCGTCATCAGAGTTGTAAGACGGACGAGTTCGCAACATAATGAAGGACTATGGTAATAATGACAAATCGTGGCTCTTCAAAAGGACGGGAACAGTATCTGAGATTCGCCTACTGACAGCGGTCTTGTTCTGTAGGCGTTTCTATGATTCAATACTCTTAATTCTGAGAGGAGCAGTTGCAGAGAGATACTTGGCGACTGGCAAGCGCCTGCAGCAATGCTCTGCACAACGAGAAGATGCTCACGAGCGTCCCGAACTAGCCGTCCTTTACTCGGAACTTCTGGTACCTTTCTGTCAAAGAGTTTCCGTCGATTTCCTGCACCCTAAAACGAGGTTCTATTTATGACCGAGTTCCTGGAAGGCTCGCGGTGTTGCGTTACAGCTTGAACCTCTCTTCCTGTACACTTCAAACGACCCATTGTGCGGGGCGTGCACAAAATGCTGCAGTCTAATAAAGTAAAAGCGTAACTAAAAGCAAACTGTTGAGCGAAATTCAAGGATATGAAACAGTATTGTCACCATCCATGAGAATGAGGAGTCGTGAACACTATTATCGGGAGAAGGCACTCACTCTACACGATCTCCAGGTAGCAGATCATTTTGAAACGAAGAATAATTACGAGTCCACAAACTTATGCTAATTGGTTGCGATGATTGTGCACAGCGAGGGATTCAAGGGAAGGAAAGGTGATCGAGGACAGACTCGGCTAATCACTCAAATTGAGGCGGACAGGAAAAGCAGTAGAAGACGCCATTGACGAAGAGCGGCACCTCGTAGTTTAGGGCCTCAAACATATCTGCTTGGGTTGGGTGAGATTGCAGTAATCTGGTTCAGAATTCTAGAGTGCAGAAACAGGTGAGAGAGAGAGAGAGAGAGAGAAATTAAAAATTAAATAAAAATAAGTCGTGAGGAAGTAGATTATAGCACCGAATGACGCACCTTAATGTGTATTCTTAGCCAAGCTAAAGAGCTCTTAGGTTGACAGGAAGAAAATTTGAAGAACCACACTTGGAGCTGGGCACTCGAATTTCAAAGGAGAAATATCAATTATCCGGTGCAGAACTAATTCGGTGGCTCCCTGAGTATCGCAGCCTCTTCACACTCTACACAGACACAATTGATCAGATGCCACGCCTACTACAGTCCTTTCTGAAAGTGACCTCGCCTCCACAAGGCTTCTAATGCGAACTGCAACTATTCACCAACTGTCGCACGGGAATCATCTCAGTGTCAAAAAACAGGAAATCTACAGACTGTAGTGATAAAGCGCAAGACGAGCACACCGGCCAGACCTCCGACCCCTGAAGCTGACCCAGCTCAGAGCCCGTGCTCAAAGCCATCAAAGCATAATTTATGTGCACCAGTTGACTACGTTGGACTTGAACAACTTACATTACTAGCAGCCACCGCGTCAACATGGAATACTGACGTTCATAGCTTGAGACCAAGTCAATAGTGTCCACAACACAATACAGCTCAGAATCCGACACAAGTTTAATATATCACAATGACCTTGTCGCGGTAGTTCTTAGTGCCACTCAACACTCTGCACGGATTCTTCATCAATATTCTTAACGAATCTATTCCTAACTCAATCTCGTAGAGACAGCAGGAATCACTTGGCCTCAAGAAAAACACAGCAGGTTCATCTAATTACAATTTGAAGGCAGTTGTGAATAAAATACCTGGAAAATTGCTTCTGGTGAACTTGAGTCTAAGCATACCTACCTCAGTTCCAATAATTGTAAAAAACAAAAACAATTACTAATCGAAGATACAGATAGAAGTCTTTCTGATGTCCAATCCACGACCTTAACTCACACTTCTGACTCAAATCTTCAGTCGAAGAGCATGAACTAATCCGATTTTTCTCAACCGCTTGGCTTCGATCTGCAATTACTAATCGGGAATCAGAGATGTACCAAAGAAACACTATGACAAAGTCTACTGATGAAATTCGATCGTTGAACGCAAACTGCAACAGCTCTGGACACTCGATCACCACTTGCAGGCTCCCTCTTCCGACGATCCTAGACCTTGTGAATCGAGTTTCTACAACGTGTAGGTGAAGGGGGACGATCCGCTAGTAGAAGTAGCTACATTTCAACAAATCACTTCATTCAACAACTGCTGTGAACTCGTCACCAACGGAGCAATTGGAGCCCGCCAGCGATGCTTTGTCTAGCCACCCAAGCTAAAGGGGCCAACCATTTGGCCGGTCGCAACCGCCATTGATTCTGGTGCACAGAAAAGTCACTGAAGCCTCGGTATCACGTCCTCAGAGGCATGTCTAACTGAAATTCCCAGGAATCTTTCGGTCTCTTCACGCCAAGCGGCCGGTTACTGACGGGGGTGGAAATTTCTCAAGGGAACAGACTTCTGCGCATGATCCAAATTCCTTCCAATTTTCGATCACATCCCATTGGTCGGTATCTCTGAGTATTTGGGCCTAGTCTCATCCTTGAACATGGATGCGCGCTTGCCGCAGCGCGACCAAATATCCTGACGCGGGAAAACCAAAAATTCACACCTTTTCCTCTCTATCTCTCTCTCCAATTCTCTACCTCACTTGCAATCGGTCCCACCGGAGCTCGCATGGCGATGTGACGTCGCGTTGGTCGTGGTGGATCGTGCACAATCGTCATCGTCGTCGTCGTCATGGCCCTACCGAAAAAGCTGTGGCGCTCTCGCTCGCCCCTCAGCCCGCTCGCCCTATTTGCCTTTTGCTGTCTCGCGCCTCTTTTCGGGACTGGGCCTCCTGGGTGCCTCGGCTTTTCACCGCGGCCATGGAGCCCGATCGTGAAACCTTCAGCGGAAACTGGTGCCCCCGACGCGGTCATCCATCCGACTGTGTAGTCGACTTCCACACTCCCGCCACGCGGATGTAGGAATAGAATCATTGTCCCATGACTTCAAATTCAAAATCTCATCCTATGCAATACTGATGCTTACGTGTGTATAAATATTATATGCGTGTAAATAGTGAAAAAAGAAGGTCCAAAAGAATGAGGATTCTGGTAGAGGTATAAAGAAGTAAATAAATAAGAGACTGTAATCCATTTTGTGTTTTATAAAGTGGCAATCTCGTTTAGTAATTCAAAAAAACGCAGTGAGATGTTGATTTGTGGCATGTGTAAGTTTGTCGAATTTATTGCTTATTGGTATTTAATTAGTTTGCTTATAATAGAAGTTTTCTTGTTAAACTTGACTATTGATAGCATTGCTGTGAAAGTGTGACAATGAAACTGTAGTTTAAAAAGAGAAGTGGAATGATCAACTTGAATCCATTATGAAATTGGCAGGTTTTTTTCTTTACTTTTTGTTTTCTCCATGTGCATAAAACCAAGTTGCCTTTCACAAGCAAATGCATGTTTATCTAGTGAAGAATACTTCATATATATATATATATATATATATATTTCTATTTCTATTATACCTTCTCACAATTTAGCGGCATTTATTCTCTGAACAGAGTACTTAATTGGATTAAAATTTCATTCATATGATAACTCAAATTATTTTTTCCACAATTTAATTCCGTTTTATTGTACAATATGTATGGAGTCTATTTCATCTATATTGCAAATATGCAATTTTATTGTAAAACAAATGAGTAGAAAAATGAACTATGTATTTATATTCATTATTTTTAAAGAAATATATATATATATATATATATATATATATGAAAAACCTTTGGGGCTTGAAGTGTTTTATTGCACCAAATGGATGGTTTCAGTTAAATAACGTGCATTGGAGGAAATAGAATTTTTAATTATGCACGTTTAGTTGCTTTGGCAATAGCTGTAATGTTCCTAATCACCTCATAAAAACATCAACTTATGTTTGTTACACTTAATCAATACAAAATATTTCAAAAGTGTAATTACCTTACAAAACAGTTAATGCCTTGACTTGTGAGGTTGCAACAATAGCTCTTGCATTCAAATTGTGAAGATTTTTTTTGATATTGATTGCCCCAAGTCCACAACTTTATAGCCATGTTATATCATTCTGTTTCAATCAATGAATAAATAACATTTACAATCACTTGATACATGGCACCAAAAATCTTACACAACACACCTTGGACCAAATAATATGCAATCTGAATTGCTATGATATTTTCAGATTAAAAAATGAAATTTTACTCTCAATATTCAAACCCTCACCGGTTGTTTGGACTGGAATAAAACTATAAGATTTTTACTTCACCAAACATGGATTAAACCACCACCTAATGTTGTCATATCTATCAAGTAATTGCACCCACAATACTAAACCCAGAGCTATTTATGTTGCATTAGTAACTGCTTATTAGAATTTAATGATGGTGTAGAAAGTTTTACTTCTTTTCTTTTACTTTTCTAAAAAATATTCATGAAAAAAATAATACATATCAATTTCAGAAAAAATCTCAGTGTAGCATACATTCCATGCAACACCCACATGAGCAACAAGTGTTATGTTGTGATTGATACATATATGAATAAAATGTTGGAATTCACCCTTGATTAAAGCCACCAATGTTGTACCAAAGGGACAGAGAGAGGAAACTTCATCATTTTTTATTTTATATACTTTTTTGAATCCTTATCTTTGTCTTTTTGGCAACAGGTTGTGGGGAGGTCGGCCCAATGCATGGCCACCTTTAGTTGATCATTGATAAATGTTGGCTTATGTTTGCAATCTCCCCTTTCATAAGATTAAATTGCTTGGGCTGGTTGTCCCCATGCTCCCCATCTCTTTGCCTTCATCCAGGCATTTTGAGTGGTTGACAGTGTGTGCACACTTGACATAAGAGATAAATAAATATAAACAACATCCATCTATCTATCTATCTATGTACATATACACACACAAACACACACATGAGTTCCCAAAATGGAACATTAAACAGGATGTTTGGTGGTCTTGGAATGCTGACCCACACATGAGCAAATATCCAACAAATTCACTTCATTTTCAATATGACATTCCCACAACTCTAGAGCTGATGTTCCCATGAGGAGGTGATTGAAGTTTTATTTATTTACTTTTATTCTTTTTATTCTTTTTATCACAATTGCTTCCATTTGAACACCATTTCAAAAATTATCATCAATTTTATTTCAATGATGTGATAAGTCAAACCCTAAATTGTGTGAGTGAACAAATGTTGGCAACCAAGTGTGACATGGCAAGTTCCTTCAAATCCAAACTGTTGGTCAAAATCTGTTCCATGCCCCCTGTAGTTTGTCAAATGAGTGTATCTTTTTTTTGCTTTTTTAATGGTTTTGGTTGGGTTCCCAAGGAGGGTGGGGGAGGGGGGGGGGGCAACTATAAAAGGGTCTTGTGTTGGTTGACTGACTGACATTTGGGCATTGACTGATTCCTAGCTTTGGAAGCATCTCACTTTTTATTTATTTATTTATTTATTTTCTCTTTCGTTCCTTCTCATTGCTTCTATGTGCTTCTCGTCCTCACTGGACTGGACGGCAAAGCAATTTTGTACAGGCTGTACAAATATCCAGTTGGATTGAACAGAACTCGCCAGGTGGCAACCTCTATAGGCTGGCCAAATAGATCACAACGTGCCCTGAGGTCATCTTATACAGGATTTCTTAACATGCCACGTAACCTTACAGAACAACAACAACAACAACAACAATAATAATAATAATATTTCTAAGATGGTTCTAGTAATAATAATGATAAGAATAATAATTCTAAAATGGGTGAAACTCGCTTCCCAAACTCACTGATACCGCGTGGTTGTATGTTTGTGGCGTAGTTGGATTTGAGCTTGTGCTGAAGGACAAGTAGGAGAAGAAGAAGAGGTTGTTTCGAGTTTTGCAAAGCTGTGTTTCGACGGTCACTGATTCCTAGCTCTCTGGATATGAAGGTGTTCACATGGCGACTCTGGGTTCAAGCAGATTCTTTCACCTTGCTACACCTGGAGGAATGAATGGGGTGCCGTTTGCTTCTCATTTCTGGCACTGAATTTGAACAAGATTCAAGTGTAGAGGTTTACAGGGTGTTGCAGGATATGACATGCACAAACGAAGAGGGGAGCAACCTCTTGTTGCACCTCCTCGTCCCTTTGCTTCGTCAGATCCTGGTTTAGGATTTAGGGTTTCAATCGATTTACCTACACAATGATAAAGGTCAGATGGGTTCAAGGTTGGGGTGGTATTCCATCGAGTAAGTATTAGCTTGTGATGAAACCGTCGACATTTGTGCCATTGTTCGCACCGTGCGACACTTAGGCTTTGAAACCTCGGTGATGGTGTGTGTGAGGGCCAGTTCTGAATTCGAGCATCAAAAGGATTATTGTATCGGTGATAGAACGTCTGCCATCTCGAAACGAAATCGTTGCAATCGTGCGAATAGGTGATTGAGATGCAAGCGCGACTCTTTTCCCCAGCATTTCTCTTGCTGGTTGGCTAGACATTCTATTCTCTCGATCAAGAGCGAAATTTATCTAGTGCACCATGATACGGTAAATGATTCGAAGGATAAGATTCAACCAAGAAAGGAATTTATTCGACAATGCATTCCCAGCCATCGGCTAGTGAGGGAAGGTCAAAGAACTGGGACCCATGTGCATAAGGACCCTTGAAGCTCGTGAGAATATTTGCTCGCTGTTCCATAAGCAATTGGCTACAAATTTTCAGCAGCATAAGAACATGGGGGATCAACATTGAAACACGCCCACATTGCTCGTTCTTTCAAATAAAATTCTGTAATTACATACAAGCATACTCCAGAACGACTTTCTAGCCCTCAAATAGATGCATAAATGAGTAATTAGGGCTGGAGTCACCTTCCGGCAGGGTTAGTCTCTATGATGAATTCAGTGTCGCGGCTTTGATGACAATGACGTAGAACCTCGCATTCAACTACATGAAAGCGTACGTGGGTTTTTTCCCTCCGATGCGACCTGCTCAGCGTGTGATGACTAGAGCAACGCTTCGGACACTCTCGAAATCTTAAGTTGGTCGGTCTCAGTGTTGAAAACGATGACCTACGCAGAGAGATGCCGACTAAGAACTTCTTCGAAGGCACTGTGGAGGTCCATATGCTCTGGACCGAAGATGTCCTCCGCTTTTGCCAGAGTTTCCTGCATCACCATATGTAGACACTCAATTAGAGCCTAAAAACTCACTAATGTGCAAGAAGAAAGGCAAGCAGCTCCCAAAAGAAAATTACTGGTTTAATGCTGCGGCTGCATGGAGGACACAAAATGTCGATAAGTATACCTCTCTTGTTTGCCGGTGTGCATTGAGCTCCTTAATATTGGCCAAAAATGAGCTGAATTTTTCATACGACAGCCGACTCCTGGCTTGACGGAAAAATTCCTTGCCATCAAGTCGAGCTGTGCGAGCTGCAATGAAAACAGAGACACGAGCATTCATAAACGCTGAACGGTTATCATGGAAACCTTGCACTCGGCAAGCATGATTCTCGTAATGAAGAGAAGTGACGAAGCTTTACATGTTTCATGCCCAGAATTTGGAGAGCTTGATCCGCTGGTTGGCAGGGAAGAAGGAATCTGGGTCACAGATGCACGAGGTAAAGCTTCTTTCTTAGGCTTAGGCTGGGGTGAGGTCATTGATGTGTGTAGTGGGGTCAGCCGCGGAGTCATCGATCCTCGTGCGGAATCTATTCCTCGCATGATTTGCTTCGGTGAAGTGTGTGCACTCTGTGACTTCGGCCGTGTAGTTCCACCTCCTGCACGAATCCCAAATCTTTTCCGAGACTCATTACATAGTAGAGGCGGCTGCCTATAACTAATACACAAACAGCAAAGTCATTCAAAACTTGTGCGATATTAAAACGCAATTAGCTAGTGGCATATACCAAGAAAGCAGTTATCAGTTCAGGATTGAAAAAGAAGAACTCTTCACCCGAATTAAAATCAAGCTCGTCCTGGTGTTGGAGTGACGCTTTTGCAGAGTGATCGGCATCCTCTAAAAGTTGGGTCCTAGCCACAGTTGTCTCCGCCTCTGTTGAATGCACATCACATGACAGAGGAGTTTATCGCTTTAGCACAAACGCTCAAAAACTGGAACTGACATCACATTCTCGTTTGAAATTAGTGTGCGGGTTGCAGAATAACGAGTTGATTTAGATCACGAAAGTTTCTCTTCGTACGTGATGCCTTCCACATTGCTGAATTTGCCGGGGGGTTCTCATCCTCCTGTTCAAGGGACTTCATAAGCGCCCGTTTAAATGTCTCCAACTGCAACAGTTGGAAAGACCATGCAGGAAATCTCAGTTTAGTAGCTTCAAGTAGCACTAGGCTTGGATATGGAATGGAAGCAGGTCAAAGTCGACGTCTGAGCTTAAAAGGGCCCCTAACCTTTGCAACATCACGCAACAAATTTTTCACTTGAGTTGCAAGTGCGTTCTTTTCATTGACCAGCTTCACCTGCAAAGAGAGAAAAAATACAAAAGATAATGCAAGATGGAGTAAAGAAACATGTGCAAGCTCTCTAACACTGCATGTGCTTCTTTGTTGATCGAAGATTCTATTCCTCTAGGTTCACCACAGAGACACGGTGCAACAGATGATCTCAGATTTTTAGTATAAGAATGGAGAGCTACTAAAAAACTAAAGCGCTTCGAGCTACGCATATTCCTACAAGTCAAGAATTCCAGGGCAAGGATCACAACGCTCGGTCGCTGCGTTCCTTGATCGTGGCGACACTGCAGCTAGTCAACAAACGAGGCGACCACATGGTACAAGTAATAGAAAGACCTGTTCGGCTTCAGAATGCGAAAGCTTGGCACTTTGTTCTTGCAAGGCACCTGTGGCCTTCGAAATACGCTCCTGCAACCCATGAATGACGTGCTCCTTTTCAGTCATCTTCTGGCGCAGCTTCCCGGCTTCTGTTTCCAGTTTTGACACGCGAGTCGACACAGCCATAGCCGTGATACGACTAGCGATATCTATTTGCTCGTACGGATCAGAGGGAAGCACCGACACCACCTCCTGCGATAGCTCAAATTCTCCTCCATTGCCCATTTTTTTTCACCCCTAAAATTCGCAGCGATTCTCAATAGACACCTCTAAACAGGAAGCCAAATTATCCACCAATTCCCCGATCCTCCTCGCTTCGCATCTCACGCCCCCTCCGGCTCCACCTTGGCAACTCCCATCCCCTCGTTCTCCATGGCAACTCGTGCAACGAAATTCCCCTCCCGACGCCCGTCTCTTCCTCCATCTTCACGGCAAGGAGGCGCAGCATCCGATGACGAGAAAGAGGATGAGAACAGCGATGCGAGCGCCGTTCGATCGTCGATCGACTGTAAAGTGACGCTTTTGTTTGTTTTATTTTATTTTATTTTTCCTTTCCTTTCCTTTCCTTTCCCCAAGGCTGGATGCGTCAATGAGCTGGACAGTGGAAGGAAAACCATCGCCACACGCTGCTGCTGCTGCTAAACCGACAAGCGGGGCAGGGCTCACGGAAGCGAGGTTGCCGTTTCGGATGGCTCAGCCTGCCGCATTCCCTCGATGCAAGCCGGATCCAGAGATCATCCCCCGCCAATATCCTAACCCCCTCCCCCCCTCCCCCCCCCCAAACCCGCGGGACCCAGATTCGGCCGACACCGCATCTAGGGACAATCGCCACGACCCAATCAACCATCCCCTCCCACTTCAATCTCACCGCCGACTTATCCATTCCGTGTGGCGGTCTCCGGTGCCCGCGATATTGTTCTCACGTGGTAATGGACCCTCTTATACGTCACCTTGTCCTGTAAAGCCGTGGGGGAATGTGACTTGGTGTGAACCTCAACATCTACACTAGCATATAGTGGATTATCCTATAAATATAAAACAGCTCAGGGGATACAACAAAGGAGAAAAACTAGTGGAGACATAAACTATCTCTGCTTGGCTACATGTCTTATTATTTTAATCAAAAGTGAAGCAAAAGTGATCAAAATCTGCATGTTGATGCAGATTGTGGAGAGTGGCATTGCAAGATCACTAGGCATGGAGCTCGGAAGCTCCCAATTGTAATTTTCAATAAATAAATATCAGTAAATATGTTTCATGGCCAAAGGCATAGGTTTTCACTAATCCTATAAATGTCAACAAGATGTTTTGTTGCAAAAATTTGGCCATAAATTGATGTATGTATAAATATTGTGTAATTATACACACACAAATCCAATAATAAAATAATATATTTTTTGACATTTCAAAATTAAGTCATGATGGATTTATGTATAATGCATTTTAAAATTTAGCTTGAACTTTGAACTGGGTGGCTGAAATGGATAGACTCTTGAGTTTCTGTGGGGCTTTATATTAATTGTGGGAGAATGCTATGGATCTCTTTTATGGATGAAGGTCTTGTCACCATATCATATGTATTTATCTCACTAACAATAAAACATACATCTTCTCATATTGCATATTTCATCCACTTAGTCTTCATATTTCGGTGCCTGGTTGATTTCTAGTTATTTAAATAATCGACCACCATAGCAACGAGCGTTACTAATTTGAGTACTTGCAACATATCACATCTTTCTAACTCAATTATCTGACTTAAGAAACGGTCAAGCTGATTGATTGATTGATTGATTTATATATATATATATATATATATTAAATGAAATAAAACTGTACATTCTAATTCTGTTGATTATTTTTTTATTTTTTCTTCTCAAGAATGGTTGTGTTTACCACTGGGCAGGTGCACTACACTCCTAGCTGTGGGAACTCAATGATTTGAGGATAAATCTGAACCTGATAATCTAATGCTGGAGGCTCACAATTATACATGGAGGACATGATAGTGTGGAAATAGGAGCATGTTAACGGACAATTGGCTCACATCAGATTGTTTCACACACAGAAGTAACCAATATAAGCAGAAGTGTTCTGTTGCTTACCAGCTGTGCCACATACTCATAACGAGTTTTTAAGTGGGTGCTCAAGACCACATACGCTCCATAAATTATGTGCTGCTTAGGTTGCACAAATCATGTGCAGTGGATGCGCACAAGTGCTATTTACTAATGTATAGCTACCATCTACCTAGATTTTTGGTACAAACAATTCAAACTCTTTGCTGATTTTAGCTGATACCACTAATTCAATGTTCCTCTACACTCAGGCGAACCACAAAAGCAAGGAATCTTATCACCAACCTCGTCGCAGTTGAATTTGTAGTCATACGTTACCTCCTCTGCAGCATAAATGTTCCTCTTTGCAAAGAAGACGACCTAAAACATTGTCAAAAACACTTTAGTCTGAGGCAAATCCATTGTAGACCAACTCCTTTACAGTCAATTCTGCACGACTTAATCGAAATAAGAGTGAGGAATATGTAGAGTTCACCTAAACAGAAAATCATTTTGATAACATAAAGATAATTAACCGTGTTTTACCTTTTTGAGGTTCTCTACGCAGATCACCTTCGCAACGCAATTAGGCTGTACAAGATCCAAGACAACATCATTAATAGGTGGTAACAACCTAAACGTACCCAAGAATTCCATGCAATCAGATATCCATATCCCAGCAAACCGGAAGTATTAGCGATTTCAAGAATCCCACACATACAAAGCTGGAAAGCTTGGAATAAGCAATCATGCTTACTAATTAGAGGTCACAGAGAAAAAAGCAATGCAGTGATTATCACTCAGTTATAAAAATGACCATGGAATAATTTATGTGTTAGTGAAGCTGTGTAATTAAGAGACATACTGGCTTTCTCAAGGAAAACAATAAGTCTGACTTGATATTGTTTAGTGTCAAAACAGGGAGAACAGGGAGCTTACCGAACAGGAATGGTTTACAAAACGAGCAATACCACCTTTACGGGTGGCATCAATGATCTGCTCCGTGTCTATCCTGAACAGGTAGCAAGCGCCCTGATATTGTAACCGTTTCCCAGAATGATACTCAGCTTCCCGCTTGTCGGCAACACGTGAACCCACTATCTCGCCTACGTATTCAACAACCTGATATGACACCAAAAGCACGAGTAATTAAGAAGCATACATGCATAGAATCCATATCCTTCCGAGACATCACATCCTTAGGTCCTTCAATCGTAACAAATGAGGATCAAGCCACAAAATCTGGCGACGGCTGTGACTGCACCTACAATTTGATAACATAGAACTGTGCACCAACTGGAGTTGGCTTAAAGATTTTGCAGATTGGCTCAGAGACGTGGACCCTTTGCAGGGACTTCGCATCATGCGACCATATCTAAAAGAAAGCCGCACGTGGACATATTGAAATGAGGTGTTGAAAGTTACAAAATCTCACCACTTCACCCTCTGCAATGAAATCCGTAGTGTAGAGCCCGAGTGCATGGATTCCTGATTTATATACAGCAAGTCTCTTCCAACCTTTCTTTTGCTTAAATCGAAGGTATTCCTGTCAGTCGTAGCATAATCAGAGAACTTCCCGCACTAACATACACACACGAGAAAGTAAAAAAGAAAGAGAAACGAAGAAGAACAAGAACAACAACAAATGTCTACTATCTTCACATTTCAAAATGGAGATAGAAAGGAATTGAGGTAGGAAAAAGCTGAATTTAAATAGTTGCAGCATTCAAAACTCATTAAACTTCCTCGAGAATTTTGAAACTTGTAGTATATCCCAGCGTTCCGTGAAAATAGACGTAGAACTTACTCGTTGATCACATTTCAAGGCTGAGGTAGCTGGTTTCAGAGACCGACGACTAGATATTTTACGAACATCGATCCGGAGTGCTGCAGTAACCTGCTCAGGAGTGACAGCCAAACCTCCTTCCAAGGTCATCCGCTGCTGTGCTTTGGCTCGTTCTTCCAAACTCAACTTCCCTTTGTATCCCTACATAAAAAATAAAAGGAAAAGAAAAAGAAAAAGAAAAAGAACAAAAAGGACCTTAATAAAGTTTCAGATTCTTTTTGTTCCAGGCAAACCAACTTTTTCAATGAGGCTCATGTAGCTCAATTTGGAAACACAGAGAAACATGTGACTTCATCTATCCAACTCACCTCAGTACGGACACAACTTTCCCGAGTGTAAGTACAAATCCCTTCCTTAGCTACATCGTCCGACTCACTACCACAATAATCGCCATGAGTTTGACATTTCCCGAAAAAACCAACTCGATTGCTACCATCCTGTACAATTTCACTTTGCAACAGACCCTGCATAAAAAAAGCATAAATAATAAATAAATAAAAGATGGAACCACATCAGTGAAATTGCAATTATAAATATTTTACTCTATACACATGAAACGGAGCCAATAAATAGCTATACAAAACGCCCATCGAATCCTAAAAGCCATCGTGATTGGAATTTCGCCTAGTCTTCGAAGTGACCAGAGTTTCCAAACTTAGGTCTGTATTTAAAGTGCCAATTGGAGACAGTTACCTTCTCATGGGCACACCAGACGTGAATTGGTGTAGAGCAATTCGGTACACGACACTGTATGCAGGCACCACCTCTTCTGTGACATATGGAGCATAGCTGCCAATTCAAGCATAACTTCAACTTCAGATTCACGGGTACAAGTATCCAACGCTCCGATTTAACCACCAAATAAGAAAACCCAACCTGACTCCACTATAAACTTCCAGCATCCAAACTACTTTTACTCCAAACCCAATCTCAGTCAGGATGAGGGAAAATTAAAATGCAGATTTTTTGTATCTGTATGCAATGTGAAGAAAAGACTAGGACTTGCAGATATTGACCAAGAAACTAATCCTCAACATATCTCATCAATCCACAGTTCTCTAAACCAGACATTGTCCAATCTACCTATTTATTTTCCAACCCCACCTTCAGTCCAGTCAACCTTGCCCCACCTAGTTGTCACATGCAATTGATGAGTTCCTCATCAATCGTACAGATAACACAGCTATAAACGATTACACGATCAACCAAATCTATTTCCGGCTAGAATACTTGTCTACTAACCATTTTTCGAAGGGATGCATTTACATTCGAAACATCAAACACTCCCATGGTGCCCATGTTCAGACACCGCGTTCCGGGCATCCACAATGCGCACACCATATGCGCCCACTGTTTGGCTGCAACATCCTTCAAGATGCTTCGAACTGTATTGTTCCTCAACCAACTTTCATGTCCTGAATTTGCAGTCACGACCCTATCAGGATGCTTCACCATATTGCCGCCACTGCTTCTGTGTTCAGGACTGTCCTTGTGACAAACTTTGCGAACCGAATTTTCATCTCTGGGCTCCTCACAATCACACGAGTCACATTCTCTGACATTCGTAGGATTAATCTTGAGATCCTTTCCTGGGAGATTAGAGGTCGACTTATTCCTGGATAACTGATTGTTCTTTGTTGCTGACAAAAGGGTTTCTTCATCATCCTCTATAAAGGAGTCAAGTATGCTCTCATCCTTCATGTCTCGCCAGACTCGTAGTAATCCGTGGCAGAAACTTCGAGATTTGTGGACGCGGGTCATAGCTCCACCCCCGTATCCACAAAGTACACATATCTGAATAAACCAAGCCACAACTTCTCAATTTCCACATCCAGACAGATTCAGAAAAGTTTTCTTCTTTTTGGTCAAGATTTACAAAATTGTTTACATGAAATTGTTCTAGCATAAATAACATTACTATCCACGCTCGAACCTAAAAGAATAGCAAACCAAATACCTCGACTATATTCCAAACAAATGGTTAACCACTAGAAATTCATGAAATTAAAAACAAAGCCAAAGATTTCCCAAAATTCCAAAAGAAAAGAAACATATCAAGCCAAGCAAAAGCAACAAAATTTTTCAGTCAAAATAAAGTGTGCTCGTGAATTTGCGCGTACCGGATTGGTAACCTTGAATTTACAAGTACGACACGACCAAGGCCCTTTTGGAATCTTGGGCACGCCGTAACATGCCTGATGAACCTGTGCAAGCAACGATCAAAAATTGCACTTAAATCAATTTACAGGTCACAAGATCAAACAGACATCGTTAAGGTTGGACTCAAGGGTTCAAAAAGAACAAGAATATAATACCAAAATGAATGTTAAAAAGAAAAAACTAAAAACTGGAAACTGCCAACAGCAACAAAGTCAGGGCAACCAAATGCACCAAAATCTAAGCTCGTACTACACTAGAAGTTCAACAGAAAGGTCCATATTCGTTAATGTCCATTCTTACCTTGACTGGACACCGACTACAACACAACAACTTATTGTAGCTGGCTGAGGTAAATATCCCACAAACGTCACATTTGCTCCTTTCATGAGGGTTAGGCTTTTTTGCTTCAAAACTAGCCACTGATTTTTCTTTATTGAAATAGGTAACAACCACCTCTTTCGAATTCGTGGGTTTTCCTTTCAAGTGCACCTTCATGTTACTTCCTAGACGGGATTCCACCGGCTCTTTCAACTTTTTATTATCTAGGACGAGCTCTCCCTTGGAACTGCACCAAGCATCAGGCACGCGGAACTCTCAGAAAAAAAACCCCTCTTCAAAAACGAGATCTAAATTTTACATTCCATTTTCTACACCAAACAGAGTCCACCAACAAACTCGAAATAGATAAAATCTACTACCATACAGCAGGCGTTAAGCTTATACAAAAACGATCCTTATGCACCATACAGACGCGATGAAAAAGAGTACTGGCGATCAGCACTGTTCAGAGCCTTCAATAAAGCAACTAAAATCGACTATATGATGAAATATAGCAGAAACGAACTTTTCCACAACATACATAACCCTACCTTATTAATGAAAAACATGACACCAAAAAACATTTTGCACATTTCACATCAAAAGTTACCTCTTTGACAGAGCACCGTTTTCCATGGATCTCTCAATCTCGTATACTGAGCTCTCTTTCACCCTCTTCAATCCGGGAGCCAATTTCGAGCGTTTAGCACCGATTCCAGGCAGAGACAACAGCTGAGGTTTTCTTTTAAGCACTCCTAGTCCAGTTATGCCCCCTTTTTGTATATGCCTCACATCATGCTTCACTGCGCCTGTATCTCCCACTCGCACTTCATCATCAAAAGCTCTTGCGTCTTTGACTTGCAACTCATCCTGCGTCACTTTACCTATATTCACCTTACTTGACCGTACCTGCTTCCTAACGAGGCAACCCTGCTCACCAAGCCCCTGCTGATGCTTTACTTTTGAGATACTGTTGCCGCTTGCTGGCCTCACTTGTGATAAGTCGCACACAGAAGTCCTCTGCCTATCAGTAATTCTTCTCTCCCTCTCTGCAGCTAAATTCTCACTCTTGGATTGTTCTATCTGTGCGTCTTTGCTTCGGTGCCACTCTACTTTCCTTCTATTTGGAACCCCTGGCCTTGCTGACCTCTCACCGCGAGGGATAGGGCCATTGATACCCATAGATGCAGGTCGTGGTGCCGGGTTGTCCATTTCTACAGCTGCTGACGCTAGTTTGTCAGCTTTCAAAACTGCTGCTGGATCTTCATCCTCAGCAAACTCAAACACCTCTGCACCTGGCCCAAGCGTATTGTTCTTACAAGTCAACTCCAACAGACTTCGGACTTTCCGATTTAGTGCATCTTCTTTGTGCATCAACCTCATCCTACGTTCTTCCTTAAATACTACATCAGTGTCAGGATGATACCGATCTTTCACTTCTTTCGAATGACCGGCTCTAACACTGTCAGAACATGCACGTGCATCATCCCTCTTCTGCAATGCACCTTCCACTCTGGATTTTGAAATCTTACATGCTATTCCCATGTTAGAATGAACTCGATCCATCACTTCTTTTTTAGGATCGGCTGTGATACCATGAGTAGCAACGTGTGCATCAGCCTTGTGCATTATGCTTTTTATTCTAGGTTTCGAAGCCTTCCATGATACTCTCATGTCAGGACGTTGTCGATCATTGACTTCTTTGCCATGTCTGGCTGTGACACTGCTACTAGCTACGTGTGCATCTAAACTCCTCTGAATCGTGCCTTCATTTCTGGACTCTGGAAAGCCATCCCTCAGCTTCTGTTCGGTTGGCCTATTTTGGACTTCTCTGGGAACTGGGTTCGCATCTTTGGCGTGTTTCAGAATCACGCTTAACGACATTATCTTCGCGTGTCGTGGACTCGGTCTGGCCAACGGCGTTCGCGGACTGCGAAGGCTCTTCGTCAAGAAAGTCGGCACTGCAATCGGACATACATTGTCTGCTTTCCCTGAACCTGAACCACAAGTAGCCGAAACTATGCTCAGAGCCCCTGTTTTGGGAGTCGTCGACATACCCATCCCTGCCTCACTGCTGTATCCTATGTCCGGACAACCGTCCCCACCTGCGTTACTTCTCCAATCCTTTCCGCCACAATTCAACTGTAACTTCGTCCGGATCCCTTTTTTCACATTTTGACGATTCACGCCAGATGTAGGGACTCGTTTCACCAGAGTGCTCGCCTTATTCTTCGAATCCTCACCCAAGCTGGCCGCCTCAACATTCTCTTCAGTCACATTCGTCGTCTTTACTTCTTGGTGCCGTTTCGGTATGGCGAGCTTCCGACGCTTGGAAGGCGGCAACATCTCTCCGCTCAACGCTTTCAAGTCCTTTGTCGAGAAGTCCGTATCGGCTCTCGCATGTGCCTCGTGCACCTGGGATCCCAATCTTACCTTCTCTGATGTAACCGGAGCTTCCGCTCCGTGTCCGAACGAACTCGTTGGGCTGACATCCTTGGCAGCTCCTCTGTCCCCATCCAACTCCAGCAATTTCCATTTCATGTTGCGCCGCTGCTTCCTCTCCAGTATGCCTGCCTTCACAAAATTGTGCAAGTATGTCACATGTTTTTCGATTCGCAACAAGCCACTCTAAAACTCAATTTTAGAACACACTGCACACAACCAAAGTTGGACAAAAATTACTTCAAATTACTCGCCTGTGCTTGTCACCGGCTCTGCTTCCACCTCATTGTGCTCTGTCTCCTTGCTACTATAGTATCCTCCGATGCCTCTTTTCATTACTAACCTCTTTCCCATATTACTGGATGATGGGCATTCGAGGGATGACGGAGACGCATGTTTTCTTGAATCCTTCGACACAGATAACGCATTCGGATTCGTGCCCACTCCCATGTCCACATCCTCCGAGGAAGAGCATTTACCTATTCCAGACCCTTCATCTACAACACCTGCAGCAGCCGTTACACCCGACTTTTGCATCAAAGGGCATCCTTTCCCACTCGCAGCACATCCTTCGTCAGAAAGTCCGCTTGAAACATTCTCTGAGCTGTTGGAACAAACATCCCTACAAGCCGCACTCAATGGACTGCCACGCCCCGATGTAGTGCCCTTCGCAGCAGTATCCGACAACCCGTCTTTTTCTTCAGGGATCACTTCTTCGCATTTTGCACTCACATCTTGGTTTTCCACATCCGTCCCCCCCTGTCTCGGTTCCCATGGCAGGGCCTGACCAATAGAATCACGAGTGGCCTCTCTCTCCTCCGCTGGGTCCGTGTTCAACCGTGGCTCCGTGTCTAGCTGTTGCACCTGAGCACAGCATTCCAATGCAACATGCTCGCCTTCCACCAAACCAACTCTCTTTGCATCTTCCACCGTGCTTGCAAGTCCATTCACCTCCTTCAGACAGACTTGTCCGGTGAACCTAAACAACCACCACACCCATCATTAAACCATGATCAAAAAGTCAACTCTTTATCTCGAACCCTTCGCACAAACCCAACTTCTACATGCAACGAAAAGTGCGTCTTAATCCGCTAACTGTGTACGTCAAAGATGCTTCTGCCTAACACTACCAGCCATAACCACATCACTCGATATAAAACAACGATCATCACCAACTCTCAGAGAAACGCCGTAACGTTTCCTCACCTTGGTACAGCTTGCCCTCTTGTACATGGGCTTGCTTTCCTGCATTTGAAACAAGCACACTGTATTTCCCCTCTAGTCACAGACGGAACTTCAGGTTTCCTCTGTAAAATTGCACCCGGTGCGTCACCAACCCCCACCTCCTTTGCTGCCGGATCTGCGAAATGCACTTTCTAATGTGTCAGAAACGGCACTGCCCAATTACAAATCTGAACGTATTCCATCACCTACCTTAATTTCCAAAATACTAAGCCAAATCACATCTCTGACGGCATTCAGAACATGATTCCTAACAACCACAACATAACATGCAGGCCTTGATTAAAGACCTGCTAGAGGCTCCGATTGCACATGCACATGCTCGGCTTCATTGCCTTTGATTCCACCATCACCTGAACTCAACCGGTTCGAAATTTCTGAATTCTGCACCTTCGACACCACACCCCGAACAATCGCGTACACTGCCTCAGTATCGCCCTGTGACAAAGCTTGCCTGTCGTCCATTACTGTCTGCTCATTTTGACTCTGCCACTGTTTCATTTCTGTCCTGTTCAACACTATTTTCTGACCCTCTGATACATGTTCAACACCCGGTGCTCTTCCTATCTCCTCACACCTTGCACTGTAATCTCCCTGAGCAAGTCTGTGAGCTGGAGGTTGAACCATCAACGTCGTCCCTTGTTCTCGTACTTGGAAACCAAGCTTTGGATCCTGCTCCAGCCTGCTGCCATTTGCATTATCAACAGCCCCTCGAGAACTTATCCCTGGATCGTGCTGACCTTGGCTCCTCATCAGGATGTCCGAAAAGCTTGCACGTGCACCGACAGAGGCCCGTCCAAACATGTCCACATCGTTGGACAGATTTTCTGCACCAATACCCCTACTCAGAGCGCCCTTCAACTGCACCCCGGGACCATCCAGCTCCGTTGCTCGGTAGGTGAACGATGACTGGTTGGCTGCTTCCAAAAACTTTTGTCCAGTCTTGTGAGTTAGCTGCGCCAACTCCCCTGTACTTAGCGAATCCAAGCTCGTTCCATTCTCCAATGCCATGCTACGGGATTGATCAATTTGTGATATGAGCTTCGTCGCCACCTTCTCCGACCCCGATTGCACACTCCGAAACTGACTGTCTCCACTCCTGCTCAACATGCTCGACTGGTGAATGGATTCTAGAGACATGAATTTCCCTTGAACCTGATCTGGTACAGCATTTGGTTCGTAGGCCCCTTGTAAGGAATGAAATATTTGCCTAGTACTCTGGGTTAAGTTGTGATAAGCTGGGCCTCTATCCTCTCCGCGCTTTTCCAAACCAAAACTTTCCAGGCGATCTGTCCTTACTGGAGCTGATTGTCGTGCAGCAGTGACACCATGCTGCATCCTCGCCTGGCCAGGAATGCCAGAAAACTTCGGTAGATTCGGCGTACTGAACGGCTGTAAATTATGTTGCAACTTTCCATCCCACACTGTCAAGAAACAAACAAATAAAGACATTCTCACATCAATCAGAAAATATCTACAACCTTCACATCAATCCAAAAACCATACCCTGTCCTCTAACGCAAGACTATTCCGTGCTTTTCACATTGGCTACAACCATAGCAACATCGGTAAGTCTATAAGCCACTGCTGTTATTTGCGTTTTCAACCTTACAAGCTGTGGTGCGGTATACATCTTTCAAAACGTGCATACTGAACATGTGATTAAGCAACAACCTTTGCTCGTGACTTGCTCGAACAAATGAGGCTTCGGATGGTCCACGCTAGAGGTTGCCATGGATGAGAACGAAGTCCCTGCAGCCTGTGTTTGCTGAGATGGCTGCCCCAGACGTAGCTCAAAATTGGACAAACTATCGTTCTCTCTTGTGCGATATTCTTGCCCCTCGGTCCATCTGTTTGCCCAATAGTTTATTCCTTTCCCATTCCTAACACTGGCACTCACCTGCTGTCCCGCAGAGGAATAACGCTGGCCTCCATCGTTTGTAAGATTATGTTCATTGCTCATGTCCACTTGTCCTGAATTAGACATGCTTTGAACCATATTAACCCCCATGTATCCCTGATCCCTCGAAAGGCTCTCGTGCGGTGAAGCTGTATGCAACTGCCCAGACCCGACATCAGATGTCGCGCTCGCTCCTCTGTACGACTGCCCGTACGTCTTCAACACCGTCTCCCTGGAATCCATCATGCCAACATTTCCTGTGTTCAAAGGCCCGAACTTTGTATTCGAGAAGGACTCCGCAGCATGCAGAGTCGAAGTGCTCCCGATGCCTACGGAGGCATCCCACAGCTGTGTTGTTCTGCTCTTCATCATCGGACTGCTCCCGCCGCACGAGACGTCCACTTCTTTTTGCCAACTTTGCGTGAACACAGCTTTATACCGTCCGTGCCCTGTCTCAGCAGGGCTAGTATCTTTATACTTCCCGTGCCCTGCCTCCACAGGGCCAACATCCAGCCACTCCCAACCCATGTTGTCTTCCGGAACCTTCACCTGCCGCCCAACCGCACTTAGTGTGAGCATAACCGCAATTACCTTCACTATTCAAGGTAAACGCACTTTGAAACATACTGAGAAGCACATCAAAGTATCCAAACCAGGCAATGCTGATGATGGCTACCATTCTTACCCCGCATAGTAAGAGAAATGCCTTTCGCCATTGTACCAAAGTTTCACCTCCCTCCATAAACACCACTTGCCCAGGATTCGAAACATGAAGTCCTGAATGCTGCACGAAACCACACCAAAAATTCCCCTTAATCGTTAAGGACGGGACAAGGGTAACAACTTCATCACTTCCATAGCACTGCCTATTCCACACATCATTTACAGGAATAGGTCCTGCAGGGGCCATGCATTACAAGGCAGTGGTTTCTCACCGGACCAACAAATTATGCACTCCTAACACAATACCTGGGTGAATTTCGAAACCGACATGTATTGGCCGTGGCAGCTGCAAGTCACCCCCAAACGCCATGTGTCAGTGAAGCTCAGCTGCCCACCTGCCACAACACTTTTCAAATCTAAATTCTCCCAGTAGAACTTCCGCGCCGACCCAAGTTGATATGAATCAGGTCGTCAACCCGAGGCCCGAAGGAACCGCAACAGATATGGAACTACCATCAACTTCACATCCAGTAACGTGACTTCATGCCAAGAAAATAAATTACAGCTATTGAAGAGACCCACAATCTGCCTCCACCCAGCCAATGCCAAACTTGACATATCAAACAAGCGACCCTTCTTGCAACTAGCAACCATGTACCCAATAAAATATGTGAGGGGATACATTCTACAGCTGCACCATACAAGCCCACAATAAGATGAAGCAGAGCGGAAAATGTGTGGCGAAATTTCTCTACAGACACTCACCTACAGGTAGTCCAAAGTAGTTCACACAATAAACTCGAAGCCCCCCTGGTAAAGTCGGGCCTGGGGTCGAGTGAGACTGGTGGGGTAAACCGGACCCCAAATTGGATGACATCGAATCAACTTTGTGCAGATCTCCATTAGTCGAAGACAGTGTCGACGCTTGCACACTTTGGTATCGCTGCCTTTGTCTCACTGGTTCAGCCAACCAAGGTGGAGAAGGAAAAAGTCGGTTCCCCTCCAAGCTCAGCTCCTGTGTAGCCCTGCTGAAATTTGGGTAGTGCGACAAAAACTCAGCACCCGGTGCCCTCGACCCGTTCAAAAGGAAACTTTCTTGTAACCTTCCACCACTCATGACGTTGTAGTCCCTACCGTGTCCAAGAGACACATCTGCTCCTGAAGCATACTTTGCACTCCCATCTACACGGTTTGTTAGTGACGAATTAGAAGGACTTAGAGTGGACCATCCGTCACATCCACCGTACTCTGCCAGATTCAAATGAGTGAACGGATTAAAAGAAGCAGGGTAATTCGAACGGGCACTGATGGATGGAGGGTTATTCGGTCTAGGTGGATGCTGCTGGGACCCTGAAACCATGGCCAGGAGTTCCGACTTGATCTTGTTTGCACTGAACCGCTGAGAGCCGAAATTCATCACATTAGGAAGCACCGGCTCTTGCCTGAAAGTGCGCTCGATGATGCAGACCTCCTTACCCATGTAAGACTGGGGTAATTGCCCTGGATCCAAATTGAACTATGACAAATAGCCCACATCAAAGAGATAATCAGCACTTCCGTAGCAAACTCAGAAAAGCTGAAATCAATGAATTCATCATCACCGATAAAATAACCACCATTCTATGAGGTTTTAGAGAAACGAATGCTGAAACCTGCTGAAATTCCATACGCGTTATCTACAAATTGTGATTGAAACATCTTCCCGTTATTCATTGCACAACCTGCTTCATTTACTTGACAAGCTGCAAAGAAATGCTACAAGACGCATCCCCTTAAACATGTAGACCTAATGGGATTAGGCAATATGTCCAGGTAGATAAACAATATTTACCCATAAATTGGTATACAAAGTCTCTTGTTCAAACAACTCCATGTATAAAACCCTAAAAGCTATAATCACCTTCGCTATACATTGTCCTCCGATTTCACACCTTTAGGATTACCAACGCTAGATACTAGATGCAGCTGAAAGTTGATTGTTCAGCAAACACTACAAGGCCTGTGCAGGATTCTGACTATCACAAAACAAGTTCTGTATGAATAGATATATTTATATATATATATATATATATATATATATATATATATAAACATACAGTAGTTCCCCAAAAAGCAATCCTTTCCTAGACGTTTCTTTAGAAATTTGGTTTACCTGGTTTGGTGTTGATGGGCTCGGCTGCGCTGGGGACTTGCTCGAGGATGACCTCATATTCCAAATCTCCTCCATGGCCACCACCCAACTTCAAGTACCCCGACCTAAACCATCAGCTTAGCTCTGAAATGACAGAAAAGACTCAGACTCGTGTTTAACTGAATAAAAACTCACAATGCGGATCCCACTTGCATAGATTAAGGCATGTACAGATGTCAACATCACCGAGCAGAATAAAAACGAGCTATGATACCACTACATAATAGGCATGCAGGGTCCAGTAACTGCTGCAGTCTTTCTGGCTGCTCTGGATGACCCTACCTTCAAGCCAAACAATGCACTGCAGTGTAGATGTCATCGACAAACGGCGAAATACATGCTCTTTGCTCACTAGCACGCTCAAGGGTAACAAAGACATAGTACCTCGCAACCAGAACCTCTACTGTTGAGCTCAGCGTTAATTACACCTTCTCGATGCTCGTTAGCATTACAAAAAGTGAGCATTAAAATAGTATAATAAAAACGTGAAGGTCCCAAGCTGTAGTTTACTACTGCTGCACTGTATCGATTGCTACGGTCTGGAAAATACACGCCTGTGCTAAAAGTCTACTCGAAACATATGCCTACTGCCAAGCTCCAGCTTTTCACCTATCTATGTATCACGGAACACAGACACGAAAATAATCGAATGGGATAAGCAAACTCTTTCATCTGCCTACATCACTCAGCATCGCATACACGACGTAGCTCTGCCGCAATCCCTTGGACAACAATCACAAGCTTCGCTCGAAACTTCCCATCACACCCTCTGACCTCTGCTCTTGCAAACTCACCACTCAAAATGTGAGACACCCACCTGAAATCACTAGATCCTTTCCGGACACCACACCATGTCATATGCAAGAACCACGATACTGCGCTCGCTGGTTTCGAAAAATTCAATAGTAATCCCCGACCTTCTCCCACCCTACCCAGCCCAGTCCCGCCACAACCCCGCCCTGCTCCGCTCCGCTCCTCTGCAACCCCCTCAATCCTCACAAAATTCACCTCACTCAACCTCCCACAAAAGCATACGACATTCACAACTCCCGCAATCACTCTTGATCACCATCAATCCGCACCTCCCGATGCTAATCCTGGCCTAGATGACCTCAACCCGAGCTCAACCATCGCCGTCATCCTCACCCAACAGCCAATACCCTCCATAGGAGTTCCCCATAACGGCATTCCCTCACATCCCCAAGCCACCCTCCGAAAATAGCAACGCCGTGTCGCCCCTGAGGTAGAGAAGTCGACGACCCAGGTGAGATACTACTAGAGGGAGAAGAGAATGATGCAGCAAGGGAGAGCCGTGAAGATTGGTGCAACTCCGAAAAGGGTCCGTGGCACAATTCCTCTCGCTCAATTCTCACTTGTGCTTTCAGTAGTGTCTCCCCCCACCCCACTATTCCATTTCCCTCTCGCTCTCCTCCTCCACTTCCTCGCAGCCTCGCTCCGTGTGTGTATGTATGTTTCCCCTGCGCTGGTGTTGCTGCGGGCTGAGGACTAGGGCACCCCGCGGGCTTGGGTGCCCATCCCCTCCTTCGGCATCGGCTTGCAGCGGTGGAACCCAATGCTTCGACATTCACCTGGAACCCGGACTCTCTTTCTCGTCGACGTCGTCGCCGTCGTCGTCGCCGTCTCTCCGCTTTTCTTGCTTTCTTGCATGTTTGCTTGCTTGCTTGCTATTCATAACTTTCCCCCACTTATCGATCCTCCTTCTTCATTCACCTCACACCCACTTTATTATAACCCCTCTCCCCGCCTTTGTCAATGTTGACTTCCGCAATTCGGTCCCTAGCCCCCAACTAGCTAGATAGCCCAGCCCCGCTCTCCCTGGTCATCATGCGGATACACTGGGCTGCGTCGTCGGGACCCTCGTAACCCATTTGCGTCGATCACACCAGTGGGATTCCAACACTCGAATCACGTCTACATTCGCTAATTAGTGGGGTGTTGTTTTCGGGATTTGACCTCTTATCTGTTGAGGATTAATCGCAGGTTTGTTGCATGACTTTTGTGGGTGGAAAACTGCATCGGGTCTTGTGACCTCCATGGTTGCAGGACAAATGCGGGAATGGGTGTGTGACTGGATGCGGAGCAATTAGGGTACTCATCAAAGGTGGTGTAACAAAATAGGGTGATTGTCAAATGAGGCACATGTCGTGGGTCAGTCGGCATCGAGTAGGGTGAGGTGGGTAATGAATGCCACTGATGTAACGGCTCAAGCATGCTGTACAGGTGACCCCGAAAACAAACCACGGGCGGCAAATGAGGGGCTTCATAAAATGGGATGTTTAGTCCGAATGTGAGTGGCACAATCAAGTGTATTCAGCTACTGGATAATCGGTCCCTCATATGTGCTGGAAAGATAAAACTTCGAAGGTATCTAAGAAAGAAGTACATCCCTGAAATTGTAACGAAGCATCGCCGATAATGGATGCCGGAAGATGGGAAGCGCATCTTCTAAAAAAGATAATCCTCCGCTTCTCCTTGAGGTGATGAAAACTAGCCCAATGCCACAAGATACACGGGATTCGTAGAGGTGCGTTCGAACATCTAAAAAAGTTCCCCAATTGGTCTGTGTTTGCAGCTTCACAGGCTACCATCACACTGTATTGCTCCATTCCATCTAATTCAGATTCCAGAAGGGCTTAATTCAAAAAACCTCGCATAACACTCTGGAAATCTTCTCTCCCACAGCTATTTCATCGAGCCTGAAGCGGTTGAGATTGAGGCTCAGATAGAGTTTGTTTTCCGGATTTGTTGATAACATGGCGCCTGCTTTCTCTGGCATTCAAACTCCGGTAATACTAAGAATTGCAGCCGTTGAAGATGTTCAGCTGTCTCCGTGTCACCTCTACGACACCAGCTCCACAGCTTCAGTAGAACTTTTGTGCATGGAATACAACCAGCACCCATCTGGAGCAAGAGCAATTAGGTTAGAGGTGCGTTCATCACATTCTGTCCTGTCTAGATGACTGTTAATTATCGTGAGGCATACTCTTAATGATCTCTGCCTTGAATATAGAACTATCACCGTACCTCTTTGTAAATAAGGATGGAAGGTTGCTTACCATAGAAGCGACGAAGGCAGAAGCTGATGGTAATAAAACATTGTGGCTGATCCAGGAATGGCCACAGTACTTAATTAGCAGAAGCCATCCGGCTTTAGGTGTACTTCGATTGTTGAGGAATCGTAAAGAATTCGTAGCAGATTCCTCGTCATGGACTTCTGTTGCTGCTGTGATCAGCTCTACCAACATCTGCATTTGTGGAACCACTTGGTGCGCCTGAATGAACACAAAACGAAGGAAAAAATAAAATAAAACCGGTTGTCAAATTCACAAACTGAATAGCTTAGTAACTGATACTCAGTTCATAATCGAAGATATTGCTGAGAAAAACTCTCTACGCAAGAACGGTGTTTCACATTCCATTCTGCAAGGAAACAGACAAAAAAACTTTGACCATAAGAAATCATACGTTCGCATTTTCACTATCATCTGAAACGCAGTATGATCAATATCAAACTACACAGTTTATGAATTAAAGTTTTGTTAACATGGCCGAAGCAAAGAAATGATGTTTAGTCTGAGAACCAAGTGCAACCAACCAATCACAACATGAAAGTTCCAAAAACATTCCGCTCTGCACTTTATGAGTAAAATGAGTAAAGTAATTGTTGAGAAGGGGTGCCGGCACTGTATGCTTCTCAGATCCGCTAATCTGGAAGCAACAAACGAAATACGCGACAATTCGGAATGTTCCAGTCACACCATGACGAAACTCACTTCTCAAACAAAAGGTGTACAATAGTCGAGTTAGCATTGAAACTCCACTCTCCAATTCAATTATCGCTCGGTGCAGAATAACAGGTGAACATCCAGGCGGAGTTTTGCGCGGAGCAGTAGGTTACAGGATAAGATGCTCGGCTCGTTACCCTTCTCTACTGCATCTGTCAACTTGACGAATTCATTGCACAACGGGCTTGAACCCAGATGGCTCAAGCCCTTAGTATTACGCTGCTCGAGGGACCAGGCCCTTGAGGCTTGGAAGCCTGGCATTGGGTCTGACATCGCAACATTCACTTCCAGGTGCGACGATGTTTGTACGTATTGGGCATTAATGCTCAGCTTTCTTGCATCCTAAAGTAAATGCACCTTAGAACCTTTCCTCTCTAAGTCACCTGCCTCTAGCACCCCCATGTCCACACGGCGCAAGCGAGCGAGCGAGCGAGCTCAATCTCCGACTCACCACATCCCGATACAGCTAATACAACTGCTTGCGCAAAACCTTCGAGCACTCTCCGGGCGCTATCTCTGACTACATCTTAAAAACCTCCGTAGGCCTTCAATTCAAACCCTGCCTCTACTCACACCTTCAATTCCGTTAGACTCAGAACTTTCCGGCCAAAATTCCACTCCCCTAACTTCAAACATCAACCTCTCCAAGCTCGGAAACTTCTCCAGAGTGCACCATGTCAAATAAAAGTAGCCCGTGGAACCAAGTGAATTTTCAAGGAGAAGTCTCAGACACCATGGCTGGGAGAGGTTAGAACTTCGACGTGGTCGTCATCAACTGATGCTCTGTACGCCGACGCAAATGGTGACCGGCGAGTACATGCGCAAGCTTGCACCAATCGATGGCGATAGCAAGCAACCAAACTTCTGCAAGACATAGCAGGTGCAATGGAAGTCCAACTTGGCTTCAATGGAAGAGCGCAGGCCCAGAAGTTCCACCTCCAATTCACAAGATAAGTCGAGGCAACTTGGTCACTTGCAGAGAGCTTAGCTTTACATCGTGACCAAGCTGAGCATAAAGCTCATTCATCCTGACTTGACAATCAGCAAGTCCAATCAAATACTAGGCCACGCATCATGGCACTGCACCGGATTTCCAAGTCTGGATGTGCACGTAACATAAATTCATGTTAGATGGGCCAGTGAGTCCTTGGGTAGTCAGTTTCTTGTCAGACCTGCCACATCGAGCATTCTGTGTGTAGCAACGAAGTCTGTAGATTTCACACAGTGTAATGTTCAAACTTTACTTTTGCCCACTGAACCAAGATTTCAGTGTAAACTTACACGAAAAATGTCTACTGCAACTCTAATTCTGTGCATAACAGAAGACTGGCAAGCGAGAACCTGCTGCTTGACAATTTCCCTTAATTCGTATGTCCACATTCCCCTTTGTAGCAGAATTACCTTCAAATCTGTACACATTCCGTTGCATAACCAAGGTGAATACGCCCATACGTGGCCGAGTACATGCGTTCTCCAACAGCGGATTCGTTATAAACAAGGACAACAGCAACAATCCTTTAACCGGTTCACAAAAAACACAGATGCAGGTGGCAAGCAAGTAACAACTTTATTCAATACTATGTGTGTCCATTGCGAAAATGGAAGAGTAACTACTTTGAAACACCAGAAACCTGAAAGGTAACATCAAAAAAAATAGGTCTACGTAGTCTGTAGCGATTCATGAGAAACGGCAGGGACTACTCCGCAAAACCTTTCTGGAGCCAACGGTGAACGCCGTACCCAACCGATTGAATGCAAAAATCCCACGAAATTTCACACCAAGCTGACCGATACTGGACCAAAAAGACCCTTTCTGAGTTTTTGGAGCATCGGAGCGTGGGATACGAAGTAACAATCCCATTCTCCTCCGCAAACTAACGGTCTGTGCTAGAAGCACCGACCCAACTCGCGAATGCAACATTTCCCAGTCACATGCAAACTCCTCGACCCTCGAAATGGGCCTGCAAAAAACAGAACCTGGTGCGATTGCATTCCTCGTTGTATCCGCCTGGAGGGAGGGACTCCTTCAAATAGAACGCTTCATGATACAAATAACTGCGTGGATATCAACTCGTGGGTCATACCCTGGTATAGACTCAAGCTTCCCACTCTGAAGAGCTCAGAAGTGGGTCTCTCAAACTCCCGTTAACATCATCAAACTCCTTGCTTCCAATAGGGTATCACACCGACAACGCACACTTCGGGGACAATCGCAATGTGGAAAACTGCCCGCCGATGTAAATGGAGGCGAGGTACATGACTCGGTGCTCATCGCCGACTTCCACGACGGCGATCGAGACACACCCTTGAGTCGAAGATCTGAGGGACTTGGGGAGTCCAGTCCCGATCTAGTGAACGGATGTTGTTGTCGGTAGTCTCGGTTGACAAGTCCATGCCGGGGAGAAGTCAACGCTATACCGACAACGCATGCATCGATGTGGAACCTCAAAGCTCCCCACAACTGGCAGATCCAACTACACACTTCGCTGTGTGGGTGTTGAAGGAAAATCTCAATTAGGGGAGAGTTCGGTAACTGGAATATTACATCTTTAGTAAACTGTTGGACCCACTCTTTCTGTTTTTTTCTTTCACAATTACCTTGAATTTTGCATTGAGATTCAGCTTTGGCTGAAAATTCATGATAAATTACCCGTGGAATTGACTGTTACCTCTGCCGTTCTGAGATTTCGTTTTAGATTGTTTGTACCTGAGAGAGAGAGGGAGAGAGAGAGACTGTGACTGGAAAATGAACGTGTGTGTATGTTTCATACCAACACCTCTCTTTCTTTTGATTTTGAAGGGGATGAATTTGCAATGTTTCCATAGAAGATTTGCAAAACAAATAAAATGCATCGTCAAAGCATGCAAGGGTGTAGCATTATGATTAGTATTCTTTTTTCTATTTTCTTTTTCTCCCCCCCCCCTTTTTTTAAAATTCTAAAATGTTTAGAATGAACATGAAAAATGATCTGTGTGATGTTTCCCAAATATTTAAGTGAAACCGTTCATTTTTGTGAAGTCAGAGAGGTTAGTTTTGTCGTAGCATAAAAGTCATTTTTAATTTCAACAATTAACATAGAAGCAAAGTTCATTAATTGTTGTATTCGTGTGAAATGATAAGTGTTTCAAAAACAAAAAGTATATAAACAAAAACGAAAAAAATTCTGCTAAGGTATGACCTGAAATTTTAAATTTTAAGTATAATATCAAACTTAATACAATAGTCATGATTATGTTGATTTGAACACTCAAACATGATGCAGCTAACTGATCCAGTATGCAATGAAGTCAAAACAAATGAATCAATCAAAGATTTGGGCTTGCTCAAAACCAACATCACCTGCATATTTCAATTTTGAGGTTTTTTTTTAGTCACCGACATTTTACTCTCAAAAGCTATATTAAAAAATTGTTTTGATTATAAATACTTTTCATATCATGTTTCAAAAGGACTACCAAATATTGATTGTTTTAATTTTATTACAAATAAGATGTGAAGGTGTAGAATAGCTCAAATCAAAATTTCTTATTAATGTGCACACAAAATTGGTTTCACATACATCATCAAAAATTTACGGATCAGCATCTACAAGATCCATAATGTCCCTACCTGGTTTTACAATGTAATTTAAAATCCCTTTTTTGTTGAGTTGGTCATGTGTGTTTGTGAACAAAATTTATCATTAAAATAAATAAACAAGTAAGTAAACAATGCAGATACATGTATACACTGAGCATGAGAATGAATAAATTTTCAAAGTGGCAGTAATGTACTTCAAAGTTAAAAACCCTTTGTCCTTGAACAACACAAGTCATGGTTTCATTTTAGTATATAGTGTGTAAAGTGTAGTCTTTTGCTACACAATATCAAATAATATACACAATTGATCAGTTTTTTTTTTTTTTTTTTTTTTTTTTTTTTTTTTGAATCATCGAGTTGATAATAAAATAAAATAATACGTCCTTTTGGTATTTTTGATGCATTTGATGTTCTAAAAGTTAAAGATAACACTCACGAAGTATAACATGATTTTTTATTGTCAATAAATCTCAGCCAATGTTTCAACAGTAAATGATTTGGTTTCGAAGCGCTCTTAAATTTCTACAACCGCAATGTCAAGATTTGTGGAAAAAACTGATAGTCCAAAACTTTTAAAAAATGAATCAAAAGACTTACACATCTCAAGGAAAGAAAGGCCCAACTCTGGTGAGTTACAATGAAACTAAATGTCATTTATAAAATAGTGAACGACACTGTCAAAAAAACAAAACTCGACTAGTGGCAAGAAAAGTGACCCACAAACTCCAACAATTTTTTTAATATTAGTTCACAAAAAAAGGAATCAACAGTAGTTTTTTATACGACAACTTGAGTTAACACGAACTGTAAACAAATCTGGAAACTCACCAGTTCACGCTGAAAGAGGGGTGATGAATGCGAAGCGCGCTTAGCCGTCGAATGCTACAAGTGGGTCAAGATCTGGCCGTTGAAAATTAGGGCTAGGAGGAGGGAGGAAGAAGGGTTTTGTGAAAGGCGATGGGTGGCCTCACTGAAGCTCTTTTTTCCACTTGCGAGTGTCTGCCGATCGAGCTACTGACCCTCCAGGGCGCCCATAGTCGCACCTCCGCCATGGCCAAAACTGTTAAAGACGTGCCCTCGCACGAATTTGTGCGCAACTACGCTGCCCACTTGAAGCGCTCTGGCAAGGTACCACTCTCGACGAATGCTTTTGGTGGGGTGGACCCCGTTTTTGTTTGTTTTTTTTCTGTAACTTAGGGTCTTCACGTTACAGAGGGGTGCACTTTTGTCGACACATTTGAGAAGTGCGGAAGGTGGCGAGGATTGGGATCTCGGGATGCACATGTGATTTCAGTTCAGTAGGGGTGTGTGACACTGAATTGGGTTTCGGGTGGAGTCGATTAGGGTTTTAGGGTTTTGGTGCTCTTTTGGTCCCGACTGTGTCCGTTGGTATTGGAGTTGCAATACCTAATAGATGGCTGTTTTTTCTCGTCTGCAGATTGAAGTTCCCGCATGGGCTGATCTTGTGAAGACCGCTACCTTCAAGGAACTTGCCCCTTACGATGCTGACTGGTACTACATCAGAGCTGGTATGTGTTGGTTGCGTTGGCAGAGTTCCTTGCTTTCTTGCGTATGTCCGTTATGCGTGTGGTCGCGATTCGTATTTACTTAGTTGGAGAAATTTAATCCTTTTGAAGGGACTAGTTCAGAAAGCTACACAAGTGTTTTTATTCCATTTTTAGTTTGAGCATGGTTAATGCATCGGGTTTGTTCTCTTACCTGTACATTGTTATTGCCGTACGGGCTTGAAACTCATTGCTCCATTAATTGCCTGATTTCTGAAGCCTCTATGGCGAGAAAGATCTACCTGAGGGGAGGAATTGGAGTGGGCGCTTTCAAGAAGATTTACGGTGGCCGTAAGAGCAATGGAGTTAGACCGTCTCACTTTGCCAAGAGCAGCGGTTCAATTGCAAGGCACTGCCTGAAGCAGCTAGAGGCTCTTAACATAGTCGAGAAGGATGTTAGGGGGTCAGTTCCTTCTGTCTCTTTTTCTTTCTCTGCATGTGCATTCTTAGGGTTAGGGTTTTGATTTGGTTTGGTAGGATCATGTACTACACGAATCAAATTACTTCGAATTGTTCTCAGAGCTTGAGAATCACTTTAATAAGTGTCTTGTGCGTTTGCTTAATGGTATCTAGTCAATGTCATGTGAAACTTCGCAACCTTTGCTTCTAGCTTGGTGTTTTTTTTCTGATCACTTTGTTGTAATTTGCAGAGGAAGGCGCATCACCTCTGATGGGCAGCGTGACCTTGATCAGGTAGCCGGACGCATTGCCATCGCTGCGGCTTAGTTACATGAATGTAGCAGTAGTACTGGTTGACTTGGGAAAAAAAGAAAATGCTTGAGCACCGTGTGCTGAGTGGGATTGTGGAGGGCGCTGCCATACATGACGTTCGATTTATGAACCGCATTGCAATCCATTATCTTGTTCTGTGTTGTGCAGCACTATGCATTTCCACTTCTCTGTAATCAAGATACTGTCGCTGATCCGGTACACTTTTTTCAATGTATTGTTGGAAGTATTATATCTAGCTTTCAATGGTTCGGTTTTAGCATGCTTGTTGTGGACGTCTGTTCTATACGGAATCTCGAATTATTAGGGTTCTCGCATGGCTGTGTCTAGCAGTACACGAGTAAACATGCAATGCGTATAATTGTTCAAAAGTCAGTGTGATGTTAAGAAAGCACGAAGTAATCACATCGAAAATAATGTTATGCATAAATCAGACTTAATCTTCCTTCCGTCCAAGGGACTTTATCCGATCCATTGTCAATAAAACCGAATCTTCAGTAAATTAAGGAGACAGCACAAGTACTCGTAGCTTTTCTGAAATGTAAGGCTCCGTCTGAAAATCGTTTGATTACCAGTTTTTCTAGAGGAAATGGTACGTACATTGCAGTTGTTATCTATCATCCGGTTTGAAATGTACTATTCCTTCAAGTTTTAAGTCTAGAAGAAGAGTGCATGATTCACCATCTAGCTCCTGCGTTACTCCCTCACATCCCAATTACACTGCCTCCGCAACGTATTTGCTTAAATTGATACGTTGTGGCCATCATTTAAATGCTTCTAAGCTGTTAGACAACATAATACATCCTAATCCCGCGGCTGAACCAACGACTAGGATACGAGCTCTATTGAAGTACGAGGCAAATCCTTTGGCGATCATAAGCGAGAGGGTAATGATGCGCAACCTGCTTCTCTCTTCAAGCTTCCCGAAAAAGGCTATAGGTTGGAGACCTTGCCGTAAAACAAACGCCAGCATGAACGGTAGCAATGTAACGGGTAAGAGCTGCCAAGTAGGATTCACAGATTGCCATGTAGCAAAGCACAACCCTGCCCCAACACATTGAACGCAGCCTAGCAGAACCAGACTCTTCTGAAAGCTCAACATCCGTTTCTGGAGAAAAGCAAGTGACTCTCGTAGCTCGTCAGCGACTGGAGATAAATCTCGTTCAACTGTTGGACCCACAATCTCCTCATGTTGAAAATCCTCCAGGCTTGTCTTTTGCACGGCTTCCTCTTTACCCTCTGCCACCGCTGTTTCTTGCTTTCGAGGTGAGGATGATACCTCAGTTGAGAAGTTGCACTTGGTCCATTGAGTACTCTTTTCATGCACATCCACGCCAGTCAGCGTCTGCAGTCCAACCCCCTTTGTGTTCCAATTCAGGAGCTTATTGTGATGACCACTGTGAATAGAGGCAGAGCCACCATCAAATATAGAAGCGGAGCTGACCCTACGTAAGGCAGGGAATTCTTTCAGAAAAGGTTGATGCCCAGCACTCGGAGTGACTCCACAAGGTTCTGCACATTTCGGTTCAATATCTGCAGGTCAACACAGCATCATATTATCTGATTCTACATGTAAACTTAGGAATATACATATATACATACATACAAACACACGTATAAATAAACAAATAAATAAATAAATAAATAAATTTGAACTTAGGAGTATCAAATTTACTTAGGCGCATGCATAGATAATCTTGTCGTGATCGAACGAAAAAATTGGGGGTTGATCAGCAGCGATAAAGGGGGCTAAGGGATGAAAACTGAAAAATCGTAACATTCCAGTAAAATGCTCACTACCAGGTTCAAAAGTACTGCGCTGGCGGCATCATATTTGTTCACGAATTCACCTTCTTCCCGGGAAAAACCTTGCAATAGTGTAGAACCATAATTCTGGTGCTTGTCTAAAATTTCAGTTCACGATTCCAATGTTACCTTCAAAGCCTCGTCTGCCACTGAATCAATCGTCTAAAATGAATCCGCACACAACTCACAGATAAAATCAAATTGGCGACCCATGAAGGCAAGACAAGTGACTCTGCAAGATCCTCTCGAATCCCAAGGAACCTAAGACTGGCCCTCACACGCATCAACTCATTGAACCCAATTTTTCCTCACTTGATTTTGGAACTGGAGTTAAGCATTTTCACTTATCACTCAAAAACCCAAAAAAACCCAAAAAACAAAGACAATCAAAGCTGTGAAAACAAACCAGGTGGCTCCACAAACGAGCTGCTGCTGCTACTTCGTGTTGGCTCTCTCCCGAGGCAGATCGCAGTCGCATCTTGATACCAATTTTGGGTGACGCTAGAAGTGGAAACTGAGGAGGAGATGGAGGACAAGCTGAAGCGGGAAGTGGCGAGCAGGCGGTGAAGGGATCGGATCGCCATAGCCATGAAACTCAAGCTTCGCACGCTCTGTTTGTGTTCCTTGCGGGGAAGTGACAGAGCTGCAGACACGCAATTCCAAGCCTATGGATGGATGGATGAACTTCACCACTGGGCCACATTCATTGCTAATATGGATGATCGAAAATACGGATGGATAGATGGATGAGGGATGACAGCAGAATGTGTGGTCGACGGATGAGGGATGACAGCAGAATGAGAAACCTTATTGCTCCGAATTAGTGTTGATAATTAGTGTTGATAATTAGTGTTGATAATTAGTGTTACTAATTACAAGTTGTGGCTTTGTTTTTGTTTTTTTTTTCTTTGTAATAATGTTCTAAAAATAATGATCATGTGCACATACACTTTCATCTTGTCAAAAATTAAAATTTATTTGCTTGTGCATGTGTATTTATTTAAGAAATTTTGTAGTAGCTAATTCAAAAACATGTAGTGCATGTGTTTTTTTCCAATTATGTATAAGTACACATACACACAAATATATATATATATATATATATATAAAGATATATGCACAATAATGATGAAGTGACCCAAATTTTAACTAAAGCGACCCACTCTATCTTAAACATTATTGCATCTTTTGATCTCCCATCTCGATTCCTAGTCCTTCCCAATTCCCAACTATTGCTAGAGACGGGGGGCAAGGGGATGGGAACATAGGGAATGGAGGTGACGTTTGGAAATAGGGGAATAATTAGAAATATGAGAATAGTTGAGAATAGGGCATGTGGGTTGATTTAGTAAAAATTTGGGTTGCTTTATCATTCCTCTGTATCATTCCTCTATATGTGTGTGTATATATATATATATATATATATATACAGTTTTTGCCATCATTTAGTTGATAAAATTAGTTTCAATGAAAGCTCAACCAATAGAACACTTGATTAAAGATGAATCAAATCAATAATGGTATACCAAGAATGATTTTCAAAAATAATTCAAAAACTACTTACAAAAATATTGTTGTTTTACCATTACATCTAAACTAGAAAAAACACATGTAAATAATGAAGGCTATACAATATCTTTAAATCTTCTTCCACGAGGTTATCTTTATATTTCTTAAAAGAAAATTACATGAATGTTTCTTAGTCTTCAAGAATCTAAGACTTTATCATGAATCCAAGACTTAAATTAACATTTTGAACTTTATCTTAAACATCAAAATGAAAACTAATAAAGAAAACTAACCCAATTCTAAGCTAATCCAATTAGAAACCATTTTTTATAAACTTTACAACTTGAAACTCCTATGTAATCTACTTATCTATTTCAACACATGTAAACCTACATTAAAATGCTACAAGAAGAAAAAAGAATATATATATATATAAACAAACAAACAAGTGAAGGAGATCGCTAGCAGTGACAGTGCATTCCTATTTCGAGTAGTCTACGCTGCTGGACATGAGCAGGATATGGCAGGAAAACATCAAACTCCTTGTGAAGAATGAAGCATCACTGACATAATTCAAAGCCAGAGAAATGCAAAAGAGATGCACTGCATGTGGAGGATTCTCCCTCCAATCCTATCACCCACTGTGACCTAAGGTCGGCAGCCATCCACCATGATTCCATGCCTTCTTAGAAAACCTAGACACGCATCCCGGCACAAGTGCAGCATCACTGGTGCTGTGAAAAAATGCGTGGTTAGTTTCTGAGCATCCCATAGTCAACATTAATATCCAGCCTATTCACTCCACCCACGCCCTTTTAACTTTGTTACTGGAGTTGCGGAGATGGAGATGAAGCCGCCGAGAGGAGGAGATCAGGTAGACGACGAGGATTGAGCATCGATCCTTAGCACTGGCTTGCCATTGTTCACTTTGTAACCCACATGGGTTGCGGTCTCTTGTATTCCATTGATGAAGACAAACGGGGGAGGTGGGGGATCTTCAAACCAGCCTCTTTCGTTTCATTAATAAATCGCAAAAGTAAAAAGAGAGTGTAACCCATAGTGCTGTGTTTATGTCAACGCTCGATGTCAACCCCGGAACTGTCACGAACCTTCCATGTGTTGTGTGCGTGTGTGGAGAGTCAACCCTAAACCTGGTATTGATGTCAAACATGGTTTCAAAAAACCTTTAATTAAGTGGTTTATTTTTTATTTTGCATGCTCGAAGGTCAACTCTTCAACTTCAGTAGTGCAGGAACTGAAGTCTGTCATTCATTGAGTACTAGTTCGAAGTCTACAGCATTGCAGAAAGACTCTAGAACATGCACCCAAACATGCAAAATATATGAAGCATTGCGGCGTTAGGATATTGCCGTTGTGTGCAGAAGAACGTTATCGTCTCAAGTTAAGATTTTGATTTTAACTTTGATTTTTACTGTGATTTATGATGACGGCAATTGTTTAATATGCATAAAAAATCAAACTTCATTGCTTGGGGTTGACACTATTGTTCAAGACCTGAGAGTCATTACCATTTGTTGGTAGTTTTGCATTCTGTGTTTTGTTGGTGTGCATTGACTAACGTATCTTTATTGCAGGCATTTATTGATATCAACAGGTGTAATTATCTACTTCTGTGTGTTAGTTTTGAATATTTTACATGTTAGTATAGACATATATGTATATATATATATATATATATAAATGTGGATTGTTAATGTATTGATTACAATTATATATATATATATATATATATATACATATATAGTGCTTTGGCATCTGCTTTGCACTTCTTTGCATGTTAGCAAAAGTGCAACACCTGACTAACATAGCATTTAAATTTTACTTTGGATAATCAATGTATCTCATTTATAACATTGGAAAAGAATTTATCAACATAGATGAATTTATTAGCTCTCAACAAAGTCGTTGTTTTCCTAGTCTTTCATGTTTCTTTGTCACAAAGTCCATGTTCTCAAGGTAAATTAATTAATTTATCTATATATAAATTTATCTAATGGTTTAGGTAGTTAAATCAAAATTAAAATTTGTATCAATTTGTTATATATTTGTTATATACATAAATTTAATTACTTTTTATTTAAATTAATTTTTTAGAAAATATATACAAAACCTATATATTTATAAATATTAATGATCTTTTATAAATATTTTATTTTATTTATTTTATTTCAATATATTAGTAATAAATTTTGCATATATATATATTGTATGATTAATATAATTTTAATTTTTTATTAAATGCCAAAATAATATCAAAATTAAAATCAAAATATTCATCTTTAATTTTATATATTTTTTGAACATATTATAAATGATCTTTAGAGAAGTAATATATTTATAACTTAAAATAGAATCTTTTAAAAGAATGTTAAATTAATCCCACTAATTATTAATTTGATCTATCTATTAAAACCATCATTGTAGCTCTTGTTGTATATCATAATCACCATATCTCTTAGTCTTGTTTCTGGCATGCATCCTTTGCCTCAACCCCTCCAACCCTTATATCTATTCTCGGCCTCCATTCTTCTTATCAACCTCTCCAAACAATAAGCAAGGACTATAAAGAATTACAATATATTTAAATCAAAACTATAAAAATAACAAAAAATAACTAAAAATATCCACACAACTCTCATATAAAAAAATATTATAATACAACTTATTCATGTGATAGTGACCAATTGAGTAATATAAGGTAATGATATCCATGCCTAAGAGGCTTTGTTGGAGTTTGGAGATTGCATCCATAAGTTTAATAAAGCAATCGTTCATGAGTCCTTGACTGGGAGTTCTAGAGCCTTACTACCACTCATTCAAAAGATCCTAATTATCATCCAAATATTAGGATTTTGATGAGAAGATGCCTAAACTAACTCAACTCTTCTTCCACTATGGCCATTGTCTTAGCAATCACCAATTATTATTTTTTATTTGTTTTTATTTATTTTTTTGTTTATTGTTTTGTTTTGTTTTGTTTTTTGTTTTTTTTTTTTTTTGTATGTGTGTGATATGCACAATTCTTTATACTGCCTTTACAACTTAAATGCTATACAAATTCCAACAATACTATTATCAAAAATATAAATTGTCTCTCTTCTTTTCTAAAATTAGATACAAGAAACCATTGCTATTCTTGATGTTATTGCTATACCTCTTGTATACACAATCTGTCAAGGACAAAGACTTGATGAGGGAAAATATACACAAAAGGCTATCTCGATATAATAAGTCAAAATATAAACAAGTAAGTATATTAAAAGGAAATTGGAATGGCTATCGCCACAAGACAAGAAACTAAAGACTCTTGAACCTGGACTAGAAGCAAGAAAGGAGTTGACAAGAGTGAAGAAGCCTTCACTCTTGTCTCTATATATACTATCTAACTAAGAGCTACGTGGCGACGTTCTATAGGACCTCCAATAGGTGTTGACTTTGTAGGGCACATGCCTTGACTTACAAGGCAAGTTTTTCTATGTGTGGGCCACATAGTTAGCTTGATCTTCAAGCTAACAACATGTGTGGCACATGGCCAACTTGTTGACCACGTTTCTAATCCAAAAAGTCAATTAAAGACACCTATGAAGTCAAAGTAGCGTCTAGGAAGTTTCTAGGAAGCTTCTATATTAAATATTATAGAATTAATTTACTTTTATCTACTTTTACTTACTTCTACCTATTTCTATATGTAATTATTAGCTTACATGATTATGACCATGACATTACCCCCCCTTCTAGAGACGAGTTCCACGAGGAGCGGTCATCATATGTTTAGGAAATCTATGATGCGACGAATTGTATTCGCCACATACTCTGATCTCTGTTCTCTTCGAAGATAATTGATAGGGCCTCTCAACCATCGGTAGTGTCCCATACCAGGGTGGGAAGACCACCCAGTTATTTGATCATTGTTGAGGCCTTCGTAACTTCCTTCGAATAGAATATTTGGAACACCATCAGGAGTTGTTCCTACCTCTAGCAAAATCACCAAACATCGGGAGTCCCTTCCCAAATCGTGATACCAAACGCGTTGTATCTCACCATCTATTCGAGGAAGAACATGTCGTTCTTGAAGATCTTCATCTCGATTGCGTCGTCTTGAAGGTTGTGACAATCGTAATGTCTCATCGAGCACGTCAGCAAACGAAGGTTCTTGAGTTGAATCCGCTAGTTGTTGGCTCTCCATCTAATTAGCATCACAAATGTAAAGAAGTTACAAACAAGGATAGGAAATTGAATGTTATCTTGCCTCAATCTTGTCTCTTTTATAAGAGAGATTTTCATCTTGGTTTTGATAGATGTCGTTGATGAAAAACTTTAACTTTAGCTGATGCATTTGCTAGATTCTTGGATGGCTCCTATGTGCGTTCACTAATATCATATCTGCGCCAATGAACAAGATATTCCAGCTTATTTCGGCGCCGCCTTGAATCTAATATCTCTTCTACCTCAAATTCTTGATTATTATCTATTTCTATAGGAGGCGGTGGCATTTGTCTTCTTCCTTGTATATCCACTGTCTTATATGGTTCAAGAAGAGATACGTGGAATATAGGATGGATCCTCATTGACTCCGGTAGATGTAACCGATATGCAACTGGGTTGATCTGTTCAAAAACAGAAAAGGGGCTAAGCCTACGATAGTCCAACTTGTCACAAGGTCGAGTAGTCTTGATATTGCGAAGAAGTAGCCATACCTTATCACCCACGTTGAGTTGTGGTTGCTCCTTACGATATAGATCTGTATTTATCTTTTGTCGTTCTTGAGCTTCCTTCAATTGCGTCTTCATTATTGTATGTAACTCTGACAACCGATTTGCCATATTATCTAACTGTAGGATAATCAACTTTTGAAAAATCAAAAGTATCAAGTCGTGGATGATAGCCATAATTGGCAAAGAAAGGTGTTTGTTGCATGGAAGAATGTACCGTATTATTATAAGCAAACTCTGCCAATGGTAGAAGGGTTGTCCAATCATCTTGTTGGTAGTTGATAGTACATCTTAAATATTGCTCCAAGACTTGGTTTACGTGCTCTGTTTGTCCATCAGTTTGAGGATGGAAAGCCGAAGATAGCTTTATGTCCACTTTTAAAATCTTCACAAGAGTCCTCCAAAATCTTGACACAAATTGAGTTCCCCTATCCGATATGATATCTTTAGGTAATCCATGATAGCGATAGATATTATCAATGAAAAGCTTAGCTGTTTCTTCACCTGTGATAGATTTTGTACATGGCACAAAATGTGTCATCTTGGTGAAACGATCTACTATCACAAATATAGAATCATAAGATCTTGAGCTTGGAAGATCTGTGATGAAATCCATAGAAACAGAAGACCATGGTTGTTCTGGTATAGGTAATGGCTGAAGAAGTCCGTAAGGTCGATGACGAGGAATTTTTGATCTTGAACAAATATCACATGATTGTACAAAGTCTTTGACTGACTTCCACATTTGTGGCCACCAAAAATCTCTTGATATGAGTTCCAAAGTCTTATTATATCCAAAGTGCCCTGCTGCTGGAAAGTCATGACATGCTTGAAGAACATGTAAAGGTGCTTCTCCTTCTGGAACATATAGGCGTCCTTCAAAATATAATAGATTATTCTTGAACTCGAACTTAGAAGGATCATGAGACTTGGAAGAATTATTCTCGATATCATAAACAAGAGGGTCTGAGGACATACTGGATTGGATTTGCTTAAGAAAAGTTGAATCAACAGTCAATGTTGATTTCATTGCTCGGAGATGAAATTGCTCCGGTTTCAAGAGGACCGTTCTTTGTTACTCAAAAGCTGCATCTCCTTCTTTTGGTGCAAAATAAGAACATCTAGATAGGGCATCGGACAAACCTTGTTGTTTTCCTGGCCGATAAGTGATAATGAATTCGAATCTTGACAAAGACATACTCCAACGAGCTTGACGACGATTCAATACGCGTGCTGACATGAAATACTCGAGGTTCTTGTGATCTGTATATACAGTGACTGGACTAGAAGCGCCTTCTAGATAATGACGCCATTCTTGAAAGGAATCCACGATCGCAAGAAGTTCTTTATCGTGGATCTCATAATTGATCTCGACTGCTGAGAATTTTCTTGAATAAAAAGCTATCAGATGAAGTTTGTCATCTGATCCCATTTGTGATAAAACTGCACCCAAGGCAAAATCTGATGCATCTGTTTCCATAAAAAATGCCTTAGAGAAGTCAACACGATATAAGACTGGTGCAGAGACAAACGTTGTCTTTAAGGCTTCAAATGCTGCTTCCGCTTCTTGATTCCATTGGAATTTATCTTTATTAGTCAAGCGTGTAAGTGGAGCTGCAACTCGTGAGAAATCTTTGATGAAGATCCGATAGTAATTGGCAAATCCCAAGAAACATTGGACATCTTTTATTGTCCTTGGAATCTTCCAATCCATGATTGTTTGGACTTTCTTAGAATCCATCATGAGACCATCATTTGAAATGATGTATCCTAAAAAGTCAACTTGAGTAGTGTGAAATACACACTTTTCCATCTTGGCGTACAATCCTGCATCTCTAAGTTTTTGTAATACTTGACGAACATGTATTTCATGTTCTTCGACATTCTTAGAATAGATCAGGATATCGTCTAGATAGCAGATGACAAAATTATCTAAGAATTCACGAAATACATCATTCATGAGATGTTGAAAAGCAGCTGGTGCATTCGTGAGTCCAAAGGGCATGACATTATATTCGAAATGTCCATACTTGGTTCGAAACGCAGTCTTCCATTCATCTCCTTCTTTGATCCGTACTAGATTATATGCTCCTCTTAGATCTATTTTTGTATAGATCTTAGCTTGATTCAACTGGTCAAGGAGTCCTGATATCAAAGGTAATGGATACCTGTTCTTGATTGTGATCTTGTTGAGTCCTCGATAATCAACACACATTCGTAAAGATCCATCTTTTTTCTTTACGAATAGAATTGGAGCTCCTGCTGGAGATTTTGAATGGCGTATGAAATTCTTCGCTAAATTCTCGTCAATATATGTCTTGAGTTCAGTCATCTCATCTTGCGATAAACTGTAAATTGGTCCAAATGGTGGCTGTGTTCCTTCCTTGAGGTCGATTGAACAATCATATGGGTGATGCTCAAGAAGAATATTTGCATTCTTTTTCTCAAAAACGTCTTGATACTCCTGATATTGACTTGGAATGCCACTTAAAGTCTTTACGTTTTCAGAAATAGGTGCAGCATAAATAGCAAAAGTTGATCCTTCTTTTGCTGCATGTATAAATGCTTTTGCACCTATCAGTGCGGGTTTTACTATACTAGACTTATAATTTTTTACTTGGTTGGTAGAACTATTAATAATGCTCTGGGAAAAGTCAAGTTTATGCGAATTCCAATCTATTCGAGGGTTATATTTTTCTAGCCAGGATAAACCTAAAATAACTGGATTGGACGGGGATTTAATTATGTTAAAAGCTATGTAGCTATCATGACCGTCTATTGTTACTTTTATAGGATGAGTTGCATGAGTGACATCTCCAGAAGACAAGGGACGACCATCTATGACTTCTACATGTACTGGTTTAGGTTTCTGTACAAAAGGTATTTTACGACTTTTAACAAATTGTTCATCTAAAAAACATGCTGAGGCTCCCGAATCTAATAAAGTAGAGGCTTTGTAATTCTTAGGTCCTAAATATAAGTCTATTATAAAACAAGGAGAGGGTTCTGATGAGAGGATAGGACCTTCATTAGGAATTGTACAAGGTTCCAGCTGCATGGTCCCTATTGTAGCTGGACGAATCCGTTTTCCGACATGTTGTTTTCTTTGGCCGTCGTTCCCCTCATTTTATAGTTGCGTCGTTTCTTTGGACAATGTTGAGCAGTGTGCTTAGGTTCTCTGTAATATAAACATAATCCTTCTTGACGACGACGAATCTTTTCTTGCTCAGTTAGGGGTTTAAAACGTACCGCGTCAATTTGCATGTCTTCTACTTCCAAATGTACGTTTGGCAAAGATGTTGATGTTGCCATTGAGTAATAACATTGAGGTTCCCGTGAATGATTTTCGGATCGAAATTTGAAAAGTCGATTATCACATTTTACCGCAAAATCAATTGCTTGACTCAAAGTTTGAGGATCAGGTAAGTTGAGCATCAATTTCTTTACTTCGTATTGCAATCCATAAAGAAATTGACTGATGAGTGCAGCATCATCCCACTTGATGTCAATTGCAAGTTGTCGAAATTGTGAAGCATACACTGTTACTGAGCGATTTTCTTGTCGCAGAGTTCGGATCTTATTTGTTGCAACACGAGTTGCATCGTGTTCACCATACATAGATCGAAACTCCACCAAAAAAGCTTCCAAATTGTCCAATATTGGATTTCGTTGTTCAAGAAAAGACGAAAATCACAATAATGTAGAACCAGAAAGTAGAGTACCAATAAACCTGACTTGTGATCCTGGAGTTGGAAAGCTTTGCAGTTGAAGTTCAATTGCCAATTATACTTGATTGATGAACCCTCGAAACTTTGATCTCGTACCATCAAATTTCTCAGGTAAGGTAATTCTTGGTTCTCTAGTGCTTATAGGGTGTTGTACAATTGGAGAAGGAACATGATTTGTTGTAGATGTTGAAGCAGCTCCGATCATCTCTATATTCCCACTTTCTCCTATTCTTGTTCTTTCATGTGTTGGTGAATTGAGTTGATGCATCGCAAGCATTAACTCCCTCATTTACTCTTGCATTTGTGCCATTGCACTCTTCATTTCAACAAGCTCTGCCATAATGACACTAAGAAGAAAAATTTGTTTGATACTGCTCAAGACAAAAGAAAAGAAAGACTTGATAACAAAGAAGATACTAAGAACAATATCAGTTTAGAAGTGGGTAATCCGCAAACTTCTAATACGCTTATGTCTTGTCAAGAGAAAGAGGTAATCCACTCTTACTCAAGAAAAACAAAGCTCTGATATTGTAAGTGTACTCTTGTCAATCTGTCAAGGACAAAGACTTGATGAGGGAAAATATACACAAAAGGCTATCTCGATATAATAAGTCAAAATATAAACAAGTAAGTATATTAAAAGGAAACTGGAATGGCTATTGCCACAAGACTAGAAACTAAAGACTCTTGAACCTGGACTAGAAGCAAGAAAGGAGTTGACAAGAGTGAAGAAGCCTTCACTCTTGTCTCTATATATACTATCTAACTAAGAGCTACGTGGCGACGTTCTATAGGACCTCCAATAGGTGTTGACTTTGTAGGGCACATGCCTTGATTTACAAGGCAAGTTTTTCTATGTGTGGGCCACATAGTTAGCTTGATCTTCAAGCTAACAACATGTGTGGCACATGGCCAACTTGTTGACCACGTTTCTAATCCAAAAAGTCAATTAAAGACACCTATGAAGTCAAAGTAGCGTCTAGGAAGTTTCTAGGAAGCTTCTATATTAAATATTATAGAATTAATTTACTTTTATCTACTTTTACTTACTTCTACCTATTTCTATATGTAATTATTAGCTTACATGATTATGGCCGTGACACAATCTACACCTACTACATCTCCATCATTATCACATGAACAATTGTTAGATAAGAACACCATGAAGGTATAGCTCAACTTCAATGTTTAATGTAGAATCTCTATGTGGCATAATTTTGTGAAGTAAAAATTGTGGACCTTCTCCAAATTGTCCAAAGATAGCTTTAGCTTCATAATATGTTTTATATGATCCTTATTTATGCCAAAATCTAAACTTCTATATTAGATTTCCACAAATCCTATACCAATATGCTTCAAAGTGCTTCTTGTGCTACTTATTGCCACATTGCAAAAGATTGTTGTAATCCTTTACATACAAATGCTAAAATAAAGAAAACTCATGACATGCAAGCAGTCCTATATGCAAGTCCTATAAGTGTATTCACGTGCACTATCTACTCCATGGTGTCTCTCATGTGCTTTGTTGTACTCAAACTTCCTTCAACTACATTGTTAAATAAGCATTTTACATTATAGTGTCTTTTTATAAGATAAATATGTACATATTTTTAGACTATATTAATTATTTTTATAATTTTAATATAAGTATATTACAATTTTTAGCATTCCACATTCATTGTTTAGAAGATTGGAATACAAGACAAGGAAATCATGGTTGAAAATGAAGATTGGAAATTAAAAGTAAAGTTGGGAAGATTGTGATAAGGAATGGGAGATACAATGCTAGTTATGATGAATAAATCAAATTATCGATTGATAAGGTCAATTTAATATTTTCTACTCTTTATTGATATGTTTTATAATTTTTATATATATTTTTCAAAAGAATATTTTTTTATTAATATATGTGTATTGATATAAAAAATTAATACTATCATATGTTTTTAATTTTTAATTCTTAAATTCTTAAATTAGATATTTAATTTATTACTATAAAATATAGATATTACTAATATTATTATTTTTTGCTATTGTCATTACATCTTGCAGTCCATAATACTATTTTAAAGTATTATAAGAATGACTAAACTCTCATGGATGAATAAAATGTAAATATGTCTATTGATTATGTTTTATACTCTAAACTTTATAAGTGCCAATCTATCTAAAGCCCTCAATTCTTTGAAGGTCAATAATTTATTTTTACATAGTTTGAATTGAAGTTTCATAATTTTTATCTTAGATAAATTGGATATATAGATTTAGGGCTATGTATTCATATTTATGCTTTAACAATGCATGAGAATTTATTCATTTCTACAATATTTTAGATAGTTTTGTCTATGAAACAGATAGTAGGTTGTGGTGGCATTAGAAATATCCTAAAATTTTGCTTAGAAAACTACTAGTTATGTTATTTATATTTTTCACCTGCTTACTTTCTTTTATTTGTTTTAATATTTACATCTTATTTTACATTTGTTTTTTTTTTCATATTCTAATTTCTTTGGTTATATACATATTGTATTTTATAATGTGTTTATATATATATATATATATATATGTATATGGATACTAAATAAATAGCATAAACACCTGCAATACCAAAATAAATGTGTATTGAATGACGTGTTTTTCTTTCATTCAATAGACATAACTTTTAGCATATGTTTCTTTCTTTTCGAGTAATTATACTGTGTTCATTTCCACATCGTAGCTACAATGTCCACTCTAATTTTGGTCAGCATCCTGCTCATCTTTCACGTGCTCTCTTTTTACAAATTCTGTACACGGATATTCTAAGTCTGCATTTCATTCCTACAAATCATCAACATCAACGAGATGTTTACAAACAAATACCAATCCAAGAAATGATACACCTTGTGAAAAGCACACAACACAAAATCCCAGCACAACAGTAAGAAAGAAAGAAAGAGAGTACTCTGACCGCAGAATCAATAAGACAAGAACGCAAAAGACAAAAGGGAAACAAAAAGGAGGAAGGAGCCCTAAAAGTAAAAGATGCAGGCTCTGTCATAAACAGCAGCACCACCTTTAAGGCGAAGCTGGCTGTGGGGCCACGTTCAGGTCGGCGTCGGCGTGAATAGGAGCGAGCGAGGGCCGTTGTGGACGACGAGGAGGCGACGAAGGTGATGGCGAAGGTTGGTTTTGTTATTGCTAGTATTGGAAGCATCGGAGCTCAAGTGGCAGTAGGAGTAGGAGGAGTGCGAGTGTTTGATGGTCCCCATCGTGGCCTTCACTGCTTGCCTGCCTGCCTGCCTGCCCCACCCTACAATCTCTCTCGCACTCGTCTCACATGCTTTAAGCTTCGCTTACTGCAAGAAAATCTGGTCACAGAAAGGTCCGGAGCTAACACGGCGTTGCCGCTACCGTCGATTCAACGTGGACGGTTGCGAATTCCAAGCAATAGATTGACGCTTTTGACTATGGACTTTGTTTTATAAGACTTTCGGAGTTACGGTGGCAGCTCCATTCGTGCGTACGCGTTGCTTTGCAGTGGCTTCTGGTAATTTAATGCTGCGGATCTTTTGGTGTTCCCCGCATATTATCCGTGCAACTTCACCGAAAATTGGATCCGCTGCCCCCCTCCTGAACCCTTGACCCAGCTGCCAGGGATCCCCGAATTGTCGGTGGGAGCTCGGATTGTTAGTTAAGTGTGGGCTTCGTGTTTCGTTAGCATTGGAGCATTCTCTGCATACGTGGGTTGACTTGGACTTTGTGGTCTGCAACGTGTCGAATTTGTCGATGGCCCACGATGTTTGAGTCGCCTGCTGGTTTTTCTCGACTGATATTTTATTGCGCTCGCGAACTGTCCAGAGTCCTCAATGTGGATGGTGGAAGGTTGAGTTTTCTGGCCTCGAGGAGGGAAGCTGTGATTTCTCGTCGGGCACATTTCGGCAGGTGTGAACGACTTATTCGTCTAGTCAGACCGCGTAGATAATTTTAAACGAGAGAAAAAAAAATGTGAGAATTTCGCTGGATTTCATGCTTTTGAGATTTAAACAGTCTCAAATCGTGTATGTTCAGTAGAAAGAAAGAAATGTAGTGACATTGCAATAAATAAATTAATTAATTAAGAGACATCTATGTTTATTTCCTTTTATGAGTACAAGTTCTCAGTGTGGCTGAATTTTAAAACTTAAGAGAGATTCCGACCGACAGTGTACCCCAGCTTTACGGAGGAGTAGAGCTACAAAATTCAGTGGTCTGCTTTTTCTGCAAACAAGGAAATTAGGTTCTCACTGCCAGTTTGTAAACACAGTTGCTATTAACTGATCAGGAGCATGTGTAGCCATGTCTGCAACCGAATAAAAGCTCCGATCAAATTTACCAACTGCGCGCGCGTATTTACAAACTGCAACGTGAGGATGAAGGTGGTAATTTCGAGGTAATAGAAAGTGCTACTTCCAAGGCTAAACCGAGTGTGATAATGGGCTCGTACATACTATCGAGAACCCGCACTAAAAGTGTACAGATATCACCATTGAGAATGACATACCCTGCAAATGAACTGCACTTTCGGGTACTGTTTTCGAAGCACCAAATCCACAAACGTTCCATGAGAATGCAAAAAAGGTCGAGCATGTCCAACTGAGGCCAGTGATAACGCTCAAATTGCACGTTGCAATGGAAACGAACTCATGATACATACTGCAGCTTAAGGAGGTCTGCAGAAGATTTACTGCTAACTTGGATGTATAATATACAACAATCGAGGTTGCGTTCTAAGACGTGATGGGCACTTATGGCAAAACCCGCCTCAGCTCCGACGAAGCTTAAGTAAAATGTGGAGCATCTTTCTTGTATGGTACGAGGCACAGAGATGGCTACTGCGCAACGAACTTCAGAATCGAGTCTTAAATCTAATCTGCATCTAACTCCGGCGCTACTTCATCGTCACCTTCTGTCGGCTCTAAACTGTTGGTCGCCTCTATGTCTTAGTCTCTTGGAAGGAGGAGCCGCACTAAAATCTACAGGAACTTGACTATTACATCTGGGACATCGAGGGTCGCCTCTGTTGAGCATCACATACATGAGGCAGCGCGTGCATGCTCCCATTACTAGTGAATAGGCGCTAGAGCCGATCGCATTCGGCTCAAATGTTACGCTTTCCGCTTCGTCCACCCTGAGAGTCGATTTGGAAGATGCGGATGAGCTGCTAGTAGAAGGAGAGGCCCCAGACGGTTCTGAGCGAGGGGAAATGAGTGATGAGAAGGTAGAGGAGAGGCTCTGTTTGAGGCGAGGTCTTGAAGGCTTCTCCTCTACCCTTTTCAATGCATTCTGGATCATCTCCATGGTGCACACGGCTTGTTCCTGACGGCGAATAGGAGATTCAGCCGATGCACCAGTGGACAGATTCAGGTCCAGCTCCAAATTCAAATCCATTGAGACTTGCCTGGCTGCTTTGGGACTGCTACCGGAACTGCCGCTCAATGATGCCAGACCACAGTCATCACCGTTCAGATTCCACAGCTGCTTTCGGCCAGATGAGGAAAGTAGATGGCTGCAGTTGTTTTGTCTACCATCGGAATCACGCAGACTTCCAGAAGACGAAGAAGACGATACTCTCAGTCCAGCGTCTTGCTTGAGCTTCTCCGACTCCTTACTGCTCAAGAACTCATGAGCAAGTGGTGCGCAGACCGATTCAGTGATCCACGTGTCACAGGGTTCTCCAAAACTGCTCTCATCGGAGTTTTTGTTTACCAAGAAGAGCTTTCCAGTCTGCACTAAGACAAATTCACCACTTTAGGAGCTCGTTTCAAACGACACACAGGAAGTAAACAAAACACAAGAACTAAAACAGTCTGCAGGGAAACCGACACCGAGCGTACTCGTCGAGCCCTCACAAACTATTAACAAGGCGGTCGTCGAAGCAAAATACCTTGAGGTCGAGGCATTTCTCCCAGCCGGAGGGAACGGGTGCATCTCCAGAGTCAAGTTCAAGCTTGAGCTCCGGTGCAGAAGTCGATTCCAGCTGATTGAATCCGGAGAAGGACGGTCCCGTTGCTTTGCCGTTGCCAAGCAGGTCTAAGGTAAATGCTGCAATCCCAGGAGAATGACTCATCTGTCCCATCGTTAGCTGCATCAGCTGCTGCGCATCCGCGCCCCACGCACGCTTTTTCACTCTCACCGCGTCGGCCTCTACGCGCCTCCACGCCGCTACTTCCGTTGCCACGGCCATCTCTACGCACTTCCCCTCAACTGCGATAGGACTGAACCCTATCTATGGTTCACTCCAGCTTCGTCCCGAGCTCTCTCTCTCTCAAGAGTTCTCAGATTTGCCTCACAGCGCACACAACTAGTCAACTTCAAGGTCAAGACGTCGGTGACTGATACACACAACTAGGTACAGTACAACGTCAGTCCTCTTCACATCTCTTCTTCGCTGGATCTCAGTTATCAACTATTAGACCACCTTTCTGGTCAAGTATTAATACCCAACTAGATGATCCACCTCGTAGTCAGTGGAGCCAGGCCAGCCGCCCCGCACTCTCATGACCCAAACCTTTAGCGGCTCCGATTTTTTAAATGAAAAACGGCTGTATGTGCTAAATTTTCCACCCTGGGGGCAGCATTAATGATACCTTTTTTCTCTCTCTCTCTCTCTCTCTCTCTCTCTCTTTCATAGGCCTGCCTGTCTAGAGCCGACGACGCCCAGATGAATGGGTTTGGTAACGATTGTGCTTTGTCATGCTTGGCGATCCATGCCAAATTGAATAGCAGCTGCTCAGGCTTTCTGGTCCTGCAGCTTGATGTGGGCGTGGAGTTCGGAGAGCTCTTGGAGGGCTGACGATGCAACCCGGGATGGGATCATAAACGAGGGACGACCTTTGCTTGTGTGCCGCACTGCTGAGCCCGTAGCCACCGCTGAAGCCCATTTATGATGCTCTTTCTGAGTTGTGTGCGTGTGTGGGTGTGTCTGCAAGTCTGTTGTTTTTTGCTCTCTGCCAGGCTTCAGCTTTTCTCCTCCTTTTGCTCCACCTGTCTGTGAATTTCACTAATCCCCCCACCTTTGCGATACATATGGTGTGTGTATTCATTGTAGGTTCAGAGTAAACAAATAATCCCTCGACTTAAGAGGAGTAAATTAAGAGAATGCAGAAATAAGAGTTGGCTGTTTACAAGTGAAATCGAACCACATCCTCCGCTATTTATTTTATTTAATTAATTTTGTGTATATGTATGTGTATATATATATATATATATATATATATATGAGTGTGTGCACATATGCATTGAATGAGTAAGTGTTGGGGGGTAATTTTGGAGTTGAGGCTAAGGAAATTGTAGACTGATGAATGAAATAAACTGACTTTGAATATGCTCTAAAAATGGATTTCAAAAGAAGGAAGTTGAATTCGGAACAACAGAAATAGGAGATGTACTTTTGGCTACTTTTCGATCATGCTGCACTTTGAACTCTGATGGAAGAAGCTTGATTAATGATGCATTGAAGTCTGGACTTCAAGGGTTCTGTTCTAGAATCTTAGTAAGAAAGCCTTGCAGCCCAGCTGTTTTCTTTTTATAACGAAATGAAACTAATAATACATAGCACTTTACTGACATTCAGTTAGCCTCAACTTCAAATGCAAGGCAGGTGCAAGTTGTTCTGGTGGTCAGTGCTGTGAACTAAAGCATTAGATATTGGAATTCCTACAATTTTTCATTCAGTGTTACAAAAAATGAATAGAGTATTGATTTCGTCTTATGAGTTCAATATCACACTTGAGTTAAGAAAATATGAACATACTTACGAAAGTGCATACCTTGAAAGAGGCTTGCACATTCAAAATATAAACAAACTTCAGAAATATACAACAAATTTAGATACTAAACAAAATCACTACCTCTATAGATGTATTAAACCAAGATTTGTTGTAAAAAGCTTGAGTATTTGAGGTTACAAATCTATTTCTTGGATTTTCTATAAAAAATTAATAATAATCATAAGTTTTTATTATTGACATCTTTTACACAACCAATCTAGTTGACAAAGTTTCATTTCTAATGTATAACCCATTGACACTAATATCAACCTTGGTATTAATAATTAGGATAATAAGAAGAGTTAGGAAGAAGTAGAAATAAGTAAATTTGATAATATCTAATAAAAAAGTTGTATAGACATGGAATTGTGTTTTTTTTTTGAACTTTAGAATCTTTAGTTTCTTTGTATTTGATAATAACTATTCTAGTTTCTATCTTATCTTTATTTTTAATTTATCTATTTATTTATTTTTTGAATATCACAAGAATGTGTTGTTATTTTAAATTTTTATTATGATTCATGTCCTTGATAGTTTAACTAGAATATTAAGTTGATATTCTTGTTTTGATTTAGATATTTTTAGCCTAATTTCTATGACTAAAAGTGTCACGAATATATACATTTATCTCAATAGTTATTTATATGATTAGGTAGAAGTAGGTAAATATAGATTAATTTCATAAAGTCTTTTAGATGTGGTTTTTTCTTTAGATGTATTTGTAGGTTAGAAACTTAGCCAACAAATTAACCACATGTTGGTAGCTTGTAGAACAAGATAACTTTGTGTAGTAGCTTGTGAAACAAGCTAACTATGTGGCATATACATGGATAACTTATCTTGCAAAGTGACCACATGTTAGAAGTCTTTTAGAATATTACCACATAGCTCCTAGTTAGAGAGTATATATGGAGGCAAGATTGAAGCTTTCTTCACTCTTGTCAACACCTTTCTAGTCTTTAGTCTTATTTCAAGACTTTCTAGTCTTTTTTGTTTTTGGCAATAGCCATTCTAGTTTAATATTACATCACCTTTTGAGTGACTTTCTAGTTCTCTTCAGTGATACAAGAGTGTATTGAGGATGTTCTTTTTTTGAAATTCATATCTTTTATAGTTTGACAAGAGTGCTAACATACTATTTCTATCTTATTTTAGAAGTGAGTAGATTATTCCATTTCTATTATTATATTTTGAAGGTTATAGACTATCCACCTTTAAATAAAAAATCTTATTTTTTAACACTAATCTTTTCTTTAAAGAGAGTGGATTATCATTCTTTGTAGAAATTTTTATTAGAGATTGCAGATTATCTTTTTCTAATTTAATTCTTTAAATTTGTTTGAATTGTCTATAGAAGGAAAAATTATGGATGTTACTTTTAGCAGAAGTTAGAATAGATTTGCAACTATTGCAAATCTTTATGAGCTTATAAACATTCTAAGAGTAGAAATTTCTTGTATTTCCAACGTGAATTATGGAGGTACTATGTCTATGCCTATGGAAGAAGTTCAAAGTTTATACCAAAAAGTTAAGCAGTTGAAGAAAGCAAGTATGTCAACCTTACAATCAAATCTAGAGAATTTACTTCTACAAGTATGATGGGAACAATGATTAATATGCTTAAGAAGTTTGATGGAACAAAATCAAAATTTTGAAGATTTTTGCAACAAGTCAAGCTCTATGTAAGATTGCATCCTTTCTAATATTTTGATGAATTCACTCAATTCAAATTCATAGGTGCACTTCTATCAAGAAGTGCTCTCTCTTAATTTATACCTTTAATAGAAAAAGATTCATAATTCTTTTATGATTTGAATTTATTCTTAGAAGTGTTTATGGCCACATTTAGAGAAAGTGATCAAGAACAAGTAGCAAAGACCAAACTCTTAACTTTATCCCAAAGATCACAGTCAGCCATCATATATGCTGTTGAACTCCAAAACCTCGCTTGTAACGTCAAATATTTGTTGATGGTGAAAAGATTCCAAGTTGTATTCCTAGCCAATATCAAGATTTCTAGGATGTTTTTGAAAAAAAGAATGCAAATATTCTTTCAAAGCATCGTCTACATAATTATACTATTGATCTTCAAGAAGGAATTCAACCACCATTTGGATCAATTTATAGCCTATTTCAAAATGAGTTGGCTGCACTCAAAGAATACATTGAAGAGAACTTGGCTAAGAACTTTATATGCCATTTTAAATTTCCAGCTAGGACTCTTAACTTATTTGTCAAGAAAAAAGACAAATCTCTATGGATGTCTGTGGATTATTGAGCACTTAACAAGATCATTATTAAGAATAGGTATCCTCTACTTTTGATTTTTGGACTTCTTGATCAACTAAATGAAGTAAAGATCTATATAAAAATAGATCTACAAAGAACATATAACCTAGTCCACATCAAAGAAGGATATGAATGGAAGATTGATTTTTGAACTAAGTATGGACATTTTGAATATAATGCCATGTCTTTTGGATTCACAAATGCGCCAGCTGCTTTACAATATCTAATGAACAATGTCTTTCATGAGTTTCTTCATGATTTTATTATGTGTTATTTGGACGATATTTTAATCTATTCTAAGAATACAAAAGAACATGAAGTTCATGTTCATCATATATTACAAAAACTAAAAGATGCATGATTGTACGTGAAGATGAAAAAGTGTTTATTCCACACTATTCAAGTTGACTTTTTGGGATACATCATTTCCAATGAAGGCCTTATGATGGATCTAAAGAAAGTCCAAACTATCATAGATTGGAAGATCCCAAGAATAGTAATAATTATATAATGTTTTTTGAGCTTTGTCAAATTGCCAACTCTTTCTCAAGAACTTTTCTCAAATTGTAGCTCCACTTACATGTTTGACTTGTAGAGACAAACTTCAATGGAATAAAGAAGTCGAAGCATTGTTTGTTGCTTTAAAGAAGGAATTTATTTTTGCACCAATTTGGTATCGTGTTGACTTTTTTAAAGCATTATTTATAGAAATAGATGCATCAAAATTTGCCTTAGATGGAATATTTTTACAAATAGAAATAAATGACAAATTCCATCCAGTAGCTTTCCATTCTAAGAAATTTCGAGCAATTAAGATTAACTATGAAATCCATGACAAAGAACTTTTTGCAATTATGGATTCATTTCAAGAATAGCATTATTGTCTAGAAGGCGCTTCAAGTCCAGTCATGGTATATACAGATCATAAGAATCTTAAGTATTTTATAATAACATGTGTTTTGAATTATTGCAAAGTTCTTTGGAGCATGTCATTATCAAGATTTGATTTCAAGATCCCATATCAACTTAAAAAATAACAAGGTTTATCAAATCCTCTTTCTAAATGCTCTTATTTTATACCAAAAAAAGAAGATGTATCTTTTGATTAACTAAGAATAATATTCTTGAAACTAAAGTATTTTCATCTTTGAATAATGAAATGAATATTAACTATTGATTTGATCTTTGTGAAACAAATTCAATCAAATATGTCATCTTATCTTCTTATTCATGATATCAAGAATCTTTCTTCCAAGTCTCATGTTATTTCAAAGTACGAGTTCAAAAATAAATATTTTTATTTCAAGAGATACCTATATGTTCTAAAAAAAGAAGCATGTTAACGTGTTCTTCAAGCACGTCATCACTTTCTAGCAACATGATATTTTGGATACAACAAGACTTTAAATCTTATATCCAAAGATTTTTGGTGGTGGCAAATATGGGAGGCGAGAAAAAACTTTGTCCAGTCATGTGACATTTGTTCAAGATCAAAAACTCTTTATCATCAATCTTATAGACTTCTCTAACCAATGCTTATACCCAAACAACCATGGTCTTCCATTTCTATGGATTTTATTATACATCTTTCAAGTTCAAGTTTATATAACTTCATATTTGTAGTTGTAGATTGCTTCACCAAAATGGCATATTTTGTACTATATACAAAATCTATTTCAGGTAAAGAAACAGCTAAGCTTTTTATTGACAATATCTACCACTATTATGGATTGCCAAAGGATATTAAATCAAATAGGAGGAATTAATTTGTATCAAGCTTTTGGAGAGTCTTATTTAGGATTCTAAAGGTAGATATAAAGCTCTCTTTGACTTTTTATCCTTAAACTGATGGATAAACGGAATAGATGAATGAAGTTTTGGAGCAGTATTTAAGGTGTACTATCAATTATCATCAAGATGATTAGACAACTCTTTTGCCATTGATAAAGTTTGCATACGATAATTTGGTACATTCTTCTATTTAACAAATACCTTTCTTTGTCAATTATGACTATCATCCACGACTTAATACTTTTGACTTTTCAAAAGTTGATAATCTTACAGCAGAAGATTTAACAAATTATTTGTCACAGCTACATGTAAAAATTAAACAAAGCTCAAGAACAACAAAAAACCAATATAGATGTCTATTGCAAGGAGCAACCACAATTCAACATAGGTGACAAGATATAATTACCTTATTACAATATCAAGACTACTCGTCCTTATAATAAGTTGGACTATCGTAGGTTGGAACCTTTTTTTATTTGTGAACAAATCAAACTTGTTGCTTATTGATTACATCTTCTGGAGTCTATGAAGATCCACCCTATATTTCATATATCTCTTCTTGAGCCATATAAGATAGTGAATATCTCGGAAAGAAGACAAATGCCACCTCTTCCTATAGAAGTGGATAATGATTAAGAGTTCAAGGCAGAAGTTTTAGACTCAAGGCAGTGCCAAAATAGATTAGAATATCTTATTTATTGGTGTGGATATGGTATTAGTGAACGTACATGAGAGCTATCAAAGAATCTTGTAAATGCAATAAAGAAAGTTGAAGCCTATCATCAACAACATTCATCAAAATCAAGATGAAGAATTGCAAAGATCTTGAAAGATGATGATCGCTCTTTGTAGAACTCACTCTAGAAAAGAGGGTAATATCACAAATATATATATTTACTCCAATATTTACTTATATGATTAGATAGAAGTTGGTAAATATAGATTAATTTCATAAAGTCTTCTAGAGAAGCTTCATAGACGTGGTTTTGTTTTTAGATGTGTTTGTAGGTTAGAAACTTAGCCAATAAATTAACCACATGTTGGTAGCTTATAGAATAAGTTAACTCTGTATAGTAGCTTATGAAACAAGCTAACTATGTAGCACATACATAGATAATTTATCTTGCAAAGTCACCACATGTTAGAGAATATATATGGAGGCAAGAGTGAAGCCTTCTTCACTCTTGTCAATGCCTTTCTAGTCCTTATTCTTGTTTCAAGACTTTCTAGTCTTCTTGTTTTTGGCAATAGCCATTTTGGTTTAATATTACATCACCTTTTGAGTGACTTTCTAGTTCTTTTTAGTGACACGAGATTGTATTGACGATTTTCTTTCTTTGAGATTTATGACCTTGAAAAAAAATTATATATCTGAAAAAAATAAATAGATTTATCTTATAAGTGATTCTAAAAGTCTTGCTATTATAAATATGAAAGAAATAAAAATTTATATGCCAAAAAAATTATGAAATTTGACAATAAATTAAACTCTTTTAAAATTATATCTAGCTTGATATTCTAATAGATTTATTCAAGTTATATTTATATATGTACTGATATCTAAAAGTATTATTTCTTGGTTTATATCTTTAATAAAAAAATATTCATGATTCTTATTTGATCTAAATTGATTCTTGGAAGTATTTATGACTACATTTGAAAAAAGTAATTGAAAAAAAGTAATTGAAAAAAAATTCATATCTTTATGATATGGATTATGATCAATTATCATCTAAGCTATTGAATTCTAAAGGCTTGCTTGAGATATAGATTAAAATGATAAAGCCCTTATAAATCAATTTTGATATAAATTAAAAGATAATATTATAGATTTATTATTAATAATATCAAAAGTAAATTCATTAGAAGAATTTATTGCTCAAGCTATTACATGTAAAAATTGTCTTTTTAAAAGGCACTAAAAACAACGATTTGATTAAAGAAGAAACAATGAAGTCATGAAACCAACTATTAAGTTTTTAGAAACTTATTTGTTAAGACTAAAATCTATACAAAATGATGTGATATTTTTTAAAGCTTTCATTGAGATAGAAAAGGATAAATATTATTAAAAAGGATTATACTTATATAATAGAGAATCTAAGTACTTTTTTCAATATTATTAAAAAAAATGATACAGCTACAAAATGAAGAGTAGACTATCAATGAAGATAATATGTTAAACAATGGATTTGTCTAGCTTTAGTAGAGATTATGCAATTAGAATCTTATACAACACCTAATAAACATCCTATTATTTCTTTAAAATTATCATTATATTTTATTATAGATATTTTTTTATGATCTAAAACTCATAAAGCCTTTATCTTGTTAGATTTAGAAGGCTTATTTTGATTTATAAATGAAGTCTTTTTTAAAAAATATGATATATTTTTTTATTAAAAAAATAAGCCTATATATATAAATTATAAATGATTATCTTTTTTCTTTTGAAAATATTATTCATAAAATTATCCATATAAATTTAGAAATAAATGATTATAATAATTTAATAATATTTTATATTATTAAATCATCATCTAATTTAATCACTTTAGACTTATTGTAGCTAAAATAATTCTTAAATAGGTTGGATTTCTTATAATATTAATTTTTTATAACATAATTAAGACTTTTATTACATAAATAGAAAGTCATAAGTTTAATATAATCAAATTCTTAATTGTAGATGCAAGAACTTTTATGCATACTCCAAAAGAATTGTAATCTTTTCTTACTTATGAAATACCTATTTCTAATGGTATAAAGACTACAAGAAAAAATTTAAGCCAATATAAGAATAATCAAGATGTGTTTGAGAAACAAAATATAAATACTCTTTCAAAGCATTGTCATTTTGATTGATCGATTGATCTTTAAGAAGGAACTCAATTGCCATTTGGACTAATCTAGAACTTATTACAAAGTAATTTTGCTTCATATAAAGAATGTGTTAATGAAAATTTGTCTAAGAATTTTAAATGCTATTCAAAATCTCTAATAAGAGCATCAATCTTTTTTGTATAAAAAATAAATAAAAAATAAAAAAAATTACTATTAATATATGTATATTATTAAAGACTTAATAGTATTATTATTAAAAGTAATTATCACCTATTTTTAATGTTAAAAATTCTTAATTAATTAATTAATTAAAAAATTATATTAAAATAGATCTATAAAAAATCCTATATCTTGGTATGCATAAAAGAAGAAGATGAATAGAAGATTGAGTTTCAAATTAAGTATGAATATTTTGAATATAATGCCAAGCCTTTTGGACTTAAAAATGTACCAAAAAAATTTCATCATCTAATATTTGATGATTTTTTAGAAAATTTAAATTACTTTGTTATTTCTTATATAAAAAATATTTTAATATGATCTAAGAATATAAAAAATATAAAGTTTTTATATTTGTTATACATTATCAAATTTTAATGATGCAATATAATATGCTAAGATGAAGAAATATATATTTCACATATTTCAAGTTGATTTTTTATGATATATCATTTCAAAGGATGGTCATATGATGGATCCTAAAAAAGATCAAACTATGATAGATTAAAAGATTTTTCAAAAAATAAGAAGCTTTTATTGTTATTTATAACATATTAATTATCATTAAATATTTTTTTAGAATATCTTTTAAATTTTAGTTCTACTTATATATTTGCTTTAGATGTGATATTATCAAAAGTGAAAGCAAATGATGAATTTTATTTTGTAGCTTTTCATTCAATAAATTATTTTAGTAGTTAGGAATAATTTGAAGATCCACAATAAATTAATTCTTATAATTATATATTTATTATAAAAATAGAATTTTTATTTAGAAGGTGCTTATAATTTAGTGATTATTTATACAAATTAAAAGAACTTTAAGTATTGCATGTCAATATGTAGATTGAATCCTTAACAAGTCCATTGAAGTATTTTTTATTTAAATTTTATATTTAATATTATATATTGGTCATTAAATTTTAAAAAATCAAAATCAAAATCAAAATTATCAAATGCTTATTTTAAATATTCTTACAATGCACCAAAAGAAAAAAATGTAACTTTGCATTAACAACAAATAATTATTTTAAAGCCAACAAATTTTCATCTTCAAGCAATGAAATCAACATTGACTATTAATTCAAATGTTTTTAATCAAGTTCAATTAAGTATGTCCTCAAATCCTATTATATATGATATTAACAATAATTCTTGTAAATCTCATCATACTACTAAGTTTGACTTCAAAGGTAATCTTTTCTATTTTGAAAGGTGCTTATATATTTTAAAAGACAAAGTACAATTGATTATTCTTCAAGCTCATCTTAATATTTTTAATAGTAGAACATGTAAGACACAAAAAGGCCTTGGAATTAATCTTAAGAGATTTTGGTGGCATTAAATATAGAAAGTAGTTAAAAACTCAGTACAATCATGTGATATCTAAAAGATAAATAGAAACTCCTTGACATTGCCCTTATGGAATTCTCCAACAATTGTTTGTATAAGAACAATCATGGTCTATTGTTTCAATAGATTTTATTATGAATCTTTTAATTTTAAGCTCTTATAATTTTATATTTGTGAAAGTAGATTGTTTTACTATGATGAAATATTTTATGCCATATACAAAAACTATTATAAATGAAGAAATAATTAAACTATATCTTAATAATATTTATTAATATTATTGATTGCAATAAAATATTATATTAGATAAAGGGATTCAATTTATATCTTGATTTTAGAGAATTCTTTCCAAGATATTAAAAGTAGACATAAAGCTATGTTTGACTTTTCATCTTCAAATTGAAAGACAAAAAAAACAAATAAATCAAATATTAGAATAGTATTTGAGATGTAATATCAACTATCATTAAGATTTTTGGATAATTCTTTTGTCAATAGTAGAGTTTTTTTTATAATAATACATTACATTTTATTTTTTAATAATCATCTTTTTATATTAATTATGGTTTCTATCTATAATTAGATATTTTTGATTTCTTAAAATTTAATAATCATGTTGCAAAAGATTTAGACTATTATTTATCAAAGCTACATGTAATAATAAAGGCACAATTACATAAAGCTCAAAAATAACAAAAGATCAATGCTAATATCCATTGCAAGTACAAGTATAATTCCACATTAACAAGAGTTATGATTATTGTGTTATAATATTACAATTATTTGCTTCTGTAATAAGTTGGATTAGCATAGACTTAGATCATTTTCTATTTGTAAACAAATCAATTAAGTTGCTTATTGATTATATGTATAAGATTATATAAAGATCTATTTTATACTCTATATATCTCTTTTTAAGTCATATAAGATAATAAATATATTAAAAATAAAATACCAATTTTTTATATAAAAATAGATAACAATCAAGAATTTAAAGCAAAAGAGGTATTTGACTTAAGGCTACATTGAAATATGTTGGAATATTTTGTACATTGGCACAAATATGATATAAATAAATATATGTGAGAGCTATCTATGAATCTTACAAATAAAATTGAAAAAGTTGATGATTTTTATCAATAACATCTATGAAAACCAAAATAAAGAAGCAAAAAATTCTTTAATATAAAACAAAACATATTCAATTAAGATTGCATTCTATCTTTTATTATTGTCAATAGTTTTGTATATTTACAACATTAATAAGATTAAGATTTAAAAATTAAAAAATTAAACTAAAAAACTATTATTTTTTACATTACTAGATGAGATAATGAGATTTTCACAACCTTTAAAATATTGTAATAGAAATGAAGGCTTTGAAGAATGACATGTTCTTTCTTGAATAATTATAAGATACAACTTGGTTGATATCACAACCTTAGAAGATATTGTTAATATTTGGTGATATTATTGGAGGCATGAACCATTCTTGATGGTGTTTTAAATATTTTTGTTGAAGTAGGTTATAAATACCTTATCAATAATCAAATAATATGATGGTTCTTTTGCTCTAATATGGAATACCATTAATATTTGATAGAACCTATCAACTATTTTTAAATAGAACAAATGTCAAAGTATGTAGCTAATATAATTTGCCGTGTGTTGAACTTCTTCAACATGTAATCATTGTTCTTTGAAGAACTTGTCCATAGATAGAAGAATAATGTGATAGACATCAACATTGGTATTAACAATTAGGATGATAGTAGGAGTTATACAGAAGTAAAAGTAAATAAAATTTATAATATCTTGTAGAAAAGCTTTACAGAACCTTCATAGAAGCAAGTTTGACTTTACAAAAGCTTGTAGGTGATTCGTGGGTTAAAATCTTTGGCCAACAAATTAGCCATGTGTTGCACATCTTAACTACTTGTGGTACATGTTGGCCATTTAGCACATATGTTGAAAACTTTCTTTGTATATTAGACATATATCTCCTAAGTTGGACATGTGTCCGATGACCAATAGAACCTTGCTACAAAGTTTTTCAATTAAATAGTATCTATAGAAGCAAGCATAAAGCTTTCTTCACTCTAATCAACAACTTTCTTGTGATTTTGCCTAAACTCCAAAATCTCAAGTCACTTTATATTTGGCAATAGTCATTATAGTTTCTATTTTATTTCTAACTTTGATTTGTATATTTCAAAAATATATTTTTTTTATTGTTTTATTATGATTTATGTCCTTAATACTCACTAATCGTCCAACCCATACAAATAGTAAACAAAAACATAGGCCTCATAATATTTTGTTTAAGTTCTTCATCATTTTAACAAAGATTCATTTTCATCTATAAATTCTAACTTCTAAAATATATGCAATCAAGTAAATTTGTATAAAATGAATCATCATTTGGTACCCACGTCTCTCTCTAAAAAAAATTAAAAATAAAAAAAACAAAACAAAACACTCACACACACATATACATTTTCATTTCCTTTATTTACTTTAACTTCATTATTTAGTATTTTCTTGGTCAAAATGAAGGAAAAAAATAATAATAAATAAATAAACTGTATGTATGTATGTATATTTTCATTAATTTTTCACAAATTTATGTTGGCAGTTTCTATGAATGCCACAAATTGATGAGAGCAAAGAAGGCGTTTTGATCCATTCCTCCAAAGGGGTCCATCCACGAGCTTGCCATGTCAGCCATTTTGTGCATCCACGTGGATCAGAGCTGGAAAATGCAGACGATTCCTTGGTAGCATTGGGAAGAAAAGATGCTTCAGGTGTTACTAGTAACTGAGCCTGGAATGTACACGTCAGCCTCATATTCTAATACATTCTCTCTCTCTCTCTCGCTCTCATAGCTTCACATTCAATGCTACCCCTCCTTTTACTCTTTTTTTGTGCCTCATTAACATTAATGACCATCCTATTCTAATTTGCAACAAATAGTGTTCCTGTCACAAAAGGATCTCACCATCCTTCCCCTTCATGAATTATGCTTTCAGGATTTTGGGTAGTGATGGTGGATGAATGCCGTTATAGTTAGCTTGATGGATAAATCACAAAGTTTTACACCTCAATGTATATATATATATATATATATAGATAGATATGCATAGAAATTGATTTGCATGCGGACACTATGATGGTTGATAATGCGAAGGAGTTGGATGGCCAGAGCCAATCCCAGCTTAGTACATGCAAATATTCCTCTGCTCAATAAAAGGCAGGCGCATGCCAACCAACAGGAAGTGGGCATTTTTAAGAGTGAATTTTACTTTTGTGGATTTGCAGTCTTTTGGGCCCATGTCTAGAAAAGTTTAATTAAGTGTTGTATCTTACTAAATAAAGCAGTAAGGAAAACAGGATTGTAATAATAACATTAAAGAAAGGAGACAAAATATGCCAAATGTTACTCCAAAAAAGGATAAGATTAATAGTGCCCCAATGAAAAATATTGTAATGAAAAGAAAATATTTTTAATTTCATAAAAAAACAAGAATGAAAGGCAAGTAGAGAATCTGCTATTTTTATCAAATTTATATGTGATTGGCTCCTGGGCTTGGTTCCTCTGCAAAACCCTGTCTGAGTTAGACTCCTTTTTCATTAGCTTTAAAGGCATAAAACCAAATCTTTTTCCTCTTTTTCTTATATTAGGGTTTAAGTGTGAATAGTGCGACTGTTTGGTTGTCGATGTGGAAATATTAATAGAAAGTTGTGCAAGTTTTGCACTTGTGGGATCTTTGGATTTCATTGATAAACTTAATAGATTGTTAGATAATTAACATTAAATTAACTGAAGAAATAAACAGCATTTTTAAGGACTTTATTGGATACTTCTTATGAAAGAAATCTTCTTCAAGTGGTGTTTCTAGAGCTCTTTTGTCCATCTACACATCAAACACTAGTATGTTACTTATATGTGCTATTGATCTTGTCTTTTTATTAAATATCACTAGAGGAATGACTATTCCAGGTTTTTTCGGATTTTTACATATAAATAGAATCATTTAGTTTTCTCACATAACAATCACCATTTTCAGTTCTACATTTGGTAAAATTTTATGACATTGCTAGTGTCAAAATGAATGAGAAACTAACTCCTTAGATTTCAGGTGGTCTCAACAAAAATTTGAGCATAAACTGCACTGTTTATCTGAATGTAGATGAATTCTAACTTATTCAATTGACATTACACTTATGAAGTTCTTAAGGTTCCTACAAAAAGACACACAAAGTGAACATAAATATAAGTAAGAATGTGTGCATGCACAAGTAATAAATTTAGAAAAACTACAAATAATTACCTGGCTAAATTTAGATTGTAGGTCATGTAAATAGTACCTACATGGTGTTGACATGCATACTAGCACAACATAATAAAGAGCATCAGTACAACCACAAATTATGCTGGCAATAAACTTGCAACACTTATTGCATGTAATGGCATTTTTGAAACAAAAGTTATAAAAATAACATAATTATTTTAATATTTTTACATACTAGTAATGTGTGTATATATATACGTACATATGTATGCATGCATGTATATATATTTTGTTTAGATACTAGTAATGTATGTGAATATATATATATATATATATATATATATGTTTTTTTAAAGAATTATCTCTAAAGTTTTTATTATTGGTAAAGTGCTTTTCTATTTTTTGATATATCAATTTGATTGCATTTTTATTTTAAAATTATACCATCAAATAATGTCATGCTCAACATATATCTTGAATATATGCAAGTAAGTTAAAAACTATATTGGTACGTTAACAATGTGTTTTAAAATCTGAGAAATCAACTAATGCAACTAGGAAACTTTAAAGATAATATAAAGGATATTGCTAATGCCACCACTTTTTTTTTCCGCTATTGTCACCACAATTTGCTATTCACCACATATTATCCTACCCTTTGTCAATGTTATTAATAAAAAAAAATCTATTTTTGACTAATAAAGGGATAAAATTAGAAATATTACCAAAAAAATAAAAAATAAAAACAAAATAAACATATTGAGATGGATGATAAGGTGTTTTGACAATAGAAAAATCCTTGGTGGCATTAGCAACACCTTAAATAAAAGAATAGGAATGCATTTATATTACATACTTTTTTTTGTATATGATTCTTTTAATTTTTTATTAAAAAATTTTATCTTTAAAAATAATATGATTTTCATAGTTTATTGATTTATTATTTTAGAATTAATCTCTTATATATTGTATATGTTTTTAAATTTTATAATTCATAATTTCTTATTTATATATTTTTTTCTATTTTAAAATATTATATAAAGCTTATTGAGAAATTATTTAACTAAGTAATTAATTAGTTGATTTTTATGTTAAATGTGCTATTTGAAGTATAATAGTTTTGATGATTATGTTCTACTTTGAGACCATAATTTGATGCAAGTTAGTAATTAAATATTAAAAAAATCAATTATATTTGATATATATACATAGAAGAAATTAATATCTTGAATATAAATAAATAAATACATAAATAGCAATTTGAATTGCCCTCTTTCTTTATAAAGATAAAATTGATAATGGTGCATTTTCAAAACCACAAAATTATATTCACACACACACACACACACACACATATATATATATATATATATATATATGTATGTATGTATGTATTGATTAGTTAATTATATAATTAAATTATTTAATTAAAAAATGGTTGGTTAAACAATATTTGTGCTTCTACTAGTGAAATCTTTTCCTGTGATATTTTTGTGTACGTACTTGAGATTTTTCGAATATCTCTATTTATTCTATTTTATCTAATTAAAAATAAATTATTATATATATATATATATATATATATACGACATAATGTTTTTTTAAATCATACCTTTGCACCTAATATTTTGATTGAAACCACACAGTTTATGATGTAACAGCAAACACTGTAATAAATACTTGTTTGTGTTTTCTTTTCTCTAGAATAGTATTTTATTTTATTTATTTATTGAGTGTAATTATAACTGGATTTTTTCTGATTTGACAAAAAGAAAGGAAAATACTTTATAAATCCCATCTTGTGTGTAAAACTAAAAAAGTTAAAAATTGCTCAAACATAATCTATACATTTCTGAACCATCTAAAAAGTCTTGAAATTATTTGACTAAATAAAAATAATTAATATTATTATTATTACCAATGTTAACAATTTGAACTGTACAAGTTTTAGAAAACAAAATTGTCTCTTTGCATGCTGCTACAACATCAAGAACAACACAGATGTTGTCATTTTTCATAAACTGTGTGAAATCCAATGCATTACATTCAAAGCACATGCAATTTATGTCTGTTTTTATTCTAAAATAATATTGGTGAACTTGGATGCTGCTCACATTAATGGCATGAATACAGTTTTTTGTTTTTTTGTTTTGTTTCTTTCTTTCTTTCTTTCTTTCTTTGTGATTTTGGTTGCTTAAACTCCTCCCACTTGCATGCTCATTTAAATCAATTTATATGTTTCTAAAGTAGAAATATTGTCAGAAGAGATCAATGCTGCTGCTTCCACCTACACTTTCAGTGAAAGAGAAACTTAATTTTACATGGTAATAATTTAATGGTTTATAAACACAACTTTATTTGTAACAAAGTCACAGCCAACACTGATTATGCTTCCAATAAATGAAACAAAACCAATTTTTTAAAAAAAAATTTGGTGCTATTTTCTAGCAATTCTACCAACTCCAATGTCTCACCATGAATTCAAGAAGTTTTGTATTATCATGTAATGCAGAAATGCTGTGCCCTATCGTGTCAATAAAAACCCTATTTTCAAAAAGAAAACGAAAAAGAAAAACTGCCTTCCTTTAACTAAACAAACAAAACCATTGATGAAAGATGATTTCTATTGCAACCCTTCAATTGTGTTAGCAAAAATTCCTTCATAATTATGATTTTTATTACTCTAATATCAATATTCCTTTTAAAATCCATTAATGATGGTTGATCATCTCTAAATTTTCATCAAAATTGTTCATGTTTATTTATTTATTTATTTTCTTTTTTGATGTAAATCCTAACATGGACAATCATGTCAACATTGTTTTCTTGTTAATTTGTTCTATGGCTGTCCAAGTTTTGCAAAATATTCTTGCTCAACAATAAATTTTGAATGTTGCCCACAATCTAAATTGAAATAACAATTGAGAAGAAGAAGGATATGAGGATTAATATCCTCCTTTTTTGTGAAACAAAGTGCATGTTCAAATTATAATCCATGCTTCTAAATCTCCTTGGTTCATAATATCTGTAATTGACCTGAATAAGATATCATACATACATACACATATATATTCAAGGTAATCAATATCAGAATTATAGGTTCTGTAATGGTTTTTTTGATGATCCTTAATGAATCAGGCTTCTGATTAAAAGCAATCAAAAAGTTGATACATGAACTCTTTACATTTTGTTTTAAATTTCATTTCATCCTAGAATGGTACAAATTTTTGTCCAAATTGTATCATTCTGACAACAAATCTGAGCTGAAATAGCGAACTTGAACCACTTTTAATTTTGGTCATCAAGTTAACATCCTTGTTATACTTTTCATTCACAACGTTTCTCAAAACAAGTTTGTAACAAACTGTATACTTCATCAAAATTACCAACAACATAAAAATTGGAAAATATCAAGTAAATATGCATGCACATAGTTATATATACATGTACATATTTATACATATAAATATATATACAGGGAGGCACACCACTTAGACGCAAGGTACAGGATCCATAGCAGCATGGATCATGAACCTCCGGATCTGATCCGGGGCCACCACTCAACTCTCCCAACAGCACCACTGCACTGCACTCCACATCGTCAAGACGACACAAAAGCCCACATCACAGCAGCTGCAACCGATGAAGATGAAGAAGTAGAAGCAGCAGCATGTGGGTACTCTTTCATTCTGTCTGTCTGTCTGTCTGTCTCTCTCACACACACGTGTATATCTATATGCAAGTGTGTGAGTGAGTGTGTGGAGATGTCTGTATGTATTTATACATATATATAGACAGTAGAATTTACACAAGGCTGCTGCGGGAGTGAGTGAGTGAGTGCTCCATTGCAGCAGCAGCACCTCGACGGGGTAATCACGACGCCGAATCCAGCACAGATAATAAATGCTTCTTCTTCTTCGCAGTGAGTGAGTGAGTGCCAAGCGCCGTTGCAGGGCGACAAAGGAACAGAAACTCGAAGGAGGGGAAGAAGAAGAAGAAAAAGGAGGGGGGACAATTTGTTGCTATTTGTTGTGAGGGTGTAGTAGTAGTAATAGTAGTGCTTTATGACTAGTTTGGCATCAAATCAATAAATGATGCAAAGTAGCAGCAAGAATAATAATAATAATAATAATAATGTTAATGTGGTAAACGAGAAAGAAACTTATTCCAAGCAGCAGAAACTTATGTTCCTCTTCTTGTAACCCACTAGACTCCCACTTCCAACATCATCATCTGAATTCAACGTGAATGTTTATTTATTTATTTAGTCTAATTTCATTTGTGTACATGTTTTGAATGAGAACTTCTACATAGTAAAACTTAACATGACATGCACAGAAAAAAGTAATACAAATAAAAATGTTATATATATATATATATATATATATATGTATTCTTTATCAAGGCACTTATGTGTCTACAAATACTTTTTAATCATTTTTTAAAATTTTTATATTGAATTTTTTCAAATTTTTTATAGTGAATTTTTTCAAATTTTTTATATTGAATTTTTTCAAATTAACCAATTTTTTAAAAAAACAATTAATTGATTATTTAATACAATGCTTTGATAGAACTTGTACAATATGTATTTAATAGACTTTCAAAGCTTTGAACTTACATATTACACTAATTACCTAAATGTAACATTCTTAAAGTTTATATGTTAAAAGTTTTTAAATTTAGAATTAGAATTATAATTTATTACTTAAAGATACATCAAACAAAGATTATCATTAGTATAAGATTGGTAATAATTACCTAGACTAAAGCTAATATTATAAAATTTTATCTTGATTGTTAATCGAATTTCTATTTTAAGTTAAGTAAACAATTTCTATTGTTTAAACTTTACACCTAATGTAATTTTCCTAAAGTAAAATTTATGATTATTATTCAATAAATTGTAATAACTTGCATGGCATATTTTTTGAAGTCCATGGCATCACATTGTTATTCAAAAAAACTCATTCAAAAAAATTAATTATACAGTTGAATTTATTCCAATTTCAAGTGATAATTTTTAATTTTCATTTCTTAATTAATTAGAAACCAAAAAATTGAACATATCACATGTATATATTGTTTTTATTCCAAAAAAAAATTATAAATTATATATTTAGATTCAAACTTACTTATTATAAATTAATAAAAAAATATCTATCTCACTCAAGAATATAAATAGAGGAATATTTTATATAAAAAATTAGATATTTTATAATTTTTAAAAAATATATCAAGAAATCAATTCTAAAAGAAATTAGAAAGTTGAAAAGTATTATTAAATTTAGATTTATTATATTATTATTTTATCGATATTGGTCTTAATTCTAGCCATTTTTAATATCATAATACATATTTGAGATTTGAAAAGGCTCAAAATAAATTCTTTTGAAACAATATACCATGGTTTTAAGGGCATTGATAAAGATTGAACTGAATTTCTTGCATTTAATAAGAAAAATAATTTAATCATTATGCAACAAAAATTCTATAATTTTTTTAAAACTTTAAATATAATAATAATTATCATAATAATAATGATAGTATGTAAATGATTATAATTACAAGGGTCATAAGTTATTTTTATGTAACAAAAATTGACATAGTTCTTAATATCTTGGTAAGGACTATGTATTAGTTGCTAAGTAATTTTAGCAATAGATTCTTTTTGTAATTTTCGAACATATATATATATATATATATATATATATATATTTTAGGAGTTATAAATTAACAATAAATTAACTTGGAAGAATTTTTGCAAATCCTATAAAATCTTTGGAGAGCTATTTTAAATTTCTAAAATCTTTCATTACATTTTCCAAAATATTTTGAAAACTTCTAAAAACTTTTAAAACTTTGCAAAGTTTATTAGATGCTTCTATTCAAAGTTATATAAATTTTTAAAAACTTTGAAAATCTCTTTTTTTCTTCTATAAAAAGATTTAGTTGGACCTAGGTTTTATATAATAATATAAAGAAGTAATGATGTGTGTCTTAGACTTATCAATAAAAATTATCAAAAATTCTATTATATAATTTATTTTTATTCTATTTAATAAAAATATTTTATATATATATATATATATATATATATATACATATATGTATATTTCATCAAATTTATTTATTAATAAAGATATAGAAGATTATTTATTTTCTTATATAAATTACTTTCAAAAAACTATTTTTTTAAATCTTTAAATAATAGTAGCAACTTAAATAATATAAATAATATATCATAACCTTATACTTATATTTTTTTAGTTTTGATTACAATAAATAATCTATATTTGAAAAATTATATTAAGTATTGGTAACTGTAAAATATCCACTATTAGTTTTTTTTTACTAATATTACATCATAATTTAAGTATCTTTATTATTTAATATTGAAGATAAATTTTTTATATTTTAATTATTAAATATAAATTAAATTTCAAGATAAGAATATACTATTTTTAAATCTTGTAAATAAAATCAAAGTATAATTTAAATTATTATTTTTATTACATTAAATTTTATTGAAAGAGATAAGTTAACATGTCATTTAAAATTATTTATGGTTCTTGTACTTATTTTAATATAATATTTATTACTAATACTTAAGATAATAATTTTGCTTTTAACATTTGTTTTTTTGAATTAATACTTTTTGATTTACATTGCTCTTTTATAATATATAGAGAATTTCTAAATTTATAAAATCTACAATATTATACTGGAAAACTTTTTTATTATTTATATTTAGCTATATTTTTTTAAAAAATAAATAAAAAAGTTGATAATATTTTTACGTACTTTAAAAGAATTATGAAGTTTAAATTGTTTTTAAAATCAAGCAAAGAAATTTAGACTTTGAAGATATATATATATATATATATATATATATATATATATATATATATATATATATATATATATATATACATAATTTTTAGGTTTATTTCTAATAAAAATAAAATAAAAATTTTATAAATTTTTATGAAATATACAATAGAATTAAAAAATGACAATAGATGATGTAAATTTTATAATATCTTAACTTTAATTTGATAAAAATTATGTGTTAGACATCTTGTAACATTTAAATAATTTTTATTTATTTATTTATTTATTTTTTAGCATGTATAGTGGTCATTTTTCTAACTGATTATTTAGATTCAAAATTAAAAATTTAATTTTTAGTAAATTTTCTTCATATTGACGAATTAAATATTATTATCAAAATTTTATACATTTTTTTCTATAGAATAATTATTTTTTCATTTCTTTCACCTTATTATTTTTTATTTTATCATTTTAAATTTTGATATTATTTTTTAGATTTTTTCGTGTTTAATTTTTAAATTATTTAAAAAATATCTTGTCTTTCTAATGTATTTTTCATATTTTATAATTATGATTTTAAAAGCCTTATAATAAATAATTAATAGCATGTTATGATGTATTACTAAATCTTTGCATGTCAATATGTAAAACTCTTCTAAAATCTCTTGTAGGTATTTACCATGTTAGATAATAGTAAGGTTTCATGTAATTAGTATAAACTACCTTAATGTCTGAGAATAAAAGAACTAAAAGCTTAATAGAATTAGATAATCTAACATTTTCTATTTTAATCTTTATATTTTAAAAAATATTCTAATTTTTTTATAAAAAAATAGATTTTCAAATTTTAATAATTTTATTATTAACTTGCAGGAAAATTTAATACCACCCTCGACATGTATCTCATATCTACAGGTGGCATCACAATTTTTCCTTTTATAATAACATTTGTTAAAATAGAGGTTAAAATTTTAAATTTCTAACGTATTTCTTATTTGATTTAACGTTTTTTCTATTTTATTATATCTTCTTTATTTTTACAAAAATTATCCAAAATATTTCGGAATTTTTAAAGATAATCAGACTACACTCTTATTGATGTAATTTTTAAATGAAAAGATTGAATGTTTTATAGTAATTTAATTTGTCAATAAATTAAGAAACTTAGACTCTTTGGTTTTAAACCTTAGATTTGTAAAAATCATATAGGTTTTGAATATTTGGCTATTTTACTATCTTGTATCATTTCTTATGTTGATGATACATATGGTTTTGCTTACATTTGTCAATAGAAAAATTAATGTTTGGAATGTGAAAATCAACAAAAATGAGAGCTATTCAACTTTCCAATTAAACTACCAGTTTTGAGTGCTAAATATAAAAATACTATATTTATTTCCTACAAACCATTTTTAAAATTAAAAAAATTAAAACTTTGGATTTTATTGGATCAAAAAATATACATAAATAAGCAGAACGATTCAAACACACTAACCATGGGCAGCTGAACTCCATGCCAAGTTAAATTCAGAACAAAAACATTAATTTAAAAATAGTAGTTGCAAAATGCATCATACCACCGATTTGTTTTTTAAAGAAGAACTTAAACACACAACATTTTAGACACATACCACACAACAAAACTCACTTCAAAAGTTCATACTGAGCAATACATGTTTCCCCTAACAAATTTCAGTGCACCAATGCTCAAATACTCACAATCAACACTTGCTAATACACAATAATAGTGATGTTGAGATGGTAGTGGCATTCACAATTATCCATGTCCACAACTACTTCACCAGTGTTGGTTTGCAAGCTCTGATGGTTGTGTCTACTGGTGAGAAAAAGTTGCGTTCCTTGTTTTTCTGCAAGCACAACACGATGATGTCGAAGACACAGATGATATGGATTTCGAGCAGCATTTCGATGTATTTTGCGTGCACATGCGAAGATAGTGGAAGTAATGGTGAGAAGAGAGATGGAGAAGAGAATCGACCGAAAAGGAACATCTGATCATAGGTCATAAAATGAGCAAACAATTTGAGGGACTTCGCTTCTCAGATTGACCTAGTCTTTTTTACAGCCCCCAATTGTTCAAAGAATTTCTTCCGAGTTCTGAACGAAGAGTAGCCAAGTTTGCCTGGACTTCACAACGAGGTAACTGTGTTTGGAATGTAACAAAACACGTTTTGTTTAAGAGAATATCAATTGACGGCTTTGAGAAAGTGCCCACTGGTAGCACGCCCTGTTACGAGAACATCAATTAAACAACTCTGGGTTTGGTTGGAAGTTCTCCTCAGAAACCGTAGATCAACTTTTTGCACACCACGTTGTGGGTGCAATGAGTGAGTAAATCAGTGTTCATTAGCATGCGTGTATTAGCGGAATGACCAGGTTTAGTCTCAGAAGTTGGAAAAAAAATAACCTGTTTAACGAGTTGGCGATGAGTTTCCGTTTCCTAGTGCTAGTTTCAATGTGGTGGGTGTTAGCATCGGTGTGGTGTCCACCGATCTGTGAAATAAAAATCTAGTCATTCCCTTGACTCGTGCACGGCACTCCAAAGCCCACAGAACTGTCCATCTCCTGATGGGACCTCTCAGCTTAACTCTAACCAACGCACAGCTTCGCGGCCGGAGAACGACTTGCACATCACCGTCCGGTTAGATATCGTGTTCCAATTATTTCAGCGCTGGTTTCTGGGAGGAATAAACGTGATGAATGATGACCAGACATTTAAAACACTCCAGCCTCAAATACCATAATATGCTGGAGTGATTGCTCAAACAACACTTCCCCCTGGTTCTGTGTGTGTTGAAAAGTGCAAGCCATCAAGCATGCAATGAGTGAGGGTGACATTAATATTGATGCACAATGGAGTTCTCTAGCACACACGGCAAATGTTGCACCACACTGCACGGCCTCTAAGCGTCGCTTATTGGCGTTCATTTAGGAACTTTGGGCACCGGTCGTTTTGCTGCCATTTCCGGTGTTGGAGCTATGACTCTTGCAAACTAATATGTCCAAGACAGTGGCTTAGTTGTGACGTTTTGTAGACGTCAAGGTCAGGCACTGTCATTTCAGACCGAGGATGAAGGCGATTGAGAAGCTAATTAAACTTTAGGTTATTCGTATTAGTGGGACGGTGGCAGGAGCATCCACAAGTTATTCTAGTACATTTGCATGGCAAGATTCTACAAGCAGGGTAATGATAAAATCGTGTCATGCTCTTACCGTGAATTGGTAGGCACAGCTCGTTGAATTGCTGGTTGTGTTCCCTCTTACTTTCCAAACAAGCTGAGTCATCCGAAAAAGCTGACTCAAATATGAACAAAATGGATCGAGTTCTTCCGATTCTGAGACAGATTACATCACCATAAATCAATTTCAATTTCTTTAGTTTTACTAGTCTTTGCTAAGTATTCAATTGATTGCAAGGAAGAAACAGCTTCATGTTACGATTAGAACAAACCTTGGCAAGCAGGAGAGTGATGTCCAAAATGCAAATGGTATTGATTTCGGAAATCCTACGATATCAACTTATGGGTCCATTTTTAGAAAGCACTGCCATCAAATGTGTAAACCAACAGTGATGGTGGACTAGAAAATAAGGTATGTATTTGCTCCGTTACACTGTTCAATACTTACAGGTGCCAACATATTGCAAGTTGCAGTGCACAGAGAAAGAAAGTTGAAAAAATTTCCTAGCAACGATGGAAAGGATAATCCGCTGGAGGGCTCACAGCCGTGAATGAGCCATAAATGAACAAAGGAAAGAACGGTGTGGAAATGAATCCTCTTCGTCTGGGAGTTGAAACAGGTCTCTGATGTACCAACTGTTGTGAAATGCAACGAAGTGTCACCATGAATTAGATGCAAATCTTTAGCAAGTCCTCTGGAAAGTTGCCAGAGGGTTGACTTCACAAGATTAAAAAACTATATATATATATATATATATATATATATATATATATATATATATATGCAAGCCTATAAACAATATACCTCTTCCACATGATGTGACCCAAATGCTTGAGTCTTCCAGAAAGTACCATGCCCAAAATATTTGAAATAGTAAATCCTAGATCAAAACCGGCATCAGAAGTCGGTAATGAAGTGATCAATTGTATAATCCTGGCTTCATCAGAAGTCCAGTCAAAGAATGTCCCCGCGATAATTTTTCTGGAAAAGTTTACAGTGTCAGTCCTACTTCCTAAAGTCACACTTTCAACAGGGCTCTGCTTCTTTAAGAACCACATACCATGGTTCAATGAGTATGATAAATCGCTGATCATCAACACTGTTTTAAAAACTTACCTACTGAAAGCAGCACACTAGTGGCATCCTTTGACATGAGATGACTAGCATGCAACAATCCGTAAGCGGGCTCAACGCTGAGTACTTGTCAAGGCTACGACAAGTGTGGAGAGTCCCAATCTGCAAAGGCTCTACCAGCATCCGCAAAGGGTCGATCATTCACGGTTCATCAACAGGAGGAGGAATCTATATCATAGACTCGGCACCACTTCCATGTCTATGCATCTGGTGTTTTGATGGAAAGAATTCCGCTGGAACCGGGATTAGGCAATGCGGTCGATCAGATGCTGACACAAGTGACGTAAGAATTTTCCGTGAGGTAGATCGAGGAGGTTTTAAAGCGACGACACCACTAGCTTCACTTACAACTACTACTGCCGAGCGCTGCCGTTCGTTGCTTCTTAGGCAGGGGAACTGGACGCGCAAGTAGTGACTGGTCAGTGTTTCCGCATTTCGGGCAGCAGGGATGGGAATCCGAAAGCATCACGTACATGAAACAGCGCCTGCATCCCACTATCACCATCGCTTCCGGTGATCCATCCTCAGCCATTGAGTTGGGCTTTCCGTCCAATAAATTAAGCTGAGAACTCTTCGCGCCTGACGCTCTGCATGCACTGGGTTGTTGCACCTCTTCGTCGTCACCTGAAACATCGCACACAATTTGTAAGACTTACTGCATTCGTGGATCTTTCTAATCTGGAAGACGACAACTCCGGCACCGAGCAACAAATCGGGAGGGTTGAACACGGTGGACCCCGGCTAGTGTGAGTACCTTGATAGCTCATGACGGAGGGCGACGTAAAACGAGACTCTGAACAGGCACTCCACTGCGACGTGGTCTGTGATGAAGTCGAGGTTTTTGAGTATGAATCAGATTGTAGCTGGCCAGTCGAAGTGGAGACTCTTGAGGATGATAGCGCTGGCTGCGTTTTGAGATCGCTAGTGTTGAGATTGAGTCCAGGTTCAAGAATTTGTTCAAAGCTCCTCTTCTTAGACAACTGGGGAGACACAGTGTTCAAACACTGAAACCTGTCGAGCGCACTGCGAACCTTGTCAATCGTGCACACACTCTCTATTTGATTGGAGCTGGGTCTGGGCTTAGACCTGACGGTGCCTGGGAGGTTAAGAGTCAATTCCAAAGACTGGTCGTCATCCATACTCATAGAATTGCTAGTCTTCCGGATCGACTCTGAAGTCGAATCGCCCTCGTTTGCTGACGAGTGTTGAGCTGAAGGAAATCCCCACAAAAGCCTCACGGTGCTGCTGCCAACCCGGTGATCGTCCGACAAGGTTGACGGTTCCCGCTTGAGCTTCTTAAGGCTCGTCCCATCATCACTAGAATTCCTAGATGATTTGAAAACTGTGGTGTTTTTCTCAGATGAACACAAAGAGATGGGTAGGAGGCTGTCATGCTTCGTAGCAAGAGCTAGCGTAACCGATTGGCGAGGATCTTTGTAAGACAAACTGCCGGAGCTCCAATCCTTGAAGTAAACGAGACCAGTCTGCATTCAAAGAGCCATAACACCAAATCAGAAACGGAGTGAAGCCTATGTTACGAGAGTGAAAGTCCTCAAGAATCGGATCTGAAAAGTTTTTATTTTTATTTCGATGCTCCCTTGAATTTATCTCCTGCGACCAGTTCCAATCTGTCCTTCGTCACAAAATTCAACAGAACAACCGCCATCAAACCGATTCAATGATAAACGGGGTTTTCAATCCCACACCTTCAAGTCAAGGCACTTCTCCCAACCGCAAGGAAGCTGGGACTCCGGCTGCTGCTGCTGCATATCCCCCCAGAAGATCATCTCAGTTCCTTCTAGCGTGTGGTCCATCAAAGCAGCCTCGTGAGCTGCTCTCTCACGCACTATGATACCCATGTCGATCACTACTGATCAACTGCAGTTGCTAAATCGCTCCCGGGGGGATATCTGGGCGACCGCGCCACCTGATTATCTATCTCCCCACCCTGCAACTCTCAACCTTGCGGAGCAAATGATGCAAATACTCGACTGAGCCAGGAGCACCAGATTCATACAATCCCAATGGCCGACTCTAAACCCCAAGCAAGGCTAGTAAGGCTTCCTCTACACACCCCCGATCGATCACCTACCCAAAATAAGCCTTCCTCGGGTGCGTCACCGCCCTTTTTCACAGACTTAACCCGAATCTGTCGAAGCTAAAGATTACTCACCCCTCCGATCATCTTCTTCCCCATTCGGACCACATCTATGGGGCTGGGATGATGATATATGGGATGGTAATGGGGGTGGTTGGGTGTTCGGGCACGCGGAGGAGGTCGCCGGGGTGAGCTCGTCAGTAGAATAGGATTGTGCTCCCAGTCAACCGGACGGTCTCGTTTTATGCAACCATGCCACCCTGCCATTAACAGTTCCTGCAGCAAGCAGGACCCTTCCTGCCCACAGAAATGCTCTCTCTTTCTCTCTCTTTCTCTCTTTCCCAAGCGCATCATATCATCAGCCCCAAGTAATATTATTCAATTCCAAGTTGTTTCAACCCTCCAGATGCCGTTTTTAACGATGCTTTTGCTCTACACCAGTAGTACGCGCAAAGGGGGGGGGGTGGCATCTTGTAACTTCTATATTAACTGCATGCAAGAGTGGTAAAGTTGTTTGGTGTGATACAATTAACAGCAAGTTATTGGTGAAAGGAAGGACTCCTGTATTGGTGATTGGCCACTACCAACAAAGTCTCTGAGTGCATGCAGTAGACCATGGCATTCACTACAAAACTTGACCACCCTTGGCATATTATGAAGTAAACTAACCTTTTGTACACGATCCGAATCCATCTCACAGTAGGTAAATCTTTCACCATATTCTTTGCGTTAGTGACTTTTGACTTCCTTACGAAAATGATAAGTAGCATCTTGAATTCTTTTGGGATGTGATTATTCTAAATATAAATATAAACATTTATATTTTAAAAAGAAAAAGAGAAAGATTGAAAAGAAAAAAGGGTTCAATTGTTGACGAGAGAATCTGTAGAATATCTGTGTTTACAGATTCGTCGTAGCCTCCCAGAACGCTAAAAACCGGTAATCATCCCAACTTATTCACCGGAACAGTGGTCCCTTTCCTATCACCTCCAGAGGAACCTAGTAGCCAAATGCATACAGGTGGAAAAGTATCTGCGTGTGCGATTGCCAATCAAACACGGATTTCCTTGAGAGAAGATGAACAATTCTCGCCTTTGTGTAATTGACTCTGGTAACTGTTCTGCACAAAACACTTAAAAAGTGGGACCAGTTGGATGTAACTCTCTCCTGCAGCCAGTAGAATTATCCTCCGCGCACTGATTGTTTCTCCCATACAAAAATCCAGCGAGATACCTGACTGTAGTTACCGGTCCTAATCATTGTGAACATTCGTCTTTCTATAACACGAGAATGCCTAGTTGGAACCGTTCAAAACCACCACGAGAACAAGGAGTTTACACGCCATCAACCTGTAGTTTGACTCGAACTTACATAATTGAGGTACCTTAAAAATTATTTTATTTCCAGGCTGCAGACATCCAATCCAACACCAGCGCAGTCAAGTAGGCCAAACTATCGGTATCCACACAGGGTTAGACCAACACCATCAAGAATGCTTGCGTTCCACATCGAGTTACAAATTTTGTCATATGGCCCAACACGAGTAAATGTGCAGATTTAGCATTAGATCGTGGGCCTTGTGCTATCAACAAATTAAGCTCGCGAATTTGCCAAAATATTTCCAGGTTATGAAATCAGGAGTTGCAGAGCGTGCCACAGGGCGTTACTACTAAATTGCAGGATTTGAAAAGCAAAGGGAGGCAGACCATCCAAGAGCACGGGCTGGCAACGTTGCCATCGCTAAAATTGGAGGAACTCAGTATAGCGGTATTGATATAAATTCTGCTTGTCCCCTTCTGAGCAGGCTCCGACGGTTTGCCGGAAGCCAATAATTTTAGCCCGACGCCAAGTTTGCTGCGGTTTCCCCTTGGAGGTTAGTGAATAAATGCCAGGCCACCACGTTGGCCCATGAGTGAAAAAGGACACCTGGATATAGTGAACTCGTCGAAGGGGAACCCTCCGACGCTGTTAACCTTTGAGTTCGGCATGACGTCAAGAAATAAAATTTCAAGTTTCCCGCTACCCCCCCCCCCTCCCCCCACCGCATGAACCGAAGCTTGCTTGTGCACGTCCGCCCTTTCGCCACTCCGACTGGGATGGAAACAATCCAATTCCCCCCCAAATATGCTGCAGGGCACCCAATTTTGGCACTCCGAGACCAAACAAGACCGAGCGTGCGAGAGAGACAGAAGACACAGCTTAGTGCTGCATTAAATGTGAGAACGTTCGGAACTAAGTGGACGCCGCATTCAGCAACCATTGCACCACCACACCTCTCAGTCATCCACCCTTTTCACGACGCCTGCGCGCAAGCTCCCTCATCCCCAACTCCTGAATTCGCGAGTTTCTCGGAAAGTGTCCCCCTTATTCCCCCCCATTTTCACACGAAGTTCTTCTTCTTCAATCTTCACTTCGCGGTGTCCGTGCGCAGTGGGAATGACTACATGAAGAGATTGCGGGAGACGTCGCCTGCATTGTTCTGGTGGTAGAATATTCCTCTCCGCGGCAGAGCAGCAGCAACACCACCACCACTTGGGGTCCGAGCTCATCTCTATCCCTGCCATGTCATTCCAGGCTGGAGGGATCGCAAAAGGGAAAGAAAGGGAATCGTAACAACACCGATTGCACAATTGGGTGCGGTGAAGTGAATTGGGTTGAGAAAACTGGGTGTGTGTGTGTGTGTGGTGTGCCCCAGTTGCATTGCAATGTTCTTTATTCCCGTGGCATGCATGATTCTCTTTGTTGTTGTTGTTGTTGTATTTGTGTTGGGCTCCCTCGATCATCCACCATCGCTGGCTCATCGATTAGTGTGCTTTGTGCGAAAGCACAAGCGAAGCCAGCTCTGGGTTTCACTTTCTATGAATATGTGCACACACACAAAAAAAACATATATATATATATATATACTGTTGCTAATGCCACCACAGTTTTGTTACTTCCACCACAACTTATTCTTATTAATTTTTAAAATTATATTCTATTAAAATTAAGTATTTGTTTTTATATAATTTGAAAAAAAATTGATGACTTGGGATGGATGGCAGATTGTGGTGACAATAGCAATACTCTATACATATATGTATATATATATATATATATATATATATACACACACACACATGTGGATGGAACCATTGGAAATGGCACTGTGATGCAATGGGTTCATTCTCGTTATTTGTTAGAATGGTTTTGTTAAGGTGTAGGATATTGTTGAGTCTGGGGGGTGTTGGAGGAGGCATTCAAAAGAAGGTAGTGTTTGAATGGCTCAGCCAGGGAAGCTGGGTAGATGATCAAAGTGCATGCATGAAATGGATTAGTGCTTAAAAAAAGTGGAATAGATTTGGGGAGGAAATTACGGTAATATAAGGGGAACTAGTGCGCTAATATTAACATGTGTGTACCAGAATAGAGGCTATCACTTGTGTTGTATTCAGAGAAATACAAATGGCAGAAGACAAAAATAGTCTTAAAAACGTAGGAAATCATATTTGAAGCAAGGCTAAACAAAGCAATGAAACTGAAAAATGTACTCTATTTTTTTGGAAATTCCAAACTCAACCCTTTTAAAAGAAACAAATGAGAATAATAATAATAAAAAAAACAGCATTCATTTCCTAAAACATTTACCTTTATAAAGTCAATGAAGTTTTCGTTGTATATGTAGCCGTTGTGAGTATTGCGTTACTATTTGTGTATTGTAAAACTTTTAATGATTGCTTTAAAATTGTTGAACCCAAGTTAGTAAGACAATATATTTAATAATTCATTTCGAAAAATCAATATTGAAATGTAAAGGTAAAAGGATGACGACCAAAAGCATCCTTATCAAATGTTTTATCAATGTTTGATTTAATTTTTTTCAATATTCCAATGAAATCTTGGAGTGCAAATATAGACTTACTGTAGAGTTTGTCACTTAAAAATGAATTAGACAAAGTGAAATGCCATTTAAAATATTATGTGTGATGCTCGAATTCAAAAAAGCAACACAGGTAAATTGGTAAGTAAATAAATAAAAACGAGCATAATTTAGTAAGCAACAGTCATACATTTTTTTGTTTTTTTTAAAATTAATTGAGTAATTAAGTATTACAAAATTATAATAGATGTTCAATTACATACACATGGTTATTTATAGATTTATATGTTTATTTACAAAATAATGCGGCCATTATAGATAAAATAGACTAATCAATAAAAATAAAAAAAAAAAAAAAAAAAAAACTGTAGAATATGGGGAATTTGATGTCAAAATTTTGTAAAAAATATGATTTAAAAAAAATATGTAAATACTAAACTGGCATTGAATTGTTCAATATTAGAATATAAGTAAGCTATAAAATCCTGAAGTCACATCAGACCGAATATTTGAAAACATTCAAAAAGTTGAATATTACAAAAGTCATGGACTTTAAATTTATAACTAAAAATTCTAAACCTGTGTCTTGATGACTTTCAATTTTAAAAAAGCACACATGAAATCATTGGCCTCCACTCCCAATGTGAATAGAGTAGGCCCTCTTTGGACCCTCTTTTGTTGTGTATTACTTTTTTGGCTTCCAATGTGCACAAAACAGGTGCCAGAAAAGTCCCAGGCACCAGGCCAGGCCTATTCCAGGGTGGGACCAGAACTGATTCCAGGGGTGGAATCTGTGCAGAAAAGGCATGCTGCTGAGCTTGCAGAATAAGTCTCTTCCCCCAATGGAGCTTTCCTATGGGGGGGGGGGTCTTCAGTCAACAGGGTCCCAAAGCAAGTTCTTAGTGAGCCTGAGATGCAGAGATTGATGCATTCCAAGTCCATGCAAGTCTAACCAAAGCTACTATACTATACTATACACAATTCTTGTGGTTTCTAAAGAGATTGAGAAAGAGACCCCCCCCCCCTTGCCCCCACCAGGATACTTGTGGGTGTCACCTCCTCTTTTCCCAATTATTGAACAAGCCTCCTTTCCATCAACAGGGGGCTATAAAACCAATTGTAAGAATAAGAAATATGGTGCTTATTATGAAAGATGGGCTTCAATTTCATTGAGGAGGAGAAGGGCACCCTATGCTAATTGATACTGAGGTGGCAACACATTGTGTAATGTGCATGTTTGACCTACTCTCTCATCCACTGAGAGTTGTTGTTGTTGTTTGATTCCAAGGAGGATGAAACAAAAAGTGTTGAGGAATGAGAGAAAAAATGATTTGAGGGGACAGCAGAAGAATGAGCCTTTTTCAAATTTTTTGGCTTACATTGAAAGGAAATGACTGTGTCAACAAGGCACACAAACACTGGAGGACAAGGTGCAGAGAGAGAGGAATGGGTCAGAATGAAGCAGCAGCAACAACAACAAACAGGAGGCCACTGATTCTGCAATAAACTCAATTCCCCACTTCCCTAGGATCTCTCTCTATCTCTCTATCTCTCCCCCCTTTTCTGTTTTTTGTTTTGTTTTTTTCTACCTCACAATCACCCTTCTTTCACCCTTTTTCTTTTTTTTAATAATTTGTCTTTGAAGGGAAAGTGTCTTTCATGAGGGTGAGATAATACTGGTAGTCACATGTAGCATCACCAACAGTTTTTGATACTGTGGCATCCACACCCCCCCCCCATATTGATGGATGAATGAATATTCAGTAGTCTCCCATCCTCTTCCATTTCCAACCACTCCAAGTGGGCAGTGGACAGACAGACAGACAGACAGCAAAAACAAGAGGCTCAAACCCAAGAGTTTTATGAACCCCCTCCCCCCCCCTTCTTAGAATCAGTAATATGTGTGTGTAAGTGTGAATGTATATGTGAGAGAGAGAGAGAGAGAGAGAGAGAGAATGAGAGTGAGTGGGTGGGTGGGTCCATTGAATAACCAGTCTGGGTCCTGGTGGGGTCTGTGGACTATGAAGTGGTGATGGTGGTGGTGGTGAATAGAGGGGGAGAGAGAGAGAGAGCATGGGCACACTTTGAGGAGTCATTGAGATTTGCCTTATCCTCATACACAGTACACCACCACCACCACTATCCTGTGTTGGATGATGATATGGGGATGATGTGTTGCCAGCATCAGCTACAGAAGCAGCATATATTGACCCCACCTGAAAGAAGTAAGAGTAAGAGTAAGAGTACAAGAGAGACTGAGAGGGACAAAGGCTTGGGAGCCTGCTGGCCTTGCTTCCCATGACATAGAATAATAAGAACAGTTCCTCCTTTTGCTGCTGAAGTTGTCAAATTGAGCAGGCAATGCCAGCCATATTAACACCCCCATCCATGTTCCACTGATTCTTGTCTTGCACCCTCCCCTTTATAAATCAACCAGCAAAGCAAACTCATGGCCATGGACAGTTCTTTGATCATATCTATGGGTGCACCCCCCATTCCTCAGTCTGGATTTTCTGCATACCATTGGATTTGCTTAAACTTAGAGAGATTTGTCTCTTGCCTGAGAATTGCCCCCCACCTCTCTACCCAATTATTTGCTATTGCACAAATAGAGGGTGGAATTTGCTCAGTGCTGATGCCATCATGCCCAAATCCATCCCACTCCTTATCAGAAGCTTGGTCTAATTATCATAAAAAGAAAAAAGGAAAAAATAAAATAAAATAGAATAAATATATAAATATATATAACTAATGAAGAAGCAGAACGACAGAGACTAATTATAGTGGTCTGCCATGGACATGAATAGGCACTGAAGGACAGTCTCCACTGGGGTTCGATCCCATGATCTCACACCTTCTGACACCCTGGAGAGAGCTGCCCGTAACATTGATTTTGGAGGCTGCCCGTTTTTACTCTCCAAGATGGCGGAGAAATCTGGTGTCAGATGCATGGTCCCATTTCACCCAATCAGGAAAATGCCGAATCCTTAGGGGAAAGTAATAACTAATTAGAACTACGTTCATACAATCCCTACATTTATGTATAAAAAATAATGAAAATAAAAATTGACGTTCTGCCCATATTTGGTCCCTGCTCGTATGGCGCTGCCCTTTGCTAGAAGACAATATATTATTAGTTTTATATTTTTATATTATATTCCCATGGGCAATAAAAAGTAATTATCCCAAGAATCTTTTGGGTTCACGAGGATCCAGAGTTTAGGAAAAAAAACAAAGTGGGGCAACAGCTAATCATAAAAGTAATTGAAAAGCCTAATTGTAGTGCCTTCCAGGGGACATGGAACGTATTCTTCATGTCTCTGTTCCTGCTGCCCAGCACACAAAAAAAGGTTAATAAAGTATAATAAAGTAAAAAGCTGTATCCGTGCATTGCTCCTGAGATCTTCTGAATTACTCTGTGTAGATTTGATATATGTATATGTATATATATAGACATTCTATTTTTTTTGGGTGCTTGCTTGCTTGATTATGATTATCATTATTATTATTAAAAGAAAGGAGACACACTGAACAACTTGGTGCAGGAAGAAGTAGAATTTGGCCACACAGTGGCATCAAATTATGAAGGAACTTAAGAAAGGAAATCACGACACAATATGCAAATGATACATGAGAAAGAAAAATACTAAGATAAGTTTAACAGCCAATAGGAAGCAGTAAACAATGTAGAATGGCTGACGTGGACAAAACATTTAATGTTTCTTTTATCTTTATTCTCTCATGAAGATAGAACAATCAACAAGATGCCTGGTCAACACAAGAGAATGCGTTTCATATTTTATGATGTTGACACCTTTTCCATGAATAGAAACACAATTATATTAAGATTTTGTTTAATAATTAAAAATTATGTGATTGAGAAATGATTAATAATCTTTTATAAAAGTCGTTTTAATTTTAGAAATTGTTTCATTTTATTATAATTATATTTGGTATAAAAAATGCTTATCATACCTCACTATTTTTGGATAGGTTCATACTGTCAATCAAGACACAAAATGCTACTCATTTAATATCATCAAGAGAAAAAAAAAAATGTAATTAATATAATTGAAATCTTAATTACTTTTGATAAAAATCTAGGCTACAAAATCATGTAATCTTGGCCAAATACCATACTAGAACCTATTCTTGTGCTGACAACAAATCAAAGCCATATATGCCTTAAACTTTAAATATTTTACTAATTGAAGATTTTAGGGTATAGGTAACATAAAATAATAAATAAAATATGAGTAAAAAATATATTAGTTTATAGTAAAATATTTTCTAATTTACAGCATGTACTACCAATGTTTTTTAAGAAGTTCAAATATTTAAGTCTCTTATGTTTTCATTTTCATATTTTTATTTTTATTTTATTCACAATTTTATTAGAATCGTATTTTTTTAAAAAATCATAAATGTAGCTTATTACCCCTGTAGTATGTGTGAGACCTTAGAAATAGCTATTTAAAAATAAATAAATAAAATCTGCCCAACTTGTCATAACATAATACAAGGTCTCAATGTGCCAAAGAAAAGAAAATAGCAATTGAAAGAATATGTTGGTTATTTTTTTAAGATAATCAAATAAATATGGTTAAAATAATAAATTGGTAATTTTGAAGTTAGTGACATCTTCTAGTGAGTAGTTGTAGCCAATAAGATAACGTTTTTCTTATTCAAACATTAAAATTTACATAGTTTCTATTCCAAAGAATGATCAAGTATTTACAACTCAATCAATAATTTAAAAATCTTATTCTATGCTATTTTATTTTAAAAAAAATATAATTTTGAATAATAATGTTTAAAGTAGTTATTATTGTATATAAATATGACAAGAAAGTCATCTAATAGTGTTAAAGGCATATTAACCAATTTAACTGTGATCCAACCAAATTTTACATAATCAGGCAAATTGAAAATTTTGTAACTTAAATTCTTTTTAATTATAATAGGCAATTCTATTTAATAAGAAAAAAAATTAAAAGATATTTGAGAGAATTGTGGTTGATCTAAAATAAAGTAATTATTGCTTTTGTATGATAAGAGAAAATTGATGCATCTACAAACTTGAGATGTCCAATACAAATAAAAAGAACAAAAGAAATTGTATTGCACCAATTCTAAAAGTATGAGTCAGCTAGGCAAACCTAGATCTAAGTAATTTTATTCATGTAGTTATTAATACATATTAACAACTCTTAGCAGGCCAATATCATTGCAGTATCCAAATTCTTAATGTTTTTACTAAAAAAAATTTCTGTTCTCTTAATGAGTCCCAAAGATGTTTTAACATGCCATGCAATACAAATATTACTAAGAAATATTGTACTTCATTACTTTTGAATTTAAAAAGCATAATAATATTCCATTTAGTTGTATCGAATGATCAATAGCTAAATCCCTACACAAAATGTGGTTGGTGTCAATAAACTATAATCAAAATACATACATTAAGTTTGTATGGGAAGTTTGAACAAAATAGTATTCAAACCAAAATCTCTTTCTTTGATTAATGGAATGTTAATAATAAGCTTGAGTGATAGCACTTCAATCCACAACGAAATTATCATCTATCTTTTATTATCTATTTATATTCATACCTGCATACAATTTTTTATTTATTTTATTTATTTATTTTTAAATGTAAGTAAAACGAGCACAACTATTTGAATATCGGTCTAATATTTTATTTTTGATATTTTATAGTTGTTTTGGTAGGCATTTGGCAGCAGCCAAATAGTTGCAACTTTGAATCTTCATTCACCTTTCACGTGTTAAAAACCCAATGTGATCTTTATAATTATCATCACAGAAATGGTTTCAAAACATTCCTAAGCTTATGACAATTTTAAGTTGATTAATAGTTGGGGTGTTCAGAGAGCAGCTAATTGTTGTGCCTCTAATCAACAAATCATATAAAAACCAAGTTCGGTAAGTGTAAATATAAACAAAGATTCTCCTGCAATTTTCCAATCTTTCTTTCCAAGATGATTCTATTGCAGTACCCTAAAATAGTGAAAGGCATTTTGCTCATGGATAGTTTCAAAGATCCAACTCAAATTTTTTCTTCATACTTATATTTTTGAAGGAAGAGTTTCATTTCAGGGGGTTTGCAATCATGTAGATTAAATTAAGCCAAACCAGTGTAGTATAGAGTTGTTTTTTTTCAGAGGAAAACAAGAGGAACATACTTGCCCAGATACATTTCATTCTGTGGAGATGCAATTCGATTGTATGAAAGTTTTTTTCGTTAGTTGTAAGTAATATATCATGCTCTTACCTTTTCTTCTTCTTCTTCTTCTTCTTTTTTTTTGTTTTTTTCTTTCAAGTTTCAATTTTCTTAAAAAATATGATATTCAAAGAGAATGACAGGGTTTCAAGTCATTCTCAAAATTCAGTTTTTTTTTAATATTTAAAGCTCTTGTTCCTATATACTGCAGAATGAGTATACAATCATCCTTTAGAACATGAATGAAAACAATGTGATAATGGACACACAAAATACGACATACCAGACTAAGTAAAAATAATAAAACATGGACAATAATATGAGCATAACAGAAAAAGCAAAGCAAAGTCATTATTCCTGAGCACAAGGCTTCAAAATATTGTCGCTAAAGAAGAAAAATGAGTTGAATTAGTGCTGCATTTTGTGTGGTCTCAGTTGACCACGACTACACTGTTTGGCATTGAAAGACCGTTTTAGCCTTTAAGGGCTTTATCACAATTATTCTTGTCCATTTACAAGAGAAATCGTCTCATAGATACAAAAGAAAATAGAAACACTGAATTGAATCAACAAAGAGGAAACTAGTTGCAGTGCGAAGATAAACTGGAAATTAGTAAAGAAGATAGGGAATCATGTTCCTGTGCTTTCCAGAATGAATCACAACATAAATATTACTACGTCTTGGGACTAAAACTAAGAGCATGAACTTCACGAAAAATCAATGGCCTTCCACAACCGTCAGCTCAGTTAATAGCCACATAATAATCTTAATCTATCTATATCTATATATATATATATATATATATAGATCACTCCAACGTCCACAATCGCCTTCCGTTCTTCGCTTGAGACAGATTCCAACCCAGTACACGAGGGAGGAAAAGAGTGAATGTATTTAGCACAAATATAGAGATCCCAAGTCATACTATTCTATCTAAAACATACATCAGCGGCTTGATAGCAGAATACATAGCTATTACCCAAGAGAACCACACAAGCTGCAGAGCTGCTGTATCGAAAGGCGGATTCCACTTCCCACAGAACCAATAAAATCTTAAAGAAACTAGATAATCAAGAGCGCGGCCCTTCTCCATCACCATGTTCAACAAATGACTTCAGAGCCATAAGTTTCTGTTCACCACTAACAACACATCACCTTCGAAGTGACTTGATAAGACCTGAACCTGGGAGGGAAGAATCATTACCAGAGCTACTAATCACGAGACGGAACCTTACGCTTCGAAAGAATCAGTCCTACCAAATACTTTAGAAGGCCGTGGTTATGAATCAGGATCATCAGCTTCTTCAAGTTGAGCCCTCTTTGCAGCTGCACGTTTACGAATGAAGATGCCCCAATGAAGTGCTGCTTTCAACTTCAACCAACTTACATACGCCCTACCGTTTGGTCGAGGCTTGTGCTCGTCCACAGTCTCTTCACCTGTACCCGGTGGATCTAAAAATGGAAACGTATCATCTCCAGGGGTAGGACAATCTGCGCTAAACGAAATATCGCCTAACTGTCCGTTGTACATGCGAAGCAGCTGCTGAATTTGTGTGTGCATGTCCTCGTTCTCTAAAAGCTCCATACTTCGGGCCCGAATTTCGTCCTCAGTAACATCAGACATTAACATCCTGCCAAAACTCTCCTGTCGTTGAAAATTTCGTCGGGATTGCTGCTGCTCCTCCTGCTGCTGCTGCAGCTGCTGCCGCCAATCACTAGTGCCTGACGTGGAACCATTCATCACAGCAGGAACGAAGGGAGTAACACCAGAACTTGATACCGCTGTGCTGCTTTGTGAATGACCTAGAGCTAAGCCAGTCAACCCATTGTGATCTGTAAGCAGTAGACTCTCAGGAGGCTTGGACAAAACAGGTTGATTATGAGTCTCAATGTTGCTGTTCATCTGCAGAATGGGTTCTGTGATACTTTGATTGTCTGGTAGCTGACTAATAGAACCAGGAAATGACAGTGGAGTAATTTTTATCGGTTCCGGTCCATACGACAGGGACCCTGATCTTGATTCACCTTCACCACCACCTGCATAGTTGTATAGACACGTAACGAATCAACTGTAGAAACGTCCTAATACACGTTCAAGCTGAATAGAAGGTGAAGTATGCTTTCAGTGGCCCGAGGTAGCACCAGGAAAACCATCTGAACGCACACTGAAGTAGGCAAACGTAATAAAAATACCTTTCCGCAGTTGAAAATGAGGTTACTGGAAATTGGTCAAAATGCTCTACACTGCGTATTAGGCTACAATCAGACTATTTTGCTTACGAAAGATCTCGACGCAATTGGATGGTCAACTTTGTAAGCACAGATCTCCAGGATACAAGGTATTGAAAGAAAAGAAAAAAAGAAAAAGAAAGAAGCCTGCCCAATCAATCTCCTAAGGCTTGCGCTCAAGACGGACTCTTCTACTGTATTGGTTGAAAGAAGTAATCCCCTGATTAGTCCAGCTCAAGCGCACACTCAACTATGTTACACACTTGGCCTTCAAAGTTGCAGACTGCAGTACCCTGGCAGATAAATGCACATTTTTCAGGTTACACCTGAAAGCTCTCGATAGAACTTCCAGTGGGTCATGCTGACGCCACTTCATGCTAACCCTCAGGAACTTGAACCCAAAGACCGCTCCTTACTCGCCCACCATTCAAACCCTGGGCTAGTAAACTCATGCAATGACATCCTCTATAAATAATGTGCATGTCTGTAGGCTTTGCTGATGGTTCAGACTCGGACCTTGCGAATGGGTATTGGGAGTATTGGACATACTGGATACTTTGCCTCCACCAAACCGGTCCGCAGTGTGAGTATCAAACTCTTTTGCTTGATGTAACGTCTTCACACCGATCAACGCCTCCCCATCATACTCTATTACGTTCATCCAGTTCTCGTAAGCCACTTTTACGAGCTTGTCTACATAAACCTGTGCATCAATTCACACAGCACATTCAGAAATTGATGTGCTTGATGAAGAAAAAGAAACTAGGAAACATTGAGGAAAATGACATGCAACAACGGGACATGGGCCGACGCATATGCAAGTATAGAAAAAAGTTACGCCAACATTAGAGATACTTGTTACAGTACCTTCTCGCTGTCAGAGAGGGAATCCACTGACATGTATGAACCATCAGCGGTAAGCCCCATCAGCTGGAAAATGTCGTTGAAAATAACGCCAATGTTCTGCTTCTCGTCAGCATAGTATACTTGCAACTTTCCACTCAAAACACAAGTCTTCGCGTGCTCCACTGTACCCTCCCAAATCTTGTTCGACATTCCAGTTCCCAAAATCTGCACAAATCAAATGATGTCAAGTTTTGAGCACAACACTGGGCGATGATGAAATTGTAGAATGCGTAGGCAGTGGACAGAGTTGAGTCTAGATTTCCGCGATTCAAATACCTTAGATGATATTGCATTGCATAAGTTTAGCATGGGACACTTACGTTACGCAGCCTTTGAGGATCCATCACAACCAGTCGCAAAAAATCCTCGACTGTCATAATGCGAGACTGATTGAGACGCTTGTGAAAAGCACCGTCCTTGCCAATTTTGTCCAATCGCCAGACCTCATCATTCAAGGAAGGCGGGTAGTGCTTCTTGTAAACTGCAGAATGTGACCGACAACGATTCTTAGAAACAGAAACGTATCCATTCCTAATATTTCCACTGATCCTTCGTACTTCTTCCAGGGACCGTAAAAAGGCAGGCAGTAGGAATGTACACTGGTCATTCACCAATTCTAGAGCATATTGAAGGTCCGAACTTCTAAATCCCAAAAACGAGAAGCCATATAACCGAATACTGCGGCGTAAGGAACATTACAATCTAGATAGAGGTGAGGTAAGAAACATACGCTCTCCACGATGATCCTTCACAGTAAAGGCCTCGGTCTTGGCTTCTCGAATTCGCAAGCCCTCACAAAATCCAGATGAAGTTTTCACGCCTAATCGAAACTTGCGACTGCGAATCCAACTGGAATTATCTGTAAATGTCAACTCTCCCAAAGTCCCCACCCCATCCTTCAATGTGACAGTAAGGTCTCCAGTGAGGAGAGGCCTTTTTCCATCCCTCTCCCTAACCTCAAAATTTTCAAACTCTTCCTGGGTCCAATTGCCCTCTTCCTCTGCTGTGAAATCACCTTCTAAAACTACAATGTCCAGCTTAGCGGAGGCTTCTGGACCAGTGGTAACAACTTGACCCGTGACGGCATGCTGTAGAACAAGGTGAATTGCTGAACCTTGCTCTCCCTCGACTTTGCTTCCGGTGAAGAGAGGAAAAGCTAGCTTATTCCTGAATTCCAAGCGCAAACCCTGTTGGTCTGGGCCTTGCACCCTCTTTGGTGACGACCTGCGAACATTGATTTAAGAGAAAAAGGTTCAAAACCAGAAACTAATTTGCGTTGCGTTGACATTGAAACATTGAGTAAATAGACCTGTCGAGTGAGAGCCCGACAGAAAACAATGAAAATGGATACATAAAATTGAATCTAGTTCCTAATAGCATACCGGATCCCCAGTTTTGGAGGAGCGAGCTTAGCAAGCGCACGCTCAACCTCCTCTGCAACCTGCATTGCTTCATGAAATCAACCCTTTGTGAGTAATATACAAACCTGGTCGCTTCCTTCATTCACTGCAGGTTAAATGACCACCACAGTAGCCAGTTCCAAGGCAATTGGAACCGTAAGCTCAACATTTCAGAATTAAAAAATCACTCAAAATACATCCCATGTGGTTGACAGATAATTCAAAACACGATCCGATAGCGTAGAGTTCTGCTCCTCTAAAAATTCTGTACTCTAAAGCAATGATAAAATCACGGTTCCTGCTACCGAGTTTCCCTCTCAAAATTGGGAACAGTATCGATAGGTTCTTACCACACGTCGAAGCATAGGCTCCAAACTTGAGCATAGTTTCTGCAGCATATCCATTTTCACAGCCTCCACTATGACCCTACATTACAGCAAACAGAATCTTTCTTTTAAAAAAAGGAGCTCAATATAGCACATTACATATAAAAATTCACACTGACCCCAATTTGATACTGCCGCAGATGGTTATAAGCAAAACAAATAGTAGTCGTACAAAGACGTCCAAACCTCGCGAGTTGGGATCGAGGACGTTTCTTTTCCGGCATGCCATCTTTCGAAGCATCCTTACCAATAGGTCGTTTATCTCCTCCCAAACTCATCGTTATCGTCGAACTAGCTTTAGAATAACTCAGATGGGCAGTCGAAATCAAGTTGCAAGTGAGTCAAGCAGCCAATGCACTAGCCACTACTCAAACACAAATTACCTCACTAGAAGGAAACTTGAACACATCCACTCTGACCCTTCCAATGTCGGAGAAAACATCTTTACCCCACTTCTGAATTTTCTTTCCTGGAAATGTATCACGATCTAACATCAAAAACACCAACTAAGTCGGGTCACTACACTTCAACATCTTCATCTCCACAATACACAAACGTAACGATATCCGTTCACATCGACACAGCTTCTACTTGCGATTGTAGCCTTCCTGAACCCTCACTTTAGGCAAACCTCCCACAGCTCGAGCCAGAACTTGGAACCCTCTTCCTCTTCGGGCTATGATCCAGTATTCTCGCAAGATCCTCCGCCCGCAATGCTCTCCGGCACTGCTAAGGAAAAACTCCCGCGACAATGCTCGTCTTACTCCCCTCACTCCAACACCATAACCTAAACACCGAGCGCAAGGGATTCCATTCCGCGATCCAGACTCGCACACTCTGTCACACCCAATGCTTCCAAGAGATTGCCAAAACATTACAAGCATCCCAATCTGTGAGCTGAACCCGAACCCACCGCGCGTTACTCATGGTCACTCATAATTCCATGCTAGTCTCGGAGTCGGGGGGGGGGGGGGGGGGGGGGGGGGGGGTTGAAGTTGGTGGGTGTGGGCGAAGAGTGCCAATCCTACCATAGCTCAAAAATAGTGTCAGCATAGTGTCTCTCGCAACAGCCCCACACGCCACAGCTCCGACGACCTGCACGGTGTAAAAATTAACCCACTTGCTCTTTTCACAACTAGATTACCACTTCAGGATTTTCCTAATGCATCTCAAAAGCACGACGTCCATCGGCAACAGGCAAATCTCTGAGGTTCTGATCGCCGAAAGAGTTTATGTTGTACTGGTGGAATTGCAGCAAGCGATCGCAGTACAACAGCATCCCTTGAGGGTGTTCGATCCTACGCTTTCGAAACCGAATTAACAAAAACAAAACAAAACAAACAAACAAAAAATAAAAATAAAATTACGGCTCCAAGACGACCACTGGAGCGATTGCCGCTCGTGGGAAATAGTGAGTTAGATTTTGTAAAATACTCGCCGTATGCTGCGTTTGGGCGATGATGCCCAAATTCCTTTTCTGTTTCTCCCCCCATCGCTCTTTCTCCAGAGTTAGTTCCAATCTCGGCGGTGCTTGTAGACCTCACATGTCGAGTTTGCAACGAGGTTCTTCAACTGGGTGTCGGTGGAATTGATTGTGCTGAAATTATGCATCTTTTTTTTTCCATAAGTTATACAGACGAGGCAATCACTGTGATGTAATTTTTTTTTAGTACTTTTTTAAAATTATCTTCTTATATGTATGTATATATATATATATATATATATATATACACTCATATATACACACACATGCGATTCTTGTAATTCTTATAAATAAATAAGATGTGTTGATGGATGTAAATCAGTTTGAGAGAACATTTGATGTGGTTGTGTTTTTAGGGGGATGTCACACAATAGTAGTGACCAAGACGACACTACCATACCGTACACCACAAATATATATGAGTTGATAAGTGAGTATTAATAAGTGAAAGGGGGGGGGGGCAGCTGGGGCCACTATTTTGAGGTAGAGGGGTGGAAGTAAAAAAGAACACTTTCTCCTCCTTCTCCCAATAATCACTTTCTCCTCTCTTTATTTATTTATATATATATATATGTGTGTGTGTGTATATATATATATATATATATATGTGTGTGTGTGTGTATATATATATATATATGTGTGTGTGTATATATATATATATATATATATATATGTGTGTGTATACATATATATATATATATGTGTGTGTATACATATATATATATATGTGTGTGTGTATACATATATATATATATATATGTGTTCATAATTCCAAGTCCTGGTCTGCAAGTCCAGACTTCTGTCAGCTTTTTTGTAGTAAGTCATGGAGCTCGTCCCTCACTCTTGGTTGCTGCTCCCAGTCCCACAGCTAGTGTGTCTCTACTCCCCATCTTTATTTTCACTGCTCTTCAACCTCATGAATCAATCCTATTTGCTGCAAAATCCTCACGCTAGTTTTTCAATCTACTATTCCTTTCTACTGTATTCTTGCAACAAATTGTAATTTCTTGGTAAGCTTGCACATGCTAATTTAGTCGAATAAATTAATTTGAACTTAAGATGCACATCAACTCCGAGGTCAGATTAAAAAAATAAAAATAAAAATAAAAACACACCCACCCACACACAATGTTGTTTTGCAACTTTTTCAACTTTGGTTTTAAAAATGATAAATGATAATGTTACATCACTATCTCCATAAGTTTTATTATGTTTTTTGCATTAAATTTTATGTTTTATGTTTTTGTTTTGTTTTGATTTTGATTTATTATTATTATTATTATTATTTTTTTCTTTTGTGTGTGTGTACTGAATCACGAGGTTTTTAATTTTCTAAAAACAGTTCTTTGTATACTTATACATACATATGTTATATTTTATTTTTGTGTCATTATTATTTTACAATCATATAATGGAACTATTGTCTCTATGGTCTGAAATATTTTTGAGAAGACCTTATTTTTGTTCTCAAAGGTATATAAATTCAAATATTTAAGAAAATAAAAAAGCCCCAATGTAATAGTTTTATACTCATCACAAAAATGCATCAGTAAACATTATGTTAACACTGAAAAATTTAAAGTTAAGAACAAAAAGATACAAAAAACATGTATGTTAAAGATTTATCAGAAAAAAGTATTTTATTGTATTAAAATTATTCTTAAAAATTGAAGTTATTTAATATAAATTAGAAACATCTATGATGTAATAAAGTTATTTTTTCACTGTGGAATTTCAGGATTATCTTAGTAACATAGATATTTAAAAAATAAGTAAATTTATTAACTTTGATGTGATTTTTAGGCCTACAATAGATATTCCAAGCATGTCTATAAAAAGACAGAAGATTATGTGGAGATTATTATACAAATAAAAAATAAAAAACTTACAAATTTCAATTTAAAGAAATATAAATATTATTACAACAAGTTGTTTTACATAACTCGTTTTAATTTGAAAAATAAAATAAAATAAAAATTTATGTAATAAATCACAATATCAAAATAGATATTTTTTTAAATGTTCTATATTATTTTCCATTTAATATACATATAAAATATATATATATATATATATATAGAAGGTGTTCCTAATGCCCCTACTAGTTGCCCTAAATTTGTATTGCATACCACAATGCACATTATCTAGCAGGAAAAAGTATGATATATTAGCAATATCATATATATATATATATATATATATACATATTAAAACTTTAAAATTATTTTATTTTATACATTTTACACATTAAAAAAGTGTAAAAATTATATTATGTATTACATTATATTTATGTTTCTTTATGAAAAAATGTTTTAAACTTAATATAATTTTAAAATATAAGACATTTTAATATAATAAAATATGAGTAATAATTTTTTATATAAATTTTTTATTATGATTTTTTCTAAATAGAATAAAATTATTTAGAATAAAACATTTAATTTATTCAGTAAATACCTACAAATTTTAATAAAAATTTAATTATATAAAATTGTATATATATGTATATGTACTTCTACAATACATCATACTAATGTAAAATACTCAATTAATATTTAACACACAAACATACACACTCACACACACACATATATATATATATATATATATATCATAAAACTATTATGTTTTTATTTTAATATATATATTATTTAAATACCAAAATCATTGTTATTTATGAATGATTTATTTTATAAGTCTATATAATTATACCTATTTTTTTTTATAATAAGAGTATTGAAATTGTATGTAACATTGACACTGATTCTTTCATTATAGAAGAATTGAAAAATTAGTCTACTTGGCTTAAAGAAACAAGAGCATTGAATATACTTTGCAATTCATAATAAAGACTAACATGCAAATTTGATTTAATAACAACATTTGCTTAATGAGTTCTAATAGTTTTTTCAACTACTTTAAGTTTTTTATTTAATTTTTTTTGGTTTAAAAAATTGTAAGTCAATGTACCAATATCAAATAAAAAATAAATATTCCAAATACAACATAGATTAATACATAAGTATTAAATTCACACAATATAGTGTTTATTGTAGCCTAAAAATTATCTAATAAATATTTTTTCTTTTCTAATTTTTTGTAACCTTTTTTATTATAATTTTGATTTAAAAATATAAATATGAATATAAAATAGATGTAGTAGTGTTGTAGGTAATTAACTTTAAAAGCATCTATTAAATATATGGGATTCATACAATATACTCACTACAATTTTGAATTTCGTTTTGTATATTTGATAAAGAAACTTATTAATTTTTTGTTTCAATTTATTTGAAATATATTTCTAAATATAGAGAATTAAAATCCTATTTTAAATATCAAATTAAAAAAATCATAGTACTGTAAGAGTTATTATACTTTTAAAATACCTTGACTTTAGACCTATATTAATTAATTGATCATTTTAATGTTTAACATTATAGTTAAAAAAATCAAGTGATTTTTTAATTTAAGACTTTAATTAGCAATATTTTATGTGTATATATATATATATATATATATATATATATATATATATATATGATGATTTTTTAATTTGAATTTAAATTTATTGAATAATACACTTTTGTAAAATTTATTAACTTTTAAGTGTTAATATTACAAAATTTAAGTTATTTTTCAAAAAATTACTATAGTTTTATATTTATTAATACTATAAAATTGAAAAAATCAAACTACATTATTTTTAATGAAATTATTACAATTTTTTTTTACTAAAACATGTAATATTTTAAATTTTTGTTTATACATATATGTACATACATACACATCTATTTGTCATTTGATATCTTGATAGTTTTGTTAATTTATATCTCTTTATGTTTTGAATTATAAATTGAAAATCTAAATATTTTTAATATCTATCATGATCAATTATAAAATTATTTTTTATTTAGAAGCAATGGCCATACATTTGTAGGTAATTAGCATAAGTATACAAGTGACTTGGCATTTGTTACTTCATGTGCAAGAGTTTGCTAGAATAGCAATGACTTGGAAGCTAAAATAACCTTGATTGACGTCATCCTGGAAAAAAAATGCAAAACAAGTAAAGTATATTATTACAGACATGTCAATCCTAAACTCCATTACACTTTAAAATCACACCAATAGACTTGAGAAGATAAAAATTATATAGTATTGTACAAAACATTATCTGTGATTCCATCTTCAAATCAAATTATTTTCGTACAAGTAAGAAGGAGTGTAAGAAGTGCAAAAAATCCAATAGTCCCAATACTTTCAACAGTAGAATATCAAAATCAATATTCGTCAATAGAAAATAGAAAATAAAATTCAAAAATCACATATATCCTAGATTCTAATTTAAAAATTTACATTATTATTAAAATTTGAATTTTTTGAGGTTCCACGTTCAATACTTTTGAAACGAACGCTCTAAATAGAATCATCCATACACCAACAAAAAAAATCCCCCAAAAAACATAATGTTGAAAAAACATTTATAAATTTAAATAGACATATTACCAAGAACATTAGTTTTAAATGTTGTCCTTTACAATTCTCCAAGTCATGTATATATATATATATATATACGTTTACCTATCTATCTATCTATATACACACACAATATAAGTCTCAATATTATAACAGAAAATTGTGTGTATGCCCCAACATTAGGAAGCCAGTCTGGAGACCATTCGTTGACACAGACTCGAAAGCGAAACCCCAAACCCTAAAATCGGACGCATCGACACCGCAAACTAAGCCTCGTGCACACACACATCGTCCACTGTTGCAGCGATGGCGTCGAAACGGATGATGAATGCCACTTCTCGCAACCTCGTCGTCGTCATCGTCGTCATGTGCGTGTGCGTGTGTGTTTTCCAACTGCCGGGCTATGTCTCGTGAACGAAAGCTCCACCGCGACGACGCCGAATGAAGAAAGATGAAGAAAGATGATGAAGAAGAAGAAGATCCATCACTTAATGAACCCCGGAGACATAGCCGTTACGGGGAGCGGGGGCACCATCCCCGACCGTTGTTGTTCTCTTCCCTCCTCCGAGGTAACCCACTTCTTCATAAAGCATGCCTTCCGCTCTCTCCTTCTCATCGCACAAGTTTGTACTTTGTTCACCATCGCATTCTCCTCCTCCCTCTTCTTCTTCTTCTTCTGTCCCTTCTCTGGGACTGCGCTCTCTTCAACGCTCGCTACAAACTGACCATCACATTTATTGGCAAATGAGCTGATATCGATACTGACCTTTGCCATTCAGGCTTTTATTTGATTTTATTTTTCCTCTTCTGTTGTTTGATACTTGCTATAGTTGTTTGTATGTTGATTGTATCCGTAGTTGTGGTGTTCAAGCTGTCGAGGAGGATCTGCTGTGTTTGTCTCCTCGGTAAGGGATCTAGGCTCTAACAGTGACAGGGAATGGCTACCATGGCCAAGGCGTTTCAGACCCCGACCAAGAGTGCGAGTGCACGATGGGACCGGGATCCTCTGCGGGAGCGCATGAGCCCTGAGCCCGTTGTGACTAAGAAGACTCCCAAGACCAAGACTCCCGGCCGATCGGTATATCCCCTTTGAATGCGTAATGATGTAGCTAGTTTGTGTTACTGGGTGTCGTGTAGCTCCTCCTGTATTTTGGGGTTTGATCTGCGAGTGTGCGTGAATTTCCTACTCCAACTTATGGAGCTCACCAAGAAACTGGAAATTTTCTTTGTCGTGGATATTGAAGTCTGTCTTGATTTTATTCCAGACGGACCGTTTCATCACTGACCGCAGTGCGATGGATTTCGAGGTTGCCAACTACTTGCTCTCCAAGGAGAACTCATCATCCGAAGCCACATCTCCAATGAAGATGGCTTACAGGAAGCATTTGGCAGAGAACTTACTGAATGACAACTGCCAGAAGCAAAGTCGCATTCTTGCCTTCAAGAGCAAGCCTCCTCCTCCTTCTGAAGGTTTCCAGAACGCGCGGACGACTCTGTACTCTCAGAACGTTGGTGCTGGTGACCAGAAGCCCAGGAAAACGTTCCGGTACATTCCACAAGCGCCCGAGAGGACTCTCGATGCGCCTGATCTTCTTGACGATTACTATCTTAACCTGTTGGACTGGAGTTCCAACAATGTCCTAGCCATCGCTCTCGGCATGACTGTCTACCTCTGGGACGCCACCACTAGTTCCATTGAAGAGCTGATGACAGTGGACGAAGAAGGCCCCATCACTAGCGTATCTTGGGCACCAGATGGACAATATATCGCCGTTGGGTTGAACAATAGCACCGTGCAGCTCTGGGATTCGACATCCCTTCGGCAGGTACGCAATCCTACCAGCACGAGGTCTTCCTTATCTTGTTACTCTGAATCCTCAGTGTGATTTCTTAGGTCAGCTTATCTTAGTCGTGGATTTCATGGTGCAGCTGAGGACATTGAGGGGCCACTCGGCGCGTGTGGGTGCCTTGGCATGGAATGGTCCCACTCTCGCTACAGGAGGCCGTGACAGTACAATTCTTAACCACGATGTGAGAATCCGAAACCACGTGATTGGGAAGTTGACTGGCCACGAGCAAGAGGTTTGCGGCCTGAAATGGTCACCCTCGGGGCAACAGCTCGCTAGTGGCGGCAATGACAACTTGCTTCACATTTGGGACTCTGCCGCCGCCTCAAACTCATCTTCCTACCTCCACCGCCTCGATGACCACCAAGCTGCCGTCAAAGCCCTGGCCTGGTGCCCCTTCCAGAGTAACTTGCTCGCTTCCGGTGGTGGAACTGCTGACCGCTGCATCAAATTCTGGAACACGCACACTGGTGTGTGTGTCAACAGCATCGATACTCAATCCCAAGTGTGTGCGTTGCAGTGGAGCAAGCACGAGAAGGAGATTCTGAGCTCCCACGGGTTCAGCCAAAACCAGCTTTGCTTGTGGAAATATCCCTCTATGGTCAAAATGGCGGAATTCACGGGTCACACTTCCAGAGTCCTCCATTTGGCTCAGAGCCCTGACGGATACACAGTGGCCTCTGCAGCTGGAGATGAAACCTTAAGGTTTTGGCAGGTGTTTGGAACCCCTGAGACGAAGCAAACGTCTCAAAAGCGAACCAAGGAGGTTGGGAGTGCCCTGACATGCCTGAACAGGATCAGGTAAGTTCTACAAACCCCTGGTGCATCTGTATATTTGTATAAACTTAGAATTGTTATGTACATGTTATGTTCCTATAGGTTAGGAATGGAGTGAGCTTTTTCTTCGGGCAATGTGTCAAGATTGGACGTCTTGCAATCGATTGTTTGCATTGTTCATCACACGTGCCCTCTGCGGGTTAACTCTTCGGTGTTTCATCAACGCCAACATATCTCTTGCGTATTTATCTCTTCTTGAGTACAATTCCGGTTTACATACTGGAGAGTTGACCTTACAATTTGGTATAGTGCAAGCCAACTGGATGTAGCCAGTTCAAATACCATTACGTTTCTCAGGAGTCTAACTTAACCTGTTATTAACTGCGTCATCGCAGTTGGTATGCAACTATTCTGAGAATTTGTGAAGCGCAGATGACTGAAAAAATTCCCAAAGCTCTCGTTGAATCGGAACGAACACAATTAAATTAAAATGCACCCTTCACAACTAATGACATCCTTAACTGTTCACGATGGTAGTGTGGAGTAGAATAATTGTATAATTATCAAAGCATCCTATATCCATGATATAATAAATAAACAACGTAATCATCCACGTATGCAGTACAAAAACTATACTTGTGTAGTCAGCAATGATTACAATTAAAATGGACAAAGTGACAAATAATAGTACATCCAAATTCATTTGTTCGGAATAATTCCAAGCAATGAACAGTATTCGAACAATGACTTCTTCCCACATGAGTAAAACCAGCATATTTACAATTCCGCGCCACCCACTGGCTGTTTCGTTCCATTCGACGCTGAACTTATGCACGTAAATTTTCCTTGCGCCACCAAGTACTGCAACCTGTCCTGAGCGAGGTAGATGAGCGCACAAACTCTCAGTTGAATCGAGAACAGAATCTGGAATGTTCGCAGACTCTTCCGACTTCGTATGCATGCAGCCCGGTGTAAATGTTGTACCATCCTAGTATCACTGCACCAGTTCCCACTAGCCAGTGCAGAGCATACCAAATCGGTCGCGTTGTTACTCCACTGCGTATGTAACGATCGTTGCATTTGAAACAGTTCTACGTCTTTTGACGTAATAATGGTAGTATTGAACAGAGAAAGAAAACCTTAGACAGATATATATGAAGTCATGAAAATTGAAGGACTAACACTTACTGGTTGGGACGAATGAGGCCTACAAGCGGAGGAAGCCACACCAAGATCCACAACGCCAGACCGAGCCGCTCATGAGTGTATGTAAAACTGTTGTCGAATTTCGTCACTGCGACGGCAGCGCTACAAATAACCGTTAGCACCGCAACAACCTGGAAGCACGATAAGGAACTTGATTATAAACTACACTGAGTTTTTGTGCTAGAACATACAGACAATGCGATATGCAGACATGTGGGAAGGAAGACTTGTATTGGATAATAAGACACACCTGAATGATGGTATGGACGTAGACCAAGGTTCTAACATTTTTCAAGTCACCACTCTCCCTGTAACCTCTTGAGAAACGGATCAGAATAATTGCGACTGGCATGAGCAGTCCCATCGATAGACACATGAGCCAGCCATGAACCTTGATCCAGTGAAATGGATAATGGGGCTGCAATGTGAGAATTTTCAACCAATTTCAGTTTTCTGAGCAGTAATATGTAGTTGTTCTTACAGCAAGCACAACTCATAATGAACCAGCTGAAAAATTCAAATGCGTTGAAGACTCCAACTTCAACCAAAGTGACATGCACTGACATACAGCAGAGGAAACTCCTTGAATTTGTGTACACACTGAAGGAAATTTCACCATGTAGTCGCCACACTCACCGGTCCCCCTGCGACTGGAGTGGCTGCGCTTGCCACCAGCACAAAGCACATGAGGAACACGATCACAACGATTGACGGGGTGTTCACAATCTTCATTGCCATTTAGCCTTCTCCCTGCGCAACACTTAGATTTATCAGGAACCTCTCAAGCAATTTCGACACAGCAGGGAAGAAACTTTGCAAAAGTAGCAATAGTGGCGATATGTTGGCGACGGTGAAGTAATACCCACATTCACATCCCCACCTCTTATACAACAATAACGACCCACACACTCCCTCCTCTCCGGAATAAAATCAACAGTCACGGAAATGAGGATGTGGTGTCCTCGGATACTGGTTTCCAGTATACGACGCGATTCTTCTCTACAGTCAAAAGCTACAGCTAATAGTCTCCATGGGACCCAACTAAAGCAGCAAGACATCTTCATTACACCGTCGCCCACTTTTCACTGCACTCTCAACATGTCCCAAATCAAACTTCAAGCAAACGTTCGCGGTTCATGAATCCTCACCAACAATGTACCTTATTCCCCATATCCAAAAACAACACGGCAACCGATGCAAAGGTCTAGATTCTGGATCAGCAGGCAGAATGTTTTCGTTGTCATGATACTTTACGTTGGGTGGTCATTTTCTGAGGGGGAGGGCGGGCCTCTCCCAAAAGTAGGAAAGCCGTGTCATTACTATTGGCTTATGTGTTTTCACGAGAGCGAGGAATTCCACAACCAGTCAATCATACTAGCCAGGTCTGTCTTTGCCTCGCTTTCAAGCCCCACCGCTGATGACTGTTGTCACTGTTGCCGTCTAAACATCGTTGTTACACAAGCGGTTATCAAGAGCGTGAATGCCATCTAGACACGAACCACACAACGCTCTCTTAAACCGCATTCCTGGAAAACATTGTAACGAAACAAACCTTGGATGTTTTTGTCCTCCTATGAGAATGAGCTCATTCTCAATAGGCCCAACCTGCGACGCATTTACATCAAAGGGTTTTTCTTTTCTTTTCTTTTCTTTTCTTGTGCACACCAACTCAGCAGTGCCCTCACAACAAAAGGGTCTTGAGGCAGCAATTGGTGTGAAGGGTTGCCGCATCGCACTTCATTGCATGGTATTAAATGAGTCCACGGAGGTGAGCCTTGGGGATGTCACTCTCTGGGACTGCGTCAAAGCGTCCTTTGCCAATGCTTTCACTCTCTAAAAGCACCCAATTGTTTCCACTTTTGCTTATCCCCTACGCAGGTGAAGTCGACCATGAGCTTCGACACGGTCACCATGGATGTGAAGGTCAACTTCTGATAAATGCGTAAACGAATAGAAAAGAACAACATCAACAACAAGTGTCCGTGTGCAGATTGGTTCCAGGCTTTCTTCTTCTTCTTCTGTGCAAAACTTTGTTTTCCACACCATTTGAATGTTGAGAGAAAGTAGCTTGATTGTACTATAATATCACCCACATTTTTTTATTCAAAACAAGACATGAAGTGGATGAAAAACAAATAAAAGAGAGGGTGGAACATTTACTACCCACATTTTTGTATGAATGATCTTGAATGACACATATGGATATAGTTTGCATGAGAATTTATTCAAAAAATTCTATAGTTGACTATCCATGTGTATATTAAGGATGATGTTGGTGTATTCTTAACCAAAGCTTTTTAGCCTAGTTATTGAGCCTAGTAGTGATCCACTTTGTTTTTAAAAACGCCTCTATTTTATTTTATTGTTCCAAAGAAAATAGTTAGCTTGAAATTGTGTTTAATTTATTTTTTTCCAATTTTTTTATTATTAGATTACTAATTTCACCATTTTATTTTATATGCAGAGGCTAGTTAATTTAAGGGAGCAGTAAGTTTCGATGGTGAATGTGTACAAAAGTCTACAAAATCTAACACTTTAAATAAGACATTACTTTTTTAATGTTTTATTAGCCATAAAACAAATTGTATAAGAACTGATTATACAAAAATAATATTTGATTTCTTTCTAATAAATAATAATTTAATTATTATAATAATTTAAAAAAATTTAATGCTCCTTGTAAGAGCTTTAATTGTGTTTTACAACGCTTACCTAAGACTTTCTACATTTTTGACAATTAAACTAATACTACACCACCACCAAGTCAAATTCAATACAAGGATATTTGTTCTATTAATATTTAATTATTATTAAAATTCACAAGATTCAACAAAGAAAAAAAGGGAAAAAAATTATAAAAATTTATTATATATATTTTATTTTTTTAAAATTTTAGTAAAAGAACTCAAAATTTTATTTTTTAGAGTTTTGCATGAATTCTTTAAAATTTAAAGTATATGTAAAGTTCTAATTTGACAATTTTACTTATGTCTTCTTGAATATTAGTATTAAAAAAATCATTAAAATTAATATTTTTAATATAATAACTCTTTACTTTTGACAATATACTTTTATTAAAAATCTTACTTTTCAACTATTAAAGTGTTCTAATAGCAATGCATTCCAATATATTTAAAATATCAAGAGATGGTTATTAAAAATATTTGAAAAGTTGTGTGAGTAATTGCTAAATGAATCTATTAAAATAATATAAAATAAACTTTTGTACTTATAATGGTTAGAATCAAGATATAAACTAACATACTTTGACTTCAAATAAAAGTATGATTTTGTTCTATTTCATGAACATCTCCTTATTTTATACTTTATCCAAAGGCTAAGGCTTCTAACAAATAATGATTCTTCACTAAGCAAGCAACCTTGGTAAGACTTTTATACCATGGCTTTTAAAAGAGAACCTCTAGGCATAAAAACTTTCTCTTTAGAAAATAAATTAAATGCAAAACCTATCTTTAAATCAAATTTAGAATATAAAAAATCTAATATTTTTAGCTTAGAACATAGGTTCTTTCAAAGATATGCTTCTTGCAAAACTTATATCTTTTGAGTAGCATTTTTCTTTAATGTAATTAATATAAAAATATCAAGCTATGAATAATTGACTACAAACTAGAATTTTACCAATACTAATGTGTCCGTATCTTATTGCACCTCTTTGAATGTGATGCTTTGTACTAAGGATTTGAATACCAACAACAGCACCACATGTTAAATTTGGATGATTTCATAGAAGGAAAAAAATAAAAAAATCCTTATCAGAGATTATTAATTATGGAAAAAAAAAACCCACTAGATGTTTATTTAGATTCTAACTGGAGTTGGTTCCCGAAATTCGGATTAATTATTAGAAATTATTAATTTTCCGTGATTAATTACTGGGGGGGGATTTAACGCCTATTAATCTCGGAATGGATGAACACAGATGTGGATGAATAAAATTTTGAATGAATGAAGGAGCGGATGAACGAGAGAAAGGATTAAAGAGACGATGGATGAATGAAGAAGCTTGTGACAAAGCCCTCTTTTTCTTTGTCTTTGTCTATTCTTTTTCGTCTCTTTCTTTCAAAGTCTTCAGGGGTCGACGAGGCTTCTGGAGACGGTGAGTGAGTGTGTGTGAGCGAGGCGCCGTCGGCGAGGCCCGTGCCTCCGCTCAGCTCAAATGGAAAATCAAGCCCTCCCGATCGCAATTAGGTCTTCCGCATTATCGTAGTTGCAGCAGCAGCTCTCTTTCCTACAACACCAGGAGAATCCTTGTGTGTGTGTGTGTGTTGTCTTTTTAGCGAGAGCGCGAGAGAGAGAAAGCAAAGCTGCTTTCGAACTACAAACGAACTGTTGTTGGAATAAGTAGGGTGATTTGTGAGCGGCTCCTCTTTGTTTGTTTTGCTGGAGCTGACACCATGCCGAGGTGAGCAACTCCTTCTGTTTCGACGATGACCTGGTTGCTCTGCTTCTTAATGTATGAGGATGAGGATTCTGTTAACCTTTGTCTGTGATTTGTGATTCTATTCTTTTTGTTTGTTTGAAAATATACCCGTTTGCGCAAGTTCGGCGCACATGACGTAGCGTTAGGGTTTGGTGGTTGGCTGGTACAATAGTTTGTTCTCCGTTCGCTGTGTGAACTGCGAATTGATTGCGAAAGTGTGGTGCTCCCTCCCTATGATTATATGAACTGCAGAAAGTCGAAGAAGAAAACGCTGCTTGACGATGGTGAGGAGGATAATGCGGAGGTTGATGTTAACGCGGAGTGGAAAGTGAACGAGAATTTTGCGAAGCGGTTCACGCACAACAAGCAGAGAGAGGATTTGCACAGGTTGCAGGAGCTTAAAAAGAAGGGCTGGGCAGGGTCGGATTCTGATGATTCTGAGTCGGAGGATGAAGACGAAGACGGGCTGTTGCCCCAGAAAACGGACATCCAGATTTTTGAGACGTTGGCAAAGATCAAGAAGAAAGATCCGATTATTTACAAACCTGACGTCAAGTTTTACGACGACGTAGATGATGAAGGGGAGGATGGCAATGTTGGAACTGTTGAGAAGAAGAAAAAGCCGCTTTATTTGAAGGATGTGCAAGCACGGCAATTGCTCGATGGAGATGATGACAACGACAAGGACGTGCCGATTAAGAAACCGCCTAAAGTCGTTACGTATGCAGACGAACAGGAAGAGCTGAAGCACGCTTTTCTGCGGAGCGTGGCACAGGCGGAGGGTGATGAGGAAGGTGTGTGCTTGTTTCTCCAATGCTTTCTGTACCTCCTCGTTGCCTTTCAATTGTCGCTTCTATGATAATTTCAACAGATGTTAGTAATAGTATTAAAACTGTGGCCGTGTTGTTAGAGGTTTAGGGTTTTGCAACCCTGTCTGTAAGTGGTGCCATATCTGTTGCTTATTTACTTTTTCGCCCTAATTATTGGGGTGCACGCTAGGTGCGCTCCTCAGTGTCGCTTTTTAGCTTCGAAGATTCATATTAGCCAAATTTCAATGCGTGTTGCGCGTGAACGCATTTTTTTCAAACCAGCTGGTTTCTGAAACTGTACTGCATCTGTCAGATGAACTTTTGAGAGTGAGGCATAGGACGAAAGAGGAACTCGCCAAAGATGCAGAAGAGACAGCGGTAGCAGTTGAGGAAGCAGAGCGGAGGAAGAAAGACCAGGATATATCGAAGAAGCTTGAGGATTACTTCGGAAAGAAGGACGATGAACTAGACGAGAATGAGAAGTTTTTGAAGGAGTTCTTTTTAAATGAAGGTTGGATAGATAAAGATAGAAATCGTGTTCCTTCCTACAGAGAAGTTGTTGGCTTGGATGAGGATGAAGAGCACGTGGAGGAGCAAGATGATTTCGAGAAGGAATACAATTTCAGGTTCCAAGAGAATGCTGGAGCTCAAGTCATGGGCAATCCGAGGATTGTGGAAGGCTCCGTCAGGAAGAAAGGAGAAGTGCGAAAAACACAAAGGCAAAAGAAGGCTGAGCGGTTAGCAGAGGAGAGGAAAGCTAGAGAAGAAGAGCTCAAGCGACTCAAAAACTTGAAGAAAAAAGAGATTATTGAAAAGCTGGAGAAGATCAGGACAGTTGCAGGGGCAAATACTCTTTTGACATCAATAGGAGAGGACGACATAGAGGAGGACTTCGATCCAAATGAATACGACCGCAAGATGCAGGAAGCCTTTGGCGATTCTTACTACCAGGAGGAAGACGCAGAAATCGGAAATGAACTGGAAGAGGATGAAGGTATCATTGAGAAACCCAACTTCGATGAAGAGGATGAAGATCTTGGACTACCGAAAGATTGGGGCAAGAAGGGCGGATTTGCTGCTGTTCATAAAGCTCAAAAGGTGTCATTTAAAGATAAGATAGCAGTTGATAAGAACTTGGATGAGTACTATAAGCTGGACTACGAGGATATGATCGGCGATTTACCAACCAGGTTCAAGTATCGTGAAGTGAAACCAAATACTTATGGACTCGATGTGGTGGATATTTTAACTGCGGAAGACAAAGAGCTTAACCAGCATGTTTCTATCAAGAAATTGGCTCCATACCGTGGGGAAGAGTGGGAGGCTCCTAAGTATAGCACACTGAGTCAGAAGGCAAGGAAGAAGCAAGCACTGCAGGATGGTTCAAGCAAACCTGCACGAAAATATTTAAATAAGAGACCTGATGAGAGAAAGAAAGAGTGGAAGAAAAATTCTGCAGCCACGCAGAAGGAGTCTGCTCCAGAAGCAGCTTCGAAAGTTGTGAAGGAAAGTGAACCCAATGGTGACACCACGGTGGCTACCGAGCCGGAGGGTGAGAAGAAGAGCAAGAAGAGGAAGAGGAAGAAGACAAAGTCAGGTCCTCTTTCATTTTTGACTCCCTCTAGGATAGAAGCTTATGGAGCACTACCCAACCCTGAGAAAAAGAAGAAAAAGAAAAGCGTAGCAGGGTGAGAATCAGTTAATGCTTGTATAACAGTAAGGGCCGAGTTTCTGGTGAGTTCATTTTTAAAAACCTCAACATCTCTCATGGAATAGTATAAGACGAATCAACGTCTCCAGGCAACAGAGTTAGGTTTGAATGTGAGGACATACAGCTGTAAGCGTAGAGACAAAACTGGACAATATTAGGTTGAGTTTCATCAGCAACCTAAAGTCAACCTGGGTTGGAATCTTCAAAAGGTGGAACGAGCACCTTCTAATCATCACATTGCTGGTATTAAGTAATGGGACTGGCAGTTTGTGATCCATCCACGCCTACACTCTCGGCATTATGGATCCTTGTGTATTAATTTTTGCATCTTGTGCGCATAAAGTGTCAAAGATGCCTGCTTTGCCTAAATCGTATGCTAAACCTTCGTTTGGGGGGGTTGGGGCTCAATTGTGATGGTTTATTATCTCGACTCCCGGCTTTCGATTGCAGATGTTTTTGGCACAGAACGGGTCAAAAGTTAGTACGTCAAACTTCTCAAAGAGCATTGCAGTCTGCAGTGTTAAGCATGTTTCTAGTGTAATCTCTATTTAGAGTAACATCTGAAGTAGGTGGCAGTAAAATCAATGAAATCCGGTATTGTTTTTGTCCAAGTTTTACAAAGCATTGGATATCATTTTACTATAACATCGGGTTATCTGCAAGTAAATGTTTCTGAAAAAGCCTAGCGAACTTTAACTCAAGATACTTGAAGGTACGTGCAGGCCAACATAATCAACCATTTGAATAGTCTCTGGTTGAGTTTACCTTATCCATAATCCAAACTACCATTAGTAGTGCCAAGCTCAATACCAATGCATTGCAATGAAATCCGTCATTCCAAATAATTTCCTCACAAGAATAGCAATCACAGCCCAGCAATGATGATATGATTAATCAAGGTGGATACAGTGACAACAGGATGGTAAGTGAAATCTGAGCAACATTGATGATCCGATCAAAGTTGAAGATGCAACAGAATTGATCTCACAATCACCACTCATGGCGACTAAGTAGAAATGGTATAATCACAATATGGATAAAAACAAACGACTACATATAAGATGGACAGTTTGAGAAAAGTGAAAAAAAATTGGGATCGGCACAAATCGCTTCACCTAACAATTCGTACTGGTTCTCGACCAACGAACATGTACAGATAAAAAGCACATTAAAACCAATTTTCATAAAAGATGATGCACTCGGTTTCTAAAAAATCCCAGACACAAGTCACAAGATTACAATGAGACGCAACCATTCGTGACAAATTGAAACTTTGTATTCATGTACTGTGCATGCAACCTGAGAAATGACACGTTGTATGTGAAATTCACCTGTCGTATCTCAAGCCAAATGCACTGCTCTTCGCAGAAGCGACTCTAGGTTGTAACAAGCGACGAAATAGGTCATTTGAAGAAAGCTGTTCTTGTTGCTAGTGGATTCCAATTGACCTTTCTTAGTGCCAAGTGACCTTAACAAAGTTCACACGTTCAATAAAACTTTTAAAGCAAAGTCAGATGCTGGGAAGTGTCCCTGCTCGAGAGACAGGTCCACTAAGCTGAATGTCACGCACATTTTCCAACTCGAACCATCTCTTCATCATCAGAATCCTGCCATAACCCATCCGGATAGACAATTTTGGCTCACAACAAAAGAAGTCTCCTCACCAATCCAGTTTTTGAGAGGCTAGAAATTTAAGGGATCTTAGCTGCGAATAAGCGATCAAATCAAGTTTTCTTCACGATATCTTCGTAGAGGTCATAATAGGATAAAGACCTCGTGACACGAAAGGGCAGGTTCAATCCAGATCTTCTCCTCACTGGCGCAGATGTTTCTTCCTGATTGCGCCTCATTTCTCGAGCTCTTATCCGCTCAGCCTTCTCCATTTGACAAGTGAGAGCTTCGGTGAAGAAGGCGACCACCACATTTAATGTAAAGACAACAGCTATTGCCCAAAATGTCATGAAATAAATCCGCGACCATCTACTATTTGTGGCAGCTGCATAGCCGTCCATTATCACATACCATTTGTTGACCACACATAAATTAAACGAGGTAGCCATAGCTGATGCATAGTCGTTGTAATTGAATGCTTCAAACCCCAGGGTCAGATATTCGGTGCCTGCGAGCGCATAATTACCTTCATAAACGAGCCCCCCAAATAAATGCATCCCCAGGACAGAGAACATGGAGCAGACCAGAAACTGGAGAGCTAAAATCGGGGCTGTAGCGGGGATTACAATTATCAACGTTTGGACCATCAGACGCCAGCGTGTAATCAAAGACACAAGAGCGAAAGTTCTGAGTCCCCGCACTAAGAGTAGATATGTCACCCTGTTTAACCAAGGAAAAGGTTCAGCCGTATGAGTTCCTCAACTAAGAATTTCGTCAATGTTCAGTTTTGGTGACTTCATTCAAATTACGTAGTTGAAACTCGAAAGGGCCATCATACTTTTTATGTTTCACTAAATTCTCAGACCAACTTGAGACCTACGCGAACAGTCTCTCAGCATCAAATGAGAAGCAATGACGAGGAGTTGAAGGATGATGTACCAGGGACGGGCATTCTCATTAAAGAATGAGATGAAGTGAAGTGCTAGAATCAGTAGGGTGACCACAAAGTCGAATGCGTTCAATGTGCTGCTCCAATAAGATTTCCAACCTTGCAGATAGACCTTAAGTAACGCATCCATTGCAAACACCCAACCTGCAACACATTTCTCAATGAGTTTCAGTTGATCAATAAATGAACATTTACTCTTCTCAGACCTAGGTCCTTGCTACTGGAACGCGAGGACAGTACTAGAACTGATGTCGCATTTGTGAACAACACGAGGCGGCAAGATTCACCCCATAAATAGAGTCTTCGGCAAGTATATCTCTGGATTCTCATTTGTGGCCAATTCATAGCATGACTTAGTGATATTAACTGCTTTAACCTAATTTTTAACATTGTGTCTACTGAAGGACAGAAACATAATCAACACTTGACTGGAAATATTCTTGACAGTCCAAGTAGGATAATTAATAAAGGTTCTATTAAAATGCCCAAGAACATGACGTTGAAGGATGCACAAGGACCAGCACTGCTGAAAGTGCGTACCAAACAGAAACTCGATGCTGAGAAGCAGGACCTGTGCACTGCCGCCAACCTGCAATTGCAATGTAAGCAACAAGAATCAAAACTAGATTTCAAATTATCTTATTTTGTTTCTGTTATCGAAAAAGCCATTATGACTAATTAAATTCCGCCTCTAATAAAATGAAAAGCTTGTTCGATCCAAGCATTAAAAGTTTCGCATCCCTTGCAACTTGTTCAGTAGCAAGGAAAGATGTCGGGTACACTTCCTTCCTTCATTTTTTCCATTTCTATTATCTCGTCGTCTACTATCTTAAGATAAGACAGTAAACATTCCTATTTTTTCGTTCATGACACAAAACACATCAATGATCACGAATCATTTCCTTCCTGGACAATGTGGCTGTAAACGACTTGAGAGGACGATGAACGTGAGAGGCAGCTTTTGAGTTACTACTAAGATACCAAAGTCAAATTATAACTGGTATACTCAGTGATCGCCAAAATCTCTGTGCAGAACATGTAACTTCATTGTAAATATCACTACTATGAGAAACGGGTTATTTTCAAGTTTCATGCGAAATCAATCAAGGCGTAATGAATTGAAAGGCTTACATTCAACTGTGTGATAGCCGCGGCCAAAGAACCAAGCGTTAGTGCCCATGTTACATATGTATAGACAGGGTGAGTCACAAACTGCATCTCATTTTTACTCATTCGTCGCCGTGATTGGAATAAGTCCGGTGGGCTTTCAACCTCTTTTGCTATAACATCGCAGAGCTCCTCAAACTCATCAGACCAGATCTTAAAATCTCCCCGTCTGTTGAGAGCTAAGAACAGGTGACTAGTCCGTGCTCGAATATCAGATATGTGCCTGCTTGAATTCATGATTTAGAGAACGTGTTTTCTTTCAGAATTACAAGTTATAAACAATGCTCCACTTCAGACTTAGCATATTTCCTTTGCTCCTAGCATGTAAAACTAATGACTTCAGAACCTCATGATTGTGAACTGAAACTTATAGATCAGATTTGCCTGTACGGTGTTTAAAGGAGTTGCACACCTGTACCGACCGATTGCAAGGAACAGAGCTATCATAGTAGCACCGTCAATCCACTCCTGATGGCGAACATCCAGAAGACTGAACGCTGCCTTTAAATTTCCTTGCCTTGCAGTAGTTCGTTTAGCTACTTCCACAGCCATCTGCAATGTCAAGGCATAAATAAATAAATATAGTAAGATAGCTCCGCCTTCAATCTGAGTCCATGACGAATCCGTATCAATATAATCAAAACTAGTGCTTTCACATCTCATTATCACTGAAGAAAGCTTTATATAGTCACGAACCAGAAAGCGGCGAAACAAGTGTTAAAAAAAAAAAAAAAAAAAAAAAAACCAATTCACAGTCATAAAATAATGACGTAAGGTGCAAAATTTCTAACATTACTGTTTCCTGATTATAGGGGATTTTTGATAAACTGACTAAACTTCAACCCAGTTCACACAAAAATTACGCATATGCTTTTTAGAATTTCCATACGGAATTAGCAATACCTGAGCTTTGTAGTTGCTGTAAATTACAGAAAAGGCCAAGTTCATCAAGAAGAAGAATCCAACAAGTAAGTATGTGGAGAAAAAGAAAAACGCTAATCGATTTGTTCGATAAGCTGTAGACCAAACACTAGGATTGTTTGCAGTAGTCAGCAGCACAAAGAGGTTTAACAAGGAAGTGCCATAATCCTTGAATTCAAGTGTGGATTCTGAGAAGAAAGTCGTAGCAAGCCATGCAGAGAGCATTACAAAAATCACCACCAAGCCCTGTGTAACCCAAAAAATTGGTCAGATTTGTACATAAAACAGCAATACCACCTTCTAGATAAAGATTTCGACCCTACACAGAAGAATTGAGACATTTTTTGAATCCAGCATATTCTAGCTAAAAAGTGGATCTAGAAGTTTGAGCATCATGGAGAGATGAAGAATTAGAATGATGTTTCCCACTAACCTAGATAATAGGATTGAACCATACCGTAATATCCATGAACGTGTGCACAATGAGCACTGTCCTGCGAAAGCAACCACGTATAGCCCTGTCACATAAGAACAAATAAGCCCAGAAGTATTTAAGACGTGCATGCACCAAGAATTTAGAGCTGAGGTTTGTGAGAACAATGTGGATACCCAAGAGACTGAAGAGACGTCAAGAGAGTAAAATCACCCTTTCCTCAGATGTCGGCAGCAACCAATTTAGAGTGTTCGACGAACCTGCTGAACGTTATCGGGATAAGAATCCTCAAATACATCGATATTTTAATGTCTTGATATTCTGCTATTCCTAAACTCGATGCAGAGATAGAAATACACATCGCCAGAAGTAAAGCCATCTGCTTTACAAGTGAATCCGATTAAAACACCAGGACAGGTAATTTTCCGAAGAATATTCCAGCTTACTTTACACTTGAGAGAGAAAAACTAAAATCACAATTGGCAAACATTTTGAACCTTTCTGAATCGTTAACCTTCTGGATGTTTCTTCAACTACCATGCATTATCTCACAAAGACAAGTATGCTGAAAAAATAACAAGCGGGAATAATATTTACCTTATATACAGAATGTTGGTTCTGCCAAAATTTAGAACCCAAGAAGTATCGTTGCAATGCGACAGACCACGCCAGAACTAGCACGCAGCATGTCTGCAGTCAGATGACCATCAAAACCAGTAGGATTCTCTTGCTCATAAAAGTACACACCCAATTAAATATCATGTTTTTCTGATTTTGAAACCGTAAACAAACGATAGAGCGTGATTGATACATTTGATGCTAGAGGTAACCCTTAAAAATTAACAAGAAATTCTTGCTACTAATTGTGGGGGCTTTTAAACTTGTGCTCAGGTAATTCGTTGAAGGGAGCATCAGTAAGCAAATGATACCTCGATCACTAAAGATACATGTGGATGGATGTAGGGCAAACCGCTGAGAAGATATTTTTTTGGTTCACCACAAGGATTTGGTAATTTTCCATTGCACCAAGCCGGAATCTAAACAAACAAAGCCATCCCCATAAATGATAATCGCTTCATACTAAGATATTATAGCTCTGAAAAAATAAAGATTCGGCATGGAGGGAACCAATTCATTATCATGCACTCTAATTGAATGAATACCTCTCTTTCACCCTTCTTGATAAAGATCGGTTCGAATTTATATAACGTACCTCAAAGAAAGGCAAGAACATTAGAATTACGTAAACTAGAGCCCTGGCGTGGAAAAGCCGGTGGTAAAGAATGAAGCCACGCTTTGCACCGTCGTAATCTCTGTGATAAACCACAGCCAGTGGTAGGAATCTTCCCTGCATTGCCTGCAGTTTTGAAAGTGTGTTTTCAGGCTAGCAATTCACATTCAACACTATATTGGTAAGATAGAGAGTACCTATTAGATGGCAGTTTAGCAGCAACTCTTACGCATTGCCGCAAGTGCTATATACATTCGAAATATTTTTGTGTGACAACAAGAGAAGATAAAATGCTTGTGGGGTTGAAAACGCTGTCTTCGGGGAATTCTGTTTTGAAAGTTTCTATTTATTTAATCAAGACAAAAATCCCATGTGTGAAAACCGCGCCAGATGGTCCAACGCCTCTGACCGCAGTTTAACATAAGACTACTAGTGCATGCAGAGAAAAGGAACCCTCCTCGAATTGTATTTTCTCGCCAAAACTTCAGAGGAGCTGAGTTTTGATAAAGCTTAAAATATTATTGAATGAAAGCGAAACAGATAAATGTGAACGATTCTCAGCAGCTTTCGCAAATTGAGAAGCACAATCAAGTGCAGGGGAGGTGATGCAATATTTCAAGTGAAAATTTCCAAAAGAGAAAACTAAAAGATAGAGAATTCAGACAATTTGTCTCCTAAACGGAGATAAACTAATCCTGTCAAGTTGAATAATATTTGATATCGGCATGCAGTAGGATTAATTACCTGATCAACCAATGCTGCTGCCATCTCGACATTTGAATGTAATGGGTGATAATGAGGGTCTGGTCCTGCTTCTATATCACGCACCCTCTTTGAATTTGGAGGGTAGAAACCGCATTCGGAATAGGATGGTGGGCGGTGTAGAGGAGTTAACAAACCTTCCTCTTGAATTTCGGGAAGTGTATTCCTTCTGAGGAATTTTTTCCTCATCACGTCCCGACCAAACGCCCTTTTGGCTGATCGGTTAACTTTGCCACCTGGTTCTGGGGATGCCTTGGGAAGCGGTCTGAAAAAAGGCATAATTGTCAGTAGCCAGAACTAGAGGTGCAGCAAAAGATTGCCACAGATCAATGACCGATTTTTTTCTTCAAGTCATCATTTTTTTTCAGTGATTTGACTAATTCTGCAGTGAGGGCCTGAGTTGATGTTGGAAGAAAAATCAGTTTGTCATTTCGAAAACGAAGTATAAGGATGAGGCTCCAATCGACGAATCAATTTTCTGAAATGATCATTTCAATGTGCAGTCCAATTCAAAGAGATGGTGCGCAATCCCGATGGCAATGACTGCATGCTCCATTTGGCTCCCTACTCTTCAATTCACCATTTCAAACTTTAGTACAGAGGGTATGCATCGATCTCTCGTCTGACACTGCTGATCACACATGGACAGGGACTTCACGGTAGTGCTCTGGTTCAGAGCAGTACTGAATTTCACCGGAGTCTCCTCTATAATAACTATGGACTGAAATCTTTGATAACGGTCATCGAGAATCGAACGAAAAGCAAAAGAATCTCCCTAGGAAGAGAGAGCACAGATTGGGAGCTAGTGGAAGGATCTTAACTGAAACTCGAAGTCTCTCGCAAAGAGCTCCAAGTGGATGAAATCGACGAAATTAACCTAAGATCTAATTCGTGCACAGAGTAGAATATCGCGTTCTTTCTCGCACTCTCAAGTTCCGTCAAGACAAATATAAAAAAAAAACAGCAGACCTTCTCAATCTAATTCAGCGTTTGAAGATCCAACAATGAGCACAAACTACATAGATGCTCCAAATCTATGGAAACCACGCTGCAGTTGAACTTTCTATCAACCACCGCTAACTGAAGCAAAAAAGGAAAACTAAGCTCTAACGACTACACAACGGTGATGAACATTCGTGCACTAGCTTCCAAAAAGAAGTCGCTCATTCACTAAGTTCGCTTCGAACTTGCCACAGAAACCGCAGTGTGCATGCGCGCACAGAAAAAGTCATCCTCCACAGGACATCGAAGATCGGCATCTTCTCCTCGAATACGCCAAAGCCTCGTCTCGTCTCATCTCATCTCATCTCCCCACGTTCCCTTCCAAGAACTTTCCGAGCTAACTACAACGTGATTCGACTACTACCGCAACGAAAATCGTCACTCGAAACACACACTCTCTCTCTCCCTCGACTTTCTTAACAACACCTCGCCCCTGCTTTGCCAAGAACGTACAGCGTCCCGCACAAACTCAGCGAGAGCAACTACAAATCGCAGCCACAGAAAATTCACAAAGAGCGACTTCCTTGACTACCATCCGGATCAACCGCAAGCTGGCAGAAAAAACGACATTGGAAGTCCAATCTTCCACGTGTGCTGAAGCTATTGTAAAAATACACCGCAAGTCTCGCTCAAGCTGCGACACCAATTTCTACACTAAAATACTCTCTCACTCCATCGCCATGCGCGATTGCGAGGCCTTTTTAGGCACTTTTTTCTATCTCTGCCTTTCATTGCACTCTACACGTGCACATGCTTCGATGCGCAATCCTCCCCCTCTCCCGTGTGAAAAGGATTTGCGCCTCATCCTCCTCGACGACTTGAACCTTCCAGTGGATTCCGACGTCACTGCTGAGTTGGAACCAATAAGTGGATGCCAATCTGTATCTGACACGTGTCCGGATCTTGTAGTGTAAACAAGGCTCAGCTTCACTAACAGATCCAACGCCAATCGCTTCCCCACAATGTGGCCACAGTCGGGTGCTGAAAATACTGTGGGTATAAAAATAGACTTTTCCACTGTTGATTCCCTGGTTTATAATATTAGTTAATTTCTTCTTGGGACTCTGAATTCGCAGGTGCCTGCCTCAATTCAAAAGCATCTCCAAATATATCCAGATCCTGGTTTGAATTCCAATTATGAAATCCATCAGGGTCAAGCATCCAAAGCACCCAAGTGTACATCCATCTTGTATTAATATAGCAAAATGGAGAATCTGTCAACATGCTTCAGTTGGGCACCAGTAGTTAACTTGTACCTGGCATGCACGCATGCATGCTTAATGCATATCCAAATTGTCACACAAATCTATGAAGGTGTGGAATATAACTCTGCCCTTTCTCAAACAGCTTTTCATTCTATTTTACCATGTGACATTTGGGCTCCCCCCCCCTCTATATTCTATTCAAACCCCTTAATTGTGAATTGTAATCCTAGTCAATTATACACTGTGTTCATGAAAGTATTCTTTGTGCAAAGCTTTGATTCTCAAATAACTGAGATTGTAATTGTGGTTGGAGGATGCAAGAGATTGGTTTGGAACAAAAAGGGTTTACAGGATAGTTACTTCATGACATTGGTTCTATAGTTTGAAAACTATTCAAAACCTTTGTATGTGTTTATGTATATATATACATATATATATATACATTTACAGATGTCAAGGGAAAACATTGTTCAAAAGTGTGATGATTGATTAAATAACGGATTTTTTGATTTTTTATGCAAACATTACAAATGTAAATAAATAAATAAATATGTATATAAAATTTGTTATTTTTTCATGTTTGAAGTTATTTATTTATTTATTTATTTATTTATTTTGATTGCATGGTTGATAGTGATGGATGCCAATACTAAGAAATTTTTAATGATAGTTTTTGTAGTGGATTTATAATTTGTTGGAAATATATAAAATGTTTATTTTTTGTATGTCTTTAGATTTTGGTATTTCTTTTTCAACTTTAAACTCTATTTCAGTACTTCTGGCATTATGATTTTAATTTCAAGTTTTGAAAGTGTCTTTCAAAATATTGCATAATATGTTCTAATTATAGAACGCATCACAGCTGTATAATTGTTCTTTCATACATATATTCTTAACATTAAAACGTTATTAAATTTCCAACAGTAAGCCAACAAAAAATTATGATATGCTTACATTACTCAACAAGTTAGATTTTCAGTGATTGTCTTTACATGTATCTGGTTTGTATCTCACGGCAGATCTTTGAGAAAATAAGAGTATGCCAAAAATACTATCATATACAACATAAATGAAATGAAAACAAATCTTACACAAGAAACAGTAACCCTGTTTGATGTCCTGCATTCAGTACATGTGTAAGATCTTTGTTAAAAATATACATATGGGAGAAAAAATACAAATAAAAATAACAAGCAAGCACAAAAGAAAGAAAATATATTTGTACATAATCATAATTGATACGTATTTTTATTAAAAACAAAAAAAATCTCATGAATTTTTAAAATTCATACTTAATATCTTAGAAAAAAATCACATATTTTTACTTGTACAGGACTCAAACCGTTTTTGATATCGTTTTATAAGTTATAAAAATTATTAGTGTGTACGTAAGATCTAAAATCCATGGTGTTTTTCGATGTCTAATTATTGTGTTGTGTTATGTCGTGCCCGGGGATGTAGCTCAGATGGTAGAGCGCTCGGGTAGCATGCGAGAGGTATGGGGATCGATACTCCACTACACTCAAACTGTTCGGCCGTATTAACTTGTTCTATTTACAAACCGCATCTACGACCGAAGAGCTCTTCCCATGTTCGTGAAGGTCGATGGTGGAGTCAAAATCAGCGTGTTTCGCTCCCCCATTGAGATGTCTTGCTTTTATTTAATGGGATAGTTCAATAGAAACGTGTCATTCCCGCTCCGTTGAAGCTATTTTAGTGAACTGGAGTGGCTAAATTGTGGATTCATTATCAACATTACAAAGTGTTGATGCTGTGATAACAATCGTCTGAGCACAGAAGCAGCTCGAAACAACTTCTGCGATATCGTTCACATCCCATACTCCCCATCTACTGCACATGATGTGTGGTGACAAACTGACTTTATGTAATACATCAGGGCAACACCTTAGCACGAGTTATGTTTTCTGACCACTGTCGGACTAGGTTGAGCCTTCTCCTGTGGAAAATCAGTTCTCGATAGCACAACGTGGACTTCGAAGACTTGCAGAATTGCATCCTACACGGTGGGAGCCATAGTGAAGCGGGATGGTAAAATATATGTATAAAAAATATATGGTAAAATATATAAAAAAACATTAAACTACACTTAAAAATCATAAAGTATGTTAAGACATTCAAAGATGTACTAAATTTAATAAATAAATAAATTAAAATACAAATTACAAAAAATAAATTATTAATATTTATCTAATTAAAACATTTGGAAAAAAAATATTCAATGTGGAATTTAAATTGTCATTTCTAGGAAGAAGAATCTTAATAGAATGGGAGGAAGTACATTAGAGAGTGCTATGTAAAGTTGCCCATGGGAAAAAATAAATTGTTATAGATCCAAACTAACATGCTTCATCGATTGTCCTTGAGATTTTTTTATTGTTATTGCAAATGTAAGATAGATTGGAAATTATTTTTTCTTTAGAATAAACGAAAGTTCTTTTGTTGTAGAAGGTAATATAATCTACAAAATAAACATCAAGTTTCTTGCAAATTTTCCTCTAAGAATTCTTCCTTCAAGAACTTGATCCATTAGTCGTGTAATTATCAATCGGCTTCCATTACAAAGTCTTTGGCAAAGAGCAATATTTCTTAGTAGCATCACCACAATTTCAATCTTAAAACAAAGCCTTAATCCGAGTATTTGAAATGGATTACGCAACTTAATGAATTTGACTAAATAAACATTATTATTGTTGATACCATCTTCATCAGCACTTAGATATTCTTATTCTTCTCTAGGAAATATAGCCATAATCTTCTCATTAATATCCTCTATATCATCATTTGATGAGAATAAAATGATTCTATTTCTAAAGAAGGCATCATTTGCTACAACGTCTTCTACCAACCTTTGATAAATAACATCCCCTAAGGATATTAAATGTTGATCAACAATCATATGATCAAGAAGCATAATTACATTATCAAGCAATAATTTGTATTCAACCTCATATTTTTTTTTGATATATGGATTTTTACTTGAGGCCAAAGTATTGAACCTCAAAAAGATGCTGCTACAATTTCTTCTCAAGTTCTTTTTACAATCATTAGCAAAAATCTCCACCAAAAACTATTGTAGCTCCTTCAATGGGCAATCAATATACCAAATGTTTCTAAAGGAATAATCAATTGCCTCAAGACAATAACAATATTGCATTGGAAGTTCATCCCAAATGATAAGCAAAATTTGGCAAATAAACTTAGCATGGTTAAAATTCTTAGTAATTGAACAAAAAAAGTCTTTGTTATAATCTAATAGAATCTTAAATATAGAATGGATACTTCTTTGTCCATCAAGTAGTAATATAACAATATTTGATGATGCAACACATATGATAATTTTTTGCATCAATCAAACTTTAGTTACCAAAATATTGTAGACAAATGTCTTATCAATTTTCATAAGTCCATTTAAAAAAAACATGCAACCATGTCCTTCTTTTATAGAAGCCACAATATCATCAAATGCCTTATTTTATTGAAATTCAATTGTGGAACATAGTGCTTCAAATTTACTTCTAATTATTGAATGTTCGGCTCTTTCTTCAGAAATAAATTGATTTCCATTAATTGTTGCATTTTAATTGTTTCTTAGTAATAGTATTATAAGAAACTGTTTAAGTATTTTGTTAGAGACTTACAAAATCTTTTTCAACAAAAAAAGTCAAAAATCATTAATTTTTTCTTCTATTGGATTGTTGATCCATATTCTCTTTGCAAATAGGCATTGAGATCATCCTAGTTGCTTTTTCAAAATCTTTTCTATAAGTTTAAAAGTTTTAGTGGATTTTTGTACAATAGAAAAATAACAAATAATGCCCTAAATTACAATCGAGTTTGTATTCTTAATATCTCTTCCAAAAATTATTATCATTCTCTATTATCTCAAGTAATCTTAAAGTTGCACATGCACTTCTAAATATTAGATAAAAAATTCCATGAATAATCTTTAAATGCTAAAATGATTGTGGACCTTTAAAAATCTTCAAGTACTTAAATGATTAATAGAAGTCTCAAGTAATATCTTTCTTCTATTGAAAGATTTGTGAAATATAATCTTTCAATAAAAAATCAATATTTTATTAATATCCATGTCTTTATGCCAAATAAGTTATTGCCAAAATTATTAATATGTATATTTTCTTGCTACTGCAATTATTGCATGCATCTCAAAAAGCTAAAATTAATGTTATCTTTAGTTTTTCAACATGTTCTAAAATTGCAATTGTCTCACCATTTAGGTCATATACTACTTGATGCATTCTTAAAAGGTGAACAACCAAACAAACAATACTTGGCATTTCTTCATGGATCTCTATGCCAAAAAGTTTTCAAATAGCTTCCAAAGCTTTAATGTATTTTGTATCTAAATATTGTTTAATTTTATCTTGTTGGTTTTCAAATTGCATTGTAATGCAATCATGGCCCTTATAGATATACTTGTAGATATACTTGATAGTACAAATAGATGCACATATTTCAATATTAATATAACAATTGTACTTTTGAAAAAGTTTTGAACAAAATAAAACATCTTTGTTGTCAAGAACCCTTCTTTGAACTTCAAATGTTCTTCTATCATTTTTTTGTCAATATTGAAGATATCCATTGATATTCATTATTATTTCTTCTATAAACAGCTTTGGATACTAATTTGTATCATAATCGTCTTCTATGCAAGGCACTTGAAGATTTTGCATTCAACATAGATCATGTACTATGCATTCTATAATTTGCTATTGCTATCATAAAAATATCAAGATGCTGATAAAACCTTCTAATTGCCATAAAATCTTGAAATATTTCTATTGTATGTCTTATATTTCCAATATATGATGATGGAAGTAAGATCTTACATTTTAAATTATTTGATTCATATCATCCTTTTTCATACTCAATACTTTAATGAATTATAATAGCATCTACCAATCTTTAGTATAAATCAATAAGTAGATTTCTTTTATTATAATATATATATATATATATATATATATATTACAAATATAATTATTTAATTATTATTCATCCATCAAAAATAAATTCTTGTAATAACTTTCATCCATACAAAATCGTGGAATACTTGGTGGATCTTAAAAAAAGTCTATAAGCAAAATAATCCATTTTTGTAAGGTTATTGCATCTCTAATCTTCTTATCTAGCACCTTCTTTGTCTTCAATAATATCTATCACTATATTTTGCACCCTTGGATCAGGATGCCATCCAAGGGTTTTTGTAGAAAAAAGAGAATATAGTAAATGAGCAAATAAGTAAGATGAGCCTATAAATCCAATAAATGGATTTTTTTTTTTCAAAAATTCTCCAATTTTTTACATAGTTTGGTTCAATAATCCACAATTATGTCTCATTCTTTTATTTTGTCCAAATGATGTATTGTAGATATAAAATTTTATGTAAATTGGCTCCATATCTTGTTTTGGTAATAATGCTCCTACTAAATGAGGCAACTCTCTATTTATTCTAAAACTATATGGAGTATTTTTTAAAGCATAGATCAATCAATATTTGTACCTAAGAACATAAACACATATGTAGCATTATACTGATTGATATTTTTTCAAAACTCCCTTGTTCTTGCATCTTAGTCTTTAAATAAGCATCTCAAAAGCATATGCAGAGGAAGTAGAGATGGTAGAGAAACTTTTCCTTGATGACAACATTGTCCAAATAATGGCAACTCCTTTGGTGACTAGACTAAATGTTCATCAAATTAATGCAATATATTACAATGATCACACAAAAAATTCATCTTCTCGAGATTATGTATAGCTTTAGTACTTGTAACTATTTTAGCTTCTTTTTGTGCTCTTTCATGTTCCCTGTACTATTGTTGAACAATTATTCTTTAATTCATTATTAAAATTGGACCATTTACAATGGCATGGATTCTACCAAATAATTGGAGTGAGCTGTCAAGGACAAAGACTCGATGAGGGAAAATATACACAAAAAGGCTATCTCGATATAATAAGTCAAAATATAAACAAGTAGGTATATTAAAAGGAAACTGGAATGGCTATTGCCACAAGACAAGAAACTAAAGACTCTTGAACCTGGACTAGAAGCAAGAAAGGAGTTGACAAGAGTGAAGAAGCCTTCACTCTTGTCTCTATATATACTATCTAACTAGGGGCTACGTGGCGACATTCTATAGGACCTCCAATATGTGTTGACTTTGTAGGACACATGCCTTGACTTACAAGGCAAGTTTTTCTACATATGGGCCACATAGTTAGCTTGATCTTCAAGCTAACAACATGTGTGGCACATGGCCAACTTGTTGACTACGTTTCTAATCCAAAAAGTCAATTAAAGATACCTATGAAGTCAAAGCAGTGTCTAGGAAGTTTCTAGGAAGCTTCTATATTAAATATTATAGAATTAACTTACTTTTATCTACTTTTACTTACTTCTACCTATTTCTATATGTAATTATTGGCTTACATGATTATGGCCGTGACATTATCCCCCCTTCTAGAGACGAGTTCCACGAGGAGCGGTCATCATATGTTGAGGAAATCTATGATGCGACGAATTGTATTCGCCACATACTCTGATCTCTGTTCTCTTCAAAGATGATTGATAGGGCCTCTCAACCATCGGTAGTGTCCCATACCAGGGCGGGAAGACCACCCAGTTATTTGATCATTGTTGAGGCCTTCGTAACTTCCTTCGAATAGAATATTCGGAACACCATCAGGAGTTGTTCCTACCTCTAGCAAAATCACCAAACATCGAGAGTCCCTTCCCAAATCGTGATACCAAACGCGTTGTATCTCACCATCTGTTCGAGAAAGAACATGTCGTTCTTGAAGATCTTCATCTCGATTGCGTCGTCTTGAAGGTTGTGACAATCGTAATGTCTCGTCCGGCAGGTCAGAAAACGAAGGTTCTTGAGTTGAATCCACTGGTTGTTGGCTCTCCATCTAATTAGCGTCACAAATGCAAAGAAGTTACAAACAAGGATAGGAAATTGAATGTTATCTTGCCTCAATCTTGTCTCTTTTATAAGAGAGATTTTCATCTTGGTTTTGATAGATGTCGTTGATGAAAAACTTTGACTTTAGCTGATGCATTTGCTAGATTCCTGGATGGCTCCCATAAGCGTTCACTAATATCATATCCGCGCCAATGAACAAGATATTCCAGCTTATTTCGGCACCGCCTTGAGTCTAATATCTCTTCCACCTCAAATTCTTCATTATTATCTACTTCTATAGGAGGCGGTGGCATTCGTCTTCTTCCTTGTATATCCACTGTCTTATATGGTTCAAGAAGAGACACGTGGAATACAGGATGGATCTTCATTGACTCCGGTAGATGTAACCGATATGCAACTGGGTTGATCTGTTCAGAAACAGAAAAAGGGCCAAGCCTAAGATAGTCCAACTTGTCACAAGGTCGAGTAGTCTTGATATTGCGACGAAGTAGCCATACCTTATCACCCACGTTGATTTGTGGTTGCTCCTTACGATATAGATCTGCATTTATCTTTTGTCGTTCTTGAGCTTCCTTCAATTGCGTCTTCATTATTGCATGTAACTCTGACAACCGATTTGCCATATCTTCTGCTGCAGGATTATCAACTTTTGAAAAATCAAAAGTATCAAGTCGTGGATGATAGCCATAATTGGCAAAGAAAGGTGTTTGTTGCGTGGAAGAATGTACCGTATTATTATAAGCAAACTCTGCCAATGGCAGAAGGGTTGTCTAATCATCTTGTTGGTAGTTGATAGTACATCTTAAATATTGCTCCAAGACTTGGTTTATGCGCTCTGTTTGTCCATCAGTTTGAGGATGGAAAGCCGAAGATAGCTTTATGTCCACTTTTAAAATCTTGAAAAGGGTCCTCCAAAATCTTGACACAAATTGAATTCCCCTATCTGATATGATATCTTTAGGTAATCCATGATAGCGATAGATATTATCAATGAAAAACTTAGCTGTTTCTTCACCTGTGATAGATTTTGTACATGGCACAAAATGTGCCATCTTGGTGAAACGATCTACTATCACAAATATAGAATCATAAGATCTTGAGCTTGGAAGATCTGTGATGAAATCCATAGAAACAGAAGACCATGGTTGTTCTGGTATAGGTAATGGCTGAAGAAGTCCGTAAGGTCGATGACGAGGAATTTTTGATCTTGAACAAATATCACATGATTGTACAAAGTCTTTGACTGACTTCCACATTTGTGGCCACCAAAAATCTCTTGATATGAGTTCTAAAGTCTTATTATATCCAAAGTGCCCTACTGCTGGAAAGTCATGACGTGCTTGAAGAACACGTAAACGTGCTTCTCCTTCTGGAACATATAGGCGTCCTTCAAAATATAATAGATTATTCTTGAACTCGAACTTAGAAGGATCATGAGACTTGGAAGAATTATTCTTGATATCATAAACAAGAGGGTCTGAGGACATACTGGATTGGATTTGCTTGAGAAAAGTTGAATCAACAGTCAATGTTGATTTCATTGCTCGGAGATGAAATTGCTCCGGTTTCAAGAGGACCGTTCTTTGTTGCTCAAAAGCTGCATCTCCTTCTTTTGGTGCAAAATAAGAACGTCTAGATAGGGCATCGGATAAACCTTGTTGTTTTCCTGGCCGATAAGTGATAATGAACTCGAATCTTGATAAAGACATACTCCAACGAGCTTGACGATGATTCAACATGCGTGCTGATATGAAATACTCGAGGTTCTTGTGATCTGTATACACAGTGACTGGACTAGAAGCGCCTTCTAGATAATGACGCCATTCTTGAAAGGAATCCACGATCGTAAGAAGTTCTTTATCGTGGATCTCATAATTGATCTCGAATGCTGAGAATTTTCTTGAATGAAAAGCTATCGGATGAAGTTTGTCATCTGTTTCCATTTGTGATAAAACTGCACCCAAGGCAAAATCTGATGCATCTGTTTCCATAAAAAATGCCTTGGAAAAATCAACACGATATAAGACTGGTACAGAGACAAACGATGTCTTCAAGGCTTCAAATGTTGCTTTCGCTTCTTGATTCCATTGGAATTTATCTTTACTAGTCAAGCGTGTAAGTGGAGCTGCAACTCGTGAGAAATCTTTGATGAAGATCCGATAGTAATTGGCAAATCCCAAGAAACATTGGACATCTCTTACTGTCCTTGGAATCTTCCAATCTATGATTGTTTGGACTTTCTTAGAATCCATCATGAGACCATCATTTGAAATGATGTATCCTAAAAAGTCAACTTGAGTAGTGTGAAATACACACTTTTCCATCTTGGCGTACAATCCTGCATCTCTAAGTTTTTGTAATACTTGACGAACATGTATTTCATGTTCTTCGACGTTCTTCGAATAGATCAGGTTATCGTCTAGATAGCAGACGACAAAATTGTCTAAGAATTCACGAAATACATCATTCATGAGATGTTGAAAAGCAGCTGGTGCATTCGTGAGTCCAAAGGGCATGACATTATATTCGAAATGTCCATACCTGGTTTGAAACGCAGTCTTCCATTCATCTCCTTCTTTGATCCGTACTAGATTATATGCTCTTCTTAGATCTATTTTTGTATAGATCTTAGCTTGATTCAACTGGTCAAAGAGTCCTGATATCAAAGGTAATGGATACCTGTTCTTGATTGTGATCTTGTTGAGTCCTCGATAATCAACACACATTCGTAAAGATCCATCTTTTTTCTTTACGAATAGAATTGGAGCTCCTGCTGGAGATTTTGAATGGCGTATGAAATTCTTCGCTAAATTCTCGTCAATATATGTCTTGAGTTCAGCCATCTCATCTTGCGATAAACTGTAGATTGGTCCAAATGGTGGCTGAGTTCCTTCCTTGAGGTCGATTGAACAATCATATAGGCGATGCTCAGGAAGAATATCTGCATTCTTTTTCTCAAAAACGTCTTGATACTCCAGATATTGACTTGGAATGCCAATCGAAGTCTTTACGTTTTCAGAAATAGGTGCAGCATAAATAGCAAAAGTTGATCCTTTTTTTGCTGCGTGTATAAATGCTTTTGTACCTATCAGTACGGGTTTTATTATACTAGACTTATAATTTTTTACTTGGTTGGTAGAACTATTAATAACGCTCTGGGAAAAGTCAAGTTTACGCAAATTCCAATCTATTCGAGGGTTATATTTTTCTAGCCAGGATAAACCTAAAATAACTGGATTGGACGGGGATTTAATTATGTTAAAAGCTATGTAGCTATCATGACCGTCTATTGTTACTTTTATAGGATGAGTTGCATGAGTGACATCTCCAGAAGATAAGGGACGACCATCTATGACTTCTACATGTACTGGTTTAGGTTTCTGTACAAAGGGTATTTTACGACTTTTAACAAATTGTTCATCTAAAAAACATGCTGAGGCTTCCGAATCTAATAAAGCAGAGGCTTTGTAATTCTTAGGTCCTAAATATAAGTCTATTATAAAACAAAGAGAGGGTTCTGAGGAGAGGATAGGACCTTCATTAGGAATTGTTCAAGGTTCCAGCTGCACGGTCCCTATTGTAGCTGGACGAATCCGTTTTTCGACATGTTGTCTTCTTTGACCGTCGTACCCCTCATTTTATAGTTGCGTCGTTTCTTTGGGCAATGTTGAGCAGTGTGCTTAGGTTCTCCGTAATATAAACATAATCCTTCTTGACGACGACGAATCTTTTATTGCTCAGTTAGGGGTTTAAAATGTACCGCGTCAATTTGCATGTCTTCTACTTCCGAATGTACGTTTGACAAAGATGTTGATGTTGCCATTGAGTAATAACGTTGAGGTTCCCGTGAATGATTATTGGATCGAAATTTGAAAAGTTGATTATCACATTTTATCGCAAAATCAATTGCTTGAATCAAAGTTTGAGGATCAGGTAAGTTGAGCATCAATTTCTTTACTTCGTATTGCAATCCATAAAGAAATTGACTGATCAGTGCAGCATCATCCCACTTGATGTCAATTGCAAGTTGTCAAAATTGTGAAGCATATACTGTTACTGAGCGATTTCCTTGTCGCAAAATTCGGATCTTATTTGTTACAACACGAGTTGCATCGTGTTCACCATACATAGATCGAAACTCTGCCAAAAAAGCTTCCAAATTGTCCAATATTGGATTTCGTTGTTCAAGAAAAGACGAAAACCATGATAATGCAGAACCAGAAAGTAGAGTGTCAATAAACCTGACTTGTGATCCTGGAGTTGGATAGCTTTGCGGTTGAAGTTCAATTGCCAATTGTACTTAATTGATGAACCCTCGAAACTTTGATCTCGTACCATCAAATTTCTCAGGTAAGGCAATTCTTGGTTCTCTAGTGCTTATAGGATGTTGTATAATTGGAGAAGGAACGTGATTTGTTGTAGATGTTGAAGCAGCTCCGATCATCTCTATATCTCCACTTTCTGCTATTCTTGTTCTTTCATGTGTTGGTGAATTGAGTTGATGCATCGCAAGTATTAACTCCCTCATTTGCTCTTGCATTTGTGCCATTGCACCCTTCATTTCAACAAGCTCTGCCATAATGACACTAAGAAGAAAAATTTATTTGATATTGCTCAAGACAAAAGAAAAGAAAGACTTGATAACAAAGAAGATACTAAGAATAATATCAGTTTAGAAGTGGGTAATCCGCAAACTTCTAATACGCTTATGTCTTGTCAAGAGAAAGGGGTAATCCACTCTTACTCAAGAAAAAACAAAGCTCTGATATTGTAAATGTACTCTTGTCAATCTGTCAAGGACAAAGACTCGATGAGGGAAAATATACACAAAAAGGCTATCTTGATATAATAAGTCAAAATATAAACAAGTAGGTATATTAAAATGAAACTGGAATGGCTATTGCCACAAGACAAGAAACTTAAGACTCTTGAACCTGGACTAGAAGCAAGAAAGGAGTTGACAAGAGTGAAGAGGGCTTCACTCTTGTCTCTATATATACTATCTAACTAGGGGCTACGTGGCGACGTTCTATAGGACCTCTAATATGTGTTGACTTTGTAGGACACATGCCTTGACTTACAAGGCAAGTTTTTCTACATATGGGCCACATAGTTAGCTTGATCTTCAAGCTAACAACATGTGTGGCACATGGCCAACTTGTTGACCACGTTTCTAATCCAAAAAGTCAATTAAAGACACCTATGAAGTCAAAGCAGTGTCTAGGAAGTTTTTAGGAAGCTTCTATATTAAATATTATAGAATTAACTTACTTTTATCTACTTTTACTTACTTCTACCTATTTCTATATGTAATTATTAGCTTACATGATTATGGCCGTGACATGAGCTTGTACGTGTCTAAATTGTACCTCTATAAAATTCCGTTAAAACCTTCTTACTCAAGTATAATTACATAGTACTTATAAAATAAAAATTAGCACATGTAACTTAATTAGTCAAATTGTAATGCTTTAATGTTTTAACAAAAATATTCTATATCTATGCATCTCTATTCATTATAATTATGTATATTTTTACAAAAACTTCTTATAACAAAAGGCTCAATTTTTCTAAAATATTATATTTTATAAATCAAAATGAATAAATATAATAATAAATATTTAATTATTTATTAAAAATATATCATTATTTATTATTTTATTTATATATACAAATAGATATGTATATATTTATACACATGAAGTTGAATATAAAAACTATTATTTTTGTCTTTTCAAATACTATCCAAATAAAAGGTGTTTAAAAAAGAATAGATCTATCAAACACTCAATTGTATCAGACTTTAGGCTTATAATACAAGTAACACTATATGATGCAAATTCAAGATAAGTAGCCGAAATAAATAATTAATTTCATTTATTACATGGATCTATCATTGTTGAAGTTTAATTGAATATGAAATGTTGGAATTTAATTGAACATGGACATGTATTGTAATGTGTTGTTTATTGCATGCATGCAATATGATTGTATTTGAGCTTTTGTTGAAGAAATTGTTGAAGAAATTGTTGAAGAATTTATGAATGAAAGTACAAAACAAGGATAAATTTATAATTTTAACTGAGAGAAAAATTTGACAAAACTTCAAAGATTTCAAAAACCATAGTCTCCATTCTTTTTAAATCATGTTACTAAGCTTTGTATTGCAGAATGAATGTATTTCTAGATATTTCAAAAGATTCATAAATTTATATATATTTGCATTGCATTGTATTTTAGAATTTTTATTATTTTTTATATTATAGAGTAATATAAAAAAAATTATACAAAAAGTATTTCTATGTAATTTTTGAAATACACAAAAATTTCATTGTACTTTGCATTGTAGAGTAAGTGCATTTCTAGAAATTTCAAAGTGAGTGTATTAACGTGAAATGATTTGAGTATTGTATGCCCTGTTATTTTAGTAGTTAATTTTTTAAATTTAAAAACAACATATAAGTAATCAAGTGAAAGCTAATTACTCAAAGTTACATTGACATTATATATTACTTTGGCATTGTAATGAGTTTGGAAATTATTTGATTTTTAATTTAAGATCTTTTATTTGAGGTGTTCAAAATAGCTTCAAGTTGTGTATCTTTTTGTATTAATTGACTTATACAAGAAGTATAAGGTTAGAGATATTTCAAGGCATCATGTATAGAAGTGATAACAATAAATTTTACTATTGAAAACTTATAAAATGGTTGATACTTGAAGAAGAAAGAACTTGAGAATTAAAGACAAGAGCTTGATTTTATTATTATTATTATTATTATTATTATTATTATTTTACTTTAAATTTTGTATTATTCTTATAGAATTGATTGCAAGCTAAAGAGATTTATTGTCTTGATTGACATCCTTGACTATCTAATTAATTAATGATTAAATTTTAAACTATTAGCCTTATCATCAAATAAAATTTAAGTAAAGTAATAAGTTGTGATTAACTTTTGTGACAATGATACATGTTCATTTAAAACAAAATCCTACAAACAATCTAGTTTCACACACACATATAAAATTCAATAATATATAGATAGATTATGTTAATATAGAATATATTATAGAAATATGGATTTTTTTCCAAATGTGGCTTGAGCACCATGCTTTCTCAATTGGATTCAATTGTTTGCTTCAATAAAGCTCAAAAAATGGACTACAATCACTAGACTACATATCAATTTTACTTGTTATTATATACAATGTGCTTATAAAAACCAGGTCCAGATTTTTTCCTAATCACTGCAGCATTTCAGCAATATCTTAGCAATATATTGTAATACAATATTTCATTGCAATATTTCAGCAACATTCTCACCACATCATATGATAATATTTTTAGGATGGATTCCAAGGATATTATAAAATCTCATGCTTAATATAATGCTCTTTGAGTCCATCACAAATCCAAGCATTAGTATCATAAAATATTTGTTGGTTTGTTAGATAGAATTAGAATTCTAACCTCCTAGGAAAAATATGCATGCAACTTTAAGTTGATTATAGTTCTTGATCCCCAATATTTTTGAGTAGCAAGATTATAAGCCCACGTTGTTGCTACTTCTTTATTGTAAGCTCTTGGTGAGATAACAAAAAAACTTTAGTACACAATCACAATCTTTCAAAAGCATTTCAAGATAATCTACAATGATTTTTTTTTGAAATTTTGAATGTAAAGCACAATGATAATTTGTAACTCATAGATCCAATAAAACACTAGTATTTAAAGAAAAAAAAAAATGACAAACTTTTGTATTATCCACAAGATTGTAATAATTTGTATATAATATAAATTCAAACAACTTATTGAGCCTTCCTCAATGTATTGTATTTGCAGAAGCTTGATGCAAATTAGAAATTATCAAGATACATACAAAACACATTGTTCTTATCCAAAACACAAAACTTAAATACATACTAAGCCTCCCTCAATGTATTTGCCTTCCTAGTGCCTATATGATTACAATATGATTACAATATGATTACAATATGAAGTGAATAAATCCAAAGAAGAAAAAATTAGTATAAAACACCATGAAACGCAATGGTGAACTGTAAAACATATTGTGAACTCTACAAAATATGAACCATTTTGATAAAAACAAAGAAGGATGCATATGGTAAAAGAGAGCCACAACTTGTCTCCTTAAGCAATCTTAATATATAGACTAGATGAACTTGTATCATTGTCACAAAAAGTGTGACTTAAATGAAGCATTTTTTGAACCAAAGATTTTTTAAAAATATAAATATAATATAATATAAATAAAAAGAAATAAAATATAAAATAAAGCTTTTAGCTACAAAATAGGATAGATAAATCCATTCTATTATTATAAATAATATGTAAAATAATAAAAAAAATTATTCAAAGAATTACTTATGAAATTATAAAAAAAAATATTAAATTACATTACTCATGTTGCGTGTTATATATTGTATGTCGCAATATTGATCAGGATCAAATATACACTATACATAATGCCATCATCTTTCACAGCTCGTGCCTTACTTCACTAGTATTTGATTGCCCATTTGTTCTTATAATGTAATATACCAATCTGTCATGAACATACACATGTAAACCAATAATTATTTATACGATTTAAATAATAATATGTAAAAGTAGGTCAATTCCATAATATCTTCTATAGAAGCTCTCTAGAAGCTTTATAGACACTGCTTTGATTTTATAGGTGTCTTTAATTGACTTTTTAGATTAGACACGTGGTCAACAAGTTGGCCATGTGCTACACATATTGATAGCTTGAAGAAAAGCTAACTATGTGGCCTACACATAGAAAACTTGCCTTATAAGCTAAAGCATATGTCCTGCAAAGTCAACACATATTGGAGGTCCTATAGAACATCGCCACGTAGTTCATAGTTAGATAGTATATATAGAGGCCTAAATGAAGTCTTCTTTACTCTCGTCAACTCTTTTCTTACTTCTAGTCTAGTTTCAAGAGTCTCAAGCTTTCTTGTCTTTTGGCAATAAGCTATTCTAGTTTCTTTTTAATATACATACTTCTTTATTTCTATTTTGTCACTTTTTCTTTGATACGAATTTCATTGATTTATACATCATCTTTCAATTCATGTCTTTGATAGATTGACAAGAGTACATTTATAGTATCAAAGCTTTGTCTTATCTTAATTAAGAATAGATTATCTCTTTCTCATCATAAGACATAAGCCTATTAAAAATTACAGATTACCCTCTTTTAAACTAATATTATTCTTAGTATTTTTTTTATCCTCAAATTCTTTCTTCTACTTATCTTGAGTACTATTAGATATTTTATTGAGTGTTATTATGGCAGAGCTTGTTGAAATGAAGAGTGCAATGGTACAAATACAAGAGAAATTCAGGGAGTTCATGCTTATAATACATCAACTTACCTTACTACTACAAGAATCAATAAGAATGGCAAGATGTGAGGATATAGAGATGATTAGAGTTGCTTGAACATTTGCACTAAATTATATCCCTCCATCCACAATGGAATATCTTTCAAGTATTAAAGAACCAAGATTTACTCTGCTTGAGAAGTTTGATGGTATAAGATCCAAATTTTGAGGATTTATCAATCAAATACAACTTGTGATTGAACTTCAAGCACAAAGTTATCCAACTCCAGGATAACAAGTTAGATTCATTGGTACATTTCTTTTAGGTTTAGCTCTATCATGGTTTTCATCTTTTCTTAAATAACGAGATCCAATATTAGATAATCTGGAGGTATTTTTGGCAAAATTTTGGTCCATGTATAGAAAACAAGATGCAACTCGTATTGCAATCAACAAGATCTGTATTTTACAATAAGGCAATCAATCTATACATTATATGCTTCACAATTTTGATAACTTCAATTAATATCATGTAGGATGATGCTGTACTTAGTAGCTAGTTTTTCTATAGATTATAATATGAAGTAATGAAATTGATGTTCAACCTACATGTTCCTCAAACATTGAGTCAAGCAATTAACTTTATTTTGAAGTGCGACAATTAAATTTTTGAATTTCAATATGAGAATTGCACAAGTGGGCCTCAACGTTATTATAATTCAATGGTAACAACAACATCTCATCAACACATACATTCAGAAATAGAGAATATGTAAATTAATGCAGTACATTTTAAATCTCTTACCAAGCAAGAAAAGACTCGTTGCCATCAGAAAGGATTGTACTTATATTTTGGAGAACCTAAAAACACTATTCATTATTATCCAAAGAAGTGATGAAACCACAAAATGAAGAGCTCAGTTGTGAAAAAAGATAATGTGTCAAAACATGAATTTGTCTAGCTTTAATAGGGACTATGTGGTTAGAATCTTATACAATTTCCAATGAAGGTCCTATCCTCTCTTCAGACACCTTTCCTTGTTTTATAATAGATGTGAGTTTAAGACCTAATAATTATAAAGTCTGTGCTTTGATAGATTCAAGAGCCTTAGTTTGTTTCTTAGATGTAGAATTTGTCAGAAGTCATAAAATATTGTTAGCACAAAAAACTAAACCTATTCATGTAGAAATCATAGATGGTCGTCCATTGACTTTTGGAGATGTAACCTTGAAATACTTCCTATAGATGTAGCAATAAATGGTCATAGTAGTTGCGTAATCTTTAATATAATTAGATCTCTTTTTAGTCCAGTCATTTTAGGTTTATCATAGTTAGAAAAGTATAATCCTTACATAGATTTGATTTCTCATACTCTTAACTTTTCTAAAATTATAACTAAGAATGAAATTAATGTAATAGAAAGTCATAAGTCTAGAATAATAAAATCTATATTTGTAAGTGTAAGAGCTTTCTTACATGTTGCAAAAAAAAGATCACCTTGTATCATTTATGCCACAAATATTTTTAATGATGCAAAGACTTCAAGTGGCATTCCAAGCCAATTTCAAGAGTTTCAAGATGTATTTGAGAAGAAGAATGTAAATACTCTTCCAGAACATCATCCCTATGATTGATCAATTGTCCTTCAAGAAAAAACATAACTGCCATTTGGATCAATCTATAGTTTATCAAAAAATAAATTGGTTGAACTTAAGAAATATATTAAAAAGAATCTGGCCAAGAATTTTATATGCCATTCCAAATTGCTAGTAGGAGCTCTAATCTTATTTATGAAGAAGAAAGATGGATCATTGCGAATGTGTGTTGATTATCAAGGACTCAACAAGATCACTATCAAGAATAGGTATCCTCTACCTTTAATATCCAAACTTCTTGATCAACTAAATCAAGCTAAGATCTATATAAAAATAGATCTATAGGGAGTATACAATCTAGTACGTATCAAAGAAGGAGAAGAGTGGAAGACTACATTTCAAACTAGATATGGACATTTTGAATACAACATCAAGCCTTTTGGACTTACAAATGCACTTGCAACTTTTCAACAATTAATTAATGATGTTTTTTGAGAGTTTTTGGATGATTTTTTTGTCTATTACTTGAACAACATCTTGATCTATTCTAAGAATATAAATCAACATGAACTTCATGTTCAACATGTCTTACAAAAATTAAGAGATGCGAGACTCTATGCCAAGATAGAAAAGTATGTATTCTATACTACTCAAGTCAACTTCTTAGTATACATCATTTGAAATGATGGACTTGTGATGGATCCTAAAAAAGTTCAAACAATCATGAATTGGAAGATTTCAAAAACGATAAGAGATATCCAATATTTTTTAGACTTTGCCAAGTATTATCGGATCTTCATCAAAGACTTTTCTTGAGTTGCAACCCTACTTATATGTTTGATTTGCAAAGAAAAACTTGAATGAAGTAAAGAAGCTAAAGCATCTTTTGAAGCTTTGAAGTCAACTTTTATTTTTGCACCAATCTTCTATCACGTCGACTTTTCTAAGGCATTTTTTTATGGAAACAAATACATCAGACTTTGCTTTCAATGCCATATTATCACAAATGAGAACAAATAATAAACTTCACCCAATAGCTTTTCATTCCAAAAAAATTTCAATAGCCGAGATTAACTATGAAATCCACAACAAAGAGCTTCTTGCAATGATGGATTCATTTTAAGAATGGCATTATCATCTAGAAGGAGCTTCTAATCCAATCACCATATATACAGACCATAAGAATCTCAAGTACTTTATATCAGCACATATTTTGAATTGTCGCCAAATCCATTAAAACATGTCTTTATCAAGATTTGATTTCAAGATCTATTATCGACACAAAAAACAATAAGGTTTGTTAAACGTCCTTTCTAGACATTCTTATCTTACATCAAAAGAAGGAGATACATCTTTTAATCAACAAAGATTGATTTTCTTGAAACCAAAGCATTTTCATTTTTGAGTAATGAAATCAACATTGATTGTTGATTCCACCCTTTTGAAACAAATCCAATCAAGTATGTCTTTTCATTCTCTTGTTCACAATGTCAAGAATCCTTCTTCTAAGTCCCTAGATACTTCTAACTTTGAGTTCAAAAACAACCTATTCTATTTCAAAGATCGATTATATGTTTCAAAAGGAAAAGCACAATTATGTCTTCTTTAAGCACGTCACGACTTTCCAACAAGAGGACATTTTGAATACAACAAGACTTTGGAGCTTATATCTAGAGATTTTTGGTAGCCACAAATGAAGAAGGGTGTGAAAGACTTTTTTCAATCATGCAACATTTGTTCAAGATCAAAAACTCTTCATCATCAATCTTACAGACTTCTTAAAAATTTATCCATTGTAGAACAACCATGGTCTTTTGTTTCTATGGATTTGATCATTGATCTTCCAATCTCACGTTTTTATAACTCTATATTAGAAATAGTATATCATTTTTCCAAAATGGCACATATTTTACTATATACAAAATATATCATAGGTGAAGAAATAGCTAAACTATTTCTTGACAACATTTATGACTATCATGGATTACCTAAAGATATTATATCAAATAGGAGAACTCAATTTGTATCAAGATTTTGGTAGATTCTTTTTAAGATTCTAAAAGTGGATGTAAAACTATCTTTGGTATTCCATCCTCAAATTGATGGACAAATAGAGCGTGTTAATGAAGTTTTAGAGCAGTATTTAAGATGTACCATCAACTACCAACAAGATGATTAAACAACTTTTTTGCCATTAGCAAAGTTTGTTTATAATAACACAATACATTCTTCTAAAAAACAAACACCTTTCTTTGCCAATTATGGTTATTATGTACAACTTAATATTTTTGCCTTTTCAGAAGCTGATAATCCTACAGTGGAAGATTTGACAAATTATTTATTAGAGCTACATACAACAATAAAGGCATAGTTAAAAGAAGCTTAAAAACAAAAAAAAATCAATAGAAATGTCTATTGAAAGGAACAACCACCATTCCATATGAGTGACAAGGTCTGGTTACTTCATCGCAATATCAAGACTACTCGTTCTTGTGACAAATTGCACTATTGTAGGCTTGGACCATTTCCTATTTCTGCACAAATCAATCCAATTATATATCATTTATACCTACTAAAGTCAATTAAAATCCATCCAATATTCCACGTTGTTGTAATACGTGCAGTCTGGCTTACGAATGCTCCGAGCACTTGGCTGTAGAAGGAAGAATAAAAATTGCAATAACAAAATCCTAATTCTAATAGAATACTAACAATGATCTAATTAGACTATAATAATGCTAATCAAGCTTAATCAGATTCAAAAAAACCTCAAAGAAATTTCAAACAAACAATAGGAATTGTTAAAGAAACATTAGAACGAACACAAATGTCATTCAAATACACCTTAATTCAATCTTAATTTAATTCTAGTTAAAATCCTATTGAACTTCATTCAAACTTTAAGCCAAACTAATTGAATCTTAAATTCTAATAAAATCCTAAATCCTAAATCAAACCCTAACCAAACCCTAAACCAAATCCTAATCCAAACCCTAAATCCTAAATCAAACCCTAATCAAATCCTAAATTCTAAATCAAATCCTAACCGAATTCTAAACCAAATCTTAATCCAAATCCTAAATCCTAAATTAAACCCTAATCAAATCCTAATACAAACTCTAATTCGAATCCTAAACCCTAAACCAAACCCTAATCAAACCCTAAACCCTAAATCAAATGCTATCCAAATCCTAAACCCTAAATCAAATCCTAATCTAAATCCTAAATTCTAAACCAAATCCTAATCCAAATCCTAAACCCTAAATCAAATCCTAAACCCTAAATCAAACCCTAATCCAAATCCTAAATCTCAAACCAAATCCTAACCAAACCCTAAACCAAATCCTAATAATTCCTATAATAGATTTAAATCTCAATAACTAATGAATAAACCGTCGATCTTAACCAAAAATTTTCACACTTCTAAAAAAATAAATTAAAAACAAGCACAAAAAATTTGATAAGAATCGAAGTTACCAAATTGACGATATCTTCAAAAATGTGCTCGGGTATTGGTCGGCCTCCTTCTCCAATCTTGATGCCAATCTTCTAGAGCCAAAATCTCTCTTTTTCACCTTTCGATTGATTTCAAAATTCTCATACGCATAGAAAAATAAGTCTAATATCCTCTCACGTAATTTTCACTCCAATCCAACTAATATATTACAAGAAATCTCAAAAACCCCCCTAGACCTAAAATTCTACTTTCTGAGACCTTAATCCACTTAAACCTCAATATCCCTCAATTTAACTATTAGATCGAGCTCAAATTCACGAATCATATTAAACACAACTATAACCATAAATCCACAAAATTTCACCCATAGATCTACTACAAAACTCTTGAAATCTTCCAAAACATAAACCCTATTTTATTTCATAAAACCCAAGTCATCCGAAACAAACCTTGGCTTTGCAAAGCTCTTACAAAGTCATATCAACTTCAAATCATCCAAAATTAATGCCTATAGAAACCCTATCCAATCTTCTATCAAACCCCACTCTCCGATCTGCTAAAGAATCCTTGAATTGCTGTCAGAGCGTGGTTTTGTGCTTCGAGGTCTGATTTTGACCCAAGTTCATAACCGGTCCTCTTCGGGTACCAACTTTCATCTTCTTGAGGTAATTTTTACTAATTTGCACTCCTAACTCTTACCTACATATGCCTATATCCTTTATTTTTCTAATCTACCTTGTTTTGCCTTATTTATGGGCTTACAAAGTAAATAGAAGCATAATTTGCAAATAGGCAGCATTAGCACCTTTATTTTTTCTACCCTTTGACTAATATCTATTTTTCCAAGATAATTTGCTACAATATTTTTGAAGTGAGATCCTCAAAACATGATATTTTCTTCATCCTTTCACTTGTTATCCATATTACATCATGACAACGTGTCTCTTCTTGAATCATACAAGACAGTAGATATATTAAGAAGAAGATAAGTACCACCTCCTCCTATAAAAGTAGACAATAATGAAGAATTTGAAGTAGAAGAAGTCTTAGACTTAAGGCCGTGCCAAATTAAGTTGGAATATTTTGTTCATTGGCATGGATATAATATTAGTGAACATACATGGGAGGCCAATAAAGAATCTTGTAAATGCACCAAAGAAGGTGGAGGCTTTTCATTGACGACATCCATCAAAATCAAGATAAAGACCTTCTCTATAAAAAAAACAAGATCTATGCAAGATAACATTCTACTTTCGATTCTTGTTTGTAGCTTCTTTGTAGTTGTGACGTTAAAGAGATGGAAAATCAACAACTAATGGATTTGACTAAAGAGCCTTCATTTGCAGACCTGCCGAACAAAACATTGCTATTGTTACAACCTTCAAGATGACGCAATCAAGATGAAGATCCTCAAGAATGACATGCTCTCCCTCAAATAAATGGCAAGATACAATGTGTTTGGTATCATAACCTTGGAAGAGACTCCCGATATTTGATAATTTTATTAAAGGTAGAAATAACTCATGATGGTATTTCAATTATTTAATTTGAAGGAAGTTATGAAGGCCTCAACAATAATTAAATAATAGGGTGGTCTTTCCGCCTTGGTATGGGATACTATCAATGATTGAAAAGACTTATCAACTATCTTTGAAGAAAACAAAGATTGGAATATGTGATAAATATAATTTGTTGCATCTTGGATTTCTTCAACATATGAAGACAGCTCTTTGTAGAACTCGTTCTTAGAAGGGGAGGAGGAGGTAATGTCACAGACATACACATGTAAACCAATAATTATTTTTATGATTTAGATAATAATACGTAAAAGTAGGTCAATTCCATAATATCTTCTATAGAAGCTTTGTAGAAGCTTCATAGACATTGCTTTAACTTTATAGGTGTCTTTAATTAACTTTTTAGGTTAGAAACGTAGTCAACAAGTTGGCTATGTGCCACACATGTTGATAGCTTGAAGAACAAGCTAATTATGTGGCCTACACGTAGAAAACTTGTCTTATAAGCTAAAGCATGTATCTTGCAAAGTCAACACATATTGGAGGTCTTATAGAACATCGTCATGTAGCTCCTAGTTAAATAGTATATATAGAGGCAAGAGTGAAGCCCTCTTCATTCTTGTCAACTCTTTTCTTACTTTTAGTCCAATTTCAAGAGTCTCAAGCTTTCTTGTCTTTTGGCAATAAGCCATTCTAGTTTCTTTTTAATAGACATACTTCCTTATTTCTATTTTGTCACTTTTTCTTTGAAATGAATTTCATTGGTTTATGCATCATCTTTCAGTTCATGTCCTTAACACTATCGTCCCTCCTCTCTCACAACTTATGACTTACATTCAATCATGCATTCACCTTCAATTACATTCAATTACAAAAAAAAATGAGCTTTATAAATTACTTGTATTATTGATTGCTATAATAATATAATGTCATTGATAACTCCATTGCCAAATGAACATGTGTCATTGTTATAGAACTAAGTCAATGTAATTTGATAATGAGGTTATATCATTACCAATTGCAAAGTTTGCAACAATGGAGATGATGTAGCAACAAATATTGATTCTCCATCCTTGCTATAAATTGATTGAATCTATAATACATAATATGCTTGAATTTAAAAAATAATTATGTTAGAATAAATTAGAATAAAATTTTATTCTTATATTGCAACACACCTATTATCCTTCTTCTCTCACAACTCGCACCTTGCATTCAATCACATATTCACCTTCAAATACATTCAATTGTAGGAAAAAGAAAAAAAAAAAAGAAAAAAAAAAGAGCCATGTGAACTCTCTATATAATATCATTGATAATAATCATTAGATATGTACTTGACAAAATCCCATCGTCCCTCACAACTCATGCCTTGCCTAGTTGGTGTTTGATTCCTTTCCTTGCTTCTCTCTAAATTATTCAACTTCACCTTCAATCACAATTAGTCATAGAAAAAAAATACAGCTTCAATTACATTTTCAATTGTATTCAATCATAGAACCATAGAAGAAAAGAAAAAAAATAAAAATAAAAATAAGAAATGAGCCATGTGAACTCTGCTTGAGTGCATTTAGTCACAAAATTGTAGAAAAAAAATGAGCCCTGTGAACTTAGTGTGAACTCTGCTTGAGTTTTGGTCAAGCTTTTGTTTCCTTTCAAACTCCTGACAAAGTTAAGTTTTTTGATGAAAACCAAGGGGTGTATGCAGTGAATGAGAGCCACCACTTGTCTCCTTGGGTAATCTTAACATATAGATTCGAGAAGCTTATTGGAACTACATTGCAGTTTCTGCACTTGGTAAACATTAGTCTTATTTTGAAGATCTCATTTACTCTGACTTGGGTATGTCCAAATATTCTGAAAGACCCCCATTTCATCAAGCAAATTTGACTCACTCTAGGAGAGGTGATTCTCTACTCACCAGCTTGATCAAGAAAATAGTATCAACGTATAAGAGTTCCTCACTCAACTTTTGGTGTTAAAGTTTGTACATTTAATAACAGCTCAACAATTCCCATAAAAACCTTCTTTGACAGTTAAGATGGGAATGCACGGTAACCTCCTCAGAACTTGGATCTAAGAAAGGCGTATAGCGAGTCTAGGATGATATCCTGAAATTTTATTTTCAACTGAGGTCAGGGATTTCACAGGTTAAAACCTCATTTAGATCATATAACCCTGGTATGCATAATAAAAACAAGTGCGACATTTATATTCTGTCTGATCTCCATCGGTCACTTTGATGACCTCTAACCAACCAGTTAAAATATAATAGAAAAGAAAACTGAATTGGAAAGATATAGAAAATTACATTTTAATAAATCCAATACAATCTCGCTAGCAATAGCCTCTCTTGCTGTGAGCACAACGGACTCGAAAGAAACACAAATCTGGAATAAAATGCTCCGCCAAAACTGTGTCAACATTTTCTACAAAGGAAAAGACACCTTCAAGATCAGTTATCATTGCTCAAGAATTCCCTTCACATAAACCATTCCTTTCTCCATAAGCTCCAATTCTCTGCGCATGCGATCAATTTGCTCATCATCTCCCTGAACGACAACTTCACTTGAAGTTTCGTCATCTGCTACTACGATCTTCACTTGAATCTGCTCAGTCCTTGTTGCCTTCCTCCAATAGTATACGCCTCTGCAACCCAGAACTCCATTCTTATTTTGTAAGATGAGTCTGCCTTTCAATGTCACTGAGAATAGAGCAGACAACCCTTGCTGCAAAATGAAGACACGAACGAGAGCTAGTCTCATCTAATGCAACTAAAATTCATTCTAAGGAACTCAACTGAAATTCAATTCGCCATAAACCCTAACAAAGTAACATAATGAATATGGTAAGAGTATACATCAATCAACTTAAGCCTATTCTACATAACTTCCACCACTTCACAACCGGGTTTAATCTGAAGGATGTGTTCAAGGAAGAAAATGAGGTAAGAAGGAATCTTACGCCAGAGGACTGAGCAAAGTGATATAATACGCATTTTGCCCTATGTCTTGATTAGCGATCGAGAGGACTAGACCGGCGCTGCCTAAACTTACGAATGTGCAGAAAGTTAGGAAAGCTGCCTGCCCTCTACTAGCAGTCATAACTCCTTCAAACCTGCGTGCATCACCAATTCCACCTCAAACTCTGCCTAACAGTGCAACTCTAATTTCCATCAAACTCATAAATCCTGATTTCTCAGAAAGACATCCGGCACCTTACAAGAAGCGCTGTTGCTCATAAATATGTAACAGCTTTGTCTATGTAGCTTTACATCACTTTTCTTATTCTAAAGACATTTGAGCTATTTCCTCGTAACATTTTAACCGTCGTAGCTGTAAATGGCATTTAAGGCTGTCGATTGTGGTATAGAAAGGCAGGAAGAAGTCTGTCTTAACTTTTTCGCTAAGAACTAGGATATACGTCTCGACGTATTATATTCATAAGCTACAAAAGCTTGCAAGTATTCAGCACGCAAATACGACCAAAAACAATGACAAATCAACGCTCCCGAGAGAAATCTTACACGACAACTTCGCTACGGTCCTTCACCGTGAAATTATTTCGGGTGAAGAAGGATGTTATCTCTGCTGCTATCTGCTTTGGGGATTTCCCTCCCGCTGCGGGACCTGGCACATTAAAAGTTTTCTTCACGATCTGTACATCAAACACAACATCGAGGACGATTAGAGAAGCTGATAACCTGGGTCTTTCGGACCACGTCACGAGGTTAAGGGAAAGTTTTAGGAATTTTCTGACGCTGCTTTGCAAACTGTTCATTGTTTGAACTAAATAATAGCCAATGCATTAAAGAAGCAAAGAGTGGGATTTGTAGTACCAGAATCATTCCGAATTCCCCAAATTTGCTACATATTAAAAAACGATCACATTGAGTAGACACGACTTGTATGATGAAGATTACCAGTTAATACCACCACCATGAATGTGCAATAAGATCAAGTAACCAATTAAACAAAAAGAATCCAAATCTAGGCGTCTTTGAGACAATTTGCAGCGAGAGTAAAGAAATCAAAACACGCCGCAGCTAATATTCTTCTAATCTCTGCTTTGTAGCTTCAAAAGATGACCAGACGGTGTGACCGAGAAAGATACAGGAATACGCAGGCTCGACTGGGATTCGGCGAAGAAGGTTCAGAAGATAGCTTAGGATAGGAACCGAAGTAGGAGCAATTGGAATGTCGATCAGAATTACAATCAAATGTTGAAACCAGGAAACTGAGATCAAGAAATTTTCACGAACCAACCTTAGATTTTGTGGCACGCTTGACCAGCGACCACACGCCCGGCAACGACAACAGAAAGAGGCCCAGCGTGGTATTGTAACTTGCTTGAGAATACCCTGTACTGGCATCAGCCAAAATCATCAGCGGGGCCACACTGTACAGCGCAAAGGGCAGCGCGGGGCTACTGTCAGCTTCAGCTGAAACCGCCGAGTCCCTCCTCTCCCCCTCATCACTAAGCTCCTCCGAGCTTCCACCTCGAAATCCCGCTTCTGCCGACACCTCCATCCTCCTCTTCGTCTCTCGCGCCACGCGCACACCCTGGCACTCATTCCTGGCACCCCATTTCCCTGAAACTCGAACGGCGAGATTTCGCGAATGCTTACGCGGTGAAGATTGGCAGAGCGACAGGGATGGCAGAGTCGTGCTCCCGCCGCTAGCAATGGCCTGTGTGGCATTCATCGTTTCCCAATACTCTTCCACCCGCAACCTGCACCACCGCTCTCCTGCAAATCGCTACTAAAATTCCAAATCCACAGACTCAGCGCAGCAGCAGCGGTGGCCGAAATCCGCAACACTCCGTATCGATCTCTTCGCACCTCGCAGCCTTCAAAAATTCGCAGCCTCGTGCCGGAGGTTATCTGTTGTGGCCGAGGTTGGTCCCATCAATTGGAGGTCCTATCGGGACAGTCCATTGCTAGGGGACCTCACGCTGCCACCTCATCACATTACAACTGTGCCATGTCATCTTCTCATCCACGACCCGAGGGGAACTCACGATGTCGTTCATCCATCACCAGAATATACGAGACTAATTTATGGCTTCACTATGTATTACTCTCATGTACTATCGTATATGTATGGTATACGATATATATACTTTACTTTACTGGAACGGGGCCGTGCCAATATGCTTCGGCGTTGGTCTCCGAAGCTACATTGTGAGCTTTGTTTCACGGACTGGAGGTTTTGTTAGGGTTTAGCACAAGGTGATTGAGTCGTAGTCTTGGATCACGCTCGTCTGTGAGCTTGTGTCCCTTTGAAAGATTTTTCCGGTGGCAGGGTGGTTGAAAGCTCGGACGCCATGGCGACCAAGGTGCAGCGGATTATGACACAGCCCATCAATCTTATTTTCCGTTTCTTGCAGAGTAAGTCGAGGATCCAGATATGGTTGTTCGAGCAGAAGGACTTGCGCATCGAGGGTCGTATCATCGGGTTCGACGAGTATATGAACCTCGTGCTCGATGAGGCGGAAGAGGTTTCCTTGAAGAAGAAAACGCGCAAGCCGTTGGGCCGAATATTGCTCAAGGGGGATAATATCACACTTATGATGAATACCGGAAAGTAAAGTTCGGAAGGGATGGCGACGCACCAGATAATGTATCGAAAAATGTACGTCGTCGGGTTGGATTCGTTTATTTTAGATTATTTTAGATTAGGGCTTCTTCCTAGTTTGTTTTATGAGGCCTGTCACTCCTACGCACGGAGTAGTCAAGGTGTTTTTTTCTACCTCTGCGTCGACACCGAAATGCAGGGTTTGACATTCTGCGATACGCAGTGTGCACATGAGCTTTTGTACATATAGCTCAGGGAGTCGATTATTGAGAAAAGCTGAATGTCGCATCTGGGCGGGGTTGGAGCTTTTTGCCTCCGTTGAGCATCTTCAAAGTAAACTCTATTATTTGCAAAAGTCACGAAATTGTGTATGCTTGTCGGGCGATCACATGTTCAAGTTCTCTCTTTTTAGAGTCATTGGAGAGGCCAGAGTATTATTTGATGGTATTCGATAAGAACGCGTCGATCACGTCATAAACGACCTTCCTATATGCCCACCCTATCTAAATATTGAAATACTTATTTTCCATCATTTTAAATACCGCTGTGTGCTAAGCGGATCTGATGGATTCTTGAACTGCTTGTGGGTCGTATTATTGTTCGAGGAAGGGAAGATAAAAGCTGCTGCAACCACGCAATCACCAAGCCATAGTTATCCTATCTTCAAGATGGGGTTGTATCTAACGTATTCTGGGATGAGAGATTGATTTCCATTACAGTGATTGAAGCAGTGATCATCAAACTACAAATACCTAGCAGGCTGCTAGCAACGGCATGCTGTCTACGCTCTACACACTACAAACGGTAGCGCTCCTACTTCCCACATTTTGACTACTATTATCTAAAGTGGATTATCCTGGGCAGTGCATCGGTGATCCGAAGGCATGATAGGTGGATACAGCAGTATAGTTAGAACGTTTACACAATATCAACAAAACAAAGTGCTTGACATGCTCAGGGTTCTTAATGTCAGAGAAACTAATAATAGCGATATTGTACAGATCTCTGGAGGATCAGATAACATTGTCACTACCTTGGACACTCTGAAGAGCTTCGGACACAAACAATCCTCTGTTGATTTCAGGCTTGAAAGATCCTTCATGCAAACAATATTCTGTTTGTCTCCTCCTAACTTATCATGTACCTCGTGTTGGAGTATGTTTCACTATGATACTAAGATTGTATTCTCAGTGTTAAAATAGTGTTGGCATGTTAGTAAGTGAAGATAAAGAGATCATAATGTGCATTGAACGTTGATTACGTGTTTTCTATATATGAAGTTTGAAAGCAAATAGTACGTATGTGTACTGTGTTTTCTTAAGAAATAGTAATGAAATAAAAACTGCAAAATCGTGTGAACAAGGCTAACACAACAGCACTCCTAGTGCGTATTCTTCTAACGGTCAATCATCGACTTTTTATTAGTCTTGAATTCTAAACATTTACTTTTTTCGAAAAATGGCATATACTAGATAAGAAAAACCACCTCAACTTTATACAAACTAAACTCGATCTATTTTTTTTTACTAAAACCCAAATCACATGTTCATATTTCAGTCCATCCATTAAACCAGTCAAGCATAACCGAAATATTCAGTCAAGCATAACCTACTGCTTTAAATTATCCAAGGATCTCGTACTTTTTGTGGTGAACAACGAATTTTTCTTCTTATTTGTAAACATGTAATAAATGCATGCTAATTTCATAACAGACGCATCCAAGTTTTCATAGTATTTTTAATTCTTTTACTCTTATTTGATTGTGTGTGTGAGTGTGTGTGTGTTTTTTATTTTTATTTTTATTTGAGAGAGAGGCATTCCAGAGAGCAAAGATTGAATCGAACTCAATTGCACTGTGAGTGGTTGATAATTATTAATGTGTCCGAAGAAAGGTCCTCCAAATAGCAGCGGCTGCAAAGACAAAGACCCAGAGAATGGCAAGGACGGCTCTTCGTTCTCGTCAGCTCGGAAGCCAGTTCCAAACCGGAATGATACTGAACTAGGGGGCGAAGGGGGTGCATATGACCGTTCCAAATAGAATGTCTTTATTGATGGGAACGGATTCCCTGTAGAAATGTCCTCCAGCTTCACTGGATATCCCCTTTCCGCCTCCGCCGCTGGCAAGCCTAGTTCCGTTCATTGTCACTAAAACCAAGTTTCGGCTCTCCCCCCACTACCTCGCAGGTTTCACTGCTCAGATCCGTGAACTGCGTGTCAGCAAACTTAGCGATCTCGTCAGTAGTAGCGGAGTGTAGCAGCAGCAGCCTAGAACCACCCGGAAATACTCATTGACTGCGTTGGTTTGTCTTTCTTTCGTCGCTCATCTCTTGGCTCTTCAGCACCGGTGCTGCGGTGCTAGGGTTAAGCGTTACTGCCTCACTGCTACGTCACCTTCCGATTTCTCGATCGGGATTTCGATCGTACCTGCTCCTTCTTCGTAGCACGTTCTCATTGGTGAGTGGCCCGCGTCTGTTCGTGATGTTACAGAGAATTGAGTTGTAGGATGTGCTGCATTGTTGGGAAGCTTGAGCTGTCCGTCTTTTTGTAAGGAACTATGCGGTGGTGGCCGTTTTGTTGAATTTTTGGGGATTTTGTGGTTCTTAATTTTTGAGGATGTCTGGTTTTTTTGGGGAATGTTGTTCTAGGTCTTCTGAGTGAGAAAGCAAGGAAGAAGGGGAGAGGGCATATACCAGCTTAGAGGATGGCGCACAAGGCGGACGACGAGTATGACTATCTTTTCAAGGTGGTGTTGATAGGAGATTCTGGTGTTGGGAAGTCCAATCTGCTTTCCAGATTCACGCGGAACGAGTTTTGTCTAGAGTCGAAGTCGACCATCGGCGTGGAGTTCGCCACTCGCTCCATTCAGGTAATATCCTCGTTCAGGGGCATGCAACGTGCTCTTTACGGATTGAGCTGCCACGCTGGTTCTTTTGGTGGAGAATGTAGAGCATACTTTAAGAGATAGTCTTGTGTGTGGTGTGCATTGTAATGGTCTGCAAACGTATATACGCTGTTAAATGTAGGTGCGTGCGGCTGTGGAGTGCACTTCAATTATCGAGATCAACACATGATTTAGGAGCCATGAAATTGCGCAGAGGGAGTTCCTTCGAGTGAGTCGTGGTTTCGAATATTCTAGAAGCAATTTGTAGAGCTTACCTTCGTTCATTTATGCTCGATCTTGATATATTGTCCTATGAAAAAACGGTCACTCATTACTTTGGTGTCTCAGGATTTTGTATGTTATGAATGAGACTGGAAAGGCTGACTCCTTCTTACCTCTTCTTCTGATTTTGTTTTTTGTTATTTTATTTTTTTTTCTTTTTCCACAAGGTGGCCTTTCAGGTTTGTTATGTCTTTGAGGGTATACACAACTTCTGTGAATAATGATACGCAGCTGCTTAAAACATTCTGGTGATGACTTAGGTGATGCACTCTCCAGCACTTGGCTTTTGAATGCTCTAATTCTTGGTGTTCCGCTGCATTACCATTAGGTTGATGGAAAGACGATCAAAGCTCAAATCTGGGACACAGCAGGACAAGAGCGATACAGAGCTATCACTAGTGCGTACTATCGTGGCGCTGTAGGAGCTTTGCTGGTGTATGACATCACGAAGCATGTAACCTATGAGAATGTTGAAAGATGGTTGAAGGAGCTGAGAGATCACGCCGACTCCAACATTGTGATCATGTTGGTTGGGAACAAGTCTGATCTCAAGCATCTGAGAGGTGTGTCAACTGATGATGCTCAAGCATTTTCAGAGAAGGAAGGGCTTTCTTTTATAGAAACTTCAGCTTTGGAGTCCACAAATGTTGAAAAAGCATTCCAGAGGATTTTGACTGAAATTTATCGTATTGTAAGCAAGAAAGCTTTGGCTTCTGAAGAGAACACCACCGAAGGCCCCGGACAGGGAACCAACATTGTCCCACTTGACAGCAACGCCCCAGACCTTAAGAAAAAGGGCTGCTGTGGCGCCTAAAACACTGTAGAAGATGACGTCCACTGCAATTATCGTTTTTAGGGCTTCCATATTTGTATGAATCAATCTCTTTGATGGAGTGAGGTTATAAAATGGCAACCGGGCAACCTTGGAACTAGAAAATTCATCCCTGGTAGATTACAATGGATATCTTTTCCAGTTGTCTTCATGGGGTCGTGCGAGAACTAGCCTTTCGAGAATCTGTAATCTGTCGTAGTGATCTAGCGGTCTGGTCAGAAGTACTTAATCTTTCAAATACGCCTACCTCCTTGGACATCAGATCGAGCTCATTTTGTAAGGGCAATTTTGCATACTAAATTGAATAATTTAAGAAAAAATCTCCTCACAGTTTCTCTTTATACGAATTTGCTACAGTTCGTGGCTGTTAAATGATGTGGGGATGAACTGTGGAGTACAACTGAATACTTTGGACAGAAGTAACTGAATTTTTACTTCATTTTCTGGAATATTATTAATATCAAAACTACTATAAAGAAATGACACAAATGAAAGAATTTGGTAAATTTGCATGTAATACACGACAAGTAGATTTTTTATTTCAAAATTTTACTGACTAAATAGGTACATCTAAAAGTATTGATGTGATCTATGTATTAGATGCTAGATTATTTGTTTAAAAATGGTCCTAAAAAATATCATAAGATCCTTCAGAGTAAACACTTTTTTTTCCACTTCTCTTTCTTTTAAAAACTTCTTATTTAAAAAACTCTTCACATCTCTTGAATTTTGGAATACAAAATACATGCCTTATGTAACATTGTATTTTATGACAAACATTTCATGGCAGAATTGGAAGCAATAATGAATGTTATACTACAGATATAAGAGCAAATAAAAATGATTAGTAAGTGTACTCCAAGGCATTTCATCCATGTAACACAATGTATTTATTGCCAGTTAATATGTAGATAATTATACAAACATAACGATTCTCAAACTAATACTTACAAAGAAACAAACCCAAACAAAGATCTAATTCCTTTACAATAATAATAAAAAAAATATCACCATAAAAAGGGACTAAGTTTTGTTTTAGGTTTAATGAGTAACTTCTCAAACTAAGTCCAAATCAAAATCCAAGTAACTAACTTAAGGCTTCTAATTAAATAAACTCAATCAAAATTACTTTGCAATTTTAATACTTTTTGGAGCTATTGACAGGTAAAATGTAAACTAGCAAAAGCAAAAACAGGGATATGTAAAAGATGAACAATGCTATGAACAAAACCCGAAACTGGAATGAAAGGCAAAAGAGGAGGCTAGACTCAAAGACTGCAGGGAGCAATCCGGAATTCATGAGGCGTGCGAGAAAGCCACGGCGAAGCAATCTTGATCCTGAAGACCACGGTGGACGAGGGCACTGTCGGTGAGAAGAATCTTGCAAAAGCTCGTGTGCTTGAGGCATGATCGAGGCTTGGGGAGCGCTCGTGCATGCATGCAAGGACTTCGATTTCCTCTCGCATGCATCCCCCTGCTACCCCACCACCACACTCCGCTGGTTCCACGTTATTTGTTCCACCGGCACCGACAGCTGCTCTACGATTTCATCTCTTGGATGCGGATTCTCCGATAGGGGTTCGCTGCAGCGGCGAGAACTTCATCTAACGGCGCGAACACGAGCTCACCAGCTTCCACGCCTGCTACACAAGCCCCCACGGAAGGGTCAGAGCACAAGTCACTGCAAGTCTAGCTTGCGGCAGCGACGGATCGACCGAAGCATTCACTGCCGACATGAAAGCGGCGTACAAAAGTGGTTTTTCTGGTCTAAGATCAGGTGGGTCACAACGGATCGGTAAAAGAGGGCGCCGGAGAAACTTATTGTCAGGTTCTTCAGGTCTACGGTCTCCGCCTTCTCGTGCGAGTCCAAGAATGTTGCGCCGGGTTGAAGAATCACGGCTTTGGATCCAAAGCGGAAGTGCTGCTACTAGCAGCACAGCTATGTCCCCAGCAGGCATTGCATTCTATCTGAGTTTACGCGACAGGATCTCTTTTTTCCCCTTTTTTTTTCTTTTTTTTTTTTTTTTTCTTTTTTTTGGGGGGGGGGGGGTGTGAATATTACTCCTGAGTTAACAGTAATATCTTGCTTTATCATTCATCTAGTATGGACCCCACATCTCATCGTGGACCACCCTCTTGTAATCTCATTAAAAATTGAGATTCTTCTTGTACTTCACAGTGTGATACATATTATATTCTTATTCTCTCATGGTATAAAAGCGGGCTAGGTCCCAGGACCATACTTGGAATATTTTTCTATTCTGTTATGTGAGTTCAAATTCTCCATTACAAGTCCCATATATTCAGACTATAGAACAGTTCTTTGTACCGCATTAGATCTTGTATATATTACATAGGATCAGAACGCATGGGCAACATGGATACCGTCGTATCTAGAGACGTTATGTTATGAGGGCCATCCAACTTCAAATTATGGCGATCAACAGTACGCAGCATCCTCAAAAGAGACAACCCTCTGGGACGTCGTTAGAGATGATCCACCTCAAGCTCAGGAAATCTTGCCATCCAAGATCCTCCTGAAGTTCTTTAAACAACATTTTGCCCTTCCGGATCACCATCAACCAACAATACTTGCGGCACAATCCAACGGAATTAGGAAAAGACCAAATCCTACATTGAGCTCTCTGTTCAACTTGAGCTTTGCGTCTACATCAAAAACATCTCAGATCCACAAGTTGCGTGGAAGCGCCTTGAATCGAGGTGCCTTGAACAGGATACCATTTAGATTCCGGATAAACACAATGGCCGACACAATAGTGGTTCTAAACAAGTGGGAAACTCTCTGAATGATAGAACAAATGGATGTTTCCACTTTTATTTTCCAAGTTTATGAAATACAATGGGATCTGACAGCCACAGGCCAACCACAATCAAATGCCATTCTTGTTCACAGGACCTTGAACAGGATACCATTTAGATTCCAGAACCTTGCTTGGCAGATTGAGAACAAGAGAGACATCCTATCTCTGCCAAAACTTAGCGCTCGGCTTCACAATGAAGAACATTATATCTTCATATGTCAAGACGAACCAAAAGAAGCTCTCATGATGCCGATTTGTAATGTAGTCGAGCGTCATTACAAATCGCAACAATGCAACTATGGCTTCCGATCCTCACGCTATCCTCTGGGGGGCCATCAAAAGCAACCCATTAACGCAGATTATTTCATTTATAACAAGTGCAAGCAACGTGGATATACATCTCGGTATTGTCCAGCTCTAACACCGCCCAGACCGCGCCATCACACTTCCATGCCACACAAAGGGGACAAAGACAATCAGAAGCGTTTTTTGGGCAACCTCAGGTTTTTTTCCACCTGGGGATCTTTTCGAAGCGGAGAAGACCAAGGTTTAAGCTCAACGTATGGTGCCGACATACTTAAAGATACTAGTGGTGAGCTCTACTTATCACACTTTCCTTAGAAACAACTGCTTAAGGCTGCACTTGATGTATTCAGTTTAGAATCCGATCCTAGAGAAAGGGACTAGATTTTTTATTTCAGTTCCTCAACCCAATTTTCATGGGACAGAACTCCTTCCATTTCTTAGATCCACCCCAAGCGAACTCAATCACCTCGGTAGGAGGCTAAGCACATGTAATCGAGGGGCAAGGCACCGCCAAAATTTCCTGAAATAAAAACCCTCAAGGATATTCAATATTGTCTCGATAATATTGCAAGCTTTCTGATTCAGGCTACATAGCATTGTTTGACTCATCCATGTATGTAGTTCTTGCAAATCCAAACTACATCATGTGATTACTTTGGAAAAGAGAAAGAAATCCAATGGATTGTACAAACTCACAAGCATTACTAAACCTCTAGTTGACAATCTAGAAGTACACTTACCTGAACAAACTACAAATCTAGGTCAAACCCCTGTCAGCAAACACATCACTCCTCTTCATCTCTCGCAATTAAGGCACTACCGATTGGGGCACATTTATTTTTCGAGCCTTAGTCTGATGAATAGACACCAACTAGTTATAGAAATTCCCCAGTTTACTGTAGTTTCTCAGATTTGCGTTGCTTGTCAACAAGGAAAACAAACATGTAAAAGATTCCCAAAACGCTCTCTTTTTTGAGCCACCCTACTTCTTGCTCTCATTCACAGTGATCCTTAGTCGGCAAATTGATTCACTTGACTCACACCTGTTTTGACATCTCGTATTCCACTGGAATTGTGAGTCAATTCATGATACGGCCACAAGTTCCGCACATGCAAGCCACACAACGCACCCTACGTTATTTGGATAAAACTATCAACTATGGAATTCTTTATAAACGAGATACAAACCTTCAAGTATTGGGCTTTGTCGATGTTGACTGGGTGGGACTTAGAAGATAGCAGGTCGACTATGGAATTTGTATTTTGTTTGGACCAAGGCCCAATAACATGGTTATCAAAAAAGTAAGCTGCAATGACACCCGGCTCGTCTGAGGCGGAATACATGGCATTATCCCTAGCTGTCAGCTAATCTACCTTGTTGGAAAAACTAGTATGTGATCTGGGACTAACAATTACCAAGCCAATCTTGATTTGTTGTGACAATGAATCCAATATCAAAATGACAACTCTGACATCAATCCGCACACAATACATATCTTTACTCACTACCACTTCACCAAAGAATGCATCTCAAGTGGAAAAATTCACCTAGAGTATGTACCATCAATTAAACAGAATGCTGATTTCTTTACGAAATCTTTAGGAAAAAATTTATTTGAAAAGTTTAAAAATAGACTGGGGTTGTGCAACTCAGCAAGGTCAATGACCCTCCACAAAACTAGCTCCAGCCTAAAGTTATTCCTTTAAACCACCATACTTCTAGATACTCATTTAGTTCGTAACATTCCTATATGTTTTGTCATTTGATCTCTCCTTCTTGCGCTGCAACCATTCTCCCTCCTCTGCATCCTCAAACGCTTGTTCAGCAGATCCCTCTATGTTCATCTTTTGAAACTCACAGTCCTAGAAGAATTGACGCCACATTCTATAGATGCATCTCAATTCTCTCAAAAATTTGTTTACAGCATCGGCACTTGATGGCTCCTCTCATAATCGAGGGAGAATCACTTTGTCTACAGCCTCAAATGGAACCCTATACAGATGTGTAACCTCTCTCCACACCTCACCTAAAATGTCACATAAAACATCCTTCTCGTCAATTAAGTTCTCTACCTTCTTTGTAATCTCTCTCGCTAAAAATCTATGATTATGATACTGAACTAAAACTTGTTCTTCAACTGTACTTGCCACACCCTCCACCTAGGTACAACTACTATGTGAATCAGAGGATGACACAAGACCAGATGATTTGCTCTCGGCAAACCCAAACCATGTCCCCAACAACTTCTTCTCTTCAAATAACTTTGAAGCTGCAACAACTAGATCACATGAGCAAACCAAGGCGCGAGGCATAGTAAGAGGTCTGTACAAGCTCAAAAGCACCAAAACAATCCAGAAAAGTCTCTCAGGCACTATTATATGTACTACCACATGAGAACTCACAATCAAGAACACTGGAACCAACACTACTACAGCAACAAGAATCTCCATGACCAACCTTTAGCATAAACAAATGTCTCACCGTTTTTTTCTTGCGTGATAGTTGCCTCGGTGTTTTTTTCCCTTCTTCAATGTTTTTCAAATCTACCTCGGAGTAACAGGGGTGTTGGATACTACTCTTCAGTTAACAATAATACCTAGCTTCATCATTCATCACGTATGGATTCCACATCTCATCGTGAACCACCCTCTTGTAATCTCATTATATATTGAGATTCTTCTTGTACTTAGTGAGTAATGCATATTATATTCTTGTTCTCATTCTCTCATGGTATGAAAGCGGGCTAGATCCTAGGCCCATACTTAGAATATTTTTTTTTGTTTTTTGTTTTTTTCTTTTTCTTTTTCTTCTGTTTTTTCTCTTTCTCTGTCTCAGATCGTCCATTTGTCATCATTCTTCTGCTTTTGTCTTGTGTAAGCTCACATTCTTTCTGCTACAAGTCCCATACTTTCAGACTATATTACGGTTCTTTGTGTCGCATTAGACCATATAAAAAGACAATATTAACACTAATTTTTTTTTTACTGATTCCCCTATTTTTTACCTGTGTTTTGTTGCTATGATTTTTAATTAGGTTTTTCCACAATAGAACCCATATTTTCCTCTTTCACCACATAGTTGTGTTAGAACACATCATTGCGCTCTGTAATTGTAGCAAAGGAGCACTTTCGCAAGTGAACGTGGGTGCTAGAAATTGGAGAGAAGAAGAGAAGGAAGAGCCACAAAAGTGGGAAGAACAAAAGTGGGAAGAACCAAGGCAACACCAAGGTGAAGCATATGGAAAAGGGAGGAGCAGGGATAAATTATGAAAGAAGTGTGCAAATACACACAACAGAATAAACACAAAATGTGTGCAATTAGTACAATTAGCAAAGATGTGTGCAATTAGCAATGTGTGCAATTAGCAAAGATTTTGGAAAATTAGAGAGTATTTGTAAGGTTATCTAGATTGTTTATTCAGCATCTATTGTCAAGCAAAATATTACAAGAGTAGAAAACATTTTTTTTCCTAGTAATTATTGAGTTGGCCACAATAGGATCTAAAGAGAAAACATGATGAACATGAGTAATGTAATTACCACAAAAGGAGCTAAAAGTATAGGCCAATCCAAGGAAAAAAAGATTGCAACCATCTATTCGTATATTTGTTCAAGTTGTTAGGATTATAATTTTACTTCAAAGTTTAAGCAACACATGCTTATTCAATTCACAACTTATAAAGTATGTAATCAACCTTTTAAAAAAATACAATATCTTTGTTGAAGTTTGTAGAAGTGTTCATTTTACTTTTTAGGTTCTATGGTGATTTCAAACCCCTAGCATCATGGTCGAAATTATATTGTAGGATAAGATTTTTGGGTACTTCTATGTGGGAAGACAATATTTTTGTGGTGTAGGAGATTATAAATAGAATTTAGGTTTTCTGAAGGAGAAGTTTAAAGATCTTCTCCATGAAAATAAAACACAATTGTTCATTTCACAATATGATTTCAATAATAGATGTGTGTATATAAAGTAGGGAATTTGGAGAACATGGTAACAAATATGGAGTTGAGAAAATATGGGAATCAAGGAACATAAGGAATCATGGATGAACCAGAAAATTGATAGATATGCCAAAGATCACAATGCCCAATGGCTTGAGTTTTTGCTAAAAAATATAAATATGTAGTAAATAAGAAATATGATTGCTAATCACATTGAAGAAACATTAATGATTTTACTGTTATGCAAATATTGCTTTTCTTTTTCTTATTGTTATGCACATATTTCTTGGAAAGGGACGAATTCTGACTTAGAAACCACAAATTAAAATTTTACATCATTCATGTGGAAAACTGCACAGATTTCCACTAATATATATATATATATATATATGTATATATATATTTTTTGTGCTATCTTCCAAAACTGTTACGTTACAGTAATCGAAAGATTGTTCTGAAAAAAATTCGGATACCGACTCCGACTCGATCTCTTAACCATAAATTTAAGATCTGGATGATCGATTGAGACTCCTAAGGTCAAAAAAGACAGTTTTAGCCACATAGTGTTTGCTTCCTATTTTACTTGGAGAAGAAATAAACGAAATGGTGCACCCATCAGAACCATTAAGTGACCTCAAAACAACACATTCAAAAAGCGAGACAGTCACGAGCAATGAAGCAATGTGCGCTTAAGTGCGATCACATTATAAGATTAACTGAGAATCATACATTTCACCTCGCCACCTTCTATCAAGTACCCAACTCTGCCTCTGCCGCGCTTCCACCCAGCGCATCGAACAAAAACATGAACTAGTCACTTCTACCCACTGATCATTACAGCCAAGTCCTAGCGAATTCACCACAAACCACCATGCAAATACTATTCACTTCTTCTTCGCGGCAGCCTTGGTCACCTTGGCACCAGTTGGCTCCTTCTTCTCCACGGCCTTGATAACACCAACGGCCACAGTCTGTCTCATGTCGCGCACCGCGAAACGACCCAAAGGAGGGTACTCAGAAAAGGTCTCCACGGTCATGGGCTTGGTCGGAATCATCTTCACGAACCCTGCGTCTCCGTTCTTCAAAAACTTGGGCTCCTTCTCCAGCTCCTTACCTGATCGCCTGTCCACCTTGGTCAAGATCTCTGCGAACTTAACCGCAATGTGAGATGTGTGGCAGTCCAGCACTGGAGCGTACCCGTTGCCGATCTGGCCTGGGTGGTTCATGATGATAACCTGGGCTGTGAAGTTCGCAGCCTCCTTCGCTGGATCGTTCTTCGAATCCGAAGCCACGTACCCTCTCTTAAGGTCCTTCACCGCCACATTCTTCACGTTGAACCCAACGTTGTCACCTGGGTGCGCCTCAGGCATCGACTCGTGGTGCATCTCCACGGACTTCACCTCCGTCGTCAGTCCAGTGGGTGCGAAGCAAACCAACATACCGGGCCTGATGATTCCAGTCTCCACACGACCCACAGGCACAGTTCCAATTCCTCCTATCTTGTACACATCTTGTAACGGCAACCTAAGGGGCTTGTCAGACGGCCTTTTGGGTTCTGACACATTGTCGAGCGCCTCCAAGAGAGTGGGCCCCTTGTACCAGGATAGGTTTGTCGACCTCTCAATCATGTTGTCACCCTCGAACCCAGAGATGGGAACGAATGGAATCTTATCAGGGTTGTATCCAACCTTCTTCAGGTAGGAAGACACCTCCTTGACAATCTCTTCATAACGTGCACTGGAGTACTTCGGGGTGGTTGCGTCCATCTGCCGCCAACATTACGATTCAATTTAATCCGAAATCGCTCGAACACCACATGTTTTCAACATTTCACAACATCTACATTCGTAGAACAATGCGCCATATCAGCTTGTCTTTCATATTGACAATCCTACGAATCGACAACGCGCTCGAGCCTTGGATCCAGATTCTAGAAATTATGTGCTGAAGCAGGACAGGGCCTAATAAACACCAGAGCGCAAAGTAATCAGATTTACCTTGTTGCAACAGCAGATCATCTGCTTGACTCCCAAAGTGAAAGCCAACAACGCGTGCTCCCTAGTCTGACCATCCTTCGAGATACCGGCCTCAAAACCTCCGGTCGTCGAATCAATGATGAGCACCGCACAATCAGCCTGCGAGGTTCCCGTAATCATGTTCTTGATGAAATCACGATGTCCAGGGGCGTCGATGACAGTGCAGTAGTACTTCACGGTCTCGAACTTCCACAACGCAATATCAATAGTGATACCACGCTCTCGCTCGGCCTTCAGCTTGTCCAACACCCACGCGTACTTGAAGGAACGCTTGTTCATCTCAGCAGCTTCCTTCTCGAAACGCTCGATGACACGCTTGTCGATACCTCCCAACTTGTAAATAAGGTGACCAGTGGTCGTCGACTTTCCGGAGTCGACATGGCCGATGACCACGATGTTAATGTGAACCTTCTCCTTACCCATCTTGGTTTACCTGCAAAAAGTATCAGGAAACGATGGGTTCATTAGAATCTCCAACACTCAGTGAAACAAACCCACATAGGAAGAACCAGGACGTTACTATACATGAATCAAAAAGCACACTAGACACGACCCAAGCAAGTGAAAATTCACAGGTAAAGACATCCACAAGGCATGCTATCCCACGGTTTCGAACTCGATATCATGCTACACACCGAAACTACAATCCAAGCCTAGCAACGGATACACAATACCCAGACAAACCGAAAGCTACGGGTCACAGTAGCACAATCAAACAGGATTGCAGGAGCTACAGCACACGCCAAGACAGAAGCCGGTACAGAAACAGAAACCTTACCTAGGGAAGATGAGGGTTTTAGGGTGCAGCAGTAACGCCACCGTATCCACGCAAAGGTGGGGGGGGGGGAGAGAGAGACAGTAGAGTGTGTGGAAGAGAGTGTAAGTACTGTCGGAGCCAGAGTCTTGAAGAGGACACCGGTGAGCTCCTCCGGGTGGCAGCGGCCATATGGCTCCGGGCGATGGACGATCGGACGGTGGGCCTCGGACTCGGTTGCGGCAGGCGCCGCCGCAACGTCCAGGGCGAAGGTCATGGAGGTATGCGTCGGCGGCTTGCGGCGGAGGTGGCGGCGGTGGCGATCGTAGCGGCTGGTCGCTCCCTCCCTAACTTTCTATCCGTCCCCCGCGAGTGGGAACGGGCGGTGGTGTGTGTCGTGCTGGCTTGACCTAAATAGTGGGGCGCATTGATGGCGCAGGGCTTTCGTTAGGGCCTACAAAGCAGACGGTGTCGTTGCTAGCTCTCTCTCTCATCTTCTTTGCTATTCTCTTGTGTGCCAACCTAATTCCAATTAGTGGTGAATTACAAAATTGAAAATCTTTCTTTTTCATAATCAAGAAGTGTGGCACTTAATTATGCTATCAAACTTCACCTAATTCCATGTTACTTAGGGATGTTAATGTGTAGATGAAGTAACTAGAATTCAATTAGCTCCTACTGAATTTGAATTTCATCCCAGCAAATTAACAACTACCATCTAAATCAAAACACATCCACTCTATCTTGTGACACTTTTCTATGATCTAAAACATTGAAACTAAACAAGCACTCGCGCTATTTCCAACAAGAAGGGTGTCAAAATTAGTCATAATTGGAGTGCCAGACTTGTGGAAACATTCCACCTTGCAGGTTGGAAATAGATGGGTGGTCAAGAATGAGTTGGCTACCTTACATGAATTTGTATCTACGATGTCCACAAGCATTGTCCTTTTCTTTGTTTCCTTACTTAGTTTTTATCAAAATAATATTTTTTAATGCTATTTATCTTTTTTTTTTGTGATTTGTTCTATGATTTTAGAAGACTCTTGAATACATGAACAAAAGTATAAATAAATAAATAAATATAACATAATAAGAATATATTATACTATAATGTGATGTTTATTTTTAAATTATTATGTGAGATGATACATTCTAAAAATTTCTCATATTCTTTATATAATTAATTATTATTTATTTTAAAATTTAAATATAATTTTGTATGAAAAAATATAATTTTTTCTTGCACATTATTTAGTATTTTTGGAATTTTCTTTTCAACATACAAAATAAGATGCATGTCACGAATTGAGAATACTGATTGGAAATCTAAACAAGAAGCTCAAGAAGAATGGGCAAGAACTTGATTAATCAAATGAGTACAAGAACAACACTAGAGAGGTGAGCTAGAGCTCCAAGAGATGTATTGTCGAGACTGAGGGGATCCTCAGTCTCGGCTCCTATATATACTACGAGCTAAGAAGCTTCTCAAGTAGCTTCCACAAACTAGGAAGCTTCTCAAGCAGCTTCCATGAGCTTGAAAACTTCTCAAGTAGCTTCTACAAACTACAAAGCTTTTCTAGAACCTTCTAGAATCTTCTACAACTTCCTAGTGTATGTCCTTAACATCACCCTCCTTTTTAGCTTCAAGGCCTCCAAAAAGCACTCCTATTGCGAGTCAGTACCAACGTAAGAAGTTAAAAATTTGTCGCATAGTATCTATAATATACTCCAATTATTGTTCACGTGACAAGTAGTTCATTGGTCCTTGTAACCAACGATAGTGTCCTATGCCTTCGATTTTCGACCAAATATGAACTTTTGTGTCTTCATTGTAAAAATGCCCTACAAACATTCCTTCGAGAAGATCACCGTAGGCAGATTATACCTCAAACACAATCACTAGCGACTTGTTACTAAATATCCTTCATTGTCTTCGTGGTATAGGCGGTTCTTCATCTCAAGGTCATCTTTGTGAGATACTCGATTGAGAAGAGATGACTAGTATGGTATCTATCTCTTGGCTATCCATATCAGACCAAAAAATACAAGCACTAAACATGGAAGAATGGGCTCAGGTTATAGATTTATAGTCTCTAACTATGTCTTTTAGAAGTTCCTTCTCCCCCTTCTTTATAAGGCTGAGGATTAAGAGACTTCAAGGAGAAAGAACTTCACTGAAAAACTTTCATAAAAAAAGCTTAGGTTTCTGAAGATAGCGTCGATGAAACTCTTGTACCTTTTGCAATGCATTGATGAGCTTTCTTGCTGGTTCCTATGTGTGCTCATTGATATCATAGCTGCTCCGATAAACTAGGTATTCTAATTTCTTCTACTTACGCCACAAATCTAGTATCTTTTCTACTTCATATTCCTCGTGGTTTTCAATTTCAATACTAGGTGGCGGACATTGCACTCTTTGAAGAAAAGACAACTCTCGATAAGGTTCCAACAAAGAAACATGAAAGACTCAGTGTACCTTCATAGTAGCCAGTAACCCTAGATAATATGCCACTAAATTGATTTGTTTCTAGATGACAAATGGTCCCAATCTCCAGTAGTCCAACTTATCACATGACTGCTTGGTTTTGATATCTCGTCAAAGCAACCATACTTTATCTCCAATTTTGAAAGTAGGTACATAATTCCGAAATTTATCTATGGACACCTTATAAGCTTCTTCGGCAGTTTGTAATTAAAGCTTCAATGTAGTTTGAAGCTCCGATAGTTGTTTCACAAATCCTTCAACTATCGGGTTGCTATTAGTTGACGGACTCAATAAATCAAGCATCGGATGATACCCATAGTTGAAAAAGAATAGTATTTGTTGAGTCGACATATGAAAGGTATTGTTATATGCAAACTCGACTAATGATAGATATACAGTCCAATCATCTTACTGATAGTTGATGCTGCATCGTAAATATTAATCCAAAGTTTGATTCACATGTTTCATTTGGCAGTCAATTTAAGGATGAAAAATCGAAGAAAGCTTGATATCCACCTTCAATATTTCAAAGAGAGATCTCCAAAACTTTGATACAAATTAGATTCTTCGATCCAACAAGATATCATCTAGTAAACTATGATATCGATACACATTATCAAAGAAGAACCTTGATGTATCTTTGCTTTATGATGTTTTCTTGCAAAGGACAAAGTGTGCCATCTTTGTAAGCCGATCTACGACAACAAAGATGTTGTCAAATGAATTTGATAGCAGTAGGTCCATAATGAAGTCCATGGAAATTTAAGACCATGGTCGACGTCGGATAGACAATGACTAAAGAAGACCATAAAGACGATGTCGAGGATTCTTGAATCTTGAACAAATGTCATAAGAGAAGAAAAAATCCTTGATATCCTTCTACATTTGGGGCCACCAAAAATCTCGAGAAATAAGTTCGAAGGTCTTATTGAATCCAAAATGTCTTGCAGCTAGAAAGTCGTGTTGAGATTGGAGAACTCGGAATCGTGCTGGTCCCTTTGAAATATACAATCGCTCCTCAAAGTATAAAAGATCTCCTTCTACCTTGAACTTATCATTATTGACACGTTGCATGCTATCGAGGGCTACAGAATCTCTAATAGTTGCAGTATGTACATGGTTGAAGAAGTCAGCATCAATTGGCACTATAGCACAACAAAGCCTGAATTATTTCGACTTCAACAATGTTATACATTGTTGATCAAATGCTGCTTCTCCAGCCTTTGGCATTAGATACGATCTCCTTAATAATGCATCAAATAGTCTTTGTTGCTTCCTAGGTCGATAAATAGTAACAAAGTCAAACTTGGATAGCAACATATTTCATCAAGCTTGACGACGATTCAAAACCCGAACCGACATGAAGTACTCCAAATTCTTGTGATCCATGTATACAGTCACCGAATGCGTAGCTCTTTCAAAGAAGTGATGCCATTCTTGGAAAGAATCCACTATCGTAAGAAGTTCTTTATCGTAGATCTCATAGTTGATCTCTGTAACAAAAAACTTTCGAGAGTAGAATGCAATGCGATGAAGCTTCTTGTCTGCACCTATCTTTGAAAGTACAACTCTCATAGCAAAATCTGAAGCATCGGTCTCCAAATAGAAGGCCTTTGTAAAGTCTACATGTTCCAAGATTGGAGCCATAGTAAATGTCGTCTTAAGATCTTGAAATGCTTTTTTTGCTAGAAGTCCCCATTTGAGTTTGTCTTCATATGTCAACTGAGTGAGCGGAGCAGCAACTTGAGAATAATTCTTGATGAAGATCCGATAGAAGCTAGCAAAGCTAAGAAAGCATTGTACATCTCTAATCATCTTTGGAACTTCCTATGATATAATTTCTTCCACTTTCTTAGGTTCCATCTTCAAACCTTCCATATTTGCAATGAATTCCAAAAATTTCATCATAATTTGGTTAAACAAGCACTTCTCCAATTTGGCATAAAGTCCTTGCTAGCTGAGATTTTCAAGGACCAGACGAATGTATTTCTCATGCTCTTCTATGTTATTGGAAAATATCAGAATATCATCTAGATAGATGACAAAAAAATTGTCAAGGTGCTCCCAAAAGATGTCATTCATCATGTATTAAAAGATCGCCAAAGCATTGGTAAGACCGAAAGGCATGACATTATATTCAAAATAGCCATACCTTGTACGAAAAGCTATCTTCCATTCATCTCTTTCCTTGATTCGTACAAGATTGTAAGCTCTCCTTAGATCAATCTTTGTAAAGATCCTTGCACTCCCAAGTTGCTCTAGAAGACGTGATATCAAGGGTAATAGATAATGATTCTTCTTTGTCACCTTGTTGAGACCTCAATAATCCACACACATCTGCAGTGAGCCATCTTTCTTCTTCACAAATAAGATTGGTGCCTCAGTTGGCGACTTCGAATGACAAATGAAGTTCTTAGCTAGATTCTTGTCAATGTACTTTTGCAACTCTACAAACTCCACCTGTGAAAAATTATAGATTGGGCCAAAAGGTGGTTGTGCTCCTTTCTGCAAGTCTATAGCATAATCGTATAGTCGATGCTCCAATAGCATGTTAGCATTCTTCTTTTGAAACACGTCTTCAAAATCCTTATATTACTTTGGCATACTTACTACCGAAATCTTCTCTCCGCTAATTGGAGTCGCATAAATGACAAATGATGTACCTTCCTTGGAAGATGTTACAAACGCTCTTGTTCCAATAAATAAGGGTTTTTTGATTCAGGATCTTCTAATAGGCTTACTCTCGGAATGTTCTATAGGAAATGTCATCTTTCGTAATCTCGAATCTATGGATGGATTATGCATTTCTAACCAAGAAAGACCAAGAATAATGGAGTTTGATGGGATTCTAATAATATTAAAAATAATATAACTACTATGGTCTTTAAACGTCACCTCTATAGGTTTTGATTCATGGATGACACTACCAGACAATAAAGGTCGTCCATCTATTACTTCTACGTGAATAGATTTAGATTTTCGTATTAGAGGAATCTCATGATGCTTAGCAAATTCTTTGTCTAAAAAATAAACAGATGCTCCTGAATCTAATAACGCTAAGGTTTTTAATTTCTGAGGGCCAAAAGATAAAAGAATGGTAAAGCAATAGGCAAGCTGAGCGGAAAGAGAGGAACTTGATTGTTGTTGTGGTATTGAATTATCCAACCGCACAGTCCGTATTATGGTTGGGCATCCTCATTTTCTTGAACAAACGTACCTCTAGTCTTGACAATGTGTTGATTTTGCTTCTTCGGGCAGTTTCCAACTCTGTGATAGATCTTGCCCCATGAGCAAAGTTCCAACCAATCCAACTCATGACTCCTCCGTCAGATAGCGTTCAGGCTGTAAAGCTGTTATCAATCTAATTTGATTGACAAAACCTCAAAACTTGGAACGCGTACCATCAAACTTATTTGGAAGGCTAATTCGGAGCTTCTTTTATTGTAAGACCAATGGTCCTTGTTGAACTTGAGGCAAAGCCACTTCTCTTGGTGCTGAAGCTTGAGGTTGGTGAATCCTCGATTGTGCCATCTCAAATATTCCATCATTATGAAGTCTTGCAATGATTCCTTCAATCTTTACAGTTCTCTATGATAATGTAGCAAAAACATTCATAATGGCATCTAACTTGGACTCCGAACTTTCAGTCATACTTATATCTTGACCTCCGGCCATTCTAAGAGAAGTAAAGAAATGACTCTACAAGAAGATAGTATTGTTTAGAAGAGGGTATTTTGCTATCGTGATGTAACATGGATAACAAGTGAAAGGGTGAAGAAAATATCATGTTTTGAAGATCTCACTTTAAAAATATTGTAGCAAATTATCTTGGAAAAATAGATATTAGTCAAAAGGTAGAAAAATTAAAGGTGCTAATGCTGCCTATTTACAAATTATGCTTCTATTTACTTTGTAAGGCCATAAATAAGGCAAAACAAAGTAGATTAGAAAAATAAAGAATATAGACATATGTATGAAGGATTTAGGAGTGCAAATTAGAAAAAATTACCTCTAGAAGACAAAAGTTGATACCTAGAGAGGGCCAGTTATGAACCAGGGTCGAAATCAGACTTTGAGGCACAAAATCGAGTCTTGACGACGACTTCGGGACTCTTTGGCAGATTGGAGAAAGGGGTTTGATAGGAGATTGGATAAGGTTTCTATCGGCATTGAGTTTAGGATGATTTGGATCTGTCTTAACTTTGTAATAGCTTTGCAAAGTCAAGGTTTGTTTCGGATGATTTGGATTTTATGAAATAAAATAGCATTTATGTTTTGGATGATTTCAAGAGTTTTGTAATAGATCTACGGATGAAATTTTGTAGGTTTATGGTTATAGTTGTGTTTAATATGAGTTGAGAATTTGAGCTCAATCTAACGGTTGAATTGAGGAATATTGAGGTTTAAGTGGATCAAGGTCTCAAAAAGTAGAATATTAGGTCCAATAGGGTTTTTTAAGATTTCGTGCAATATACTAGTTTAATTAGAATGAAACTTATGTGAGAGGATATTAGACTTATTTTTCTATGTGTACAAGATTTTTGAGATGAATCGAATGGTGTAAAAGAGAGGTATTGGCTCTGTAAGATTGGCATCAAGATTGGAGAAGGAGGCCGACCAATACCCGAGCACATTTTTGAGGTTATCGTCAATTTGGTAACTCTGATCTATTTCAATTTTTTTGTGCTTGTTTTGAACTTAGTTTTTTAAAAGTGTGCAAAATTTGAGTTAAGATCAACGGTTTATTCATTAGTTATTGAGGTTTAAATCTCTTATAGGAATTTTTATGATTTGGTTTAGGATTTGGTTAGGATTTGGTTAGGATTTGGTTTAGGGTTTAGGATTTGGATTAGGATTTGGTTTAGGGTTTAGGATTTGGATTAGGGTTTGATTTAGGGTTTAAGATTTGAATAGAATTTGATTTAAGGTTTAGGGTTTGATTTAGGATTTAGGGTTTGGATTAGGATTTAGATTAGGATTTGGTTTATGGTTTGGTTAGGATTTGATTTAGGATTTAGGGTTTGGATTAGGGTTTGGTTTAGGATTTGGTTAGGATTTAGGATTTAAGATTTAAGATTTTATGAATATTTAAAATTCAATTAGTTTGGTTTAAAGTTTGAATGAAGTTCAATATGATTTTAACTAAAATTAAATTTAGATTGAATTGAAATATATTTGAATGACATTTGTGTTCTTTCTAATGTTTCTTTAAAAAATTCTATTGTTTATTTGAAATTTCTTTGAGGTTTTTTTTGAATTTGATTAAGCTTGTTTAACATTATTATAGTCTAATTTGAGTATTGTTAGTATTCTATTAGAATTAGGATTTTGTAATTATAATTTCCATTCTTCCTTCCACAGCCAGGTGCTCAAAGCATTCTTAAGCCAGACTTCACATATTACGACACCACAACCTCTAAAACGCCTTAAAACCTTCAAGAAGAGAGATAATCCACTTGCTCCATGAAAGATAAGATGCCAATATTATAATAGAAAAAATATTAGTTTAGAGGAGGGTAATCTGCAACCTCTAAAATGCCAGCTCTTTCAAGTAGAGGGATAATCCACACTCTAACAAGAAGCAACTAGCTCTGATATGAAAGATGAGTGTAGTCTCGACAAACTATCACAAATTTAGAATATTGAGTGGAAATCTAAACAAGAAGCTCAAGAAGAATTGGCAAGTACTAAATTAATGAGATGAGTATAAGAACAACACTAGAGAGGTGAACTAGAGCTCCAAGAGATGTGTTGTCGAGACTGAGGATCCCCTCAGTCTCAGGTCTTATATATACTACAAGCTAGGAAGCTTCTCAAATAGCTTATACAAAGTAGGAAGCTTTTCAAGCAAGTTCTACAAGTTAGGAAGCTTCTCAAGTAGCTTCCACAAGCTACAAAGCTTGTCAAGCAACTTCCATGAGCCTGAAAACTTCTCAAGTAGCTTCTACAAACTACAAAGCTTCTCTAGAACCTTCTAAAATCTTCTACAATTCCCTAGTGTATGTCCTTGACAATGCATTATTTTCCAAAAATTCTAAAAATATATATTTGATAAAATATTTTTAAAATTATTTATAAAAGTAATTAATATAATTTTATACTCAAAAAGTCTAAATCTAGTAAATTAGTTATCTTTTTTGTCATTTTTTAATAGTATAAAAATTAAATATTACTAATATAATTATTCTAATATAAATTATACTTTTAATCAATTGATAATATCCTCCAAAATTTGCAAGGTATAATTATAACTCATAGTTTCGATCCATGTATGGAGAACATGATGTAATTCGTGTTGCAACCAATAAGATCCATATTTTACGACAAGGCAATCGATTAATAACGTTGTACGCTTCACAATTTTGACAACTTGCAACTGATATCAAGTGGGATGATGCTGCACTTATTAGCCAATTTTTCTACGGATTACAATATGAAGTAAAAGAATTAATGCTCAACTTACCTGATCCTCAAACTTTGAGTCAAGTAATTGACTTTGTTGTGAAGTGCAATAATGACCTTTTTGAATTTTGATCTGAAAACTGTACAAGTGGCCCTCAATGTTACTATAATTCAATGGCAATATCAAAACCTCTTCAACACATTCATTCGAAAGTAGAGGATATGCAAATTTATGTAGTACGTTTCTAATCTCTTATTGAGCAAGAAAAGACTCGTCATCGTCAAGAAGGATTATGTTTATATTGTGGAGAACCAAAGCACTTTGCTCAACATTGTCCAAAAAAATGACACAATCACAAAATGAGGAATATGGTTGTGAAAGAAGACAATATGTCACAAAACGAGTTTGTCCAGCTACAATAGGGACCGTGCGGCTGGAACCTTGCACAACATCTAGTAAAGGTCCTATTCTCTCCTCAGAGCCCTCTCCTTGTTTTACATTAAATGTTATTTTAGGACCTAAATATTACAAAGCCTCTGCCTTGTTAGATTTAGGAGCCTCTACGTGTTTCTTAGATGAAGAATTTATCAAAAGACATAGCATATCTTTAGTAAAGAAAACTAAACCTATTCATAAAGAAGTCATAGATGGTCGTCCATCGTCTTCTAAAGATATTACTCACGAAATCCTTCCTATAAAAGTAATAATCAATGGTCATAATAGCTTTGTAGTATTTAATATCATTAGATCTCCCTCTAATCCAATCATTTTAGGTTTATCATGGTTAGGAAAATACAACCCTCAAATAGATTGGATTTTCCAAACTCTTACTTTCTTTAAAAGTATAACTAACATTGTAGTTAATCAAGTAGAGAGTCATAAGTCCAGTTCAATTAAATCCGTATTTATAGGTGTAAAAGCTTTCTTACATGCTGCTATGAAAGAATCACCATATATTATTTATGCCACATCTGTTTCTACTGGTGGAAAGACTTCAAGTGGTATTCTAAGCCAATATCAAGAATTTCAAGATGTATTCGAAAAAAAGAATGCGGATACACTCCCGGAACATCGTCTCTATGATTACTCAATTGACCTTCAAGAAAGAGCACAACCGCCATTCGAACCAATCTATAGTTTATCACAAAATGAGTTGACTGAACTCAAGGAATATATTGAAGAAAATCTAGCCAAGAATTTCATACCCCATTCTAAATCTCCTGCAGGAACTCCAATTTTATTTGTGAAGAAAAAAGATGGATCATTGTAGATGTGTGTTGATTATCGAGGACTCAATAAGATTACCATCAAGAAAAGGTATCTACTACCTTTAATATCTAGACTTCCTAATCAGCTGAATCAAGCTAAGATCTATACAAAAATAGATCTCCGGGGAGCATACAATCTAATATGCATCAAAGAAGGAGATGCATGGAAGACTGCATTTCGAACTAGGTATGGACATTTTGAATACAATGTCATGCCTTTTGGACTTACAAATGCACCAACAACTTTTCAACATCTAATTAATGATGATTTTTTGAGAGTTTTTGGACGATTTTGTCATTTGTTATCTAGACGACATCTTGATCTATTCTAAGAATCCAGAAGAACATGAACTTCATGTTCGTCGTGTGTTACAAAAATTAAGAGATGCATGACTCTATGCCAAGATAGAAAAGTGTGTATTCTACAATACTCAAGTCGATTTCCTACGTTACATCATTTCAAATGATGGACTTATGATGGATCCTAAAAAAGTTCAAACTATTATAGATCGAAAGATTCCAAAAATGGTAAAAAATGTCTAATGCTTTTTGAGATTTGCCAACTACTATCGGATCTTCATCAAAGACTTCTCTCGAGTTGCAGCTCCACTTACACGTTTGACTTGTAAAGACAAACTCCAATGGAATCAAGAAGCGGAAGTTGCTTTTGAATCTTTGAAGACAACGTTTGTTTCTGAACCAATCTTGTATCGTGTTGATTTTTCTAAAGCATTCTTTATGGAAACAGATGCAACAGACTTTGCTCTGGGTGCAATTTTGTCACAAATGGGAACAGATGACAAACTTCATCCAATAGCCTTTCATTCAAGAAAATTCTCAACAGCAGAAATCAATTATGAGATCCATGACAAAGAACTTCTTGCAATTGTGGATTCTTTTTAAGAATGGCGTCATTATCTGGAAGGCGCTTCTAGTCCAATCACCGTATATACGGATCACAAGAACCTCGTATATTTTATATCAGCATGCATATTGAATCGTTGTCAAGCTCGTTGGAGTATGTCTTTATCAAGATTTGAGTTCATCATCACTTATCGGCTAGGAAAACAATAAGGTTTGTCCGATGCCTTGTCTAGACATTCTTATCTTACACCAAAAAAAAAAGATGCAGCTTTTGAGCAACAAAGAATGGTTCTCTTGAAGTTGGAGCAATTTCATCTTCGAGCAATAAAATCAACATTGACTATTGATTTAACTTTTCTTAAGCAAGTCCAATTAAGTATGTCTTCAGACCCTCTTATTCATGATATCAAGAATAATTCTTCTAAATCTCATGATTTCTCTAAATTTGAATTCAAGAACAATCTACTCTATTTCGAAGGACGCCTATATGTTCCACAAGGAGAAGCACGTTTACGTATTCTTCAAGCTCGTCATGACTTTCCAGCAGCAGGACATTTTGGATATAATAAGACTTTGGAGCTAGTATCTAGGAATTTTTGGTGGCCTCAAATGTGAAAGGCAGTCAAAGATTTTGTACAATCATGTAATGTTTGCTCAAGATCAAAAACTCCTCGTCATCAACCTTTTCGACTTCTTCAGCCATTACCCATTTCAAAACAAACATGGTCTTTTGTTTCTATAGACTTCATCACGGATCTTCCAATCTCAGGTTCTTATGACTCTATATTCGTGATAGTAGATCGTTTTACTAAGATGGCACATTTTGTACCATGTACAAAATCTATCACAGGTGAAGAAACAGCTAAGCTCTTTCTTGACAATATCCATTGCTATCATGGATTATCCAAGGATATTATATCAGATAGGAAAACTCAATTTGTATCAAGATTTTAGCGGACTCTTTTCAAGATTCTAAAAGTGGATATAAAACTATCTTCGGTATTTCATCCTCAAATTGATGGATAAATGGAGCGTGTTAATCAAGTTTTAGAACAATATTTAAGATGTACTATTAACTACCAACAAGATGATTGGACAACTCTTTTGCCATTGGCAGAGTTTGCTTACAGTAACACGGTACATTCTTCTATAAAATAAATACCTTTCTTTGCTAATTATGGTTATCATCCACGACTTGATACTTTTAACTTTTTAAAAGTTGATAATCTTGCTGCGAAAGTTTTGGCGACTCATTTGTCAGAGCTACATGCAATGATGAAGGCGCAGTTAAAAGAGGCTCAAGAATAACAAAAGGTCAATGCGGATGTCTATCGAAAGGAACAACCACCATTCCACTTGGGTAATAAGGTATGGTTACTTCATCGTAATATCAAGACCACTCGTCTTTGTGATAAGTTGGACTATCGAAGGCTATGACCATTTTCTATTTCTGCACAAATCAATCGAGTTGCATATTATTTACATCTATTGGAGTCAATGAAAATCCATCTAGTATTCCACATGTTTCTTTTTGAACCATACGAGATAATGGACATACCAAGAAGACGACAAGCTCCACCTCCTCCTATAGAAGTGGACAATAATGAAGAATTTGAAGTAGAAGAAGTCTTAGATTCAAGGCGTCGCCAAAATAAATTAGAATATCTTGTCTATTGGTGCGGATATGATATTAGTGAACGCTTGTGGGAGCCAATAAAGAATCTTGCAAATGCAGCAAAGGCGGTGGAGGCTTTTTATTAACGACATCCATCAAAATCAAGATGAAAACCTCTTTATAAAAGAAACAACATCTAGGCAAGATAACATTCTACTATCAATCCTTGTTCGTAGCTTTTTTGTACTTGTGACGCTCAAGAGATGAAGAACCAACAACCAATGGATGCGACTCAAGAGCCTTCATTTGCTGACCTACCGGATGAGACATTAGGATTGTCACAACTTTCAAGACGATGCAATCGAGATGAAGATCTTCAAGAACGACATGTTCTTCCTTGAATAGATGGCGAGATACAATGCGTTTCGTATCACAATTTGGGAAGGGACTCATAATGTTTGGTGATTTTGCTAGAGATAGAAACAATTCCTGATGGTGTTCCAAATGTTCTATTCGAAGGAAGTTATGAAGGCCTCAACAATGATCAAATAACTGGGTGGTCTTTCCGCCTTGGTATAGGACACTACCGATGGTTTAGAAGCCCTATCAATCATCTTCGAAGAGAACAAAGATCACAGTATGTGGTGAATATAATTTGTCGCATCATAGATTTCTTCAACATATGATGATTGCTCCTCGTGGAACTTGTCTCTAAATGGACGGATAATGTCACGGACATACTCATGTAAGCTAGTAATTACATATATAAATAGGTGGAAGTAAGTAAAAGTAGATAAAGTAAGTTAATTCTACAGTATTTAATATGAAAGCTTTCTAGAAGCTTCATAGACATTGCTTTGACTTCATAGGTGTCTTTAATTGACTTTTTGGATTAGAAACGTGGTCAACAAGTTAGGCATGTGCCACACATGTTGTTAGCTTGAAGTTCAAGGTAACTATGTAGTCTACACATAGAAAAGCTTGCCTTGTAAGTCAAGGCATGTGTCCTACAAAGTCAACACATATTGGAGGTCATATAGAACGTCACCGCATAGCCCCTAATTAGATAGTATATGTAGAGACAAGAGTGAAGGCTTCTTCACTCTTGTCAACTCCTTTCTTGCTTCTAGTCTAGTTTCAAGGGTCTCTAGTTTTTTTGTCTTTTGGCAATAGCCATTCTAGTGTCTCTTTCAATATATATACTTGTTTATTTATATTTTATTTCCTTTCTTTGAATAAAGGCTCACTTGTCTAAATTACCTTTTTATCGAGTTCTTGTCTTTGACAGCTTAGGATTTATCCAAGGTTTGATTTAAGGTTTAGGATTTAAAATTTGTCTAAGATTTGATTTTAGATTTATAATTTAGTTAAGATTTGACCTAGAATTTAATTAAGATCCTTTAGGATTCGAATTAGGATTAAAATAGGACTTGATTAGGATTTATTTAAGATTTATTTAAGGTTTTTCTAATATTTCTTTAGGATTTTTTTAAGCTCCACTTATTATTTTTTTATAATTTTTTTACAATTTCTTTAGAAATTCTTTAGGATTTCTTCATTTTTCATTTGTAATTTCTTTAAGATTTCTTTTGGATTTTATTAAAGCTTAATTAGCATTCTTAAGGTTTAATCGGAATTTATTTGGGATTTTATTAGACTTATTAAGATCTTATTGGTGCAATTTTCCTTCTACCTTCTATAACCAAGTGTTTGGTGTATTTTCAAGCAAGACTTCATGTAATACGACACCACTATTGAAGATGTTATTGAGAGGCATCATTATGACTTTGACGAACATAGTGGAAGTTATGTTGCAAGCAGTTCTTGCAATTAACTTGGTCCAAAGTTGTATTTGACTTTTGGCCCAAATTTTGCATCTACTTAATCCTTTGGTACCAATTATATCAATAGACTACTTGCACTATAAACTATTTCTATTCTTAGTGGCCATGGATTGTCAAGTACAATACTCATCGCCAACATTTTCATTTCAACTTTTTACATGGATGAAAAAAACAAGCATAACTATGAAATTTGTCCTTTGGCTGCCAAAAGACCTTATGAATCTGTATGATATCAACCTCAAGATGAAATCTATGTTGTCATCTAGATGGAGGCTCATATCTTCAAAAATTGAACTTCTGATGCAACATTCTTTTGGACATTTTAATCCAAAATTTGTAAGATACATCATAGATCAACATTTGATGAATTAATAATTTTTTCTCTACTTTGGTAATTAGACTTTATTAAAATTTTATATTGATGAAGTGCAATGATCAACACCTATTACAAATCAGATAGAACTAGAAATATAAACAATAAGCAATATTTTATAAAATTAGCTAGATCTTGTTGATGGCTACTTCAAGTTAATTACAATAGTCTTTTGTATATAAAATATCTTGATATTATAATAATTAGTAATGAACTTCTATCTTTGTTTCTTAAATTAAAATTTTTTTATGAACTTCATCTTATAAAATTAGAAAAAATATGCATTAGATATACTTTGATGATAATCAGTGGTACCTTTACTGCAATAAGTTCATGGTCATGTCGATGTAGTTATGGATCATTATATCTTTTTTGCAATGGTGACGCTTCAAATATACTCTCTATATAATTGGTATATTTGAAAGTTGTATCATTGTTAGTAGACTCTTTTATCATCTGCTCACTATACCTTTATAGCTTATTACAATCATAGTATATTTTGTCATTGTTATTGCATCTTATAATGATAATACTAAAGACCAATATTTTTTATTTTAATTTTTTTCTTTCAATTGATTATATGGTCTATCTTTGAAAGCAAATATTTTACTTCATTTGATCAATGTAAGCCTTGTTCTCTTCCAGTCTTATTAATAAACAATACATATATGATATGCAAAGTGTCCACCATGTCTTTTGGTTTTTCTAATTTTCTACCATTCACACAAGCATGCAATATTGAAGCAAATGCAATGTCATTTGGCAGAAATGTATATAGAGAAGGTTGAAATCACAATTAGATGTGAAAAGCAAAAATGACAAAAAGACTTCAAAGATTATTGCTAATGCTAGTGAGAAGTTGCTCTCTCTAAATATTACTCTTGGATTTGTTATCGAATTTGAAAAGGAATTGAACAAGCTTGTTGATGATTTTTGTTTAGAAGCAAAGTTTCTTAAAGCAACAATGGTAATTGGAGGGAAAAATGAGAGAGTTGTATGTTGCAACTAAAGCTAAGCTCTAAAAAGCGATCATAGAGTTGCAAAACATAAAAAAAGCTGAAGAAAAAGATATTGGAGTGGCAGCAACATAAAGCAATTTTGTAGAGGTATGTAATGTAGTAATATATTCTACATTCATAGGAAGATTTGAATCAAATATCAAAATTGGGAGTTGAGGGGACTATGACAAAGATGATTATTCCTAATGCATGGATTGGAAATAGAGAGGAGGTTAAGACAAGATTTGAGAATCAGAAAAACATGGAAAATGAAGAACAAAGATAATAGGGTGCAACAATGGTTAAGATAGAGTGGATTGCTTTAATAAAACTTTGGATTGCTTTATCATTTCCTTATATATATATATATATATATATATATATATATATATACATATATAAAATTTTATTATATATTTAATTTTGATTTTTTTCTATAAAATATTAAATAAATATATTATCATTTAATACTTTATTTATATTTTATTTTTAATAAAAGATATGCATAGGATATTTGAAAAACATATAATAATACAAAAGTATCATATATACATATTTTAAATAATTATATGTAACATTTCATAAAAGTCTATATAAAATTTGTTAAATATTTATAACTTAAAAACTTCTTATTGTGTGCAAATGAACTTATTACATGTTTTAAAATTTTTTATTTAATTTCTTTTGTGTCATATAAATCAATGTAATATTCTATTACGTAATTCAATTTATAAAAATTTATTGTGTATCTCAAAAGTTTTTAATGGTCTCTTTTATGTATATTTCTAATTAATTTATCAATTTTATTTTAGATACTTTTACAATACATATAAATAATGACTATGTAAAATACAAAGTCATTATACATATGAATAATGACTATATAATATTCAAAGCAATTCAATATACAACATTAATCAATAAAAGTAAAAATTTGAAAACTCTTATAAAGTTATAACCATTAAGTTTTTAATTATACTATTTATAATACATTTCTATTATGTATTTTTTAGTTTTAAAAAATAGTAAATTAATATTTAAAGTTTTTGGCAGTATGTTAGTAACAAGATAAAAAATCTTTCCACCTCATTGTAAGATGCATTTAGATAAAACATAGCTGCAAGTTTTTAACTTCTAATAAATCTTTGTATTATGCTAGTCTTTTTTGTTATCATCATATGATTTTTTTTACTGCTATTTTTTCAAAGCTTTGGCAATTTATAATTTTTTAGCATGTTATATCAAACATGTGCTACTTGCATAAATAACATAGCCATTGTATTTTAAATTGTATCCTAAATTGTATTTATGTATGGAAAAGTGTGGTAACAAAGTGACAATTGAAATATATATATATATATATATATATATGTATATTTATATATAAACTATTAAAAGATGTGAAATGTAGATACAAATTATTATATATGGACTAAATTTTTGTTGTTTTTAGATTTGATTGAACTTTTAAAAATCAAATGTTGTAGTCTATATTAATATAAAATTAACCACATATTATTCATTCATGTATAGATTATATATTTTTCTTTCAACTTGTCATTTATGATAATTGATGTTGGAATAACAGAAACTAATGTCATGCAGTTGTTCAAAATGATTTTTTGAATATTTTATCTTAAAATAAGGTTCTATGGATTTGCATATTTTATAAGATTGTAATGTATTTCAGTATTTTAGATATTATTTTATGTTTGCAAAGAATTTAACTTTGTAGATTTTGGTCTTTTACAAAAGTTTAGTGTGGGACCTATGTATATGGGTATTTCTTGCAGAAGCATATGACTGAAATCTGTTCCAATAATATTGTTATTGATAAGAATAGAAAAATAACTGAGTTGTCCAAATCACATACAGCCGTCTAATTTTTAAAAATTAAAAATTAAGCATGTAAACATATAAGAACAAACTAAAAAATACATATTTAAAGGTTTAATAACACTTCTGTTTAGTTATGTATCTAAATGTATTTATATATATATATATATATATGAATTAATTTTTGACATGTAGGTGTTTATTATTAGCTTTATACTTAAGATTTATATAGATTATTATGAGGGTGCTTTAAAAAGTATTTAATAATAGAATTGTAAGTAGAGCATTGTGTTGCCTAAATATTGTTTATAAAATGTTTATTTTTCTAAATTGATGAGTGATGCAAGTGCTGAGGTGTTGCCATCTTGCCTTAAATATAATTCAAATAACCACAAAATGATGAGTAGAAATCATATCATTACATCAGATAACAGAATTATCAAATTCAACTGTATCATAATTTTCTTTGTCATTGCACAACTTCACAGAATAATTAAAATTCATTTCTGGTGCTTGAGAATTTGGATACAATGGTTTAAAAGTTTATATATATATATATATATATATATGTATTTATTTATATTTATATATATTTTATATGTTTTAAAATGCTAACTAAGAATAATAGTTTTAAGAATGTGGATTGGATTCCAAACACTAAATGTAAATTCAATACAAAAAAAGTTGAAGTAAAAAGAACTCATAAATATAATGCAATATTAGTAGAATGATATTACATTTGAATTACATATTGAAAATAAAAGAAATATGATTTTTTAAAATTTCGAAAAAGATAAACAAAAATATATATATTTAAAAAAAAGACATCATGTAAAATCTATATTATAAACCTATCATAATAATAAACAAGAAATGCGGGAAATTTTTAAATTATAATTAAAACATTACTTAAGACAAATCTAAACTCTGTGGTGAAAACAAATTGTGTTGATGATTATTCCTTTTGATTCACTTTAGTGTGTGTATATGTATATATGTGTGTGTTTTTTATAGATTTATTTGCTATTTCTACCAGATATGTATGATTTTTTTTATAAGTTATTATTTTGATTCTTGTTATTAGAATTATATTTATGTTATATTAATTTTATGTAGTATTTTCAATAAAGTATTTTTTAAAGAAAGAAGGGTGTATTGATACAACACAGTAATATGTTTTATTCGTCTCAATGTTAATATTTTCCTGGGGATTTGATCCAATACTTTTGAAGGTATTTTTCAAAGAGGATTATCACTTTTTTTGGATTCTACCCTTTAGCACAATTCGTGAGACTAATTTTGGATTTTAAAATATGATTTATTATTATTATTATTATTTACTTCTCTAAACAAACATATGCTGTAAAATGATGTGAAAGAGAATAACTCTAAAATTGAAAACTAATATTTTAATGTTTAAATTGCTAAATGTATACAGAAAGAGTAATACACACAACTTTTTAGAAAAATTGTCCAGAATTCAAATGTTAACAAAACGCACTCCACAGCACTTGATGGTAACTACTAACCTAATTGTTGCCATTTTTATCCACAACTTGCAGTGTTTTTCACAGCCGAATGGCATCGTTCCCATAAAAACGAACAGGCGAGGACTCACTCTCAGAAGAAAAATTGCCCAAAATTGTATTTTCAGGGTTTCGAGGGCAACTGCGAGATCGATCCATGTCGCGGGTGGTGATGGATGTTGTTTCAGATGAACGTGGGCGGGCGGGAGGGAATCCAAACTCTGACTTCCCGCTGAGGGAAGCTCCGCGTTCGTGGAGGCGAGGTGGGTCCGTGAGAAGCTGCAGACGAAGATGCGGTCCTCATGGCATCGTTGGAGGAAGCATCGTTAGCTTCGCTCGACATTTCACCCGGCAATAACAACAGTGTCCAATTAAAGAAGAAGAAGAAGAAGAAGAAGCGCACACAACACCCACACCAACACCACCAGTCCTGCTGAAATCGCTTGTAATCCACGTCCGCACTCCTTCTGCCTCATGTTTTCCGCTTGTGCTCTCAGAGTTTCTCCGATTCCTCACTTGTGCGACGTAATTGTGGGTGCTAAGAGTCTATTCGTGAGGAGGGATTTCGTGTCCCGTGTTCGATTTGCGGAGGTTGGATCTCGGCGTGGTAGGAGTTGGGTTGGTGTACGTGCCATGGGTAGCGTTCCCGCTGATTTCTCTAAACCCCGGAAGGTTGTGAAGAAAGTCCTCTCTCAAGCGCAGCCCGAGGGCGATGGCGCAACCGTGCGACGAAGCATTGGCAGGTTTGTTTTGCGTGTTTGGTTTGAGTTGGATTTTGGTGATTTGGGCTGGGGCTTGTTGGGTTTGGAATCGTGTAGGATTTTGTAAATGTATGCGTATTCCTGCATGAATTGCTTTCTTTTTGTGTAAGTGTGTTGTGGTGTAATGTGAAGGCAGTCGTGTGTTGAGGTTTCTCGGTCTGTTGATGGGTTCTCTGAGAAGTATTTACCTGCGAACGGTGCATTAGGATTTTCCGTGAGTAATTGGTAGTTCAAATTGTATACAGGCCGGAGTTGAAGCAGCTGGACCCTTTCCTGCTTCTAGACTATTTTGAAGGTATGGAATTCTTATCGCGTAATATCATATTGCAGTTTTTGAAATTTACCCTATCCAAAATCTGGAAGGTGGTTTGTCGGGGTGATGGTTTATTGCTCATCGGGGTTACAAGTTGCTGCATTTCCTTACTTTCTTTATCGATCAATGCTATAGCTAACATGCAAGGATTCAGTATATAGCCATTTTAACGGTCCTTGTTGAACCCAGCTTTATAATAAATTACAATCTATTATCCTTCAAGGTATAAGAGTGAATGCTGCCCTGTTAAAGATGAGACCTTAGAACGTGGGCTTGCTGGAATAGGTGATTGAAGTAGCATCACATGCATTGAACGAAATTATAGGACGAGTTCTTAGATCCTTTGCCATGTGAACTAAAAACTAGATGTGATTAATTACTCTTGAAGTATTACAGTACCTCTTGAATTCAACATTGATGTGTGTCTTGCTTCAATTGCTGCAGCTTCTGGGCCCGCTGGTTTTCCCGATCATCCTCATCGAGGATTTGAGACCGTCACGTACATGCTTCAGGTGTGTTTTTTTTTTGTGTGTTCTCGCTCCCCTCCCCCAAAACAAATGAATGAAAGAAACAAATAATAAAAAGATGTGGAACTAAAAACAAAAATAATCATTACACAATGATGGCCCTGGAATATAATACTCCTCTGTGATGATAGGGGTCCTTTACGCATGAAGATTTTGCGGGTCATAAGGGCATTCTCGAAGCCGGTGACGTTCAGGTACTTCTTCCTTTTCTTACAACCTGAACGCTCGGTTTCTTGTAGGATTGGTTAAATCAATCCTCAATGTTAACAATTTTGTTGTGTCTGCAAGTCCATGTTATGACTGGCGTATGACACCTTGCAAGTTTGTTATTTTGGATTTGATTCAAAACTTGTGCATGAGATTGCTGCTGTAGTGTGGCATCCTAGCACCTAGGACATTTTTTGAGTGCTCTGAATTTGATGAGGTGAACGACGTTGAATCGTAGTCACAATCACAGATAACTGATCTGGCTTTTGGATGGGCTTGTGCAGTGGATGACAGCTGGACGTGGAATAGTACACAGCGAAATGCCGTCGCCAGTAGGAGTTCAGAGGGGTCTGCAATTGTGGGTCAATTTGGCAGGAAAAGATAAAATGTGAGTACATTTTTTTGCAGTGCTAATATTCAGGTAGACAAATGGTTGATTCAACTGCTGAATTTTTAACAATAACCATACTTATTTTAGTTATGAGTCGGAAAGAGTTCCGCTCTGTTAACCTATGAGTGTAAATTGCTCGGTGGGTGTTATTTCAAACTTTTAGAATTCTTTGTTGCTCACTTGGAAACTTGGTATTTTCAGGATTGAGCCAAATTACCAAGAACTAAAAGCTAAAGACATACCGAGGATTGAAAAAGATGGCGTGGAAGTTGTCATAATTGCTGGGGAATCTTTTGGCGTCAAGTCACCGGTGTACACTCGCACCCCAACCATGTACTTGGATTTCTACCTACAGCCAGGCGCCTCGTTACACCAAGCCATTCCCGAAGGATGGAACGCCTTCACCTTTGTCCTGAAGGGGAGCATGGTGTTTGGGAAGGAGGACGCACCACCAATTGGTCCAAGTCATACAGTTGTCCTAAGTGATGGTGACGGTCTCAGTGCTTGGAACAAGGGCACAGAACCTGCTCAGTTTGTGCTAGTAGGTGGGAAGCCTTTGAATGAACCTGTAGCGCAATACGGCCCCTTTGTGATGAATACTCAGGCGCAACTCATGGAAGCTGTTAGAGACTATCAGTATGGTAAGAATGGGTTCGAAAGAGCTCACTCTTGGAGATCAGAGGCCAAGGCCCAGTCCACACCATAGATTTAGCGTCTACCCCGGATGGTTAAGAGTAGTTATGTATAGATGATAATTGTCTGAGTGAGTAATATCCGTGTTTCGGTGCATGCCTTCGTTATTCTCACAATCTTTTCAGAGCGTTGTTAGCATGAGTGGAATTGCAGTTTGATGGATCTTGGGATTAGTCATAGAAGTGTGCAAGAGAAGTATATATGATTAGGCTTTTGATGTTTGACTGTATACGCTCGTTGTTGAGAGCTACACGGTCCAAAGATAGGATATTCCTTATTCTTACTTACAGGAAGTCTAGAATTTTCTTTACATATCCTTTTCGAGATTGTAAGAATTGAACTGATTGACAACTTTTGTTGAAGTAGAGAAAACCAGCTTCATTCATGTTATAGTTGGGTTTCATGTTAGCATCCCAAATCCGTGTAATCATTTGATATATTGTGAAAATACAGTTATCCACAATGGATTACTTTGTCAAATAAATGGGTTGCTCTCCGTGTCCTCAACATTCAGAATTTTCATTGATTTTCCTCTTCTCGGTCTTGAACAGGAGTTGAATTCCTGGCAAATGACACCGGAATCAACACAAGGGCTTTGGGGTTAAGCTGACTAATCTACGTGTAGCTTGTGATTAATCTAATTGTCTCGGATACGCAAACACATGACTACCTGCAGCAGAGCTTACTCTTGAGCCGCTCGGAGCTTATACTCATCACTCCTGTAGAACTCTTGTCTATTCGTCTCTTTTATCCTCGAACTATCTCTGCGTTCTCCGTTAGGATTTGAAGCGACGATAGAAATCTCTCACATGATGGGTTTTACAGAAAATCTTTTTCCAGCAAAGTTCTCCTGACATGGCGTTTTGGCAGTTGTGCTGCGGACAGAAAATATTCTCTACTTCGGTAGGATTACCAAGGTCATCACATTATAATGTCAATAGTTAGCTTTATTGCGTCACTTGGATCAACGTTCTACTGGACGTTCATCCAGGCCAAGGTTCGGGCAATGGGAGGAATTGATGATGCTCGCTCCAAGAAAGGTTTGGACAAAGCGAAGGCTGCAAGTCCACATGCGAAGGGTTTCATTTAAGCAGGCTATTCAAGTGGTGAAAGGGTGTCCTCTTTCACCCATTACTGTTGGTATTGTTACCTTGGTTTTGTTTTGCTGCCACCCTTGTTGTTTTGGTTGGTTTTGATGTTGTTCGTTTGCATAATTGTTGTTACTCTTTCGGTTCTAAGTTGGTTTTGGTAGAAGAATCGTTTCTGGTTTGCATGCTTGAAGTTTGCTAATTCAAGGTTTTGGTTGCAATTTCACAAAACCTTTTTGGATATTTGATGTGATCAAAATTGTTGATGTCTTCATATCTTCATATTATGGTTTGAGGTTCTGGAGAAGACAGACTTCATTTTGTGGTTTACATATTTTGGTTTAAAGTGAAGTGTTCTATTCCATACCCACTAAATTATGTTTGAAATTTCATTGTGCAATGCAGTCACCATTCATCCTCAATAATAATAAAAATAATAAGTCAAATGCATACATAAACTATATTTTTTTATGAACTAAATCATAATATACTACAGGTTGAAATTTTAAATATTTTAAATTAAAACTTGTGCTATTTTTACTACATAAAATAATTTTAAACAATATGTTTTATTAATCTTTTCAGAGAGAAAAATGATCTCTTCTTTGTTATAATTTTTTAAACTCTGTTTTTGTTATTCATTCTTTGACATATTCTTCTATGAAAAATGAAAGTAAAAAGTATTCAATCTTTTAGATAATTTTTGCATAATTTATAGCACATAATTTTTTTATTTTTGTGTTTTTACATCCTTTTTATTTTATATGTATTTTTGATTATATTCAACAAGGTCTATAATTTAATAAGTTATTAACAACTGAATGAATACATACTCTTGTTGAATTATGTTTCAACCAAGAATAGTAAATTAAGACCATAGCATGGATAAAAGCAAGAACATTGTATGCAAATAAAACTCTAATTTTGATCTCATATATAGATATCACTATATATATATATATATATATATATATGTGTGTGTGTGTGTGTGTGTATTAAAAGAATGAGACAGAATATCAATGGGTTTGTTGTTTCTGTAGTCGTTTTGGTTTGAATTTTACAGAAGAGTCAATACTTTTTTAGATAAATGAAGTGATACTTGATAACTTTAAACAAGATCCAGTCAAAATCATTTCTTGTATTGTAAGGCTATATTTTCACTATTTAGATCTCAATATAGAATTGAAAATATGCATACGTATATATATATATATCTATACTTTGGATTTTTGATGTGTTTTAATATTTTAGAAATAATACTCAAGACAACAGTAAATGCTTAGTGGTTGGTTGACGTTGGAACAGAGGTCAGGCAGAGCACACTGCAGTTCAGTGGAATTGGAGCAACTTCAAGGCAATGAATGGGCAGGATCAGGAACTGGGTCCCTTGGCCACATGGCCTCAATGGATGGACATTTTGATTAGACATCCATTCATGCTGACATTTTTACAAGACAATCGCAATGACATCCCACTCTTCTCAAGACTTGGTATCCTGAAAGCATAGGATATGAAATTTAAGATCTCTGAAACACTGCCTTAGAATTCAATTAGTATATATATATATATATATATACACCACACTTTTCCACTTGAAATTGCAGTACATGCTGAATTTAAGTTCTACTCTAAACTAGACTGTGGTCTCTTAAATCAGCACATTAAATCATATGTTCAATTTTCCTCTATATCCACATAAGTGCTGCCACAATTTGATGACAAAGTTTGAGAAAACCATGGTGTAAAGCTGATAGAGTTTCTATTTTTAGTTTTTATTTTGAAAAGCAGGTATTGACAGGACTTCACGTTTTCTCATCACCATCTCTTAAGCAGTCATGTGCAGTATCCCAGCTGTAACCATCAAGATTTGTTGAAGCATTAAGTTGATAGAATGGGGTTTGGAACTCTCAGAAAGCAACTGAGGACAAGCATTACAGCTTGACAGAGCAGTATCCTGTGCTATCCAAAAAGCCAGTTTGATGGAGACAGTAACCAGATATCTTCATTTTGCAACTGGATTTTTTAATTGCTAGAAGAGATTAACCACCTTGAGCAGGATTTCTGATCTCTTTGCAGAAGAGGCTAAGTGGCTGAACCTCTTTAAGATTTTTACCAAGATGCTAAACCTGGCATTATAACACTCAAAAATTCCCCTCCTGACCCATCACTTGTGTGCCAGCCACAAAAGTAGAACCTGGGTGTGGCCCATGTTGCAATCTTAGAAAACCACATGAGAGAATAAACTACAATTAAAAAGAAAAGCATTAAATTTTTGGTGACTGAGCCATCAAAGTCCATATGCTCCCAAAGTCATACCTGGTCCCAGCGACCCAAATTTTAAGGCCAATAATGTCGGAATACCTTAAACCCTGTTAAAGACCTTGAACCAACTCGTAGACCTTGTTAGAAACCGCTCTTGCACAAACCCAAAACCGCATTGAAGAATGTTGAAATATTCCGAAAGGACTCCAAGTCCACCAATGATCGGCAAGCTTTACAACGATGAAGGCGGTGGTCGCATTGAAGAATGTAGAAATATTCCAAGAGAACTCCAAGTCCACCAATGATCGGCACGCTTCACAATGATGAAGGCGGTGGTTTTGTGTGACGGAGGTGGTGGTTTTAGCTGTTTTAGCGGACGGTTTTGCTCAAGTCTACAACTCGGTTCAGGGGTAAAATGTAAAAACTGCTTTGATAGTTTTTATCAATTCAACCACTGCGCCGATTCAATTTTTTTCTTCAGGAGCACATCAGAGCCTTATTTCTCCACCCAAAACAATTTTTTTTCCAAAAAAAACGCCCCCGAGATAGCTGAAAAAGCTTCAGTTGACGGTTTAAGGTATTCTGATGTTAGTCCCTCCACAGAAGAGGAAACTGACCCACTTCCATTCAAGGTTCCTGGGCACACCGCTCCAGGCGTTGTATTATGTCCAGCTCCCAGTTTAAGGGAGGGACAAATATGACAAGGAACCCATAAAATTCAGACACTGCTCTGTTAGGTGGACTGGAAACATGCAGGTTACGGTTTAAACCACGAATAACAACATTCGTTAACTTTTACGCACAAGACAAAAAAATACTTTCTTTTAAGAAAGAAAGACAAAGATACATCAAGTAGGACAATGAAGAAATAGCAGTTATCTGCTCAAAGAATGGTAGCGCAAAGTAGCTGGTCTGCATTCAGGTGGTAATAACACAAATCAAGCTTCCACTACACAAATGTTATTGCTACCCCGACCTCTGATGTTGTGCAAAATTTGGGTTGGGTCACCTCATTTTAGCAACAACCGGGTCATTTTTCAAGTTCTGAATTAGTCAAAATCTTGTCTGTGAAGGATAGACTGATCCGGCAGGATTCCAGCATATATATCTGCTGCGGAGCACTCAAGGGTGTAAGAATGGTCTGATTTTTGTTGAATCTTTTAGAAGGAATACGCATCATCCGCTCGGGTAACTTCGTCTGAACTGACACAGGCTCCTGAGTCGAGGTGCCTTAAGACGTACTGCAGGATCCGAATACGTGGTGGCTTTGAAACAAACAGTCAGGGCTTGCGTTTCTTCCTCCTTGAAATCGTCGCAACGAAGCATCAAACTTTTCGAGAACAAGAAGTTGTTGTTCATCGATAGAGGGTCTCATGTGTTCATGTTCAAGGAGTGATAATTTTGTACTCGTAGTGTGTGTGTGTGTGTGTAAGTTATTGATGTTCCTTCCATCCATCCATCCAGTCTAGACGGCATGGTCAGCCAAGACAGGCTGTCCTCCAAAGCACACAAAGAGATAGGGGGGGGCAAGGTCCATTGGCTATGGAGCTCGCTCTACATGATTCTTTCTACTCGAATTCGACATCACCAAGTCGCGTTAAGCTTTACTCCTGGCATTGTTGCAGTTCTAATAGCTCGCCTGCTTCTCTATGTCACTCACACATAGTAGGATATAGTTGAGTAGAAGACCCAGTTTCAGGCAGTGAGATTGTGGTCGCTCAGCAACAATGGCGCAAAATGGCTTGTGCTCGAATCTAGGGTTTGTGGCAAGTTTTTACGGGAAATTAAAGGAGCGTACATGAGAAGGTGGGAGATCGCGAGTTTATGCACGCATTGTGGTCGGGGTGAGGTGGTGAGGAGATGCTCCATTCCATTTCCGGGTGGGACTAGGCAAAATTTTAGCCAAGAGGGCTGCGTGTGACTACACAACGCGGTGATGTTTGTAGGTCCGAATGGCGATGGTGATTTCACTACGAATCAGGGAAGTGGCCTGACAATTTGAAGCGGAGGGAAGGTAGATGATGTGGAGATAAAAGCAATTTGTTAGAGATCGAGAATTTAAACAATAGAGTTGAATCATTCGACCAATGGAGTACGATGAGTATGCGGACGAGGAGGTTCATGGACTCATCGATTGTGCTCTGGAATCACGTTTTGAGAATTTATGTCTAATTGGAAAAGGCTCCTTTGGCGATGTGTACAGAGGGTAAGTTGTAGACATTTCGATCGATGCAAATGTGAGGTTCAAAATTCTAATGCTGCATTTCAAGTACTTTGACTCGGTATAGACTCACTGCAGGTAGATACTGAGTTGAGTTTAATTATCGTCGAGAACTGGCGCGGATATACTGACCTGGGATTTCTCTGTTGGTTTTGCTATTGATTTCAATTAGTGGATCTGATGTGTCATGTGTTTTCAGTCAGGGAGTGGGTCCAACATTTTGGTGCGTCTGTTTCTTTGAATTGAGTCCTTTCCAACCTCTGAGCTATGTTTAAGTGCTATGAAACCGATTAGTTGATCCAATACTTATTTGGGACTTTGCAGTTAAGGGAATTATTGTGAAAGTTCGGGAATGGTCAACGTGTACAGTCAAAATGGCTTGTAATTGCTGTCGGTCAGCCGCATCTGAGGATACGTAGATTTTATCGCCTACTCTAGCACTTGACTACCGCACGTCTTGCGTCCCTCCTGGAATTTTCATTGTTTGAGTGGGAGATAGTGAGGTTAGAGTTGTTTGCCAAGCCCTGTATTTCATTTACACTCATAACATTAGGTTTAGAGTTTACCAACATCGCATGCATCATGTTTCATCTTTTCGTGGTGAGTGTCTGATAGTCGTGGAGCACTTGTGGACGAAGGATTAGAAAGTTTTCATGAAGTAAATATCAAGTTAAGGTCTACTGGAATTCGTAGCATATATGTAATATGTGTTTCTCATGTGATGGGCCTACCTGGTAATATTTCGTTTTTCTGCTTGAATCGTGCTTGAGCAGGTTTGATAAGGAGTTGAATAAAGAGGTGGCAATCAAAATCATCGACTTGGAAGAAGCGTAAGTGACATCTTTCATTCAAACTTAACTTCTATGATATACTCTTCTTATAAACGCCTTCGGAGTCAGTTTGTACAATTATGAGGCACTTCTGTGAAATATATACGTGCTACTAGATGACAGTAAAACCCTGCAGGTGTTGCAAGGAAAATGTATGTATGATTAGTTCGGTCTGACTTTCTCGCTCTTTGGTGTAATTTTCTTTGTTATCAGAGAAGACGAAGTCGAGGATATTCAGAAGGTTGGTTTTGTTTTGTTATTCTTAATTTTATGTTTTTTAGCCCAGGTTTGGATTTGATTTTGCTTCGATGGATGGTGAAATATTGTCCTTAATGTGTTCGTTTCACTCTAGATCTGAGGTGCTCTTTGGTCATTAAGACTTCATGGAGGTGGCTAATAGGGCTTTGTTTCTCAGGAAATTTCTGTGCTATCTCAGTGCCGATCACCTCACATCAGAGTATTATGGGTCTTAATTGCACTCAACAAAATTATGGATTGTTATGAAGTACATGGCAGGTGGTTCTATATCAGACTTGGTGAGTCTCGCAGTCTACTTTGAGTTTCTTTTTGTTTGTTTTTGTTTTTCTTCTAATGATTCAGGCTTTGTGCTTTGGCGTACTTGAATCATTTAATAGCTGTACTGACAACTACGTGTTTAAACGGAAAATTGCTTGAGTCATGATACTTGAATCTCGCTTTACTAGCAATGAGAAGCAGCTGTGGTATAGCTTGCTTTCAACTGCAGTTCACAAGGGTTTGATTTTTGTGTTGATGTAGCTTGAAACTGGACCACCCTTAGATGAAGTTTCTATAGCGTCTATCTTAAGAGAGCTATTGCTGTCACTGGACTACCTACATTCAGAAGGAAAAATACATCGTGATATTAAAGGTACAGGAATATCTTATTTATCAAACTTACCTGCTTTCTTATTCATCTAGTGTATGGAGTTGGCATACAAGGATTGGAGAACTTTATGCTAGGCTGAATTCGTGTTGCTTTTGTTTATTATTTGGCTGTCGATGACAGCTTATCAACAACTTGGTGTTTTGGATCCGTCACACCTATACCTGCTGATAATTTTAAGGGTTACAAAATCTCATTTACTGTTACTGATGTATGCGTGGGATTGTTTGTAATAGCGGCTAATATACTGCTAACTGCAAATGGCGATGTTAAGGTCAGTAACTTCAGCAAGTCAGACTGTCACTGCCAGAACTTGTGAGAATGCAACTACAGAATAAGCTTAGAATGTTCAAGTATAGAATTAATCAAACATATAGTCTTTCATAACCTGTCTGTAACTAACCGTCAAGATTTGTAAAAGCGTTTTTTTTTTTTTTTTTTTTTTTTTTTTTTTTTTTCCCCTTTCCTGTTCATATTAGAATTCTGCAAAGTATAATATCCTATGGATCTTCTAATTCTCGTGTATGCATTATGTGATGAAACGGATTTCGATTCTAGTGGGAAGTAGTGCAGGTTGCAGATTTTGGAGTTTCTGCTCAACTGACTCGTACTATGTCCAAACGCAAGGCTAGTTGTCTTCAAAATCGCATGTGGCTGCTTTGAAATCTTAGTAAATAGCGTATTGAAATATAGTCTACACACGCATGACTTGTACCTGCAGTCTGTAATGCCGTGCTTCAGAGTTGGTGTATTTGTACTATAATAAGCTGGTCTGATTGGAATTCAACGTATTGGTGCAGACCTTCGCTGGAACTCCTTTCTGGATGGCGCCAGAGGTCATACAGAATTCTGGAGATGGCTACAATGAGAAGGTAATTGGTTGCTTCGAGGGAGTCGTAGCTAATTTACGTTTCTTGTTGAAGGTTATACACCTTTTCTTTTTGGCAAAGTGCTCAATGAAATGTCCCAGACACTTTCACTTCCCGTCGTTTGTGTTGAAGAGGATGATGGTAGTGATAAAAAGCTATTCATTTGTATTCCTTCAATATCTGAGAGCAAGTGGCTTGCATTGCAGGCAGATATATGTTCATTGGGAATCACTGCTATTGAGATGGCAAAAGGGGAACTGTATTCTCCAAGAGATTTTGTAAGTTTTGGTGGGGCAGTAGTTGAATACTAGTCGTTGAGACTTGTGACGAGTCGAGTACGCCAATTTGGTCATACGAAGATGTGCTGCTAATGTTTTTGGATGTAGAACGTAAGTAACTTGGTACATTGTATGGTCCATGGAAATTAAAGCATCTAATTTAATTGGTTCAAGGCGTAATTGACCACATGGCCTTGCATGCCCCGAATACAATCTAAATGGAGAACTGTCTTGGGAACCTCAAATGTAAGTGGTGGGGCTGTGCTGCTGCTTTGAATTTCTGTGAAAGCTGGAGCTGATTCACTAACCCTGGGGATCCTGTCATTTACTTGCAGGGGCCGTACGAAAGTGGCAATAACACTGTGAAAGCGAAATCTCCACAAAAATGGCCATCTCTTAGGTCTTTGTCAACTGCCATGGTGAATCCTTCTCTCTTCGTTACCTCTAGACGTAGTGCTTGACAAGACACTTGTATCTTAGTAGTTCTTCACATGACATGATAAGATACCCTTGTACCCATAGTGACGCCTGGTAATCTCGCATGTGTCATCCTTGTTAATCTGGAACCAGGAACTCATACTTTCATTCACAGACTAACAGTACTGGAGGTTCACGAAATGAAGAATATTCGGAAATTTCTATAAGTGGGACCGTAGTGCGGAGCAGCACATCGGACGAGGGAGGCTTAGTTCCAGGAACTCCAAAAGTCGAGCAAGAAGCTCGAGAAGATAGTGCCACTAATCTTGCCGAGGTTTGAATTCATTCCCTTCATTATAAATTCTTCGTTTTGGGCGATTTCCACATCCTTGACAAGATGATGGCTGGAAGTGTCTCCTTGATTGTTTTCATGTAAAGAGTGACCCTCGGCTTTGCTCTGGCACTTCACTTATTCTCTTTATGTTTATTAGTATCATGACCTTCATGATTTTATGTGGATAGAGGGGAAATTGAAGTTGCGTAGATTATCTTAACTGTCTTTGCTACAGGCCAAAGCTGCCCTTCAAGCTGGAATGAGGAAAGGAGGACCAAGAGGCCCTGCTCCAGTGAAGTTACGAAAAGAGGTTCAAGAGCATTTGGGTTGTTCATTTATTATCTTCATCTTCGCAAGTAGTACTACTTTTGACTTCATATGTTTGCTTCTGCTCCTTGTAGGCATTGTTGACAAACTAGGTGTATATTAGTTCCTGATATAAAATCATGCCACCAGGATTTATTTTATTTTATTTCTAATCTTTAACTTTTTCTTCATTAACACCCATGGATTTTTGTTCATAAGAGGTGGGCTATTCTTGTCTGACTCTTCTGGTTCTCTGGAATTAGGGGACCTCGAGAGACTCCTCGAGAGACTCCCAAGGCAACGCCTAGGGCAAATAGACGGATCAGTGAGGAGGACGTTGCCCGAGCAGCTGCAGCTGGCGCATCTTCTGCCTTGACTCTCCTTTTAATTCCTGCTCTCAAAGAGGTAAATCTTGTGTCCCATTCTTTCATATTGATAGTAGATGGTGGAGCTTAATAAAATGAGAAATACGTGCTGCTAAGTCTTACGTTGCATTGAGGTATTGTTATTTTCTCGTTGAATCTGTCAGTCGATTGAAATTTGTAATACTTTGAGTGAAAAATGCAAGAAGGTTTAATTTGTAGCTATAAATAAAGTTGTGCAAGATGGGATCGAGAAATCAGTTGGTGTCAAGCCCAACCAAATCAATTATCTTCTATCATTTCTAAATGTTGAAACTTGACTTTCAGCAATGATAGAGAACATTTAGTGACATATTTTCTGAAACGATTTTGAACATGTATCACATAACTAGTAAGAACGCAGTCTTGTTGAAAAAATCTCGACAATGGAAAAACAGCGAGTGATTTCGGACACCTAGAATTTAGATTAATCGTTTTTCGTACCCGACAACATGTTTATGTAGTGCAGTGCATCTATTTTATATGGTCTCTGCAAACCTACTGTTAAGTGATCGCAGCAATATATGCAGACTGCAGCAGAGCAGTCAGAAGGACCTTCTTTAAGAGCTGCAGCTGATGCAGCTGACGCTTTGATGGATTTGGAGCGGCTAGCGCCAGGTGCTTGTGAAGTTCTTGTTAGCAAACTTATACGACAATTAGCCAGGTACTCGATTAATGAGAATCTTTCATATGTATTTTTTGTTTTTTTGTTTTTTGCAGGCTAGAATACCAATTGAAGAATGTTGCTATCAGCTGTTTCGTTATGTCATGAAGCCCAGTTATTTACATGCATCCTTGTACACCACTGAATAATTGTTGTAATTACGTTATCATAAGTAATACTTCATCAACTATGTCACCAACATCAAGTTTAAATAATTGCTTACAATGTTCAGAAATTTTGTTTTAGTTGTGCTGCTGGACTTTATGGTCTAGGATACATTTTAAATATGCATTTTGCAAGTGTTATATGTACTTCATTCCTCGGCAGTGTAGAAGTTATTGACACCCAGGTTGATGTTCCGGTTCTGCAGAAAAGATGAAGCTCCTGCGAAAGGTCTGCAAAGCCTGGCACGCCGTTTGCTTTCTGATAATGGTAGTGAAGAAGACGGACACGTTCCATCTTCACGTGATCATCCCAGGGATGCGAGGCATAGATTTCAGAGGGACAAGAGTGATAATTCGGGTTTGAGTCCAGTGGCCGCCTTCTTACTTCACAGGTCTGCTTCATCTCCCTGGCTCTAATAGTTTTTCACCTTCTTTTCTATATGATAACATAGTGGGGTTTCTCTTTCCAATATTTTTGTCATGATCTCATAATCTTTCACGTTTGCCAGTCTAGTGTATTCCCTTCTATGTATTAGCAGGGTTTCCACTCCTCTATATGGTTGTTTGCGCTTTAGTTTTCATTGAATCGACAATGTAGAGGAAATGCAATCATAGTGTGCTCTTGCATTGACTTGGGTGGGCGTAATTTCTTCAAAGCAAGAACATAATCTCCAAAAAACATAGCTGTGGTATCCGAACTTGGTGTTATCTCTTTTCTCTCACAGTTCCGTGTGTTTGTTCAGGTGGCTAGGTCAAGCCTCGAAAGACCTCAATCACCGTCGCTAAACTTCCATTTGTGTGGAATGGATGAGATCCCATCGACATCATACCGGTAGTGGAGGCATATTTTCCTCGAGATCCATTTGATATCACCTCAGGGCATCTCACTGTTATCTCTACCTTTTATTGCCGCAGGTTTTTTCGGTCTTATGTAAAAAATGTAAGTCTAAACTATTAACAAAAAATTTGGGTTACTTTTCAGTTTTCTAGTGGTTTGAGCAACTAACATACCTAGTTCACTCAAGGGACTTGTTACGTTCGACTTGGTCAATTTTGAGATTTCTACGAGGGTTGAAAAGGCTCAGTGATGTGCCAATGTTGATAACCATGGCATTATTCAAAGTAGGTAAAGAGATGTCTACGATAACACTCTAATGTTTGTTGATTGGATGTGCTAATTTATTTCTTATGTACCAAAATATTGGATTTTAATTCATAGATATGATATGAGATTAAACATTTATAATTCTCGCACACCAGTATTTATCGTTTAGACCACCATATTTTTTCAACATTTTCAAAATTCATGACTAGACAAATCAACTGACTTCATTTTTCATTTTTCATATTTATACAACACATGGACATGTGCCCGAGTAACATTCTGCAAGATTTAGTCCATGACACTAACACCATTGTATATATACATAGTAGACAAGAATGGTTTAGGGAGAGGGATCAAAATTTTCGCCGCATTTCAGAAATTCTTACAGACATGGTGTTTACAGACATTTTGTTAGCACAATGTTGTTAGAGAATTGACATTGCAGAAGATCCAACACTCACAGAAACATCAATTAACGAAGATTAATTGCTATTTGTGAAATAAGTGTTGCACATAGATCCCACTTTCTTCTTCTGTTTCTTTCTTCATTTTTATATTTTATCCCCCGTATCCATAAACTGGAACAACCAGGATTTTGGATGTGATTGTTGACTTTGGATATTGCACCACAGCCTCTCCTAAATTCAAGTTGGAGAAAATCCAGCGTAAGTTGAAAAGCTATCCTGATTTGACCGTGGAAGCGTTTTCTCACACTGACCACTGAGAAGCTAGTCTTTTATATTGGGCACATGGGCTCAGACCTACCAGCGAGCATGCAGCGTCTGACATTATCTTGTCCTAGGGTTAGATTTAATACTGCTACTTTTTTTAATGGGTGGAGCCATTCAGAAGCCGAAGTCAAGAGCCACCATACCGCCCATCATTCAGGTTCAACCCTGCCAAATATCAACGGGAGCTTTCTAACTTATGTGTGTGTGGATGGAAATGCTTGGGCTTCTGTGCGTGGATCGTTCCTTGTGTTCCACCATGAATCTTCCAAGGCTTCAATCCTAAACTTTCCATGTTTCTCCTGGTGTCCTAAGTTACCAGCATGGTAATTATAGTGACCCTGTGAGTTACAAGTATCTGATGAGACTTTTGAAATTGTGTGGGACCTCGAGTAACAAGAAGGTTATCGGCTCAGAAGGCTTGTCCTGAAAGCCGTGTCGCTATCAGCAATGAGGGCGTTAGAAAGAGGCTGTTTGTGTATTTGCTACTTCAGTGTGGGAGACTGGCGAAGATTGTCGAGTTCAGCGATGGCATCGTTGCTTGTTTTGTTGTCATCGCGCTCGAGCTATGTGAAGCATGAACGAATGAACGGACAATGGAAGTGATCTTCCACAACATGTGTGACACGCATTCTCTGTTTCCCCAAATGACATGAACCTGTCGTCTCTTGCTTTTTAGGCTTAAGGCGTGATGTCATTTGAAGATGGGAAGCACTTGGAAAGAGCACTGGAATAAACACATGGCACTTGGCAACGCAATAGTTTGAGGCGATCGGAGTTGGAAAATGACAATACCATGAACAGCGTCAGTTTCTTCCAATGGTGGCATTACTTCTAGTGGCTGAAGCATGTGCACTTTGCACTTTGCCACAAGTTTGACGAAACCTGTATTCCCAAAAAGAATGAAGTAGGAATGGAAACTGCTGACTCGTATTCGAAGAAGCGACAAAAAGGATCTATTCGGAGTATCAAAGAATAAAAGATAAATCGCTCCCCGCTACCAGTCAGGATCTTGAGTTTCCAACTGCCAAGGAATGAAGGGCCGTCGATTGGCGATGGATCAGTTCTGTGTCGCCCAATTCTGTCAGAAGAAAAGTACACACACACTTTTACACCGTCGGAGCTCATCCGGCTGAAGCGATCGCGGTCGATCCCTCTAAAACCTCATCTCCAAGCCTGCACTTCATTGGACCCCTCTGAGGGCACCCGCATGGGCCTTCCATTCTGCAATCCAGTTCCAGGTCCTACCATCATTCACTGGAAGCAAAAACAAATACACAAATACACCGCAACGCGCTTGCTTCGAGAATCCACGACAGGATTGACAAGTTGTGCGGAATTTGCACAGGGAATCACGGAAGCCCGAAGCCGAGTGTCAGCCCTTGTCTGCTGCTCAGGCATCGCCCAACTGCGTCGATCCTTTCTGCCACAGCCCTGTGGTAACAAGCACGAGAACGTAAACGCGCACATATTTACTTATACAGAATTAATTGATTAAACATCTTTAATTATATATATATAGTTATAGTAATAGTTGTGTGTAAAAGTGCGTATAAATAATTTGGGTCGAGCGTGTGAAGAGCCGAAATGCAATGGGGTGCATTGTCACTGCTTGGTGATTCCATCACACGAGGTTGTCTCGCATCACTTACCACCATCGCTGCTCCGATTTCTAGATTTTGATTTTTTTTTTTTTTTTTTTTTTTTTTTTTTTGACACAAATGGGGATTATCCACTTCACTGAGTGAAAGAAGGTGGTGTAACAAAGCATATCCTGCGCCTTGACATTCAGAAGGGCTCACCAGGAGCTAAGAGACTCATATTATGCAGGATTTAGTGGCTAATACATCACTCTTCTGGTGTGTTGTTTATGACTAGCTTGCTATTAGGAATTCTGAACTTCAATATGACACAAAATTTTGCTTCTGGAAAATGTTTGGCTACAGGCTTTCAACGACTTATCTCATTGTCTAAGGATGTTCATACTAAAATCTAGTTTCTTTTTTTAGAAAAAAATTAGATAAAATGAATTTTCATTTTATTGAAAATATTCCATGATTTTAATACAACATATTTTTGAAGTGAGATGAATTTTAAGAATAAAAATGAAAAAATTACAAAATTGTAAAATTGTCTGACAAATAGTTTAAAATGTATATAAGAAATCAAAACCTAAACTAGGAATTTATTACTAAGATAAGAATTATTTTAAAATAAAATAACATAGTATTAGCACCATGGATGATGTTAGCAATCTTCAATAAAGCCATAACACAAAAGGATGATAGTATAGTACAAAGATAGGATAAAAATGCAACTAGTTGTAGCACCATCATGAATTTAGGATAGAAGTGGTGATTAAGAAATTTTTTAGGCATTATAAAAACTAGTAAAGGGACACATGTTCTCTCTTTCTTTGGAATTTGGATATTTAGAAGTTAGTATTATAAACACAACAAGCTTCTTTGTCACATTTTTGGAAGCATTCTAGCTTGGCAAAATGGTGGAATATTTTGTACTCAAATGAATAAAAGAGAAAACATTACTTTATTGAGTTAGAAGTATTGTCATGGAAATATATAGGTACTCTAGTAAATACCTATATAATTACGTAGGAGTAGATAAAAGTAAATAAAAGTAAATTAATTTCATAAGACCTTCTAGAAAAGCCTCTTAAAAACTTCATAGATGTTGCTTTGACTTTACATATGTTTGTAATTGATTGATAGGTTAGAAACTTAGTCAATAAGTTAATTACGTGTTGGTAGCTTGCGGAACAAGCTAACTATATGGTATACATATAGAAAACTTGTCTTACAAGTTAAGATATGTATCTTGCAAAGTCAACACATTTTAGAGGTCCCATAGGACATTGCCACATAGCTCCTATTTAAGAGTATATATGGAGGCAAGAGTGAAGCCTTCTTTACTCTTGTCAATTCCTTTCTAATCCTTAGTCTTCTTTCAAGACTTTCTAGTCTTCTTATTTTTGGCAATAGCCATTCTAGTTCAATATTATATCATCTTTGAGTGACTTCTAGTTCCTTTTAGTGATACATGAGTGTATTAAAGATTTTCTTTCCTTGAGATTAATGTCCTTTACAATTTGACAAGAATACTAACATATTGTTTTTGTCTTATTTTAAAAGTGAGTGGATTATCACACTTCTATTGTTGTGTTTTGGAGGTACCTATCTTTAAACAAAAAAAATTATTTTCTAACATTAATCTTTTCTTTAAAGAAAGTGGATTACTCCTTTGTAGAATTTTTTTATTAGGGGTTGCAGATTACCCTCCTTTGATTTAACTTTTTAAATTTGTTTGAGTTGTCTATAAAAGGAAAAATTATGGATGCTACTCTTAGTGGAAGTGAAAATAGATTTGCAACTATTGCAGATCTTCATGAACTTAACAATACTCTAAAAATAAAAATTTCACGTATTTCCAAAGTGAATCATGGAGGTACTATGCCTATGCCTACGGAAGAAGTTCAAAGTCTACGACAAGAAGTTGTGCAATTGAAAGAAGCAAGTAGAGTGACCTTACAACCAAATCTAGAGAGTTTTGCTTCTACAAGTATGAGGGGGACAAAAATTAGTATGCCTATGAAGTTTGATGGAACAAGATCAAAATATGGAAGATTTTGCAATAAGTTAAACTCTATTTAAGGTTGCATTTTTTCTAATACCCTAATAGATTTACTAATGTTGGATTTATATGTGCATTTCTATCAAGAAGTGCTCTCTTTTGGTTTTCACCTTTAATAGAAAAAGATTCATAATTTCTTTATGATTTGAATTTATTCTTATAAGTGTTTACGAAAGAGATCAAGAAAAAGTAGCAAAGACCAAGATCTTATCTTTATGGCAAGGATCACAATCAGCCACCATATATGCTATTGAATTTCAAAACCTTGCTCGCGATGTGGACTAGAATGACAAAGTTTTTATCAATCAATTTTGATATGGATTGAAGGATAATGTAAAAGACTTATTACTGACAATACCAAAGACAAAATCTTTGAAATAATTTATTACTAAAGCCATTATATGTGACAATCAAATATTTGAAAGATGTCAAGAACAAAGATATGATTAGAGAGGAATAAATAAAATAATGACGGTAGCTCCTAAGTTTTCAGAAATTTATTTATCAAGGCCAAATCCAATGCAAATTGATATGATATGTTTTAAATCCCTCATAAAGAAGGAAAATTATCATCAATGTCAAGAAGGTTTTTGCTTATATTATGGAGAAGCTAAACATATAACTCAACATTGTCCAAACAAACAATATAATTACAAAATGAGAAGCACGATTGCCAAAGAAGACAATATGTCAAAAAACAAGTTGCTCCAACTACAATAGGGGTCGTGCAGCTAAAATCATATGCAACATCTAGTAAAGGTCATATTTTCTCCCCTGATCCTTGACCTTGTTTTATAATAGAAGTCTGTTTAGGACCAAAAAATCACAAAGTCTTAGCCTTTTTGGATTCAAGAGCCTCAACTTGTTTTATAGATGAAGACTTTATCAAAAAACAAGATATATCTTTAGTTAAGAAAATCAAATATGTGCATGTAGAAGTAATAAATGAATGTTCATTATCTTCTAAGGATGTTACTCATAAAACTATTCTTGTAGAATTAGCAAATATTAGTGATAATAATTTAGTAATATTTAATGTGATTAAATCTCTTTTTAATTTAATTATTTTAAGATTATTATGATTAGAAAGATATAATCTTCAAATAGATTGGATTTGTTGTAATCTTGATTTTTTTTATAGTTTAGCCCAAGGTCTTGCTAGGCAAGTAGAAATCCATAAGTCTAGTACATCTAAACCCTTATTGATAGGTCTAAGAGCTTTTATACATGCTGCAAATGAAGGGCCATCTTTTGCAATATATGCCATGTCCATTGTTGATGGTGAGAAGATATCAAATGTTATTCCTAGCGAATATCAAGATTTTCAAGATGTTTTTGAAAAGAAGAATATAGATATTTTCGTAGAACATCATCTTTATGATTGTTGCATCAATCTTCAAGAAAGACCTTAATCACAATTTGGACCAATCTATAGCCTATCACAAAATAAGCTGGTTGTACTCAAAGTGTACATTGATGAGAACTTGGCTAAGAATTTTATATGTTATTCTAAACTTCTAATTGGTGCTCTTATCTTATTTGTGAAGAAAAAAAGTGGATTTTTGCGGATGTCTATGGATTATTGAGGATTTAATAAGATCACCATCAAAAATAGGTATCATCTACCTTTGATTTTAGGACTTCTTAATTAATTAAATCAAACAAAGATCTATACAAAAATAGATCTATGAAGAGCATGTAACTTAGTCTATATCAAAAAAAAAGATGAATGGAAGAATACTTTCTGAATTAAGTATGGACATTTTGAATATTATGTCATTCTTTTTGGACTCATGAATGCACCAACTACTTTTCAACATCTAATGAATGATGTCTTTTATGAATTTCTTGATGATTTTGTTTTTTATTATTTGGACAATATTTTAATCTATTCTAAGAATATATAAGAAGATGAAGTTTACATTTGTCATGTTTTATAAAAACTAAGAGATGCAAGATTATATGTAAAGATAGAAAAGTGTGTATTCTACACTACTAAAGTTGACTTTTTGGGGTACATCATTTTCAATGAAGGTCTTATAATGGATCCAAAAAAGGTCCAAACTATCATAGATTAGAAGATTCTAAGAATAATAAGAGATGTGCAATGCTTTTTGAGCTTTGCCAATTACTACCAAATCTTTATGAAGAATTTTTCTTAAGTTGCAACTTTACTTACACGTTTGACTTGTAAAGTTAAACTTAAGTAGAATAAAGAAATCAAACATCATTTATTGCTTTAAAGAAAGAATTTACTTCTACACCAAGTTTCTATCATGTCAACTTTTCTAAGATGTTTTTTATGCAAACAAATGCATCAAGCTTTGCTTTAGATGCAGTATTGTCACAAATGGGAATAAATGACAAACTCCATCCAGTAACTTTTCATTCTAAGAAATTTTTAATAGCCAAGATTAATTATGAGATCCACAATAGAGAACTTCTTATAATTATAGATTCATTTTAAGAATGGCATCATTATCTAAAAGGCACTTCAAGTCTAATCACAGTATATACAGATCAAAAGAACCTCAAGTATTTTATATGAGCTTGTGATTTAAATCATCGCCAAACTTGTTGAAGCATGTCATTATCAAAATCTTATATTGATCTGGAAAACAATAAGGTTTATCAAATATATTTTTTAGATATTCTTACCTTGTATCAAAATAAGGACACGTATCTTTTGAACAACAAAAAATAATCCTCTTCAAGCCAAAGTATTTTCATCTTTGAGCAATAAAATCAACATTGACTATTGATTTGATCTTTGTCAAATAAATTCAATCAAGTATGTCCTTTAATCTCCTTGTTCATAATATCAAAAATCTTTCTTCTAAGTCTTAAGATATTTCAAAGTTTGAATTTAAGAACAACCTACTCTATTTCAAAGGACGCCTATATGTTCCAAAAGAAAAAACATATTTACGTGTTCTTTAAGCACATTACGACTTTCTAGCAACAAGACATTTTCGATACAACAAGACTTTATAGCTTATATTCAAAGATTTTTGGTGGCCACAAATGTGGAAGGTGATAAAAAACTTTGTTCAATCATGTGACATTTATTCAAAATCAAAAACTCCTCGTCATCAATCCTATGAACTTCTCCAATCATTGCTTATATCCAAACAACCATAGTCTTTCATTTCTATGGATTTTATTATAGGTCTTTTAAGTTCAAATTCATATGATTCTATATTTGTAATTATAGATCGCTTCATCAAAATGGCACATTTGTACCATATACAAAGTCTATTTCAGGTGAAGAAATAGCTAAGTTCTTCATTGAGAATATCTATTTGTATCATAGATTGCTAAAGGATATTATATTGGATAGGAGGACTCAATTTGTATCAAGATTTTGGAGAACCCTATTTAAGATTTTAAAGGTAGATATAAAGCTTTTTTTGGCTTTTCATCTTCAAACTAATGGACAAACAGAATGAGTGAATCAAGTTTTGGAGCAATATTTGAGGTGTACCATCAACTATCATCAAGATGATTGGACAACTTTTTTGTCATTGGCAGAGTTTGCATACAATAATTTGGTACATTCTTTTATTCAAAAAATACCTTTCTTTGCCAATTATGGTTATCATCCATGACTTCATACTTTTGACTTTTCAAAAGTTGATAATTGTGTGGCAGAAGATTTAGCAAATTGTTTATTAGAGCTACATATAACAATGAAGATACAATTAAAGGAAGCTTATGGACAACAAAGGACAAACACAAATGCCTATTGCAAGGAGCAACCACAATTCAATGTTGGTGACAAGATATGATTACTTTGTCGTAATATCAAGACTACTTGTCTTTGTGATAAATTAGACTATTATAAATTTAAAAAAAATTCCTATTTGTGAACAAATCAATAATGTTGCTTATTAATTACATCTATCGAAGGCTATGAAGATCCACACTATATTTCATATATTTCTTTTTGAGCCATATAAGACAATGAATATTTTGAGAAGAATACAAATGCCACTACCTCTTATAAAAGTGAATAATGATCAAGAGTTTGAAGTGGAAGAAATCTCAGATTCAAGAAAGTACCAAAATAAATTAAAATGTCTTGTTCATTAGCATGGATATGATATTAGTGAACGCACATGGGAGCTAGTAAAGAATCTTGCAAATGCACCAAAGAATGTTGAGGCCTTTCATCGACAACATCCATCAAAACCAAGATGAAAAATTATAAGATCCATGAAAGATGATGATCGCTCCTTGTGGAACTTGTCTCTAGAAAGGGAGGTAATATCACAAACATACACAGGTATTCTAGTAAATACCTTTATGATTAGGTAGGAGCATGTAAAAATAGATAAATTTTATAAGATCTTTTAAAAAAACTTCTTAAAAGCTTCATACATGCTGCTTTGATTTTACATATATTTGCAATTGATTGGTAGGTTAGAAACTTGGTCAACAAGTTAATCACGTGTTGGTAGCTTGCGGAACAAGCTAACTATATAGTATACATATAAAAAACTTACATTGTAAGTTAAGATATGTATCTTACAAAGTCAACATGTTTTGGAGGTCTTATAGGACATCACTACATAGCTCTTAGTTAAGAGTATATATGGAGGCAAGAAAGAAGCCTTCTTCACTCTTCTGAGCACCTTTCTAATCCTTAGTCTTATTCTAAGACTTTCTAATCTTCTTGATTTTTGCAATATCTATTTTAGTTCAATATTATATCATCTTTGAGTGACTTTCTAGTTCCTTCGAGTGATACATGAGTGTATTAAGGATTTTCTTTCCTTGAAATTCATATCCTTAACAAGTATTCATAAATTTGGTTGTATTGTGAAGAAATATTGTAACAAAGGAAGCATTTACATCTTAAAAGTGTCTTGATAATGCAATTATTAATCCACAATCTGCCATTGACTAACATAATTTCGAGCTAATACATGTTATAATCAATAATTATTTATATTAATAATCTTCAAAAATATCATAAATTAAACTCCAAAAATTACTTGCATATATGTGTACACATACATAATAAAAAGTATAATAATTGACAAACAATACTTGACACTAATACCATAAATAATTGTGTTTGATTTTGCAAATCTTGGTTCAAGTCTATGCATGTAATGACAAGTGCAACAAATTATCTCCAACTTAATGTATTGCAATTTCCAACATTCTATTTTTGATGAGTCTGAATTAAAATTTCAAAATTTTCTTCATGAGAAAAGATCAATTAAAGGCAACTAATCCTTGTATTGTTGTTGAAAGAAGGGTGCTAATCATTGTTGCATTCTTTCTTTTACATTTCTTAACTTTCTAAAAAAAACAACACATCTAAAATGCTAACACACACACATATATATATATATATATATATATATATTCTTAAATAGAAATTGATGAATGCAACGAAAGAGCTGCATATGTTTTAGAAAAAAACAGTCTCACATGCTACAAAAGATATGTATGTTTTACAAACATTTCCTTAGAGGGTGGTTAAGAAACTGGTTAAAAGGGTTAGTGTTTAGGATTAAAAGGAGCACGAGCGATGAAAAGCGCGGCCGCTGCATCATCGGGCTACGATAACACAACGCAACACGAGGGGAGGGGAAACGAAGGAGGCTGTTCCTGCTTGTGCAAATGGGATGCCATGAATAGCAGATACTACTGCTGCTACTGCAGCTCTCGCCGGAGATCCTCGTGCCATGCGCAGCTCCCGAGTGGTGATTGGCTCCCAATTTGGAAGTGTTCGATTGGTGAGGGCGATCTCGGTTCTCGATCCGCATGGAGGCCAATCGGAGATCAAGTGACGGTCACGATGATCGTGTTGAGCAGCAGCTCTCGACTTTCACTAAATTACTGGCACCATTGCTGGTGGAGCTTGACGAAGTGGGGCCAACTTGTCAGCACCCCGAGGCATGTCGTTCAAGCCAGCTCCCATCTCGAGCAATTCTCTGACGAGGACGACGACGACAACGACGATACTTCAACCACGACGACGACAATTACGCACTGTCCAGGATCATCGTCCGCACTGCGCTAACACAATGCCTGAGTGCATCAATTGTGCCTCGTAAGTAATGGTCGAGTGTTTGCGTGGGATGGAGTTACGCTCATCTGTCGACGCTTGCACGAGACATTATCTCTTTCCTCCATAAACTCGCCTTTTCTACATCTTCTGTAAGCTTTCTGGTGTGCGTGTTCGGAGGCGAGCTGGACAGGTTGCCACTTCTGTGCCAAGCGCCGCCCCTGTGTCCTGCGGACAAGTGTGAGCAGATCGTTATGTTTTTACCTTTTTTCTAGTATCCGGCGTGCAAGTGTTGTTTTCGAGTGTAAATAGATCGTTCCACGATATTGCCACGTTTTCCCCCCCCCCAGACGTCTAGCTAGAATCCTGGTGCGCGTTGGGAAGGTAGAGCACACAGTTAGAGGGTGAACTTTGCCCAAACGGCGTGGCTTGTTGAGTCGAGTACTTCGGTTTCGCACTCGCAAATTCTATCTGTGCGTGTGTAAGAAGCTTCATCCCACGAATTGTAACCATCAGGAGCGTGAGAGTTCGTTGGGCGCCCGGGCTTCGCGTCGTCTTGTCGGGAATCCAACTAGGAAATGCGCACAGAACCGGGAGAATTTTCGTCCAGGGCTCCCTGATAGTAGGGTGTGTAATGTGGGATAGCTGGTTTAACAGTAAAGGACGAGGAAAGACAGCTTGACGAAAGGAGGTGAGTTTGTTTCGACGCTTTGAATGTTTTTCTACTCTTGCTAACAAGACATATATCTTGTCACGTGTGGTGTTCGGGAGGGTAGGATTAATTGCAGACTGTCGCCCTTCTACCCTTCTGGTTTTATTTTTTCCTCTAAAAATTTAGTTCGAGGAATAGCAAACCTTAGTTTTACAGCTTCTAAGAGATGTCTGTAGCTTAAGTAGTGGAATGGGTTTTCATGCTTTATTTTGAGGATTCGTTGCGTTCCTGCGGTGCATTCAAAAGTACAGTGCTAGATTGAGTGTAGTGATTCGCTGGTTTTGGAGGGATAGCAGCTTCGAGTCGACGTTTCTAGCAGATCCTCTGTTTTTGCTTGCGCAAGTTGCGCGCATTCTTGGTCACGCTTGGTTTGAAGGGGATGTCGGGTCGAAACTAAGAAAGGAAAGAAAACGAGCACCTCTACTGATAATAAGACTTTGGGTTTCAAATTCGAAGCCCCAGTTTTTTATTTGAGATTCCTATAAGACTTCTCTTCTAGTTTATTCTGAAGGAGTCTGCACTTTTGAGTGAAGTGAAAGAAATCCTTCAGTTACTACTTCAGAATGTTGTGCGTCCTTATTTTCCTTGAATATAGGGCCATAATTATTGCCAGAGATTTACCACCTATTTTCTACATTTGCAAGCAACGAGGACATACTCTATGATATTTCAGGAATGGCCTGTGAGAAGACCCCACGTTTGGAGCATTCGAGGCTAAAAACTCTCTTTGGCCCTGACGGCACATAATATTACCGAACATTGTTCATTTCTTACTAAATTAAGCTATCCTCAATCGGCTGCATAGATGCTCAGATTCTGTAGGTAATGTATGGATGGATGTGCAAAGGCGTGGAGTCTTCATGATAATCGTAGAAGTGGAGATTGGTGCGCAGGAATTAGTATTGCATCTAGGAAAACACAATGGAGGAGCAGGATCCCGCCTCTTCAATCGACAGGAGTAAAGTAACTGCTGCTGCTTCGGGGGCTTCACGGGGGCGTAGTAAATATATTGCCGCCCCACGTTCGGAACGAAAATCTTTAGAGGTATTTGGTGGCGCGCCCGCCAGCGCTCGGTACCTTCCAGGAGCAGGAAATGCATTTGGGGGCAACTCAGTAGCTGAAGAGGAAGAGGAAACTGCAGCTGTGCCATCCCCACGCATTGATCCGCCATGGGTGGTTCCCAAGATTGGCCCCAAGCCTTCTCAAAACGTGCAGCCCGCTTCCACATTGCCTATGTCTTCGTCAGCTTCGAAGCCTGCGCCATTGCCGCAAATACCCCCCGCGGTGCCTCAGAGCTACATGTCAGAGACAACCAAGGCAAAAGCTCCTCTTCCATGGGATATCAACTTAGAGATTCCGGATTATAAGCCTAAACCTGTGATCGGTGCCGAGGAAACGAAAACAAAGCCAGTTATTAGACATCATAGAAGCTCATCGGACACCATGACCAACACCTTACCCGATCTGAAGGAAGAGAGAAAATCCGCAATTGAGAAGCTCAAGCAGCAGGTACTAGACTCTATCTCATGGTTGTGCTTGTGATTTTGAATTTTCATAGAAAATTATGAATCGATGGTTGTAGGAATCGTCTGAGAGGGGATCACTGGGACGTACAGGCCGAAGTCGACGCTAAGAGAGATATTGCAAAGAAGGCGAAAGATGATGGCGCCAGGTCACCAGATAGAAAGGAAATGAGTGATGACGTGATGAAGGGTCGCGCAGCGGAGTGGGGCTTGGTGTTGAAATCGGATGCGGAAACAGGGAAGACGCAAGGAGTGACCATTCGGAAATCCGGTGATCGTCGGTAAGGGCTCTTTTCTCTCCCGGGAGCTTTTTCCAGTACAAAGTAGTTTCTTCATAATCATATCTGGTGCAATACCAGTGGCCTGACGTAGCTGTCATGGTGAGGCAGTTCAGGGGGGAGCGAAAGCGCGGGACGGGTGTCGATGACGCTGCCTACAGTGACAGCATCCATCAGGACATCAGAGGCATCAGATGCAGGGAGCGACGCGAGCCATCCTTCCAACCTGCCGAAAGTCTCACGAGAAGTTAAGGAAGCGCTCTCCACATTCCAGCAAACGTTCGTGGTGTCAGATGCTACGCAACCAGACTTTCCTATCCTGTATGCAAGTGCGGGCTTCTTCAACATGACGGGGTACACGCCTAAAGAGGTCATCGGCCGGAATTGGTAAGCTCGCCGTTTCTTGTCCCAGGACAATCACTTTACCGCCCAGCTCAACATCGATGGACATCAATCTAACTGTGTGCGCTTGGGAGCAGCCGTTTCTTGCAAGGCGCTGGAACCGACAACGCAGACGTAGCGCGTATCCGGGAGGCACTCAAGGAAGGCAAGAGTTTCTGCGGGCGATTGCTCAACTATAAGAAGGATGGTTCCGCATTTTGGAACCTGCTCACCATAACGCCGATCAAAGACGACGACGGCAAGGTTCTAAAATTCATCGGGTTAGTTAACTTGGGCCTTGAATTGGTTCTATCTTCATTGACTGCATTCTGCCTAGTTCACCCAATTGATTTGATATTGTCGGTGATGTTTGAGGAACAGAATGCAAGTTGAGGTAAGCAAGCACACGGAGGGCAAGAAGGAGAAGTCACTGCGTCCTAATGGCCTGCCTGAATCACTCATCCGATATGACGCGAGATTGCAAGATAAGGCAACCGCGGCGGTTGGAGACTTAGTAGGAGCGTTTAAGAACCCGGTGGCGCCATCCACACCTCCGGACACTCTAAACACTGGCCCGAAATCACCGCCGTCGCTGCCGCCGGATCTTCAATTAGTCGACTCCGCAACCGAATCTAAACTAGCATCGAAATCCTCTCTTCACGACTCCACCCGACGGAGATCAACTGGCACAAACATCATGACGCGCAGCGATTCCCGCTTGTCGAACCTACCTGAGAATGGGCAACCCGCGTACCCTCGGCGGAATCGACGATCGTCTGGGTTCCTCTCCATTTTCGGGTATGCCCAATTGGCACTATGTAGATCATATCGCAGGTTTATAGTTGGCAGTGCTCATGGTTTTCTCATTCAAAATGAGTCTTCATGCAGGTTAGGAAAACCGGAGCCTAAGTCACCTGACCCTGAAATGGATCCCCAGCTGAGAATGCTGGAGGATGAGGATCGGCCGGAGAGCTTTGAGGTGGACTTGGAGAGGAGCAAGGAAATTCGACGCGGCATCGACTTGGCTACCACCTTGGAACGTATCGCGAAAAACTTTGTCATCACCGACCCTCGTCTCCCAGACAATCCGATCGTAAGTGTAGCCGCGTTCAGTCCCTTTTCCTTTGTATTCCTTAGCCTTGACATGTAAGAGTTTCGTAAAATCTGCACCAAATCTTCTCCGACCAGCATGCCTAATTCGGTGCTAGCTGCATGGTCCTGGAATGACAGATTTTCGCATCCGACGAGTTCCTGGAGTTGACAGAGTACACTCGGGAAGAAATTCTCGGCAGAAATTGCCGATTTTTACAAGGTCCTGACACAGATCTTGCTGTGGTGGATCAAATTCGCGATGCCATTGCTGCTCGTCGCGACATTACAGTGCAGCTTCTCAATTACACGAAGAGTGGTAAGTGCGACCTCCTTGTCGCCGATGATCCGTTTGGCATGGTTTCCAGCTAGTTTGAAATTTGATAAGTTTAAGAAGTTGCCTCAAGGAATGATTTTACGTTGTCAATCGTTGCAGGGAAGCCGTTCTGGAATTTGTTCCACTTGCAGGCTATGCGAGATCACGACGTGAGTCAATTATCTTCCATTTTAAATAATATTTAGCTGATAGTATGTCGTGATCATTAGCATAGAATGAATTTCTCATTTTCCTTTGATCGGCGCATGAGCAGGGAGAGTTGCAATATTTCATAGGAGTCCAACTCGATGGAAGCGAGTACCTTGAACCGGAAAGACGACGACTATCTGAAAAAACTGAGAAAGAGGGCGCTAAAGTGGTGCAAGAGACGGCGAATAACATTGATGATGCCGTGAGGGAGCTTCCCGATGCAAATTTGGTGCGATTCTCGCACCACTCTCAACAAAACCTCGGCCCTTGCTTGCTCTTTTATCCAGTTTCTATTGTAAGCAGATTACTGACTTGTTTGTATTGGCTGCATGAGTTAGAAACCGGAGGATTTATGGTCCAAGCATTCACTGCCAGTGCACCCGAAACCGCACAATAAAGTTTCGCGCGCATGGGATGCCATCCACAAAATGAAAATCAACGGACAAGGTTTGGGATTGAAGGATTTTCGTCCAATCAAGCCACTTGGATCCGGTGACACGGGAAGGTACTCTTGGTTTGCACTTGTGATCTCCTCCCCCGGCAATTGCGCTTGTGCATACTGCAGCCTTCTGATTGGAGTTGGATTCTGAGAATTATTTCGTCTGATGTGCAGCGTTCATTTGGTGGAGCTTCGTGAAACGGGGCTAGTGTTCGCCATGAAAGCCATGGATAAAAGTGTGATGATGCAGCGCAACAAGGTGCACAGAGCACGCGCGGAGCGGGATATTTTGGCTTTGATGGATCATCCGTTCCTTCCCACACTGTACTCCACCTTCCAGGTCTAATGCTTTCCTCGCTCTTGATTCCAGGTCCACCCTGATTGGTTTTTAAATTTCTTAAAATTTCGTTCGAAACCATTCGTATAGAGATGGGAAGTCTCTTACGCATCAGTGCGGTGACTGACATACTGCAGACTCAAACGCACATTTGCCTGGTCACTGATTTCTGCCCGGGTGGTGAGCTGTTCCTGCTCCTCGAGCGGCAGCCTCGAAAAGTTTTCACTGAGGATGTCGTTCGTTTCTTCGCAGCCGAAGTCGTCATCGCTCTCGAATATCTACATTGCCTTGGTACAGACTGTCACAACGTTCACCAATTAATTCATCACAGTATATCACGATTAAGCGTGACTTAGCAGCCATGGGCCGGCAATTCTTGTGCTCCCTGTGAAATAATTGGGCTTTGGCTTGTGCGCAGGCGTCGTTTACCGCGATCTGAAGCCGGAAAATGTTTTGCTCCGGGCGGATGGCCACATACAACTGACTGACTTTGATTTGTCTTTCTTAACCTCCGCAAAGCCTCGGGTGAGTTTCACGTCATTGCCTGGATTCTGGACACTATATTTTTTTCGCAGTCATTTGTCTCGTCAATCACTACTTGCATTTCTGTGACAACTCCTAAGAGAGTAATATAATGTTGGCTTTCGTGAAGCTCGTCGAACAAGATTTGCCCCCAGGCCGCCGTAGAAAGCCCAAACGTCCCCCGTCTCCGATCTTTGTTGCTGAGCCCGTTACGCCTTCAAACTCCTTCGTCGGTACTGAGGAGTATATTGCGCCCGTAAGTATATCCGTTTCTCATTTCTTTGTCTATCGTGATCGTTGCAGAACAAAGATTATATGAAGAATTTGTAAATGTAACCCCTTGGAATCGCCGCGCAGGAGATTATCACTGGACAAGGTCACAGCAGCGCCGTGGATTGGTGGGCTCTTGGTAAACACTTACCCCAGTCGTCAGTTCATCTGGTCTCTTGCGTCTCTTGCTCACTGCTTGACCCGTAAACCCTTTTCTGCTTGTGTGTTTGCTGCACTGGCAGGGATTTTAATCTACGAGATGCTTTATGGTCGAACGCCTTTCCGAGGGAAGAATCGACAGAGAACTTTTACTAACGTTCTTCAAAGGGACATTATCTTTCCTGCAAGCATTCCTGTGAGCATATCCGCACGGCAGTTGATGCGGGACCTTTTGCAACGCAATCCGCTTAAGCGGCTGGGCTCCCACCGCGGCGCCAGCGATGTGAAGAACCATCCTTTCTTTCGTGGCATCAACTGGCCGCTCCTGCGGCACACTACACCACCTCCGCTGGAAACGCCAGCCCTGCTTATTACACCAGATGTGGAGCCGACCAAAGCTGATGAAGACTTGGAATGGGACGAGGAAGAAGCCGCTCCTATTTCCACATTTCAGGAATTCTGATGAAGTGCGATGAATCTTGGTGAGTTCCACTTGCTTGATGCCAGCCCCCAATGTGACGAGCATCATTACTGCCGATGCTTTGAAGAAGTAATGAATCGTAGGGCAGTGTTCAGAGAATTAAAACCCATGTTTTAGACGAGGGTGCTTTGGTACAATTTTCATATGTTGCCCTCTTGTTGTACAGGCTGTTGTAAACAAAGGTTGTCTTCAATGATTCACAGCGTGGGGCCTGTATCCAAAAGAAAGTCGTGATGCTCAGCTTTTCTGGCTCAACAGCTTTATATGGAGCGTATTTTGAGGTTTGTGGTTGTTCCTTTCCAGCTATTACATATACCCTAAGTGGACGATCGGAATGGGCTGTAGCAGCTATCCTGTAAAAGTGTGCGTTTTTAATACCTTTCTTGTCTTATCATTGCAGCAATGGTACTGTTATCAAACTAAATGCTCATTTGTTGTCTGCTCAGAGACCCATCTGGACACTTGTGAGCTTGATTCAATCAACCAGTACCCTCATGAACGCTCCAAAACTCTTTACGTGGCTACTATCAGCAACAAAATCCGTGACAAATTTGTGGAATTGCTAAAAGTCAGTAATTTCAGCATTAGAGTAGAAAGAGCGATTGTCCACTGCCCTGCCAGCTGCTGTGTATTTTACTCTGTAGAGCGTGGAAGCTGATTCTGCTTGAATGATTGTAAGCTGTCTTCAATCCCATTGTTAATACAATTGTCTCCATTTTAATGCAGCTGGCGTAGTAAAGTATTTTAATGCAGCTGGCGTAGTTGGATACGGCTCTGTAAAAAACCTGATGTGCACTGCCTTCTTTCAAAGTCTTAGCAGCATGCTGATCTAACTATCAGCTTTCCTGTTTAAGTCAAGATTCAGGTTGCTACATTTCCTCTGAGTGGTACAGTCTCATCAAAATATATACCATAATGTAATCAGCGTATGTGTGAATGTGTGTTCCCCACACACACGCATGATTTAAGCCCTGCTTTGAAAAAATGGTCATGGACCTCCTTTCCCCCTAGCAACGCTCCGTCATTCGCACACCCAGTACAGTGCCTTACCGCCGCATCTGGAGATAGAAATAAAACGTCACATTACTACGACCACAGCTGCGTAACCTCCGACAATCATGGTCTACGAAAGCGCGTCGCGAGTATCCGTTCGGTGAAAAGTCAGACTTGCAGTGTCAATGCTGGCCCGATTGGCATGCATCTGCATTAAAGCATCAATCACTCGCACATCGAAATGTGGTCCCGCTTCTGAGTGTATCTGTGCACAGCGTCGGGTTTCAAAACCTCTGCTTTAGCAGTGTGCGCGTGAATCACCTTAATCCATCAAAAATGAGCTTCACTTCCAAATGGATTAAGAATATTCACAAGATGTTTACATTTGGTACAAGTCCTGGCTCCATCTTAGGAAAAAGATCGAAAGCTTCGTACTTATAACTCGTTTCTGACAATTTTGTCATGAACTTATCTCACTTTCATGATGCTCCTGCGCTTCAAATGCATGTAAATCAATGCAGTGAACGCACCTAAAACAACATTGCCCTGCTTCTTTAAAATATGTGCATTAATCAATCCCCTCCACTGTAAAACTTCCGAGCTGAAACAAGCAATTAGCATGCCCACTTTCGTCAGAGTGCACACCGTCTATCAGTCGATGGAATACGTTGAAAGCTTCTCACTGTCCTCACTCTGAACGTAAGCTCCAAGCATAGAAGTAAAAAGTCGATGGAATATGTCGAAAGCCTCTCACTCCTCTCGTCCTGAGCGTTAACCCTCAAGCATAGAAGTAAAAATATGTGCATCTTTCCTAGGGAGGTTGTCAAAAACTCGGCGAGCATCCACTAACCTCTTCAAAGTACATTCTCATGAGGTAGTTTACCACATGAAGAAATACAAATTCCGATCATTTAGTATATGCCCATGAACCTGCACGCCTCCTGCGTGGTCCTTCGTCTTGGAACACGTCTGAAAGATCTCACATTACGCCTCGGGATTCAAAGCTATACATTGTTAATCAGATCTGAACAATCTGTACACCAGGTTCTATGCAGCATTGGAGTAAAACTCTTTGTGCCTATATTTCTTACAAGGACTGGTGCAAACAACGCCCATGGACTATTGGAATCAGCAACCGCAAAATCAAATATCATGTATCAATAGAAAGCTTGCAGCACCTTGAGTGCTAAATTCCAATGAAAAACTTCCATCTTACTTGGCAAAAAGCCACAGGTAACCATCTAAAGCCGCCATAGTTTAATTCAGGGATTAACCGAGGAACCATTCCTAAACGTAAGTCATGGAACCCAATGGTAGCTGCTGGTTTGGTGTGTCAGAACACGGAAGTTTTGGTGATGGGTAATTGCTTCATCACACAAAGATCGCCCCACCACAAGCTCAAGAATGTTACAAGTAGTCTGAGCTTTCATGAGCTTTCTTCCAGAAAGCAAGTACCACTGGCAAGCCCTGTAACCAAAATACCCAGTCTGGCGTCCCTATGTATGTTCAAAATCTAAGACCTGACCAAATCATAGCATAGATGCTTGAGATGCCATCCAAAGAGGAGAGCAAAATGTATGGGCAATGGAGAAGAATAAAGGGGAATGGAGCAGATTGGTCCATCTCCACCTTCTGTTTTACTGTTGTACAGTTCTCTGAGCCTGATAGGAGGAAAAAATTGCACAAATTGTCCGTAAAGATCTACCTGTACAGTTTCTCATGATAAACTCTTACTTGAGATTGGACGCTCTAGCGGAATTCATGGAGATGAGCTTGCTTTCATCCTCCACCTGCTTTTCCTAGACTTACGCCGACTGCCTGTAGTCTTCTTAAGGTAATCTGAATTCTCATCCAAGACATCTTCATTCTTCGTAGCATGTGAGAATTTAACATATTCTCCAAAATTTTCTAATGAGCCTTCTCGCAATCTTTTACCCTCAGCCTGTAGATCTTGCAGTAACATTTCCGTTGTCCGCGTCGTAATTTTTCGAACATAATTCTTAAATGGAGGAGGAGGCACTACAGCAGGTTGCACCACCTGCAATGGAAGCACGACATGAGCTTGATGGTGCATACAGAACCATTTCGATAACATCATGCTAAAAAGCAATATATTTAACTGGTGCAGATCATCTAAAACTACCTGTCCATGCATTGTTCATGCACTGTCAGAAGAGCAGAGTTTTGGATGTCTACAAGCACTTTCACGTGATTCGTAGCATTGGCTCCATCTAAAATGTATAATACCAGCAGATGAGGATTAAAAAGCTACCTGCTGCAAAGTAATAATGGATGCCACTCTGTCTGCTGCGTGTTCTGGAGCGGGAATGCCCTGGGCATCGACATAGAGAGGATCCACTTTCCAAGTACCATCAAACTGTTTCATGAAACCATGCTTTGCGAGCTTGTAATTCATCTGCAAGCTCACAAATCTGCTGTTAATTACACCTTCATATGATATCTGCTTAACCGCTGCTTCACTCTTATAAGAAAAATATGTTGAACCCCTATACAGATGCGAATGAAGTACATTCTTCACCCTACAACCCGCCCATCGCATGATTTCAAAATCTGATTGAAAAAATATATTTACTGCCCTGAATGATTATGAACTCAGGTATGCCATGCTAAGCAAGTGAAAAAATAGATAAATCTGCAAGCCCAACCTCGCTAAGCCATGGAGCTCATATTTGACATAAATTTTCTCTTACCATGTGCAATCGTCGGTCTTGGTCAACTAAAACACAGACGCTCAGTGTTCCAGAAAACCACAAAAACTTCCAGATCGCTGCTTGGTCTACCTCCACCAACTGCCTAAGCCCGTCATCCTTTAGCACTTTGCGAGAAGTTACTGCCTGTGATCATTGAGCTGATATGTCAAATATCGTCTACTACAGGAGAATCCTTACCCAGTCGAAGGAGTGCAGATGTGATCCTTTCCCAACAACTGTAAATTGCTCTATACCATGCACAAGTATATCAGTAATAAAATAGCAACATATTATTTACCTGAATATTTTTAAAAACTCTTTTATTTCCGGGATCTGTCAAAATGTTCCATACTGCGTCAGGAGGAATCCCAATTTTAAATTGAGAATAAACTTCACAAAAGGCTTCCCTTGGGACCTTCACCTGCAGCCAAGCAATAAATTTATTTATTCCCAAGCCAGCGTAGATAATTCTCGCACCCATAGTCCTTTGTCAACCTATATGATCCGATTTCACCCACTGCTAGAAGGACAAACATCGGTTGTCTTGAGCCTTATCTGCTAACAAAATCACTAAGCTACTATCAATGGACAGATTAGTCCTGCTCTTGTCAACACTAGCAGACTTGTTTTTCTTCAGAAGATTCTCATCAACTTAGCTTCACGACTTTTCAAAGCACGTCCTAGTTTAACGTTCGTGTGTAGAGGTCCTGGTGTTTACAGTATAACACGGACACTCTGATAAGTTTAGTAAATCAAGTTTTCCAACACTTACACTTGGCAAGCCTTAAGGAGATATTGAAACGCAAAGTCAAGATGTAAGTGCTGCTCTGAGCATGAGAATGTCGATTCCAAGAAAATAATTCACCTCAATAACAGGCGTCTCATCTACCCATCTGCTATTTCGCCTCCATGCCTCCATTTCTTTTTCCAATGACAGCCGAGCTTTAAGCTTATCCTGGCCTGTTTCATCCTTGGGGTGACGTGCAATCCTATGGCTTCCGTTTTTCAGTTTCATGGGCTGCATACCCTGAGTCCACTTCGATAATGACTGTTGCGCAACCTGGCAGCACATTGTTGTGAAAGAACAGAATTTTGAGCACAATGAGCGTGAGCAGTATTGATGATCAGAAACCATATAATTACGTCAACTAAACAGTGTGATAAATAAGCACGACAGTTTAACAGTTCACTTTCACAATATTCATGTCTTTACCCTAACAGAGCAAGTTTCGCAATAGCATCATTGAGCATGCGCGCAACCAGATTGCAGCTAAACTGGTTTGAACGCAGCTGATTGCAGAAATTTTCGCCGCAACGGTTCAGACGAACGCAAATCACATCCATGAAAATCTGATTCGACTGCATCTAAATCATTTTCAAACATTTCGAGCTCGAGGAATCCCTACAACTTTCACACGCACTTGAGCAAAACAGCAGAGCAGAACGGAGAGGCTATGCAAAATCCCGAAACTGAAGACGACCAATCGATGCAGCATGAAAGATACGCGACAATGGGATTGAAATCGAACTGACATTCATTGCATCATTCCATCTGTTGCCGATCCACTCCGCAACAACCTTAGAGCCTGGAGGCGCATTTTCCATTTCCAGCTTGGTGTAAGGAAGAATTCCCCTCGTCTAACCGTAAACTCCAACGATCAGAATCCCCGTGGATTCTTACGAGACTCTGATCTAGCTACCACAACTACCATAAAAGCAACAATAACAAAAAGCATCCACGCCACTCGTCGTCTCAAAGCAAAAGCCAGCGCCCTCGACACAGAAATGCTTCATCAATTTCTACGGGAATGCTCATCAGCTTGCGATGCCGTCCAAGCGCGCAACAATCGATCGAGAAGTTGACAAACAGTTCGCAAATGGATAGATCCGCATCTCGTGAAGAGCGGGCAGAGCGGAGCAAGATCGAGAGCTTGAGATCTTCGATGGACGATTCTCGTCATCGGATGAATGTGCGGCTTCTTCTGAATAACTCATCGGAAGCTCGTAGATGAATTTATGTGAGTTCACCACAGCTACTGATGGGAAAGCTAGAGGAGATGTTCGATGAATGATTTCATCGTACGCATGACAGCCTGCCTTGGGCCACAATTTCAAATTTCTAAATTACACCATAGAATTTGTAAAAAAAAATGTTAACAAAAAATTTGAAACATAAAAAATATCTTTATCATAAATCAGAATAATGTCATTTTCTATCACAACATGTATAATCTTATTAACTATTATTTATTTTTTAAGTATTATTTTAAAAATACTATAGTATTTAAATTTTAACAAAGAATGCACCATAGTATTATTATTAATAATATGCATTTTAAATTTTTTTTCTAATGATCTAAAAAAAATAATAATAATTTTAGAAAATAAGTGTTGATTATACTAGGTACCTTACAAACTAATAAGAGAGTTGGGATGAGGAATAAAGTAGGAATATTGAAAAAATCAAAACAAAAAGGGGATAAGGGTTAGCCATAAATTTCCTCAAGATGGATGATATCTATTTACTAAATTTAATTCAAAATAAAATTTCATCTTTTCTCAAAAAGTATGGACACTTGATAAAGTTTGGATACACAAGTCTTATTTATATTTATGTTTTAAGGATATATTAGGTTATAATATATATATATATATATATATATATATATGTTGTGATAGAAATCCAGCTATGAATAAAATAACATTGTAATATTCATATGAAGAGATAATAAAATATATTATTCATACAAAGTTTAACATTTATATAATAACATATTTTAAATATCCTTCATAAAGGTTTGTATACCAAAGTTGCTTATATCACAATCATATTTTACATTTTAAAAATCAAATTTCATCTAAATAGTGTCTAAGTAATAGTAAGAGTTATGTCAATTCTTGTAGTCCACTCAAAATTTACAATAATTTTTTTAAAATTTGGGATCGTAAGGCTTTCACAAAAAACTTCTATAAAACTTTAGAATATCTTGGTGGTCATTAAAGGCCACACAAGATTTTGGAAAATCACACAACATTTTTGAAACTCTATGTTTGTATAAAATTCTAAATTCTAATAAAATATTAGAGAAGTTTATAAATATCTTTATAAAGTGACACAAACATCCATAATTTTACAAAGTTCTATAAGGTATTCTATATATATATATAGAACATCATTTTTTTTCCTCTAAAGAGATTATGCAATTAAATTTAATAATATATCTTTTTACATCTCTAATAGTATAATATTTTTTGAAAAATTCTTATAATATATTTAGTCCTTTGATTATTATACAATAAATACCTATATTTATTCAATCATTAACAATGGTTGAAATTATTTAGTTTCACTAAACTCATTATAATATTGTTTTCTAAGATCAAGCCTTCAATTGTTTTTCAAAGTTGATATCTTTATCCTAATTTTAACTCTGCAAACTTATACTAGCATAGCTAAAGCTTTGGATCTTCTAGAATAATCTTTGCAATACTTAAATACAGAATCAAAATATTTAATATTAGTTACTTCTAAACATCGTGAGTATTGGTTACCTTAAAAAACGTTTTTCCAACAATTCTTGTAAGTAAGTAAAAGAAAATTACAAAAAGAAATATCTTTTTGAAATAACAAGAATTTATAATCAAAATAGCACAATTTTCATTTCTCTTTCTAAAATGATTTTATGTATTTAATTGAATAAAATTTAAATAATTATTTTTGTATTTTTGATCAAATAATATTTTATTTAATACTAGTTTGTTTCACCATACTTTGTATGATAGTTCAAATCAAGTGCTATACTAAATAATATATTAAATTTTATATATTTATGAGTGCATTATAGCTTTAACTGTGATGTAATATCACTAGTGATGAGGAAATTTCACTTTTAGCATTTTAGTTTCCTATGTCATTCACTTTCTACGACTGTCATTACAAACTCATTTGTTTTGTTTTGTTTTGTTTTTTGAATTACATGGATCAGATGTATATCGTCAAGAGAAGTTACACAATCCTTAACAAAGTCCTTGTGATGCGACAAGTTTATTCAAAAACTAGTATGTAAGTGATGTGGATAGAAAACCAAACAATACACTCATTAGCAACTGAAATTTAAAGCCAAGCCAATTTACTATGTAATACATGTAAATTTTCTGGATTGTATGAATTAGATAGTACAACAAATAAATTATTTTTTTATTTGTGTCGGTATTGAAAATTTCAGGAAATACTCAAAATTTAACTTTTAAATGTTATCGATCATTCTAAAGAGTAAACAGTGCAAACACGAAGTTCAAAAAAATGGTTTGTGAGACCTTCAAATGCATGAACGAATGAATAAATGAATAAATCGGTATCTCTATGTATAATACATGGATATGTTTATGAGTGGATGAACGAATGCATATTAAAATGGATGAATATATGGATGGATGATATTTAATAGTTTTCATTTCCAGCTAGAGGATTTGTAAGCTGCTAACAAGTTGTTAATAGTTAGCATTTTTAACATTCAAATGAACTCCCGCCAACAAATGCTCTAGAGTCGATTGATACCATTGTCACCATTGATATCCGGGAGCGTCGCGAAGGGCCATGAACCGACGACATTTGATTTGAGACCTCGGCTTCTTTACTTGGTGGTTTGTACCTCCATCGAAGCTTTGGACCTCTGTTAGCAGTCTAGCCACAGCAATATTGGTCGTTGCTCTTGCTGCGGCGCGATTACATGCGATGCGTACACGATCTCCATTTACGTATGCACGTTATCGAGACGATTCAATTGAGCTACGATGTGCTGGAATTGGAGTAGTATCGGGGAAGAACGAAACCCTAGGCGGTTCATTTGAATGCGAGGAGGACATTGTTGGTGAATTTCAAATGCGTTACTCGTTGCAGTGTTCCTGCGGCTGCCAATCTTATTGAAATGGAATGACTTCGCTCTGAGAAGTAATTGGAAGGAAGGTTTTTTAAGGTGGAGGATCATCTATCGCCTTCTGTGACGTTTCCTTCTTCTTGGGTACTATGTGATTTATCTTTGCGGAGCCTAGGTGATATTCTTAACGCTCTGAATACTATCGAGATGAGCAGAATGGCCTATGGCGTGCTTTCACAAAAAACTCGTTAACATTATTTTCACGTAAGTTGGTTTGTGACTAGTTAAGTGCCTGAGTTTCGACGACTTTTTCTGCAGGCATTATTGGAGAGCTCAATTTTTGGTTACTGTGGTGCGTCCTTAGGCGTTCAATTTTATTTTCTTATTTTCTTTTTTCTTCCTGGTTTTAATGTTGGTTGAAGACATGAGAATTTAAGGCATGCAAAAGATGGTTGCTGGTTTTATTAGCGAAAATTTACGCAGTTGTAATGTCAGCAATTTCGAGGTCAATGATGCAAAAAATTCTTAGCAAATATTGTGATCATTATCAGGCATAAACAGAAGTGGAGCGGTACACAACATAGAAAGAAATTATCGTTTTTCCTCAAATATTTCTCAAGGTGGTAGGAACGGTTGTTTGTTAAAAATATGGAAGTAGAAGGAACCGTTAGTAAGGTCTCTGATACTAGCACTGTCCCTTCCGCAACATCCCCGGCGCCGAACGGATCGACTCCCGGCACCCCCGAGACATCCAGTACGTTGACTCAGAAGGAAATTCTGCGAGAGCGGTATCTCAAGGGCGTCAAAAAACGGAAATGCGCAGTGTGTGGCAACACCGCAAGAGCCAGGTTATCTAAACCCTGCCTTAGACCTCCACCTCGATACACTTTCTCATGTCTGTTCAAGTATTTCTGCGACTTCACTTTTGATGCCTTAGAGTTTTCCTCTTTTGTCAGAGGTTGTTTTCTACCGAGGATATGCCATCAAAACCAATGATGCAGATAATGACCATGGATCTAAACAGTCTATACCTCCCAATTATTCTGCAGATATTCATCATAGGATAAACATGTGGTGGATTCTCTGTTCGAAACCTGTTGAGGATGTGCGCAGTAGAAAATTTATATAGAGGAACTTTCAACAATATTAACAATATGACCTGAGCTAGAGTAAGTTAAAAGTGCATTGATGCTGTCTTGTTTTGAACTGACTATCTAATTCAGTATCAGGCTGTCTGTCTGTCGATCACTTTGGTAGAGTACTGTCGGGAAATCGGACATTGTGGTATTAGAATGCCATGATTCTTGCAATCAGATGTATGTGTAATTGTTGTATGTGCTTATGGTTCTTGATCCTATTAGTTGTGCTATCAAGTACTGAAAATTAGTTCTCTTCGTTCATGTCGGTATTACTGGTTTAAATTGTTGGGCGAGTATAAGTAGATTAGGGACACGAGATATCGCAATCTTTCCGCAGATTTTATAGAAAGTACAGGTCTACACCACATGGGTTGATATAGCTCAGACTATGTGGTCCTTCTTTGCATACACATAGAAGATACTCGGGATCCTGCGAGTTCTGATCGATTTTTCTAAAGCCTTGTGTTTGCTAACATCCTTGATTGGCGACATGCAGGTGCCCTTTCCGAGCATGCAAGACATGTTGTAATAAAATGAAGAATGTATGCGAAGTTCATGGTTAGTGCCCATCCTTTCAATTTTTATTATCCTATCAGGAAATATGAGTCATTGGGTAAGCTGGTGGACTAGATTGAACTATTTTGTTCTGAGCTCTGTACTCTCTTATTTTTTACTGTAATCCCAAGGTAGGGTACTGGTGGTGACACTTGAACCAAATTGTCTGTGCAGCAAATAAACCTAAGCAGGCTTTGACTCCACCTGCTTTAGATCCTCATGGTCCTCAGTGGACTGGTAATGTGAATGCTATGTAAGCCACTGCAGCTTTTGTATTTTGAAATGCTCCCGAACTTTTAAAGATGGACACATTCATGTCAGTTGATCTTGCAATCGTAGATACTATCGTGGACTTCAGTGCTTAGATTTGCTTCGATTCGTTCTGCTCTGCAGGCCTTACGGGTCCCCATACGTCAAACCTCCGTACATGTCACCAGCTGCTTATAATGCCGCTCAAGCGGGAATTGCTGCTTTTAGAGTCGGCCACTCACCCCCTCAGTCACGACTGTTGGCTCCTGGACAATACACAGCACAGAATGCCCGTCCTTACATGGCTTCTCAGAGCACTTTAGAGCAGCAAGAGCTCCAAAGACTGAAAAATTTGAAAACAGCTATACTAGCAGCAAATCGGGTAATGAGCATGACCTATATTCATTCTCTTTCTGTCTGTCTGTCTATCTTTCTTTCTTTCTTCTTCTTCTGCCTTCCTCATCCCCCACCCCTTTTTTTTTCTGGTATTTCGCCAGCTAAGTTACACGTGCAGTTAATCATCAACGATGTCTGTCAACCTGAAAAAGCCGTGCACTTTTTTCTGGTCAGGAAGCGCAAATCACCAACACCTGGAGGACGCAAAAAATGAGGGAATTTTTGGATGGTGAACTTTTGTCTGAAGATGAGGCATTTGATCGATACATGTTTAATATGGCACTTCTTGAGGAAGTTTTTCTTCCCAAAACAACAGCACCAACAGGGCTATCCCCACATGGAGAGCTCTTGGTTGGAGGATGCGAAGCATTAAATGACGAAAAGGATGTTTCTGATACTTTGATGGTTGTGGATGGGTTGCGTTTACAGAGGGGAATGAATGCAACTAGGAAAGAGGAAAGTCGATCTCGTTTGAAAGTTATTATTGATAGAAGTTTACAGGCGCTCAAGAGAGGGCAACAAGAAGCGGATGATTTTGCAGAGGAAGAAGATTGCATGCAGGTGAGATTTCATAATGACCACAATAAGAGGATTTACTTCATTATTGAATGCCTTTTACACGAAAGACTATGTATCTCTAGTTGAGGACTAAATTGAAATATTTATACGAACACATCGTTGGGAGGAGTGATAATATAACCTTGCGTTTGTTGAACGTTCATTTCTTTTTGTTGTAGTCACATTGATGTTGATTAATTACACTGTGGTGTTCACAGAGATTGCTATACGGACGTCGAAGAGACTTAAAGCGATTCAAGGCAACCACTAAGAAGGGAAAGGATTGTCTTAAACGAATCGACCTGTTTGATTCATTACTTCAGAAAACCAGCCAAATACACAGTAGAGCTGATATAGAATCTTGTGGGGAAATGTATAGACAGAACTTTGGGCGGGGTCTTGATGTACTTCTACCTCATCTCTCGAGAAATATTCAGAATCTACTCGGTGGTCAGATCCGTGACGCCAGTGGAGTAACAGCAACTCTTTCAGTGGCACCAAATAGAGGAGACATCTCCAAGGAAACATCAACGTCAATGGACTCTCAAGCAATCCCCTCTGCAGACGAATGTGGAGATGATGGAAAAGCTGAGTTGCAAAACTTAGGAAAACCCGTTCTAGAAGTCGAGGTCAGAGGTGTTAAAGAGCAGAATTCGTACAGAATTCAAGAGAGAAGTAGTCTTCAAACCAATTGGAAAGGAGTGAACGCAGATGCAAGTAGTAGCACATCAAAAGCTGAAGAGTGGCCTAGATTACATCAAGGCTTTCTTGCTGGTCATGGGTGGTGGAAAGTAGAGGTGGATGAGCAGAGTGCCCAGAAAATCTGTCAATATCTAATTTCAAACCAAGCTGTAGAGGCTTTGTGAATTTCGGTAAATGCACCTGGCTTAACCATTTCAAACAGTCTCAAAGTGGACACCATCTTCCATATATTCTGATGTTGGTATACTGGACATGGAAGAAGAGCCCTGGGTAGTACAAACTATATCTGCTAATGCCATAATAGTACAAATCGCTATGATTGACAAAGTTGGTAGTCAGATATATAGGAATGTCTGATCTTTAAAGTTGATGCAAACACCTGCAATGCCCTGTGTCGTTATGGTACGAGCTGCTGTCATTTCCATTCATGGTGAAGGTTAGTTATGCAGGAATGCCTGATCAATGAAGCCGATCCAACTCTCTGCAGTACCCTTGTACCGTACGTCAACTTTGAAGTGCTCGATATTTGTGATTGGAGATTGTCCATCGGACTGTAATGCAGCCAAAAATAGATGATCAGCTGTGGTTGAATGGAGAATGGCGTCAGATGTCAGAGTTGCAAATATGCATATATTCACACATCAATTTGTGCTCCCTGGTTTCTCGAAGGAAGAGTGGGGGCTTCGGAACTGCCATTATTTCCGCGTGCACAATCGGCTATTGTATTAACGGAAAGAATTCCATTGCAGATCTGTTTAAGATATGTCAGGTCCAGTATTGCCTACTTCGTCTCTTGCAGGGTTTTTGTCATCTTTTACTGACTAGGGGGAAGACGTGTACGTGTTGCTTTTCTCTCATTTGCATAGTTTTTCTATAGACAACGGAGAATTTCCGCTATCATGACAGCTTTTGCTCACTTCAGCGTCTGCTCAAGTGGTGCTTGTCAACCATTTTATTTCTCAAGCTCATAGTGCAGAATAATTCGCAAGCACTCATTTCGGTCGTCTTACAGTAATTGGAATCATTCCAGTAGAGTGGAGCGTTGCACGAACCGCATAGCCTAATCCAGAGTCAAATCCTGGTCTATATGTACTATTTGCAAACTTTAGACCAATTGATATTACGGACAAAAAACTACACGTGCACACATAGACACATCCACGGAGTCGCTCAGAAGATGGCATTGATACTTTCCATTGTTAAAATCAACGCACATCACGGATGTGCTAGAAGCTTTAAACAAAAATTGGAGGTTCATGCAGCTCATTGAGACGCTACACTTAAACTAATCTCAAAATCTGTCACCCCGTTATCATGCTATAATTCTAAAGAGGCCCCTTCCACACAGAGCACAAGCGCCTGATCTCTGGCATAGTTAATGCCCATGGCTCTGTTCCAGCTCAAATGTGAACGACGACTACAATGTGGCAAGTATCTTGCCTCAGTTGCAGTGCTCCATTTCTAAACCAACTCTAATTTCATCGTCAGTAAGGTGGAGACTCACTGCCTCCTTGTTATATACCTAAATTCACGTTTGAATTCAGTATCAAAATTTTTAGTGCGATCAGTTGCCCTAAAAGTGAGAGAAGCTAACCTATGAGTGACAAACGGTTGATGAATCCTCGTTCAAATCTCAATTCGTATGGTGAACAAAGGGTAGAACCACAAAAGCGCCCACTCCTGTGAACATGACGAATGTGGAGAGAGCGTACATGGAGATCTCCCACTTGAAAGATAGAGGATCCTCAGGAGACAGGGACAAAAATCTCACCAGTGCAGCGGTCCACATGCCCAGCAGCAACAAGAAAGAGTAAGGGCCGTGGACGTACATGAAATGGAAGTAGGGGGGCACAATGAAGCTAATAGTGTATATGATGTATCCGCAGATCATGACCGTCATGATGAGGGCCAGCACGGCCAGGAGCATGTGGAACAGTACTGAGCCAGCTTTCTTCACCAAATGATGCTCCGAGGCATCTTCCAACCGCTGCTTCACGAAATCGAATGTTGTCATAGTAAATGAAGAAAGGAAGCGAACCGAGCAATTTCTGGAGTTGGGTCCGCAAAAATAAACAACGGCGATGAAGGTTCTCAGTGTCTCCTCGACATTCCAATTGATAAGTGTGCTAACCTACAACTCGGCTCCAAGAATCAAGCATGAATTGGAGAGTGCTTCCCAATTTAAAAAATCCAAAGCAAGATATCCCCGCCAAAACGAACAACCTCTTCAGAAAAAATCTTTCAATAAACTAGATCTCGAAAAATTGCAGAGATCAACTGGTATAGGTTCGAGGATTTCTAGGGGCCATCTAAAACCGATCCCAAGTATTTCCAAATCTCAATGAAAGCAGCAATATCTGTCCAGCCTCTTCTATTACTGAAAAAAATAGACACAATATCACCGAGACGAGCCCCTCACTACACAAACTCACACGAGCACACAATGCGCATAAAGCACTAAACTAATAACCATGTAAGCTCTAGAAGCAAATTTCCAGAAAGATTCTCTACTCCGACTAGAAAGACCCTGAGTGGCTAGTCCTGGAACCTGGGCGATCACTCACCCAACAGACCGATTGACTGCAAACACACCAAACACATGAAAATCCCCCACCCACAACGCCGCCACACGAGCAGCGTGAGCCAAGCAATGAGGCTGGCTGGCTACTTCCACCAATGCAAAAGAGTGGACAAGACAGGCTGGCAGATCTGACGAAGAGGGTAGGGGAAAGTAAGAATTGCAGGCGGGAAATTGAACATCCCCCTGCCGCTATGAATATGCTGGTAAGAGCGAACGAGAGAGAGAGAGAGAGAGAGAGAGCTCGAGAGGTAGTCACGATTTCAGAGAGCTCGTGAGGTAGTAGTCGCAACAACTTGAAGATTCAACGCCACGGGTTGCAACAATTTGATGAGCGCGCGGGGGAGGCGATGCACAGGGGGAGAGAGAGTCGCAATGAGTGCTTGAGTGCTCGTGCTCGCCCTCCTGACAAGGGGGTTGAATGATTGGAAATATTCATCCGAAATCATTGGATGACGCTCGGCCACATCCAACCCTGCTCGGTCTTGGGGTGGGTCCGGGAATAAGCCCCTCCCCTCCCCCCTTCTCTATAATGAATGTGGGAATGCTGCCCCATCACTGTAGAGCTCTCCTATCATGCCCCCCCCCTCGGTAGGTGGCATATCTTTATTTTACTCATTCTGCTACTTCTTCTTCTTCCATTAACATTCAATGATGAAGAGAAGGTCAACTTTTTGATACATGGGTTGGTTGTATCTCATGGTCTTTAGTGATGGGTGCCTACTTGAGAATTGCTGTTGTCCTCTCCAGTACAAATCTGCACATTTAAACATACATGCAAGGGTAAGGTGTTGCATTAATTTAACCTAGTTTTTTTTTTTTTTTTTTTTTTTTTTGGGGGGGGGGTCTGCTGTTTTCTTAATTTTCCATTCACACAAGAAATTGTAAAATGTAAAATGTAAAACTTGGATAGTGAAAGATTGTCTTTGGTGGATAGTGTTGAGATTCTAAAGATTGTCTGCCCCAAACCAGAAAGAAACTTACCATCTTGTAAGCAACTATTGCTTTTACTTTTACATCTTTCTCTTTTTATGTTTATTATATATATATATATATAATCAATCACACACTCACATAAGTACATGTACATATTACTGTTTTAAAGCCTGGTAGAAGTACTCCAGAATTATATACATACTAAAGCAACCCATGTAAATGGCAAGATTCATAAAAGTCTTTGGTGCAATATTTTATGAGTATTGGATCTCATCTGATTGTTTGTTTGTTTGTTTTCTTTTGGTAATCCCCCAAAATCCAGGGTCATCTTTCTGGAGCTCCAAACCAGTCCTCCCGAATGGCACCAGTCTATTCTTTCCCATACTCATCATGCACATGTCTTGACTTAAGTTGAAACGAAGGATGGAGCACAGTTTGACATAGGAACCTCATGTGTGCTGAGGCCTTCCTCTTTTGTCATTCCCACAAACAGGAAGACACAAAGTCTAAAATGATGATATGGCAGTGTATTTTGTCCACTTGTGCATATTATTCAACAATGGTGGTGGGGTACTCTCTCATTCATTCTGCAGAGACAATGCCACTCTGGATTACCTATGTATGACTCTCTTCTGAACAGCACCTAAACAGCATGATTCCTTCACAACCCATATTGTTCCCAAGTTTAGAACGTTTTAAAGCTAAAGGCTTGGATTACTGTATGCATGCTCTTTTCCTTTTTAGAAAGTTATGAGTTAATGTGTTATATAAATTAGTATTTGATTTGGTGGCAAACTGTGTTACAGCTGGCTTGTGTGTTCATGGTTTTAGAAATCAGTGAGACTTACCAATTGCACTGAAACAGGGTGAACTTTTTCCTTTGTGACATATTACAGTTTTGAATTGTATCAATGAAAGGTGGATACAAAAAACAAATGAATAAAAAGCATGTGGGATATTTTATCTTCAAAAACTTAATCCATGCTGAAGTTTTGTTTATTTTTTATTGTTTACATTATTCTTTTTTTATTTTGTTTACTTGTTAATGTTATGCACATACTCATCATGTACATACTTCATTGTGTGGGGAAAAAAATAAAAAAATAAAAAAAAATCATTTAATGGAATACCAAAGATGCCACAAACTTGTGGTTGAGTCCTTTCACAACAATGTGACAAATGATGATAGAAATGGATTTTTGTCAACCATCTTCCCTTCTGTCCATGACAATGTCAAGTGATATTTTACAATACCATATCATATTGGTGATACTTGAATTATCTATTACATGTTGCATGCACAAAAAGTGTGTTGTTTCTACACCACATTTTGTGGTCACCTTTGCATTGTTAGAATGTCATACACAAGTCTTTTTGAAAGTATCCTGACAATGTGGAAGTAAGACACACCTTGCAATGCTGCTTGCAACTTTGGAAAGTGTTAGAGGTAGATAGTTATTAAGATTATATAGCATACATTTTTATTTGGTGTCTATTATATTTTTTAAAGACTCGGGAATTTACATATAATTTATTGAAGTGGGCAACAAGGAGAATCTACAATAGATGAATATAGTTTTTGTAATTTAATGGCTTAAATCATATTTAAATTATATTTTTAAAATACTTAAATCTAAGTTATAATCAATCCATTAAAAATTTAAGAAACATAATACAAAATTTATACATTTTTTTCTTTGTACTTACATGTTTTTTAAGTTCACTATAATGAAAAGAGTTGTAATTCCATGTTTGAAGTTGTAACACAAGTTCTAAGTTTCAAAAATTATAAAAATAAATTATTGTATTAAAAATAATTGATTTGTTTTATTAATATAAAAGAAAAATTATTTTTTATTTAAATAATATTTTAGTTATTTCTATATTGCAAAATATATTAAAAAATATATTAACCCATTTTTTTTATTGATCTCTTAGAATATCATATGGTTTGAATTAATTAATGATATAAAATTATTTTTAATTTTAGAAATTAATATATCATAACTTTAATAATAATAATAATAATAATAATAATTTAAAACTATAATATCTCAGTTTTTTTAATTCTTTGATTTTTGAACTTAATTTATTTTCAAAACTTCTAAAAAATGTTTTTATCTGTCAATAAACTACTATGTAGTTAATAACATGGTTAATTTATCATGCATTTTAATTTTATGAATTTCTGAAGTATATGTCTGTGTATATATGTACGTATATAGTTGTAAAAATACATTTTATGTATTTTTCTTATATATTTTTTAACATTACTTTTAGCTTATTTATGGTTTTTCTCTTAAAATCTCTCTGCAAAGAAAAACAACAATAGTAGGAAATCAATAGCTTGCCAAAATAACTAACTTGATTATTTAAAAATATACATTCATTTTCTGTGAAAAAAGAATCATCTTTTACAAAATTCGTTTTTAAAATATATTATTATGCTCATGGAGAAGCACACTGTAGTACATGTATGCTTTAGCTGGAATACTTTTAAAAATGAGAGGATATGGACTAATTCGAATTAATATGGAATTATTACCACATGCTCATTCTATTTTTGCACCATGGATAGTTGCAGTAGGAGCAATTCAAATTGTTTATGCATCTCTTATATCTCTAGACAGTGTAATTCAAAACAAAGATTTCTTCAATATCACATGTGGACTTTGTACTTATTGCTATTAGTCCTATGATAGATGTCTTAATGGCAATTTCTTACAAATGATTTCTCATGGCACCAAGTCTCTCTCTCAGACTGTGCCCAGATTGTTACGTCTTTCGTACAGGTCTGGACTTACCTGACAAGGAATTTTGCCACCTTAGGCAGCTTTTCCTGTTGAAAATTGAATGGCCTGTTTCATAGCTTTGAGAAATCTCCAGCAAGACTCATAAGACGGAGTCATCAAAGTTTTTATTTTGCCCTAATTCCAGATATGATTGATTGAAAACCCTAGAAATTGGAACCCAGATCCAGTGTTGACTATCTGAATCTTATTTGAGTGCAATCATATTAATAATCATTTAATTATTAATAAATGATAAAATTAATGATTTAATTTTTTCATAAAATAATTTGTGAAGTTAAAAATGATTCATAATTGAAAAACTCAATAATATATCATTATTAAAATATTCTGGTTTAATTTAATTAAAACAAATTTATAGTAAAAAATTGTGAGTTAATTTAATTAAAAAAAATTGTGAGTTAGCTGTAGCAATGTTGAATGGTAAGTCTAAACTAAATCTTCAAGAATGTCAATACAATCACAAATACTGACATAAATGCATCAAGAAATACTTTAGACTCTAATATTATTATTCATAATTTGATTCCATAAGCTTACCACTTGAAAAAATGTAAAGAAAAGAAAAAGAAAAAGTCATGTACTTTCCAAATGAAGAACATTTTTATGACAAACGGCTTTTATAACTTATGTATTAGTGCACCAAATAACATCATGAATGAAGTAGAAAGACGTAGTAGAAAACTGCTTTAAATACCATTAATAATATTGTAAAAGACAACATATCATTGAAGTTCTTAAAAATTTATTTCAAACAATGCAAGTGTTGGACATTATTAAAGGCTTGGTACAAATTTGATAGTATAATTATTAATAAATAAATTCTTCACAATTCAAAAGATAAACAATATGAATGCATATAAAGCCAATGTAAAAGAAGTGATAGATCAAATAGTAGAAGTATTTGTAGAATTATTAAAAAAAAAATTATATATTACATATAAAAAAATTCCTTGCACATTATCATATGATCAATCAAGCTATTTTGTATTGAAGAACAAGCACTTTGAAGTCACAATACTTAGCATCAGCAAGGTTGCACACAAAAGAGAGTATGGAATAAGATGACTCTTATTTCATACACTTATTATTTATAGGTATTGATTGCCAATCAACGAGGCAACTTTTATCGATGTTACATCCATTTCTACTTCATCCAACTAAATTCTAGGTTCTTTCTTAACCTAGCCACCACCTACAAATCCTAGAAACTACCATAATAACTTCTTTTTACTCTTTGCTATCTTTTGATGACTAGCAACTTACTTAAAGTAATACTTTTTACTAAGTGACTTACTTCAATACTCCCACTTTGCTATTGGTCAAAGGACTTTCAATCCTAAAGCCTTTCTCAACATGTGATGTCTATCCTTTACTAATGCCTTTGTCAATAAATTAGCAAGCATGTCCTCTGTTGCACAATATTTCATATCAATCACTTCCATTTCAATCTTCTTTCTTATGAAGTGATGTTGAATGTCAATGTATTTTGTCATTGAATGATGCTTGAGATTCTTTGCAAATGCAAGACATTCTTGATTGTCACACTCTATTAGAATTGCTTCTATTTCTACATCTCCAATGTCTTCCAAAAGTTGTCTTAGCCATATTGCCTCCATTGCACCATGGCTTCCTACCATGTACTCCACCTCTATTGTTGACCTTGGAATTGTTGGTTGTCTCTTGCAATTCTATGATATTGCTCTCACTCCAACAAAAAATACATACCCTATTGTTGATCTTCTATCATTTACATCTTCAATCCAGTCGGCATCACAATAACCATACAAAGTAATGTTATCACCTCCAAGGCACAATTTGAAGTTCAAAGTACCTTTTAGATACCTCATGATTCTTTTGATGGTTTCCGAATGGATTGGTCCAACCTTTGACATGTATTGGCTCACAATACTCACCGCATATGTAAGATCCACCTTTGTGCCAACCATTGCATATATTAGTGAGTCCATTGTTGCCTTGTATGAAATTCCTTGCATTTGACTTTCAACTTTAGCAAATTCTTCATCCGTGAGCTTCATCAACTTCAAATTGGCCTCCAAAGGTGTTTCAATAGACTTACACTCCTCGATGTTGAATCGTTTCAACACCTCTTTAATGTACTTGCTTTGGTTCATTGTAATGATCTTCTTAGCATGATCTCTTACAAACTCCATTTCTAAATAATAGTCAAGCTCTTCCAAATCAGTCATCTCATACTCTCTTTCTAACTTTGCCTTCAAGTAATCCATCATCTTCATAGTATTGGTTAAGATAATTAGATCATCAACATATAAGATGAAAATCAATATGAATTCATTTGATTGCATCACATAAAAAGAATGATCGGCTCCGCTCTTTACAAATCCTTCAATCACAAAGAATGTATTAATGCATTGATACCATGTCCTTGGAGATTACTTTAGTCCATAAAAAGATTTCTTCAACTTACAAATAAGATGTTGATTGCTTTCTTGTAGAAATCCTTGAGGTTGATCCATATAGATGTCTTCTTTCAAGCTTCCATTCAAGAATGCTGTCTTCACATCTAATTGATGCATCTCTAAGTCCATTGCTATCCTAATTGCCACAATGGTTTTAATAGTGGTGAATTTGGCCACAAGAGCAAATGTCTCATTAAAATCAACACTAGTAACTTGTGAATAGCCTTTGGCAACCAATCTAGACTTGTATTTCATAATATTATCCATTACATTCTTTTTTGTTTCAAACACCCACTTAGAACCAATTGAAGATCGATTTGGTGGAAGTTGAGTCAATTTCCATGTTCCATTATCCATGAGTGATTTGTATTCTTCTTCCATAGTATTCTCCTACTTCATAGCATCTATGGACTTCATTGCATCACAAAAATTTAATAGATCAGCAAGAAGAGCAACATTGGCATGTTCTTCACTTACTTGAGGAAAAATGTGGTCCTTCTACTATTCACCATGTGATTTTCTTTCTTTCAAAGGATATCTTCTTTCATTAAGAGAGGCTTCATCTTCTTGCACTTCATGCTCTCTTCCAAGCTTCTTCTTCTTTAAAGCTTGTCTTTTCTTACTTAAAAGTTGATACTCCTCATCATCATCATTATCATCAATATCTTCATTGTATTCATTTTTGGTTCTAATAATTGAAGGCATACTATGGTCTACCTTCTTTGGTACTTTACTTTGATTTGCATTTCTTCCATCTTCATTGTCACTATCATCTTTTTCTTCTTTCTTTACTAAAATTGATGATGTGTCTACAAACACACTATTACTCCTACTTGGACACATCTCAAAGTACTCAAAAATACTCTTATGCTCCAAAAATTCAACATCACGATTTTTGATGATCTTCTTGGTTTCTAAATACATTAGCCTGTATGCCTTTGTATCTTCACAATATCCAACAAATACACATTTTGTAATCTTTGCATCAAGTTTGGACGTCATACAATCTGATACCTTTGCATAAACAATGCATCAAAAGATCCCCATGTGTTAAACACAAGGTTTCTTGCCACTCCAAACTTCTTGTGGAGTCATTGATGTGAGTGCACTTGTAGGGCACCTATTCGTTGTGTATACTGAAGTAACCATGGCTTCAACCCAATATTCATGCCCAAGGTGTTGTGCATGAAGTATATTCTTTATTATCTCTATAATGGTGTGATTTACTCTTTTAACAACTCTATTTTATTGTGGAGTATAAGGAGTAGAGGTTTGTCTTGTAATACCTTGAATCTTCAAGAATTCATCAAAATGCTTTGGCATGTATTCACTTCCATTATCTGTGCGCAATACTTTGATCTTCCACTGACATTGTTTCTCTACAAGAGCTTTAAAGTCCTTAAATCTTGAAAAGCACTCATTCTTAGCTTTAATGATGTAAATCCATGCTTTTCTTGAAAAATCATCAACGAATGTGACAAAGTACCTTGATCCTTCAATTGATGGTGTCTTCATTGGTCCACAAACATCAGAATGCTCAATCTCCAATAATTTGGTTGCACGTGTTGCAACTCCATTTGGAAATGAACTCCTTTATTTTTTGCCTTGTATACAATCTTCACAAGCAAGTGTCATGGTATTATAGCTGAAATGACTAAGATCTAAGCCACTTACCAAGGATTGAAGCTCCTTCATGCATTTATCATTTAAATGACTAAGTCATTGATGCCAAATTCCAAACTTGGCTTGGTCTTGTGGAAAATCAGCAAATATAACCACTTCAACTCCATTCACCTTCTTACAATTGATGAAGTAGAGATTTCCATCTCTAAGGCCTTTGACAATATGTTGTCTACCCATTGTCTTCACAAAGCATCCATTCATGTCAAATTGAACCTTACAACCATGTGATTCAAGTTTGCTCATCAAAAAGAGATTCTTTTTCATCTTTGGCACATGTAAGACTTCCTTCAATTTGATCCTCTTGATTTGGTCCTTCACAGTGATCTCCACAACATTTGAACTAATTCTAATGGCTTGTACCATGCCATTGTCTCCCAACCAAACTTTGGTTGCTGGAATTTTTTCATAAGTGTCAAATAAACACTTATATAGTGTCATGTGCTTAGTAGCACGTGAATCTATAATCGACTTAGACATCGCAGCCATAAAGGCTTTTTCACTAGCCATGAAAGTATAGTCATCTTCACCAAAGTTATCACAAGCATTGTTTGCATTCTTTCTATCTCTTTTCTTGACTTTGTAAAAATTCTTAGCAAAGAAACATGGTTTTCTACAAATATAGCAATTTTTCATGTTGCTCTTTGAACTATTACATTGGTGAAAATAGCTACCTTTGCCTTGTCTTGAGAATAGAGCCGAATCCTCACTTTAATGTTTTTTTTTTTTTTTTTTTTTTTTTTTTTTTCTTCTTGATTACTTTATGGGTAAGTCTTGACATGACATAGTTCATAGTAAGCTCCTTCATGTTGATGGACTCCAATGCCACAATGAGGTAGTTACAAGACTCAGGAAGGCTCATGAGTAATATCAACACAATTTCTCTATCATCAACTGTTCTGTCAACAATTGCTACTTGGTTTGCATGTGCTTTTACCTTGTTGACATGAGCCATGAGGTCATCTCTTACTTCCATCTTTACTGTTAAGAGCTTCCTTCTTGTCCATAGAATATTAGCAAGGTTTCTACTCTCATAGATACTACAAAGAATCTTCTATGCTTCTGCTGGTCCAATACAAGCAATTACTTGTGAAAAGTTGGTATCATTAAGATTTGTTGCAATCATGCTAAAAGCCTTTTTTTCACGTCGTTTGTACTCCTTCTTCACCTTCACATCAATATTGTCACTTAAAGGGTCTTCACTTTTATCAACAATGTTCCAAAGATCTAATGAAGCCAACAAGAGCTCCATTTTTTTCTTTCAATGGTAGAAGTTGTCACCCCTAAACTTCTCAATTACTCTCAAATTCTCACCGTCACTTACAGCCATGTCTAAAGAAGGGACGTATCAAAGAAAATAAAAAAAAGAGAAGAATGAACTATCAAAATCAATGAGAAGATGTTGTTGCCTTAAAAATCTAGAATGCCCTCTTAATGAGTAAACTATTATTTACATTCTTCAATCACTCTCAACTTTACTTATAAGACTTTTCACAAGTCTAATAACCTCTTGAATAAGCTTTGCCTCTCTTTAATTACATATCTTCTTTTACAAAATGCTTCTAACTTCACAAACCACCTCTTATCACAATAAGTGAATCTTTTAAGGAAATTAATACATAAAAGCAAAAAGTTAGAACACCAATAATGAAACTTAATAAGGAAACACAACAAAAGTGTTCTTAAACATTAATCTAAGGTATCTAACAACTTCCAAGATTATGAATGCACTTAACAACAAGTAAGAGCATAACTACATCAACAATTAGATACAAAAAGAGATTTTGAAGATACCAAATCCTAACATCAACATGTCAAGGACAAGAATATAATAAAGACAAATAAACAAGTGAGACTTCTTTCAAAGAAAGATGAAAAAATTGAAATATCTTGATATGTATATTAAAAAAGAGACTGGAATGGCTATTGCCAAAAGACAAGAAAATTAGAGATCTTTGAAACTAGACTGGAAGCAAGAAAGGAGTTGACAAGAGTGAAGAAGGCTTCATTCTTATTTCTATATATACTATCTAATTAGGGGCTATGTGGCGACGTTCTATAGGACCTCCAATATATGTTAACTTTGTAGGACACATGTCTTGACTTACAAGGTAAGTTTTTCTACTTGTGGACTATATAGTTAGCTTGGTCTTCAAGCTAACAACATGTGTGGTACATGGCCAACTTGTTGACCACATTTTTAATCTAAAAAGTCAATTAAAGATACTTATAAAGTCAAAGTAGCATCTATAAAGCTTTTAGGAAGCTTCCATACCAAATAATATAGAATTAACTTACTTTTACCTATTTTTACTTATTTCTACCTATTTATACATGTAATTATTGGCTTACATGTGTATATCCATGACATTACCCCCTCTTCTAGGGACGAGTTCCACTAGGAGCAGTAATCATATGTTGAGGAAATTTATGATGTGACGAATTATATTCACCACATCCTCTGATCTTTATTCTCTTCGAAGATGATTGATAGGGCCTTTCAACCATCGGTAGTATCCCATATCAAGGCAAGAAGACCACCTAGTTATTTGATCATTCTTGAGGCCTTCATAACTTCCTTCGAATAAAATATTTGGAACACCATCAGGAGTTGTTCCTACCTCTAATAAAATCACCAAACATCGGGAGTCCCTTCCAAGGTTGTAATACCAAACGCATTGTATCTTGCCATCTATTCGAGGAAGAACATGTTGTTCTTGAAGATCTTCATTTTGATTGTGTCATCTTGAAGGTTGTGACAATTGTAATGTCTTGTCCAATAGGTTAGCAAACGAAGGCTCTTGAGTCGAATCCACTGGTTGTTAGTTCTCCATCTCCTCAGCGTCATAACTACAAAGAAGCTATCAACAAGGATTGAAAATAGAATGTTATCTTGTCTAGATCTTGTTTCTTTTATAAGGAAGGTTTTTATCATAATTTTGATGGATGTCGTCGATGAAAAGCCTCCACTGCCTTTGCTGTATTTGCAAGATTTTTTACTAGCTCCCATGTGCATTCACTAATATCATATCCACACCAATGGATAAGATATTCTAATTTATTTTGGCTCCACCTTGAATCCAAGACTTCTTCTACTTCAAATTCTTCATTATTGTCCACTTCTATAGGAAGAGGTGGAGCTTGTCTTCTTCTTGGTATGTCCATTGTCTTGTATAGTTCAAAAAGAGACACGTGGAATACTGAATGGATTTTCATTGACTCCGGTAGATGTAAACGATATGCAACTGGATTGATTTGTGCAGAAATAAAAAATGATCCAAGCCTTTGATAGTCCAACTTGTTACAAAGATGAGTGGTCTTGATATTGCGATGAAGTAACCATACCTTATCACCCATGTGGAATGGTGGTTATTCCTTTTGATAGACATCTGCATTGACCTTTTGTTGTTCTTGAGTTTCTTTTAACTGCGCCTTCATCATTGTATGTAGCTCTGACAAATGAATTGTCAAATTTTTTGAAGCAGGATTATCAACTTTTGAAAAGTCAAAAATATCAAGTTGTAGATGATAACCATAATTAGCAAAGAAAGATGTTTTTTTGTAGAAGAATGTATCATGTTATTGTAAGTAAACTCTACCAATGGCAAAATAGTTGTCCAATCATCTTCTTGGTAGTTAATGGTACATCTTAAATACTGCTCCAAAACTTGATTAACATGCTCCATTTGTCCATTAGTTTGAGGATGAAATGTCGAAGATAGTTTTATATCTACTTTTAGAATCTTGAAAAGACTCCACCAAAATCTTGATACAAATTGAGTTCTCTTATCTGATATAATATCCTTGGGTAATCCATGATAGCAATAAATATTGTCAAGAAAGAGCTTAGCTGTTTCTTCACCTGTGATAAATTTTGTACATGGTACAAAATGTGCCATCTTGGTAAAACGATCTACTATTACGAATATAGAGTCATAAGAACCTGAGATTAGAAGACCCGTGATGAAATCCATAGAAATAGAAGACTACGGTTGTTCTGGAATGGATAATGGCTGAAGAAGTCCGTAAGGTCGATGACGAGGAGTTTTTGATCTTGAGCAAACATTACAAGATTGTACAAAATCTTTGGCTGCTTTCTACATTTGTGGCTACCAAAAGTCCCCGGATATTAATTCCAAAGTTTTATTGTACACAAAATGTCATGCTGCTTGAAAGTCATGATGAGCTTGAAGAACAAATAATCGAGCTTCACCTTCTAGAACATATAGGCGTCCTTCAAAATATAATAGATTCTTTTTGAATTCAAACTTAGAAGTATCATGGGACTTTGAAGTATTTCTCTTCATATCCTGAATAAGAGGATGAGAAGACATACTTGACTGAACTTGCTTAATAAAAGTTGAATCAACAGTTAGTGTTGATTTCATTGCTCGAAGATGAAGATGCTCTGGCTTCAAGAAAATTATTCGTTGTTGATGAAAAGTAGCATCTCCTTCCTTTGGTGCAAGGTAAGATCATCTAGAGAGTGCATTTGACAAACCCTGTTGTTTTCCTAGTTCATAAGTGATCTTGAATTCAAATCTTCACAAAGACATACTTCAACGGGCTTGACGACGATTCAAAACACGTACTGACATAAATTATTCAAGGTTCTTGTGATCCATATACATTATGATTGGACTAGAAGCACCTTCTAGATAATGGTGCCATTCTTTGAAACGAATCCACGATTACAAGAAGTTCTTTGTCGTGGATCTCATAGTTGATCTCGACTGCTAAAAATTCTCTAGAATGAAAAGCTATTGGATGAAATTTATCATCTGTTCCCATTTGTAACAATATGACATCCAAAGCAAAGTCTGATGCGTCTATTTTCATAAAAAATGGCTTAAAAAAATCGACGCGATATAAGATTGGTGCAGAAACAAAGGTTGTCTTAAAAGCTTCAAATGCTACTTCTACTTCTTGATTCCATTGAAGTTTGTCTTTAAAAGTCAAACGTGTAAGTGGAGCTGCAACTTGAGAGAAGTCTTTGATGAAGATCCGATAGTAGTTGGTAAATCTCAAAATGCATTAGACATCTCTTATCGTTTTTGGGATCTTCCAATCTATAATAGTTTGAACTTTCTTAGGATCCATCATAAGTCCATCATTTGAAATGATATCTTAAGAAGTCAACTTGAGTAGTGTAAAATATATACTTTTCTATCTTGGCATAGAGCTCTATATCTCTTAGTTTTTGTAATACTTGGCAAACATGAAGTTCATGTTCTTCTAGATTCTTAGAATAGATTAAGATGTCGTCTAGGTAACAAACAACAAAATCATCTAAAAACTCCCGAAAGACATCATTCATTAGATATCGGAATACTACTGGTACATTTGTAAGTCCAAAAGGCATGACATTGTATTCAAAATGTCCATATCTTGTTCGAAACGTAGTCTTCCATTCATCTCCTTCTTTGATGCGTACCAAATTGTATGCTCACTGTAGATCTATTTTTGTATAGATCTTAGCTTGATTCAACTGATCAAGAAGTTTGGATATCAAAGATAGCGGATACCTATTTTTGATAGTGATTTTGTTGAATCGTCGATAATCAACACACATCCACAAGGATCCATCTTTTTTCTTCACAAATAAAATTGGAGCTCGTGTTGGAGATTTGGAATGGCGTATGAAGTTCTTGGCCAAATTCTCTTCAATATACTCTCTGAGTTTAGCTAACTCATTTTGAGATAAATTGTAGATTGGTTCAAATGGCAGTTGTACTCTTTCTTGAAGGTCAATTGAGCAGTCATAGGAACGATGTTCTAAAAGAGTATCTGCATTCTTTTTTTCAAATATATCTTAAAAATCTTGATATTGGCTTGGAATGCTACTTGAAGTCTTTCCACCAATAGAAAGAGATGTGGCATAAATGACACAAGGTGATCATTCTTTTGCAACATATAAGAAAGCACTTACACCTACAAATATAGATTTAATTATACTAGATTTATGACTTTCTATTTAATTAACTACACTCTTAGTTATACTTTCTGAAAAGTCAAGACTACGAGAAGTTCAATCTATTTTAGGATTTTATTTTTTTAGCCATGATAAACCTAAAATAACTAGATTAAAAGGAGATCTAATGATATTAAATATTATAAAGTAACTATGACTATTAGTTGCTATTTCTATAGGAAGGATTTCATGAATAATATCTCCTAAAGACCACAGATGACCATCTATGACTTCTACATGAACATGTTTAGTTTTCTTTACTAAAAATATGCTATGTCTTTTAGCAAAATTTTCATCTAAGAAACACGCTAAGGCTCCTGAATCTAGCAAGGCAGAGGCTTTGAGATGTTTAGGTCCTAGAATAATATTTATCGTAAAACTTGGAGAGGGTGCTAAAGAGAGGATAGGACCTTCACTAGGTATTGTACAAGGTTCCAACTGCACGGTCTCTATTGTAGCTGGACAAATTCGTTTTTTGACATGCTATCTTCTTTCATCACCGTACTTCTTATTTTATGGTTGTCTTGCTTCTTTGGACAATGTTGAACATTGTGCTTAGGTTCTCTACAATATAAGCACAATCCTTCTTGACAACGATGAGTCTTTTTTTGTTTAGTAAGAGGTTTGAAACGTACTGCATCAATTTCCATATCATCTACTTGCGACTGTATGTGTTGAAGAGATCTTGGTGTTGCCATTGAATTATGATAACGTTGAGGTCTACTTGTATGATTCTCACATTGAAATTCAAAAAGGCGATTGTCACACTTCACAACAAAGTCAATTGCTTGACTCAATGTTTGAAGATTAGGTAAGTTGAGCATTAATTTTTTTACCTCATATTGTAATCCGTAGAGAAATTGGCTAATAAGTGCAGCATCATCTCACTTGATATCAATTATAAGTTGTCAAAATTATGAAGCATACAACGTTATTGATCGATTACCTTATTGTAAAATATAGATCTTATTGGTTGCAACACGAATTGTATCATGTTTTCCATACATAGATCAAAACTCTGCCAAAAAAGCCTTTAGATTATCTAATATTGGATCTCGTCATTCAAAAAAAGGTAAAAACCACGATAGTACTGAATCTGAAAGAAACATATCAATGAATCTAACTTGCGATCATAGAGTTGGATAGCTTTCGGATTCAAGTTCAATCACAAGTTGTACTTGATTGATAAATCCTCGAAACTTGGATCTGGTGCCATCAAACTTCTCGAATAGGGTAATTCTTGGTTGTCTAATATTGGAAGGACGTTCCACTATAGGAGAAGAGACATGATTTGGTACAGATGTTGAAACAGCTCCAATCATTTCTATATCTTCACTTCCTGCCAATCTTATTGCTTCTTGTGGTGGTAAATTGATTTGATGCATTGCAAGCATTAACTCTGTCAATTGCTCTTGCATTTGTACCATTGCACTCTTCATTTCAGCAAGTTTTGCCATGATAATACTTAGAAAAGAGAAGATGTCTAATATTGTTAAGACAAATAGAAGAAAGGACTTGAGAACAAAGAAAATACTAAGGACAATATCAGTTTATAAGAGGATAATCCGCAACTTCTAATATGCTTGTGTCTTATCAAGAAAAAGGGGTAATCCACTCTTAATCAAGATTAGACAAAGCTCTGATATTGTAGGTGTGCTCTTGTCAATCTATTAAGGACAAGAACATAATAAAGATAAATAAACAAGTGAGACTTCTTTCAAAGAAAGATGAAAAAATTGAAATAACTTGATATGTATATTAAAATAGAAACTGGAATGGCTATTGCCAAAAGATAAGAAAACTAGAGATCCTTGAAACTAGACTGGAAGCAAGAAAGGAGTTGACAAGAGTGAAGAAGGCTTCACTCTTGTCTCTATATATACTATCTAATTAGAAACTATGTGGCGACATTCTATAGGACCTCTAATATGTGTTGACTTTGTAGGATACATGCCTTGACTTACAAGGCAAGTTTTTTTTTATATATGTGCCATATAGTTAGCTTGGTCTTTAAGCTAACAACATGTGTGGTACATGGTCAACTTGCTGACCACGTTTCTAATCTAAAAAGTCAATTAAAGACACTTATAAAGTCAAAGTAGTGTTTATAAAGCTTCTAGGAAGCTTTCATACCAAATAATATAGAATTAATTTACTTTTACCTACTTTTACTTACTTCTAACTATTTATACATGTAATTATTGGCTTACATGTGTATGTCCGTGATACAACAACAACCATAAGATCTACTCTTAATACCAACAAAGACTTCAAAGTACTTCAAAACTTACAACTAAAGGTATATGGGCCCATAACCTATTGAAGGAGAAGTACTTTGAAGTCACAATACTTAGCATCAGCAAGGTTGCACATAAAAGGGAGTATGGAGTAAGATGACTCTTACTCCATACACTTGTTACTTATAGGTGGTGGTTGCCAATCAATGAGGTAACTTCCATCAATGTTACATCCATTTCTACTTCATCCAACTAAATCTTAGGTTCTTTCTTAACCTAGCCGCCACCTACAAACATCAGAAGCCACTATAGTAACTTTCTTTTACTCTTTTCTGCCTTTTGATCACTAGCAACTTACCTAAGATAATACTTATTCAGTGACTTACTTCAACGTTTTGAACCAGAAAAAATTACACTCATATTTAGAAGAAGAAGCAAGATTTATTAATAATGAACTAAATAAGAAAACAATGAATTCAAAAAGAAGCCAAAAGCTCTTCCTTTCATATAGTGACAAAGTACATATTGCCTAGATAATTAAAGCCCTATGAATTAAAGATTGAGAACTATTACTATTATTAAGAAGAATCCAATTCAATAAGTTAAAAATATATTTTTAAGTCCTTGACAATTTATCAAAATTTAAATCAACTCAACTATCACTACGGTGGTAGATATGATTGCTATTAGATACCACATCAACAACATATATGTAAAAGTTGCAAAAGAACAAAATTACATAAAAATAAGATTAAAACACATTAACAAAATAAAAGTCCTCAAAAATAAGTTGCAAAAGAAAAAGAAAAAAAACATAAGAAAGGTTCACGAGCACAAGTGTATAATATCAAATCAAATCAATCAAAAATGGATTTTATTATGAAGATCAATTTAAGAGAAAAAAAATGCATGAAGACAAAAAATAGGTTTTATATATTATAGATGTATATCTATAATATATCATTATATAATAAATTGAATAAAATTTATTAAATTTATTATAAAATAATTTGTTATTGCTATAAATTATCAACTTTCCATCATCACCATTTATGTAGATAATAAAAAAATTACCAAAACCTTATTTAATGGAGGCTTGAATATCAATGTAATTATAGAAAAAAAAAGTTTATCATCTTTAATTTCAATTTTCAATTGTATATTCTATTTAATATTAAAATATCAAATAATTTTATTATTTATTTATTAAATTTGATTTATAGTATTATCATATATATTCATAAGATTTTATAAAAAAAATCCTTATGGTGGTTAAAAATAGGATGTTATATTCAATTATCAGATTATTTTTAGCCAATTTGATTCTATAGACACCTACATCATGCATAATTAGAAAAAAAAACTAGATTGAGATCATAGAAAATATAACAATTTGCATTGCCATAAATTCTAAGTTTTATTTTAATACTACTAATTTAAAATTTCTTCTTTAATATTATATGGTAGAAAAAATTATAAATAAGTAAGATGCAATATTATTTATTATAAATAATCTTTATGCTATTAGTATAATATATATATTTGTGAATTTCAGCCATTTTATAGTAATAATTTTATATAGCTTGTATCAAGGACATTAACCACAATAAAAATAAAAATACACTCTTATATTACAAAAAAAAAAAAAACAATTAAAAGATAGATATAGAAATGAAATTAAAATAACTATTATCAAATGAAAAGATATTAAGAAGTCTTGAACTAAGATAAAATACAAAAAAGATATTGAAAAGAATAAAAAAGATTTCATTCTTATTTCTATATGTAGTATCTTTTAAAGAATTATATGATATCATGGACATATATATTTACTTGAATAAAAAATTTTAGATAAAAAATAAATGTAGGTAGATTTGATATTATATAATTGTAAAGCTTTTTAAAAGCTTCATAGATGCATATTTGACTTTATACATGTTTATAGTTAATTGATAGGTTAAATATTTAGCCAACAAGTTAATTATATGTTATATTTGATGATAGCTTGTTCCATAAGCTAAGTATGTGGTGTACATATAAAAAACTTGCCTTGCAAGTTAAGACATGTATCTTACAAAGTTAATACATATTGGATGTTTTATAAAATATTACCACATAGCTCTTAGTTAGGTAGTATATATAGAGGAAAAAATGAAGCTTGTTTCACTTTTGATAATATCTTTTTAGTCCTTTATCTTATTTCAAGACTTTTTAGCCTTCTTATTTGTAGTAATAGCCATTCTAATTTAATATCATATCATCTTTGAGTGATTATTTAGTCTTTTCAAGTGACGTAAGAGTGTCTTGATCTTTTAATTTTTCAAGATTCATGTCATTGACATATAGCAATGTCATATATGCCATATAATATGTATCTACCTTGCACAATGTATGTCTAATTAGTATAATAAGTTTTTGTCATGTGCACTATATGATCAACTTATAATACATGTGCTAAATGTGCAATATGTGACCAACTTGTTGGCTAAATTTTTAACCTATGAATTGTAAGGATAAAATATATCCTTCAATTTAAACTACAAGATATTATTGACATATATATTTATTATGATATTTACCAATATGATTAAGTATAAGTAAGTAAAAATAGATTTATTTTATAATATTTTCTAAAAAAACTTTCTAGAAGCTTCATAGATGCTACTTTGAATTTACAAATGATTGTAGTTGATTGGTAGGATAGAAACTTGGTTAATAAGTTAACTACATATTAGTTGCTTACGAAACAAGCTAACTATGTGGCATACATATAAAAAACTTACTTTATAAATTAAGATATGTGCCTTGCAAAATCAACATGTTTTAAAAGTCTTGTAGGATATTGTTGCATAGTTCTTAATTAAGAGTATATATAGAGGCAAAAGTGAAGCCTTCTTCAGTCTTGTCAATGCCTTTTTAGTCTTTAGTCTTATTTCAAGTCTCTCTAATTTTCTTGTTTTTGGTAATAGCCATTCTACTTTAATACTATACCATCTTTGAGTGAATTTTTAGTTCTTTTGAGTGATACATGAGTGTGTTGAGGATTTCTTTTTTTAAACTTTATGTCTTTGATAGTTTAATAAGAGTGCCAATTTTTTATTCTTGTCTTGTTTTAGAAATGAGTGGATTATCTCACTTCTATTATTTTATTTTGAAGATTATAGATTACTCATCTTTAAAGAAACTATTTAGTTTTCTACCACCATTTTTTTTCTTTTCATAGAGAGTGATTTATCCTATTTTGTGATTTTTTTATTTAATATTAGAGGTTGCAGACTATCTTCTTCTAATTTGACTTATAGACATGTTAAGTTATTTGAAAAGAAAGAAAAAATCAAGGATCCTATATTTGGTGGAAATGAGAATAGATTTGTAAATATTATAGATCTTTACGAACTTGTCAATACTTTTAGAATCGAAATTTCATGCATCACTTATGTCAACTACGGAAATACTAATCCTATGCATATGGAAGAAGTTTAGAACCTACGACAAGAAGTTATGTAATTGAAGGAAGTAAGTAAATCAAACTCACAACCAAATCTAAGAAGTTTTGCTTCTATAAGTATGACAGAGATACAAATTAGAATGTCAAATAAGTTTGATGGAAGAAGATCAAAATTTTGAGCATTTTTGCAATAAATCAAGCTCAATTTAAAATTGATTTTCTTCCAATATACTGATGGATTTACTCAAGTTGGGTTTATAGATGCACTTCCATCTAGAAGTGATTTTTCTTGATTAACATCTTTAATAGAAAAGAATTTGTAAGTCTTTTATAATTTGAATTCATTTTTAGAAGTGTTTATAGCTAAATTCAAAGAAAGTGATAAAAAAAGAATAATAAAGACTAAGCTCTTGACTTTGTGATAAGGATCACCGTCAGCCATTATGTATGCTACTAAATTCAAAAATATTGCTTGTGATGTGGATTGAAATGACAAAGCCTTTATCAATCAATTTTGATATGGATTGAAGGATAATGTCAAAGATTTACTATTGATAATATTAAAAGCAAAATCTTTAAAATAATATATTGTTTAAGCTATTGCATTCAATAATCGATTATTTAAAAGATGCTAAGAACAAAGACTTGGCTAGAGACAAACAAGTTAAGTAATGACGATAGTTTCCAAGTTTTCATAAACTTATTTATCAAAGCTGAAAGTAAATTGATATAATATGTTTTAAATCCTTTATAGAATAAAAAAAGATTTGATATTATTAAGAAGATTTTTGCTTATATTGTAAAAAATCTAAACATATTGTTTAATATTTTTTAAAGAAGCAACGCAATTATAAAATGAGGAGCACAATTGCCAAAGAAGATAATGTGTCAAAAAACAAATTTCTCCAACTATAAAAGGAATTATGCGGCTATAATCATATACAACACCTAGTAAAGGTCCTATTCTCTCTTGAGATTTTTCACCTTGTTTTATAATAGATATGTGTTTAGGACCTAAAAATCATAAAGTCTTTGCATTATTAGATTTAAGAGCTTTATCGTTTTTTATAAACAAATGCTTTTTAAAAAAATAAGAAATATCTTTAATCAAGAAAATTAAATCTATACATGTAGAACTCATAGATGGTTAATTGTTTATCTTTTAGAGATATTATTCATGAGATTATTTCTTTAGATGAAGTAATTAAAGATCATAATAGTGTAGTAATATTTAATATAATAAGTTCTCCATCTAATTCAATTATTTTAAAATTATTGTGGTTAAAAAAATATAATCTTTAAATAAATTGGATTTTTGATAGCCTTAATTTTTTTTATAGTTTAATCCAAAATTTTGATAGTGAAGTAGAAATAGATAAGTCTAATACCTCCAAATCCTTAGTGGTAGGTGCAAGAGCTTTCATGCATGTAGCAAAAAAATGGCCATCTTTTGTTATAAATGCCACACTCATTTTTGATGGTAAAAAAAATATTAAGTGGTATTTTTAGCTAATATCAAGATTTCTAAGATATTTTTGAAAAACAAATATAGATATTCTTTTAGAATATTGATCCTATGATTGTAGAATTGATCTATAAGAAGAAGCTCAACCACCATTCAAAGCAATCTACAACTTATTGCAAAATAAAATGGCTATAATAAAAGAGTACATTGAAGAGAACTTGGCTAAGAACTTCATATACCACTCAAAATATCTAGCAAGAGCTCTTATCTTATTTGTAAAGAAAAAAGATAGATCTATGCAGATGTACATAAAATATCGAGGACTTAATAAGGTTACTATGAAGAATAGATATTTCCTACCTTTAATTTCAGGACTTTTTGACCGATTCAATCAAACAAAATTCTATACAAAAATAAATCTACAAGAAGCATACAACTTAATTTGCATTAAACAAAGAAATGAATAGAAAATTCATTTCAAACTAGATATGGATATTTTGAATATAATGTCATGGCTTTGTCATAGACACATACATGTAAGCCAATAATTACCTATATAAATAAGTAGAAGTAAGTAGAAGTAGGTAAAAGTAAGTTAATTCTATAATATCTTCTATAGAAGCTTCCTAGAAGCTTCATAGATACTACTTTGACTTTATAGGTGTCTATAATTGACTTTTTAAAATAAAAAAGTAGTCAAAAAGTTAGCCATGTGCCACACATGTTGTTAGCTTGAAGACCAAGTTAATTATGTGACCCACATATAAAAAAACTTACCTTATAAGGCAAAGTATATATCGTACAAAGTCAACACATATTAGAGGTCCTATCGAATATTGCCACATAGCCCTTGGTTAGATAATATATATAGAGATAAGAGTGAAGTTCCTTTGTCAATTCTTTTCTTACTTTTAGTCTAGTTTTAAGAGTCTCAAGTTTTTTATCTTTTGACAATAAGCCATTATAGTTTTTTTTTAATATATGTACTTCGTTATTTCTATTTTTTTACTCTTTCTTTGATATGGATTTTATTAGTTTATGCATAATTTTTTAATTCATGTCCTTGATAGATTGATAAGAGTATACTTATAATATCAGAGCTTTGTCTTGTCTTGATTAAGAGTGGATTATTCCTTTCTCATGATATGACATAAACATATTAGAAGTTGTAGATTATCCTCTTCTAAATAGATATTGTTCTTAATATTTTTTTTGTCCTCAAGTCCTTTCTTCTACTTATCTTGGGTGGTATTAGATATTTTTCTAAGTGTTATTATAGCAAAGCTTGTTGAAATGAAGAGTACAATGGCATAAATATAAGAGCAATTGAGAGAGTTGATGCTTGCAATGCATCAATTTAGCTTACCACAAGAAAGATCAATAAGAATGGTAAGAAGTGAGGATATAAAGATGATTAGAGCTGCTTCAATATCTGTACCAAAACATGTCCTTCCATCGACGGTAATACATTGTTCAAGTGTTAAAGAACCAAGAGTTGCTTTGCCTAAGAAGTTTGATGGTACAAGATCTAAATTTTGAGGATTTATCAATCAAATATAACTTGTGATTGAACTTCAACCTCAAAGCTATCCAATTTTAAAATCACAAGTTAGATTCATTGATACACTTCTTTCAAGTTCAACACTATCATGGTTTTTATCTTTTTTTGAACGACGAGATTCAATATTTGATAATTTAGAGGTATTTTTGGTGGAATCTTGATTCGTGTATAGAAAACATGATACAATTCGTATTGCAATCAATAAGATCCATATTTTTTGACAAGACAATCGATTTGTAATATTATATGTTTCATAGTTTTAACAACTTATAATTGATATCAGGTGAGATAATGCTGTACATATTAGCTAATTTCTCTATGGATTATAATATGAAGTAAAGAAATTAATGCTCAACTTATCTTATCCTCAAACATTGAGTCAAGCAATTGACTTTGTTGTGAAATGTGACAATTGACTTTTTGAATTTTGATTTGAGAGTCACACAAATGGGCCTCAATATTAGTACAATTCAATGGCATTACCAACATCTCCTCAAGATATACATTCAAAAGTAGATATGCAAATTGATGCGGTATGTTTTAAACCTCTTACCAAATAAGAAAAGACTCATCCCTATTAAGAAAGATTGTGTTTATATTATGGAGAATCTAAACTTACTATTCACCACTATCCAAAGAAAGGATAAAATCACAAAATGAGAAGTACATTTGTCAAAGAAGACAATATGTCAAAAAAACAAATTTATCCAACTATGATAGGGACCATGTGGTGAAATCTTGTACAATTTTTAATGAAGGTCCTATTCTCTCTTCAAAATCCTCTCCTTGTTTTATAATAGATATGTGTTTTGGATCTAATAATTATAAAACCTCTACCTTGATAGATTCAGGAGCCTCAGCTTATTTCTTAGATGTAGAATTTGTTAAAAGTCATAAAATATTGTTAGTACAAAAAACCAAATCTGTTCATGTAGAAGTCATAGATGGTTGTCCGTTGTCTTTTGGAGATATAATTCATGAAACACTTCCTATAGATGTAGCAATAAATGATCATAGTAGTTGCATAATCTTTAATATAATTAGATCTCTCTATAATCCAATCATTTTAGATTTATCATGGTTAGAAAAGTATGATCCTTGCATAGATTGGATTTCTTGTACTCTTGACTTCTTTAAAAATATAATTAAGAGTGAAATTAATCAAGTAGAAAGTCATAAGTCTAGTACAATAAAATCTATATTTATAAGTGCAAGATCTTTCTTGCATGTTGCAAAAGAAGGATCACCTTGTGTCATTTAAGCCACAGCTATTTCTAATGATATGAAGACTTTAAGTGGCATTCCCAACAAATATCAAGAATTTAAAGATGTATTTGAGAAGAAGAATGTCGATACTCTTCCAGAATATTGTCCCAATGACTACACAATTGACCTTCAAAAAAGAATACAATTGCCATTTGGACCAATCTATAGTTTATTACAAAATGGATTGGCTGAACATAAGGAATATATTAAAGAGAATCTGGCCAAGAATTTCATATGCCATTTCAAATGACAAGTAGGAATTCCAATCTTATTTGTAAAAAAGAAAGATGGATCATTGTAGATGTGTGTTGATTATCGAGGATTCAACAAGATCACCGTCAAGAATAGGTACCTTCTATCTTTGATATCCAAACTTCTTGATCAATTGAATCAAGCTAAGATCTATACAAAAATAGATCTACAAAGAACATACAACCTAATATATATTAAAGAAGGAGATGAATGGAAGACTACGTTTCAAACTAGGTATGGGGATTTTGAATACAATGTTATGCCTTTTGGACTTACAAATGCACCAACATCTTTTCAACATCTAATAAATGATATTTTTTGAGAATTTTTGGATGATTTTATTGTCTGTTATGTGAACGACATCTTGATCTATTTTAAGAACATAGATGAACATGAACTTTATGTTTGTCATACGTTACAAAAATCAAGAGACGCAAGACTCTATATCAAAATAAAAAAGTATGTATTTATACTACTCAAGTCAATTTCTTAGGATACATCATTTCAAATCAGGGACTTGTGATGGATTCTAAAAAAGTACAAACTATTATAAATTAAAAGATTTGAAAAATAATAAAAGATATTCAATACTTTTTAGAATTTACCAATTATTATTAGATCTTCATCAAAGATTTCTCTTGAGTTGCAACTCCACTTACATGTTTGACTTGCAAAGACAAACTTAAGTGGAACAAAGAAGCTGAAGCATCTTTTGAAACTTTGAAGTTAACTTTTATTTCTCCACCAATCTTGTATCATGCCAACTTTTTTAAGGCATTTTTTATGGAAATAGACACATCAAACTTTACTTTGGGTGTCATATTATCACAAATGGGAACAGATAATAAATTTCACCTAGTAGCTTTTCATTCCAAAAAATTTTTAGTATGAGAGATTAACTATAAAATCCACGATATAAAACTTCTTGTAATCATGGATTCATTTCAAGAATAGCATCATCATCTAGACGGCGCTTCTAATCTAGTCCTTATATATACAAATCACAAGAATCTCGAGTACTTTATATCAACACATATTTTAAATTGTCGCCAAGCTCGTTGCAGTATGTCTTTATTAAGATTCGAGTTTAAGATCATATATCAATCCAAAAAATAAAAAGATTTGTCAAATGACATTTTTAGATGTTTTTATCTTTCACCAAAAGAAGGAGATGCATCTTTTGATCAATAAAGTATAATTCTCTTAAAGCTAGAGTATATTCATCTTTGAGTAATGAAATCAACATTGATTGTTGATTTGACCCTTGTAAAATAAATCCAATCAAGTATGTCTTCCGATTCTCTTGTTCACAATATCAAAAATCCTTCTTTTAATTCCTAAGATACTTCTAAGTTTGAGTTAAAAAATAACCTACTCTATTTTGAATGTCAATTATATGTTCCAAAAGGAGAAGCACGATTACATGTTCTTCAAGCATATCACGACTTTCTAACAATACAATATTTTGAATACAACAAGACTTTGAAGCTTATATCTAAAGATTTTTCATATACACAAATGTGGAAGGGTATGAAAGACTTTGTTTAGTCATGTGACATGTGTTCAAGATCAGTGATGAAATCCATAGAAATATTTATTCATGTAATGTTTGTTCAACCATCTTCAAAGAGAATAAAGATTTGAGTATGTAACAAACATAATTTGTCGCATCATAGATTTCTTCAATATATGATGACTGCTCTTCATGGAACTTGTCCTTAGAAGAGAGGGTAATATCACGGACATATACATGTAAGCCAATAATTACCTATATAAATAGGTAGAAGTAAGTAAAAGTAGATAAAAGTAAGTTAATTCTATAATATCTTTTATAGAAGCTTTATAGACGCTGCTTTGATTTTATAGGTATCTATAATTGATTTTTTAATATAAAAAAGTGGTCAATAAGTTGGCCATGTGCCACACATATTGTTAGCTTGAAGACCAAGCTAACTATGTGGCCTACACATAAAAAAAACTTGCCTTGTAAGTCAAAGCATGTGTTATACAAAGTCAACATATATTGGAGGTCCTATAGAACATCGCCATGTAGCCTCTAGTTAGATAGTATATATAGAGACAAGAGTGAAGCTGTCTTCACTCTTGTTAATTCTTTTCTTACTTGTAGTCTAGTTTCAAGAGTCTCAAGTTTTCTCGTCTTTTGGCAATAAGCCATTCTAGTTTCTTTTTAATATATGTACTTCCTTATTTCTATTTTGTTACTCTTTCTTTGACATGGATTTCATTGGTTTATGCATCATCTTTTAATTCATGTCCTTGACAGGCTTTTGAACTCACAAATATATTAGGTACTTTTCAAAGATGAAGAAGTGTATATTTTATACTAATTAGCTTGATTTTTTAGGATACTATCACAAGCATATACATTTACTCTAATAATTACTTATATGATTAAGTAAAAATAGGTAAATATTGATTAATTTCATAAAGTCTTTTAAAAAAGCTTCTCAGAAGCTTCATAGATAAGATTTTGACTTTAAATATATTTGTAGGTTAGAAACTTGGTCAACAAGTTTAGCACGTGTTGATAGATTGTGGAACAAGTTAACTCCATGTAATAGTTTGTGAAACAAGCTAACTATGTGGTGCATATGTAGATAACTTGCCTTGCAAGTTAAGACATGTCGCTAACAAAGTCAACATATTTTGGAGGTCCTATGGGACATCACCATATAGCTCCTATCTAAGAGTATATATGGAGGCAAGAATAAAGACTTCTTCACTTTTGTCAATATCTTTCTAATTCTTAGTCTTGTTTCAAGACTTTCTAGTCTTTTTGTTTTTGGCAATAGCCATTCTAATGTAATATTACAACACCTTTTGAGTGACTTTCTAGTTCTCTTTAATGATACAAGAGTATATTGAAGATTTTTTTTTTTGAGATTCATGTCCTTGACAAATACATCATTTCTAACAAATGATTAATGATGGATCTTAAGAAGATCTAAACCATCATGGATAGAAAGGTTTCAAAAACAGTCAAAGATGTGGAACATGTTTTGAGATTTGTCAATTTTTATTGAATCTTTATTAAAAAAAAATTTCAAGTTGCATCTCTTTTTACACGTCTGACATGTAAAGACAAAATTAAATGGAGCAAAGAAGTAGAAACATCTTTTGAAGCCTTAAAAATAATATTTATTTTTGCATCAATTTTACATTGCATCAATATTTTTTAAGGCATTCTTAATGGAAAAAATCACATCAAACTTTGCTATGGGTGTTGTTATATTACAAATGAAAGGAGATGATAAGCTCTACATAGTTTCTTTTTATTCCACAAAAATTTCAATATCTTAGATTAACTACAAGATCCACAACAAAGAGCTTTTTGTAATTATGGATTCATTTCAAGAGTGGCATCATTATCTAAAAGATGCTTTTAATCTAATTATTATGTATACATATTACAAGAACTTCAAGTACTTCATGATGGCACGTGTTTTGACTTGTCACCAAGCTTGTTAAAGTATATTTTTATCAAGGTTTTATTTTATGATCACCTATAGACTTGAAAAATAATAAGGTTTATTAGATGTCTTTTCTAGATGTTCTTATCTTGTATCAAAAGAAGAAGATGCAGCTTTTAATCAATAAAGAACAATTCTCTTAAAGCCAGAGCATTTTCATCTTTGAATAATAAAATCAGCATTGACTGTTGAATATTTTTCAAGCAAATTGAATGAAGTATGACTTTTGATCTTCTTATTTATGGTATTAAGAATAATTCTTTTAAATCTTATGATACATCTAAGTTTGAATTTAATCATAATTTACTTTACTTTGAGAAATGTTTATATATTCTAGAAGACAAAACATGATTTAATGTTCTTTAAGCTCGTCATGACTTTTTAATAGTTGGATATTTTTAATAAAAAAAAATTTTGGAGCTAATATCTAGAGAATTTTAGTGGCTTCAAATATGAAAGGTAGTCAAAGACTTTGTACAATCATGTGATATATGTTCAAGATTCAAAGCTCTTTATCATTGATCTTATGGACTTTTTTAGCCATTATCTATTTTAGAAGAATTATGGTCTTCTATTTCTATAGATTTTATTATGAATCTTTGAATCTCAAGTTTATATGATTTTATATTTGTGATAGTAGATGGTTTTATCAAAATGGCACATTTTATACAATGTACAAAATCCATCATAAGTGAAAAAATGACTAAGCTTTTTCTTGACAATATCTATCGCTATCATGGATTATCTAAGGATATTATATTTGATAGAAAGACTGAATTTATATCAAGGTTTTGAAGAATCCTTTTCAAGATTTTAAAGGTGGATATAAAGCTGTCTTTTTCTTTTTATCTTCAAATTGATGGACAAATAAAATGCATGAATCAAGTTTTGAAGCAATATTTGAGGTGTCTCATTAATTAGCATTTAGATGATTGGACAATTTTTTTTTGTTAGATAATTTTACGTATAATAATTCAGTATATATTTCTACTCAACAAACATTTTTCTTTGTCAATTATGGTTATCATCTACGACTTATTATTTTTGACTTTTTAAAAGTTTATAATCATGTGGCAAAAGATTTGACAATTTTTTTGTCAAAATTACATGCAACAATGAAAGCACAATTAAAGGAAGGTCAAGAACAACAAAAGATTAGTGCAAATGCCTATTACAAAGAACAACCACAATTCAATGTAGATGATAAAATATAGCTACTTCATTACAATATCAAGACTACTTGTTCTTGTGATAAGTTGGACTATCATAGGCTTAGATCTTTTCTTATTAGTGAATAAGTCAATCCTATTTCTTATCAATTATATCTATCGGTGTCATAATGTGTGAGGTCTTGCTTAAGAATGCTCTGGGCACCTGACTGTAGAAGGAAGAATAGAAATTGCGATAACAGAATCCTAAATAGAATTCTAACAATGCTCTAATTAGACTATAATAATGGTAAATAAACGTAATCAAATTCAAAACAACTCAAAGAAATTTCAAACAAACAATAAAATTCTTAAAGAAATATTCGAATGATCACAAATTTTACTCAAATATATGTCAATTCAACCTTAATTTAATTCTAGTTAAAACCCTATTGAATTTCACTCAACTTTAGACCAAACCTAATTAAATCTTAAACCCTAATAATTCCTAAATCCTAAGTCAAATCCTAAACAAATCTTAAATTAAACCCTATTCTAAACCCTAAATCAAACCCTAAACGAAACCCTAATCCAATCCTAAACCCTAAACCAATCGTTAAATCAAATCCTAACCAAATCTTAATCCAAATCCTAAATCAAACCCTAACCAAACCCTAAACCCTAATCCAAACCCTAAATCAAACCCTAACCAAATCCTAAACCCTAATCCAAATCCTAATCCAACCCTAAACTCTAATCCAAATTCTAAACCCTAAACCAAATCTTAAATCAAATCCTAACCAAATCCTAGTCCAAACTCTAATCCAAATCCTAAATCAAACCCTAACCAAATCCTAAACCCTAATCCAAACCCTAATCCAAACCCTAATCCAAACCCTAAACTCTAATCCAAATCCTAAACCCTAAACCAAACCTTAAATCAAACCCTAAATCAAACACTAACCAAATCCTAAATCCTAATTCAAACCCTAATCCAAACCGTAGCCAAACCCTAATCCAAACCCTAAACCGAACCCTAGCCGAACCCTAATCCAAACCCTAGTAATTCCTATGACAGATTTAAACCTCAATATCTAATGAATAAACCGTTGATCTCAATTCAAAATTTTCACACTTCTTAAAAATCAAATTCAAGACAAGCAAAAAAAATTTGAAAAGGATCGGAGTTACCAAATTGACGAAAACTTCAAAAATGTGTTCGGGTGTTAGCCAGCCTCCTTCTCAAATCTTATTGCCAACCTTCCAGAGCCAATTTCTCTTCTTTGCGCCGTTCGATTGATTTAAAATTTCTCATGGACATAGAAAAACAAGTCGAATATCCTCTCACATAAGTTTTATTCCAATCCAACTAGTAGATTGCATGAAATCTTAAAAACCCTCACTAGATCTAAAATTCTACTTTCTAAGACCTTGACTCACTTAAACCTCAATATTTCTCAGTTCAACCGTTAGATCAAGCTCAAATTCACAACATGTATTCAACACAACTATAACGATGAACCCAAAAAAAATTCACTCGTAGATCTGCAACAAAACTCTCGAAATCACTCAAAACATAAACCCTATTTTATTTCATAAAATCCAAGTCAACCAAAAAAAAACTCAACTTTGCAAAGTTCTTACAAATTTATATCAACTCCAAATCACCAAAAATCAACGCCCCTAGAAACCCTATTCAACCTTCTCTCCAACTCCACTCTCCGATCTGCCAAAGAGTCCCGGAGTCGTCGTCGAGACTCGGTTTTGTGCCTCAGGGTTTGATTTCGACCCTGGTTCATAACCGGCATTCTCCGGGTATCAATATCTAGTTTTTCTAAGTAATTTTTTTTTCTAGAATTTACTCTTAATTTTCTTCTAAAGATTCCTATATCATTTATTTTCCCAATCTACTTTGATTTGCCTTACTTATGGTACTACAAAGTAAGTAGAAGTCACCTTTCTAAAAGGCAGCATTGATACCTTTTAATTTTTCTACCCCTTTGGCTATTAACTATATTTCTAAGATAATTTGTTCTAATACTTTGAACTAAGATCTCTTAAATTATACTAATCTCCACACTCTTTCACCTATTAATCGTATTACATCATAACACCGGAGTTTATGAAGATCAATCTCCTATTCGATGTATCTCTTCTTGAACCATATAAGACAATGAATATCTTCACAAGAAGATAAATGCCACCTCTTCTTATAGAATTGGATAATAATCAAAAATTTGAGATAGAAGATGTCTTAAATTTAAGAAGACACCAAAATAAGTTAGAATATCTTTTTTATTGGTGAAGATATAATATTAGTGAAGATATAATATTGGGAGCCATCAAAGAATCTTACAAATATAATAAAAAAATTTGATATTTTTTATCAATGATATCTATTAAAATTAAGATGAAGAATATCAAATCTTTACTAAAAAAGTAATAAGATTTTGAAAAGATAGCATTCTACCTTCTATTTTTATTTGATACTTTTATATATTTGTAATATTAAAGAGATGAAGAATCAATAATCAAAAGATTTAATTCAAGAGTTATTACTTGCTAACTTACTAGATAAAATATTATGATTGTCACAACATTCAAGATAACATAATCAAGATGAAGATTTTCAAGAGTAATATGTTTTTTTTTAAACAGATGGTGAGATATGATATTTTTGATATCTCAACCTTGGAAGAGAATATCAATGATTGATAATGTTATTAGAGGTTGAAACAATTTCTAAAGGCATTTCAAATATTTCATTTGAAAGAAATTACAAAGGCCTCAATAACAATCAAATAATAAGGTGGTCTTTTCACTCTAATATATGATACTATGAATGGCTAAGAAGACTTATCAACCATCTTCAAAGAGAATAAAAATCAGAGTATATAGCAAATATAATTTTTGACATCTTGGATTTCTTCAACATATCATGGCCGCTCTTCATGGAACTTGTTCCTAAAAGGAGAGATAATGTCATGGACATACATATTTACTATGATATTTATCTATATGATTAAATAAAAGTAGATTATATTTTATAATATTTTCTAAAGAATCTTTATAGAAGCTTTATATACTCTACTTTGACTTTACATGTGTTTCTAGTTGATTGGTAGGATAAAAACTTGGTCAATAAGTTAATCATGTGTTAGTAGCTTGTAAAATAAGTTAATTATGTGGCATACATGTAAAAAAAAATTCTTATAAATTAAGATATATGTTTTGCAAAATCAACATGTTTTAGAGGTCTTATAAGATATTACCATGTAGTTCCTAGTTAAGAGTATATATGGAGGCAAGAGCGAAGCTTTCTTCACTTTTGTCAATACCTTTTTAATCCTTAGTCATATTTTAAGACTTTTTAGTTTTTTAGTTTTTGGCAATAGTCATTCTAATTTATTACTATACCATCTTTGATGATTTTTTTAGTTCTTTTGAATGATACAAGAGTGTATTGAGGATTTCTTTCTTTAAACTTAATGTCTTTGGCACAAAGTGGCCTTAATCAAGAGTTACTTCTAATTGGATCTATGAAGTATAAGAAATAAGTAACAAAAAATTAAAATTAAAATATAATATAATTAAAAAAATTAAAATTATGCAATTATACATAATAATTAAGAAGAGGAATTTAAAGTATAAAAATAAAGAAGTAAAATATATTTTAAGAAAAATAAAAAAATGAGAATAAAAAAGCATATATAATAATAAAAAAAATTAGAATGACTATTGGTAACAACAAGAAGAATCTTGAAACTAAATTAAAAGTAAAAAAAGAATTGATAAGAGTAAAAACGATCTTATTCTTGTCTCTTTATATGCTATCTAAGTAAAAGTTAGAAGACAATGTTCTATAAGACTTCTAACATATGTCTAATTTACAAGACATATGTCTTTAAAGTTAAAGACAAGTTTCTTATATATGTTCCATATGACTAATTTGTACCATGAGTAGCTAATATGTATAACACATGGCTAACTTGTTGGCCAATTTTTCAACCTATAAATGACATATATTCATGTATAAAGGCAAATATATATATATATATATATATATATGTTTTAAAAAAATTATCCATAAGATGTTATTAAAATTATATATTTTTATTTAATTTCTATTATTTAGATAGTTAATAATATTAATTATATCTATAATATTATCTTTTCTTTTAGAAACAAGTTCCACAAGGAAAAATCATCATATGTTGAAGAAATTTAAGATATAATAGATTGTATTTGCTATATAAATTGATATTTTTTTTATTTAAAGGTAGTTCATAGATCCTTTTAATGTTAGATTGTGTCTTATACTAAAGAAAGAAGACTATTTTTTTTTAATTATTATTGATTCTTTTATAAAGTTTTAAAATAAAGCATTTGAAACACTATTAGGATTAGTTTTTATTTTCAATAATATTACCAAATATTAGAAGCCTCTTCTTAAGTTGTGATACTAAATATGTTATATTTATTTGATAAAAAATATATTTTTTTTAGATTCTTCATCTCAATTACATCAACTTGAAAGCTTTGACAATCTCAATATCTTCTTTGATAACTCAATAAATGATAGTTCTTAAATTAAATCTATTGGTTGTTATTTTTTCATATCTTTAATAACACAAATATACAAAAATTGTAATAAGAATAGAAAAAAAAATGTAATCTTTATTAAATTTTATTTTTTTTATAGTTTTTTTTAATTCTTTATTTTGATTTTGATATATATTATCAATAAAAAAACATCAATCTTCTTTGCTACATTTGTGAGATTTTTAAATAACTACTATGTGTATTTACTTATATCATATCTAAGCCAGTATATAAGATATTCTAATATATTTTTGCACCATCTTGAATTAAAGACTTCTTTTATTTCAAATCCTTGATTATTGTCTATTTCTATAGGAAGAAGTGACATTTATCTTTTTTTAGGTATATCTAATATCTTCAATGGCTTAAGAAAGAATACATAGAACTTAAGATGGATTTTAATAAACTTTGGTAGGTATAATTAATATGAAATTGAATTGATTTGCTTACAAATAAGAAATTATCATAGTCTACAATAATTTAACTTTTTAGAAGAATAAATATTCTTGATATTAAAATAAAGTAATTATACCATATTTCCAATGTATACATGAGATCTTTTTATGCAATGGATATTAGTGTTGATCTTTTGTTGTTCATAAGCTTCTTTTAATTATATTTTTATTATTGTATATATGTTTAATAAATAATTTTTTAGATCATTTGTTATAGAATTATCAATTTTTGAAAAGTCAAAAGTATCAAGTCGTAGATGACAGTTATAACTATCAATAAAAAAATATTTATCAAATAGAAGAACTTTTGTGTTATTATAAATAAAAACTTTGTCAATGGCAAAAGAATTTTTCAACTATTTTTATGGTAGTTGACAGTATATTTTAGATATAACTTCAAAAATTAATACACTTGTTCAATTTATTTATAAGTTCAAGAATACAAAATCAAAGATAATTTTATGTCCACCTTTAATATCTTAAAAAGATTCTCCAAAACCTTGATACAAATTGAATCCTTTTATTATATATAATAATTTTTTATAATCTATGATAATAATAAATATTATTAAAAAAAATAATTAGTTATTTTTTTTTACTTATAATAATTTTTATACATATTACAAAATATGCTATCTTGGTGAAAAAATCTATATTACATTTATAAAATTATATAAATTTGAAATTAAAAGATTTAGGAAAAAATCCATAGAAATAGAAGACCATAGTTTTTATGATATATGTAATAATTGAAGAAGTCTACAAGGTCAATGATAAGGAGTTTTTAATCTTAAAAAAACATCGCATGATTGTACAAAGTTGTTAATTGCCTTTAATATTTTAGACCACCACTGTTTTTTGATATTAACTATAAAGTCTTATTGTATCTATAATATATTTTAGATAAGAAATCGTGATAAGCTTAAAGAACATGTAATCAAGCTTTGTCTTTTAAAACATGTAAGTATTTATTAAAATAGTAAAGATTATTTTAAAACTAAAACTTATAATTATAATAAGATGTAAAAGGATTTTTTTAAAAAAATCATGAACAAGAAGATCTAAAGATATACTTGATTGAATTTAAATAAAAAAAATTGATTCAGTAATCAATTTTTATTTGAATGCTCAAAGATGGAATTATTGTAGCTTCCAAAGAATTAATTATTTTTAATTAAAAGCTGCATCTTTTTCTTTTGGTACAATATAAGAACATTAAAAAAAGGATTTTGACAAACTTTGTTAATTTTTTGGTTAATAAATGATCTTGAAATCAAAACTATTATGACTATTTATTGCTACATTCATAAGAATAGTTTTATGGATAATATTTCCAAAAAGAAAAAGATAACCATTCATGATTTCTACATGCATGGACTTAATCTTCTTTGGTAAAAATATTTCTTAGTTTTTAACAAAGTCTTTGTTAAAAACTTTATATTATATTTAAGTTACAAATTGTTTTCCATCAATGATACCAAAAAAAAGAAACAAAACAAAACAAAACAAAACAAATCAAAACAAAACTTTTAGAGCAAAGTGTACATATAAATCTAACTTAAGTAAATCCATTACAATATTGGAATGGTATATCTTAAATAGATATATTACCAAATAAATTGATTCATTTTTCTTTTTAGACATTTTATTTTTTTATTTTTTTATTTTTTTTATTGCTTAAGCTTCAAATTCATGCCAAATGAATTAAAAAATCTTTCTTCTTTGACATTTTTTTTTTATTTAAGTGGCTATTGAAGCTTAAAAAACTTCTATAATAAATTGAAAAAAAAATCTTCTTTAAAAATACTTGTTTTTAAGTAATAATAATATATTTTTTTATTTGAGTTTTTAACCTTAATAAACTTGTCAAATGATTTGATTTACTTATCTTCTTTAAAAATACTTTATTTATTTGATTGCTTGATCTTGGCAAACTTATCAAATAAATTGTCAATTCTCACTTATTTGACAAGCCTTTTTTTGAGTGTTTTTTCAAGCTTGACAAGTTTGTCAAATAAATTAGAAAATATTTTCTTTTTTATAACACTTTTTTATTTGATTATATAATCTTGATATGCTTGCCAAATAAATTGAAAAATATTCTTTCTTTTTTATTATAAATTATTTAAATAGTTGGACAAGCATAACAAAGTTGGCAAATGAATTGCAAAAACTTTCTTCTTTGATAACATGTGATTTAAGAGGTTGATCAACTTTTGTAAGCTTCTCAAATCATTTGGCAATTCTATCTTCTTTGACACCCCTTTATGTAAGTGAATGATCAAGCTTAATAAGCTTGCCAAATGAATTGACAAAGCTTTTAATGAGTGCAACATCATTTTACTTGATATCAATTACCAATTATCAAAAATGTCATATATATGTTAGTAAAGATTAATTGTTTCGTAATAAAATTTAGATTATATTAGTTATTATATAAATTACATTATATTATCCATGTACAAATCAATATTTTGCTAAAAATGCATCAAGGTTGTTCAAGTTAAGTTTTTTTTGTCATATAATTGATAAGAATGAAGAAAGAATAGATTTGTTAAACAAAGTTTTAATAAATTTTTCTTGAGATGTTTATGTTGAAAAATTAAGAGATCAAAGTTAAGAGATCAAAGTTAAATATAAAGACATATTTGGTTGATAAATCTTTGAAACTTAGATTTTATAATATCAAACTTATCTAAAAATAAAATTAGTTCTTTTTTTGGTGTATTTGCATGATATCTATAAGATGGTGTATTTTTTGAAGAAACTCTTATCATATCTATATCTTTTATAGATTTTTTTATATATATGTTATTTGTAGTAAATATTTGCATCAATTGAAATATGATGTGTATTTCATTATTTTTTTAATATTCTTCTTTTACAAGGATTCTAAAATCCAAAATCTTTAAACTAACTAAGTTTAAATTTGGAACATGGAATCATCTTCAAAAAAAAGTTGACTGCATTTATTTTAAAGGAGCTCGCAATAATTGACCTGTATATGGGTGTACACAAGACTTTATGGTTAAGATTGCTTCTATTGTATTACATAATAATTATAATTCCAAAAAATCATTGCTCTCAAATTCAAAAAACAACTGAATGTGCTGTTTAGAAGACTATTCTCCATAGAATCAAAGAATTCGTAAAAGAATCGTAATGCTTTTCCTTTTAATTACAATATTTTTTTTACTAATTTATGCAACAAACAACACTACATAGAAACAAAAGTTAAAGATCTGCCATATTGCAAATCGCCACCTCCATCGATTACAGTAGTAAAATTTACATGATAAAATCCAAAAAAGAACAACAACAAAAATGGTATAATGTGAGAACACCATAGCTTAGGGGTTTAGGATTTCAGTGCAAAGGCACAGCTCCTATGCAGACGAAGCTCGAGGTTCGTGGTGGTGTTTGGGAGGAAAAGCTGTTGAGACTCAGAGATGGCGTTGCAGAGCACGGGAGAAGCCATGGCTTGGACTGCGAGGATGCAGGAAGAGCGAGCGAGAAGAGTTGTTCAGTCCATGGCAGTCTCCAGGGCATGGCGTTGTAGGCAGGGAGAGTAGGTACAGGTTCGGTTTTCGATACCTCCGCAATGCGTTGTGGGGCCCAGGGAGACGCTATTGAAGCATTCCATGGCGCGCCCGTTGAGTTGGTGTCTTTTGCGGCGATACCTACTCGGATGGGTGAGAGGATTTAGGTAGGAGTCACTTTTTCTGGGGTTTTGGCAGCGCGAGCGCGGTGGATTCATTTCGAGCTGCGTTGCAATTAGCAATGAGTCAGTTCGTGGGGGTGATTCATATGTGTCCTCAGTGGGTTGCGCGATCAGTTGAGTCGTGCCGACAGCCAGGACGGGAATTGGGCCTCGATGTGCTCTCAAATTTTGCAAAATCGGAGTAGCGAATTGGGTTCCGGGTAGCTGTTTATCCTTCTCAGGTATGAGGTCTTGTAAATCCCCTTGGAGTGCACTGGCGTGCCTCGTCTGGGTTTGACTTGGCATGCGGATTCTGGATGCAAAGTTTGCTTCGTGAAGAGTTCAGGGGATTTTGGTCCTTGCCACTTGATGTGCAGGCTGGTGGTAGTTGGGGCTCGTCTGCTACTCTTTTCTGGAATAAGTGGGACGAGGGTCACGAGTTTGCAAATTTTTCAAACTGAAGTTAGGACAATTGGGACCTCGTGAATGGATGTCTCGGTGATAGAACTGTCAGGAAAGATCTAGTCTTGCCTTGAATTCGGAAGGGCATTTTACCCGCTGTCATTTGCTTCACACTATCATCCCTACACGAGCATTAAGTAGGTATCTGAGTTCTGAGCTACAACTTTATTTGTGGATGTCGGATCCCCCGATGCTTTCTTGGCCGCATCTATCATGTATTATAAAAATTTATGACTTGCACATTCCGCTGTCTGTTGTCAAAGAAGAACTTGAATTTTAGAGACATTACTATCTCTACCGATTAGGTTAGATACATTTCCATTCCAAGATGCCTGCATGTAGTGTTTTTTTAGTCAGGACCACGAGCTAATTTCTTGCACTTGCTTCTGGAAAGACCTGTAATTTCTTTGAGTTTCGCAACCTGATGATGTATGTTATGGTTAATTTATTTCTATTTCATCTATTATAGGCTGCCGATGGGAGATACTTTCAGCATGGGAAAATCTACATCTCCGTACAATGGCATGTTCCCTTCACATATTTCTCCTGTACGGAAGAGGGACCGGTACTACTGGCCTATCTTTACCCTCGCAGCTGTTGTGGCAAATGTCATTATTTTCATTATCGTTATGTATGACAACAATTGCCCAGCGAACATCATACCCCCGGACAGATGTGTGTTGGGCTCGTTTAGAAGGATGTCATTTCAGCCATGGAATCAGAACCCTTTACTGGGACCTTCATCTGCAACCCTCCAAAGAATGGGCGGCCTGATGACATTTCTTGTTGTAGACCAACAACAAGGGTGGCGGCTGATGTCGTGTGTATGGCTTCATGCTGGAGTATTCCACCTCGTCATTAACATGACCGCCCTCCTGATATTTGGTATCCAACTTGAGAAAGAGTTCGGCATCATCAGAGTTGGTCTGCTGTATCTTATTTCTGGCCTTGGTGGCGGTTTACTCAGCACTTTGTTCAACTCTCACGCTATCTCTGTCGGCGCGTCGGGGGCCCTCTTCGGCCTCGCTGGAGCAACACTTGCGGAGCTCATCACCAATTGGTCACACTTCCATAACCGGTGCTCTTTGACTTGGCAGCTCATCATTGTGGCAGCCGTGAATTTTTCGATTGGCCTTATGCCTCGTGTAGACAATTTTGCACACATTGGAGGCTTCATTACTGGGCTTCTGTTAGGGTTTGTTTTATTGATGAAGGAGCAATACGGCTACGTCTGGCAGCGTGACCTTGTTGACCCCAACATAGAGCGCCCTATGAAACGCCGATTTAAGGTCTACCAGATTGTCCTCTTCGTCGCATCCATTCTCCTTTTGATAACTGGTTTTATTGCGGGTTTTATCGCGCTCTACAACAATGTTGACATCAACGAAATATGCAGATGGTGTCGACGCATCAACTGTGTCCCCAGCCCTCGCTGGAGCTGCAACAGTACTTCAGGGTAGATTTGCTTTGAAGGTGCGGAAAGCTGTGGACTCTTAATTCTACTCGCAATCATGTTAGGGAGGGCTTTGGCAATTCTGACAGGGCTGGTCGTCTTTTCCCGTCGCATTGTTATCTGGAATAGTCACGTCGACGAAGAGGCACTAGAGAGTTGCAATTGGACGTACTGCTCGATCACACCATTTTCTAGACATGCGATTTGTGACTGTCTTGCGATGGAAGAGGTGAACGTTCATTCTCAGAGGGTGAGCACTTGAAGCATCCTTCATATCATTTAAAATGTGGAGAACAGACAGGAAGGGACCGTTGACTCCCTTCGGTGAGACTGGCAAAGCAAAGACTTGTTCTTCTGCGGGCTGCTTCTCAATGACAGTCAACTGTTTCTAGTCCCTGATAGTGTTCGCATGAGAAGCTGACAACGATTTTATCTGCTCAAAACGTTCGAAGCACAATTGTTACAAAGCGGGATCCTTGAATGATATACGGTTGACACGGCCCTGAAGGGTCTGTTGCCTCGAGTGGGAGTAATGGTCTTGACTGAAATGTTGGAACCAATTCTAGATCAGCAGAAGAGATCTTTTCTGCGTAAACAACTGCATAGTTATTATTAATGCCAGGTTTCGATTATCAACTTTATTCTGTTTTTGACGTGACCTCTCATGAGAATAGTTGGCAACGTAATGTGCTTTTTGTCCCAGCTGCATTGAGTTACTTGTTAGCATGAAGATAGTCAAAGAATGTCCTGAACTCTAAATCTTGATTCTTTCGAAGCGTGCAAGATGTTAAATTTGAAGGTAGGGGTTGGTGGAAGTAGGCCACACCCACCAACAAATTTTTTCATCATCCTAACTCCAAGCCGCTCTATTTTCTTTCCTAGTTGCAAGTTGTAGTCTGAGAAATGACTCCTTGAGCTACTTTCATAGACATCTTCCAATCAGCATATGAGTTAAAACTAACCTTGAGAACCCTTGAAACTGCTTCCACTGACGATTTTCTTGTAAGCTTTTAATGAAATCGAGAATAGAATCTCTCGAAAACTGAAAAAGCAACTCACTAAGGTGCTTCCATAGGTATCCTCCTTGCTAGGTTCAATACAAAATCAGCATCCAAGTACTGGTTACACGTGCCTTGTCTTCGTATATACACAGCTTATACCCCCCCAGAAAACGCACTCAATTTGGTGCCCTCGTTGGATTGCGAGTCCTGGCACCGACATGCCAGCCCAGGTGCTCCCCATTGTCTTCCAGGAGCTGCAAGAAGGAAGAAAGGTGAGTTTTTGTTGTTGTTGATGCTGCAGGCATTTTTCTATTTTCTGTCTTTCCCTACATGTTCATCATCAAAAGAAGGCTTGAGGTGGGGATTGGCCTACTTTGATTGTAGAAACATGCAGTGACTGGCTATGCAGACCAGCACACTTGTAGCATGGTGATAATTACCTATCTTTCATCATCTTAAAATGCAATTCTCTACAAAACAAAACTACAATTTTAGATTATCATCTTGAATGTTAGTATTTTAATGTGTTTATATATATATATATATATATATATGAACTTTAAAAAAATGAAATCAAATTAAACATGTAATAATTCAAATTTTTAGTCCCAAAAGTATAAAAATTAATCATTTTATTTTGAATGTTTAACTTATTCCATACAGCATATCAAAAATAGTTTACACATCACCCTATATCTCTTTGTGAATGTGTTACATATTTCAAAGAATTTTTCTTTTTCTAATACGTACTGATATAATTTATTGGACTTAATAAACTAAATATATGTGTACAAATTTATTTAATTTTTTCGACATGAAAAGAATTCATATCAGAAACATTTCAACTTAAGTAAGTTTTCTAAGTTACTGCTCTAATATTTGTATAAACATAACATATTACAATTAAATTTGGTTAACATTTGAAGATTCATAACTCCTCTCTAAACAAGCAAAAAGTATAGAATAAAGGCATTCAGTAAAGAATGTTCATTATTGAACAATGGTTATTGAAAAAAATAGAGTTCACATCCATGTGGATCACTTAATTTTTATATTTTACAAAAAATGATTAAACAACTTAAAATCCATATTCTGTTTCAAATACAGAAATTTTTAAATAGGATTTATTCATTTTTTTAATCCAACTGAAGATGGTATTTGCTTCACAATAAAAGTTCTAAAAAACATATTTTAAGAATATAATTGAATTTCAAAAAAAAAATTAATGCAAAAAACATCTTAATACAAACGCAATAGGAGGCATAAAAATATATTATTATCCAATTGGGTTTCTGTAAAACGAGGAAATGATTGCAAATTTTCACACGATGAGAAGAGGAATGCCAACACTAATTGGGGATAAGGTGGAAAGATGGCAGCAGTTAGAAACATGATCAGTTTGATGGGCCAATTAAAAAGCTGATCTTGATGACCACAAAGTTGTTTTTGAACAGGCTAGTATCTATTTTGAAGGATTTGAGCGAAGGATCTGAACTAGGAGCTACAAAGTATGAACTGTAAGAAGCTCATAGGACCTAAACGTATTGAAAATGAGCAGGTTATACATTGGAAGTTGCCACGGAGTACATTTGGGCAAAGTTTATTCCAGACACACACTTGGAGATTGGAAATTCCAGGGATGCTAGTTGTTATGGTTAGCAACTGGATCTGCCAATTCAAATAATAAATTAGAATTCGGAATTTGGTAGTAGGAAGGTGGATACAACAAATCCCTTTGGTTCTTACTCGGATGATGTTGTTAGTTCATAAGTCAATTACTTCAGATGAGTCTAGGATGAGGTTAGGAAAATTATAGAGGTCAATTTGAACAAGTAATAAATCAATAGATAAAGTATTTAAATAGATGTAATATTTAGATGAAATCATCAAATGTGATGTATTTTATGGATGGAAAATTGAGATGACATCCATTACATTAATTGGATGAATGTATGTTGGATAAATGTAGATTGGATGGATGTATGACCTTTGGTTAATTCATAAATTAATAATTTAAATTGGACTAAAATACACAATAATTAATTTTAGAAAATTAGTTTATATTAATTTATGTATGAGAGTTTTAACACATCCAATTGAATGCACTTAATTTTCCTTACATTTTGGTGCATTTGTAAAGAGTGAAATGGTTCTAATCTTGGTTGGAAGACTTGTGAGTTTTGCATTGTTTGTAGGATTTTGAATTGATATTGCTTGAGCCTAGAGTGAGGAGATCAAGTCAAGATTTAGCTTCCATTCAAGTAAGTAACTTATCTTAACTCTTCTATCAAGTATTTAAATGTAGGTGATTAAAAGAATGGCTAATAGGCAAGAGCAAGTGGACATAATAGTTAGAAAAAGAAGTAGATGAGATAAACCACATAATCTTCCTAATAAGACAAGGATCTAAGAATTAAGTAAGGAGATATTCTACTATTAATCTAATTTAGTATTTAGTATAATAACATTTTAAAATCAAGACTTATTAGCCCTGAGTTAAAAAATTGAATCTTAAATTTTTTATTATATAGGAAGAGAATTTTTAGTATCAAAGTAAATTCTTTATTAATAAGTGACATGTTGATTAAAAATGCATCCAAGTGAGTTCTTCTTTAAGAAGGTGTGAAATTGCATGAAAAACATTTTTTTGTATTGTAAAACTTTGTTATTAACTATTTTAGTGGATAATTTCCTAACTTCACAATTGTGAAGGAAGAGTCAATTGCTGTGACTCTTTGCAATTGCTGTGATAAAATTTTCTTTACAATAGATTGATTAGAGTTATTTTTACATAAGATTTTTTTGTAGGATATTAAGTGGAAGAATAGCCTTCTTTAGGACAATTATTATGCCAACATTCTTTGGATTAAATTCTTTTCTTTTTTTTGTTTCTTTATTGGAAGATGTATTTTTTAAAGTAATTTTCAAGTTGAAGTAAGCATAACTCCATTGAGAATATAAATTAATTATTAATTAGGTCCTTTAGAGGTGCTAAATACATCATTCTATTATATCACACCAACCTAAGCAATCTCCACTAGTAGAAAATTCTAAAAAATAATTAAAAAAAACAACCTCTAAACCTAAAAAATCTTCTTTCAAATAAAAGAAATATTAGAAAAATCTTAGAAGAATGTCCTACATACCTAATTGTTGCAAAACAAAATAGCCAAGGCAATAGAAAAAATTGATAAGAAGACTAGAAAGATGTTAAAGAAGGAAGATCATTAGATCTTTAGTTTTATACCAATCAAAATGTTCAAAATATAGGAAAATCTTAAGAACCACCACATGCTTCTATTAGAATTTACTTTCAATTAATAAGACATTATATATTACTTTTAGAAGTAAGAATACTATCCACTCTTCCAAAGATTACATATCCTTAGGAAAAAAATAGATAGAAGGAAGATATAAAAATAATGTCTTCTAAAGTCAATAAAGGTTTGAAGATAAACTTGGTCAACAAATCAAGATGGTACAAGAGTAAATGACTATATTAATTAAAATACCAAAACTCCAATCAAGCACCACCATCTATAGAATCAAATAAATATTCTTTAAGATTATGGTGTATTCAACATAGCGAATCAAGTCATATTAATCAATTTTGCTTAATTTTTCATATGCATCAATAAAACTATAGAAGATAATAACCTTATATTCTTTTACATAAGAAGTAAGCTAATGTATGATCCAAATAATAACAACAAGCCTATAAAAATTTTAACCGAGGTTTTAGAGATTAATCAAAATAAAGACATAAAATATACTACTTTTGTGGAAAGAAACACTCACTTGGCAATTGTTGGGTGAATAATTTTTTAAAAAGAAATGATATTATTTCAATTAAATAATTTTAATATTTATATAAATTAGATTTCTTATAGTTTATAAGTTTTTTTATTTTAAATACCACCAAATTATTATTAATTTTTATATTTAAGTACGAAATTTTCATTGTAGATAGCAAACATTGCTTTGCTGGAGCAAGGATATTAATTTAAAGATGTAGGATTATAAGTTAAGATAGAATATGTGTATTTTTAAACAATTCAAGTAGAATTTTTGGAATATATTATTTTACATAATATTCTAAATATAGATTATAAATATATAAAAATTAATATTGATTTGATGTTTTTATGATTGCAAAATATTTTCAATGTTTATTATAATTTATAAATTTTTCTTAGATATTTATTAAGAATTTATCTAAAGTTTTTATATTTAAGTAGTTGTTTTCCAAATACAAACTTTTGTAGAATAAAGTCAATAGAATAAAATTTATGATTTTAAAATATTGAATCTATAAGTCTAATATTTTATCATTATGATTTATAGAAGTTATTCTTTTTAGAAACACATATATTATAATTTATTTTGTTTTTTTTAAAATAAAAGCTGAAATTAATTATATAAAAAGTTAATTATACATAGAAAATTGTGGCTTTAACAACTCCTTATATATATATATATATATATATATATATACATCTATAAATATTATAATTTGAAGAGGCTTAAATATTTTATGCCTATATGTATTTTAAATTTGTATTTAGTATCACACATTGTCTTAAAAAATAATGAAGATGGTTTAAATATTGTATATAATCAATAAAAAAATATCTTTTTTTAATCAAGAGCAAATAAATCTTTTAATTATGATGTTAAACATAGTAATGTTTAGTTATAGTGCAACCAACTTATAGAAGAAAACATATCCAAATTTTACTTAAAACTAATTTTACATACACTTATACTCAATCAAAAGCCACAGATATTTTATCTTTAAAGATAATAATTTAGAATGAGAAATTAACCTATTATTAAAGTTGAACCACTTTCAAATTCAATAATCATACATAATAATACTAAGTCCCAAAAGATTATTGCTCAAAATTTTAAAAATTCAAAGATGTTCAATCCCAAGGAGGATGTCTGTTATATCTCTATTATTTTAATAAAACCAATTGCACATACCAAAATTTCCTGTTAATCGGAATAATGCAAAACTGTTATAAGTCCTTGGAAACAATGGAAATAGGACAGTGTTCAGGTCATCAGCAACTATATTGTCTATATACATTCTCAAGTTCGGTTCGGCAAAAACCCTGACGGTAAAGCAGGAAAATGGAAACAGAATTGTCATATGAATGACACTTCTGTGATGAAGGGGTGTAATCTAAATAAAAACACAGCTGATCTCACAACCTTCCACAAAAAAAAAAAAAAAAAAAAAAGAAAAAAGGATTCTACTAGCATTGCGAACTGCCAAAAACCCAGACCACATGAAGTTATTTTGGTGCGGATGGTACTCGTCCAACACCCTGGTCATGTAGCAACCTTGCACCATGCACTTTGTCTCATACAAACACTGATTCTCCAATGAATACCGACCCGGTCTGTCTGCAGTCCATGATATATTTAAATGCAATGCATAGTTCCCTCCTGCCAACTTTTCGTAGTCTCCACTTCACGAAAGACTGCTTGCAGATGCAGGCACACCTTCAATTGCGCAATAATTCCATGCTACAATTACGAGACGTGGCCCTTCCCTTGGACCCAGCTCATTTTTACAGGAACCATATTGCACAACGTCTAGCACACAGGAATAAGTTCACACAGCCCCGGGGGAGGATTCTGATCATTGGAATCATCATCGTGTTCACTGTTACCTTTGTGGTCTGCATCCACCTCCTCCACCTGTGCCATCTCCTCCTCTTCGTCCTCTTCCTGAACCTCCTTACTCTTCTCGGATCCCACACCAGGGCTGCACAGCATATCCAGCAATGCGCTTGCGGCGAGCATCTCATCTTGCGTTGAAACCAATGGCCTGGACCAGTGCAGGGGTTGTGAGATGTCTAAACCCGGTGGTGCAGCTTTTTTCTTTGAATTCTTCATGGTCGACTTTTCATGCGATGTGTTAACCTCATGAGACGCTTGTCCTGAGCTAGGAATTTTCTTATCTTTCTCTCCTCCAGAATGACTCCGCATGATGTCTCTGTACTAGCAACCTGCATGTTAAAAGCACTGACCGTAAGTTTGACAACCTGAAGTACCTAGTTGATATGCGCCCACCAGTTCTGCTCATCCTGCAGACACAAATCTACATTTTTTGGTTTATTTACTCAGAACCATGAGAAAAGAGAACAAAAAGCTAGTGCTCTTTAAGATACGAGCGTTGAAGAGATTATGCTGTCTCTGACTCACAAGAAAACTGATCGTTCACAGCTTCGCCAAGACTTCGATTTCTTTCGTTTCTCCAAGATATTGGATACTGAAGTGAAACACAATTCGCACAAGAGGATATCTCAAGCGAAAATCGACAAGAAGTTTCTATATTTGCCCAAGGAATTGGGGATGATACAACCTCCTTTTTCAAGATACAAGTTCCTAGATAGCCATCTATTTCATCTGCACTTTGATCTATTTCATCTGCACTACACAAACCGGGGCGAGGGATGCATTGCTTACCTCGGCCAGCTATGCAGCGAGCACGATGGGAGAGGACGGCGTGCCTGGTCTCACTTCCAAACCCTTCAACACAATGGTGGAATCCCAGCGCCGCTATTCTACTTCACCAGCCCGGATTGCGGGACTTGAAGCCTCCATCACGTCCCGTCAGTCATCCGCACCGTCCAGCGAGGCATGACATCAGTTGGGTCGCAGGGAGATGGTGAGGACTACCGAGGCAAATTTGGGTGAAGGGGCGTTGGATCCAGGCACAGAGCTGGACGACGAGGGTCGAATCCATGTCCGGAAACCATGTCTTCAGAGGTCGCCGCCGCGACCAGGGCCTCGAAGTGGACCTCGTCGCGGCGCTGCGAGGTGGCGACGGGTTCAGTCCTAAGCGCGCCGTGAGGAACCATTGGAACGGCGTTCTTGTCATGGGGTTCACGCGTTCCCAGTCTGAGACTGTGTTTCAGGAGTGGAACTTCATGCACAACACGCAGATATATATATATATATATATATATATATATCATTCTGAATGATAGTGAGAAAATTCTGTACAATAAAATTAATTTTGGAAATTATTTGTGTGTGTGTGTGTGTGTGTGTGTTTTTTTTTTTTTTTTTTTTTTTAAGTAAATTAAGAAGAAATAAATCATTACAAGATATCTAATTTATTGAGGATTTTTTTTAACCACAAAAAATCTAAAATAATAATATTAAGAAATACTATGCTTTATTATTTTCTAAAATTACTTTTTATGGTAAAATTTTATAAATTATATTTCTAGAAGATAAGGATTGGCCATCTATGACTCCAACAATTATTTATTGTAAAATAAATAACTATTACAAGTATTCTAAATATAAAATAATCAAATCAATATCTACAAAAGAGGATATCACAACTTGTCAAAATGTATCTTATATTTTACATACTTTGACAATGTTCTAATCTAATGTAATACAAATATATTTATCATGAGTTTGTACACAATGACATAAATCAAGTTGGAATATATGTGCAGATACAGTGTTTTATATTTTGAGGAATCAAATAATACATACTTGTTATATAAAATTATGTATACTCAATTTTGTCATCAAATAAATTAAATGAAAGAATTTTAACATATGAAGATAATAATATACATGCAAATTTCTAAAAAAAATCTTTCATAATATATATATATATATATCATACAATTATAATGACAATGATACAATCATTGCATGTGATATAAAATTAAACTATTAAATCTATTTTATTTTCTGATTAGTAATATTGATAAATTTTAACTTTCATTTTTTTTTTCTTTTTTTTTTCTATTAATTTCTAACACATATTTGTTTTTGCTGCATTAATAAATCTTCTATAATCAGATATCATTTCTGTATGATGCACAGAATCATTATTCCAATGTTTGAGTAATTTTTATTAGTGTTTGGATTCTGCAACATTTGCAAGATAAGCACCGTTGGATGTATTTTTTAACCTTCAAATTTTTTAGATTTAAAGTTGATTTTTTTTACTTTTTTGATTTCAAAATTACTCAATATTTAAAGTGCATTTTAAAAAAAGAAAACAAAGCTTCCAAAATAATCATAAACAGAAATATTTACATTTTCACGATACATTATTGAACTTCAAAGATTTAAAACAAATATTGATTGCTCTGTAAATGTTACAATAAATAAATATGGTTTGCATACAGTCAGAAAGATCACAAATCATGAGAAATTGTTCAAAATCGTAAATCGTAAATCCAAACTCCGCAGAAACATCAAAAGCTGTGAAGGAGAAATTTCAATGATCACCTCATAGAACTTGGTAACATGAAGTCAACTATTCTTATTAATAGGTTAAAAAGATCATGAAATTACAACTACAAAATGTACATGGCTATGAAACTGATTAATGTCGAAGCTCATTGTTACTAAAGAAATCCGTAGCAACACACCTGGAAGTTGATGAAAGTTCGAGGTAAAAGTGCTGGAGCAATGAATGACTCCAATTCTGGACTTAACCTCACCAAGCCTTGCCTGAAATACATCTATCCAATAAATTTTATCACAAATTTCATCTTTTTGAGTACAATTGGTTTGACTAACTGGCAGCTCACACACAATAACCGCCTGCAAGGATTCCAAAAGCTGGTACAGCCTGGCTTAATATTAAGATTGATAAGGTGATACAGTAAAACAATTACGAAAACAATGATGAAATATTGAACAAGTAGTAAATTACAGAATGTACCTCTACTTTTTGGATAACGATGATTCGTGGACCAACCATTGCAAACTTGGCTACGACGTTAAAAGTTGCACCCTCGTTCTTCTACATAGAAGAGTGATGAAATACTAACTCGATCAACTAAAGCCGTTGACAGAGAAATTCACACTAAGCTCCATCAGTGTTTGCATTACACGGACAGCTATAGAAACCAAGGTAAAACTGAAAACAGTACGTACAAAATATTGGGTTACATCTTCAACCTAACTGAGAAATATCAAACTATAATTAGCAGAGCACATCACTTTGATGGAATGCCTCTGTAGGATTAGTATCGATTAGAATCAGTAAACTAGCAAAAGTAGAGAAGAAACACAGAAGACACGTAAAAAGAGAGGAAAAAAACCACAAGTAGATCACAAACCTGTAAAAGTCCTGACACACTCCAGCGCACAATGTTCTCTACTGTCCCACCATCTGTTCTCCCTTGGCAATCAAAGCACTGGTACAACTGTCCAACCTGCTCCATGAAAAACTTTTATTTGGCCTCTCAGGGTGGAAGGTTGCCCCAACGTAAATCGAATTCAAATACGATGTTATAAAACGTCGTTAATCTATGGTTCCAGAGACACATAGCACGTCACAAAGGTGATCATGCACTTCCATCCTAGCCTCAACCGAGGCAACATTGTGGAAAGATCTCACAAGTTTTCACAAAACACAAGGTTCCACACACCGAGAAAAGATGAGAACACAAAGATGCGGAAAAGAGCAACGTGTTTCACCTGCAGCAGAGGGAATTGATCAGCAGCTTGTATGAGCGATACGATTTCAGAGGCAGTTGTATACTGGAGTAACCAAGTCCCGTGCAGTTGGTCCAGCACTAACGGTGTTCCCGCGTTGTACTTCTCCACACCCATCTGGCTTTCCCATCCAGATTGGCCTGTACCATGAGATACCAATAAAGCACATCTAACGACTTCACAAAACTAAACCCTTGCAAAATACTGCAATATGGTAGTACTAAACTACAAAGGCGCTCCCAATATGCCGATTGATAGCAGGTAACATTCTCCCGGACTCTTCGTGGGTTGCTCATATCTAACTTCTTGGTCCACGTACGGTGCTAAGACAGCACGAATAAGATTTAACATCATAGTAGAGGTTAAGAAAATAATGTACCATGGCGTCTTCTACTGCGGCACGCTGCTCTGTCGTGACCTGTGCACCCCTTTTAGTGTCCATCACTGCTCGAAGGAGATCCATCTTAACCTTCTCCACCTCCTGCATCCTATCCTGATCTATCTGAACTTCCTGCTGGCCTGAAATTTGCAAGGACACTCCATAGAATGACATTAGCTGCAAGAATTTTTTGACAACACACACTACGAAAAGACGTGGGATTGAATGTATCCTAAATAAGATTAACGACATGTACTTGTAGATGAATTGAATTCTGATATTAGAAGAGACGAGAACCCAAAATCTACATCAGGGAAGGGAACCAGGACATGTCAACAGAAAATTATCCCAAGTATCCCTCAACGAATTCCTTGCGAAACATACCACTGACCCAAACTTTCACAATGACACACCACACAATGTTTTACAAATTCAGGAGACGGTCACCAGGACAGCAGAGAATTTATTCCTACAGTACATTCACCGCATCCATGGTCATCAAGCTAACAACATATTTGCAAGACATGAAAGAAGGGAAGGGACCCAGAAACAAACGTCGTAACACGAATCTGTACCTTCGCGATTGCCCCCGCAGCATCAAAACCCCTCGATCGCTGTGCCTTCCTGGTTTTACGCCCATTCCCAGTGCTATCTACGGGAAACCCACCTCCTTTTCGCAACGCCAGTGCCAATCTTGCGCCTCCACGACTCGGCACCACCTCACCACTGAATGCATTGCAATACTTTTCCCCAGAAACTGAAGCACACTGGTGCCGAGGCCCCAAAGAAGGCGGCGCCCGCATGGCTGCAGACATGCTCGGCATGAAGATTAAAACAGAGCAAGGCTCGCTTGTCGAATATAAATTTCTGAGCTCGAGCAGTGCAAACTTTCTTTGGGTTAATGATGGATGAATGGATGAATGGATGGATGACGGGATTGACGGATGGATGACGGGATTGACGGGTGGATGACGGGATTGACGGATGGATGACGGGATTGACGGATGGATGACGGGATTGACGGATGGATGACGGGATTGACGGATGGATGACGGGATTGACGGATGGATGACGGGATTGACGGATGGATGACGGGATTGACGGATGGATGACGGGATTGACGGATGGATGACGGGATTGATGGGTGGATAGTGGGGTTGATAGATTAATGATGGGATGAATGAACGAACGGATGGATGGGTTGTGGATTTTAGGATAGCAACAAACCATAAATTTACACTAGCTGATGATTGTGTGAAAACTTATTACACTGAAAGAGACTTATTCTAAGATCTAATAATCAATTGCTGAACTTCAATGAAATTCTTTCTGCTATTATGAAATACAAGCATACCATGACCTCTACATTAGACTGAGAATAAAAACGTTTTTCTTAATTCAAAATATATATTACATCAAAAATTGAATTGTGTATAGGTCTACTAAATACATTCAGATGATTAGATTTATGAAAATACTATTCTTTACGAAATATTTCACAAACATCTGATTGATTAATATAAAAATCATAGTCTATTGTTAAATCTATATTATTGTTTGATAAAAATATATTTTCTACAAATAGGATGTAACTAAAAGTAGGATTTATTTTTATGTATTTTAAGTTGTATTTTAAGTTGTATTTTACTTATACTAAAAGCATATGGTGATTTGGTTTGGTTTTATTTTTATATATATATATATATATATATATATACATACATACATGCTACTAAGTTTTATATCTATGTCTAGAAAAAATTGAGATTAATTTTTATAAGTTGATTTTATTTAGGATGTTATTTTATAAAAATTATCAAGATTTTTTTATTTATTAAATAAATTATGTCATATTATTATTTTTTAAAATTATTAAAAAAATCATTGATGATTTTAATTCATAAGATAATTTTCTTTTAATTTAATTTTTTCTAATTATAAAAAGTTATACATCTATACATATTTAGATGTTAAATGATCTAAGTTGTATACATTGCATGATTACATTAAATGCACGTTGTAGTACTTTAAAGCATTAAATGGCTATATGATCAAAATTTATGATAAAATATTTTTATAATATTACAATATTGATAATATAGAAAATAATTTAAAATTTTATATTCAAGCTTATTTTTAATAATATTATTTGGTTTCAATATTTTAATATTTTTAATAATAATATTTTTATAAAAAAATAAATCTTTATGAGTATATGTGAATCATCAAATCAACTCATTAGTGGTTTTGAGATAAAAAGATGCATTTATAGTACTTAAAACCACAATATATGGTGAGTAGTGTAGAAATCCTTAAACAAATAGAAAATTAGAATGTTAGTTGTAGAAATAGGAACTTAGTAAGTCTTGGAGGTAATTATTTTAATTAATTTAGTATTTTTTATTTATTATTGAGTATCAAGGATTATTTATTGAGATCAATATTTATATTGGCCTTATATCTATATGTATTACTTATATAAAAATTCATAAATATTAGTTAGTAGTTAGAAGAAGCATGAAAAAGAACCTCATGTCTTTTTTTAGTTATGTAAAAAGAAAGATTTATAATAGATTTAAATTAATTTTATTACTATAAAAATTTATCAAGGAAAAAAATTGATTCAAATTGATTTTAAAATTATGAAAAAATTATAGAAATTTTTAGAACTTATTTAGAATTTATTTTTAAAAAATTAGGAATTTTTAGAGCAATTTCCAAGACTTTGGTAAAAATGAGTTTTACCACTTTGGAAGCCATTATGAAGAAATGGAGTAAGATTTGAAGGCCATTCAAAGTTTCAAGGCTAATTGGATGTTTTTAAATACCATGTTGAAGTCAAAAATGCAAAATTATTGGTTTTATTAGTAGAAAATAGGATGACCAACAGCTAGTATAGTCTTAGTAAGAAGGGAGGTGCACAAGTCTCATATTTAAGTAATTATGTATGTTCATGATAATATCTTCTTCTCTTCTAGGAACAAGTTCTATATGTAATAATGATGGCATCTTGATTCTTTATTTTTGTTATGATAGATGTTATTAATAAAAAATAAAAATCTTCCTCGTTACATTTGTAAGATTCTTTATTGCTTATCATATGTATTCACTAAAATCATATCCATGCAAATGTATAAGATCTTCCAATCTTTTTTAGTACCACCTTGAATCTAAGACTTTTTTACCTCAAATTCTTGATTATTATCAACTTCTAAAAGGTGAAGTGATATTTGTCTTTTTTTTAGTATATTTTCTATCTTGTATGATTTATGAAGAAATAAATAAAACATATGATGGATATTTATAGAATCCAATAAATATAACCAATGTGCAACTAGATTGATTAATTTACGAATAAAAAATGGTCTAAATTTATAATAATTGAGCTTATCATAAGAACAATTAGTCTTAATATTACGACAAAGTAATCATACTTTATTACCAACAAGAAATTGAGGTTGTTCCTTACAATAGATATAAATGTTGATCTTTTTTTTGTTTTTGAGCTTCTGTCAAGGACAAAGACTCGATGAGGGAAAATATACACCAAAAGGCTATCTTGATATAATAAGTCAAAATATAAACAAGTAGGTATATTAAAAGGAAACTGGAATGGCTATTGCTACAAGACAAGAAACTAAAGACTCTTGAACCTGGACTAGAAGCAAGAAAGGAGTTGACAAGAGTGAAGAAGCCTTCACTCTTGTCTCTATATATACTATCTAACTAGGGGCTATGTGGCGACGTTCTATAGGACCTCCAATATGTGTTGACTTTGTAGGACACATGCCTTGACTTACAAGGCAAGTTTTTCTACGTGTGGGCCACATAGTTAGCTTGATCTTCAAGCTAACAACATGTGTGGCACATGGCCAACTTGTTGACCACGTTTCTAATCCAAAAAGTCAATTAAAGACACCTATGAAGTCAAAGCAGTGTCTAGGAAGTTTTTAGGAAGCTTCTATATTAAATATTATAGAATTAACTTACTTTTATCTACTTTTACTTACTTCTACCTATTTCTATATGTAATTATTAGCTTACATGATTATGGCCGTGACATTACCCCCCCTTCTAGAGACGAGTTCCACGAGGAGCGGTCATCATATGTTGAGGAAATCTATGATGCGACGAATTGTATTCGCCACATACTTTGATCTCTGTTTTCTTCGAAGATGATTGATAGGACCTCTCAACTATCGGTAGTGTCCCATACCAGGGCGGGAAGACCACCCAGTTATTTGATCATTATTGAGGCCTTCATAACTTCCTTCGAATAGAATATTCGGAACACCATCAGGAGTTGTTCCTACCTCTAGCAAAATCACCAAACATCGGGAGTTCCTTCCCAAATCGTGATACCAAACGCGTTGTATCTCACCATCTGTTCGAGGAAGTACATGTCGTTCTTGAAGATCTTCATCTCGATTGCGTCGTCTTGAAGGTTGTGACAATCGTAATGTCTTGTCCGGCAGGTCAGCAAACGAAGGTTCTTAAGTTGAATCCGCTGGTTGTTGGCTCTCCATCTAATTAGCGTCACAAATGTAAAGAAGTTACAAACAAGGATAGGAAATTGAATGTTATCTTGCCTCAATCTTGTCTCTTTTATAAGAGAGATTTTCATCTTGATTTTGATGGATGTCGTTGATGAAAAACTTTGACTTTAGTTGATGCATTTGCTAGATTCCTGGATGGCTCCCATGTGCGTTCACTAATATCATATCCACGCCAATGAACAAGATATTCCAGCTTATTTCGGCGCCGCCTTGAGTCTAATATCTCTTTCACCTCAAATTCTTCATTATTATCTACTTCTATAGGAGGCGATGGCATTTGTCTTCTTCCTTGTATATCCACTGTCTTATATGGTTCAAGAAGAGATACGTGGAATACAGGATGGATCTTCATTGACTCCGGTAGATGTAACCGATATGCAACTGGGTTGATCTGTTCAGAAACATAAAAGGGGCCAAGCCTACGATAGTCCAACTTATCACAAGGTCGAGTAGTCTTGATATTGCGACGAAGTAGCCATACCTTATCACCCACGTTGATTTGTGGTTGCTCTTTACGATATAGATCTGCGTTTATCTTTTGTCGTTCTTAAGCTTCCTTCAATTGTGTCTTCATTATTGCATGTAACTCTGACAACCGATTTGCTATATCTTTTGCTGCAGGATTATCAACTTTTGAAAAATCAAAAGTATCAAGTCGTGGATGATAGCCATAATTGGCAAAGAAAGGTGTTTGTTGCGTGGAAGAATGTACCGTATTATTATAAGCAAACTCTGCCAATGGCAGAAGGGTTGTCCAATCATCTTGTTGGTAGTTAATAGTACACCTTAAACATTGCTCCAAGACTTGGTTTACGCGCTCTGTTTGTCCATCAGTTTGAGGATGGAAAGCCGAAGATAGCTTTATGTCCACTTTTAAAATCTTGAAAAAGGTCCTCCAAAATCTTGACACAAATTGAGTTCCCCTATCCGATATGATATCTTTAGGTAATCCATGATAGCGATAGATATTATCAATGAAAAGCTTAGCTGTTTCTTCACCTGTGATAGATTTTGTACATGGCACAAAATGTGCCATCTTGGTGAAACGATCTACTATCACAAATATAGAATCATAAGATCTTGAGCTTGGAAGATCTGTGATGAAATCCATAGAAACAGAAGACCATGGTTGTTCTGGTATAGGTAATGGCTGAAGAAGTCCATAAGGTCGATGACGAGGAATTTTTGATCTTGAACAAATATCACATGATTGTACAAAGTCTTTGACTGACTTCCACATTTGTGGCCACCAAAAATCTCTTGATATGAGTTCCAAAGTCTTATTATATCCAAAGTGCCCTGCTGCTGGAAAGTCATGACGTGCTTGAAGAACACGTAAACGTGCTTCTCATTCTGGAACATATAGGCGTCCTTCAAAATATAATAGATTATTCTTGAACTCAAACTTAGAAGGATCATGAGACTTGGAAGAATTATTCTCGATATGATAAACAAGAGGGTCTGAGGACATACTGGACTGGATTTGCTTGAGAAAAGTTGAATCAACAGTCAATGTTGATTTCAATGCTCGGAGATGAAATTGCTCCTGTTTCAAGAGGACCGTTCTTTGTTGCTCAAAAGCTGCATCTCCTTCTTTTGGTACAAAATAAGAACGTCTAGATAGGGCATCGGATAAACCTTGTTGTTTTCCTGGTCGATAAGTGATAATGAATTGGAATCTTGACAAAGACATACTCCAACGAGCTTGACGACGATTCAACACGGGTGCTGACATGAAATACTCGAGGTTCTTGTGATCTGTATACACAGTGACTGGACTAGAAGCGCCTTCTAGATAATGACGCCATTCTTGAAAGGAATCCACGATCGCAAGAAGTTCTTTATCGTGGATCTCATAATTGATCTCGGCTGCTGAGAATTTTCTTGAATGAAAAGCTATCGGATGAATTTTGTCATCTGTTCCCATTTGTGATAAAATTGCACCCAAGGCAAAATCTGATGCATCTGTTTCCATAAAAAATGCCTTGGAAAAGTCAACACGATATAAGACTGGTGCAGAGACAAACGATGTCTTCAAGGCTTCAAATGCTGCTTCCGCTTCTTGATTCCATTGAAATTTATCTTTACTAGTCAAGCGTGTAAGTGGAGCTGCAACTCGTGAGAAATCTTCGATGAAGATCCGATAGTAATTGGTAAATCCCAAGAAACATTGGACATCTCTTACCGTCCTTGGAATCTTCCAATCCATAATTGTTTGGACTTTCTTAGAATCCATCATGAGACCATCATTTGAAATGATGTATCCTAAAAAGTCAACTTGAGTAGTGTGAAATACACACTTTTCCATCTTGGCGTACAATCCTGCATCTCTAAGTTTTTGTAATACTTGACGAACATGTATTTCATGTTCTTCGACGTTCTTAGAATAGATCAGGATATCGTCTAGATAGCAGACGACAAAATTATCTAAGAATTCACGAAATACATCATTCATGAGATGTTGAAAAGCAGCTGGTGCATTCGTGAGTCCAAAGGGCATGACATTATATTCGAAATGTCCATACCTGGTTCGAAACGCAGTCTTCCATTCATCTCCTTCTTTGATCCGTACTAGATTATATGCTCCTCTTAGATCTATTTTTGTATAGATCTTAGCTTGATTCAACTGGTCAAGGAGTCCTGATATCAAAGGTAATGGATACCTGTTCTTGATTGTGATCTTGTTGAGTCCTCGATAATCAACACACATTCTTAAAGATCCATCTTTTTTCTTTACGAATAGAATTGGAGCTCCTGCTGGAGATTTTGAATGGCGTATGAAATTCTTTGCTAAATTCTCGTCAATATATGTCTTGAGTTCAGCCATCTCATCTTGCGATAAACTGTAAATTGGTCCAAATGGTGGCTGAGTTCCTTCCTTGAGGTCGATTGAACAATCATATGGACGATGCTCAGGAAGAATATCTGCATTCTTTTTCTCAAAAACGTCTTGATACTCCAGATATTGACTTGGAATGTCACTTGAAGTCTTTACGTTTTCAGAAATAGGTGCAGCATAAATAGCAAAAGTTGATCCTTCTTTTGCTGCGTGTATAAATGCTTTTGCACCTATCAGTACGGGTTTTACTGTACTAGACTTATAATTTTTTACTTGGTTCGTAGAACTATTAATAACGCTTTTGGAAAAGTCAAGTTTATGCGAATTCCAATCTATTCGAGGGTTATATTTTTCTAGCCAGGATAAACCTAAAATAACTGGATTGGACGGGGATTTAATTATGTTAAAAGCTATGTAGCTATCATGACTGTCTATTGTTACTTTTATAGGATGCGTTTCATGAGTGACATCTCCAGAAGACAAGGGACGACTATCTATGACTTCTACATGTATTGGTTTAGGTTTCTGTACAAAGGGTATTTTATGACTTTTAACAAATTGTTCATCTAAAAAACATGCTGAGGCTCCCGAATCTAATAAAGCAGAGGCTTTGTAATTCTTAGGTCCTAAATATAAGTCTATTATAAAACAAGGAGAGGGTTCTGAGGAGAGGATAGGACCTTCATTAGGAATTGTACAAGGTTCCAGCTGCACGGTCCCTATTGTAGCTGGACGAATCCGTTTTCTGACATGTTGTCTTCTTTGACCGTCGTACCCCTCATTTTATAGTTGCGTCGTTTCTTTGGACAATGTTGAGCAGTGTGCTTAGGTTCTCCGCAATATAAACATAATCCTTCTTGACGACGACGAATCTTCTCTTGCTCAGTTAGAGGTTTAAAACGTACCGCGTCAATTTGCATGTCTTCTACTTTCGAATGTACGTTTGGCAAAGATGTTGATGTTGCCATTGAGTAATAACGTTGAGGTTCCCCTGAATGATTCTCAGATCGAAATTCAAAAAGTCGATTATTACATTTTACCGCAAAATCGATTGCTTGACTCAAAGTTTGAGGATCAGGTAAGTTGAGCATCAATTTCTTTACTTCGTATTGCAATCCATAAAAAAATTGACTAATGAGTGCAGCATCATCCCACTTGATGTCAATTGCAAGTTGTCAAAATTGTGAAGCATATACTGTTACTGAGCGATTTTCTTGTCGCAGAATTCGGATCTTATTTGTTGCAACACGAGTTGCATCGTGTTCACCATACATAGATCGAAACTCTGCCAAAAAAGCTTCTAAATTGTCCAATATTGGATTTCGTTGTTCAAGAAAAGACGAAAACCACGATAATGCAGAACCAGAAAGTAGAGTGCCAATAAACCTGACTTGTGATCCTGGAGTTGGATAGCTTTGCGGTTGAAGTTCAATTGCCAATTGTACTTGATTGATGAACCCTCGAAACTTTGATCTCGTACCATCAAATTTCTCAAGTAAGGCAATTCTTGGTTCTCTAGTACTTATAGGGTGTTGTACAATTGGAGAAGGAACGTGATTTGTTGTAGATGTTGAAGCAGCTCCGATCATCTCTATATCTCCACTTTCTGCTATTCTTGTTCTTTCCTGTGTTGGTGAATTGAGTTGATGCATCGCAAGCATTAACTCCCTCATTTGCTCTTGCATTTGTGCCATTGCACTCTTCATTTCAACAAGCTCTGCCATAATGACACTAAGAAGAAAAATTTGTTTGATATTGCTCAAGACAAAAGAAAAGAAAGACTTGATAACAAAGAAGATACTAAGAACAATATCAGTTTAGAAGTGGGTAATCCGCAAACTTCTAATACGCTTATGTCTTGTCAAGAGAAAGGGGTAATCCACTCTTACTCAAGAAAAAACAAAGCTCTGATATTGTAAGTGTACTCTTGTCAATCTGTCAAGGACAAAGACTCGATGAGGGAAAATATACACAAAAAGGCTATCTCGATATAATAAGTCAAAATATAAACAAGTAGGTATATTAAAAGGAAACTGGAATGGCTATTGCCACAAGACAAGAAACTAAAGACTCTTGAACCTGGACTAGAAGCAAGAAAGGAGTTGACAAGAGTGAAGAAGCCTTCACTCTTGTCTCTATATATACTATCTAACTAGGGGCTACGTGGCGATGTTCTATAGGACCTCCAATATATGTTGACTTTGTAGGACACATGCCTTGACTTACAAGGCAAGTTTTTCTACGTGTGGGCCACATAGTTAGCTTGATCTTCAAGCTAACAACATGTGTGGCACATGGCCAACTTGTTGACCACGTTTCTAATCCAAAAAGTCAATTAAAGACACCTATGAAGTCAAAGCAGCATCTAAGAAGTTTCTAGGAAGCTTCTATATTAAATATTATAGAATTAACTTACTTTTATCTACTTTTACTTACTTCTACCTATTTCTATATGTAATTATTAGCTTACATGATTATGGCCGTGACAGCTTCATGTAATTATGACTTCATTGTTGCATGTAGCTCTAATAAATGATTTATAAAATCTTTTGCTATAAGATTATTAACTTTTGAAAAGTTAAAAATATTAAAATGTGGATGATATTTATAATTAATAAAAAAAAAATTATTGAGTAGAAGAATACATTGAATTATTATTAAAACAATTATTGATGGCAAAAAAATTGTCTAATCATCTTGATGGTATTTAATAATACATCTCAAATTCTTTTTTCAAACTTGAGTCACTTATTTTGTTTGTCTATTAGTTTAGGAATAAAAGGTCAAAGATAGTTTTATATCTAGTTTTATTATCTTAAAAAAGATTCTTTAAAATCTTAATACAAATTACATCTTTTTATTTAATATAATATTATTGATTATGTAATTGGAGTACTAAGTGATTGAATTATATGAGGAGTTATTAGAAGATTATGATTGTTGTTTATTAAGAGTTGTGTGTATTTTGGACAAAAGAAGTTGGTGATTATGGAAATTCTGTGAATTCAGATTGGTTGGAGTGAAGTCTGTTATTCTTGATGTTAGATGGAAATTATTGTGTTTTGAGCGGTTTTTTGAGAGTGTAGAGTTATACATTGTTGTTATCAATTGATGAAGAAATATTGTTATTGGGAGAAAGCATTGTAGTATTTTTTAGTATTTTAGTGGTTCGAAATATGGTTAATTGTGTGATCCTAACAAACAAAATTCATGCATCTAGTCTTTCTCTGTGTTCAAATTCTCTTATACAGGTTTATTTTAAAAAGAATTGTAGAATAAGTAAAATGATAATCACATTTTGGCACCGCTGCTGGGGATAGACAATAGCATTGAATGTTAGGAATTAATTGTCAGTTTAGTTAGATGAGACATAGGAAGAAATTCAGTAGAATATAATAAAAGAGTATGTTTATTAAGATTGAAAACTTAACAATAAAGAGAATACGGTAGTCGAAAGAAAGACTAGAGAGATTGCAAGCAAGAAATTTGTTGCATAACGAGCAAGAACGGAAGTTAAAAAGGAATCATTGACAAAGTTGGATTAAATCATGGTTGCATGCCTGTCGGCATATCCGAATATATCCAGAAGCTGATCAATATCAAATATTTCAGCAATATATATGGTTAGAGAAATTGCCAAGAGCACTCGTAGAAAATTTGGTCAATAGACCAGTATTTCTTTTGAGGCCGTTAATTGTGAGTAGGGGAATCACAAAAAAATTGGATACTCCATTGGATACGTTTTCAATAACAAAAGCTTCCAATTCCGTCAAAACTGGTTCTATAGAGTGGCATAAATTACTGGTCAATAAGGACCAATTCAGTATATTTCAAAATCCATCGTTTTTACTCCCAATTCAACAGATTAATTTAGTAAAGGACAATAATAGCAATGAAGAAACTTGAATATTTAGAATAATCAATTGAGAAAGGTACCAATTGTTTTGAAAAAAGATTAAGTAGAACATTGTTCTCTTTAATGGCGACGGGTAGTCTAGCAGTTCTAATAGCAGTACAAATGGGTGACATGAGCAATTGCACAACAAGCATGGCTCTATTATTTACTTTTAGGGGTTTTTTGGGTGCAGATCCCGATCAACATTTGTCTTAGTTTTTGACAGCATGTATAGCAAATAATAGAAGAACTAAAGATATCTGATTGAGATAGTTGCCAACAACCTTGAACAACATGGCATTTGAATGATACAACCGTCAACCAGTGGATCAATTTTCTAATTGGGAAGCATTGAAGAATGTATTTTTAATCCATTTTTGTCCAATTGGTTTTGAGGATCGACTTCGAGAAAGATTAATGACTAGCAAATTGGGTCCAGAAGAGGCAGTGGAATCATACTATAGTCATGTGGCAGATATACTCCGCAAGTGGCTAAATCACCAAATGCCAGAGGCTTTTGTATTATCCATATTAATCAACGGATTGCACCTATATGAACTAAAAATGTTTGTAAAAGAGGCTCAACCAAATACAGTAACTGCATCTCTTCACAGAGCCAAGGTTTGGAAGGAATGCCGTTATGATCAATTTTTAACCACGGATGCCACAATGATTCTAGTTCAAGGCAGCTATCAAAATCCAACTTCGAATGGATCAATGAATAGTTATCCACGGATGTTAGAAACAGTGGCCAATTCCAGTGCTAATATTCAGGGGCCAATTAATGTCACTCCATTGCAAGCTATACCACTGAATGTAATAATAGTATATGCTCTATATTTTCCATATCAACAATAAGCAGTAGGGTTGCCAATAATACCAGCCCCAAAAGATTTTAATGAAGCCTTGTTATTGAACCTGATGAAGAAAATGGAGGAAATGGTCATTAATATGGCCAAGGATAAAGAAAAGAGGTACAAGCCTACCAATACTAGGACCAATGCATGGTGCAGTAATTGTAAGGGTCATAGTCATTTGGTAACAGAATGCCCTTCACCCTCAGAAGTGATGGATCAATGTAAATTTTGCAGAGGAAAGCACTTAACAGCTAATTGTTGGAATTGGCAAAGGCAAAAACAATTTTGTAATCAGACCATGATCGCACCAATTTAGTGGGACATTAATCAAGATCAAACGGAAAATATGTATGGATGGAATGAAAATCGATCTAATCTACAAAATCAAGCATTCAATAACTTTCAAAGTTTTAATTTTAACCAGGGATCTGCATCAAACCCCCAGACCTATGGGAAGGAGTAGCAGAGGTATCAACAATATGCTCTACCGACGTCATCGAATCAAGTACCCTCTATACCAACAGGACAACCAGGATCATTTTTTAATCCTACATGGAATAAGCCTAGTAGGTATATACCGGTGGAGACACCCAATATGCTTGATGGGGGTGCAAGAAGACCACTTCGTTGTTTTCGTTGCAGAAAAATTCGTCATTATACCAGTTAATATCCCAATCCCAAAGCTAATGACGATTATGTGCAAGTGTGTGAGAATTATAAGCAGTCGGAGTATACTTATCAGCAATGTAATGCTCCGTTTAATTTCAATAATTGGGATCAACAGATCCAAAGTTATGGAAAAATTGAAGATATAAATCAAGGTCCTCAAGATTCTTCAATAAATCGGGTAGAATGTGTCCAAGCCATTCTTACCAGGAGTTAGCAAAAGGAGAAAGGACTAATTAAATATTTTGGTGAGCTTGATGCAAAGGGTCAATTTGATCCAACTACGGGGATATCCAATTTAGGTCCTATTATGGGCCTCTTTCCTAGTATGAGATTTGACTTGGTTGGGCAACCCAATGAAAAGAAAGAAGGCATTGGAAATTACCTTAAATATGGAATCCTATGATATTTTGAAAGATCTGGATGCTATTTGGCCTTCTATTTTTATGAAGCAACTTCTAGCGATTGCACCACAGTACCATTCTACATTGAACTCATCATGAACACGACATAGGCAACACAATAAGGAAGTTTGTGAAGTCAGTTTGAATGTTGATTTAGGTGCACCAACCATCGATGTTTCGATTGACGGTGTTATGATCTCAGGTGTTCAGGTCGATGGTAGTTCCAGCGTCAATTTAATGAATGTTGATACAATGGATGCTTTAGATTTGGAACACTTAATACTTACAACATTGGTGTTAAGGATGGAAAATCATAGCCGGATTAAACCAATGGGTATTTTATGGAGTGTTCAAACTATAATATCTAAAGTAGTACAATTACTTACTATGCAAAGTAAAGGTACACAATTCATTTTTAAAACCACATTGGTTCTAATTAAATAATTCTTTTCATTTTTTATAGTCATAAGTGCTCATCAAAATTCATACTTAACTTGTGGATATGTCTTTTATCTATCTATAAGAATTTTGGATCTAAATCTTAAAATGTTTTTTTTTTATAATCCATCCAATTTTTATTGGACTAGTATCTACTATCACTACTATTAGCCTTTTACATTGATAATCTACTTATTTAAGGACAAATAGTAAAATTAAAATCTTCTTTAAATTTTCTATAGCTTCTTCATGTTTTTTTTTTCAAATAATTTTTTTACTTTTTTTAATAGCTTATATAATGGCTTTGAAATGTGAATAAAATGAGGCATTTAAATATGATAATACACACATGCACCTAAAAATCTTCTAACTTCAATAATACTATTGCATATTTTTATTTTAGATATAGCACTAATTTTATCTAAATTTGATTTCTTATCATATTTTTTATACATATGTTTTATGATTAAAATTTCTTCAACTCCAAAATTTGATTTTTCTAAAGATAATGTCAAATTTATTGATTGAAGCTTTTCTAATATTTAAGTCATATCTTTAATATATTTCTTAATAAATATTTTGCATCCATTTGCATCAATAGTTTCATTTATTTTTTTATAGTTGTAATCTTTCATTAGTATATCATTCAAAAATAGAATTATTTTTTTACACGAATTCTTTTAATATATGATTCATTTTATTTTACATATGAGCCACTAAATTGGTTGCACCTTGAGATAAGATATACATCTTCATCAAACTCAAAAGAGTTTTCATAGTTGTAAGATTCCTATTTTCTTCCACCAATTAGAATTGATCATATATTGAATATAAGTCTCTAATAGAATAGATAGCATGATTGGTAATTTTTTTTTACTTTATTTATAATCAACTTTAATTCTATATTTCTAATATTTACTTTATTAGCTAGTTTCATATCTTAAATGAATCTCAATGCTTCTGATTTTTGACGCATTGTGAATCATTTATTTAAATAGAAAGCAATAGAAGATTTTAGAATTTCCATCTCTACCATTTTTTTCAATAATTCTATTAATTTAGGAAGTAAAAATCTTAGTATTGGAATAGGCTTCAAATTCCATGAAACATGTGGCACAATAAAAATTACTGTTGGTGTAACAATATTAGAATCTATACAATCTATCTCATTAGAAATCATAGAAAATGCCTTACCATGTCTAATAAGTATTTTTTGAAATATCTTCTTTTTTGGTATTGTTAAAAATTCACCTCCTCCAAACTTTAATTTATTCAATGACTTTTTAGTAAATTGATGTCCATTCTTTCTTAATCCTCACTGTTTAAGTGCTTTCTTAATATATTCCATGATATTAGATAGTATTTAAGTAGCTACTGGCTTAATCTTCTTAGCAACTATCTTATACTTTGTTTAAAACATAGCCTCATGCTTTAATTCATAACTAGTACCATCTTTCATACTTTCTATTACTTCCTTCAATTCTTTATAAGCTTCTTTTGAATGAAAATTTATCCATACTTCTTCTTTATTCCTTGCTATGCTTTCCAAAACTAACATCAAATTATTTTTTAAACCTACTTCTTTTATTATTCCATCTATAGCCTTTTTTTTTAAAAATCAAATATATATATATATATATATATATATATATATTTTAAAATCTTGTTTCTTCATCCTTCTTATATCTATTAAATTCAAAATTTTATTTTTTTTTAAATTTATAAAGCCACTATAATTCAAATTCAAAAACCTATTATTCAAAATATTTATATTAAAATCGGCATAATTTTATTTGCACCCTTATATCCTTTTTTTACAAAGGTACTTTCTAAAAATTCAAAAATCTATCTTTGGATTCTTAAGATACTTTTCTTAATTGATCTTGATGCCTTTCATAAATAGGCTTAATCATAAGGAATTTTAGTACTTTTTTTTCATCATAACTACAAATCCTAGCATAATAAGGACCATCATCTATTTTTACAACAGTGATATAAGGTTGACTAAGAATTATTAAATATATAGCTGAATTTTATACAAATAAGTTTTGCTCCACCTCCACATCTTTAATCCTTATCTTTACTACCGAATAAGCTCTATAAAGATCTTCTTATTAGTTATTTACTATTCTAATTATCCATCCATGATTTATATCAATAAGCCACTTACTCTTTTTATACAACTTCTTTGACATGATGTTAAATTCTAATTTGTGATCAATCAATGCCAATATTAGATCATTTAAATTACCAAGCTTTATTTATATATCTATTTTGATTTAGTCCAATAAGAAATTGAATAGCTCATTTTATCTTCTTTATGATCATTACACTTAATACAATTTGTAACTAGAGCTTCTTGTGCTTGATGTACTCTCATAAGCATATTATTATTGATCAAAGCCTTATCTTTCAAGTTTGCTTCTTTTCTTATTTTTGGCAATGTATATTGAACAAATATATATCCTATCTCTTCTTCTTCATCTTCAATCATGTCAATGTATAATATTTCAATCATAATAGCTTCAATTATCATTTGTCTCTTTTTCTTTATTACATCAATGATCAATTCATGGAAATCTTTCTTTGCTATACTAAGAACTTTTTTTAAGGCAAATTCAATTTTTGCATCTAAAAATTTTTCTTCCAAAATGTTCTTCATATCAATAGATGTTTTAATATAAAATTGAAGTTTATAAGCAATATTTTTATCTTTGGCCTTTTTTGATGCATATCATGGATATATATATTTATTATAATATTTACTTATAAAATCAAATAGAAATAAATAAAAGTAGATTTATTTTTATTATATATTTTAGAAAAGCTTTCTAGAAGCTTCATAATTTTTTTTTTAATTTTATATGTATTTGTAGTTGATTACTAGGATAAAAAATTGGTCAATAAATTAACCACATTTACATAGCTTATAGAACAAGTTAATTATGTAGCATACATATAAAAAACTTGCATTATAAGTTAAGATACGTCTCTTACAAAGTCAACATGTTTTTGAGGTCTTATAGGATATTGTTATATAGCTCTTAGTTAAGAATATATATAGAGACAAGAGTGAAGCCTTCTTTACTCTTGTCAATGCCTTTTTAGTCCTCACTCTTATTTTAAGACTTTCTAGTTTTCTTATTTTTTACAATAGCTATTCTAGTTTCATACTATATCATCTTTGAGTGATTTTTTTAGTTCTTTTGAATGAAACAAGAGTATATTAAATATTTCTTTGTTTGAGCTTTATGTCTTTGATAATTTTAGAAAAGTTCTAACTTTTTATTCTTATTTTGTTTTAGAAATGAGTGGATTACCTTATATTTTTGTGTTTTGAAGGTTGTAGATTATCTACCTTCAAAAAAAATAATTTAATTTTTTAACACCAATTTTTTTTAAAGAAAGTAGATTATCTCTCTTTGTAGAAATTTTCATTCAATATTAGAGATTGCAGACTACCTTCTTCTAATTTGACATATGAATTTGTTAAGTTCTTTAAAATAGAAGAAAAAATTATGGATGCTACACTTAGTGGAAGTGAAAATAGATTTGTAACTATTGCAAATCTTTGAAAATATGTCAATACTCTTAGAATGAAAATTTTACACATTATAAGTACCAACCATAGAAACACTAATCCTATGCCCATGGAATAAGTTTAAAATGTATATCAAGAAATTGTGTAGTTGAAGGAAGCAAGTAAATTGACTTCACAACCAAATCCAAGAGGTTTTACTTCTATAAGTATGATAGGAATATAGATTAGTATGCCCAATAAGTTAGATGGAATAATGTTATAATACCTATTGTTTTATTTAAGAATGTACCAGGCACTTGGCTGTAGAAGATGAAGTTGTGTTTTATAAATATTTAAAAAATCTTAATAGGTTTCATCTATATAAGAAGAATGTAATTCGAATTTTAATTCAAAAGTGCTTAAAAGTAATATAAAGTGCTCAAAAACATTCTTCTTAGTAACCTCAACCATATATAAATTCCAATTGCCTTATTACTTTCATAATTAGATAATTTTGATTTTTCTTTGTAAGACTTAGCTATAGTCAATGAGCTTTGGCGAGCTATAATTCTACTTGGTACAAAATTTTACATACAAATGGTACTATAAGCCTTCTATATATTCAAAAAAATTCAATCCAATTCAACTTATAAATTGTGAAAAAAAGCCTAAAAATTGCACTAATATCACTTGGCCGCCAACTTCAAAGTTGATGCAAATGTTCCAATAGTAATTTCTCTTTTTTTAATTATTAACTTCAATTCAAAATTAGTATATAGCTTGATATTGAAGTCTTTTAATATCATGCCATATTTCACTTTAATCCAATTAGTAGAACTTCAGATATTATAGAAATCTTATTTAACCTCAAATTATCAACTTCTAATACCGTCTTGTATCAAAACCTAGATATCTTTCAATTACACTATTAGATTAATTCAAAATTTTACACACATTTAGTATATTCAATTAACTAATCACTATCAAATTTTGAATTTTAAATGTAACATCAATTATACAAACTAGCCAATAGTGCAAGCCCTAATTATATTGCATAAATCTCAAATCACCAATTCAAATCCTAATCTTAAAAAAAAATTGTAAAGTTATTTCAAATCTTCTAAAAAAAACCATATACTTTTGGAATCAACTTAAAGTTAGCTCATCAATTCTAATTGCCAATCTTAGAATATTCCTTTATTTTGCCCTAGGCAATCATTTGAGTGGCTAGAGATCTGATTTTGATCTTGTTCTATAAACAATCAATCCTTGATTATCAATCTAATCTATCTTTGAGGTTTTTTAGGCCAATCCTACCTCCAATGTAATCCTACTATTAATTTTGCTAATTATTTATATCTTTTAATTTGATTTTACTAATTTATGGTCTTTTTAAGATAATAAAAGATAAAATTATTAACCAATTTTTAATCTATTAGCTATTAAGATAAGAAAATAAACCAATAGATTTTTATAAAAGCCATATTTAAATATTTTGAATCATTATTGAATCAAAATGATTAGATATTAATTGAAAATTTATTTTTGATTATATTTTCAATATGTAGTTGTATTACAATACAACAATAAGATCAAAATTTCAAATTTTTTTGCAATAAGTGAAATTCTATCTAAAATTGCATTCCTTCCAATATCTTGATGGATTTACTCATATTAGATTCATAGATGCACTTCTAATCTAAAAGTACTCTCTTAGTTTGCACTATCAATGATAAAGAATTTATAATTCTTTTATGATTTAATTTTATTTCTAGAAGTATTTATGGCTATATTTAGAAATAATAATTAAGAAAAATAAGCCAAGTAATGCCAACAGCTTCTAAATTTTTAGAACTTATATATTAAAGCCAAAACTAATACAAATTGATATAATACATTTTAAAACCCTCATTGAGTAAGAAAAGACTTGACATCATCAAGAGGATTTATGCTTATATTATGGAGAAGCTAAATATACTATCCAATATTATCCAAAGAAGAAATACAATTACAAAATAAGGAGCATAATTGCTAAAGAGGATAATGTATTAAAAAACAAGTTTTTCCAGCTATAACAAAAATTGTGTGGTTGAAATCATATACAATATCTAATAAAGGTCCTATTTTCTTCTTAAATCTTTTATCTTATTTTACAATAGATATGTATTTAGGATCTAAAAATCACAAAGTCTTTGCATTATTAGATTCAAGAGCCTCAACCTATTTTATAGACAAAGACTTTGTCAAAAAATATAAAATATCTTTACTCATGAAACCTAAATTTATACATATAGAAGTCATAGATAGTCGTTTGTTGTCTTTTGGAGATATTATTTATGAAATTATTTCTTTAGATGTAGTAATTAAAGATCATAATAGTATAATAATATTCAATATGATAAGATCTTTGATCAATCTAATTATTATAGGATTGTCATGGTTAAAAAATATAATCCTCAAATAGATTGGATTTCTTGTAACCTCAAATTTTTGTAGTTTAATCTAAAATTTAAATAATAAAGTAGAAATTGATAAACCTAATACATCCAAACCCTTATTGGTAGGTGCAAGAGCTTTTATATATGCGGCAATAGAAGGATCATCTTTTGCTATATATGCCACACTTATTTTTGATGGTGAAAAGATATCAAGTAATATTCTTAGCCAATATCAAGATTTTTGAGATATTTTTTTTAAAAAAATGTAGATATTCTTTTAGAGTATTGATCCAATGATTGTTTTATAAGAAAGAACTCAACTATCATTTGGACCAATCTACAACTTATCACAAAATTAATTGATTACACTAAATGAATACATTGATAAGAACTTGGCTAAAAATTTCATACACCATCCAAAATCTTGAGTAGGAATTCCTATTTTATTTGTGAAAAAAAAAGACGGATCTTTGCAAACGTGCATAGACTATTGATGACTTAAGAAGATCACCATCAAAAATAAGTATCTCTTAGTTTTCTTTTTAAGACTTCTTTACTAACCCAATCAAGTAAAGATCTATTCAAAAATACATCTATGAGAAGGATATAATTTATTCTACATTAAAAAAAGAGCTGAGTCGAAGATTACTTTTCAAACTAGGTATGGACATTTTGAATATAATGTCATGCCTTTTAGATTTACAAATGCACTAGTTGTTTTTTAACATCTCATAAATAATATCTAAGTCTCATGATACTTCTAAGTTTGAATTTAAGAATAATCTAATCTACTTTGAGGAATAATTATACATTTTAAAAGACTAAGTATGATTATATATTCTTCAAGCTCCTCATGACTTTTTAGCAGCTGGATATTTTTGATACAATAAAACTTTGAAGTTAATATTTAGAGATTTTTTATGGCCTCAATTGTAGAAAGTAGTCAAAGACTTTGTACAATCATATAATATTTTTTGAAGATCCAAAATTCCTCGTTATTGATTTTATGGACTTCTTCACCTATTACCTATTTATAAACAATCATGGTCTTTTATTTCTATGGATTTTATCAAGGTTCTTAAAATCTTAGATTTCTATGATTCTAAATTTGTGATAGTAGATTATTATATCAAGATGGCATATTTTGTAGCATTTACAAAATCTATCATAGATAAAAAAAAATGCTAAGCTATTTCTTGATAACATCTGTTACTATTATGAATTGCCAAAGGATATTATATTAGATAGGCAGACTTAATTTATATCAAGATTTTAGAGAACCCTTTTCAAGATTATGAAAGTAGATATAAAGCTCTCTTTGACTATTATGATGTAACACAACTAATAGGTAAATTAGATGAAAAAATTACTATATTATAAAAGATCTTACTTCAAATATTATAGCAAATTATCTTATAAAATAGATAATAGTCCAAAAGAAAGTAAAATTAAAGGTGTAAATACTATCTTTTTGTAAAGTAGACTTCTATTTATTTTATAAGGCTATAAATAAGACAATATAAGATAGATTAGAAAAATAAAGAATATGAGCATATATAGGTAGAATTTAGGAGTTTATTTTATTAAAAATTAACTCAAAAGGGCAAAATTTGATATCCAAAATGAACCAATTATTAACTTTGGTCGAAATCAAATCCCAAGATACAAAAATAGGCACCTATAGTAGCTTTGGGATTCTTTTGGAGATTAAAGAGTGGCATTTGAGAATAAAATTGATAAGGTTTGTTTAAAAATGAGGTAAAATATCTTATAGGAAATTTTGGAGATTCATGGAATTTTTTTTTTTTAAACATTGAAGGATGAGTTTTTCTTAGAAGGTAGTGATGTGATCACAAAGAAGTCATTTTTTAAATAGATTGAAAGGCCAAAAAAAGATCTTTTAGTAATAAAGTTATTAAAGAAATTTAAAAAGTAATATTCTTGTTTATTAAAAAAAGTGAGGTAATTATTGGATCCAAATAAAATAGAATTTTTTCTTCAAATATCTGATAGAAAGTTATAAGAGAAGTTGGAAATCTTACTTGAAGATAAAGAAGAAGATGAAGGATTGATAAAAAATTAAAAAGAAGTAAAAGAAGTAGTAGGATTACTTACAAAAAGAAAAAGAAAAAATGATAGGATGGGTATTTAAAGACTATAGCAAGTATCTCAAGTAAAAATACCTACTACCAATCATAAATCTATAATTCAATCTTTAATGGCTACATCAAAGAAAGAAAAATGGGCATTGATGAAATTATTCAAAAGATGAGAGATTTATGACTAAAATTTATAAAATTTGAAGAAAAGTAGCAATCATCAAGAATATCAACAAAATAAAGGTTATGATAGATAGAAGATATAATACATAAGTACATGTGGTGTAATTATCATTTTACTTATTCTACAAATTCCTTTCAAAATAAACCTATAGAAGGAGATTCAAATGCAGGAAAAGACTAAGTGCATGAGTTCTACTTATTAGGGTCATACAATTAAGTGTATTCAAAACCACTGAAAATACCTAGAAATACCATACTTTTTTTCACTTCCTAATAGTACTTCGCCATCACTTTTAATAACTACATATAATCTCGCACTATCCTAAAAGATAGTATATAATCATTCCATAATCAAAACATTGGAATCCTTCACCGCGAATTGTCCTTCTCAACACACTTCTTCATAGAATTCCAGATTCTAGAAACTCTTTTTGATAAATTATTCTCAATTTCCAATATTCAATATATTATAATCCTTCCATTCATATCCATTCTTCACAAATATTTTTAATTATTCTCTTTCAATTCACCACTGTATAACTCAACATTCAATAAATCAAATTCTTTTTTTGACAATATCAAATCTCTTTTCATTCTAGAATATTACTTTATATTTTTGAGAAACTATCTATAACTCTTGTTCTACAAAGAAAACAAAATCCAAGAAATAAACAAAGCAAGAAATAGTACCAAGCTTATCCCGACTCATAACTATCACAATCTGATCCTTAAACTAATTTCTATAATTCCTTTATACTTTCCCTTGATTTTCCAGTTGCTAATCATAATTCTATAATTAATCACTTTTAATAACTAAATCAATCATACGTCCCCCTGAATTACCTATTCTATAGACTATTAGTCTATTTTACCAATATCTTTTAAAAATGAATTAATATCTATTCTGCATATATGATTAGACTTACTCGAGATTGTATAAGCATAAGGATTGAAGCATTGAATCATATAAGTTTATTGTGTCCAAGTGCAATGAAATATGCAACAAATGAAAAGGTTGCTAGAGATATATTAGTTAATGCAAATAAGTCTACTTGAAAAGCCACAAATTAGAATGATCTAGTTGATAGTCTATATGTACATGCATATGTTGCAAGAAGTGAATATAAAGCATTAATAGAAAAATAAATAAATAAATAAAAATAATAAAGGACCATCAAAAAGAACTACAAGAAAAAAAAAACACAATAACAAAAGAATCTTATATATGTAGAAATAATAGAAAATATTTCTACAAAGGAAAGAAAAATTATGAAAGTAAAAGCAAATGTTCTTGCTTATGAATTGCAATTGGATATTGAAACAACAATAGATTTAAAGAAGATTTTAGAAGAACATATTTTAAATAAGAAGGTAGAATTTACATTAGAAGAAGTTCTTGGGATAGAAAAGAGGAAATTATATGAGATTATTATAGATATTATTAAAAGAAAATGACAAATTTTAGATAAAAATATGGCTTCAAATGCTTGTAAGATAAGAATAATGATAGATGAAGAGGACAATGATTATGAATATGAAAATATTTCACATATAAGAATTATAGAAGAAGAAGAAGAAGAAATTCAAACTTTGATTCATTATTCTCATAATCATTGAATAAGAGCAACGACGAAGATATTAGTGAAGTTGAGAAATTTAAAGGAACCTCTTGTGGCATTAATTGATCATGGTTTGGAGATCAATTTTATGTCAAAAGAATTGTATGAAAGGAGAAAGTGGCCTATTAATACCAAGCATGGGTGGATGATTTGAATAGTGTCGTATTACATGAAGTCTTATTTGAAAGTGTATTAGGTACCTAATTATGGAAGATAGAATAGATATTATAATAACAAAATCTTAATTTTAATAAAATACTAAATGAATTCTAATTAAATCTTAACAATGCTTAATAAGCTTTAATCAAATTCAAAAGAAATCTTAAAGATATTACAAAAGTAATAATAAGAAATTTTAAAGGAGTTGAAAGAAAATCTACAATAAACCTTAAAAGAATATTTAAGAAGCCTTAAAATATATTAGAATAATTACAAATATATCTTCAACAAATCTCAATCAAGTTCTAATTTAATCCTAGTTGAAATCCTAATGGACTGCAATCAAATCCTAGACAAATCCTAAATCTTAAACTAAATTCTAAATCAAATCCAAGATAAATCTAAAATCCTAAATCAAATCATAGATAAATCCTAAATCCTAAATTAAATCCTCAATCAAACCTTAGTTTTTAAATCAAACCCTAAATCAAATCTTAAACAAACTCTAAAACCTAAATCAAATCTTAAATCAAATACTAGATTCTTAATTAAATCCTAAATCAAATCTTAGATCAAATTTTAGATCCTAAACCAAATCCTAAATAAATCTTAAATCCTAAATCTTAAAGCAAATCCTAGATCAAATCCTAAACAAATCTTGAACTTTAAATCAAATCCTAAATAAATCCTAAATCCTAAACCAAATCCTACACAAATCATAAAATCTAAATCAAAACTTAAACAAATCCTAAATCAAATCCTAAATAAATCCTAAATCTTAAACCAAATCCTAAACAAATCCTAAATCCTAAACTAAATCCTAAATCAAATATTAATCCTACTTAATCTAAGTTTAATTCAATTTAGAATCTAAATATCTATCAATTATATCATTGACCTTGCTTTAAAATTTATATTTCTTTTAAAAACTTAGCAAGAAACAAGAATAAAAAATTTAAAGATAATTGCACTTAAAAAATAGAAGAAAAATCCTAAAATCTACTCAAGTATTACCCAGCCTTTTACACCAATCAAAATGTTGAATTTTTAGTACCAATATCTCTTCATTAAATCATTCAATTGTCTTTAAATTTCATATTTGTATAGAAAATCAAGTCTATTGCCTTTAAACACAAATTTTACCTAAATCTAATTAGGAAATTACTAAAAATCTTAGAAAACCTAATTGCATTTCAAAGTTCAATTTTTGAAACCTCAACCTACTTGAAATTCAATAGCCTTTAATTCAACTATTTAATCAAGCTCAAACTTATAGCATATACTTTAAACAACTATTTTCATAAGTCATCAAAATTTGAACTATAGATCTACTACCAACCTCACGAAATTCTCCAAAACACAACATCTTTTTTATTTTACAAATTTCAGAGTCATCCAAAAAAATTGTGACTTTGAGAAGCTCTTACAAAGTCATTACACACTTAATTTCCTCAAAACCAATAATTATAAAAACTCTATCAAGTTTTTTCTCAAAATTTACTCTTTGATTTGCCAAAAAACTCTCGAATTGTCATCGATTCCTAATTTTGTGCCTCAAGGTCTGATTTCGATCCATGTTGATAACCAATCCTTTTTGGATAACAAATTTTGTTATTTTGAATTAAATTTTGTTCCAATCAACTTCTAAATTCTTCTTACATATGCATATATTCTTTATTTTTCTAATCTATCTTATTTTGCCTTATTTATGGCCTTATAAAATAAGTAGAAGCCTATTTTATAAAAATATAATATTTAAATTTTTAGTTCTACTTTCTTTTGGACTATTTTCTATTTTCTAAGATGATGTATTATGATATTTGAAGTAAGATCTTCTATAATATAATAGATTCTTCACCCCTTTTAGTTATTAGTTGTATTACATGACAACATCCCATCTCCCCCCTCCCTCCCCTCCCTTGAACTTATGCATCCTCCGACATGCCTCAATGATTCTTCAATATATTGATATAGAGTAATTTTCAACTTGATCAGATATTTGATCTTCAATTTGATCTTCTTCTCCCATCTCAATATCTTGTAATGGATTTTGTTCCTTATCAAAAGTAATATTTTCACATCTTTACTTAAATAACTTGATTCTCTTCTCTACTATAGATATCTTTGATTCTGTACTATCAAATTCTTATAACAAGTATGTTCTATAGTCTTATACTTGTTAGACAACATAAGGCCCAAACCACCTCATTGCAATTTTTTTTACTATATTATATTAATTATCCAAACTACTATTATTAAGTAACATCCAATTATCATTTTGAATTAGTTTTGGATGCAATCAATGCTTTTTGTCATCCCTTTCTTTATTTTTCTTCCTTTCTTCTTTTAACTTTTATATAGCTATTTTAATGTCCTCGGATCTTCTTTCAAGTTATTGAATTTGTAATGCTAATAATTCTTCTCTTCTTAAACTATCTTTCTAAGGTAATACATTCGATGTTGGTACAACCTCCTCTATTGGCATCACCGAGTTTTGTCTATACATAAATTTTGCTAGCATATATCTTGTAACTGTACTATCAGTTGTATAATCCATCCATGATATAAATGGTAATAACTTAGGCCAATCATCTATCTTACCTTTGTATAGATGATTTAATCAATACTTTAACAATTGGAGAGTGTCCATGTTCATTCTCACCATTTCCTTCCAGATTATATGAGATTGTTAATATAAGTCTAATATCAATCTTTCCAAAGAATTTTTGTGCTTTATTTACATCTAATTTTCTTCTATCTACAGTTATTTTTCTAATACAATCATATCATCAAATAATTTCTTCTAATATAAACTGACATACTCTTTCTATAGTCTTTATTCAAAGTGCTCTTCCCTCAACTTGATTTATTAAATCCTCTTAAACAAGTATCAAATAATTCTTTTGTTCAAATCTCATTGGTATTGCAACTAAATCAACCACTCATTTCTAGTGAATTACTGATAGATATGTCGGATGCAATCCATCTCAATGACAAATGTTTGAATTTATTTGACAAGTCTTTTTAAGATCCTACAAAATCCATTATATCCTTATCGATGCCCTTCCACTAATATTTTTCTTTCAATTTGGTAAATGTTACCCAAATACTTAAATGCCATGTCTATAAACTTTCATGAAATTCCTTAATGATCTTTTGTTGAGCTTCCAAATTGCATATTACTTCTTAAGGTGCTTCTATTCTTTTTTTGGATGCTTCTATAAAAATCCATTTTAGAAAAAATATCCATGTACTTTCCTTTAAATCTTCTTAAATTCTTTCTTGATCCAATCTTCTTACTACATTAATGTACTTAAATATTTTTTTATATACAACCAATTACCATCATATAACTCTTTTGAGAATAATTCAAGTGATATAACCAAATACAATCCATCTCTTCTTGCACTCAAAGTCGAATAAAAGTTGGTGCTAATATTTTCTTCATCATCAACCATATCATTTTCATCATCATATTGTGCTTGTGACAACATATCTGTAATTGCATTATTTTTTCTTAAAATATGCTTAAATTTTGGATTCATAGACTTTATATATATAATCCATCTTAACATTGGTAAATCTTGTCTAGAACAGCTAGTAATTATCCCTAATAGAGATAAATAATCTATTTCTATAACTATTGTTATACCAATCAAGTCTTCTTTTTCATTTTTTATAGCTATTACTACATTCCATAATTCTCTTTTAATTTGTGCATATGCCTTTTTACTAGCATTTAAAACCTTTATTCCAAATCTTATTACATACCTATTCTCTTATTCATTGTCTTGTCGAAGTGCTGAATCTATTCCAATTGGTCTCACATCAATTATTAATATCATTGACCTTCTACATTCATAATTTACTTTCTTCAAAGTTGAAGGTAAAAAAAGAATTTCTTTCAACCTTTTCATAATTTTTTTTAATTCTCTTTTTCAATGAAATTTTTAATTCTTTCATAAAAATTCATACAATAGATCTACTACATATGCAAAATGAGGTATCCATATATGATAGAAAATACATGCTCCTAAAAACCTTTGGACTTCTATTGTATTTGTATATTTTTTTTATTTTTTAATAATATCAAACTTTTTTATATTTGGCTTACATCCATATAATCCACACATGTGTCCTATCATCATAACTTCTTTTACTCCAAACATTGATTTTGTCCTTAATAAGATTAAATGAACTTCTTCTAATCTTATCAAAATCTTCTCACAATCATCAATATGATCTGCCACAAACTTCCTACATCTCTTTGAATCCAATGTCTTGTCTTTTTTTCTTTTTCATATTCTTTAATTGGATAATCATCTAAAAAAGAAATTATTATATTTGGAATAAATTTTCTTAATACCTTATGTATTCCATTCATCATGTTTGCTATAGAATTTATAGCCCCTTGTAGTAATGTATATATTCTGACAAATCTTAATGGTATCTTCATAGTTGTCAAATCCCTATTTTGCATTGCTAATTGAAATTGATCATAATCCAAATATAAATCACCCATTGAATAGATAGTCCTTTCAATAAATGCTTTTATAAATTCATCTACAATTAAACTTGAATTCATATTTCTAATAGTCACTTTATTCATAGATTGCATATCTTATGTAAATCTCATTATTCCATTTTTCTTTGGCATTGTAAACCATTAATTACAGTAGGGTGCTATAAATGGTTTCATAATTTTTATTTTAATTTTTTCATTCAATAAATCTGTTAACTTAGATAAATATGCTCGTGATATTAAAATTGGTTGTAAATTCCATGGTTCATGAGGAATAGTAAAAATAACCAAAGATGCTATAATAATTGGATTAATACATCTAATTTCATGTGCCTCAAATGAAAAACCCTTTTCATAACGTCTAAGCATATCTTCAAAATAATTTTTTTCACATTTTGTCAAAAATCTATCACATCCAATATTTAATCAACTTAATGTAGCATCCATAAATTCATGTCCTATTTTCCTAAGATCTCTTAAATTTGGTTGTATAGATGCTTCAATTACCTTTTCTTCACAATTTTATGGTAGTGGCAAAGCCATTGATTTGACCTTTTTTGCCACTGATTTATACTTAGTTTCAATATGTATCTCTTGACGATTTAAATTCTCTATAAATCCATGACTATCATTATAAAATTCTTTAAAATATACATTAATAATTCTATCCTCTCCTTGCAATCCACATTACAATAAATATTTTAATTCTTCCATAGTATTTATAAATTTTATTTCTTCAAATGATCTTGAAATAAATTCATTCTCAATCAATTTTCAATTTTCTTTCAAATTTTTTTCAATATTTTAAACATAACATTTTTCCATCTTCTTTACCTTGCCAATAGTCTTAAAAGACAATATACAATCTTGTGTGAATTTAATAAGCCTAGTGCATAATATCTTCTCTTGTATACTTAGCAAAAACATCTTTTTTTTTAATCCATTGCAATTCCACCTTACAATGGTGTGTGGTGAAAATATCTCACATGCTCATCTCTAAATTCTCTAGTAATCTTAGGCAGAGATTGCTCTCGCAAGCTCCCACGATTTTTTTCATGATTAGTACATACTGTCAAAAAATGCATCGTTCTTGTTCCATCTCAATTCTTAATCCGAGCATATGCCAATCCATTGTCCATAACCTTTGTTTCCATATGACTAGCCATAATATAATTATATCCTAAAATAATAGGATAAGTAGATATACCTTGTATAAAGAAGTTTTGCTCATCACTAACATCTCCTACTGTAACCTTCACATTTAGACATGCCCTATATAATTTTCTTCGTGAATTGTTTGCCACTCAAATCATCTACCCATACTTGGTGTCAATAGGCCACTTTCTCCTTTTATACAACTCTTTTGATACCAAATTGATCTCCAAATTATGAACAATCAATGCTACAATAGGTTCAAGTAAAATCCTTAATTTAATTAATGTCTCTGTTGTTGTTCTTGTCCAATGATTGAAAATAATGCCTTGAAGTTTGGATTTCTTTTTTTTTTCCTTCTATAATCATTATATATGAAACATCTCCATATGCATAATCATTGTCCTCTTTATCTATCATCATTCTTGTTCTATGTGCAATTGAAGCCATATTTTCATCCAAAATTTTCCATTTTTTCTTAATAGTATCCATAATGACTTCATAGAATTCCTTCTTTGCTATCCTAAGAACTTCTTCTAATATAAATTCTACCTTATCATTTAAAATATGTTTTTCTAAAATCTTCCTCAAATCCATTGTTGCTTCAATATCCAATTGTAATTTATAAGCAAGAGCCTTTGTTTTTTTTTTTTTTTTTTTTTTTTTTTTTATAATTTTTCTTTTCTTTGTAGAAATATTTTCTATTCTTTTTTCATATATAGGCTTCTTTTATTGTCTTGCTTTTTCTCCCTTGGTAGTTCTTTTTAATGGCCCTTCATTATTTTCAATTCTCCTTCATTTTTCTTCTATTAATGCTTCATGTTGACTCCTTGTAACATATGCATGTACAAATAGACTATCAACCAAATCATTCTAACTTATAATTTTTTAAATAGACTTGCTTGTATTAACTAATATATCTCTAGCAACCTTTTTATTTGTTGCACACTTTATTGTACTTGGTCACAATGAACTTATATGATCCAGTATTTTAATACTTATGCTTGCACAATCTCAAGTAAATCTAATCCTATATGTCTTTATTTCTTTTGTATGAACTATCAATGCTTTCATATTCCCATTGCCAAAATTTGTGTCTAATTTTTTTCCACTTTCTTTTAAGTATATCATACCATCTTTAAAAAAATAATCTCTTTATGTAGCACCTTTGCAAAATCTTTACATTTTCTTCTTGAATGATCTATGCTATCATACCACATGCACCTATGTACTACATCTTTTATTGATCATGATCTTTGTTTTATTTATACCCTTGATGATTGATCCTTGTCTTTAAATTTTATAAATTTTAGTTGCAAAACTCTCATCCCTTATATAATTTTATTAATGTTCATTTCTTCTTTCTTTGATGTAGCCATTAGAGGTTGAATCATAGATGTAGAATTGATAATTGGAATTTTTACTTGAGATACTTGCAATGGTTTTTGAATATCCACCTTGTCTTTTCTCTTTTTTCTTTTTGTAAGAAATCCTACTACTTCTTCCACTTTTTTGTAATTTGTTGTCAATCCTTCATCTTCTTTTTTATCTTTAAGAAAGATTTTAAATTTTTCTTGCAGCTCTCCATCAATTGCTTGAAGAAAAATCTCCACTTTATTTGAATCCAATAATTGCCTCTCTTTCTTTGATAACTGAGAATATTTTTTTTCAAACTTCTTTAATAATTCTATTACTAGAAGATCCTTCTTTGGCCTTTCAATTCATTCAAAAAATGACTTTTTTGTAATTCTTTCACTATCTTTTTAAAAAAATTCATCCTTCAATGCTTGAAAAAATTTCTCCCATGAACCTCCAAAATCTCCTATAAGAAACTTTACTTGATTTCTTATCTTTGGTGTAGAGGCTAATTCAAATAATTGAATAATTTTCCTTTTTGAAACCTACTTCAACTTCAATTTCTTCACATTATACTTTAAATATATTGTAATATCCTTCCCTTCAAATTGATTTATCTTGTCCATAATTGCTTGTTATATTTTTTTTGTTATATTGTCTTTGTAATCTTTAATATGTTTTTATTATATGAATAAGACAAAAGCCTCAAACATACTTGTAGAGTTGAAATTGAAATACATACCTTATCTTCTACTAATTCTGCCATCTATAGCCCCAATTGAAGTACCACCTATAGCTCCTCTATCAACTTTCTTACCTTCATTCTCCATAATTCAAATAATCTAAGAAAATCAAATACCTTCTACCTCAAGCCTTTCATATTAAATTCACTAAATATATTGTATTACATTAAGTCTTACTTGAAAAAGTATGAATGTAAAATTTACTCTTCAATACAATTACAAGATAGCCTCAATTAAGAATTTCTTGTAATAAGTGGTGTGAAGTAGAAGTAGCAAGAATAAAAACAAAAGAAGTAAAATACAAAACAAGTGGAGCAAGTGCAATCAAGCAATTATATACTATAAAATTAGTCTCAATTTTTTATTGAGTTTTTTCTTAATAAATAGTTAAAATTTAAAAATAAAAAATATATATTTTAAAAAATTTAATTTTTTATCTTTCCAATAGTGTAAGAAACATATAAATCCGAGTTACTATGAGTAAATCATGAAGGTTTGAAAAATAATAAGTAAATAAATCAAAAGTTAAATAAATAATTTTTAACTCAAGAATAACTAGCTTCAGAGATTAGGAGTTCGAGCCTCACTAAGGCTCATAAGCAGTATATATGGAGTCTTATCTTCTTAACTACCTTCAAGGTGCTACAATCCATATGAGACTTGTGCACATCTTTTCTTATAAGGACTATACTAACTAGTGGTCCTCCTACTTTCTACTAGTTAAACTAATAATTTTTCATATTTGACTTCACCATGGTGTTTAAAAATATCTAATTAGCCTTGGACCTTGTTGTGACCTTCAAATCTTACTCCATTTCTTCATACTGACTTCCAAAGTAGTAAAACTCATTTTTACCAAAGTCTTAAAAATTGCTCTAAAAATTCCTAAAAAATTCTAAATAAAGTCTTAATAAATTCTAAAAATTCCAGTAATATTTTTATAATATTTAAATAAATTTTAAGCTATAATTTCTTATCTTGATGATTTTTATAGTAATCAAATCAATTTATATAAATAACTAAAAAGACATGAAGTTCTTTTTCATTCTTTTTTTAACTATTAATTAATATTTATGGTTTTTTATAAGTAATAAATATAGATAAAAGTTTAATATAGATATTGATCTTAATAACTAATATTCACTACACAACAATAAGTAAAAATCCTAAACCAAGTAATATAATTGCTTCCAAGACTTACCAAGACTCCATTTCTTCTCCACTAATACTATTCTCTTTCATTTAATATACTCTAAGTACATCTCCACCGAATAATTGTAATTTTGGCACTCTACATGCATTCTTTTGTCCTAAAATAACTAATGAGTCAATTTGATGATTCATAAAGTACATCGAGTACTTGGCTCTGAAAGATAGAATAGAAATTATAACAACAAAATCTTAATTCTAATAGAATATTAAATAAATTCTAACTAAATCTTAAAAATTCTTAAAAATCTTTAATCAAATTCAAAAAAAATCTTAAAAAAATTAAAAAAAAAATAAGAAATCTTAAAAGAATTAAAATTAAATCTACAATAAACCTTAAAAAAATCCTCAAGAAGCCTTAAAAATATTAAAATAATCATAAATATATCTTAAATAAATTTCAATCAAGTTCTAATTTAATTCCAGTTGAAACTTTAAGAGACTTCAATCAAATCCTAGATAAACCTAAAATCAAATACTAAATAAATACTAAATCCTAAATCAAACCTTAGATCAAATCTTAGATCCTAAACAAAATCCTAAGTCAAATCCTAAATCAAATCCTAGAAAAATCTTAAATCTTAAATCAAATCCTAAATCTTAAACCAAATCTTAGACAAATTCTAAATCCTAAACCAAATCCTAATTCTATTCAATCTAATCTTAGTACAATTTAAAACCTCAATATCTATCAATTAAACTATTGATCTTACTTAAAAAATAAACATCTTTCAAAAGCTAAGTTGAAAATAAGAACATTAAATTTGAAGATAATCACACTTACCAAATAGAAGAAAAATCCTAAAATCTGTTCAAGTATTAGTTGACCTTCTACTCCAATCTGAATGTTGAACTCCCACTGCCAATATTTTCTTATCAAATCATTCAATTGTCTTCAAATTTCATATATATATGTATAAAATAAAGTCTATTATCCTTAAATATAAATTTTACCTCAATCCAATTAGTCTATTGCTAAAGATCTTAAAAATCCTAACTGCCTTTTGAGGTCCAATTTTTGAGACCTCAACCCACTTGAAATTCAATAACCTTCAATTCAATTGTTTGATCAAGCTCAAACTTATAGCATATACTTCAAACAACTATTTTCATAAGTCATCAATATTTGAACTATAGATCTACTACCAAACTCACAAAATTCTTCAAAACATAATATCCTTTTTATATTATAAATTTTAGAGTCACCTAAAATAACTATAACTTTGTAAAGCTCTTGCAAAGTTATTACTTATTCAATTTTCTAAAAATAAATGCTCAAAAAAATCCTATCAAGTTTGCTCTCAAAATTTACTCTTTAATTTACCAAAAAACCTCTAAGTTGCCATCTATGCCTAATTTTGTACCTTGGAATCTGATTTTGACCTAGGATAATAATTGATCCTTTTTAAATATCAAATTTTGCCATTTTGAGTTAATTTTTGTTCAAATCAACTTCTAACTTCTTCTTACATATGCTTATATTCTTTATTTTTCTAATCTACCTTGTTCTTTTTATTTATGGCCTTACGAAGTAAATAGAAGCTTACTTTGTAAAAAGATAGGATTTAAACCTTTAATTCTATTTTTTTTAGACTATTTTCTATTTTCTAAGATAATTTGCTACAATATTTGAAGTAAGATCTTCTATGATATAATAGATTCTTCATCACTTTCAACTATTAGTCGTGTTACATTATAATAGTAGCAAAAAATTCACAAAGAAAATTATATGAGGCATATCCAAATGTGAAGGTTATAATAGGAGATGTTAGTGATGAGCAACACTTCTTTGTACAAGATATTTCTACTTATTCTATCATTCTAGGAAAATCTTATATTATTGCTACTTGCATGGAAACAAAGGTTATGGACAATGGATTGACATATGCTTGAATTAGGAATTGAAATAGATCAAGAACAATATAATTTTTGACAGTATAAGCTAATTATGAAAAAAATTGTGAGAGTTTGAGAAAGCAACCTTTGTCAAATATTACTAGAGAATTTAGAAATGAGTATATGAGGGATTTTCATCACGTTGCCATTATAAAATGAAAATACAATAATAAAAGAAGTGATGGCTTTTTGCTTATTAGAAGAAATAAGGCCATTGTTATATTATCAAGGCATGGATATATTTCATTCAAAAGTATAAATAACTTTAAAAGAATAAAATAAAAAAAAACGTCAAAAATATAAAATATGTATTGAAAAAATATGGAGTGCTTGATGAAGATGAATGCATATTAGAGATATTTGAAGAAAGTGGCTTTGGTGATATTATGGATGAATTATAAGTACTGTTGGATTTGAATTTTGAAGGTGATGATAAGATAATAAATGTACAATCTAAGAAATTTTATAATGAGATACAAGAATATATTAATAGATATAATGTGAAGGTAAAAAGTAAGTATAAGACTATTACCAAGAAAGTTAAACCAATGGCATTGCTACTAACATTAGATTATAAAAAAAGAATTGAAAGGACTACTATAGAATCTAATTTGAGAGATCCAAGAAAAATAGGGCATGAATTTAAAGATCATTTGACATTATATGGATTGAAGGTTGGATGTGAAGAATTTTTATTGAAAGATGAAGAAAGATACTTCTAAGATATTTTTTTTTGACAAGGCAAAGCATTTATATTTGAATCAAATGAAATAAAATGCGTGGATCCAAGTATGATGGCAAATATGGTTATTTTCACGATTTTATATAAACCATGGAATTTAAGGCCAATTTTGGTTCCAAAGGCCCATTTGCCTAAGCTTATTGAATTATTCAATAAAAAAATTACGATGGAAATTTTAGAATCATCTATTGCACCATATTCTAATTGGTGGTTCATAATACCTGAGAAAAATAAAACATTGAGGTTTATTCAAGACATGTAACCAACAAATAAAGTAACTATTAGAAACATGGATTTTAATCTAATAATGGATGAATTTATAAAGGTATTTTTGAAAAAAGAAATTTATTCTCTTTAAAATATTTATTCAAGATATGATGAATTTTAGTTAACAATATAAAGTAAAGATTTAACAACTATGAAGATGCCATTAGGATTTGTCAAAACATATACATTACTACAAGAGGCTACAAATTCTATGGTACACATGATGAATGGAATACATAAGGTTTTAAAAAAATTTATTTCGAATATATCAATATTTTTTTTAGATAATGTACTAATTAAAGGATGTGAAGGAGAAAGAAAAGATGAAACATTGGATTCAAAGGGATGTAGGAAGTTTGTGGCAGATCATATTAATGATTGTGAAAAGATTTTGACAAGATTAGAAGTTCATTTAACCTTATCATAAACAAAAATCAATGTTTGAGATAAAAGAAGTTTTGGTGGTAGGACATATGTGTGGATCATATAGACATAAGCCAAATATGGAAAAGGTTGATATTATAAAAAAAGATGAAAAAATATGCAAACACAATGGAAGTTCAAAAGTTTTTAGGAGCATGTATTTTCTATCATATATGGATACCTCATTTTGCACATATAGTAGATTCTTTGTATGAGTTGTTACAAAAGAATCTAAAATTTTATTAAAAAAATAACAAAAAAAAACTATGAAAAAATTAAAAAAAACTTCTTTTTTCACCTCCAACTTTGAAGAAAGTAAATTATGAATGTGAAAAGATAGTAATATTAATAGTTGATGTAAGTACAATTCAAATAGGTTGGATAATTGGACAAAGTGATGAATAAAGGAATAGATATGTAGTAAGATTTGGAATAAAGATTTTGAATGCTAGGCAAAGGATATATGCACAAATTAAAAGAGAATTATAAAGAATAGTAATAGCTATAAAAAATTAAAAAAGAACACTTGATTGATACATTAATAGTTATAAAAATAGATTATTTATCCTTATTAGATATTATTACTAATTATTCTATACCAAATATAGAAATATTAAAATATATTACTTATATAAAGTCTATGAATCCAAAATTCAAGCATATTTTTTAAAAAAATAATATAATTGCAGATATGTTTTCACAAGCATGATATAATGATAAAGATGATATGGTTGATGATGAAGAAAATATTGGCACCAACTTTTATTTGATTTTATGTATAAGAAGGAATGGATTGTGTTTAACTATATAACTTGAATTCTTCTTAGAAGAGCTATATGATGGTGAATGGTTGTATATAAAAAAATAATTAAGTATATTAAAGTGACAAAAAGATTAGATAAATTATGAGTTTAAAAGAATTTAGGAGAAGGCCTATGGATATTTTCTTCAAGATAGATTTTTATAGAAGCATCCAAAAGAAAGGAGGAGTGCCACAACAAGTTGTATGTGACTATGGCACTCAACAAAATATCATTAAAGAATTTCATGAAAATTAGTAGGCCAGACATTGAGGCATTTGAGCAACATTTACAAAGATGAAAGAAAAATATTAGAGAAAAGATATGTATAAGGATGTGGCAGATTTTGTAGGATCTTATAAGACTTGTCAAATATATTCAAATAGTTGTCATTGACATGGATTGAACCTAAAATATCCATTAGTAATTCATTACAAATAGGTGGTTGATTTATTTGCAATACTAATCAAATTTGGACAAAATAAATATTTGGTACTTACTCAAGAGGATTTGACAAATCAAATATAGGAAAGAGCACTTTGAACAAAGATTACGGAGGGAGTATATTAATTTATATTTGAAGAAATTATTTATAAGTATAGTTATTTTGAAAAAATTACTGCATATTGAGGAGAGTTAGATGCAAATGAAGTACCAGAATTCTTTAAAAGGATGGCCATTAGACTTGCATTAACAATAGCATGCAATCCAAAAAGAAATGGCAAGTGTAAATATGGATACTTTTCAATTATTAAAGCATTGAATAAAGCATGTAAAGGCAAGATAGGTGATTGGCCTAGGTTATTACCATTTACATTATGGGTGGATCACACAACTCATAATACAGTTATAAGATATATGCTAGCAAAATTGATGTATAGACAAAACCCGGTGATGCCAATAGAGGAGGTTGTACCAACATGGAATGTATTACTATAGGAAGATAGTTCAAGAAGAGAAGAATTATAAGCATTACAAATTCAACAACTTGAAAGAAGATCTGAGGACATTGAGATAGCTATAAAAAAGTTAAAAGGGGCAAAGAAGAAAAATAAAAAAAGGTTTGACAAAAAGCATTGATTGCATCCAAAAATTAATTCAAAATGATAATTAGATGTTACTTTATAATAGTAGTTTGGATAATTAACATAGCATGACAAAGAAATTTGCAAGGAGGTGATTTGGGCCTTATATTGTCAAACAAGTATACAACAATAGAACATATCTATTAGAAGAACTTGATGATATATAATTAAAGATACTTATAGTAGATAAAATAATCAAATTATTTAAATAATAAGAAAAAAATATTAATTTTGATAAAGAATAAAATCCATTTTAAGACATTGAGATGGAAGAAGAAGAAAAAATTAAAGATTAAGAATCTAACCAAGATAAAAAAAAAAAAAAAAAAAAAAAAAAAAAAAACACTCTATATCAACATATTGAAGAATCATTAGTGCATGTCACAGGATGCACAAGTTCAAGGAGAGTGGATGTTATTATATAACATGACTAATAGGTAAAAAAAGTAAAAAAATTATTATATTATAGAAGATCTTATTTCAAATATTATAATAGGTTATCTTAAAAAATAGACAATATTCCAAAGAAAAATAAAACTAAAAATATAAATACTATCTTTTTACAAAGTAGACTTCTATTTACTTTATAAGGCCATAAATAAGGCAAAATAAGATAGATTAAAAGAAATAAAGCATATAAGCATATGTAGGAAGAAGTTAAGAGTTGATTTTAGCAAAAATTAATTCAAAAGAAAAAAAATTTGATATCCAAAGAAGACCAATTATCAATCTAGATTGAAATCAAATCCCGAGGCACAAAATCAAGCATCTTTGAAAATTTTAGGATTTTTTTGGAAATCAAACAATGGTATTTGAAAATAAACTTGATAAGATTTTTTTAAGCATTGATTTTGAATGATTTAAGTATGTGATGACTTTGTAAGAGCTTTGAAAAGTCATAGTTGTTTTGGATGATTCTACAATTTGTAAAATAAAAAAGATATTACGTTTTGGAGAATTTTGTGAGTTTGGTAGTAGATCTATAGTTCAATTTTGAAGACTTATGAGAGTAGTTATTTGACATATATGTTGTAATTTTGAACTTGATTACTCCGATGAATTAAAGATTATTGAATTTCAAGTAGATTGAGGTCTTGAAAATTGGACTTTGATAGGCAGTTAGGATTTTTAAGATCTTTAGCAATCCACGAGTTGAATTAGAGTGAAATTTGTATATAAAGATAATATAATTGATTTTTTATACACATGAAAAATTTATAAATAATTGAATGGTTTAAAAAGAGATATTATCACTAAAAATTCAACATTCAGATTGAAGTACGAAGCTGACCAATATCCAAGAAACTTTTAGGATTTTTCTTCCATTTGGTAGGTGCAATTATCTTCAAAGTTTTTTTAATATTTTTTAACTAAGAGGTTGAGAGGTGTATAAATTTTTAAGTAAGATCAATGGTTTAATCAATAGATATTAAGATTTTAATCAATTTTAGGATTTATTTAGGATTTCATTTAAGATTTAAGATTTGTTTAGGATTTGGTTTAAGATTTAGAATTTGTGTAGGATTTAGTTTAGGATTAGTATTTGTTTAGAATTTGATTAAGGATTTAAAATTTGTATAAGATTTGGTTTAGGATTTAGGATTTATTTAGAGTTTGGTTTAAGATTTAGGATTTGTCTAAGATTTGATTAAGGATTTAAGATTTACTTAGGATTTACGATTTGGCTTAGGATTTGATTAAAGTCCATTAGATTTTTAACTAGGATTAAATGAAGAATTAATTGAAATTTATTTAAGATATATTTGTAATTATTTTAATATTTCCTAAGGATTTCTTAAGGAATTTTTTTAAGGTTTATTATGGATTTTTTTTGAACTATTTTAAGATTCCTTGTTTTTTCTTTTGTAATTTCTTTATGATTTCTTTTGAATTTGATTAAATCTTGCTTAGCATTGTTAATAATTTAATTAAAGTTATTTAATATTCTATTAGAATTAAGATTTTGTTGTTATAATTTCCATTCTATCTTCCACAACAAGGTGCCTAGTACATTCTTGAGCAAGTCTTTATGTAATATGACACCTTTTTTTATCTTCAAACTGATGGACAAATAAAATAAGTGAATGAAGTTCTGGAGCCATAGTTGACGTATATTATTAATTATTATTTAGATAATTGAACAACTCTTTCATCATTGACAAAGTTTGGATACTATAATTTAGTACATTCTTCTATCCAACAAACACATTTCTTTGCCAATTATGAATATCATCCATAATTTGATACTTTTAACTTTTAAAAATACTTTATTGACTTATTAGATGAAACATTGTATTTGGTACAACCTTCAAGATAATATTATCAAGATGAAGTTTGTTAAAAAAAACACATCCTTCTTCAAATAGATGGCAAGATACAACATGTTTGATATTATGACCTTAGAAGAAACTCTCGATGTTTAGTGATTTTATTAAAGGTTATAACAACTCCTAAAGGTGTTTTAACTATTTTATTTAAAGAAAGTTATAAAGGCCTCAACAAAAATCAAATAATAGGATGGTATTTTTATTCTAGTATGCAATACTATCAATGGCTAAGAGGATCTATGAACCATCTTTGAAGGGAACAAAGATTACAATATGTTCGAAGCACAATTTGCTACATCTTTGATTTTTTTAACATACAATGACTACTCTTTATAGAATTCATTCCTAGAAAGGAACTAATATCACAAATATACATATTTACTATGATATTTATCTATATGATTACATAGAAGTAGATAAAAATAAATTTATTTTATAATATTTTCTAAAAAAGCTTCTTAGAAGCTTTATAGATGTTGTTTTGACTTTACATATATTTATAGTTGATTGATAGGATAGAAACTTGGTCAATGAATTAATCACATATTGATACCTTATAAAACAAGCTAACTATGTAGTATACCTATAAAAAACTTGTCTTTCAAATTAAGGTATGTATCTTACAAAGTCAATATGTTTTAAATATCTTATGGGATATTGCTATGTAGTTCTTAATTAAGAGTATATATAGAGTCAAGAATAAAGCCTTCTTCACTCTTTTCAATGCCTTTTTAGTCTTAATCTTATTTCAAGTATTTTTCATTTTCTTGTTTTTAGTAATAGCCATTTTAATTCAATACTATACCATCTTTCAATGACTTTTTAATTCTTTTGAATGTCAGAAGAGTATATTGAGGATTTCTTTCTTTGAGCTTTGTGTTATTAATAGTGTATCTTATTCATTCTCTTTTTGCTTCTCCAATAACCACTTTTTGTTGAAAAGTTCAATAGAGATTTTTTTTTGAGTACTTCTATCTTACTTTTCTCAACTGCAATACCATACAAACTAGCAACTTGTTGATCTTCATCTAAAAAAGCTATAACACTCATAGCATCAATCAGATCTTTCCACTTAGTCATTCATTTAATAACTTTAGCTCTTTTTTTCATAGCATCAATTTTGGTGAATCTATAATTTTCACTTTTCTTTCTCATACTTTAATGGTATAAGACTTTACTTTTTTTTTTAGATATGGTACTAATCTTATTGATTTATTCTTCCACCAATTTTTTCATACCTCATTTTCCAAAGTTGGTCCCAAGAGATTCATGAGAGCTTCAAAGTCTTATCCTTTCTTTCTTGAAATAAATAATATCTTCTTTGATTGCTACTTTATAATTATTTCATTTATTGCACTTGTGGCTTGGACTATCATATAATACACATCTTTCAATATATCTTTTGGGTCCTTCTAAAATATTTGATACATTAGATTTTTTAGATTTTTTTCAATTCTATCATTTCTACCCTCAAATCTCTTATACCTTTGATAAATTTTTCTAGTATTTTATCATGAATAATCTTATTCATCTTTTAAATTGATATAGAAGTTTGGACAATAGATACTATATTTAATTATTCTAAATAATTTTAAGTCTTGAGCTTTTGCTATTTAGCTAAAAGTACAATTTTTTCTTTTATCTTTCTCTAATTATTAGTAAAGCTATTCTCAGATGTTCTATTTGCTAAATAAAAGAATAATTTGTTTCAAAAATTATTATTTATTACTTACAAAAATAACTTATTTTTTCTTGTATCAAGTAATTATCTTTCATACTTTAATAATTAACTAAATTTCTTCTCAAAATCCTTAACAAAGGTGTATTTAACATCCAAGCCTTTGTTCAATCCATTCTAAAAATGACCTCTTAGTCATTCTTTTTGAATCTTCTTTAAAAAATTTATCTTTGAGACATTCTACAAATTTGTTCCAAGAAATGGAATTTTCATGCAACTCTTTTATTTTTTCTTTAATCTTATTAACAAAAAGAAGATCAAAAGTAAAGATCATCTTTATCTTTGGAACTTGATACACTTCCATCTTACGTATATAAAACTTAAAGAATTTGTTAATATATCTACTTTTAAATCTTCCAATCTTGTTAACAACAGCTTACAAGGCTTTTGTGGTATCCTTGCCATACTCTTGAACTTGCTATCATTGCTCTATAAATTATGCAAATACTCATAACAAATCATTTGAAGCAACTCTGTTTGACATTCCAAAATCTAAATCAACATCTTCCATTATTCTTAGTAAAACAATAAGTGTGTTAAAGCTCTTTCAGAGGAAGTACTAATATATCATAGAAAAAGAATTTTCTTTGAAAAAATACTAAGCTTCTAATTGCTACTGATTGTATTACTAAGTTTTTACTTTAGAATATATACAATAATTCATAAATAAGATTCTTTTATAAACTCACTTATCTTTCATATCCACAATTCTTCCTTCATTAAAAATTTATAAAATAAAAAGAAAAGAAAGTCAAAATTCCTTAAAGAGTCATTATATCTCTCTTTTAAGACAATTGCCATTCTTTTAAAATCTTAAATCCTACTCCAAATCCTAAATTCTAGATCCTACTTTCAATTTTTCCTCTAAGCTTGCTGCTCGATATCTTTTCCTTCTTTAAATCTTCATTACAAACTAAATTTTTTATTTCTATAAAAACTTTATATCTATTTATAAATCTATTAAAAATAAATCCATAAAACTTTATATTAAATAGGTATTTTAATAATTGAGTATCTTAAATCTTATTTTTTCTTTGTACAAGAGCAACATTTTTTATTAATAAGATTCATTCATATAAATATAAATATATATATATATATATATATATATATATATATATATATATATATTTTTTAAAATTTATTTTAATTTAATAATTATTTAATTAATTAATTAATTCTAATTTCTATTTTATTTTTTAATATTTTATTAATTAAAAATTTTCAAACTAAGAATTAATATATTTCATAGTTCTTATTTAATTTTTATATATTGTATACAAATATAATATGACAACATACTAGCTACTTTTTAATAGCTTATGAATGATATTTTTTATGAGTTTCTTAATGATTTTGTTGTCTATTATTTAGAAGAAATTCTTAATTAATCCAAAAATATAAGAAAAATATAAATTTTATGTTTTTCTTGTATTATAAAAATTAAAAGATGCAAGATTATATGCCAAGATGGAAAAGTGTGTATTCCACACTATTTAAGTTGACTTCCTATGATACATCATTTCTAAGGTATTTTTTATATAAATAAACTCATCAAATTTTTCCTTAGATGCAATATTATCACAAATAGAACTAGATGATAAATTCCATTTAATAATTTTTTATTCCAAGAAATTTTCAGCATTAGAGATTAACTACAAAATCCATGATAAAAAACTTCTTGTAATTGTGGATTCTTTTTAAAAATGATATCACTATTTAGCAAGCACTTCGATGTAGTCACCATATATATAGATTATAAGAACCTCGAGTACTTCATATCAATATGCATATAGAATCATCGCCATGCTTATTGAAACATGTCATTATCAAAGTTTGATTTCAAGATCATATATTAACTTAAAAAAACAACAAGGTTTATCAACTGTATTTTTTAAACATTCTCATCTTATACCAAAAGAAAGAAATATAGCTTTTAATTAACAAAGAATGGTCACTTTGAAGTCCAAGCAATTTCATTTTCAACAATAAAATCAATATTGAATGTTGAATCAACCTTTATCAAGCAAATTCAATTAAGTATACACTTTCATCTTTTTATTCATGATTTTAAGAATATTTCTTTTAAATCTCATGATACTTCTAAACTTGAGTTTAAGAACAACTTATTCTATTTCAAAGGTCGCTTATATGCTCCAAAAAAAAAAACATATTTGTGTATTCTTCAAGCTTGTCATTGATTTTTCAACTGCATGACATTTTAGATACAACAAGACTTTGGAGTTAATATCTAGAGATTTTTGGTAGTCACAAATGTGGAAGGTTGTGAAAAATTTTATACAATTATATGATATTTGATCAAGGTCAAAAACTCCTCATTATCAATCTTATAGACTTCTTCATCCATTGCCTATAGTAGAATAACTATAGTCTTTTGTTTTTATAGATTTTATTATACATCTTCTAAGTTTAAGATCATATGATTCTATGTTTTTGATAGTAGATTGTTTTACCAAAATGGTATAATTTTTATATTATATAAAATCTATTTTTGGTGAAGAAATAGCTAAGTTTTTTTTTAACAATATCTATTGCTATTATGGACTGCTAAAAGATATTATATGAGATAGAGGAATAAAATTTGTATTAAGATTTTGAAGAATCCTATTTAAAATATTGAAAGTATATATAAAATTACCTTTGATCTTTTATCCTCAAATTGATTGACAAACATAATGATTGAATTATGTTTTGAAGTAATATTTGAGGTATATTATCAAGTATCATCAAGATGATTAGATATGTCTTTTGCCATTAGTAAAATTTGCATATAATAATTTGATACATTCTATTCTTCAACAAACACCTTTCTTTGTCAATAATGGTTATCATCTACAACAAAATATTTTTGACTTTTCAAAAGTTGATAATCCTATAATAGAAGATTTAGCAAATCATTTGGCAAAGTTATATGTAACAACAAATCCATAGTTATAGAAAGCTCAAGAATGACAAAAGATCAATGTAAATACCTATTATAAGGAATAACTATAATTTAACTTGGATGACAAGGTATAGTTATTTTATTATAATATCAAGACTATTTGTCATTATAATAAATTGGATTAATATAAATTTTTATATTTTTTTATTTATAAATAAACCAATTTAGTTGCTTATTAATTACACCTACTAGAATCAATGAAGATCCATTCACTATTCTATATGTCTCTTTTTAAGCCATACAAGAGAATTGATATATTAAAAAGTCAATAAGTATCACCTTGTCTTATAGAAGTATACAATAATGAAGAGTTTGAGAGTAAAGAAGTCTTAGATTTAAAGCCGCTCCAAAATAGGTTAAAATATCTTATTTATTAGACCAATATAATATTAATGAATACACATGAGAATTAACTAAGAATCTTATAGATATAGCAAAAAAGCTTGATACCTTTTATTAATGATATTTATTAAAATCAAGATGAAAGATAATAAAACTTTGCTATAAAAGAACTAAATTTTAGAAAAAATTACATTCAATCTTCTATTCTTATTTGTAATTTTTATGAATTTGTAGCATTAAAGAGATAAAAAATCAATAGCAAAAAAAATTCAACTTAAGAGCAATTATTTGTTGATTTACTAAATAAATTATTACAATTATTACAACCTTCAAGTTAACATAATTGAGATAAAGATCTTTAAGAACAACATATTTTTCTTCAAATAGATGGTAAGATACAACGCATTTGATATCACAACTTTAGAAGAGAATCCCATCGTTTTGTGATTTTATTAGAAGTAGAAACAACTCTTAATAGTATTACAAATATTTTGTTCAAAAAAAGTTACAAAGGCCTTAGTGTTTATTAAATAACACAGTTGTCTTTTCACATTGGAATAGAACATTATCAATGATTGAGAAGACTTATCAACTATCTTCAAAGAGAATAACAATTAGAATATATAGCAAATATAATTTGCTACATCTTAGACTTCTTCAATATGTGAACATTACTCCTTGTAGAACTTGTCTTTAGAAAAGAAGCATAATGTCATAGACATACTTATAATTATTCAAATAATATGAATAGATAGAAGTAAGTAAAAATAATTATATTTGATAATATCTTATAGAATAGTTTTCTAAAAGCTTTATAGATATATTTTTACTTTTATATATATTTATAGATGATTGATAGGATAGAAACTTAGCCAATAAGTTAATCATATATAACACATATTGATAGCTTATAAGGAACATATAGGAAATTTGTATTGCAAGTTAAGATATGTGTCTCACAAATTAAACATGTTAACGTATTATAACATGACTATATGGTGAAAGATAATAATATGGATCTTATCATAGAAGAGCGAAGTTAAAAGATAAAGTAGAAAAATATGGATAAAAAATAGGAAGGTATTAAAACTTTTAGTAGTAATTCTGTCTTTTTTAAAAAAAGACTTCTATTTACTTTGTAGGGCCATAAATGAAGCAAAATAAGATAGATTAGAAAAATAAAAGATATAAGCATATGTAAGAGGGAGTAAAGAGTAGGTTTTAGTAAAAATTACCTAAAAAAATTAGATATTGATACCCAGAGAAAGCCAGTTATAAACTTGGATTGAAAAAGATCCTAAGATACAAAATCAAGTCCTAATGAGGATTTGGAAGTTTTTCCATTGATTGGAGACTAAAGTTTGAGAAAAAACTTAATAAAAATTCTATAAGCACTAATTTTGGAAGATTTGAGTAAAAAATGACCTTGCAAGAGCTTAGCAAAGTTGATGTTGTTTTCAATGGCTCTGATTTTTGGAAAATAAAATAAGGTTGATAATTTGGGCAATTTCAACAATTCGGTAATAGATCTAGAAGTGAAACTTTTTGGATTTGTAGATGTAATTATGCTAGATGTGTGTTGTGAATTTGGATTTGATTGAACAATTAGATTCAAAAGCATGAAGGTTTTTATAAGTTATGGTCTCAAAATTTGAGATTTTAAGGACTAGTGAGGTTTTCTTAGATATCTATCAATTTGCTTATTAGATTGAAGGAAATTTTTTTATAAAAGTAGTCAGCTTGATTTTTAACAAGTATGTAAAATATGGAAGCAAGGTAATAGTTCACAAAGGAATAATTGGCTCTGGGAGATTTGCATCAAGGTCAGAGAATGAGGCCTGCCAACACCTGAGCATATTTTTGAGATTATCTTCTATTTGGTAATTTCAATCATTTTTAATTTTTTTATACTTATTATTAACTTAATTAAAAAAAAATTATAAAATTTGAATTGAAATCAATACTTCAAATATTAACTATTGAATTTCAAAATCCATTGTAAGGTTGAGATTTAAAAAAAAAATGATTAGGATTTGGTTAGGATTAGGATTTGGTTAGAGTTAGGATTTGGTTTGGTTCAGGATTTGGTTTGGATTTCTTTAGTATTTCTTTAGGATTATTTTAGGATTCTTTAGGATTCTTTTAAGATTATTTGATGGTTCTTTTGATTTTTTTTAGATGTCTTTAGGATTTCTTTGTATTTTTTTATAATTTATTTCAAAAATAGATAATAAAATAAAATAAAATAATATAATAATGATTAGACTTAATTGATATTTGATTATATTTGTTAAGATTTTATATTAATTTACATAAAATTTTATTAGAATAGTTAGGACTTGTTATTAGAAATTCTTTTTATCTTCCATTGCTAAGTTCTCAGTGCAGTTTCAAGAAAGACTTCACATAATACAATAACGTGTTGTAGATCCTATAGAATATTGTCATGTAGCTTTTAGATAGATAGTATATGTAGAAGCAAGAATGAAGTCTTCTTCATTCTTATTAATACATTTATTACTTCTAAAAAAAAATGCATTTAAAAAAAATATTAAAAAAATATATCTTCTATATGTTTTAGTTGCTAAATAATTTAAATTGATTTTTAGTTGTATAATTTATATTTAATTTATTTTAAATATTGTTGAATAATTATATTTTATTTTTGAAAAATTATTTAATTTAATTATATTAATTGATAGGATTATGTTGAATTTTATAAATAAAGATGAAATTATATATTGATCTTTGATTTTGTTTTGAAAAGTGATTTTCTTTTAAAAATTATATAGCCATTTTTTTAGATTTGATTTTATGCTATTAATATTAATATTATTATATTTTAATCAACTTTAGATGTAAATTAATATGCTCTAAGATTTTCTTAGATATAGATTATTTTGTGAATTTTTTTACTATTATGATTTATATTTAATTTACACATATATATATATATATATATATATATATATGTATATATAATTTTATGATTTATATTTAATATATATATATATATATATAATTTTATGATTTATATTTAATATATATATATATAATTTTAAATATATATATATATATATATATATAATTTTAAAAATATATAATCTTTAAAGATAGTTTTAAATTTTTATTTTTAATTTTTTTTTATAATTATATTTATGACTTGAAAAAAAATATTTAATTTTTTTAAAAAAAAACTAGTAAGTCATTTAAATTATTAGTAATTTATTTATTAAGTATTTTAATTTATCCAACATATTTTAAGTATAATATGAATAAGCATTTGAGCTTTGATTTATTTTATTTAAGTAAAAGAAATTTTAACTTGAGGTTTTAAAATCTATAAATTCAAAAAATTCTTTTAATTTTTTTAAAAATAAATCTTATAACCATTTTAAGCCAATTTTATTTTATATTTAAAAAAGTAGTCTCTATTTAACAACTTGTTTAGAAAAAGATAAAAATTAGTCTTTATATTTTATTTAAGTAAGAAAAAATATTATATATATCCTAAAATTTGTTAAAATATCAAAAATATCCATGTATTCTTGATAATAGAAAACTTATTTGTTATTTTTGTCATAATAGGAAATCTACCCAAAAATGTTATAAGATATTACTACTCTTTATTTTTTTGTTGTAGCTCTTTTCAACTCAAGCGTAGTTTTATGTGTTGATATATTGCCATATGTAATATGTAATAGTGTAAAAATTGCTTTTTGTCCAAAACATAAGGTATTTGTTAGAAAACAAGATGAAAAGATCTCTAATGCTTTAAAGGCATTTCAATTCTTGCGAAGGTCTTAGTTAAACATTTCTTAGCTTACATCAAACTTCAAAGTCCACAAGTTGACAAAAGAAGAAATGATTGTACTCTTTGATATTCACACAATCAGTAAGACTATATAATAGGGTATAGATAAGATAATTATATAGATAATTAGAACTATAGAAGTTTTTAAAATTGAAGTTAGGTTAGTAGACCAAATAGGACCCATCATAGAACGTTCTAAAAAAGGTTGAGGGTAATTATTTAATTAGAGCCTACTATAGAAACCTTCTAGAAGAAAATTTAGGACAGTTATTTAGATGGAACCTACCATAGAATCTTCTAAAAAAGAAATTTAAGGCAATTATCTAGGTAGAATCTACCACTTAGGAATATTTGAAAAAGTCTGAAGCTATCACAAGTTAGTCTTGAAAAATCAATCAAGAGGTGAAAAGGTATTACAATAATAGAATCTAGTGAAGAAATTATATTATGGAAGATATAGTAGAGCAATCCAAGATGGAGACTCAAATACAACACCTCTTAAGTCAGATAGCTACTTTACAAGGGCGAATAGAAGCTTCAAGGATAAAAGAATCAACATCTGCTAGGTTGAAATTGAGTAAGCCTAGTACATACTCTGGAACTTTAAGACAAAATGATATGTCAATGGCTCTTTAATATGTGACAATACCTCCAACTATCTGAGATAAATACCATTGAAGGAATTATATATGTAGCTAGCCATTTGAGAGATGCGACAGTCATTTAGTGGCGACATCAAGTTCAAAGCTATGGAACTCAAGGTAGATTTTGTGACTAAGAGGACTTTGAGATTGAGTCTAGAAATCAATTTTGGTCCAATAATGTAGAAAAGATAGCACACAATCACTTGAAAAATCTTACACAAGCAAGGTCTATGCAAGATTATGTTTCCTAATTCAAATCTTTATGTCATTAAATTGGCAATGTTTCAAAGGCAAAGATGATGGATTGATTTCTATAAGATTTGAAACTTGAAGTCTAGCTAGAGATAGAGCTTATTAAAGAAAAAAAGCCTAAAAGTTACAAACACTTAGCATCAGTAAGAATTATATAGAGAAAGATATCTCTTACTTCCAATACCCTTTACTTATAGATAGAGTTTACATCCCAAGTACATAGACTTCATCTAGATTCACTTTCATCCTTCCAACTAGATCTAGATTCATCTTAACTTAGCCACCACCATAATAACTTCTTTTAATCCTTTGCTACTTTTTGACTATTAGCAACTTATTATGATTAATCTTTATATAGTGGTAACTAAGTAAGAACTTGTTGATCTTTAAGACTCCTACTTTGCTAATTTTTAAAAGATTTTTAATCCTAATCTCTGAATCAAGTTATGATATCTATCCTTTACTAATACTTTTGTGAGTACATTAGCAAGCATGTCATTTGTAGTACAATACTTCATATCTATTATTCCATCTTCAATCTTCTCTCATATGAAATGATGTTGAACATCAATGTGTTTGGTCCTTGAGTGGTGTTTTAAATTCTTGGTAAATGCAAGATATCCTTGATTGCAACATATAATTAGAGTTGCTTCTAATTACACTAGATCAATGTCTTCTAAGATTTGCCTTATCCAACATGCCTCCATTGTAGAATGACTTACTTTCATGTACTCTACCTCCATCATTGATCTTGCAATGGTAGGTTGTCTCTTGCAATTCCATGAAATGACTCCTATTCCAATGAAGAAGACATATCCTATTGTAGATCTTCTATCATTTGCATCTCTAGTCCAATCTACATCACAATAACCTTGCAAATCAATGTTCTTACCACCAAGGCACAATTTGAAGTTCTTTGTACTTTTTAAGTACTTCAATATCATATTTACCATTGTCTAATGTATTGGTCCAACCTTAGACATGTGTTGGCTTACAACACTTATTGCATATACAAGATCCATTCTTGTGGCCACTATTGTATATATGAGTGAGCCTATTGCTGCTTTGTATGGAACACTTTGCATCTTACCTTCAACTTATGCAAACTCCTTATTCGTGACCTTCATCAACTTCAAATTTACCTCCAAGGGTGTTTCAATGGGCTTGCACTCTTTAATGTTGAATTATTTAAACACTTCTTCAATGTACTTGATTTGGCTCCTTGTAATGGTCTTATTATCATGATCTCTCACAAATTCCACTCTCAAGCAGTAGTGCAACTCTCCCAAATCACTCATCTCATATTCCTTCTCTAATTTGACCTTCATTCAATCCATCTTTTCCATATTGTTAGCCAAGATGATCAAATCATCAACATAAAAGATTACAATCAGCAAGAACTCTCTAGATTGCATCACATACAATAAATGATCAACCTCACTCCTCACAAATCCTTTATTGACAAAGAAGGTGTCGATTTGTTGGTACCATGCCTTTCGTGATTGTTAGAAGGTATTGATTTGTTAGAAGAGGTGCCAATTCCGATGTACTATTATCCGTAAGAGATTGGTAGTCTTCTTCCATAGCCTTCTCCCACTTAACTACATCTTCACAGTTCATAGCATCACACAAAGACAATAGATCAGCAAGAAAAATAACATTTGTATGTTCTTCACTTACTCGAGGGAAGATGTGATCTTTCCACCATTCGCCATGTTGCCTTCTTTTTCTCAAAGGATATCTCCTTTCACTTGTAAAAGAACATTCACCTTATTGCACTCTATGTTCTTTTCTAACCTTCTTCTCTCTTAAACCTTGTCGTTTCATACTCAATGGTTGGTACTCTTCATCATTATCATCATCTCAATCTTCAACATCTTCATTTCTTTCATTGTTTGTCCTAGCAATTGTAGGAGCCTTCATCTTTTCAACCTTGTTTGGCTTTTTATCTTTATCATCTTCATTGTCTTCATCTTCTTCTTTCTTTTCTGAATTCATAGATGTATTTACAAACATACCATTAGTCCTACTTGGACACATCTCTAAGTGCTCACAAGCACTCTTGTGCTCCAAAAAACTCAACATCATGACTTTTGATGATCTTCTTGGTTTCCAAGCACATTATCCTATATGCCTTAATACCTTCACAATAACCAAGAAATATACACTTTGTACTTTTTGCATCAAGTTTGGACCTCATATAATCTGGTATTTTTGCATATGCAATGCAATCAAAGATCTTCATATGAGAAATGCAAGGTTGTCTTCGACTCCAAGCTTCTTGTGGTGTCATTGATGCAAGAGCACTTGTTAGATACCTATTTTTTGTATACATTACATTTACCACAGCTTCTATCCAAACCTCATAGCTAAGATTTTGAGCATGAAGCATGCTCCTTGCCATCTCTATAATGGTTCGATTTGGCCTTTCAGCAATATCATTTTGTTGTGGAGTGTATGGAGTTGTGGTTTGTCTATAAATTCCTTCATTCTTCAAATAAATAACAAATTGCTTAGACATGTACTCACTTCCATTGTCCTTATGTAATACCTTAATCTTGCATTCACTTTGTTTCTCAACAAGTGCTTTAAACTGCTTGAACCTCCAAAAGCATTCACTCTTGGCTTTAAGAATGTAGATCAAAATCTTTCTTGAATAATCATCAATAAAAGTGAAAAAATACCTTAATCCTTCAATACTTATATTCTTCATAAGTCCACATACATCCAAATGGACAATCTCTAATAACTTGGTAGCACGTATTGCTACACTCCTTGGAAATGAGGCCCTTTGTTGTTTGCCTTGTATGCATCCTTCACATACAAGTTCTTTTATATTTTGGCTTCTATTGCTAAGATCTAATCTACTTACTATAGTCTTGAGCTCTCTCATGTTCTTTACATTCAAATGGCCAAAGCGACAATGTCATATATTCAACTTGTCTTGGTTTGATGTCAACTCAGCAAATGCGGCTACCTCCACTCTATTCACCTTCTTACAAATGAGGTAATACAAAATTTCCTCTTTCAAGCCTTTGAAGACCTTGTCTCTACTCAATGTTCTTACAAAACATCCATTCATATCAAATTAAATTTTAAAACCTTCTATTATAAGTTTATTCACCGAAAGTAGATTTTGCTTCATTTTAAGCATATGAAGGAAGTTTTTGAGTCTAATTCTATTGGTTTGTCCATTCACAACTACCTCTATTATAATAGAGCCAATTCCAATGGCTTTACATGTGCCACTATCCGCCAATACCATGTTTGATGTTGGAATAGCTTCATAAATATCAAATGAATACTTATAAGATGTCATATACTTGGAACAACCAGAATCCACAATCCATCTTGACATGGCAGTTATAGAGATTCTACTTGTTATCATGAATGCATAATCTTATCATCAAAACTCATCTTGTACACTATTTGCATTCACCTTCTCCATCTTTTTGCCTTTGTAGAAATTTCGAGTAAAATGACCTACTTTGCCACAAATGAAGCAAGCTTTGACATTACCTCGTTGATTTGGATAGTTTCCCTAGCCTTGACGTGAGTAGAATGCTGAATCTTCAATTTGGGGCTCCTTTTCTTTTTTCTTGGTTACCTCATGGACAAATCTTGCCGTCACATAGTCCATTGTAAGCTCTTTTAGTTTAATGGACTCTAATACCACAATGAGGTAGTTGTAGGATTTGGAAAGGCTCATCAGCAAGGTCATGACAATATCACTCTTTTCTCAAGGCTTGTCAACCATTGCTAGTTGGTTTGCAAGAGCCTTTACCTTATTGACATGAGCCATGAGGTCTTCATCTTCTTACATCTTACAAGTGAAGAACTTCCTCCTTGTATAGATGATGTTGGATAAGTTCTTCCTCTCATAGATGTTGTAAAGAGTCTTCCATCCTTCTGCTAGTCATTTACAAGAGATAATGTGAGAGAAATTGGCTTCATCCACATTGATTGCAATCAATCCAAATTCCTTCTTTTTACGATGTTTGAAATCCTTCTTCTCCTTCATATCAACATCTTTGCTTGAAACCTCTTCACTTTCATCTACAATATCCCAAAGATCCAAAGATGCCAACAAAAGGTCCATTTTTATCTTCCAATGGTAGAAATTCTCACCTCTAAATCTCTCAATAACTCTCAATCCTTCACCCTCACTTGAAGCCATGTCTAAAGAAGAGTTGTATTAAAAAAGATTGTAAGAAGAAGTCCTAATGCTCTCAAAATCAGCAAGAAGATTTTGCCGTCCTAGAATCACAAAATCCTTCTTTATAAACAAATTGGTGTTTTTACTCTTAAAAATACTCTTAACTTCACTTCTAAGACTTTTTACAAGTCTGATGACCTATCTAAGAGTCTCATATCTGATTTTCTACTCTAATATCTCTCTTATGCTCACGAATCACCTTTATACACCATAAAAGACCTTTTAAGTACAATCAAAAACTTAAGGATATGAAATTATAAAAGTAGATCACCAAGAATCTATCTCAATAATAGCACAATAAAAACTCTACCTTTAGGTTAAAAAAACCAAACACCAACACCAAAATGCTTTTAAGCACAAGTAAGAGCAAACCAAGATCTAGATCAAGATCTGAATCTGAAAGTTAGGTACTTCTAAAGCCCATCATTAGTAACAACAACTTGATCTACTCCACACTTACAAAACCACTTCAAAGAACTTCAAAAAATACTCAAGCAAATGTGAGTGGACCCATAACCTATTAAAGAAAAGAAGTCTAAAAGCTACAAATATTTAGCATCAGGAAGGATTATATTTTAAGAGAAGTGTGGAGAAAGATATTTCTTACTTCCAACACCTTTTATTTATAGGAGCAGTTTACATTCCAAGTACATAGACTTCATCTAGAGTCACCTTCATCCTTCCAACTAGATCTAGATTCATCATAACCTAGCTGCCATCTTAAAATCCTAGCCGCCACCATAATAACTTCTTTTAATCCTTTGCTATCTTTTGACTATTGACAACTTATTATAATTAATCTTTATGTGGTGGTAAGTAAGTAAGAACTTATTGATCTTCAATAGAGCTAAAAGATCTACAAACAATCAAAAAAGTAATTTAGATTGTAAAGAAGATGAATGCTACAGATTTCAAAAATCATAGAACATGACCTATAGCACAAAGTCCTATGCTACTGTACAATAGATATTAGTTCGTTTCTGTAAGATATTGGTAAAATAGACTAATAGTCCATAGAATAGTCAGTTCAAGAGGACGAATGGTTAACTTAGTTATTAAAAGTGGTTAATTACAGGATTACGGTTAGAATCTGGAAATTCGGAAGAAAGTATATAGGAGTTGTAGAAATTAGTCTGAGTGCCAAACCATGATAGTCATGAATCAAGATTAAGCTTGATACTACTTCTTTGTTTTTCTTTGTTGTTGAAGAGTAATAGATAGTTTCTAAATACTGAGAAGTGAGTCTATGGAATAAATCAAAGATTGATTTATGAGTTATTGATTGTATAATTGGAACACTCAGTGATTGAATTATATGAGGAGTTATTGGAAGATTATAATTATTGTTTATTGAGAGTTGTGTGTGTTTCAACAGAGGAAGTCTGTGATTATAGAAATTATGTGAATTCAGATTAATTTGAGTGAAGTCTATTAATTCTTGTGTTAGACAAAAATTATGTGTTTTGAGTGGTCTTTTGAGAGTGTAGGGTTGCACACTGTTGTTATCAATTGATGAAGGAGTATTGTTATTGGGAGAAAGCATTGTAATATTTTTTGATATTTTAGTGGTTCGGAATACGATTAATTGTGTGACCTTAACAAGTAAAACTCATGCATTTAATCTTTTCCTGTATTCAAATTCTCCTATACATGTTATTCTGAAAAGAATTAAAGAATAAGTAAAACGATAATCATATTTTGGCACCATTGTCGGGAATAGACAATAATATTGAGTGTTAGGAATTAACTGTTGGTTTTGTTAGATGGAAGATGGGAAGCAAATTCAATAGAATATAATGAAAGAGTATGGTTCTTAAGAATAAGAACTTAATAGTAAAGAGAATACAGCAGTCGAAAGAAAGAGTAAAGAGATTACAAGCAAGAAATTTATTACGTAACAAGCAAGAATGGAAGTTAAAAAAGAATCATAGATAAAATTGGATTAAACCATGGTTGAATGCCTGTCGATATATCCGAGTATATCCAAAAGTTGATCAACATCAAATATTTTAGAAGTATATACTATTATATAAATTGTCAAGAGTACTCACAAAAAATTTGGTTAATAGACCAGTGTTTCTTTTAACGCCGTTAACTGCGAGTGGGAGAATCACAAAAGAATTGGATACTCCATTGGATACGTTTTCAATAACAGAAGCTTCCAATTTCGTCAAAATTGATTCCGTAGAGTGGCATAAATTACTAGTCAATAAAGCCCAATTCTATGTATTTCAAAATCTGTCGTTTTTACCTCCAATTCAATCAAATAACTTAGTAAAGAAGAATAATAGAAAATTGAAGAAACTTGAAAATTCAAAACAATCAATTCAGAAAAGTGTCAATTATTTTGCGAAAGATTAAGTGGAACATTGTTCTCTTCAATGGCGATGGGTAGTCCAACGGTTCTAATAGTAGTACAAATGGGTGACATGAGCGATTGTACAATGAGCGTTGCTCTATTACCTACTTTTAGAGGTTTTCCGGGTACGGATCCCGATCAACATTTATCTCAGTTTCTGATAACATGTGTAGCCAATAATAGAAGAACTAAAGATATTTGATTACGATGGTTGCTAACAACCTTAAAAGATACGGCATTTGAATGATACAACCGTCAATCAGTGGATCAATTTCTCAATTGGAAAGCATTGAAGAATACATTTTTAATCTATTTTTACCCAATTGGTTTTGACGATTGATTTTGAGAAAGATTAATGACTAGCAAAATGGATCCAAGAGAGGCAGTGGAATCATACTATGGTCGTGTGGCAGATATACTTTGTAAGTGGCCAAATCACCAAATGCCAGAGGCTTTTGTATTTTCCATATTAATCAACGGATTGTAACCACTCAAACTAAAAATGTTTGTAAAAGAGGCTCAACCAAATATGGTAATTATATCTCTTAATAGAGCCAAGGTTTGGAAGGAATGCTATTATGATCAATTTTTAATTACGGATGTCACAATGATTCCACTACAAGGGAGCTATCAAAATCCAACTTGGAACGGATTAGTGGGTAGTTATCCATGGATGTTAGAAACAGTGGCCAATTTCAGTGCCAATATTCAGGGGCCAGTTAATATCATCCCATTACAAGCTATACCACCGAACGTGACAACAGTGTATGCTCGATATTTTCCATATCAACAACAAGCAGTAGAATTGTCAATAATACCAACCCCAAAAGATTCTAATGAAGCCTTGTTATTGAATCTAATAAAGAAAATGGAAGAAATAATATTTAATATGGCTAAAGATAAGGAGAAGAGGTACAAGTCTACCAATACTAGGACCAATGTATGGTATAGTAATTGTAAGGGCCATGGTCATTTGGTAACAGAATGCTGTTCACCCTCACAAATAATGGGTCAATGTACATTTTGCGGAGGAAAGCACTTAACAGCTAATTGTTGGAATTGGCAAAGGCAACAAGAATTCAATAATTAGACCATAATCCTACCAACTCAGTGGAACATCAATCAAGTTCAAACGAAAAATACGTATGGATGGAATAGAAATCAATCTAATTGACAAAATTGAGCATTCAATAACTTTCAAATTTCGAATTTTAATCAGGAGTCTGCATCAAACCTCTAGAACTATGGTAAAGAGCAGCAGAGTTATCAGCAATATGCTCTATCGATGCTATTGAACCAAGTTCCCTCTATACCAACGGGACAACCAAAATCATTTTCTAACCCTACATAGAATAAGTCTAGTAGGTATATACCGATGGAGACACCTAATATGCCTAATGAGGGTACAAGAAGACCACTTCGTTGTTTCCGTTGTAAACAAATTGGTCATTATGCCAGTGAATGTCTCAATCTTAGAGCCAATTATGATTATTTGCCAGTGTGTGGAAATTGCAAGCAGTTGGGACATACTTATCAGCAATGTAATGCTCCGAAAAAATTGAGGAGATAAATCAAGGTCCTCAAGATTCTCTGATAAATCGAGAGGAATGTGTCCAAGTCGTTCTTACCAGTAGTCAACAAAAGGGGAAAGGACGAATTCAACATTTGGGTGAGCCTCATGCAAAGGGCCAATTTGATCCAATTACGGGGACATTTAATCCAAGTCCTATTACGGACCTCTTACCTAGTATGAAACTTGACTTGGTTGGGCAATCCAATGAGGTTCCAATTACAAAGGCTTTGGTTTCGTTCTAAGAGATTCTGATTACAGAGGTTTCGATTCTTTTTCAAGAGGTTCTATTCTCTACACAGTTTCAAGAAACGTCCTATCTATTGTAAGATCGTCTCGGAGGCACGAATTCCAATGAAACTTAGGCTACTGTTCCAATTTCAAGTCCAAGCGGAAGAATATCTTACCTCTCGAAGTTAAACTCAACCCAATGAAAAGAAAGAAGGCATTGAAAATTACCTTAAATATAGAATCTTATGACATTTTGAAGGATCTCAACAATATTTGGCTTTCTAATTCTATGAAGCAACTTCTAGATGTCGCACCAAAATGTTGTTCTACATTGAATTCATCGTGAACATGGCATAGGCAATGCAATAAGAAAGTTTGTGAAGTCAGTTTGAACCTTGACCTAGATGCACCAACCATCAATGTTTCAATTGACAGTATTATAATCTCGAGTGTTCAAGTAGATGGTGGTTTGAGCGTCAATTTAATGAACACTGATACAATGGATGCATTAGATTTGGAATACTTAGTACCCACAATATTGGTGCTAAAGATGGCAAATCATAGCGAGGTAAAACCAATGGATATTTTACAGAGTGTTCAAACTATAATTATTGGTATTACGTATGAAATTGACTATATCATCTTTCGGTTACAACATTCAACTTTATCATATCCAATTTTATTGGGACAACTGTGGCTTTATCAAACAAAGGCCAAGAATGATTGGAGTCGATGTACTTTGATAATTGGCAAGGACAGAGATAAAATAGTATTACAAATGTACCCAGTACACTATCACGAAGAGTCTCAATTGCCAGCAACTGAATTTACATTGGATGATGAACTTAGTTCCAATAATGATACAGTAGCACCGATTACGGAGGTGTCCACGGAAGCAGTACAACACCCTAGAGTGGTGTACCAATGTAGAAGTTTGTGGGAGTACTTGATATACATGCCAGATTCAGAAATCTCTGCTAAAGTTAACATTGATTGGATGACCAAGTATGATGTGCACTATATAAGTCCCTTAGATAGAAGATTCAGTACTTTACACATGTCGGACTTCTCGACTGATTTTAAACTAGCGCAAGAGTTGAAACAAAAAAGAACTGCTGCACCTTTATGTCAAACTATCAACTTGGCGACCAGTTGGTTTTATTTACCCAGTATCGAATAGTGAGTGGATTTCTCCAATCGAGGTGGTGCCAAAAAAGAATGGAAAAATCCAAATTTATCTAGATTTCTGAAAACTTAATGCGGCCACCAAAAAAGATTACTTTCCATTATCTTTTACGAATAATATATTAGATGCCATACCAGATCACAAATATTATTTGTTCTTCAATGGATTTTTTGAATATAATCAAGTTTAAATTGTATCAAAAGACTAGCTCAAGACAACCTTTACTATCGATTAGGGCACATTTGCTTATCGTATGATGGCTTTTAGGTTATGCAACGCTGTCGTATTGTAACACGAGTATACCATGAAAATATAAAGTAAGGGGACTTTTATTAATATTCAGTTACCTCAAATATTGGGAGCAACAACCAACTCGAGTGCAAATACTGAGAGGCCAGGTTCAGTCACCCCGTTACAGTCAGCCGGGGCATACTGAAATGCTACATTTGATTCCAATAATGGGAGTCAGCAGAAAGGAAAAGAACCAATTCAACGACGGGTGAACCTGGTTCGAAGAGCCAATTGGATCCAATTTCAAGACATCCAATCCGGGTCTTCTTACCCAATATGAGACCTGACTTGGTCAGACAATCCAATGTAGACCAATTTCGGGAACTTCCAGGTTACTACGGGCCTCTTATCCAATATGAGACCTGAATTGTGAGACCTGAATTGGTCGGACGACTCAATGTGGTCCCGATTACGGGGTTTTGATTCTGTTTCAGGCTGTTTTGTTCTCTGTGTCGTTTCAGGGAACGTTATTTTTGGTAAAAAGATCTCTTAAAGGTAAAAATGGAGAAGAAAGCTTTGACAGCGAGAGCTAATTTCAGATCCAAGCTCTGACGGCGGGAGCCAATTTCGGATCCAAGATGAAAGATTGAAGAAATTCAGAATTAAGGTTAAGAAATGAGGGGAGAAAAGTTTTGGAGGGATTTTTTTTTTTTTGAAGGATCAGAGAGCTAGCTTCATGCTTCGGGAAGGAGAAAAAAGATAGAGAATTGGGTTTTTTTTCTTCATAGGGTTTTGGGAAGACTGAGGCAATCGTTGTTGAAGTCAGTGTTGTAATGGTGAATCCGGATTTTTAATGAAGTGGGTTTGATTACTCTTGACTGTTTTGTAAAATCGATTTACATCTGTGATGAAGAATTAAAAGGGTGTCTATAGGATTGAGTATGCGGAGTGAATGAAATTTATCGGGTTAATCTAACAAGACAGTCAGTGGATACAAGATCATGAGTATAAAGCGGTATCGAAGATTAGCAGTTTGGGTTGTTCGGGGTTCTCTGTAACGTCTAGAGACCTACCGGCTGGGACAAAAAGGACTTTGGCAAGTAGTCGAAGGGCATCCGTATAGATTTACGGTATATTCTTGTAGTCGTTTATATTCCAACAGTCAAAAACCGATAGACTGCTTGAATATTGGCGAATCTCCATACTACCTTCTACAGCCAGACGTCCGGTGCGTTCTCAAGCAGAAAAGCACGTAATACGACAAAAGTGGTGAATCCGACATGAAAGCTTGAGGTGGAAGGTATTGGATTTCGTTTGATTTTATTTTTATTTTATGAAAAACGAAAATAAAAATTTTGAAGGATTTTTTGGAGGAGCTTCTGGTGGGGGTTCTCCTAAAGGGCAAGGTATGCACATGGATCCGTCTATTGCTAGTATGTTTCAAGCCTTCTCATTATCAATGCAGCAACAGCAAAGCAATGATCGAAAAGGAAGCTTTGGCAACTAAAGCACTGTAAGCAGTGGTCAATAAAATTGATCAATTTGATGGAAGAAATATTTCAAGGTATTTAAGATGTTATGTTCGTGAAATGGAATTAAATCGGGTTTCTGAGAAGAAAATGGTTGAATTATTTGGACTTGCCATGATACCGGAGATAAGGGACCATATTACATCGATTACGGATCGTTATGGGAATTCATGGGAGATTTTTTTACATGCATTGAAAGACGAATATTTCTTGGAAGATGCTGATCGCGTTACTAAGAAGTTGTTTCTGGAATGGATTGAACGGCCTAATAAGAATTTGGAAGCAACAAAGCTACTAAGGGAATTTGAGAGGCAATACTCTTAATTGTCGAAGGTAGAAAAATTGACATTGGAGCCGAACAAAGTTGATCTATTTCTTCAAGCTGTTGATGGAGAATTGCAAGGGAAATTGGAACTCCTTCTTGAAGACAAAGAAGAAGATGAAGGATTGACAACAAAGTGGAAGAACGTTGAAGATGCGGTGGGGTTGCTTGCAAAAAGAGAAAGGAGGAAGGATAGGAGCAATATTCCAAAAACAATACAAGCACCCAAAGCTCCAGTACGTACAACACCACCAACAATGCCTACAGTTCAATCTTCGACATCCTTCTCAAAGAAAGCAGATATGAGGATGAAAGAAATTATACGAAGAATGCGAGATCTTCAAATCGAATTGACAAGACTTGAACAGAATACTTCTACAAACAATTTGAAGAATGTTTCAAAACAAGGATATGTACAAAGATGCATTTGGTGTGATGACGCTTCACACACTAGGAAAGATTGCAATGAATTTAATAATATGATACGACAAGGAATTATTTATTGGAAAGATGGGAAGATAGCATTAAAAGATAGGGAGGATCTTCTTCAAACCAATTTTGGCAAGGGAGGAATGAGAGCATTGGTTCAAGATTACTTAAAAGAGCATGAAACAGCAACACGAGAAAGTGCAAGTTATGGTGCTAGAGTAGATGATGACCTTGGTGGAAGAATGGAAACTAGTGAGTTTTGGGCTTCTGCCGTTTCTACAATGCAAGAAGGGAAATTACCTTGAGAAGCGTTATTGAGGACTGCAGCTACAATATGAGGTGCAACAGGTTGGAAGGATCTTGTTGAGTCTCTTTCAGTTCATGCATATATTGCTAAGAGCCAACATAAAGCTTTGATGGAAGAAAAGAGACGAGGAAATTTTGATGATACGAGAGAAGGAAATTCTTCTAAGAGGCAAACTCGAGGAGACAAGGCTCGGGAGGTAGCTTCACAAGAATTGCCTGTAAAGGATACTTGAGCATCATTGGAAGAAAAAATAAAGGAGACAAAAGATAAGGGCAAATCAATTGCTTATAAGCTACTTTCTGACATTGAAGCGGCAACAAATTTGAAAGGGGTGTTGGAAGAACGTATATTAAATGCTAAGGTGGAATTCACATTGAAAGAAGTTTTGGAAATTATAAAGAAGGAGTTTCATGATGTTATTATTGACAGCATTAAGCAAAAGAGGCAATTAATGGGCAAAACTAGAATGAGTCATGCTATTGATGCAAGAATATATAAAGATGAAGAAGAGGTTGATATTGGTTACAAGCAACCAACAAATGAAAAGAATGGGTATAACCAACGAGTACGCTTCGAAGATTATAGTGATAAGGAAATGGAAGCTTTGAGCCATTATACTCGAAAGCATTGGGCAAGGGCAACTACTGAGGTATTGTTGAAAGTAAGAGATATAGAAGAACCAATAGTTGCTTTAGTCGACCATGGTTCTGAAATAAATCTCATGTCTAAAGATCTTTATAAGAAGCAAAAATGGCCAATTGATATGGAACATGGATAGGCAATTCGAGCAGCTAATAACACACGGGGCGAATTATATGGAGCTTGTCCAGATGTCAAAATTCGGATTGGGGATGTTGCGACGGAGCAACATTTCTTTGTTCAAGATATGTCTTATCTGTTGATTTTAGGACAACCTTATATTATGGCAACACGGATGGAAACAAAAGTACTTGACGATGGTTTTGCTTATGCAAGGATACGTAGCGAAGATGGGAGGAAAGCTGTATAATTTCTAACAGTACCTCCTAACCATGAACGGAATCGAGATGGGTTGAGGGAAAAACCATTGCCAAAGATTGTTAAAAGATTTAAGGATTTTGGAGAGGTACCACTGTAAAGCGAGATTATGGAGGTATAAAAGAGGAGGTACTCTCGTAAGATGAAGGTGCCTTTGATACGAGTTTTATTGGTATATTGAAAAATAGAAATATTATGTATAAGAAAATTGATGATTTTAAAAGAAAAGAAAGAAAAAGATTATATAATATTGAAAGAAAATTACGCAAATTAGGTACATTGCAAGATGATGAGAGGATTTTAGTTGTTTATGAAGAAAATGGACTGAAAGATTCATTGGAATTGATTACATCTATTGGATTAGGGGATAATGATAAGATTATTGAGATTCATTCAAGAGAGGTTTATACCATACTTGAATCTTTTCAAGCACCAGAAGTCACTGTAGAGACGAGATATAAAACGACAGATAAGAAGGTAAAGCCTGTTGCCGGACTATTGCCAGAAGATTCTAAAGAACAAATGGGAGAAGCATGAAAAGAAGGAAGTTTAAGAGATCCAATGAGTATTGGACATCAGTTTACTAAAGAGACTTTTGAAGAATTGAAGATTGGTTCTGATGGTTCTTTATTGCCGGAGAAAATTACTTGCTTCAAAAAGATGTTGGCTAAACAAGGTAGATCGTTTGCTTTCGAATCTCATGAAATTGGGTGTGTGGATCCAAATATTATAACACCTATGGTTATCTTCACTGTACCGCATGTACCTTGGAATCTAAGATAGATTCCAGTACCGAGGGTACATTTACCTAAATTGGTGGAACTATTAAAAGAAAAGATAAAGATGAAAATATTGGAACCCTCGTTTGCGCCGTATTCTAGTCGATGGTTTACGGTACCTAAGAAGAATGGATCACAACGGTTCATTCAAGATATGCAACTGGTGAATGCAATAACTGTCAGGAATGCAAGAATTGGACCTATTATGGATGAATTTGCTGAGGCGTTTGCTGGAAGGGCGATCTATTCAATGGGTGACTTGTATTCAGATTATGATCAATTTCAACTTGCCGAAGGAAGTAGAGATATGACAACAATGAGGACACGACTTGGATTGGTTAGAATGTGCACTCTTTCTCAAGGCGCGACCAACTCAGTTGCCCATATGATGAATGGGATGAATAAGGTATTGAGAGATTTTATTCCGGAAAAGACTATGCCTTTTCTGGATGATGTTCCTATAAAAGGGTGCAGAGAAGGAGACAAGGATGAAACTTTAGATAAGAAAGGATGTCGCAAATATGTTGTTGATCATATACAAGATTGTGAAAAGTTTTTAACTCAACTTGGAGAAGTTCATCTTACATTATCGGATATAAAGTCCGTATTTGGAGTACGAGAGGTTGTGATTGTTGGACATTTATGTAGATCTTACGGAAGAAAACCAGATCCGGTTAAAGTTGATGCAATTTGAAGGATGAAAGAGGATTGTGATTCTTTAACAGAGGTTCACAGGTTTTTGGATGCATGTGTATTTTATCAAATCTGGATCCCTCATTATGCTTACATAGCGGATCCATTATATGAACTGTTACGGAAGGATTACCGATTTAAATGGGAAAAAAGGCATATTTAGGCAATGCAAAGATTGAAGAAATTATTGATGTCACCTCCAATATTAAAGAAGGTTGATTATAAGTGCAATAGACCAGTGATTCTTACTGTGGACGCTAGTCGAATTGCCATTGGATGGGCTGTGGGTCAAGATGATTCCAATGGGAATAGATTTGCAGTTTGATTTGGAGCTAAAATTTTAAGTATTCGTCAGCCTGCATATTCGCAAGTCAAAAGAGAACTTTGGGAAGTTATTTCGGCTATGAAAGCTGAAAAAGACTATTTGATTGGGGCAGTAGTAGTAATTGAAACAGATTGCTTGCCATTGCTTGGAATGATTATTAACTGTTCAACGCCAGATATTGCAATGTTGAGATGGATTGCTTATATTAAGTCACTAAATCCGGAATTTAAGCATGTTACTGGGAAGGACAATTTAGTAGCAGACATGCTATCTCGAGCAAGATACGAGAGGGAGGACGAAATGGTTGAAGACATTGATGACGTCGGATTGAAATTCTATTCAATATCAAATCTCAATAGAGAAGACAAGCTATTTTTTGAAGAATCTTATGAAGGAGAATTATTGAATATTGGTCATTATTTGAATACCTTGACTAAGCTGGGGAATTGGTCTACAGAAAAATTCAAATAAATAAGAAAAAAAGCATATGGATTTTTACTTCGAGATAGATTCTTATGGAAGAGACCGAAGAAAGGAATTGGGATGCCACAACGAGTGATAGGCAAAAAAGAAGAAAAACTAAAATTATTAAAGGAGTTTCATGATAGTTTATGGGCAGGGCATAGAGGAATCTGGGCTATTTTTATTAAACTCAAGGAACGATATTGGTGGAAAAATATGTATCGAGATGTGCTCTCATTTGTAGAGTCATGTGAAATCTGTCAATCGTATTCTAATATCCGACATCGAGATGGTCTTCATCCTACGTATCCTCTGGCTATTCATTTTAAATGGGTTGTTGATTTGGTTATTATGCCAGTTGGGTTATGGCAGATGAGATATTTGATTTTAGCTCGTGAAGATTTATCAAATCAAGTAGAAGGAAGAGCATTGAGGACAAAATCTACAGAGGGGATTTGTAGATTTTTGCTTGAAGATGTCATTTGCCGCTACGGATGCATAGGAAAAATCACTGCAGATCGTAGAGAATTAAATGCACAAGAAGCTCGTAAGTTCTTTGAAAGATGTGGAGTTAAACTATCACTGACTACTGCTTATAATCCGGAAGGGAATGCAAAAAGCGAACGCGGTCACCCACCGATTGTGAAAGCATTAGTTAAAGCTTGTAATGGGAAAGTTAGAGAGTGGCCACGGCTTTTGTCATTTGCATTATGGGCTGATCGAACAACACATAGTTCGGTGACAAGATATATGCCAGTAGAACTTATGACAGGTCAAAAACCAATTATGTCGATTGAAGAAAAGGTACTTACTTGGAGTATGCTACCATGGGAAGATGGATTGACAAGAGAAGAACTTCTAGCTATTAAGATTCGACAATTGGAGCAAAGATCGGAAGATGAGCAGATGGCATTGGAAAGGTTAAAAAGAGCAAGGTTACAAAACAAGGCGCGACTCGATAAGCAACATCGATTGAGACCTAAAGCAATCGAGGAAGGTGACTAGGTACTTGTTTATGACAATAGTCTAGATAATCAACATAGTACTTTGCGGAAATTTTCAAAACGTTGGTTTGGACCATATGTAGTAACAACTGTTCATAATAATGCGACTTACTCATTACGAGAGTTAGATGGTACAAAATTGAAAATACCAATTGCAGGGAAGCAAGTAAAAATATTTAAACGAAGACATGCGGAGATGAATATGGAAGACCTTAATGAAGGTATAGAGATTCCGCAGTGAGAAGATGAAAGTGATTAGGATAATGAAGGTGACGAAGACGAACTGGACAAAGACGTAGAAGATATATTCTAAATCAAACAGCAGTTGGGTAAATTGGTGCATATCGGAGGATGCACAGGTTCAGCGGGAGTGGATGTCGTGTTGTAATACGAGTATACCGTGAAAATATAAAGTAAGGGGACTTTTATTAATATTCAGTTATCTCGAATATTGGGAGCAACGACCAATTTCAGTGCAAATACTGAGAGGCCAGGTTCAGTCACCCCGTTACAGTCAGCCAGGGCATACTGAAATGCTCCATTCGATTCCAATAACGGGAGTCAGCAGAACGAAAAAGAACCAATTCAATGACAGGTGAACCTGGTTCGAAGAGCCAATTGGATCCAATTTCAAGACATCCAATCCGGGTCCTCTTACCTAATATGAGACCTGACTTTGTTAGACAACCCAATGCGGACCAATTTCAGGAACATCCAGGTTACTACGGGCCTCTTATCCAATATGAGACCTGAATTGTGAGACCTGAATTGGTCGGACGACTCAATGTGGTCCCGATTACGGGATTTTGATTCTGTTTCAGGCTGTCTTGTTCTCTGTGTCGTTTGAGGGAACGTTGTTTTCGGTAAAAAGATCTCTTAAAGGTAAAAATGGAAGAGAAAGCTTTGACAGCAAGAGCCAATTTCAGATCCAAGCTCTGACGGCGGGAGCCAATTTCGGATCCAAGACGAAAGATTGAAGAAATTCAGAATTAAGGTTAAGAAATGAGGGGAGAAAAGTTTTGGAGGGGTTTTTTTTTTTTTTGAAGGATCAGAGAGCTAGCTTCATGCTTCGGGAAGGAGAAAAAAGATAGAGAATTGGGTTTTTTTTCTTCATAGGGTTTTGGGAAGACTGAGGCAATCGTTGTTGAAGTCAGTGTTGTAATGGTGAATCCGGATTTTTAATGAAGTGGATTTGATTACTCTTGACTGTTTTGTAAAATCGATTTACATCTGTGATGAAGAATTAAAAGGGTGTCTATAGGATTGAGTATGCGGAGTGAATGAAATTTATCGGGTTAATCTAACAAGACAGTCAGTGGATACAAGATCGTGAGTATAAAGCGGTATCGAAGATTAGCAGTTTGGATTGTTCGAGGTTCTCTGTAACGTCTAGAGACCTACCGGCTGGGACAAAAAGGACTTTGGCAAGCAATCGAAGGGCATCCGATTAGATTTACGGTGTATTCTTGTAGTCATTTATATTCCAACAGTCAAAAACCAATAGATTACTTGAATATTGGTGAATCTCCATACTACCTTCTACAGCCAGATGCCCGGTGTGTTCTCGAGTAGGAAAGCACGTAATACGACAACGCCTTAGCCACGTTTCAGAGAGTGATGACTTTGGCCTTCCAAGACTATCTCCGAATATTTATAAAGATCTTTTTAGATGACTTTTGTACATTCAATACAAAACAAGATCATCTTACTTGTCTAGGCAAATGTTTGATTCAGTACGCTAAGTTTGGAATATCGTTGAACTTAGAGAAGTGTCAATTTGGTATTTTATCCAAAAAATTATTGTGACATATCGTCTCCAACCGTGGTATTACTACGGATCCTAACAAAGTATAGTATATAATGAACTTGCCCAGACCAAAGACGATCTCCAATGTTCGAGGATTTGTCAGCCATATTAGTTATTATCGCCACTTTATTTGTTTGTTTGCAGTTATTTGTCAACCTTCAATGAATTTATTGAAGAAATCTCCATCAGATGGAACTGGTACTCTCTGGACCATGGAGTGTACCATGGCCTTTGAGGCATTAAAGTCAAAATTGGTCTCTGCTCCAATACTAGTGGCACCTTGTTGGACGGAGCATTTTCATGTGTATGTTGATGAATCTAATGTGGCTATTGGATTGATGTTAAGTCAGAAGAATGATCAGGGTCTAGATCATCCTATCTATTATGCCATTCGGTAATTGGTGGCTGTCGAATGTAATTATACTACTATTGAACGCGAAGCGTTGGATATGATATACTTGGTTCAAAAGTTTTGGTACTATTTGCTTGGATATCCATTTGTATTTTATATGAATTATAATGCCCTCAAATATATGATTAATAAGCTTCAATTGAGTGGGTGCATTATCCGATGGAAATTACTTCTATAAAAATTCAATTTTACGATTGTTATACGACTTGAAAAAAAACATGCAAATATTGATCATTTATCCCATTTGTCTAATATTCTTGGTAACAAGCATATCCTTGATGCTCTTCTCGACGTCGAATTATTTGAGGTGGATGTGATTTCTCCCAAGTATAGTGAAATCATTCAATTGTTGACCTTCTACACTTTTCCGTCAACTTTCACCGAAAAGCTTAAGAAGCGACTCATTCTAAAAAGTGCCCCGTACATGATGATTCGTAATGCTTTGTATAAACAAGGTAAAAATGGTATTTTAAGACATTGTATCTTTCAAAGAGAGGTACAGTCGATACTAGAGGGTTGCCATTTGGATAGTTGTGGTCGTCATTTTGTAGAGGAAAGCACTACTCGCAAGGCTTTAATGGCAGGATGTTGGTGACCTACAATATTTTCTGATGCACACCAATTTGTTTGTCATCGTAATCCTTGTCAATGAATGGATCGACCCATAGGTACTTCCGCCATGTCATTTGTACCAATCTTGGCACAGGCACCGTTTAAAAAATGGGATATTGATTTTGTCAGTCCAATCGCACCAACTTCAAAATCTAGCCAAAAGCGGTAAATTTTAGTCGCCACGAACTATGTAACCAAATAAGCAGAGGCTATTGCTACCCGTCAGGATAATGCCAGTATAGTGTCGTGTTGTAACATGACTATATGGTGAAAGATGATAATATGGATCTTTTTATAGAAGAGCCAAGTCAAATGAAAAGGTAAAAAAATATAGATAAAAGATAAGAAGGTAGTAAAACTTTTAGTAGTAATGCTGCACTTTTAGAAAAAATAGCTTCTACTTACTTTGTAGGACCAAAAATAAGGAAAAATAAGGTAGATTGGAAAAATAAATGATATAGAAATTTTTAGGAGGAAATTAAGAGTAAATTCTAATAAAAACTACTTAAAAAAAAAAAAAAAAAAAAAAAAAAAAAAAAAACTAGATGTTGATACCCGGAGAGGGCCGGTTATGAACTAGGATCAAAATCAGACCCCAAGGCACAAAACCGAGTCTCGACGATGACTCTGGGACTCCTTGGTAAATCATAGAGTAGGATTTGATAGAAAATTGGATGTGGTTTCTATAGGCATTGATTTTGGATGATTTGGAGTTGTTATGATTTTGAAAGAGCTTTGTAAAGTCAAGATTTGTTTCGGATGACTTGGGTTTTATGAAATAAAATAGGATTTATGTTTTGGGTGATTTCAATTGTTTTGTAATAGATCTATGGATAAAATTTTGTGGATTTATGGTTATAGTTGTATTTATTATGTATTGTGAATTTGAACTCGATCTAACGATTGAATTGAGGAATATTGAGGTTTAAGTTGGTCAAGGTCTTAGAAAGTAGAATTTTAGGTCTAGTGAGGATTTTGAAGATTTCTTGAAATCTACTTGTTGGATTAGAGTGAAACTTATGTGAAAGGATATTAGACTTATTTTTCTATGTGAATGAGAATTTTGAGATCAATCGAACGGTGAAAAAGAGAGATATTGGCTCTGGAAGATTGGCATCAAGATTGGAGAAGGAGGCTAGCCAATATCCGAGTACATTTTTGAGGTTATCGTCAATTTGGCAACTCCGATCCTTTTAAATTTTTTTGTACTTTTTTTTAACTTATTTGTTTAGAAGTGTATAAAATTTGAGTTAAGATTACGATTTATTCATTAGTTATTGAGGTTTAAATTTGTTATAGGAATTACTAGGGTTTGATTTAGGGCTTGGTTAGGATTTGGATTAGGGTTTGATTTAGGGTTTAGGATTTGGTTTAGGATTTTAGATTTGAATTAGGAGTTGTTTTAGGATTTAGGATTTGGTTAGGGTTTTATTTAGGATTTAGGATTTGGATTAGGCTTTAGTTTAGGATTTAGGGTTTGATTAGGGTTTGAATTAAGGTTTGATTTAGAGTTTAGGATTTTATTAGGATTTAAGATTTAATTAGTTTTGGCCTTAAGTTTGAATGAAGTTCAATAGGATTTTAACTAGAATTAAATTAAGATTGAATTGAGATGTATTTGAGTGATATTTGTGATCCTTCTAATATTTCTTTAAGAATTCTTATTGTTTGTTTGAAATTTCTTTGAAGTTTTTTTGAATTTGATTAAGCTTGCTTACTATTATTATATTCTAATTAGAGCATTGTTAGTATTCTATTAGAATTATGATTTTATTATTATAATTTCCATTCTTTCTTCAACAGCCACGTGCCCGGAGCATTCTCAAGTAAGATTTCACGTATTACGACAATGGTGGCCACTTTTCTTTATGAGAATATTATAACTTGATTTGGGTGTCCAAAAGAATTGAGTAGTGATCGTGGCACCCATTTCATAAATGCTACCATAGCTTCCTTGACAAACATATATGAGATTAAGTATCAAAAAACTACTCCATATCATCCTCGTGCAAATGGGCAAATGGAAAAGACCAACAAAATTTTGTGCAAGGTCTTGACTAAGACAATTTTGGAGGCGAGTACCGATTGGGAGACCAAACTCTTTGTAGCTTTGTGGATATATCGTACATCATATAAAGTAACTACCAACACTACTCCGTTCCAACTAGTTTATGGACAAGAGGTAATTTTACCTATCGAATTGGAGGTTCAAAGTTTACGGATTGTCTTAGATGAACGTCTCAATGACAACGAGTCATTACACTCTTAATTGATAAAATTGGAGGAATTGGATGAAATATGAGCTACATCTCTTTTCAACATGGAAGTAACTCAAAAACGGAGGAAAAGTTACTATGATAGTAAACTCCGTCTAAAGATTTTTATGCCAAATGATTTGGTATTACTATATGATAGCCGGCTTAATCATTTTTTGAATAAATTTTAAGTTCACTGCCATGAGCCATATCAGGTGATTGAAGGTTTTTCCAATGAGTTTATTCAATTAGAGGATTTCATGGGCCATCGATTCATTACCTAAATCAACAAGAACCAATTATGATTATTTAATACATAACACATGGGATGGGTTTTTATTTTTTGGAGGGAGGTGATTTTGAATGGACTTAGGATAGACCTAGGTATGGTATAAGTACGTTAGGATATACAGGCAGTTGAAAGGATAGTTAGTAATTACTAATGTGTCAAATGGGATGGAGGTGAGAAACAAACAGTATGGATAACAAGTTGTCATTATCACTAAGTAGGAAGAGAATAAGAGTGGGGCACCAATTAGAGGTCATTTGGTGGTGTCGTTTTAGATTTTTTTTTTTTTTTTTTTTTTTTTTGTGAGATTGCCATTTCTTGTATTTCTTGTGTATTCAAGAGTAGTAGTTTCAGTTAAGAGTTTGAGTGAGGAAACATCATGGCAATTAAAAGTGCAAAGTGATCATTACATGTAGAGGGCAATAGCAAATGGGATTTAGAGGACAGGAAGAAGGTGATATCAGAGAAAAATCGAAGAATTGAAGAACAAGAATGGACTATAAAAGAAATTGGGAAATCCAAGGTGGTATTGGAACAAAAATTGATTCATCAATATGAGTCGTGGATGAAAGAAAAAGAACACATCTTACGGATTATAGAAGCAAAATGAGACGAATTGATCCAGAATCGCAAGTCATGGGATTTGAAATGGGAGAAACTCAAATATCACTTGCAAGCAAAAGGAGACAAGGTAAAGTTATTAACGAAAGAGAAAGCAGCATTGAGTGACTAATCCAAATATGAAACGGAGAAGTTGAGGTCTGAAACCGAAGTTTTACAAGCTAAGGTAGCAAAATTGATGAAAGAATTAATAGTAAGGAGCCGATTACAAATACCAATTGAAGATATTTCAAAATAGATAAGTCAGCAACAATATCAGTTGAAACGCTGTGATGCCCAGATCTTGAAATTAGAGGCTCAAGTTCGTGAATTGGAAGAGTATAATGAAGATCTCTCAAACCAGTTGAAGAAGGAGTCAATGGACAGATTGGAGGAAGAAGAAGAAGATTTGAATTTAGAACCAGAATCGGTAGAATCCACATTAGATAATGCAGCAAATGATCAATTGGGTGGGCTAGAAGAAATAGTAACTTTGTAGAGTTTTGTTAAGTAGTTTTTAGATAGGAAATAATTATATATTTGCGAGGATGTTGCACAGATATGAGTACGGCTATGTAAAATAGATATTAGTTTGTTTCTGTAAGATATTGGTAAAATAGACTAATAGTCCATAGAATAGTCAATTCAAGAGAATGGATGGTTAATTTAGTTATTAAAAGCGGTTAATTACAGGATTACCGTGTCGTAATATGTGAAGTCTTACTTGAGAATGCTCCGAGTACCTCGCTGTGGAAAGAAGAATGGAAATTGTAATAACAAAATCCTAATTCTAATAGAATATTAAAAATACTTTAATTAGACCATAATAATGCTAAGCAAGCTTAAAAAAATTTAAAAAAAACCTCAAAGAAATTTCAAACAAACAATAAGAATTCTTAAAGAAATATTAGAAAGATCACAAATATCACTCAAATACATCTCAATTCAATCTTAATTTAATTCTAGTTAAAATCCTATTGAACTTCATTCAAACTTTACGCCAAAACTAATTGAATCTTAAGTCCTAATAAAATCTTAAACCGTAAATCAAATCCTAAACAAACCTTAAACCAAACTCTAAGCAAATCCTAAATCAAATCCTAAATCTTAAATCAAATCCTAATCAAATCCTAAACCCCAAACCAACTCCTAATCCAAATCCAAAATCCTAAATCAAATCCTAACTAAATCTTAAATCCTAAATCAAACCCTAACCAAATCCTAAACTAAATTCTAATTCAAATCTTAATCCAAATCCTAAATCCTAAAATAAACCTTAAATCCTAACCAAATCTTAAACCAAACCCTAAACCCTAAATCAAACCCTAATCCAAACCCTAAATCCTAAACTAAATCCTAATTAAATCTTAGTAATTCCTATAACAAATTTAAACCTCAATAACTAATGAATAAACCGTAATCTTAATTCAAATTTTACACACTTCTAAACAAATAAGTTAAAAAAAAGCACAAAAAAATTTAAAAGGATCGGAGTTACCAAATTGACGATAACCTCAAAAATGTACTTGGGTATTGGCTAGCCTCCTTCTCCAATCTTGATGCCAATCTTCTAGAGCCAATATCTCTCTTTTTCACCGTTCGATTGATCTCAAAATTCTCATTCACATAGAAAAACAAGTCTAATATCCTTTCACATAAGTTTCACTCTAATCCAACAAGTAGATTTCAAGAAATCTTCAAAATCCTCACTAGACCTAAAATTCTACTTTCTGAGACCTTGATCCACTTAAACCTCAATATCCCTCAATTCAACCGTTAGATCAAGCTCAAATTTACAACACACATTAAACACAATTATAATCATAAATCCAATAAATTTCACCCATAGATCTATTACAAAACTCTTTAAATCATCTAAAACATAAACCCTATTTTATTTCATAAAACTCAAGTCATCCAAAACAAACCTTGACTTTGCAAAGCTCTTACAAAGTCAGAACAACTCCAAATCACTCAAAATTAATGTTCATAGAAACCATATCCAATTTTCTATCAAAACCTACTCTCCAATCTGCCAAAGAGTCCCAGAGTCGTCGTCGAGACTCGGTTTTGCACCTCAAGGTCTGATTTCGACACTGGTTCATAATCGGCCCTCTTCGGGTATCAACATCTATTTTTTTTTCTTTTTTAAGTAGTTTTTACTAGAATTTATTCTTAACTTCCTCCTAAAGATGTCTATATCATTTATTTTTCCAATCTACCTTATTTTGCCTTATTTTTGGTCCTACAATGTAAGTAGAAGCTATTTTTTCTAAAAAGGCAGCATTACTACTAAAAGTTTTACTACCTTCCTATCTTTTATTCATATTTTTCTACCTTTTCATTTAACTTGGCTCTTCTATAATAAGATCCATATTATCATCTTTCATCATATAGTCGTGTTACAACACGACATCTACCCCCTCTGAATTTGTGCATCCTCCAGTATGCACCAAATAATCCAAATTTGTTTGATTGATACAATATTTAAATGTCCTCATCCAATTCTTCTTCTTCATATTTGCTATTCAAATCAAAATCATCTTGTTGTCTTAAAAGATTTATGTCTTTGTCAAAGTCTTCTATATTTATTTATGTTTGCTTTTGTTTAAGTATCTTCACTTATTTCCATTGTCATCATTCTTTAATCCAATATATGCAATTTTCTCCAAGAATCTTCCAATCCATTTTCTTGATAAATATCAAAAATCTTTCATCATCTTCTAATGTTCCCAACTCACATAATTCTTTCTCAATCAATTTTTTTTTTTTTTTTTTTTTTTGCCAATAAAACTTAAATCAAAGGCACCTATATCTTGTAAGAGTACCTCCCTTTTTATACCTCCATATTCTTGCTTTACAATGATACTTCTCTATTTTGTTTTGTTTTTTTTTTTTTTTTTTTTTTTTTTTTTTTTTTTTTTTTTTTTTTTCAATAAAACTTAAATCAAAGGCATCTATATCTTGTAAATGTACCCCCTTTTTTATACCTCCATAGTCTTGCTTTACAATGATAGTTCTCTAAAATCTTTTTTTTTTTTTTTTTAAAAGAAACTTAAATCAAAGGCATTTATATCTTGTAAATGTACCTTCCTTTTTATACCTCCATAGTCTTACTTTACAATGATACTTCTCCAAAATCTTTTTTTTTTTTTTTCTTTTTAATAAAACTTAAATCAAAGGCATCTATATCTTATAAATGTACCTCCTTTTTTTTACCTCCATAGTCTTGCTTTACAATGATACTTCTCCAATATATATATATATAGTTCAATGCCAATGTTTCCATTTACTCCACATGTGCAAGTAGTTTGCAAATATACTCCTTTGCACATGGCCAAACCATTGTCGAGGTCCAAAATTTGAAATAAAAAGATTGAATTGAAACCTCTTCCTCATAGCTACATACATCTTCTTTGTATCTTTTTTCTTATTTCTTTGATTCTAAGTCCCATTTAAGATGTCCATGTAATCTTTAAATCCATTTTCCATGTCATTATTTTTGAAGATTTTTAGATTTCCAACCCTTGAATTCCATACTTCATGATGAATCTTATGCTTATCAAAATCCAATTGTGTTCCCATTACATGTGCATTATCTATGTAACTTTGATCTTGGTCCAAAAGAGAAGTACTTACAATTAACTTAATCATAGTCAATGACTTAGCATCCTAATCTTTTGTCCCATAATCTTCATTTGCTACATAATCTTCTATAACATCCTTCATATCTTCTTGAATGCATCCTTGTGAAGCATCATAATCTTTTATTGTCTCAAAGCATTGTATAACCTCATAATATTGAAAATTCTCATGTTCCTTTGAAATCTCATGCTCTTAAAAAGTCTCATAACTTTTACAATAATCCTTTGTGGTTTCACAACCACATTTAGTATCATAACCTTGTGCAATTTCATAACCCTCTTTATAATAATCATATGAAAACTCATAACTTCTTTCACCCAATTCATATGTGGTCTCATAGCCATATGCAATTTGACTTTCATCATCACATCCATGTATAATCCCATCACTTCTCACATCATAATGTTGTGAATTCATACAATCTTCATGATTATAACCTTCAATGGATCCATAATCCATTTTTTTGTAAAGATGTAGCCTTAAATTCTTCAACATAATTCAAAGTATTAGGCAAAACATCCTCATTTCTTTCAAATGTAGAAAATGCCTTTTTATCACCAAGAGATTTTTTATCCAAATTACCATCACCAACTTGTACAAACTTATTCAATATAGAATAGCCATAGCTTCCAACCGCATTATCATTAGTTTCCAAATCCTTAATCTTTGCATTACCTTCAAATTTTTCGATACCTTGGCCTTCCATAGTAATAATTTGAAAAGAATCTTTTTTCTTTCCTTCACCACCCTTGGTATAAGATCTAATTTCTTTCATCTGTAAAGAATTGGCTTCTCCATTAAAATCTCCTACTTGCTCTTCCATTTCTCTTTTTTTTAAGATTAGTCCCTCGAATTGATAAAGATGACATAGAAGCCAAAGTAGGAGATTTCTTAGACCATAATGAAACTTCTTTAGCTTTTGCTTCTTGTTGCCTTGCTAAAACAACCACTACTTCCTTCAACTTCTTCCAATTATTAGTATAATCACTCTATGTAGACTCATCTTTAAGAAGCATGAAAATCTCATCTCCCAAGGCATCAAGACCATTTAAAAACAAATCTACCTTTAAAGCACCCAATGATCGTCTCTCCAAGGATGAGAGTTGATAAAATCTCCTATCAAATTCTTCCAAGAATTCATAAAGATCCATATGCTTGCCTGATTGAAACTCTATCCAATTCAAAAACTTTTGCTTGATAATCCTATCTTCATATCCATCAATAAATTCTTTCTTCAAAAGTTCTTAAAATTTTGACCATATTTCTATACCCCCTTCACGCAATCCCTTCACCTTTATCTGAAATCTAGGTTCAATAGCCAAATATAAGCTTGAAATCATCTCTGCCTCAGGGATTTGGCATGTCTCCATCTCACATGTATAAACTTGTAAAAACTTAGTGATGTTGCATCCTTCAAACCTCCCAAATTTGTTGATGACTCCTTGCAATGCCCTTGTGATATCTCTTTCAATTGCTTGCATTCTTTGTTACTCCTCCATGAATATATAGAAAGCCTTAAAAAACTCACTAATATTTGATCCATCCATAATATTCGACATATCCAAAAACCTTAATGATATATCTTTCATTTTATTCTACAATGATCAAAAATGTTCTTTGAAATACTCCAATAAATACCTTATGTTACTTCAAAATGCTCTAACATATCTATAAAGCCTTATAATACTCCATGATATTCTAAATATTGCCATTGTATTTTAAAATAGTCTCCAAAGCTCCAAGAATCCAAAAGTTCGAATTTACATATCACCCAAAGCACTTCTTTCAACTTTCTTGTCTTTCCTCTCCAAAATTCAAATAATCCAAGAAAACTAAATTCCTTCCACCTCAAGCGTTTCACATTGGGTTCACCAAATATATCATAATACGTGAAGTCTTGCTTGAGAATGCTCCGAGTACCTCGCCGTGGAAAGAAGAATGGAAATTGTAATAACAAAATCCTAATTCTAATGGAATACTAAAATACTTTAATTAGACCATAATAATGCTAAGCAAGCTTAAAAAAATTTTAAAAAAATCTCAAAGAAATTTCAAACAAACAATAAGAATTCTTAAAGAAATATTAGAAAGATCACAAATATCACTCAAATACATCTCAATTCAATCTTAATTTAATTCTAGTTAAAATCCTATTGAACTTCATTCAAACTTTACGCCAAAAATAATTGAATCTTAAGTCCTAATAAAATCTTAAACCGCAAATCAAACCCTAAACAAACCTTACACCAAACTCCAAGCAAATCCTAAATCAAATCCTAAATCTTAAATCAAACCCTAACCAAATCCTAAACCCTAAATCAACTCCTAATCCAAATCCAAAATCCTAAACCAAATCCTAAATCCTAAATCAAATCCTAATTAAATCCTAAATTCTAAATCAAACCCTAACCAAACCCTAAACCCTAAATAAAATCCTAACCAAATCTTAAACCAAACCCTAATCCAAATCCTAATCCAAACCCTAAATCCTAAATCAAATCCTAAAACCTAACCAAATCCTAAACCAAATCCTAAATCCTAAATCAAACCCTAATCCAAATCCTAAACTCTAAACCAAATCCTAACCAAATCCTAGTAATTCCTATAACAAATTTAAATTTCAATAACTAATAAATAAACCGTTGATCTTAACTCAAATTTTTCACACTTTTAAAAAAATAAGTTAAAAAAAATTACAAAAAAATTTAAAAGGATCGGAGTTACCAAATTGACGATAACCTCAAAAATGTGCTCGGGTATTGACTAGCCTCCTTCTTCAATCTTGATGCCAATCTTCCAAAGCCAATATCTCTCCTTTTCACCATTCGATTGATCTCAAAATTCTCATTTATATAGAAAAATAAGTCAAATATCCTCTCGCATAAGTTTTATTCCAATCCAACTAATAAATTGCAAGAAATCTTCAAAATCCTCACTAGACCTAAAATTCTACTTTCTGAGACCTTGATCCACTTAAACCTCAATATCCCTCAATTCAACTGTTAGATCAAGCTCAAATTTACAACACACATTCAACACAACTATAAACATAAATCCAATGAATTTCACTTGTAGATCTATTACAAAACTCTTTAAATCATCCAAAACATAAAACCTATTTTATTTTATAAAACTCAAGTCATCCAAAACAAACCTTAATTTTGCAAAGCTCTTAAAAAGTCAGAACAACTCTAAATCACTCAAAATCAATGCCCATGGAAACCATATCCAATATTCTATTAAACCTTACTCTTCGATCTGCCAAGGAGTCCCGGAGTTGTCGTCGAGACTCAGTTTTGTGCCTCAAGGTCTGATTTCGACCCTAGTTCATAATTGGCCCTCTCCGAGTATCAACATCTAGTTTTTTTTTTTTTTAAGTAGTTTTTATTAGAATTTACTCTTAACTTCCTCCTAAAGATGTCTATATCATTTATTTTTCAAAACTACCTTATTTTGCCTTATTTTTGGCCCTACATAATAAGTAGAAGCTATTTTTTCTAAAAAGGCAGCACTACTACTAAAAGTTTTACTACCTTCCTATCTTTTATCCATATTTTTCTACCTTTTCATTTAACTTGGCTCTTCTACAATAAGATCCATATTATCATCTTTCACCATATAGTCGTGTTACAACACGACAACGGTTAGAATCTGGGAATAGGGAGTAAGTATATAGGAGTTGTAGAAGTTAGTCTGAGTGCCAGACTGTGATAGTCATGAACCGAGATTAAGCTTGGTATCACCTCTTGGTTTTTCTTTGTTGTTGAAGTGTAATAGATAGTTTCTAAATACTAAAAAGTGAGTCTTTGGAATAAATCAAAGATTGATTTATGAGTTATTGATTATATAATTGGAGCATTGAGTGATTGAATTATATGAAGAGTTATTAGAAGATTATGATTATTGTTTATTGAAAGCTGTGTGTGTTTCGACAGAGGAAGTCTGTGATTACAAAAATTATGTGAATTCAGATTAATTGGAGTGAAGTCTATTAATTCTTGTGTTAGATAGTAATTATGTATTTTGAGTGGTCTTTTGAGAGTGCAGGGTTGCACACTATTATTATCAGTTGATGAAGGAGTATTATTATTGGGAGAAAGCATTGTAATATTTTTTGGTGTTTTAGTGGTTTGGAATATGGTTAATTGTGTAACTCTAACAAGTAAAACTCATACATTTAGTCTTTCCCTGTGTTCGAATTCTCCCATATAGGTTTATTCTGAAAGGAATTGAAGAATAAGTAAAAGAAGAATCACAGCCGCTATCTAATATTATAGAACAACAACTAACGCCAATGAAGATTGATGCCTTAGAAGGATCATTGACACTACAAAGAATAACTTATATATATGGTGGTATCAAATCTTGCATTAGTAGTAGGAAAGATAGCCAAAGAGATAGAATAGGTAGAGTACCTCATACAAGAATATCAAGATGTATTTTCAACCGACCTACCTAGTGGCATACTTCTTGATCGAGGTGCCTTTGTGAGTGTAAATTTTCACTCTTCAACCTAAGTTATAAGGTGGCTTCAATTAAGAATTATTTATAATTGATTACATGAATTGAAGTAAGTAAATAACAAGAAAAAAAAAGAAAAACAACCGCAAAGCAATTGAAATAAATGACATGAAGTAATTACAACACCTAAAACTAAGTTATAATTTGTTCATTATATTTTCATCCAATAAAAGTAAAAATAAAAAATAAAAAGTAAATTATTAAATATTTAATTTTATTATCTTTTAAATGACATAAGAAACATATAAATCCGAATTACTATGAATAAGTTATGAAGTTTTAAAGATATGAAATAAATAATTGAATAGTGAAGTAAAAATATTATACTTCAAAGATAACTTATTTATAGATCAAGGATTCGGGCCTCACCAAGGCTCACATGTAGTATATAAAGGTGTCTAAGAGAGGCCACAAGACCTTAGTCTTATCCTCCTAACTACCTTCAAGGTGCTACAATCTATATGGGACTTAAGCACTTCCCTTCCTACAAGGATTGCACTAGATGCTGGTCCTCCTATTTTCTACTAGAAGGACCAATATTTTTATAATTTTGATCTCACCATGGTATTTAAAAACACCTAATTAGCCTAGGAGGCTAGTGCGGCCTTCAAATCTTGCACTATTTCTTCATAAAGGCTCCCAAAGTGATAAAACTCATTTTTACCAAGTTCTTAAAAATTGCTCTAAAAATTCCTAAATAAATTCTAAATAAATTCTAAATAAATTTTAAAAAGTTTTATAATTTTTCTATAAATCTAATATCCATTTAAAGCTACATTTTTCTATCTTTAAAATTTTTATAATAATATAAATCAATTTAAATCCACTATAAATCATATTTTTTATATCAATAACTAAAATGACATGATGTTCTCTCTCATGCTTCTTCTAACTACTAATATTTATAGTTTTTATAAGTAGTACATATAGATAGAAGACCAATTTAAATATTGATCTTAATAAGTAATCCTTAATATTCAACAATAAAATAAAAATATGAAACCAATAAGGATAATTACTTCTAAGACTTACTAAGACTTTATTTCCACCACTAACATTTTAATTTTCTATTTTTCTAGGGATTTCTACACTACTCAATATATATTGTGATTTAAAGCATTCTAAATGCATATTTTTATCCTAAAATAATAAGTGAGTAAATTTGATGATTCATAGTCTCTTTTCAAATACAACTATTGCCTAGAGCAAAATCAGTAAGCCTACCAATTTATTGCCTAGCACCAAAAGAACTTGAAGAGCTATGGAAGACATTGGAAAAATTCTTGAAAAAAAGCTTTATTCAAGAAAGCACATTACGATGGAAAACACCTATATTCTTTGTACCTAAGAAAGATGGTGGACTTTACTTTTGCATTGACTATCAAGGTCTGAATAAGCAAACTATTAAAATGTATATCCACTTCTACACAGGGATGATCTTCTTGACCAACTTTGAGGTATGACCATCTTTAGAAAGTTGGATCTTTGGAGCAGCTATTGGAAAACACCTATTTCAAAAGAGAATGTGAAAAAGATGGCATTTCATATGCGCTATGGATATTTTGAATGGCTGGTTTTATCTTGTGGCTTCACCAATGCTCCAACCTCTTTCATGGGTCACATGAAGAGATTGATTCTAGACCTTTTGGATAAGTATATAGTTGTCTTCATTGATGATATCCTTGTATATAGTAAAACTCCTGAAAAGTATGAGCAACACCTACGAAAGGTACTGCGTCAACTAGAAGATAGTCACTTTTATTGCAAGCAATCAAAATATGAACTTTGGAAGTCAAAAGTTATATTTTTGGAGCATGTGGTGTCTTTTGAAGGCATGTGTATGGATTAAGATAAGGTAGAAGAAGTGAAAGATTGGCCAACCTCTAAGAATGCTTCTAAATTTTGCTTATTTTTAGGCCTTGCTAGATACTATCATGATTTTGTTTAACAATTTGCTTACATTAATTTCTCATTGATAAACCTATTGAAAAAGGATGCTCCATTTGAATGGAAATTGGAGCAACAAAATGCCTTGATAAGTTGAAAGAGGCACTCATTATTGCTCCAATATTGCAATCGTATGATTATAATCTCTCTTGTATACTTGACATTGACGCTTCCAACTTTGCTATTAGAACGGTCTTTCAACAATATTTTGGTAGGAGCCTTCAATCTCTGGCATATGAATCATGCAAGTTCAAAAGAACAAAGTGTAATTACTCTCTATGTGATTGAAAGCAATTAGCAATTATACAAGCCACAAAGGTGTGGACACACTATCTATTGCGGAAGCTAGTGGTTGTTTGAACTGACCATTGACCCTTGTTATATGATTTGTATCTCAAAAATATAAAATCTTGACATCATCGTTGAAAAGAATAATTATAAATTTTTAATATCCAGCTTGAATACAAACAAAGGCGAGAACATATTGTGCCACTATATTTATCAGGAAGACCACGCTTGAAGGACAAATCAAAAGATAAGGTAGAAGTCGCTACTATTAGTAATATCATTTTAGATCTAAGCAAAGTATAAAGAATATAAAGTGGACAATGTTTTGGAGCAATGCTACCTTTGTTATAATAGTGGACGTCCACAACTTCAGTACAAATTTCTTTAAAAAGGTTATCCTATTTGCGATGCAATATAGGAACGTGCACAAAATCTCATCCATTGCCAAGAAACAATTCAAAGATATCATCAAGAGCAAAACGAAGACGTTTTACATTAGTGGAGGGAGATTAATTATAACAGGGTATAGATAAGATAATTATATAAATAATTAGAACCATGGAAGTTTTTAGAATTGAGGTTATGTTAGTGGACCAGGTAGGATCCATCGTAGAACATTCTAAAAAGGATTTAGGGTGGTTATTTTGTTAGGACCCACCATAGAACCTTCTAGAAGAAAGCTTAGGATGGTTATCTAAGTAGGATCCACTATCTAGGAACATTATAGAAAGTCTAGGATAATAAGATAAGATATAAATAAGACTAGTCAGGGCCTTTTGGGGCCTTTTGGGGCATCTAGTCAGATATGGCTTTGGATCCTTTTTCTTAATAAAGTTTGGTTCTGCATCTTTCTATTTAGATCTGTTCTGTTCTATTTTTGTTTACTCAATTTTGTCTTTCATGTCCTATTTTGTTTAATTCCGTTTAATTTTGTTCTAGTTTGTTTTGTCCTATTTTGTGAGGAGGCCTTGTGTTGATGTGGATTGGAAGAATCTTGGATTTTTTGAGATAGTCTAGTCCTGTTTCAAACTATATGCTATCACATCAATAGTAAGATTAATAATTATCTAAGCAAGTCTAGAATAGATCTCAATATCCTTATCAATTTCATCAAAAAGATGAAGAAGAAATGTCACTCTCTTAAACTTCAAAAGCACACATTTTTCCTAGACACCAACATTGATAGAAGATTCAACTCTAAATACTATATCAATCTAGTAGTTAAGATGGATGTACTAGTTTTGGACCAAGTATTATTTATTGATGCATTAATGCATCTTTTAATTCAAAAGAACCAAAACCAAGTGGCGTTCTTTGTAGCCTTCACTAAGGTCATGGTTAAGATAGACAATATCAAAGTCTTTCAAAGTAACCGAGGCAATATCTACAAAAATTATAAAATTATGAACAAATAGATTGATTAAAAAGTTATTTTTTTACTTTTGTTAGAATATATAATGTTAATCAATCATTAAAAAACTTATGCCATTAATTTTTTTTTTAAAATGAAACTAGATTTTTGTTTAATTGACAAAAAATAATACATTTGTAACAATAGATATACACTAGTAATTCATTGCATCCAAGAGTAATTTAATTTGTAATGTCTAACTTCACTCTTCACGTTGTTATAAAAGTTTGAAAGATTGCACAACTGCTTACTTATAAGTAGTAAATATGAATGATGAAATTGAATAATTTGAATGATATTAAGACATTGAAAACCATATTCAATAGATGTGCTAGATATGGATGTGCCAAAATCTCGAGAAATTGTACTCGTAACTTCATGTGACAGTGACATAATTCTGTAAAGAGGAGAGGGGCGACGATCTCAGGCAATTAGTCTAGATCAGTATCGTGAATGTGCGAATGTCTTCGGTTGTAAAATTGCGACGTCAAAGAGCTGTCGGTTAACTTTTATTAGGCGACTAGGGTGGTGAGTTGATGAGCAGCGAGGAAATTTCACTGCCTTAGGATCTGCTTGAAAAGGTGATATCTAATATCTGAAATAGATGCACTCAGAAGAAACTTCTGGACATCGCCTTGATTGTATCAGGAAACGACGAAATTTATTAAAGAACTTCTTTCGTTTGTGAGTGCTTTACATCTACTTTCTTATCTCGCACTGACACTAAAACATCTGGCCACTCTCCGTTGGTTTGCTTATCCTCATGCATCAGTGTGGTGACTTTGACAGAAACCCTAGTTCCTAATGTCATGAGTTAACTTACTGCAGTTTCTGTGAGTGTGTGAAGCAACCACTGCGGCATGGAATAGTATTGCATATCGCATGCTGGGTGCCGAGTCAACTATTTTTGGGAGGGTCTAGTTATTGCCTTGAAGAATAGTCTGTCAGAAAGTGATTCTGTCTTAAAGTATCCTTCAGGGCATTGCGTAGGTGCTGCGTGTCTTTCGTACCATCTTTTCGCGCAACAACGAATCAGCATATATAGAGAGCACCGAACTGTATTTATCGATCTCATTTGTGGGCTGTCTGCTCTTCTCTGAAGTCGAATTGGTCGCACACTTCTTGAGAAGAATTGTTGTGCCATTGCAGAATTAGTCAGGAACTGAGGGCATTCTTTTCTGGAACTGCTAAGTTTTTGATCCAAAATCTTTTGAATTCATCAGGCGAGGAATGGAGCCGAAAGAAGGGTTCGATTGCATAGGATATGCAGCGCACGACGAGAGCGGATTTTTGAAGCCCTTCAAATTCAAGCGCAGGTACGTTTGCTAGAATCAGAAAATGGCAACAGCGCCATACACATGTTTGCGGGCAGAGTCATGTATTCCTCGGAGCTTCAGGGGTTTGTTCAGGGTTAGAGTTAGGTGATTGATTAGAGATAGTTGAGTCAGAGAGATCCTTAGCGATTGATGCGTCGTGGCGGTTTCCTAACGAGAATATTGCTTCCAAACGCAGGAACTCTGGACCAGATGACGTTGTTTTTCGAGTCACTCACTGTGGAATTTGCTACGCGGAGGTGATATGGACCAGGAATTTTCTTAGTGATGTCCAGTATCCCGTCGTTCCGGGGTGCGTATCCGTTCTTCTCTGCTACCATTTAATCCTCCTTGTAGATCAAAATTTTCATGCTGCACTGTTTGAAAATTTCTAAACGCTCGAGCCTCTTGTGACTCCGATGTAGTTCATGAACACATTTACTATAAGTTCTAAGGATCGAGCCGTGTTGCAGACACGAGATTGTTGGAGTTGTCACGAAGGTGGGCTCTAACGTCTCGAACTTTAAAGTTGGAGAACGTGTGGGAGTGGGATACTGCGCCATGTCATGCCTGCATTGCGATTCTTGCAAAGAAGGCATGGACAGCATGTGTGTCAATTTGGCAACCAGAGTCTTCAACGCAGTGGATGTGGATGGCACAATCACTCGAGGAGGATTTTCTAACATCATGCAAGCGCATCAGCGGTAAAGAGACGAAGTTTTCTTGTGTGGTGTACACCTCTAATGGATGATCTAAATGCGAGTTCGATGTGTTTGTTATAATTTTTTACCAAATGAAATGCAAACCTCATCTTATCACTTCGAAAATTCAGGTTCGTTGTGAAGATCCCAGATGCGCTGCCTTCCGACGTTGCGGCTCCTCTCCTCTGTGCAGGCGCTACAGTTTACGGTCCAATGAAACGCCTTGGCATGAACAAACCAGGAATGAAGCTCGGAGTGGTTGGGCTTGGGGGAGTGGGCCATATGGGAGTCCTGTTTGGAAAAGCATTTGGTCTGCATGTTACCGTCTTCAGCACTTCATCCTCGAAGAAGGACGAGGCTCTTGGTGTACTCGGAGCTGATGCATTTGTACTTAGCAAAGATGAGGAAGCCATGAAGGCTCAACATAACACCTTGGATTTCATTATCAACGCAGCATCAGGATCCATTCCACTTGATCCATATCTCCTTGCTTTGAAGCAGGAAGGTGTTCTTGTGCTCGTTGGAGCTGGAGCGGAGGCGAAATTCTCCCCACATAATGTTTTCATGAGTATGTCCATTCCTGATTAAATTTTAGAGTCGAAACATCGACCCAATGGTATGATTGAAGATCTAGAACTCAAAGATAAGCACATTGTTCTGATTCCTGATGGTAAATTGGATCATCGCAGGGAAGTTCATCACGGGAAGCGCAGGAGGCGGTGGAGCCAAAAATGTTCAAGAGATGCTGGATTTTGCTGCAGAAAAGAGGGTGTTTCCATTGATCGAGACTATCAACATCGATTATGTTAACGAGGCAATGAATCGACTTGTGCAGAATGATGTTCGGTATCGCTTTGTCATTGACATTGAGAACTCCTTGAAGCCAGAGTGATTTGAGATCCCGAGATGATGTTTTCACAAAAATCGATTGCTGACTCTACAATAGATTGATTCGTGTGTGATCTTTCTATGCACTAGCACACGTAACAGGTTTTTTTAGTACTTGGAATATATATCTAATCCAATAGTAGATATATATGGTGTGTTACGCTCATTCCTGAAGTTGATTTACTACACCAGATTACTAGTGGTAATGCATAGATGATATTACCAAACAAGTGAAGCGAGTAACAGTTGTTTCCACTGGCTCCCTGAGAAGAGGATGTGTTCTAAACAGTGTGCTGACATGTTAAATAAATCGTGGAAGCACTGATCTAGCCAACCGTTCTGCTCAAAAACACCGTAGCACACATATTCGCTACCCAACCGAGAACTTGGAGTATGTGGGCCTGTACCATTATCCAAACACTTTTGACACTAAATCAGCATAACTTTCAGAGCGTTTCAGATAAATATAGAATCCAACGTCTCTATCCATGCTCATCTTCCCGCTTCGTCCTCAAAAGGCACCTCAATCTTCATATCCACTAATTCACAAAGACAATCTACTAGTGCCTGGTTCATGATTTTCTGGGAACAGAAGCCCGTTGAGGCGAGGCAAATAGATTTCAAAATATATAGAACTGTTACCAGTTCGAATTTAAAACTCTAATTTCAATGTCTTTACAGCAGAATATGATAAAATAGGGTATCAGTGAAGCCCAACCTTCCTTGGTTGTTAGAGAGATCTGGTAGTATTGGGAGACAAAAACATTAACTTTTACTCTCAAAGTGCAGAGAAATCTGGTTAGGTTAATCAATTGTTCTAAAAGAAGAACTCAATTAATAGTTGTTTTCTACCTATTACCATATCTGCTTCGATCAATCTCCTCCGAGGAATGACTCTTCATATCAACTCCATCACAGTCCCCACCATCCTCAACACAGTTGGACTATGTAACTTCCACATTGTTTGATCATAAGCAGTTCAAACACCACAATCCTGCGGGTAGAGGTTAAGGCTACACTCCAGGAAACAGCACATTCTGTACTCCAATACTCGGCAACACTTTGTTTCCTCAGTTTGACCACAGTCGCAGCCAATATCACAAATCAAGAGGAGCTCAACACACCATCCAGATCTTCTGCTTCCTCTCAAAAGCTCATCGAAGCAAACACTGGACGTCATTTAGGGACGATATGAGGTTAAGCTCAAGAATTTGAGAAAATTGATGACGACCGTCTTCCGCGGATTTTGTGTAGAGGCGAGCAGACACTTAACAACAAACGTGGTAGCAATTCTTGCAACTCACCAGATTTCTGAAAACGTGGAGGAGCTTAACACGTCCCATGTTGCGCATATCCGTAGCAACAGAAATATTAATCAACCCAACCATGCTGACCCCGTGAAGAATTTCTACATTAAATAAACGTTTATACTCAACCATGTACATGAATTACATAACCTGAATCAGATTTGAACAAGAGGATCCTGAACTTCCGAATTCTCTTAACTGATAGAAGTTCACCACATCTGGCGACGCAGTAAAAACGCTCAAAACACCCCTTGATTGCCCCAAGCTTGATGAATGTAATCAGTCGACAGCAGTAGTCCCAGTCCATAGCCATGCTGCAATTCAACATCTGCGAGTAGATAGATTAACTGATCGACAATATACGGATCTGCTTACTGTACTGTAGCCCACCATCTTTAAAAAAAGATATCCCAAAGCACTGCATAGTTGTCTGGTGAACGTGAAAGTGTACGCCATTGCTGCACCAACCATGTTAGCTTACAGAAACATGTCTTTGAAATAGGGCTCAAATTCTCCATCGTTGTTGTCACTCGTTCTTCCAAAAGCTTTGGGAACTTCTTTCGTCTTGGTTCGTTTGAATCTTGGTTCATCTTCCACGTCAGTCTCGGATTCAGACCTATCACTACCTTCTTCCTCAGAACTACTTGGTGATTCTCTAAGTTTGTCATCAAACTCTTCTCCACTATTCTCACTGTTCTTGCTCCTTTCTCGAGATCCTCTCTTCCCTTTCTTTATCTCTCTGAGAAGTTTTCGCTTCTTCCGTCTGGCATCCTTCCTCAATTTCCTCTCAAACTCCTTCTCTTTTCTATAATTCAGCTTGTATGAACACTTTGGACAAACTCGTAACTTCACAAGTGCTTGTTTGTTCTCCCCTGCTTCACTATACGCAAAATTAACCTCGTAGCTTCGAAGACCTTCGCGGGCAGTGCACTTCTTATTGCCACATTCAAATTGCCCCTTCCCACTGATGACCTCCTTTTCAGTTCTCCATCTCAATCCAATGCGATTTTCTTTATACCTAACAAGCAAACAGTATGCTCAACACAACCTCAAACATAGAAACATGGTTTCTAATTACTCAATCAGAAATAAACAGGGTTTCAAAGAGTCCAAACCTAGACATATCTGCAATGCAATACTCCTTGAAAAGCTTGTCATGGTAGCGCTTCGCAAGGCGCTGCTCCCACGACCTCTCTAAGTCGTCTTCCTCGCTGCGAATGAATCGATAAGTTTCCCTTAGAGTATCACGGTCCGTCTTGGCAGGCAAAACCTGATGCTGCTGTCCTGCGGAAACACCAGCGCTAAACCCGTAGTGCGCTTGATAATCACGCATGAATTGCTTGTGGCGCTCGTACGCGTTCAATCCCAACACCCGGTCATGGTGCTGCTGCCGCCGCTGCTCCCGCTCAAAGATATCATTCTTGACCCTCGAAAAGGACGCCATATCAACTCTAATCCCCTCACTCAGCAATTCTACCTTGATCCACAACCCGACACAATATTGCCAACGTCCACAATAGCAGGGTAGCAATGTTGCCGCAAGAGTTCCTCATCGGACCACAATAGGCCACACGCATCCCTATCTGAATCAATCACCTGCTCAATTGGCACAGAAAACACAGAAATTTCAAACCCTAAAACGGATGTAAACCATTATGAGACCAACGATGCCAATTCACTATTCCTCAGCTAACCTAAAGCTTCATGAAGTAATCTACACTATAAAACAACTTTGCATCACTCCAAACTGCAACACAGCTGCTGTAATTTCCATAGAGCTACGAAGAACGCGGTGACGATCAACTGCGATGCTGCGCAATCACACGAACCCAAATTCTCCATAGAAACTGTTCACCCACAAATCCTCTGAGAAGCTCAGATGAAGCAAACCATGATGTCGTGGGCTCCATGACAGAACTTGGTGAGGGTCGAGCATCACGCCATCATCGCCACAGGCAGCACATTACGATTGCCTTCACCAGCAGGGATCGCGCTCCCGTCCCAGCATCGAGTTATACGTCGAGGTATCCGGTGAGGTATCTATCCAGGTATACGTTTGTGTATCTATATAGGTATCCATTGGGGTATCTATCTAAGTATGCGTTGAGGTATCTATACAGGTATTGTGTAAGAAAACTAATCTTATATCAAATTTAGAATTGTATGTACATTAAGTATATCACTAATGTGGAAATTCTAATCTTTATGAGCATTTAATTGTATTGGTTTATAATTCAAGGGATTGTTTTACAACATTATCAATGAAATAAGATTTTTTTTATTGATTTTTTCTTTTTTTTTATCACATCAATTTATAAGTTGTAATATTGGTATTCTTGCTTCCAAAATTTTAGTAAGGATACCAAGCATATATTTTGTGTTGATAAAGAATTTTTTTAGTTTAAAACATTTTTTACTAGATATGCTATAGGATTATAAATTTAAAAAAGAATTAAAAAATAAAGTATTACAAATTCTACATAATAAAGATGTTTAGAAAAAGTTTGAGATTTTAAATTTTATGCAATAGAGAGATTATTCTTTTATAGAAAAAAAAATTAATTTATTCTTTAAATCTGTTACTTTATTAAAATATAAGGAAGTCTGTTCTCTTTAAAAAAATACTTATATACAAATCACTACTTAAGCTTTACATCATTACCAAATAAATTGGGCTACCTCACATCTTTGACTACTTTTCATATAGAGAGATGCAAAAGTTTGATATTATTGCCAAATGAATTATACAATCTAACATTTTTTACTACTTTTAAGATTGATAGGTGTTCAAGCTTGATATTGATGCCAAATGAATTGGACACTCTCATATCTTTGACTATCTAAAATATAAGAAAGTATTCAAGCTTAATATTATTGCCAAATAAATTTGATAATCTTACATCTCAGACTAGTTTTAATATAAATAATTGCTCAAGCTTAACATCATTGCCATATGAATTTGGCATCCTTACGTTTTTAACTACCTTAAATATTCATAGGTATTCAAGCTTAATATTACTACTAGATGAATTAGGCAACTTCACATTTTTTACTACCTTCTATATAAGTTGGTACTCAAGCTTAACATTATTGTTAAATGAATTGAGCAATCTCATATCTTTGACTACCTTTGATATAAGGATGTGCTTTAGCTTGATACCATTGTCAAATGAATTATGTAATTTTAATTCTTTATCTATTTTTGATATGAGTGAGTATAAAAGCTTGACATTATTGCCAAATAAATTAGAGAATTCCACATCTTTGTCTACTTTTGATTTAAATAGATTCAAATGGTTGACATTGTTGGAAAATTAATTAGACAATCTCATATCTTTAACTACTTTTGATATAAGTGAGTACCAAAGCTTGGCATTGTTATCAAATTAATTTTACAACTTTACATCTTTGACTATTTTAAGAATATATAAGTGATCAATGTTGAAATCATTGCCAAATTAATCATGCAATAATACATCTTTAACTTCTTTAGATATAAATAAGTATAAAAGCTTAACAATATTGTAAAATGAATTAAACAACCTTATATTTTTTACTACCTTATAAATATGTAATTGCTCAAGTTTATCATTACCAAATGAATTGAAAAACCTCACATCTTTAATTATCTTTGGTATAAGAGGGTACTTAAGCTTGACATTATTACCAAATAAATTGACGAACCTCACATTTTTAAGTAGTTTTAATATAAGCAAGTGATCAAGCTTGACATCATTGCCAAATTAATTGCAAAATCTTATATCTTTGACTTTATATGATATCAAAGGATGCTCAAGCTTTATATCATTATTAAGAGTAATGGTCAGCACATTCTTAAAAAGATATCTTTTAAGATAAATTAAAAATCAATAGATAATATATTCACAAGTTACTAAAAAACGTCAAACCAAAAATAAATAAGATATGTATAAAATAAAATAGTACAAAAATAAAGTATGTTAAAGATGATTAGATTTAGATTATATTAAAGAAATCTAAAAAAAGAAAATATTATAAAAAAAATACACTCAAAAGAATAAAGAATAAGGTTTGTTCTCGTAATAATATAACCTAATCAAATTTCTTAGTTTGCAAGATAAAATAACTTTGACTTGGATTTTAAGATTTTCATCTTTATTATAGAAAGGTCTTTGAGAGTTTTGAAAATAATATTGGATCTATATATAGATTTTCTATTCTAAATATATCATTGAATTGTTTTAAAAGTATATAGATTTGTAGATATTTAAAATTTAATCATTTTGAATTTTGAGTTAACTTTATAAATGGGTAGAATTTTGTAAGTTTTATTTTAATCTTTGTCTATGTTTTAGAGGTTTATAAATATAGTCGTGGATTTAGAATATCCTATAAATTTTTCAATATTTAAATATGGGGCCTTTGACTCAGTTCTTTTTTTTTGTTGACATTTTTTTTGCTTTGTCTTTTTCGAAATTTTGATCTATCGCCTTACTTGTAATACTTTTAATCTTAATAATATGTTCAAAATTTTTAGCAAGAAAATAATTTAGAAGATATAATTTTTTCAAATTTATAAAATTATCTTTTATATAATATGTGAAAAAAAAAAAAAAATTATACATAGACTTATTCATCCTATGACATTTAAATAGATAGCTTATATAAATATATGTTTATTTTATGATTGCAAAATGTCTTATGTAGACTATTTTTATATATGCTATAGATATGAATGGCTTAATACCATATAATCTATATTTTAAGCCTATGCCATGAATTGTACATGATTTTGTAAATTTGTACTATACTCTACAATGACGTGGCAAACTCTTCTGATACAAACTTCATACATTTTCTTTTTTATACACAACTTTGTTAAAAAATAAAATAAAATAAAATTTCATCTAATTGACTATCACTAATTATATTTTTATTTATTTTACACATACAAAGTGTATAATCAATAATTTTTTCTAACTTTTTATATTAGTTTTTAAAAAATACAAAAAATAATATATGTAAATTTTATTGCTACAATAACTACTTCTGTGTGAAATTTAAAATATCTAAAGTGAACCATGTTTTTGACAATTATTATTTTACTATTGCTTTCTCTTCTAATTGAATCTTCTTTGCTTTCATCTCTTTTCAATCCTTAACAACATCAATGTTAGTAATAATTAAAATGATCCAACATATAATTTATACATTATTATTACTTCAACAAAAATTTGATACAAAATTACTTTATTTAGTGTTTATTGTAATAAAAATTAATGTTACATTGTTTAGCTATTCAATCACAAGTTCTTATCATCATCTATCCAAATATCATTTTCCATAAATAAAAGTTAACAAATAATAAAGTTGAATTAAAATAGGTTTCCATCGATATAAAAGTTGACATCACAGTCAAGCTCCTATCAACTACTTGACAATATAAATATATCAACAATTCAATCAACATTAAGCTCCTTCCAACTACTTAGGAATATAAGTATATCAACAATCCAATCAACATTTTATTACAATAAACACTAAATAAAGTAAACACAAATAAATTTTAAAATTTTTTTGAATTAGTTTCGATTAGGTTATATAAGTGTCAAACTTACACGATAATATCTCGAAACAGTAGTATAATTACCAACATGGTAAGTATCAACGCCTTTCCATCTAGTTATGAAGGGAGGCTAAATCCCTTTGTATTGAAACAATATTTTTCAATCCATGTGTGTTTTTCACAAAGTGAACAATCGGTCCTGGGCGTCGAGCCGGATTTGCAGTCGGTGCCGAGGTACTCACAGAGCATCGACAATTTGATCGACGATGGAGTGCTAGAGCTCAGGCTACACAGCTCTTGGTGGGGTCTTCACTGTCTAGATGAAATCCACGCCATTTCTGAGAATTCGAAGGCATTGAGTTTTACAAGATTCATTTCCTGCAGCAGACCCACTTAGCATGTCGTTGCTTGATGGGATGGACCTGCAAGCCTGCAACAACAGTGAAGCTCGCGACAGCTCGGTTATGCAGGACCACTTGGTCTGAGGAAGTTTTGTCGTTCGCCGTCACTGGCACCGTGATTGTGGGACCGCCCTTAGAGGATGACTAAATGGGTTTCTGTCCCTCATTAAATTCTATTTGTGACGATGGCGGGTTGAAATGTGTCTGCGTGGATTGGAGAACTTGACAAGCGAAGAAAAGAATAACAGGGACTGAATATCGATTCCAGGTTGCTCCTGGAGACCCCTAGAATTTCGGAACCGCGCGGTAGAGGAGATGCTGCGTGTTGGGGATCAGCGGCCGCATGCCGAAGTGCCGCATGCCGAAGTGTAGGAATCACACAAACCGAATGGAATATTCTCTTGTGTGTGATTTCCAAAGAGGGCGGCGGTAGATGAAACCAAGGCAACCGACCTCAGACGAATCCCGCATTCAACCACTGCTGGCCACCGTTTTCTGGCCCCTCTCATAGCTCCTGCAGTCCGCTGCACCGCAGCACAAGTGGGTTGGCGCTTCGAGAGCTTTTCGAGGAGTGTTTGAGGAGAGGTTGTTACGCGGTATAGCAATGGCGGAGTTAGGCGAGTTCTCTTGGCCCAACCCCAAGGGTGGTCTCCTTGGGGACCTCTACAGCGTGTATGGATCAGTCGAGCTTGACGCCCGTCATGTTATACTCCAGCAGTTCAACACCATATCTACCATCCTCCTGTGGTTGCTGGCCGCCTGGGCCAAGATGTGTCTGGCTCTTTTGCCGACGCTCGTGCCCGTGCCTGTGTTGTCCACAGTTTTGCAGAAGCTAAGCACGGCAGGAGATGAATATACTTCTGCACTTTCCAGCAGTTTTGGTAGGCAGACGAAGTCCCATCTGGGCAGCCGCAGTAACTTGGCGGTCTCTGCGACTCCCATTGGCCGTGCCCTCACTCAGGTTTGGAGCTAATTTGTTTTGAAACTTTATTGGCACATCTATTACTGTTTCTAGGCGTGCGCTGTAAAGTAGTTGAGCCAATTGAGGTTCTGAGGATGACGTGATTTTCATGGATTTTAGGCCCAGACTAGAGTGCTGCTTTTATATGCGAAAGTTTCTCTCAAGACTTGGGTGATTTGGATTTGCATGCTAGGTGCTGGCTTTAGTGAACGATGTTCCGGCCTCCTCCAACAAGTATGTATTTCTTCAAGGCTTAGCTGACAGAGTGATTCAAGAGAACAGAATGGAAGGTGCCAGATATAATTCCATCAACCAAGCAGCATTGAAGAGTAGCTTCACCCGAACGATCTACCTACTTGGGCTATCCTTAGAGAGTCGCCGTCAGAGTGATTCGTTTCTAGGGTAAGTTCTTTCATGCTAATTCTTAGCCCTTCATTCACAAAATTATGAAATTACAAATCACGGTGAATCTTGTCGGTCTTGGAGTGTATTAGAGACTTGAATTTGAATGCTTCTTAAAGTAGGTGATGCATGAAATTTCGATAGTGAAGAATGCTTCAAACACTTTGTTTAATTTAGCAGTGGAATGTCCACCTCATGTTTGTTCCTGTCTCCGAGCGTGCAGTCGACTTGCAAAGAATCTTCCTGGTGGCGCTGCAGTTCCAAGTGTGATCTTCTCGGGCCCATTCGCTAAACTTTGGTCATTTTTTGGACAACTCCTGTCTCCACTGGGGTTTTTCAGTTCAAGGTCGAATCTCAATGAATCAGCGTTGCAAGTCGCGAACTTGGTCGATGCAGACGTGGCCGAGAAATTTGCCATCGAACTTTTGTGGATTGCTGAAAAGCTGCTCGACTGTGGTGGGATGGAGGTTGCGGTTCAACAATGGAGCTCAGTGTCGTACCTCGCAGAGCTTTCTCTACGTGCTTCTCCGAAGGTCCAGAAGTCCCTTGTCCGGCTTTCAAGTACGCCTCTCCATTTTCTTTCTTGTTATCCTTCAAATACAGGCAGAGCTTATCCACACTACTTACTCATCTGGGAAATAATTACTCATGGATTTTGCTGGTGACTCTGGCATTTGACATATTATTCTCATTGGTACTCAAAATGCATCATTAATGTTTGTTTAATCTCACGTTGCAGCTCTACTATGTAAAGGCTTGGTGGGGAACATGAGCATCCCACAAGAGGTTTGTTTCAAGTTGATGCTGTTGTGGTTACCTCTGCTCTGCAATGCGACACATGGTGGAGATGGTCCCATCTTCAACTCTGCAGAAAAGGGAGAGGCTGAGAGGCAATTGGAGCTGCTTGTTGCATCTCTTCCAGAGACAGACCAGGAGCAGATTCTGTCTACCTGGCTGCAAGAGTATGCTATGTCTCAATCTGACTGGCCTAACCTCCAAAATTGTTATAACACTTGGTGTTACACAACACGGAAGTTGGAGCATGATACGTCAAACATCATGAAGCTGGAACATCTGAAGTATTGAATTGTACTCACGGGAGATCATTACCGTGACAAGCTCGCAACGTTGGTAACAATTGCTTTGTACATTCAGGATTAACTTAGACAATGGCCCAACCATATATGTACAAAATATTTAAGGCATCTTATTCGATTCCACATGGCTAGGTTCCGCCATGCTTACCTTGTCGATGGCGCTCCAGATTCGTAGAGCAAAACTGGCTGACCATCACCGAACGGATTCGTTGCTGCCACAGAGACCGCAGGTTGTTCTCGGCAGTGAAGCTTGGAGGTCTACGAGTAGCTTTTCTCAATGAACGCTTAGACTTTAAATTCAACTGCTTAAATTAAACCGCTAACATAATCAGTTTGAAACTATTCCCTTTTTCGTCATTCCGATGGGCGCTCCACCAGTGTTGTCCTTATGTATATGTATACTTTTATTTTTAAATTAGTGAAACTACGCCTGTCACATTATCAGTTGGTATGTTTTAAGCAGGTCGAAAAACGCTGTCACTGCACAACCACCAGTGCTGTGCAAGCATACAGAAGCTCAATTTCACTGCTTTAAACTACGAACCTTTCACAACCGTCACTAAAGCATGAGCAGATATTGCAACGGCGAGAAACAATTCTCTCATTTGCTAATGCAACTCGTGTCTTGTCAGTGTGGAAGTGTGTCTTTGCATTTGACAAGCTCAGCCGTTGTGAAGCTAGAAATGCATGTGACGTGAGAATGTTGTTGGAAGAGTGTGCATATTCAATGAGAGAATACTTGATGGAAAAACAAGAAATGAACCTTATCAGAAGTTGAGATAGATTCACAACAAAGATGATGGAGGGTTTCCAAGGTCGACAACCCAACCTCACCTGCAATCTTCTTATTGTCAACATAACATCCCAAATCAAATATTTTGACTCTTTTAAAATTGATCATTATAGATTTTATTTATTAAGGCATCATCCAAAGAAATGGACAAAGTATAAACAATTGACATTCAACAAAGATAAGAAATCCTTCTTTAAGATAGTTGAAACTATGTCACGAACATAAATATTTATTTTGATAATTATCTAGATAATAAGAATAGATAGAAGTAAGTCAAAGTAGATAAATATGTTAATATTTTGTAGAAAGCTTCATAAAAGCTTCATAGACATTGCTTTGTCTTTATACATGTCTATAGGTGATTGGTAGGTTGAAAACTTGACCAACAAAGAAGCCACGTGTTGACATGTTGACCACTTGTAGTACAAGTTGGACATATGGTGCACACCTAAGAAACTTGCCTTGCAAATTAGACATATGTCCTACAAGTTGGACACGTAATTGAGGTCCTATAGCATGTTGCGATGTATTCTTTCATTAAGTAGTATATATAGAGGCAAGAGTGAGGCCTTCTTCACTCTTGTCAACTCTTTTCTTGGTTTTTAGTCTAGTTTCAAGAGACTTATGTTTTCTACTCTTTGACAATAGTCATTCCAATTCTTCATTGAATATACATACTTTCTTCTATGTTGTCACTTTCCTTTTGACAAAGAGTCCATGACTTTATGTAACTTCTTCTAGTTTGTGTCTTTGATAGATTGACAAGAGTGCACATACAATATTAAATCTTTGTCTTTTTTTGATTAAGAGTGGATTATCTCTTTTTCTTGAGAAGACATAAGCATATTAGAAGTTGCGGATTACCCTCTTCTAAACTAATATTGTTTTTAGAATTTTTTTTTTTGATTCTTGAGTATTGTATTTTGTGAGAATACATACCTTTCTTCTTATTGTGCTAGCATGGTAGAGCTTGCTGAAATGAAGAGTACAATGGCTCAAATGCAAGAGCAAATAAGAGAATTAATGCTTGCAATGCATCAACTCATTCTACCACCACAAGGAGCAACAAGATTATCAGGTAATAAAGATATAGAGATGATTGAAGTTGCATCAACATCTACACCAAGCCATACTACTGCTCCTACAACGAAGCATTGTTCAAGTTTCAAGGAACCAAAAATTGAATTGCCTGAGAAGTTTGATGGCATAAGATCTAAGTTTCGAGGATTCATCAACCAGATACAACTAGTGATTAAACTACAACCTCAAAGTTATCCAACTCAAGGATTATAAGTCAGGTTTATTGGAACACTACTTTTATATTCTGCTTCATCATGGTTTTCATCATTCCTTGAATGACGTGATCCAATATTGGATAATTTGGAAGCATTCTTAACAAAATTTTGATCTATGTATAGAAGAACCTCAACGTTATTACAATTCAGTAATGACACCAACGACTTCTCAATCTAAACATTTGGAAGTAGAAGACATGTAAATTGATGCAATATGTTTTAAACCTCTTATCAAACAAGAAAAGATTCATCGTCATCAAAAAAGACTATGATTATATTGTGGAGAAGCTAAGCACACTGATCAATATTGTCAAAAAAAACAATGCAAATACAATATGAGGAGTACTACTTTCAAAGATGAAAACACATCAGAAAATGAATTTGTCTAGCTACAATAGGGACAGTGCGGCTAGAATCTTGTATAATTCCTAATTAAGGTCTTATTCTCTCCTCAGAACCTTCTCCTTGTTTTATAATAGATGTGCATTTAGGAACTAATAACTATAAAGCCTCTGCCTTAATAGATTTAGGAGCCTCTGCTTGTTTTTTAGATAAAGAATTTGTTAAAAGTCATAATATATAATTAACACGAAAAACTAAATCCGTACACGTAGAAGTCGTTGACGGTTGTCTGTTATCTTTTAGAGATGTTACTCATGAAACACTTCTTATAGATGTAATAATAAATGGTCATAATAGTCGTGTATTTTTTAATATAATTAGATCTCTCTCTAATCTAATCATTTAAGGTTTATTATGGCTAAAAAAGTAAAATCTTGTGATAGATTGGATTTCTCATAAACTTGACTTTTCTTCAAACATTATTAAGAGTTTTTCTAATCCAGTAGAAAGCCATGAGTCTAATATAATCAAACTTGTACTTGTAGGTACAAAAGCTTTTTTACATGCTGCAGAAGAAATATTGTCTTTTGTTATTTATACCACATCCATTTTAAATGTTGGAGGGATTTCAAGTGAAATTCTAAATCAATATGAAGATTTTTAAGATATTTCTAAAAAGAAGAATGTAAATATTTTCTCGGAGCATCATCCATATGATTGCTCAATCAATCTTAAAGAAGGAACTTAGCCACCATTTGGTCCAATCCATAGTTTATCACAAAATGAGTTGTCTAAACTCAAGAAGTACATTGATGAGAATTTGGCCAAGAATTTCATATGCTATTCAAAATCTCCTGCAGGAGCTCTTATCTTATTTGTGAAGAAAAAAGATGCATCATTGTGAATGTGCATGGATTATTGAGGACTCAACAAGATTACCATCAAGAATAAATATCCTTTGCCTTTGATGTCTAAACTTCTTGATCAATTAAATCAAGCTAAGATCTATACAAAAATAGATCTATGAGGAGCGTACAATCTGATTTGCATTAAAGAATGAGATGAATGGAAGACTGCATTTTGAACAAGGTATGGACACTTTGAATATAACATCATGTCTTTTGGACTCACGAATGCACCAACTGCTTTCTAATATCTTATGAGTGATGTTTTTCATGAATTTCTAGATGATTTTGTTGATGTTACTTAAATGATATTTTAATCTACTCAAACGATGCAAAAGAATATAAAGTTCATGTTCGTCGTGTATTATAAAAACTCAGAGATGCGGGATTATATGCCAAGATCAAAAAGTGTGTATTCTACATTATCCAGTTGACTTCTTAGGATACATCATTTTAAACAATGGTCTAATGATGGATCTTTAAAAAATTCAAACAACTATAGAATGGAAGATTCCAAAAACAATAAGAGATGTACAATATTTTTTAGGATTTGCTAATTACTATCAAATCTTTATTAAGAACTTTTCTCAAGTTGCAGCACCATTTACATGCTTAACTTGTAAAGATAAGATCGACTGGAATACAAAAGTAGAAGTATCATTTGAAGTTTTGAAGAAAGCTTTTATTTATGCACCAATCTTGCATTGCATCGACTTTTTCAAAGCATTTTTTATAGAAACAGATGCATCTAACTTTGCCTAGGGTGTAGTCTTATCATAAATAGGAGCAGATGTCAAACTTCATCCAATAGCTTTTCATTCAAGAAAATTTTCAGCAGTCAAGATTAATTATAAGATCCACAATAAGGAATTTCTTGCAATCATGGATTTTTTTTCAAGAATAGCATCATTATTTAGAAGGCACTTCAAGTCCTATCATTGTATATATAGATGACAAGAATTTCTAGTATTTCATATCAGCACGTGTTTTGAATCATTGCCAAGTTCATTGGAGTATGTCTTTATTAAGATTCAAATTTAATATCACTTATTGGCCAATAAAACAAGAAGGTTTGTCTGATGCCCTTTCTAAATGTTCTGCTTTATACCAAAAGAAGGAGAAGCAGCTTTTGACCAACAAAAGATAATTTTACTAAAGCCAAAATAATTTCATCTTTGAGCAATGAAATCAACATTGATTATTGATTTGACTTTTCTCAAGCAGATCTAAGCAAGTGTGTCCTGAGACCTTTTTTTTTTATGATATTAAAAATAACTCCTCTAAATCTCAAAATACTTCCAAATTTGAGTTTAAAGAGAATCTATTCTATTTTGAAGGACGTTTATATATTCCAAAAGGAGAAGCATGATTACATGCTCTTGAAGCTCGTTACAATTTCCCTGCAGTAGGATATTTTGGATATAATAAGACTTTGGAGCTTATATCTAGAGATTTTTTGAGGCCTCAAATGTAAAAGGCTATTAAAGAATTTATACAGACATATAATGTTTGTTCAAGATCAAAAACTCCTCGTCATCAACCTTATGGACTCTTCCAACCATTACTTATATCAAAACAACTATGAACTTCTGTCTCTATGGATTTTATCATAGATCTTCTAATTTCAAATTCATATGATTTTATATTTGTGATTGTAGATCGTTTCACCAAGATGGTACATTTTGTACTATGTACAAAAACTATTACAGGTGAAGGAATAGCTAAACTCTTCTTTGTCAAGATCTATCGCTGTCATGGATTACCAAAGGATATTATATTAGACAAAGAAATATAATTTTTATCGAGATTTTAGAGAATTCTTTTCAAGATATTGAAGGTGGTTATAAAACTATCTTTAGCTTTTCACCCTCAAAATCATGGACAAACAGAATGGGTAAATCAAGTTTTAGAGTAATATTTGAGATATACCATCAACTATCAACAAGATGATTGGACAAATCTTTTGCCATTGGTAGAGTTTGCTTACAATGATTTTGTACATTCTTCTACTCAACAAACACCTTTTTTTTGTCAATTATGGTTGTCATGTATGATTTGATACTTTTGACTTTCCAAAAGTTGATAATCATGTGGCGGAAGATATAGCAAATCGATTATCAAAGCTAATGCAATAATGAAGGTACAATTAAAAGATGTTCAAGAATGACAAAAAGCCAACATGGATGTTTATCGCAAGGAACAACCTTAATTCCACGTGGAGGATAAGGTATGGTTACTTCATCGTAATATTAAAACTACTCGTCCTTGTAACAAGCTGGATTATTATAGGCTTGGACTATTTCTTATTTGTGAACAGATCAATCCAGTTGCTTATTGATTACACCTATTGGAGTCTATGAAAATCCAACTTGTATTTCATATGTCTTTACTTGAGCCATACAAGACAATGGATATACAAGGAAAGAGACAAATGCCACCACCTCCTATAGAAGTGGATAATAATAAAGAATTTGAAGTAGAAGAAGTCTAAGATTCAAGGCGACACCGAAATACTATAGAATATCTAGTACATTGGCATAGATATGACATTAATAAACACATATGGTAGCCATCCAAGAATCTAGTAAATACATCAACTAAAGTTAAAGCTTTTCATCAATGACATCGATCAAAACCAAGATAAAGAGTCAATAAATTCTTTGCTATAAAGCAAAGCAAGTCCAATAGAGAATTCATTCTATCTTGTATCATTCTTTCTTTGGATTTTTTAGTGCTTAGAAGATAGAGAATCAACAACTAACAAATTCAATTTAAGACCTATCATTTGTTGAGCTACGAGATGAGACATTGCGACTATCATAACCTTCAAGAGGACAAAATCGAGATGAAGATCTTCAAGAATGACATTTTCTTCTTCAAATAGATGGCAAGATACAACACATTTGGTACTACAACCTTAGAAGGGACTCCCGTTGTTTAGTGATACTTTTGGAAATGAGAACCAGTCTTTATGATATTACTAATGTTTTATTTGAAGGAAGTTATGAAGGCCTCAATAATGATCAAATATCAAGGTGGTCTTCTTGCCTTGGTATTAAATATTATCGATGGTTGAAGGGATCTATCAACTACTTTTAAAGGGAACAAAGGTAGGAGTATGTAGTAAATACAATTCGGTGCATCTTGGACTTCATCTACATGTAATCACCGCTCTTTGTGGAATTCGTCCCTAAAAAGAGGAGTAATGTCACGGACATACATATTTTTGTCTTGATAATTATTTAGATAATAAGAATAGGTAGAAGTAACTCAAAATAGATAAATATGATAAAATCTTGTAGAAAGCTTCTTAGATGCTTCATAGACACTACTTTGTCTTTATACATGTTTATAGGTGATTGGTAGGTTGAAAACTTGGCCAACAAAGAGGCCATGTGTCGACATGTTGACCACTTATAGTACAAGTTGGACATATGGTGTACACCTAGGAAACTTCCTTTGCAAATTAGACGTGTCCTGCAAGTTGGACATATATTAAAAGTCCTATAGCATGTCGCCATGTATTCCTTAGTTAAGTAGTATATATAGATGCAAGAGTGAAGCCTTCTTCATACTTATTTTTTTGGTTTTTAGTCTAGTTTCAAGAGTCTTATGTTTTCTAGTCTTTGACAATAGCCATTTCCAGTTCTTCCTTGAATATACATACTTTCTTCTATTTTGTCACTTTCTTTTTGACACAGATTCCATGACTTTATGCATCTTCTTCTAATTTGTGTCCTTGACACTCCTTTTATCTATATCTTAAATTCTTACTTTAATAAGAATAAGTTTGTTGTATTTCTTTTAAATAAATCTATTCTTAAAGTCTTTGTTAGAGAAGTTCTATTCCACCTCAATGATGTTAAAAATGTAACATATAAACATGATTTTAGTATCTTCCAATGGCATGTCGAAAACAAAAGTAAAATCTTTGATTATAAAGTTACCATGAATACATTTTGTTTCTTTTCATTATATCTCAAGGATATCTTCTATGGTGCTATATTTTAAATAGGAGCTTCTTTGATTTAAACTACATTGGAGAATCGTGGTCTCAATTATTTAAAAAGGTGTCAATAACATGATTGCTTCAAATTATATCCAATTTTTTTCTTCAATCATTTTATTGTAGATTCTATTATGGATTATTTTAAAAATTTAGGTATTTTGAATTAGACTAAACAAGTCAATTATTTTGGATGACTTTGATTTGTATTAAATAAAAAAGAGATTTTATTTTGGCAAATTATAAATTCTATAATAGATCTACAGGTGAAATTTTATAGGTTTGTGAAAGTAGTTGTATTAGATGTGTGTTATGAACTTGAACTCAATTGGATGGTTATATCAAATATAATTAAGATTCAAGTAAGTTAGGATCATAAAAATTAGATTTTCAAGATCAAGTTAGAAATTCAAGTTTGACATATTGAAGCTGAAAGTTTTGCAATGAGGTTGAAGTATAAGAATGGCCAACATCCAAGCAGATTAGGAGTAATTCCTCTCAATCTATAAGTTTGAGCTTCTTTAAACTTTGTATATTTGTAGTCAATTAGTAATTTGAATTGTATAAAAAGTTAAAATCAATCTCTAGAATTAATTTAATACTTATTAAGGTTTGAAATTTGTTATGGTGTTTACTTAGGATTCAACTATGATTTGTTAGAATTTTCTTTAGATTTGGTTAGGATTTTATCTTTATATTAGAATCCTATTAGAATTCAATTAAGATTGGATTAAGATTCTATTAAGATTTGATTAGGATTTAATTAGAATATGTCTAGAATTTCTTTGTGATTTCTTTAAGATTTAATTCTAATTTTATTGTAGGATTTTTTAAGGTTTATTTCAAGTTGAATATATTGTAATAAGATTATTTAGTGTTGAAGATTGCTAAGATGTTTATAAACAACTTATGTATTATTATTTTTGGCTTGTAAATCAAACTTCAAGATAAGATCAAATCATTCTACAATCAAATATCAAGTAAATTTATATGCTAATTTTTATATAACAAAATACTGTTGTTGAAAAATTCTACATTGATATTTACTTATTTAATGTAAGACATAATAAAAATTGTTACAGAGTAAGATTCATCAAATATACTTAGAAACAAACTAACTGCTATTATCTTAGTACAACTTGTCAAGTTCAATATGCACCAATTTATTAAAAACTTCAAGTCATACTCATATCAACTTCAAGATATCTTCACGAATGCCAATCTTAAATTACTCAACTAACAATTTGTGGATTTTTTTTTTGCTTACTACAACAAATCACTACTTTGCATAGTTATTGATAGTTTTCAAACATTGTAACTTTAAATTTTGAAGAAGCTTGAGAATAGCTTGCAATCGGTTTCTTCTTTTGATGCAATTGTCTGGTGAATTGACTTGTGCCTTTTTAAACACCACATAGTCAAAAGAAATTTCTACATTTTTGAGAATAAAAAAAATATAGTTTAAACTCATTTCACAAATTTCTTTCTAAAAAGACATTATGCATGCAAAACAATTTGAAGCATTGGAAAAGCTTCCCACTATTTGAATATAGAGTAATTTCTCTCATTTTATAATTTCCAAAATTAGATTATTTTTGAATCAAAATATAAAAATAAAATTATATTTTGATTTTAAAAAAAGCTAAATTTGGTGGTTTGGACAAACCACCAAAATCTTCCCAAAGTAAAGACTTGCCAATAGAATACTAATCAATACCGTTGCAACCCGCATTCATTTTTATTGAAGAACCCGAAGACTAAGACTTGAGAATGTTAATTCGCCGATGTGGAATTCATCTGCAGCTCTCAACCCACTTAATCAGATTTCAAGAATTAGGGTTTAATTGATGAATAGATGTCTGTCAAGACCACCCAAGCCGATGGTCAAGTAGGGTCTCGGAAGAACAAGCGCCTTGTATCTCACCAATCTCTTACAGCAGACATCAAAGAAGATAAGTCTTTTCTATCACCAAACTTTCCTATAACTTGCACTATTGCAAAAACTAAGAGAGCCGATTCTAATCAAATGAACAAGCTCCACTATCCTCAACTTTATAGAATTCATTATGCGAAGACACAACGAGCACAAGTGTCACGTTCCGCTGGAGAACAAGTTGTGTTGCAGGTGGGATTAGTGGGCTCTAGCTCCCCATCTTATGTTCCCATTTTTTTGTCATCGGATGTCTCTTACTTCAGGCAAGTTTAAGTATCCTTTTATTCCTCATTTGTTAAGGTGGCCGCTTTCAGTGGTGATATTGTGTATTGCTGTACTTGTGTGTTTTCTACTTCCGACACTCTTCTCTTGTTTTGCGGTTTGTTGGTCTTTTTGTCAGTTGATTTTAATGGCCATGAATTATGCTCATAATTGGTCCTTACAGGTCTACACAAAACGTAAGTTAATGGCTGGGATAGAGTTTATCCTGTTCTTCGCGTTAACATAATGAAAGATATGTGTGGGGATTAAATTCGCAGGATTCCGACACCTCGGATTGAGTTTTGTGTTTCTCAACCTCTTTGGTCTCTCACGCTGCCAATGGCATCCTTTCAGCGTTTCGTCCAGCTGCTTCAGCGACAGCAATGAGGGTGCTCATTCTTTATCATTCTCCATGCTGGAAATGTGGGGTCCAAAATCGGGGAATGTAATCTGTGGAGGAACTGTCAGTTTCTTCCAGATTTCCAGTGAGCCTCGATCTGGAGCGAGTCAGGAAGTGGAACTGGCCATGGATGGTGTATTGAGGAAAATGATTACATTACTTTGTAAGACAACCGCATCATTACGGATGGCTACCTACCGCAATTTGAAGGTCATTAGTTCACTTTCACTCTTCACGAATTTGTTCTTGGAGAGGTTTGAAAGAACGAGAAGTTAAACATTCCGACGCATTTAATTAGGATCGTCACTTACTGTTTCGCATTGTCTGTGGTGTAATTGACGAGTCAATTGATACCATCTCACCACAGATTGCATGAACTAGTCAATCCGGTGTCGAGAGTCCCACAAAGGTTTCACTAATTCCCAAACTAATGCTCTTCGTAAGGAAAAACCTCCACAGAAAATTCACGACATGCTTGTTACTAAAGTCTGCCCAGCTCGCCTCAAAAGCCAACACATGCGAGGTCGATAGGGATTGTAAACGCATTCGTCGCCATGCTGACAAACAATGAAACAGCGAATTTACAGCAAACCCTAACGACAGAAGATGCTCAACCCATCATGTTGGATGACAGGCATGATAGGAGTCCAAAAGCATCTGCAATTAGCCAAATGAACTAACACGGAGACCCCATCTAATGTTACGTGAACACGTTTGTATCGCTGGTAGGCACTGAGTCTCCTTAACGCACGTTGCAGAGTTGCCCTAAGCTAAGAAACGGCAAAGACCCGAACAGAATTCAATGCTCACGAGGTTGATTATTATATTGTTCTTTCAAAACATGGCTTTACTCACAAAGCTCCACTTGTTCTTGGAGTAATACATACTGTACCTTCGTGTACTTCTTCGTAGGAGCTTGAAACAAAAAAAATCCCGCTTCATCTTCCACCGCTTAATTGAATAACTCATTCCAACATATTCTTCCGCTTCTCGCCAATCTGACAAACTCTAAACTCGAAGGCCAGGTTCAGGGTGGAGTCGGAACAGAGCTGGCATTTACCAAAGCAGTCTCATCTTCCTGCAATGGCTATTAGTAGCAGAAAGGATAAAAACCCACCGGTGGACTCGATTGGGCTCGGCTTCTTCTTCCAAACCGAGAGTCAACTCTCATCATCGCCAAGTTCTGTGAGGTCCATTAAAAGCCGAAGCGCATCGTGAGGTCCTTCCTGCATTGTTCACACTAGAGATTTGGAGCAATGAACGTAACCTGGGATCAAAAAAGCCACGACGACATTCATACAGCAGGCCCTTCCACGGGTTAAAAGAATAAGTTTCAATGGAACAATGTAAAAATGGGCTCAGACATTGAGGATCTCCAATTTGAACAGTAAGTTAAAAAAATATGGTTTTGTGTAGGGCATGTGAGATTTTTTTTTTTTTTACAGAATTTGTTTTTGTCCATGATGCACAGTCTTTTGGAATGGATCTGTATTGGAATAGACCTAGAGACCAGCTTATGTTTTTTTGAAGCTGCCGTTTCAGTTTCTATAACAATATTGTTTAAATTTCAAACGATTTTGTTAGAACTGGTAGATTGAATTTTGAGATGACGATGCAATATAAAATCCGTGAAGAAATAGAACAAACATGTCCTTGTTTCGCAAGAAAGAGTCGGAATCGGTGGCAGGGAATGAAAGCGACTCTGACAGAATTCCCATGAAAACTGGGTTAACCTGAGAGAGAGAGAGAGAGAGAGAGAGACGTGGGAGCTCGGAAGAAAGGTTGCAGAATCCAGAGTTTCGTGCTTGCCATCATTTTCTTGCTGCTCAAATCCAACTAACGCTTCTTCCATGGCATGGCAGCAAGGCAGCCAGCCCACGAACGATCCTTCACCTTCCCACACACCAGCTCTGCAGCAGTCCTCCGCAGCCATAAGTACCATCAGCAGATCGTACATTTGTTAATTTTCTTTGCAGTAGACTTCCTGTGCAAGTTGTGGTAATGTAAACCTGAGAAAAACGGGATTGACCACGGATCACAGCGAAAGTGTCAATCCAGACAGGGACGCGGCCAAGGACGCGAGGGGACCTCATCCCCTTCTCTTCGGAATTGCTCGTAAATGACGATACTTCGCTCTACACATGGGCATAGCATCTTTCTGAATATTGGCGGGGGCAGAAGGAATGAATTGTCTCTCTGACGAGATGTTCGGCAATCTTTACTTGACATTGTGCGGACGCGGTGCAGTGCCTTCCCAGTCTTTTTTCGAACTTCAGTGCTATTCTTGCACTTGGGCTGGTGATGTGTCACACAGGACTGGGAGTGGAAGCGGATCTGGGGACTTCATATTTTAGTTTTTTTAATACATATATTTCTGATCGAGCTGAATCTTTTTGGTGCAGATCTCTTCGTGGGTAGTGGAAATTTTCCGCTGTTGCGATAATTCTGGAGTATTTCACGAAGGGGAATTTTTGCGTCCCGGAGAATCGTAGTGCTAGTGCGTTGTCGGTCGTTATTGGTACGCACCTCAATATTTCTGTTCTGTATCTCACTTCTTACTCGGACCCACTGCGTGAGTTTGCGTATCTTTTTGCTGGATTTTAGTTAGTGATGGACTACGTTGGGGAAGATTCTGTGGAGATGCACGGTAAAGACGGACCCACTTTCGGTAGCTGTTCTTGATTGCCAGTTTCTCGAATCGTCCCGGTTGTTTATTTTATGGGTTTGCGGTGAAATATACAGTGGTGTCCCAGGATCTCATGAGAATTCACAGCGCGGGGGCTTGAAACCCTGCTCCTAGCCCCGCCTCCCAAACCACTGTCTGAAATTGCCCATCCTCCGTTTTTGTTTACTTCTTTCGGTTTGCGGTGTCTTCATCCAGTACTTGACAATGGTTTTCTTCGCTCTGTTACAATGAAGCTTCTTGCCGTGGCACATATTCATTGAGGTGCTTGTGGACTTTAGATTTTGGAAATTTTATACAGTCACTGTCAAGGAAGAAATGAATTGCTGTATCAAGCCACTCAGAAATTGCTTTGTCGAAATTGGGCATACGATCTTTCACCCCACATGTGGGACGACTCACTCTGAGCTTGAAGGTGTAGTTTCTACCTCAGTGCGGCGCATTGTGTTCCTCTAGCTTCCGTGATCCATCGATTTTTTTAATGAATCTACATGATATGGAGTTTCCACTTTTCGCCAGCTCATTTCCGCCTCTGCAGACAGCGACCCGAGTGAACACTCTGTCATGGTGTGCAGATTGTGCTAAATTCAATTTTAAGGGTTATGATTTCATTTTAGGACAGCTCTCTTCAGCTCTTACAAGGTACAATCTTGCAATTATAGGTCGGGTAGTTTACAACACTTCTTTTGCTTGCAAAACAGTGTTTTCATTGACTTTGACTGGAATGGCTAACAACCGGGAACATGAGCAAATTAAGTCGTTCTAGTGAGTTTCATTAAATGTAGGTAGTCGATTCCATCGTGTCAGATATTTGGCTCAGAACGGAGAACATGTGGAGTCACATCGATGTAGCTGGAAAATATGCCCAGGAAGACTTCAACAGTAGCTTTGTTCCACTTGGTTAAAGCTCTTGCGTAATATACTAGACAATATTCCTACTTTGCAGAGAAATCGCCCCTGAAACGTCCGAATTAGATTCACAATGGTTGCCTGAGTTAACGATTAAATGTTTCTGTAGAGAAAATGCTGGCAGGAAACATTTCAAGTAAACGACCATCAAATTTTATACTTGAAAGGAAAAGAGTCGAGCACCATCAGACTCGAGTAGGAATACAATGTTACACAAAGTTGCAGTGTTCTGTGTCTCGATGCTTTGGATAACAGTTTAGGGTTTTTCCATCCGATGACCATGGATGATATGTTTTTAGAATAGCTGACGAAGATGGAAACCTGTAGTACTGATTTAAACATTAAAAACAGGTTTAGAAGCTGTATTGCATGTCAGAGTATATACATTGTTGTGGGGATGTTCACCATTGCTAGGTTATTAAGTAGTGTTTGAGAATCTATGGGCATTTCATGACATCAATTTTTTTTCGTACATATTGATTTCTGATACTCGTGTTTACTGCCTCAAAATGCCGATCATTTCTACTTTGTGGCTTTGTTTAGGAGGCGTAGCTTATTTTATGGATCAAAGTATCTTGCGGTTGGATTTTGAAGCGGAGAGATTCGATGGGATTTAGAAGAGGTTGGCGATATTGGCTTCACACTACTTAAGTGATTGTTTTAGAAGATGATTCAGTCCTGTAGGATCCATCCTCAGCAATCGGTTCTCTTTTAGTTTAATGATCAACCAAATCGATTACGCTTGCTAGTTTATTCTGAGTTTGACTCGACAAGAGCTGAAAGTAAGCGGGAGCACGTGTTCAAACAAGTTTATCAGGTGAATCCTGTGTGCAAGAGTATGTGTATTTCTTAATATATGTGTGAGAGGTGCAACCAATTCCTCTAATGGACGAAGCATTTGGGGATCCCGGTTCGCATGGCAGAGCTGGAGATGGAGAGAAACAGGTCTCACCAGTTCGTGAAAGCAGACTTTCAGCACTGCGAAGGACAGATTCTGTTGTTCAAGGTGGATTTTCTAGCTCAGGTCGAACGACACCCACTCTTCTACAACGCTCAAATTCTATGAGTGCGGATAAGTTGTGGTCGAACTCACAACAATCAGGACTCTCTTCCCCAACTACACGCAGCCGACAGAATGCAGCATTTAGGACTCAGGCTGGTCCACCTCCTAGTCCAAGAAGCGATCTCCTCTCCAGGCCCCATTCTCCAGTTCCTCGATCTCCTCGGGCTTTACCTCCTGAAACGTCGCTTCCGGAATCTGGAAGAGGAAGTCCAAGATTTATATCATTATCCAGTCAGTCGGCATTCCAACAGTTTACTGGAGGTAATACCTTTTCAATGAAAGGGCGAGGACGCATACTGAAGAGAGGTGGCACCGTGTTCTTTGTGACTTTGTTTTTGTGGTTTGCACTTAACTGGTGGTACTTATCCAGCTTTCAACAGTCCGCTTTGCAATCGCTCGAGAACTTGGAGACTCCACAAGCAGATTCTGTGAGTTTGACAATCCTCATTTGGAACAGCTCATGTGCACTACCAGAAACATATATATTTACCTACTGCAACAAGCATACTACTTTGTCAATTGCAACGCTTAAATGTCCTTTTGTGGTATGCATTGGATCCACCAAACAATGTTTGAGGTCATGAATTGTTCTCCTGTGTAGATCACTATGTGAAGGACGTGTAATTCATTTCAATGGAACTTGGATGGTTGTGTTTGTTGGCCTCAAAGATTTTCTATTCTACGTGATTGCAGGTACGCCAAGTCGGTGTTGTCAATCGATCCTCCGCAGTCTTATATGAACGCATGCTTGCATTGGCAGCACATGAACTTGCTGAGGTGATGATGTTTCTACCCTGGGCTTATCTGACATTACATTTAAGAGTTCTTATAGGTTTAGCATTGCTATCCAACCTTCCGATATCTTATATGAAATCATAGCACCTGAATGAGGAGTGTTAAGATTTATTGGTTGTATTTGTATGGTGTATGTAGATGTAAATAAACAACCAATTCCTTTGGCATTCCCGTCGTTGATGCTGTGCGGAGTCTTATTGAAATTAGTGGGGATTATTGGTAACGTCTTTAGCTTGTTGCTCATCATAGTTGTATTTGGTTACAGAATGAGTTCAAGCCCGAGCCGGATGTTTTGTGGGAGGAGCCAACTCAGAATGCCATTACATGGCTTCCTTGTGCAAATCAAAGAGCTGAGGATCACATTCGTCAGTTCCTGCTTTCCTTCCTTCCTTCCTTTCATTCTTGTAAAATCTTGTTGCTTGTAAATCGGATGTAATTTAAACTTTTGAACTACAGGAGGTGATTGACATTTATCTGACGATATTTTAGCCAATCATACAATCGGTAGATGTTTAAGCCGACCAAACGTTCTCATCTTGGGCAATGGTGATGAAACTAGTCTATCTGGAAATCAGAGATCAGATAAATTGTGGTAATATCTTCTCTTTCACTTCATGATCCACCAAGTACCTTCTACAAGGTCCAAATGCGCAGCACCAGAGTGTGCCATTCTGTGCGTGAACAGGATTCATCATAGCAGTATTATTCATTTCATGCTTCGTTTTGTGATTGTAGCTCCTCCGCCACTCGAGCATATGACCGGCTATATCATGATCAATGCTAATGGCGGCCTCAACCAGCAGCGTGTTGCGGTAGGCTTATTTGATTATTGATTCATTGCTTTTATAAGTCGTGATACCTGATGCAAACTTAAAAGTTTTCGAAAACAATTGCCTTGCAATACCTTTCCCTTCGGATCTTCGAACGCATGTATTGATAATGTCTACGGCGTCGGTTTTGCAGATCTGTAATGGTGTGGCGGTGACACGTTTGTTGAATGCCTCTTTGGTTTTACCTAGATTTTTATTCAACAGTGTATGGAGAGACTCAAGGTTCTATTCTGAACATTCATCATGGTGTGGGTTATTGGGTGGTGCGAGAGATGAGGATATTTCATAGTTGATGCAAAAGCAAAAACAAGGATCTCCGGATGAACATGAAGTTTTTGTTGTGCAAGTTGTGGCGTTACTCGCAATTTTAGTTTTGACATCTTTCACTTGTAACGCCGAGTCTTTTTGAGATGTGGTGCAGTCAGTTCGGGGATATATACGACGAAGCTTACTTTATGAACCACTTAAAAGAGGATGTGCGAATAGTTAAAGAGCTGCCTCTTGAGCTGCAATCCTTGGATCTTGAGGCAATTGAAGCCGTGGTGAGCTTTGCAGGAATTTCAATACTGTAATTCCTTCCTGTTAATTTAACTTTGTGTTTTTCGGTCTCTTCTCTGTTCTGTATGGCTTGAATCGGATCATAGTTGGACAACATTGTCTTTTTGAGAATCCTGATGAAGCAAAATAACACCTAAAAACAAGTCTTGTTGACCCATTTTGTCTGACATCTGAAATCAGCTGGTTTAGTTCAGATTCTCGGGCCTACTAGTCGCCTTTCCTACAAGTGTTTCAGTGTTTCCCAACGCTTTCGCCTCCTAATCCTCATCTTATATCAATATACCATTTCCATGATGTTGAAGTGGCTTGTAGGGTTTTAAGCTTTGGCTGTTTCACCATTACTGACGTGGATAATATAGGTGACAGAAATCGATGTCCCGAAGGAAGCGAAGCCCAGCTTTTACCTCAAGCACATTCTTCCTTTGTTGATGGAGAAGCAGGTGGTACTTTTTGAAGGTTTTGGTAATCGTTTGGCCTTTGACCCCGTGCCCTTTGATATTCAGGTACTCTTTTGCAAAGCCTCATTGTTTACCTTCTTTAGTTCAAAATAAGTATTCTCCCAGTTTGCTCAACTGCCTCAAATTGATAAATACATTGATTTTGCAGAGATTGAGATGCCGCTGCAACTTCCATGCGCTTAAGTTTGTGCCGAAGTTACTAGAACTGGGAGGTTTGATTGTGGAGAGAATGCGAGACAAACATCCTCGCTGGGGTCCCAATGATGATGACTTTGATGCTGAAGAAAACCCGCATCTATCAGGTAACTCCAAGGCGAATTGATCGGACTGATTATCCTCGTTTAATGTCTTTTCGCGAATTTAAGTGAATTGTTAAGCCTCAAAACTCAGTTGCCTGTCGTTTTCTTATTATATGCGATCACAGATTCAGAGGCCTGCAATTGTTGGGCTTGCAAAATTTAAGAGATGTATCTAAAAGTATTTCCCTAGAATCGAATATCTTCCTCATCAGTTCTGGTGTCCAAGCTGAAACACTCTAAGACGTCAAGTGCATGTGCCTCAGGAACCGAAAGAATTCCCATACGATCGGCGAAGCCTGTTCCCAAGTATCTGGCTGTGCACATGCGCTTTGAGATGGACATGGTAGCCTATTCCTTGTGTGAATTTGGAGGAGGTGAGACAGAAAAGAAGGAGCTTCAAGCTTATCGTGCTCTGCATTTCCCAATCCTTGCGAAGCTTGAACAGGATGGGAGGTAAGGGTTCTGTTTCCAACCAGATTCTGTACCTAGATCTACTTAGGAAGCTAAGAAGCTACACGATTTTACTTCTCCTCTAGGAACAATGCTTGAGAGTGAGTATTGACGAAATCATGGTCCCTCCAGGTTGGGGACAGCTGATGTCCAGAGAGAGCTTGGTCATTGCCCTCTCATGCCAGAAGAGAGCTTTCTGATGTTAGCTGCACTGGGCTTCAGAAGAGGAACACGAATTTTACTCGCAGGAGCACACATGTATGGTGGGGAAAAGAAGATGACCATTCTTAAGAATCTGTACCCCAATATAGTCACCAAAGAGGAACTCCTAACCCCGGAGGAGCTTGAGCCCCTTCGCAACCACTCATCCCAGGTAGGTACTCCATGTCTTACAATTCTTCTTTTGGCCAATCTCTTGAGTAGTTTACGTGCCTGCTGATTTTCGATCGAGCTTAGCTTGCGTTGTAATGATTAACATTTTGTGTAATTCGCAGTTGGCAGTGCTGGACTACTTGGGTTGTGCAATGGCAGACGCATTTGCTATGACTGATTCGGGGAGCCAGCTATCCTCTCTAGTTTCTGGCCACCGAATTTACCACGGTTCAGGCCATCGCCCCACAATACGCCCTAACAAGAAACGACTTGCTGCTATATTCGAGCACAACGCCACCATTGAATGGAGCCATTTTGAGAATAGAATTCGTAAAATGGTGGCGGAGACTAAAAGGATTGCTGCTCGCCCCATTTCTCGAAGCGTTTACAGGCATCCGAGGTGTTTAGAGTGTATGTGTAAACATGAGGTTTAGGTGAAACAAAGACTCAAATTGATACCAGGTAAGCGGTGAAGCCAAATTACTGCGTTTAGAAGAAGATGGAGTAGCCTTGCTCGGCTTTCCCTTTCACCAATTTAGAGCAGAGTTGGAATTTTAGCGAGTCTCGAGGCTGCCAATTTTTGGCGGAAAGATCTGATTTTGTGCCACCCCTTCGAAAGTGTACTAAAGGAGATGTAGCATTGCAGAAATAAAAGCAGGGTGAGTGCAATCATGTCACGAGGATACCATATTGTTACGCACAAGTCATCACAATTCCAATTCGAAGGAGATATTTTCCTAATCAGGACCCATCAAACAGTTCACCATCTGAATGTACCAATTGGGGAATCTCCGTGATTCTGCTTCTACTCTTTCTCGTAATCTTCTTATCCTTATTTTAGTTGAATTAGCGTATTAATTGCTTTAGACAGCGACCAGCAATTGCAAAGGATACAAGAATACTGATACTTCGAAGCTTAGGTAGTGGCGCAGCACACACCATGCACGCTTGAGCGCTAATGAAGCATTTCTCACCAATATTTATGAGCCAATGACTGTTCGCAACATAACCTGTCGCATGCAGCAGGATCAACTCTAGAAGACAATTCAAAGTGAATGGTAGCTCACTAGATTCTAGGACTTCCTATTTTGTAGAATGCTTGAACGTGCATTTCGAGCCTCAACAAATAACCATTACATCATAAACCATCATGCTGCTCTGCCGCTGTGCAACTGCCTAGCAGCTTTCCCCTCCCTCTCACCTCACAGAAACCATTTTAGTTCCTATTTCGGAGCTACTTCGCAGGTGCCACGGGCGATTTGTCGTTACGTGGTGGAAATAGTAACATTCAGAGGAGAGTAGGTGAATTTTGTAGAAGGCGTGGAAGTATTTGCAGTCGTGAAAACATAGGACGAGTGTTATGAACGTGCCGCCAGCGATGGCCACGTCTTGTAAGCTTTTTTCTCTGTACTAGGGCGAGGCCACCGGGTGCTAAGTAAGATGTGGTGTGTGGGACTGAACGTGTTCTTGCTATTGCGATTCACATCGCAGTGGCAGGGAGGAGGTTGCACACTGTGATCAAGGTGTGGTGTAGTAGTTGCAGAACTTGTTTCGTCACTGCCATTAGTTTGATTGCTTCTCTGGTTTGAAATACTGTAGGTGATTGGTCTCACATCTAGGGGAGTGAGGAAGAAGAGTGGGAGGTTTTTTGGGGCTAGGCGATTGGAAGGAGAAGGGGCGGCATTTTGATTTGTAGCGGGGTTTGGTTTCAGGGAGATGGGTAAGTTGCAGCCAGGATGAGTTTTGAGAAGAGTGGGTTGCTTTGACTGGTAGAGTTGAATTGATTGTAGAAGTCATACTGTAGATGTCATCGGGCTACAGAACATCTTGGAGCACAAGTTTGCAGAAAGACTACTATTGTAGGTAATTGCGTAGCTTATCAAGGGGTCACTCGGTGACCTAGTTGAGGATGACCATGGCGTCGGAAGATGGAACGAGGCAACAGCATTACTTGGAGCCATCATTTAGTCTGATGAGGAAGCTATGGAGAATCAGCAGAATGTACTTCTATGGTGACCGCAAGTCGAAAGCCAGATTCCTTCTCGTCATCGTTCTTATTTTGTGCGCCGTCTGCGCAGGTTTCCCTCCTCCCCGAGTTTTTCCTTACTTTTGCCCTCGTGCACGATAACAATGTGATGAGCTTCAATCTACGCTAGGTCAATCGGGATCGATTCTTGCTTTAAGGAATCTGATAGTTTACGTATCAACAAAAGTGAGCTGAATTTGAGCAGGCGCCAATCCTAATCACGACTAATGAATCCCTACTGACATCGGTTATGCAGCTTATATCGTAACAAAATCCAAGTTTCAGGGTGTTTTGAGAGGGCCATTGTGTATGTCTATGAGGATATCCTGTCTCAAACATCTTGCCAGCCTTTTTTTCGTTAATTGTGTGGCTCAAACACGAAGAGTTTAGAATGGCAGTACGCCTATATCTACGGATTTGAATGGTTTTAGATCAATTGGACCTTGGTGCCCTGAACAAGAAATCGACTTCCAGTAACCAAACTGCTGCCGGTTTATTTCCTCATGACTACACGGAATATCACTGGTCTTGAACGCGTAGATTAGACATAAATGAGTTGCATTTGGACCAACATTAAAATATCCTGTCGTCTCCTGCAATGCTTTTAGGGCTTCATGGTTTTCATCGTATAGAATTTTACAACGACTTATTTTTGAAAGGCACGATCTCATCGTCGATTATTGTCTGAATATAGCCTCACATTGTGCCTGCTGTCGATGTCATGTGTGTGAACACAACAATTACTGTGGTTTGGACAGGCTTGTTTGTAGTGATGTCATATGTACAGAGGGACTTTTCATCCGCCCTTTCCGGCAAGGATATTCCCGGATTTTATAGAGCCATTTGGAAATTTGTGGGGATTATTGTGATCGCAGCTCCGTTGTACGCATATTACCACTACATGCAGGTGATCTATATCTTCATGCTCTCATTGCTGATTTTCAATTTCTTACATGGTTTGATTATACTTTACTCAGATCTTGTTGGAAATAATATTATGCAACTCACTATCTTGATTTTTTGAGATGTTCAATCAACTCCATTTGTGCATCTCTAACACGGTATTGTACTGGTATTTGGTGACAGGATCTGCTTAGTCTTGAGTGGCGGGTGTGGCTAACTGAATACCTTCTCTCCAGTTATTTCTGTATAACAGTTTTTTCCAAGCCTTGTGATTCTTATGTGTTATTCAAGATTGTGATGGTCATATTTTCAGCTATTCATCTGTTTATTGTCCATTTCTTAGATAAGATCTTTCTACGTTATTGTCAATGATGAACCGAGATTATCAAATAGTATATGCATTCTGCGTGTAAATTTGTTGGTTTAGGCGATAGCGTAAAACTTGGAGACTTACATTGCTCTGCATGGTCGGTGTATAGGACTAGATTGCGTGGAACTAATTTCTGGATCTTGGGGGATGGTTGTACTTCAAGCCAACAGGGCATATTTTGATTTAAAAATGGATGGAAAGCTTGACAATCCAGATCAACGAATCTGTGAGGATGTATCCAGCTTTGTCCGGAACACTCTGGATATTATAATCTTGATTTCAAGCCAGTTTCTGAACATCATCGGCTTCACCGGAGTTCTTTGGTAAGACCTTGCTATAATCTATGAGGGCTTCTTTTCTGGTATCATCCTTGGTTGTCGTGGTTATCGTTCATCTCGTTTGATAATATTTTTAACTGCAATACGCAGACAACTTACTGAACAGGTTCTTATTGCGTTCCAACTTCTTTTAGTCCAGAGTATTTTAGCAATTTACCATGAAAATTCTTTTGTTTATGCATTGGATATCATGAAAACATGACGACATGAGGTCAAGACATAGACAAGTTTCTCTCTTTTGACAAGCCTCATTTCTTGCTGGATATTGCAGGTCCATAGCTCCAGAGTTGGTTTACATCTTGATTGGGTACTCGGTATTAGGGACTGTTGTTACTGTCAAAGGGTTCGGAAGTCGACTGATGAGACTGAAGTTTCAGGTATTTCTTTATTGATACAGCAATGTACTGCTTGTATGAACTGCAACATGTCTATGATGGATTTAAAATTCTAATTGCTTGAATAAGCAGGGTTGATTAGACTGGTGATGAATTTAACTTGTATATACAGGCTCTTCAAAGAGAGGCTGATTTCAGGTATTCTCTTGTACGAGTGCGTGACAACGTCGAGTCCATAGCTTTTTACGGTGGTGAAAATCACGAAGCTGCCACGATTAAGGTTGTTCACACTCTTATACACTATATTTAACTCGGGAAAATATGATAAGATTTTTCAAACTGCGTTTTAGATTATCAAGCTGTTCAGGTCGGTATTAGGAGACTTTAAGTGTATCGAATGGTGCTGCTTCATCAGCATATTAATTTTCTTTTCATTGCTCTATTTCCAGAAATTTTTAGCATCTATGGTGGCAAATTTTAGAGAAATTATTCTGTGGAACCGGCACTTTTCTCTCTTCAACAATGTATACGAATATGCCATGATCATTGTTCCATCCATTGTAATTGCTCCTCGATATTTCTCTGGGGAGGTACGTCATATACCAGTAGCAGCTCTACTAAGTGTACTTTTCTGAGAGCAAGCATGTAGACGTTGGAATGTCATTCTAGTGTTGAAAGATTTAACCAGGACAAACTGTAAATTAATCGTGGGTAGAGATACCAATTATTTCCTACATCATTGCCGATAGTCAGTCATAGATTGTGGAGCGACAATGCTTCCCTGTGAAGTATGTAAACAGCTGATGAGTTGGCAATGTCATAACAGGTACAATTTGGTGTGATTTCGCAAACCGGTTTTGCATTTCACAGAATTTTGAACGCTCTTTCTATCATCGTGTTCAAGTTTGACAGTCTTAGGTCTGTTCTGCGAATTCATCTTGGTACTTTTTGAATTACCATTGCATAATTTTCTATCCCCTGCGTATGATGTATCAGTATTGTGTCACAATTTATTATATCTCCGTGTTGCAATTAAAACGCCATCCTCCTACTTTTTGGATAGCCTGTTGCTTCCAGAGTTTTTATGATATACCATACAGAAGGTCAATAAGAATATTGTAAAACCTTAATTAGATAATCAGTAGTGCTAGCCATGTTGGTTTGGAAATGTTAGCATCAAAGTACTGATCGAAAAAATGGTTCTCAGTGGACTCGCAGCTCAGACCGAAAGACTGGAAAGCCTTCTTTCAGCTCTTGACGATCACAGTGGAGACGTGCGTTTAATGAAACGCCATTTGGGGAAGACTTCATCTGCTATTGGTCTGAACATTGACAATGATGGCGATGACACGCCTTTGTTGAACATGAGACCAGAACATATTTCGTCTGGTCTGTCCTCTCACACCATGAAACGTGAAACCAATGTTGTGAATATCGTCCCTGAAGCTGTACCTTCTGGTCCGTCCCTTCACATTTGAAACTGTGGAAAAGAAGGCTTTTCTGCTTTTTTAAGCTATCCTCATTAATTTATGCTATTTTTATTTTTATTTTTCCATTTACTCGGATGGATCTATTAGATGCAGGGAGTTGATATGCTGTTAACTAGAGTCTACCCTTAGAGCATGCCTTTACACGTCTTCATTGTCCCTAATCATTGGGATAATTTTGATGAGTTTTTGGTGGCGATCGCTGTCGCAATGTGCTCTCTGTTTGTGGCGCAGGGTACATATCAAGGGAAGTCGGTCCAGGCCTGGTTCTGAAGGACGTCTCAATTTTAACTCCCAATTTAAAGACTGTTCTTTTTACAGATCTAAATTTTCAGCTAGCCCCTGGAGAGTCACTTCTTGTTATGGGTCCCTCTGGATGCGGAAAATCCTCATTGCTTCGAGCAATTGCAGGTTTGTGGAGTCGAGGAAGTGGTATTTTGCAGAGTCCCCTCAGGTCTGAAACATTCTTTTTGCCTCAAAAACCATACATGCCGTTGGGAACTCTACGTGACCAGCTTCTCTTCCCAGTACTATCAAGTAACTCAAATGCATCCAGCATGCATAGCGACGGTGATCTGTACGAGGCACTGGAAGAGGTGAAACTGCAGGAATTACCGGCACGAGTTGGAGGACTAGGAGCAGTGAAAGATTGGTCTGACACTCTCAGCGCTGGGGAACAGCAACGGTTAGCATTTGCAAGGTTGTTTTTGCACTCCCCGAAGGTTGCATTTTTGGATGAAGCAAGTAGTGCTCTTGATGCAAACAATGAAACACGTCTTTATGAGTTGTTGTCAAAGAAATTAGAAGCATATGTTTCAGTGGGTCATCGAACCTCCTTAGTCAAATTCCATACCTTTGTGCTGGAATTTAGGGACTATCACAGCTGGAAATTCTGTCATCGAAATGAATTTGTCTCGATTTAGGATTTCCTTTTTTTATATCAGCTTGCAGAGATATACGATCACGAATGTTTTGTAATTTAGAATGGCACTGAGGAAAGGCCTGTGCCTTGAGAGACAGCCGTCATCCATTGTTCTTCTTTTCCTTTGTTTTTCACAAAGATTCTATGCTTAGAACCGAGTGTTTTGATCCAATGCTGCATTTTGAGTAGTATGGATTGGTGCCGAATGGGCCTAAAGAATGGTTTTCTTAGTAACCTGTTCAAGGTACACGATCCTGTGAATTCAGGAATTTACATGAAGATTTTGTCAACCTTAACAAAATGTTAGTGTGGGAGACTTTTCTTTGCTCTATATTCCATGGGCCATTATCCGCTTATGAAATGTTTTGCAGACTTAAAATCGCTCGAATGCTATTGGTTTCTTCAAAACCTTTTTTCCTCCGACGACGATGTCTGGCAAGCGATTCAAGTGTTCAATTAGTTATTTTATCATAATCGGAATTCAATAAAATGTCTTCTGTTGATGATCAGTGTAGCTTCAACAGTTGTACAAGTTGTAAGATGCTCACATGAGTCCAACAATCTCAGCAATGTTACAAGCGTTTTACATGTTTTTCCGTTTCGATTTTATAATGAGTGCGACCATTAGTTTAAATTTTAAAACATAGGAACCACGAAATGATGTATTACACGAAAAACAAAGGAAAAGAAGAACAATGGATGACGGCTGTCAAACTTGTTGTAGTAAGCAGGTTTTAAACTGTAGAATCAATTTTTCATTAAATGGTTAGCTGGATTGTTAATTCGGCATGATGCTCCATATCTTTTAATAAGAACAGCAGTATCTATATACAATAAATTTAAAAAGAATTCGTATCAATTTTTTATGTTACAACGAGAATCTTACATAGCAACCAAAGGCATTTGTCTTGATAAACTAACCTTGACTACATAAATGTTTTTTTTCCAAATGATTGTGAAGTCTCTTTTTTATTTTTAATTAAGATATACAGAGGTATAATCTATATATATATATATATATATATATAATCAACTGATATATAAAGATAAAAATAGTTAATTAAAAATTAATATTATACACAATTAAAAACCAAAATTTTCATATATAATTTCAAAATGCTCATATTGCTAATTTAATAAGGTATTCTTTAAATAATATAAGTTGAAGATAGTTAAAACATATATGGTTTTAAGGTATTGCTAATGTCACCACAATTTTTGCTATTATCACCACAACTCACCATTTACCACTTGCCATCCACAATCTTTGTAAATGTTAATAATAAGAATAAGTCTTTTTATGACTTGATATTAAGAAATGGTACTAGAAACATTAAAAAATACCTATATATATATATATATATATATATATATATATGAGAACATAAAAATTTAAATTAAGATATAAGAAAGTCTGTTATAAACATGCATATATATATATATATATATATAAGCTTGTGAAGAGAAGATTTTTTCTTTCTTTCTAGATAATTAATTTGCAAGGTATGCCTTAAGACAACATTTTATTTCTTGATAATTTAACAAATCTGTTAGACATGCTCTTGAACAGCTATTACTCTCTTTCACAATTTCATTTAACATCTTGATCACTTAACCCTATTGTGGTTGGTATTGAATGATCTTGTTAATCTTTCTTTCTTTTTTTCAATTTGTTCATCTTTCATTTTGACAAGTATTTTAGATCCACATTAAAAATCATTTTTCATTATCAAATGTTCTAATAATGTTCTAAGTAATTGAGTTGAAATTATAATACTATCTTTCATTTTTTTTTTTAAATCAAAATAAGATTAAAACATAATAATTTGTAACAACTTTGTAAATTTTTGGGTGTAATTTGCTACCTCAATATAAACTTAACATTGCGTTAAAATTATTTTAGGAAGATTCATTTCATATTATGTTTATTAATTTGACTTCTAATCATGTGTTGATAATGTCAAAACATAAATGTGCACATTGTAAAAGAAAAAAGAAAAAAGCCAAATGGTAATAATTTTAAAAAAGTAATTTTATTCAAAACAAAAGTAACTTTTTTTTTTCATTGTGATGTAAATATCACCACGATATTTTCTAAATAAACTTCATTTACATTTTAAAAGACATTCCACACCATCACTCCTTGTTTGTTTGTCAATTTTTGGGAATATTTTTAGCAATTATCCAAACAATTGTTAAATTTTGTTACATCTTTTGAGCAAAGTTTAGTTTTCAATCATAAGAATATCATGAAGAATTTGTCATCAATTTTTATTTTTTATTTTTTTTGAAGCTCTTCTCTAATAAAATATTATTTCATTAACTATAGTAAGCTTAACAATAATTTTTTAAAAACTTGATAAGATTTGGTCCCAACAAACCCTTTTATCATCAAAGTAATCTTATCTCAAGTCTTATCCCGTCTCTCATTAAGATAAGATTGTTAAATAAATATCTAATAAGATTTGGTCACAATTTATTGATATTTCTATTTTTATCAGAGTCCTTTGACCAAATTATGTCTCATCTTTCAACAAGATAGAAGTCATTTTTAACAAGAATCTTATAGAATATATTTACATTTCTTTATTTTCCTTCATCAAAGTATCTCTTTGGATCACATTCCATGACATCTATTGAATAAAAAAGCTTGTTAACATAATGCTTGGTGCTCATTTTCATCCACTACTTACTATTATACTATACAAGTGTTTCATTGAGGTCACACTTGGAGCAATAATTTTTACACATTTCAAGTTGATAGTTAACTTATATTATGGCATGTTTTTAATATTTATTGTAAATGGGTTTTTGTTTAGTATTAAGTACAATCTTATTACAAAAAATAAATTAAACACGTTAAAAAAATTTCTCAATTATACTTCAATGATATTTTAAAATTAAAAGTACAGTTTAAGATTCAAAATTTTAAATTTTGATTATTTAGACTTGTAAACTATGCCACATGTTGACTTGTATTTAAACCGAAATTTGCAGACACCACTGTACCGTTTGATGGTAATCACTGGAAGTGTATAAGGAATCTATTCCCTATGAAATGTAAATGTATAAATTTTAATTGTAACATTCAAAATAAAATAAAATAAATCCAAATTATTAACTTAAATGGTTTGATTACTTTCTATTCTAGTTCTTGATTATCAAGTGTTGCAATTTAATATTAGATTATATTGTGAATCCTGATTTTATAGATTATCTAATATTCATTACACTGATATTATTATTGTGATACACTTATGTTGATGCGGTTTCTGACACTGTAATTTGTTATTCAGTTTTACAATTCAATGTGTTTAAAAAATATAATTTCAATAGCTTTAAGCTGATTAAATTTTTTCACAACATTATAATGGGTTGTAAAAACTAATTGAATAAATAACATTCAATAAACAGTATGAAATGCTTGCATCTTTGTAATATGTTTAACAATTTCAGATTGAAAACTTCAACTTTAATACATTCATGTGCACTTTAGTAGAGATTTATTTTGAAAAATTCATTCATCTATAAATTTATACCTTTGCTAATTCATTATTTCTACATCCATGCAATGCAAATTTCCATGAATACATGGCAGTCAATCAAAACCCATTATAAAATTGTTTCAATCAAAATGTTAAGTGTAAAATTAAAGTAATTTTTTTTAAAATGTAGAATTTTAACTAAAAACCTCAGCTTGTACATCATTTTTCTTAAATTGCAAAAAAATTGCACAAAAAATAAGAGAAAAGAAAAGAAAAAATAACAAAAAATAATAATTGAGATCAACATTAATAAAGTTAAAAGGTAACATGTTGAGTAATAGGATTTTGAATATTCTTGGAAATGTGGAATTAAAGAAGTTAAATGATTTGTTTTCAAAAATATTACTACACAAATATGAATAAAAATAAAAATAAAAATCATTTGCTTTTTGCAAAGTGGATAACATAAAATATAGGTATAGTTCATTGTTTCTTACTCTTGATATTAGATTTAAATGTTGGGTCTCTTTTTATTTATTTAGTTTAATGAGACCCATAAATAAGACAAAAATTAGCTATAAATTTTAATCTTTATTTTTAATAAGTTTGTAAATACATGGACAAACATAAAAATGAATGGCTTTTAGTGTTTTACGTATATACTATTATTTTTAGAATATATATATATATATATTTAAATATATATATATATATATTTAAATATATATATATATATATATATATATTTAAATATATATATATTTATAGATAGATATATGGTAAACTTATAGATTATATATTTTTTTTTCATATATGCACACATACATACATACATAATAAACTTATGGATTTGAGGTTTTTTTTTATAATAGAATAGAATTTTTGTTTGATAAAATAAATAAAAATTATGTCAGAATCACTAAAAAAATATACCCTCTCACAATGTAAAAATTTATTTTTATCTTTTCACATTTGTTACCATTTATCATTATCTAATGTTTTTTTTACAATGCATTTCTTTGATTATTATCTATTAAGCTATTGAAGTAAACAAGAATTTTCTTTGCCAATAAAATTGAAGATAAACATAAATGGTTCTATGTATATATATATATATATATATATATATATATGAATCAAGGTAACTCTTCGATTGTGTGTTATGTTAAATAGAGTTGAAACGAAGTAATGCTTTGGGGTCCCACACAACTCAAGAAGGGATAATTCCCACTTGGGGCTTTCTGGGGGGCGTCTCTCCGTCTGAAGGACGCCGCCCGTGAGACGAAGCGGGGCTTAGAGAGCACAACTCGTCGACGTTTGAAGACAGACACAGAGCGAGAGAGAGCGAGGGAGCGAGGAAGCGAGGAAGCGCAGTTTTGCTGCGTGAATTGGAGTTGCGGCGCTTGCCGATTACACTCCGCTGAGCTCGTGTTGAGCGTGGGTCCAGATGATAGCCAGGAGCAGTATTGAATCATGCCCATGAGCATGCAACCCAATTTCACGGGCACTCTTGTTGCTTCTTCACGCGCCGGATCAGGCCACAGTCTCCTTGTCGCTTGCCCACAAGGTGGTGGTGGTGGGACTGGTGGTGCTGCTGCGAGTGATCGACAGGCGGAATTCGAAGGCGGTGCTTGCGGTGGAATTGTAGGAGGAAGGTCACGGGAATGGGTTGGTTGTAGAGAGGATTGGTGGGGATCAGTGTTTGGTGGAGCCTTCGCAATGGCTTCGCTCGGTTCCTCGCAGACGGAGAAGGCAGAGATGGATTCCATGGTGTCGGAATGTTGTGCCAAGGCGTTGCGTGTAATTCTCGGGGCGAGGATACCTCATCGGCAGAAACAGGGCGTGAGGCGCGGAACCGGCAGAGATGGGTATGACTGTATGTACATGGTCGGAGAGGGATGGGGTGGAGGAAGCACACGGAAGGAGACCGCTAAGCTGTTCAACTTGGAGGTAGAGAGCTCCGACCATGTGCAGAAGAGTGTGGATGCGTGCATTCGGGGTGTGTGTCACGAGCCCATGGTGGTGGACATCTTTTTTCACGAGCCGACGGAGGCTATGGAGGTGCCGTCGTCGTCATCTTGTGGTAACGAGAGTTCAAACCGACGGCGCAGGTCTGATGAGTGGAGTGAATCGCCGCAGCGGGTGCCTAATTTGAGGGGGGAATCGTGGAGTGATGGTAGTGATGGCGCCATCTTTTCGCCCGCGAGGGAGGTGTCGCTGACCTTGCTTGAAAGGTGGGTTGTGAGCTATGATCAGACGAAGCAGCCGTTTGCTGAAGGGGATTCTCCCGTGGATGAGGATTTTTCAAGCTTAGGTCAAAAACGAGGATTATCACCCTCTGCTGCTCCGGCGCATAATGTTCTGGAGTTCCCTGTTGTGTATAAGAGGGTAGTGATTATGTTACGCTCTTTATATTGTTTGGCGCGCACTTTGCCCGCCTTCAGGCTGTTCAATCCCCCAAATTCTGTGTCACACAGCCCGCGGTTCTCCCTCTCATACATGGTCTCTCATGCACCTCCAGCGCTCTCGGAACAGGATAGAAGCGGGATGACAAATTGCAATTTAACCCCAATTGAGACGCAGTGGGGCAGATTGTGCATCGCCGCCATGTACAAGAATGTAATTGCTGTTTCAGCCCTGCAAGTTACCCCTCAATTTGTACCGGAGATAATCCCCAATTATCTCGACAGCCCGACAACTCAACCCTTGCGAAGAATTGACAGAGTAGGATCGTTTCCAGAATCTAGGGGACGTTCTGATGGACGGGGGACATGTGTTGCTCCTTCATCAGGTGAACGCAATACTCTTGACCTCTCTTGACGATTTATGAAACATTAAGCAGTTGGTCTCTCCCATCTTGTTTTCCTTCGGCTATTTTGGGGTCTTCTGAGACTTGGAATACGTCTTCAGGTATTCCCGCCTATGATCTTTCATATTGCCGAATCAAATCGAGCGCGTTGTGTATATATAGATGCGTTAGTTATGGTAGGCAACAAGATTCAACTACTTGCTGAATACCTCTCAACCTTTCATACCCCCTTCAAGTGCTGTCACAATCTGACAGAGCTAGCACAATGTGTGCTACTTTTGTGTTTCCAGATTACTTCGGAGAGGAATCTCATTTAGTGTCTTGTTGCCTACTATGCATGCTGATAATGGGTGTCAGGTCGGTGTTTTTCATGAATTAACCCATTATGTAAAGTTCAACTCTGTCGCTAGTCTGGTTCTAACGATTGTTTAGAACTACCTTGTCTCTGAGTCTCATTTTCGGTTGGTACAAAAACAATTATGAGGGATTTTGGAGTTCATTTTTGTGCTTATATAAGGTGTAATTCATTTCAGGTTCAGCGCCAAATTCTCCAACCTCGGTACTTGGACGACTCTACAGTTGGAGTGGGGGCATACGCAAGGTGCAGTCACCGCCTGCACCATTTACTATTTTTGCCTTCCTATGTATGATGTTTCTCTTTCCCTTCTAGTTATTTACTTGGTTTTTAAAACTCCTCACCCAGAACCCCCTCATTTCTTCCACTACTCTTCCTCCTCATCCGACACACGTGCTCTAAGTTCTCACTTTGAAACTCTTCGTCACAAAGGGATTTATGCATCTATCTTCATCTCATTATCTTCCCTACGACTCGCAATTTATTCCTATACACACTCTCTGCCTTTCCCTTCTTTTTCACCACACCCATCCCCCTTCATCTTCTCTGCATAAGGTTTTTCCCAAGAATCTTACCTCTTTTCAGTTCAGCACTGTGTCCTCATGGACGAAGAACTGATAAGGCATTTCATGTTCGGGTTCCAGATCTTCTTAGAAAAACAGGTTGCTGAGCTATCTCAGTCAGGCATTAAGCGCTTTGTGTACCGTCCTTCAGAGTTCTTACAAGGTGGCTTTAGAACCTCCAGCAAGGTTTCTATCCACAATCATGAGGACCCTGAGGAGTGTCCATTTGCAATCGACGACGGTAAAGCAGGAGACTATCGAAGCAGGTACTCCGGTTTGATCAAATGGTTGCATACTGATTGATGTGTAGCGAAGTTATAGTTCTTGTTAAACGTTGTGCTGATTAGAATACCTCTCTGACACTGCAAGCTGCATGGATTTTTTCTGGCTAATCTGATTGTGCACACAATTACACAGTGAGCGTAGTAGTTGAAGGTCTTGCCGTAGAGTAGTTGGATGGTAGTTGGTCATGATGCAAGCACTCAGGTGTGTGAGGCATGTTTCGATCTACACTAAACTGTATCGCTCCATACTGAAGGGGTTCAGAGTGTACATAGATTTTTGGTTAGACAACAAGCAACCGTACTTGTAAGTCTTGCTTTTTTTGTAGGCTCTGGTATGTTGTTGCGATAATGTTTGTAAGATCTTGTGCAACTGTGAACACTGGTGGTGTGATTATTCACTCTCCGTGTTAATTATTGTTGTCAGGGTTGGAAGTCCAGGTGTGAGGTCAAAGATTCCTGATTCGCCTGACTTCCAGGGAAACACCCCAGGGTCTGATGCTGGGGCATTAGTCAGGATTTTGTCTAGAGCACCTCCACTACGCCAGCAATGGACACAACCCGTCTTAACAGACCTTCCTGTGTCAAGAGCTGGACTTACTCCATACCATCCTGTTGCGAAATCCACTGGGATAGTCAAGAATAGTCCACCCAAGCCCAACTCTGTTGCTATACGCAACAGCATCAGGGGGCGACCTGGCGAAATTCGCCGAGCTACTAGTCTAGGAGACAATGCAGGATCAGGATTGTCGTTTGGCACCGGAAAGGTCACCTTTCCACCATCAATAGAATTCACACTCATCAAATTGAGAACCGCATCCGACGTTTTGAAAGAACTAAAGGAGTACCAAGATATACGTGACTTTTTGGTTCGTCAAAGCGAGGAATTCAGGGCCTGTACTCGAAGTTTATGACCATGTTTCTTAAAATATTTTGTAAAATCAATTATTACTAAATCTGTTGTTTCGAAAGACTAGGAATTTTTAAGATGTAAATGTAATAATATATATATATATATATATATATATATATAATTGTAGTTATAAAATTAAGTTATAAAATTAAGACTATCAAGCTATTTTGTAAGATAAGACTTGCTGAAGCCAAGCCATGGTTACAAAAAATATGTTGTTTTATAATTCAATTGTCCACGTTACAAATCTCTTCAAAATCTCTTCAAACCACCCATCTCAATATTATCCTTCTTTTGGGTTTGTGATTCTTACTCTTTGTATGAAAATCCTAAAAATAGTTGATTGAGGTATCAAACTATAGTAAAAAATAAAAAAATAAAATTTCACAAATGTCTATATGTATTCATTAATGAAAGAAGATGACATAAAACGTGATTGCATAGAGATGGAGTATCTCTTATTGTATTCACATAATAGTGTGTAAAACCAACCTCTTTTTTAGGCAAAACTTTTGCTTCTCTTCCAACTCATACCTTCCTTCTTGGATTGCCCCTAATACCTTTTGTAGAGCACGGATTGGCCATTATTTACCCACATTTGTTTATACAATCTCATTCAATTCAATCCATCAACATTGTAAAGAACATTGTATAATCTCATCTTCAATGCATGCTGTAGCAATTGGGTCAATCTCAAAGAACAATTGCAAAAAGCATCCATCAACGTTTCTTAGATCATTTGACGTCATTACTACTATAGATAAAGTATAGACAATTACAAAAGCATTTGCAACAATATTAAACTACTCCTAATTATATATTCATTGGGACACCACACAAAGTTTTCCGTAGTAAATACTTTGATATTGAAAGCCTAAAGTTGGCAAGAATGCAATTCAAGACAATGCACTTGCATATCTATTCTATAAAACACATAAAAAAGACTTGTAGTTTGTAAAAGAAGACAAGTAATTCAATTGTCAAAGTTACAAAGAAAAGAGATCAACAAAACTAAAACCTCTATCTTGTCACTCATCTAGCAAAGCATTGTAGTATCAAAAGTCAAATACAAAAACTCACTTTGAAAGAGGCATATAATTATACTACTGTCATTTTAAAAAATGAATTTAATGGCATGAAATTACACTTTTTTTGCAATTTTACAAGGCAGTTTGTCACTTTTTATTATTGAAATAATTTTGTATACAACCATATATAGTCTCACTACTGATAATATGAAAATATCTTATGCAGTTCCACTCTTATACAAAAAGAAAAATAGAAGTATTCTCTTGGAAGTAACAAAAGATTAAATTTAAAAATAAATAAAATCAGTAATGTGTTTCTACATAAGCAAATACAGATATGTATTTTTTTCATTTAAGAAAAAATCCTGTTCATCCTCCTGTAACATATAAATACTATAATTCCAAATGTCAACATAATATGAATTCAAACACATCAATAAATAAATATCATATAATTCTTCATTGTTAGAGTTTGAATAAACATAAATATATTAAATTTTTAGATAATTATATTATCATTAATTTATTGATATAATAAATAATTTAAAATTTACTGAATCACATTAGGAAAAAAAAATGAAACCAATTTACGGACAAAATTTTGTGAGGGTGTGGTGTTGCAAGGCTTACGGCATAGGGAACGCAGAAGGGAACGTGGGAGCGCGGCATGGCGCGGCACAGACAGACAGGGGGAGGGGAGAGAGAGAGAGAGAAAGAGAGAGAGAGAGAGGGGGCGCGCGCGGAGAGAGCCATCATAAACATCTTCGTCACCGCAGCCCTAAACAAATAAATACATACATACACAAATAAGTAAATAAAGCTTCGTCCTCCTCCTATTCAACCTGTAGCTCCCTCCCTCCTCTTCCTCCGTTGCCCGCCTTCGCCATACGCCTGGGCTCTTTTCCGTTTTCCCTTTCCCTGGTCCATTCCTCTTCCCCTCCTTTCTTCTGCGGGGCTGCTGTTACTCTGGGAAACCAATTCTGTGTCTGGATCGTGGTGCATTCCTTGAGAGCAATTTCAATGGTTCCAACCGCGGATGCTTTTTGGTTTAGAGTTTGGTGCCGTGAGTGAGGGCTCAGAGCAGCAGGGAATAATTTGCGGAGCCAGGGAATGGCGATGAGCGCTTGTTTCGATGGAGTGCCGACGGTGATGCTCCGGACGCAGATGATGCAGATACTTGAAGAATGAAGTACTTGCAGACATGAGGTAGGTTAGTATTTTCTGAACAAGCGATTAGGATGTGGAGAGCGTGGTGTTGAGAAGAGGGATTGGAGAGCGATTACGACGAGAAGGCAGAAGAAAATGGCGGGGATTCGGGAGCAAGCTGTGGCACTGTTAAACGAGGTTAAGATGACCGGGGAAGCCTCAGCGAAAGTGGATTTATTAAAAACTCTTATGGAGCTCGTTTTGTATCGGGATCCGTTGTCGTTGCTTCCTGAATTTGTACCGTACTTGATGGAGTTTCAGACGGAGCCCGGTAGCCCTATTCGTAAATATCTTGCAGAGTGCGTCTCACTTCCATCCTTCTACTCTCATATTTTCAATACGTGCTTAATTTGTAAGGGCCGTTTCTCTTGACACTTATGTCCGGCAGTTTTCAATGGGAAATTTTCGATTGAATCAATTGTATGATTTGGTTTAGGTTTGTTTCAAAATAAGTATTCGCACTTTGAATGTCAAGCATAAACTTCCGCACAGGTTCACAAGAAGTTTAGGGTTTAGGGTTGCCGCGCATTCCAGCCTTCTCAAAGAGGTCAAATTGGAGCTGGTGTTGTCTGTGTGCAGGATGATAGAAGGAATTGGTATGAAACATGTTGACTTCGTGCCAGTCATAGTTCCTGTTTTACTCTCACTTTTGCAAGATGCTACACCAGCAGTTGCTCGGCGGGCTATCACTAGTGGTAGCAATATATTTCGGTCTGTTCTGGAACAAGTTGCCCTTCAGGTACAGTCTGGTTCATGTTGATGTTGTCTGTCTTATATCTCACATGACCTCACAACACTCACAACCATTATGCCTATGACGTTTTTTTTACCCTTCTTTTTATTTTTACATTTTTATTACTTTTTGTCGCGTGTTCATGCACATTCAAGAAATCCCCCGCCTCCTCTTCTCCCTCTCCCTCTCTCTTTAAACATATTTGTTTATCTTCCTAATTTTTGTCTTTCAGTATGTTCAGCTGTAATGTAGTGATTAAATTAGAAAATTGGGCCAAGGATCAATGAATCTGATGGTTGTGGACTCTGCATAGGGTGTCTACAGCGGGCAGGTTGAACGGCGGCTAGTGGATTGCTGGAACTGGATGACTTGTTTTAAAGATGCCGTCTTTTCTCTAGCTTTTCAGGTAATCAGAGAGTGGAAGCTTCTGTTTGAAAGGTGTTTTTAATTGGACAGAAGAGTTGCATTATGCTCCTCTTCCTTGGTTCGTCGGGCATTTCGATACTGATTCGTTTGGACATAGCCTTTCTCTTATGGTTAGGGTGATCTCGAAACGTCCTGGAAGCACATGCAAACGAGTTTGGTTTTGAATTTATTTTAAATGTCTTGTAGATGGACTAGTTCAATTGCCAGATCATGGAGCAGAGGATGCTCATGAAACTCTTACATATCATGCTAGGAACTCGGTGAATGTTTGTATGCGAATTCGGATTGCAACTTGTGTTGTAAATTGCATTCGGAATTCAAGTTATGAATTTGGAAATTTAAGTCGTGTTTATGACCCCCTGAACATTTGCAGGAAATTCTAAAATTAGCAATAATAATTTTCAAGTTGACTCTGAATTAGCTTTCTACTAATTATCGACTACTTTCTGATGTGTTTGTAGCATGGAAACGACGGGGTACGTCTGCTGGCTCTCAAGTTCGTGGAGACAACAATTTTGCTATTTACACCTGACCCCAACGGCTTATTGCCAAACCAACAGTCTTCTGACGGTCAGCTACAGATTCATTCTTCTTCTCATGGTGTTAATGCATTTGAATGTTGTGAGGCAAGGTGGATAGTTATATAGAGGGTAACTAGGCCATTTTTGAATTGATGGATTTGATAACCTAATTGCTGCCTTGAGTTGTTATCAACGGGGTGTTCCTTATCGTGGCATTGCCATGGTTGGGTTTATTTCAACTGGAAGGTGGAGGCATAAAGAGAGCGCCGCACTGTCACTGTTGTTAGAGTTCGTTGCTTGTGATAATTAGTCTTTAGATTATTACAAAGCAATTATCACTTGTAAGTTTGTGTATCAAATTGCAGGTTGTACACTTTTTATTCTTTACGTCTTCTTTGACCACAGAAATTCCACAGAGAAATCCATGTGCAAGGTAGAAAGTATTGCTATGAGCTTCACATGGTGCTTTGTAATGTGCACATTGTGATTTTAGAAGTCACAACACTATTTCTTAGGACTCGAACTTAATGTTTTAGTTTGGTGGACCAGGTACCTCAAGAGGGTTTAATATGACATGGATAGCTGGAGGACACCCGGTCTTAGATGCGACTGTGTTGGGACAGGAGGCCAGTAAAAACCTTGGACTTCTGTTGAACCAATTACGGACTCCAGAGGCATCTACGCTTCCTTGCCTGGTTGCCATTGTAATTATTAACAGGTTAATGCCCTACACTTCCTTTTGTCTCAGTAGTCCCCGTATGCTGGGAACGGTTCTACGTAACCCGCTGGAGGAAATAAAGCTTATTTTTGAGACTTGCCGTGTGTTACGTAATGTGGGTCTATGTAGTCGTGGTCGCTGCTTGATTGGGAACATGACTAGGAGTCAGTTCGTCATGAATCTGATAGTTGTGATTGTACTGGCATCTGGTGCTCTCGACCGTACGATTCTTCCGGACTTCACAGATTTAAATCGAACTTAAAAAATTTAATTATTAGTGGACATGTCATTTAACAGCATTGGTAGTAGTGCTATCATTTACATTGGCGTGATGTTCCTATATCTTCTCAAAGTTGATGATATGATTTTGCTATGATAATGAAGAAGTTTATTGTCACATGTGTAACAATAATTATATTCTGATTCGTACATAGTATTGTGTATCCCATCTGCACATTGCACCAAGTCGTGCAATTAAAATCGTAGTGCTTCCGTGTCCGCATGATGTTGACGACATCTGGGTCCATTTTGCGAATATGATCATCATATCATACAGTCCTTAGGCCTTTATGTGGACTGCCTCATTTTCAGATTTTGTCAAATTTAGATACTATTAACCCTCTTCAAAGGTGCTCGGGCCGTTATAGGAAATTACAGTCTTCCTTTTTTGTCCAGGATAAGAGGTTCTTATGGCTTTTTGACATCCTTGCATGCAGCTTTTCGTTAGAAGTGCTGAACGGTACCTACAATGAATTTTCGTTCAGTAATCAGAAGGTTCATATCCATATTATTAGCAATATATATCTCAATCGTTGGTGGCTCCTATTTGGCCTTAATATTTTGTTTTTCTTTGGATCCATTGTGTAACGCTAATGATGTGAGAGGAAATCAAAGAAGTCTTTTTTTTCTGCTCCTTGGATGTTAAAGATGGTTAATTCTATTGAGTCGTACAGTTGAATCCCGTGCTGAAGACCTGTAACGGTTCTGAATGCTTCAGTTTTCTACCACCGTTTTCAACATTTTAAGTAGATTTAATTAATTGGTTAATTTCCCATTGTAGCGGCTTTTAATCTGTTCGGTGTTGGATTATAACCATAAGCTTTTTACTTACACAAAGCTGGTATGTCTGTCGTAGATTATTTTGAACTTTGAGAAGTTTTCCTCTTCCTTGTGATGTTTTCGTGGAGTCCGGAAATATCATGTTCCACTCTAATTTTTTATTGAAGCGTTGCGTATAGTACCGTGTCTTTATATATCTTTCTTTATATTTCTATTCTTCTTGTGTGGAATATTCTCTGCATTGGCATTGTCATCATTCTTAAATGTGGACATGATGCAGTCTGGCAGGTATTGCAAAGAAAAGGCCATCTATGTTTGGGAGAATTCTTCCAGTTTTGTTAGCCTTAGCACCAAATTGCGAGCCTATCCAGGGCAGTCAAATTGCAAGTGTTATTCACGAATTGAAAAGCGCGTTTCTTAATCTTCTGAAATCAAATCAGCCTGGTGCTCTACCGGTTAGTCTATTGTTTGTTTTCCTTACCCTTTCGCTAATTTTGGTGTTGTTTTAAGATATATCTGTTACTTCCTTTGTGAACTGGTTTTAAACTTTCCTGTTAATTTTTTCCGATTACTTTAGGCGTGTTTCCGGAAAATATTAGCTTAGATTATTAATTGCTGATCAAGATGAGCAGGGATCATCATTTGAAGCTTTATCTTGAAATGTGAATGTTTTAGTTTGTGCGTACGAATTGATTTTGTTGTCACTGGAGATTCAAGTTAGACGCAAGCAGTCCTTGAGACTGTGAGATTAATTGGAATAGAACGAAGTTGCTTGGAGGTATTTCTGTGAATGTGGCATCTCTTTATTTTATATATTTATCTCCATGGACAAATTCAATGAATAGGGACTGATGTCTGGTTTGGGAATACTATTTGCAGTGGCGAGATCGATTGGTTGCAGCTTTGAGGTCCATGAACGTGGGGGATATAGCTGATCAAACCATCAGACATCTGGAGAGGGCTGTGCGAGTCGCAGAACGAAACCGTACAGCGAAGGACACTAGAGTTTCTACTAAGGTTGGCAGCGCTGTTTTAACTGACTTTGTAGGAATGGTATTTAAAATTTTAAATCAGAAATTGGTTAAATGGTTGCATTTCTTGTCTAAGTGCGCTGGGGATAAAAGTTTCTAAGGCCTTGCTGTTGGGATTGAGTTTAAATGGGTTTTTTTGACGAGGTAATCTCCATTAGTCGTCATGTTGGTTTTATATAAGTATATTTGTTTGTTTGTGCTGTTTGTGCTGTTGAATTGAAAGTTTTCATTTTGTGAGTACTAATCGAACGCCTCTCGACTTATCACGCTTTGAAATTCACATTTGTCCTTTGATATCTGGTCGGCCTCTTTCTGGGTCGCCCTTTTATGGTGTGTCTCAAGCTGGCTGGGGACAGTGAGCAATTCAAGTCAATTGATGTGTTTGTTGAGTGATGTATTCTTAGTGTACTTATCCTGGTGCTGCAAACCCTAGCATCTTCCCGCGTTTTTGGTTCAACAATTATGTGCTGTTTACAACTCTTGGTTTTGTGCCACTTCGTTTGTTCAGGAGCGAATCTCACCATTCGTATCAACACCTCAAGTCTCTACCATCCAGGTTATTGCACCAGCACCAGTAGACATGTCACTTCGCAAGAGGTCCCTGCCTCAAGAAAACGGAAATGTGCAATCGATTGACTTCAATGAAGTTTCTGGTAAACGGTCCCGACATGATGTAGCCCCCATTACAACTCAAGGTGAAGCGACACCTGTCATTCCAAATGGGACTGGAAACGTTATGGGAAATACTGCTGCATATGGAGATCATAGCGTAGCTCCTCTTATATCAGCATTTGCAACTTTATTAGCTCAAGGAGAAAGAGGAGCTGCTTCTGTTCAGATATTGATAGAGAGTTTGACACCTGACATGCTCGCTGAAATTGTTATTGCCAATATGGTTCATCTGCCAAGCACTCCTCCTTTTACTCCAGAAGTGAATTTCGGCGCAAATTGGGGTCTAGGTCCTATTCCCCCTTCAGGTCCTCCAGAAATTCCAGTGAATCCTGTAACCAGTTTACCAATAGAGAGTGCACCTGCTCTCCAACCTTATTCATCTACTGCGGATCTTTCTCAAGATTTGCGGAAGGTATTTTCATTCAATCTCTGCCCAGCGGAATCCAACACTAGGAGCATATGACTTCTACGATAAACTGCGTGCACAGTACATGTTTGTTATCAATCGAAGATACTGGATTTTTTTCAGGACTGTCTTTAGTACAATACGACGTTGCAAATGTTGTCATTCAGCACCAAACATGTTAACGTTGTATCGCTTCCATTGTGCCTGTTCTGCTCACAGTGACACGAATATAATTTTCTGCAAGATGTTCCTCAAGGGATACGAACCTAGACGGTCTTTGCATCTAAGCAACTTACTGTGTGCATGGCATGGCTGCATTCAGGACCCTCGGCGACTGGATCCTCGACCAGCAGTGCCTTCTGACGGTGTAACTGTTTTGTTGACACCGAAATTGGAGGTCGAGGTGAATGCTGTTCCTCCGCCTGTCGCAAACGCACAAACGGGGAATTCGAATTTAGAGAATACGTTAAATGTATCAACAAATTCAAGAGATCCACGTGCTATGTTTCATGTAAATGCAAATCATAGATCAATTGGTCAATCTCATATCCAAGTAAAGCAGGAGCTGAAGCAGGAGCCACTGCAGGAGCCAAAGCAGGAGCCAATCGAACTAGAGAATCGAGTCGTCTCTGATCCATCTCTTCCCTCGTCACCACCTCCACAGTCTGGAGTATCTACTGTTCCAGGTATGATCACCTCAGTATTATTCAAGTTCTTTATCAATGATCAAGCTCTCTCTATCAACACGAACAGGTTTTAGTTGACTTGGGATAGGAACATATATAATATTCGAAGTCATTCTGTGTCGGCTCACTGTATAAAGTGAGGCTCCTCTCTCCTTGTAGCACAGAGAAGCGTTGGGTTGTTTTTGTTGTACTGATTACCGGAGATATGACATTCTTGCGACTGGTCTGCTAGATAATGTTGGATAGTGTTGGATTATTTTTGACTGTCCTTATTATTCCATTGCGTTATACTCTTCATCTGCTCATCTGATTTTTGAAACTGATCTCCCTTTCGTGTGGCAGTTCCTTCACCAGTGATTACGCTACTACCACTCTCTGCAGAACAACAAGCAGCACTGAGCACAGCTTCGTTGGTGCGGATAATGGAGAATCACAAGACCATTGCTGCAGCTGGTGGTGCAGACCTTCGAATCGCTCTACTGGCTCGGTTAGTTGCTCAGGTAGTACAGGATTGACGCCCCCTTTCTGCCAGACTCGTGGTTGTTTTTCTTTTTTTCCGATTTACATCTTATGTATCAATGGTCTTTCTTTCGCAGAATTTATTCTGGGTTTTCTTGCACTATTTTCTGGAATAATATCTTGATGTAAAATAATATTTAAAAACTACTTTCTCCCCTACCTTTTGATGATTTATTGAGCATTATCGTTTTCTTAAGTTTATTGCCACAACTTTACCAACCTGTACATGCTGAAATTTTTGTGTCACTTTTGCATTGTTTTATTCTTTGGTCCTTGAGTTATTAATTGAAAAGAGAGATTTCTTACACAATCAATGTAATGTTGATATGACATATGTGCAGGCATAAATTCTTTTATGTTTCTCATTATTCATGTTGTCTGGGTTGTCTCCTCTCAATACTTCGTTAACATGTGTTTTGATTTGATGCCATTCTCATGCAGTCATACGAAGATACCGAAGTCTTGAAGGTTTTGCAAAAGCATGTTCTAGCTGACTACCAAGCTCACAAGGTACGATGGTTAAGTACCAGAAGTTATATTCTTTCATTGCAGTCTGGTTAGTCTTCATGATGATAAATTGACTATATTTTGCATGGAAATTGTATTCTCAAATATCTTGCAAAATCCGGCGTTGATTGGAAATTGTGGAAAGTTGCTTCGTACATGGTGTAGATGAAAATGATATTCTTAAGTGCGTTACACGAGGATGCTTGCTAATTCTTACAGCGTTTGGAATAGATGTAGGTTCTGGTTTCTGTTAGCCTTAAAACAACTTAGAAAGGATACATATAGAATGGCTTGTATGAAAGTGATATGTAACTCCTCCGGAGTGTGATAGTTGTGGACGTGTGATCGGCCACTAGTTTCTCTGAATTTTCTGGCTTGGGGCGCAGGGTCACGAGTTGGTGCTACACGTACTTTACCAACTTTTCGCAGAGCATGCGTGCAGTGATGTGGAACAGCCAATGTCTACCTCACTTGCCTACGAGCAGTTTTTACTTTCACTGGTGCGTTAGCGGAACCCATCTTTGGCTGCATTAGCAGTCTCTGCAGTAGTACTTTTCTGGTAGCGCATATGTACGAGTCAGTAGAGGGACATTAGAGCGAACCAGCAGGATGTGCAAAATATGTAAAATTGAATCAATAATGGCTTTCTAATCAGTTTTAGCTGCTGCCTTCGCTATGTGATGAGATGCACATTGAATGACTTTTTTGATCACGTTCGAAACCAGTCTTTTTGATTGTGATGATTTCGAAGGATTACCACACTTATGGTCCTGGTTGTCTCTACGTGCCAACCAGGCACAAGGTTTGAGAGACAAGATTTCAGCTGGTGATAGGTCTCTAAGTCGGCTTTTAGGTGAAGCTCCTGTGGTCCCAATGAGCACACTGAAGCTTGTGGAAGAGCTTTGTAATCCACCAAGTGGAGCAGAGTCATCAAAGGGTGAGCATGTTACAGCGGGACTCACTGCTTTGTGGAGTTTGATTTTGCAACGACCACCTACACGAGACACTTGTCTAAAAATGGCTCTCAAGGTCAGACTTTTCACCCTCATTACTGTTCTTCTGTGTTTATATTTTTGGTAATTTCTTGTATTTCACTTTCTGAGAATCATTTTGACAGTGATTTGTGTTTGCAGTGTACAGTTCACGAATCAGATGACACGCGAGCGAAAGCAATTCGACTGGTATAGTTAACCTATTAACTGCTATTTCCACTATAAGTTGCTTTACAACTTGCACAAGGGTTACATCGACCATTCAAGTGTTTGTTCGTTGCTGCGAACGGTTTGGACCCTAGGTTTTAACGTCTTGAATCTTGTCTCTAAGTTTTGTCGTTTCCTTTTTGAATTCTTCTATACTAACATGCCACAATTAATGTAGGTCGCTAATAAGCTGTATCCCCTCAAATTTGTGGCGCAAAACATTGAAGATTTTGCAACTGCAAGTCTTCTTTCGGTGGTAGACCATCAATCTGGGGATACCGCAGAGAGGGATATATTGGAGGGTGACAATACTGTGAAAACCGACTTAATGAATGAGGATCAGCGAGTAGCTAATGGGGTAGCTCCAATGGACGTGGCCGGTGATGAAGGCGCACAACAACCCACTACAGCTGCGAAGAACACTGAAGTTTTGTCATTATCTGAAGCTCAACGGTGTATGTCTCTTTTTTTCGCCCTGTGTACCAAGGTGGGTCCTTCCTCTTGAAGCCTCTGTTGTAGTGGACTTTCCTCAAGTCTAGGGACTCAGAAGCTTTGAGTTTGTTGTTAGTGAGGATTTCTCCGAATTTCTTTCTTCGTACTCTATGTCCGGAACTTTGGTTAGCACAGACGTTATGTTTAAAAACATAATTTAGTAGTGGATTTGGAGTTATCTCGATACTAGTGAGGTGTATATTTTGAATTGGATTGACCTTGGTTACGAAACGTTCCTTCGCCGACTTGTGAGAACTAGCGCTTGATTATGTAATGCTATTAATCCTTGCCGCTCTGTTGTCTGACCTAAGCAGAAGCATGCACTGCTACGTCAGCTATTTCAGGTCTACGGCAGATCTTCGAAGGTGGTGAAGCAGGTGAAACTTGATTAGAATAGATTCTTCTATACGGTTCCTTTTAGTTTAATTCTTTCTGTACACGAGGCTAGTGTGTTTTCCAACTTGCTAAACGAAAAAAACGACGAGATTGAAGTTGTTTTGTCACAGGCTGTCCACAGGCACATTCCTATTTTATTCCGCACTATTGGATCTTCATCCCAGGAGCTCCTTCAGCTCATTGCTGATCCTCCTGCTGGTAGCGAGAATCTTCTTTTGCAGGTTGGAACTTATCTTGATCCTTAATCGGGGAGCCGATGTCTCACAGTATTAGCTTGCCAATTTGAACTTTCAATTAGGGATTCTAATTTTTGGCATATTCGGGAGGAGAGTCATTTGACTATCAAAACTTAGCTCTCCGTTGTATCTAGACTGACAGAGACTAATAAATATTAAACATTGAATATTAAGGTCATCTATGTAATATTTATTTCTAGCTAATCCCCGCATGACTCGTGCATGTGCACACTGTTGACATGCGGACCTTCATTACGGGTTTGATAAGACTGCAAAGAGTGCGCAGTAAATTCATATTTAGACTCGAGTACCTGCTGTCGGTGTGAGTCTTACTTCAGAACATGTCTGACTGGTTTGCAGGTACTTCATAGTCTCACGGATGGTACTGAACCTTCCGAGGAGCTGATTGCTACTGTGAAGAAGCTTTATGATGTTAAATTTCAGGTATGTCAAGTCTAAGAAACATATAAACAAAACTTTAACGAAGTTTTTTTTAATCTAGGATTGTACGCATGAGCTTTCTAGGCCTGTTCCTTCCTAGTCCAATGAAATTATGTTTATGATGCTTGCTGCTATTACGTTGACCTAGATCAGAAGGCACAAGCTGAATTGGGTTTGTTTTGTGAACTGGAACAGGATGCAACCTACCTTATACCCGTGCTTTCCTCGTTGTCCAAGGATGAGGTCTAATGTCTTTCTCAAATCTTAAATGTTTTCAATATCTGAATTGCTTGTACACTTTCACGTGGGTTAAATTCGCTAGGATAGTACATCTTCAAACGATCAGTAGATTGCAGCAGTATCCCTAATCTGAAGATCATACTTGCATCTTTTGAACGTAGTAATCAGCGACCTTACTGTCAGATTTTGAAGGTTGGTTATCCCTCGATGGCAGGTCACTCCAATATTTCCACGTTTGGTAGACTTGAGCAATGAGAAATTCCAGGCTGCCCTCGCTCGCATTTTGCAGGTATCACCATAAATTGGACAATTTGTTGGAGTCGACTGATATCGAACATTTTATCTGGTTCAGTTTAAGTTTATCTGCATGTTCCTCATTTAGTCATAGTAGTAACAATATTGCCATCCTATAATCTGCAGGGCTCCGCGCACACTGGTCCAGCCCTGACTCCAGCTGAAGTATTGATTTCTCTGCATGGTATTGATCCACACAGAGACTCTGTCCCTTTGAAGAAGGTATGTGAACTTCATTTGTTACAGCTTGATTATCTAAGAAATTGTGACCGCATTGAGTTATAATGTGCTTTTCTTACTAAGAAAAGCTAGACGCGGAGGATGCAATGCTATTCTTATCATGGTGTATGCCTGGGTGTAATAGGTCATGGATGCTTGTGCAACTTGCCTTCAACAACGTACTGTTTTCACTCAGCAAGTTCTAGCGAAGGTTTTAAATCAGCTGGTAAGTTTTGTCGTCGTGCCACATAGAGAGCTGCATTGTCTCGCAAGCTGAATATCCATGTTCAATCGAAGTCACAACTTTTTTGCATGTGAGATTTGTAAGTCTTTGGCTTTGTAGCTGACGTTTATTATGATACTATGTGAAATTGGTGTATAGGTAGAGCAAACACCATTGCCATTGCTATTTATGCGAACAGTAATTCAAGCTGTTCATTCCTTCCCATCTCTGGTTTTTATCGAAACCCACTGATTTGCTCTCATTTTGTTGATATTCGCTCATTCATTTGCTACTGGTCATCTCCCAACTGCCCTGCGATGAATTCATTAAAGGACGTGAATCATTTGCATTTGATTCACATGCTTCTGGTGGTCTAATGCTTTACAGTTTTTTATTTAGCACAAATTTGTGAAATTATATTGTTTGCATTATTATAACATTCAGGGAAAATCCCCTGTTCAATTTCTGAATGAAATACACGTAGTGAATGAGCAATTCTTCTATTCTGGCTCATTTAAATAAGATTTTGTGTGATGCAGGAAAGTTTTGTCATGGAAATTTTGTCTCGGTTAGTTAGTAAGCAGGTATGGTGTTTGATCTTTCCTTATCTTTGAAATTTGACTTTTCTCTGTTGTTTTCAAATTTCTAATTCTTTGATTGATCCATGCTAACTAATTCGTTGTGCAGATATGGAAACTACCAAAGTTGTGGACGGGATTTCTCAAGTGTGCTCATCAAACGAAGCCAAAGTCTTTTCATGTCTTGTTGCAGGTGATTTTCTGGTCAGCTTAATTATAGTTCATTACTGTTATCACATCAAGAGCTGAAAAATTAGGAGATATTACTGTTTGACATTGGTTTTCTGCTACTTGGGCACTTCTGCACGAAATTCAAAATTTTCATCTCTGGATGCGTGGTATCTAAGTGATTTTTTAATTGTCTCGGAGCCGTCCTCACCTTCTTGACTGGTGTAAATGAAGTTCAGTTTCTAAGTATTAAAGTTGACTTCGATTGTTCAGTTGCCTACTGCTCAGTTGGAAGATGCACTCAAGGGTTTCCCTAGTTTGAAGGAGCCACTTGCTGCTCATGCCGATCAACCAAGTGTTCGGCCCACTGTTCCCCGGTACGGAGCGTACTCGTAATAAGAGATTTTTTTTAGTTAACAATGAAAAAGTAATTTTCAGGAGAATTTTCTTGTATGTAAGTGAATTTAATCTCGAGTCAATTATCAGTAGATGCTCTGAAATGACAAACGGGAAATCGTAAATCGTAACGTTTCATGGTGTCGGCAGAAGCAGTTTCTTTCCAAGTGTTATTTTGGATCTAACTGTTTGAATTGATTCGTGCAGGTCGTCTCTGGTTCTCTTAGGTCTCTGTCAGGATACTCCTGCAGCCTCCAATTCCACTTCTGCTGGTCAGGAATCGAACACAGAAGTCTCTAAACAATGAGAACATCTTTGATTTGCTCATCATCTGAAGACTAAACCTCCTGAACGGACGAATGTATGGAGTGCATCCAATGTATTGGAACATGTAATGTTGAAGAATCAAATAAACATGAGTTCTCTCAAACAGAACTCGTTTGGCAGGCGCAATCCAGATCTGTTTCAGAGCCTAAGAAAATTCCAAAAGAGACTTGGCTTCTTTGGAAGCTCTGGGCTTTAGTTTGTGCACTCTAGAATTAGATTAATCTGTCGAGCCACTTGTAAGTGGAAGGTTATGCAAGGGGATACGAAATTTTGTAGGGAAAAGAAAATTATCACCTTGTCTCATATTCCCAAAAACAAATTCAAGTTTTTCTTTAAATACGATTCTCTACTGAAACATCCTCTGAAGAACTGGAAACAGTACAGAAAATAGTTTGGTGACACTATCATTGAATGCTAAATTGTATGGGTGTATAATTGCAAGATATCACTTTTATCATGTATTTTTATGACTTAAAAACATGAAAGAACTAGGTCAAGTTTCACTAAAGCGATTAAAGAATTACACTTGTGTTAAAATTTTACTTTTAATTTCTGTAAACTGGTTGATAATTATCATATTAAGTGAAGTAGTTCAGCATATTATTACATTGATCGCACCATGATATGATTAGCTAGAAGGAGAAGGTTCAGAATATTGTAAAGAATACAGTGCATAGTCCGTGTAAATTCAATGAATTCTTTTTCATAATAGCTTCTTATTTCCAACTAATTAAAAAGGAATAGTAAAATAAAAAGAAATTAATTGTGTTATGCAAAAACCTTCCTCAGCCGCAAATAAATTTCATCAATACTATTGGGATCGAAATTTCTCACTAATTCTGAGAAGAGTGTACGTGAAAATTTCACATAAATGAAATCAGCCGAACACATGCACATATCGAACTTGCTTTCTCTTTTTCACTTTGAACAGATTTAGCCATTATTTACAACTATCCTTGCAAAGCGTAGTTGTGCGTCATTCAAGGGCAGTGGGTTGTTGGAAAAATTCATAATGACTAATGCAACGGTAAGCTAATTCATTGATAGTAGTGAAGAAATTGAAAAATTCGAACAAATTTGAAACCAAGTGGGAAGGTTTGAAAACTATGCGATAAAAACCAAATTATTTTGCAATGACTACACATAACTTTACACACATACAGATGAACTCTGACAAATAAACATTGGACAAATATTGCATACAGTGCAAATGAGAGTAATCTTCTGATTAAGTACATTGAATTGGTCTGGGTCCAACTGTTACAAAATAGAAAATGATTGACATACAACTAAAAACTGCTCTGTTAAATATGTGATTCCGAAAATTTTATGAACAAGAATAAACTTTAGCGCAACCTGTGGTACAAAATAATAATCAATGAGCAAAACTCACTTAGCATTCTATTTTGGCCTTCGAGGTGCCTAAATAATACTTTGACCATGCTGTATACCCCATGTTTCAAGTAGAGTATCTCATGGGTGCCCACAATGTCTTGATTAATGATTCAAATGGTTTATTCTTGATATTCTTTGCCAACATTGGACAGTGTAATAGATGCTCTATGGTAACGCATTCTTCTAGAATTACATCTTCCAACCAAGTTTGACTGTAATTAACATATTTAGAGGGCAAATACAGATAGCAGGATCATTCTTTCTCGTGGTCATTATGCGAATACTATCCTCAAATCAATTTGTTTAATTATTTTTGATGGGCCGTCCATGGCAGCTTTCACCAGCGTAGCAGTCAAGAAAATGTAGATTCGATATCTTCTTGGAAATTAAAAGTGTAACTGGAATCTAAGTCAGTTGGATAGAACGATGACAGAGGGAAGAACGGATCCAATGCACACTTGGGTACTCAAAAAAACATAGGGTTGAATTGGGTATCTCTTTCAGATATCCAACTGCAGCAACGATAGACTACCGATAAATTCGTTGGTCCCACGTGGTTATCGTCACCCTTACGCAAAGACCAAATAATCTCAATTCTGAGCACATCAAAGTGCAGGAGAGCAATGCTTGAATGCTCGTCCCTTGGAATTGGGGACAATGTCTTGTTCACTGGCAGAAGGAGAACCAGTGACCCTAATAAGCTGCTCAGAGTTTCAACTATCCTGCTGCGCCGATATAACACATCTAGCCTAATCTCAACTGTAACCGAAAAGTGAAAGCCTATCAGTACTGTAGTTGTTTACAGCCTTTATTTCATAAACTTCCTACCCGAAGATACTTGTCTATTGCATAGTTACTAATATCCTCAATATTTCTAACTCTACGATTGTGGAACATTCTCTTCATCATCACCTTGTTGGAATCCTACAGCACACTCCTTAGTGCAGTGAAAATCTCTTCAAACAACGCAGCTGCGTTCAGTGGCAGAAGCTTGGGGGATATCAACGTCCTTCATTACAGTACAAAGTTTCTGAAAGCAGAATTTTCTAACGGTGGTCCTTCTTTCAAGCACAAGCGGCGGAGGGGCATCAGCCTTAAAACAAATGACAATGACAGTTACATTATCCTGTGAATTCCTCTTCAAGGCCTCTTCAACAAGCTCCTTCGAACAAAGTTCTGGATCGTTGTGACGCTGCAACTGCTTCCGAGCAAATGAAATAGCATTCTCGTTGGAAAACACATCCCACAATCCATCACATCCCATGAGAAGGAACTCGTCATCTTCGGAGAGAACCAATGACTGAATGTCCGGTACTGCACTCAAAGGCCCCTTCCCTCCAACTTCTTTAAGGCCCTTCATGTGCCAATCTCCGATAGCTCTTGCAACTGTTAATTGTTCATTAATATAGCCATCGATCACATAACCCCCTGCAGATTCAATACGAGACCTTTCCCAGGCAGCACTTGGAACATGATCTCTGGACATAGGCACGGCCCGCCCCTTTCGACACAGTACTGCTCGACAATCACCAGCATTGGCAACAAGCAAGTTTCTGCAATGCCAGCCAAGAACACCCAGCTGTAAGTGTTTACTAATTCCCAGTTGCTGCGAAGAATGTTCCCTGTAATACCCTACCAAAACTTGAAACAATAAATAAAATAATTCAGTATATACGAAACTAAGGCTAAGAAAATCAACTAATAAAATTTAATCAACTGAAACAAGACCCAGGCTGCATTACAGTCACTACACTACGATACACTACTTATAGTATCAGATGCCATATAGGTACATACAAAGCGTACTACTAAGTATGTATGTACTAACCTTCCCTGTAGAAGTGCTGTCAAGACAGTTGTCCCCGAAGAGAGGCTCTTATTCAGTCTGCAAGCTTCTAAAAACTCTTTGTCCAATTCCAAGTATGCATTCTTAACAGCATCCTCCACAGAAGAAGAGAAGGATGCATCTCTCAGAATAAATGGCAGCAAGTGTTCTTTGACGTAACATGCTGCAGATTCACCATCATGCCCGTCAAAGACCTGAAACAGATTGCCCACATCAACGATTCAACTTCAAATCTTCTAACTATTTTTTGGTCACGGTGCATATTTTTAAAAAAACTACAAAACCAAACTGGTGAAGTTTCATGAGAGTATAATTACAGTGCATACATACATAGAGCCTCTATGAGCAGGTCATGTACCACACTAATGACCCAAATACCTACCCCATAGAAGGCGCCTCGACAACCCAGAGTTTCCTCCAAGTCATCTACACACAAATGCGCGTCTTCCATAAATCGCCTAAGTCCTTTCTCTGCACAACCTCCAGATCGATACTCTGGAACATACTCTGGAACAATATAAATAGGCACTTCATCTGGATTTCCTTCCATCTGCACGCAACCAGACTTTGCGTTAAGAATGTGGAGCGTGGTGGAAACTAAATTTCAGTAAATAATGAGATCGTATTAAAAGTCAAACGGATCGACTACATAGAGAACCTACAGAAACATTTGACATCATGTGGGTGTTCACTGATTCCACTGAACTTGTGTAAGCTACGAAGAACAAAAAATGAACATGAAAACAGCTACTACATGCAAAGACTCCAACCACCACACTTCAACAGAATGTTTGGAGGATAACTTCGAGAAACCCTGTTACAGAAATAATCTCCATACAATAATTTTTTAAACAGATATTGAATTAAACTAACACACAGAACAAATCAATAGAGAGACAGAGTAGTAAAACCTAAACCTAACTTGACTGGAGGCAAAACAAAAACACCAGGAAATAGTTTGAAGCTCTGCAATTAAATCGGCACTATGGGCAATTTAAAGAATGCGACAACGAATCCATCAACATTGAATGACTACTCAGGGTAGCAGAAAACCGGTGCTTCAGTCGTGTATGCACGACTAAGGAGAAATTACATACAGGCACTACTCTGTGAGAGGCGATCAGAATACCCAACCGACCCATAGAATTTACATTCAGCGTAATCTCAAAGCAATCTACGAAAATCTGGCCTTAAATCTAAAGCGAATTATTGCAGTGGATCTTAAATACAGCTGCATGAACCCTTCACTCAGAAACGACAGTATATGACTTGCTGGAATGAAGAATCCTTCTCAAGGAGCAAACTATATGTCGTGCTTCCTGAAAGACATATAACCTAACTTCGCAATGCTCTTAAAATGGGAAGATCCATATCAAAATAATAATTAGAGGGTTATACATAACTGCAAACTGGACAAGAAGGATTAAAAACTTTGCAATTTTTTAATTTTAAAAATTCACTCGCTCATACACAATTAAGCAAAGGATTTACGATTTCATCACAAGACTTAAAGGCCTATAGCACAAGAGGGTGACAATCACAGAGCAGACAGAGAAAAGAAGAATGAAAAAATGAAAAAAAAAAAAAAAAAAAAAAAAAAAAAAACTAATAAGATGCACATCCTTCAAACTGAAATAAAGCTTGTGCCGTTACTTTGAGTATGCGTCAATCGGTCCAGAAAAAAAAGAAAAAAAAAGAAAAAAAAAGAAAACTTACAACACTGCTTTAGTGAACAAGCTACAAAATACTGGCCACTCTAATTGAAAAGATCCCAACCCTAGAAGCAGCTATACGGCATAATACCTTCTCTGCGCTTGTTGAAGGGTATGCCATGGGTTCAGTCTTATTGCTGCAAGACTCCGAAATGGGAGCCAAAGTGATTGAATGATTTGCAGTCAAGCTGCAGCCATTCGCTTCAGCCATCAGTTTGGCTTCCACCTCTGCTACGACATAGACAATGTTATCCCCAGCAATCCCATCCTCTTTGGGGTTGAAAGCAACAGGGGCTTTGCTTACTCCATCTAAAATGCTCACAGGATGCGCGACTTCGGTACCCACCGCCATACTGGATGCGTCTATTAAGCATGTACCCACCTTTCCTCTGGTTGTATTCCAAAACAAACTCCTCTATCCTTAAAGCTTGATCTCCCTCGCTCCTATCCCTGTACTTGTCAAACTCGTTTTCTCACAGAAGATACCAATAGCTCACCCTCAAAAGAAAACTTGCGGCTGACTGACACAACCTTATAACACCACCAGAGGATAACTCTCTCTCTCTCTCTCTCTCTCGCTTTCTCTCTCTCTCCTGACAAACTTCGCAACTTCAGAAGACAGCCGTCCCACTAGTGTCTCTATAGATAAATGATCTGTAAATCCCGAAACCCACGTGCAACTTGCAAAACAATACCCTTCGAATCATGAGACGTATGTATATCATCACCCCGCAGACTACCGAGAATACACGCTGCTTCGTCGCCCTTTCTTGCAGACCACTCAAAAACCGTTTGCAACAGATTACGTCATAAAGTTCCAACACAAATCTAATCACCTCTTTCTCTCTTCTTCCTTCGGACCACACCATGCTCCTGCGCTTCACATACGACAGCAACTAGACGCACGACCAACTATCCAACTCCTCGCAGCACTCGTCCCAGAGGACCGTCCCAAAGACCCCACGAGGCCAGGCACTTGCACCAACACACCCACGCGTAAAAACGGCGCGATGCATGAACAATGAGTCATCGTGGAGACAGCAGAAGCGAACGACGGAAGGAGGGGAGGAAACAGTGCGAGTGGAGAAAAAACGGCGTTGGGAACAACCGACACAGCCTTCGAAGACGACGAGGTAACAACACGGCTTCACGCTCAAGTACGTCCAAGCCCGAAAAGAGGGGAGAATTTTTACACCCAATTCGTCAGAATGAACACGAGTGGGTAAAATTCCAGCCACACAAGAAAGTGGGGCGAAGATAGATTTTGTCCGGGTGGGTGGATGGGAAGATTGCAATCCACGCTCAATCAAACCCTGCAGCAGACAACAACAGCATAGGCACAGGATCGAGCCACACGACAAGGTAATCTCGCATCATCCCCTCCCCCACCTCGATTCCCTACCGCGGTGGCCGTCTTCTTCTTACTTGTGCTCCTCCCTTCCTCCCATCTTCGTCGCGCGTGAGCCTTGCGCCATAAGTGATGGCTGCCGCTTCTCGCCGCGACGCTGCTTTCGGCACCTCTGTAACGGCGACGGCGACGGCGACACGGTCTTGGGATGCGCTTGCGTGTGGACGCTCGCAGTCACCGCGGTCCTTGGATACTGCGGCTTTCGTGACTCTTGCTTGTCACTTTTTGCTGTTTCACTTTGCAGCTTCTGTGGTTTTCGATGCTTTGACTGCTGACTTTGTGTTTCTGGGGGCATTTTCAACATACTCCCGGAACACTTCCTTACTTCCTTGCTTCGTTGCTTCCACATTGACTTCCTGCTGGTTTGGTGGAGAATAGGTGTCCTATTATATTACTCTCTGTTGTTTGACCTGTTTTGTATTGAGTGTGGGTTTTTTGACTCCACATTCTGATCACCCGCACTCATTTGCTCCTTGTTTTGGAGCTGCTTCACTGTTGCAAATTGATCACATGAAGTACTCACAAGAATAGTAGTTTTATACAAGGATCCGAACTTAAGTGATGTGATCAATGGGTTGCTTGAGTAAATGGAACGAAATATTTGCGTGTTTGAACAAAGAGATGAGAAATTGATGATTCATTTTTAAAACCAAGAGTGACTCATTTGAGATACAATTATATATTATAGGCAATGGATGTGGGTGTGGAAATTTTAATTCAGCATAATAGAAGAACCGTTTAGATTCAGCAAACAAAATTGAGGTACACCTTTGACTACGTATTCCTCCATTTTTGGTATATGATAGCCAGTATGTGCAATTGATCACAATGATTAGAATGTGCCTTTAAGCAAAAGGAACCAAAGTCGTAGTTCTTGATTTATCGAAATCGTGACATTGAAATTATGGAGTAATATATGTATTTGCAATAAGCTACGTTGCAATGATCAAAATCTCAGAATTAATGCAAAAAAGGTAATTGAAACATCTTTTTTATTTATTTATTTTATTTTACTGTCGTGTAAATCATGGAATGACAATATTTATTTATTTGTGGGATTTAGCCTTTGTTTATCACCAAGATGAAAAAAGCATTTGATCATAAAATGTGGTCAAATTGATTCTTCTTCTTGTCATTGGCATGATAAACTTGAAAGCCCTAGTTTCAGAATTAGTGAAGTTGTTTCCAGGGAGCGGAGATGATGGAGAGGAGAATTCTTCTGCGCATGGTGAAGAAGGGGCATAATATACACCGAAAATTCGCAAAGATCATTCTCGAATTTGATTAACATAACATAGAGCATGGCGTTTAGTCCTTGCCTTCATCCTACGCATCCCCTCTCAGTGTAGCGAGAGCATATCAGACGAGGAAACCAGGTGCTCGCATTTTAAGCAAGCAGAAACTGCTATCTGCAATGACAGTTAACAACAACTATCTCATTATTCGAGGAGGCTCTGCTTGAGGACGAGAAAGCTTGGCTCATACGGCGATTTGGTATCTGTCAAACCAGAGCCTCAAAAGTTGAGGCATGAGCAAGATGAGGCAATTACAAATAGGAAATGATACTCAATTCCATTCCAAGACTGTGATTGTCCTGAGAAGGAAGTAGGCCCTCCCTGTGAAAAGACGGGGATACAATAAATATCTCCCCCATCTAAGTGGCGGAAAATCAAAATTGTTGAGTCACTAGATTGCAGCATGAAAAGACCTGATTTAGAGCTGAAGCACAAGTCACAGCACTTTTACTGATAATCAACGGAATTTGCGATCGGTGGAGGAGATGACGAATGTTGTTTCAGAATCATTCTCAGGTGGTGGCGTCAGAAGTGCCTCAGCAGAGTCTGCATTGAAAGAAGTGACTGCATTGAAAAAGATGCTATCAAAATTTGCGAGAAGCATGGCTGTAACAGGGAGTGGAACAGAACAGTCGCCAACAAATGATAACCCAGAGCCAGCTCATTATGCTCACAGTACAAATCATTGGGAAGGAAAGACTATGGCAAACAGGTCAGCTTTGCCTTCTGAGATGGTGGCCACTAATGCATCTTCTCCAGTGGTGAAAGCGAACTTGCTGAAGAGGTTATCAGCCGCTCCCGAGAACCTCTGGATTTAGAGAGCAAGATTAGCAATACTGTTGTGCCAAACTGTTCAGTTATTGATTACGACCTTGGGTTTAGGTGTCCTTGAATTTGCATTTGTTTTGCCATGTTGGAGCTCCAAGCAGCACGAGCATGCTTCTCACGAGTAGTTTCATATCGTGAACGTATCTCGAGGAATGTTTCAGCAAAAAAGCGGCTCAAAATCCATCAAGAACTTGCTTGCCTGTAAAGCCTCGGATAAGATCTTGTGATTTTTTGAGGATATAGACGAAAACTTCGATGGCAAAAATTGACAGTCCATACTGCATGTTGAGGCTTTGGAATGTCACGATGATGCCTTTGAAGGAGGTAACTACAAGTGCAGATGACTGTGTCACCGAGGAAGCGCCTTCTTCAGACAAGGATGAGCTGTGGAGTTAAACTAGTAAAGAGAAACGATCGCACGGGTGCTTCAGAACACATCTTCCTAGAACCTGCTAAGCACGACGTCGAGGTCCGTGAGCGGTATGGATGAAACAGCAGAGGTGTCGACATCCGCATCTGATGCGTCGACATCCACAGCACCAGAGACACCTCAGATGTGGATGTCGATGCACATTGTTAAGTGAGTAGGCGGAGAAGTTGCAGGTCTTAGAAAAGAAGAGTAGAGCGGATTCTGAGTGTTTTTTGTTAATGGTTTTGTCGATGGCGCATGATTGGAATAGGCGAGTAGTTCAGAAGATTGTGCAGGTGGTAGGCGAGTACTGAGCGATGGTCCAGGAATCTTTTGCGATCTAGGAAGGAGCGGTAGCAGTGGTTCTTGTGTGGTTCGGAAGCCCCGACACACATGATTCTAGGTGTACTTCAGATGTACTCGTTGGATCAGCATTGAAACTATACATACATTACACAAGTTAATTATAGTGATCTGATTTTCGTGAGTTGCTGCGTTCTGAGCCCTTGATGTGAACGCCGCTTAATATTCTCCATAGCCTGGACAGGATTTGCACGAGTGCCCAATACAGTTAGAATACGCCATCGGTTGTGAGTCGGTGCATTATTGGAGGGCTTTGGAATTTCTAGAACCAATCTTTGGTATGAGTGAATATCAAGGTGGGATTCACTGGGTAAGAGCCGCTTGATGTTAGCGTTTCATCGAAATTGGATCTACGACGCCTGCGCAGATTAGATCACGTAACTTCAGAGGAGCAGTTCTGAGAGCTCAACAGTTGAATTGCCGTGAACGTCTGTGTTACTGAAGTGGCTTAAATTCTGGTTCCAACCAGCTAAAAATCGTCTAGATCGGTGTATTGAGGTGACTGCAGCGACTGCTGGAGTGAAGGGAGGGCATCAAGCAAGGGCTCTAGTTTGACAAGGTCCATTGTAAGGTGAAGTGATTGAAATCAACAAAAGAAAAAGAAAAAAGGAAAAGAAAAAAAAATCATTGAAGCCTGTGTGTGTGAATTGGTAAGGTCATCAAGTTAATAATTGTTGTTATTTTTTTCTTATTTGTTTAATTATCACAATTGTTGAAGACAATAATTAAGATAGGAATAAGGTTTGTTAGCAATGTTTTGTAGAAGTAGGGTTTATGATTGACGCTTTAGATGTTGTTAGTGTTTTTTTAGGATTTGAGTTGATTACCTTAAGTTTTATATACAAATTATCCACAAGTCAATAGTTTTTAGCATTTTTTTACGGATTTATAAGAATAGATGATTTTTTTTATCTTAGAATTAATAATATTAAATATATACAATAGATGGAGTAATAATAGAAAAATGCAATTGAAGATTTTCAAATTAATGAGAGGATTTTTAATTGTTACAAAAGAGGTGACAATATTACAAAGAATAGTTCATGTTTGAACCTTGTTAATTTTGACATGTGTGTATAAAAGCCTATTTATGACAATTTAAAGAATATTAGTCACTTAAAACTTAAGCTATGATGATGGTTGTAGAATGAGTTATAATAGTGAAAAACTTTGTACAATTAGTTGTTTTATCATTATAAATAAAATAAGTATATATAGCTAAATAATTATTTATATAATATATGAGCATGAATCTTAATTTTAATATCTTGTTTGTAGTTATTGCTGTTAGGAATAAGGCTTATTTGACTTGAATAAATATATACTATGCAACGTGTTTACTTAAAATAATAATATAAATTTAATATGTAATTGTGAGTGCATTATTATAAAATAAAGTAAAAATTTGAGAAAAATTAATATGGCATATATTTTGGAGTTGATGAAGTCATATATTGTAATTTAAAGGCGTCTATTATATTTTTGAAAGTTAAGATATTTAACTAAGATAGAAAAAAATTATTTATTGTTTATAATATATTGGCATAATATAATATGTAGAATATATTCAAAGAAATATTTAAAAAGAATGTCAAGCCTATATTTCAGCATTAAAAGTTCTATTGAAAGAAAATATTAATAAAAATTAATTTAAAAATCCAAAGAAAAGTATTCAAATTTTTTAAAAAGATTTTGACATCTTAATGACTTGCATTGAGAGAGAATTAAGGTACAAGCTTCTATTGAAGGAGTTATTTCTTATATTATAGAAAGCTTATTTATTAGTAAAGATATGTAGAAAAAAATTGGTACAAAGTAGCTATGATTTATTAAAAAAACAAAGAAATATTCAAGGAATCATTGTAGGATATAAAATATTGAATTAATATAAAAAGTGATATATTTACTAAGTACTATTTTAACATGTATAAAAATAATATATATGTTATACTAAATGATGTAACTTTTGATAAAGTGGAAGGTGATGAAAAATATTTATACAAGAGGTTGATTCTTTTTAATAAAGAAGACCATTTTTAAGAATTTGGATCAAGAAAGCATCTATTACAAAGGTTTAAAGACTTTCATCATGTAGAAAGTAGAGAATTGGATAATTGGAAACCTTTAGCAAATAAGAAAAGTCTTAAAAATATAGATTGTATAAATGAAGGATCTTAAAGATAAATCTACAAATTAAAGTTATTAAGACTTGTATGTGCAATGAAGAATAAATGTGGGATATAATAAATATTTTATCAAAGAGATGAACATTTTAGTATGTCTAAGCCAATCCAACTTGATAACATATTATTTTGTAATAAAGGGTAATATATAAGAAAGTAGTGAATCTTTTTTAACATCAAAAGTAAATAATTATATTTATATTTGAAAATAGAATCAATGAAAATAAGGCTAAAAAATATATTAAAAGAAATATAATAAAGTTTGAGATTCTTATTAATATTATATATCAAATTATAAAAAAGATGTGTTATTTGTATAATATATGTATTTACATTGTAATTTAAAGCTTTGTAATATTTTTTTAATATTATTGGAAAAAAATCCTTATTAAAACTATCTAATATATTATTATAAAAAAAATATTTTGAAATATCTAAGATTGAAGTTAAAAGCAATCCAAAAGCCTTGAAAAATATGTATAAATATAATAGTACAAATTATATGGCTCTTGAAGCAATAAAGAGTATATTTCAAATATTACAATATATTCTTTTAAAGAAAAAATTATTTATTTTGAATAATATATTCTAAGATTTTTTTTAAAAAAATATTTTTTTGATAGTCTTTTAAAAATGTGATATTAAAAAAGATAAAAAGTTATGAAATTCTAAAGTTATGTTTATATTGTGATGAATTGACTTAACTTATGTAAGAGTGTTGAAACTTAAATTCTTTGTAATGGTTGAACTTTGAAAGTATTTGTGAAAGACTTATTGTATTGAAGAAGAAGTTTATGGCTAGACTTATTATGGTAGAAGTATCATATTTTTATGAATTAAAGAAAAAATATCATCAAAATATAAAATCACATCAAGCTCATAATAAATTTTTAATATTAAGATATTTATTAAAAATTAATTTATTAATGTACTAAGTAGATTTTTTTGATTTTATTTTATTTCTTTGTAAATATACTTATATGTTATAAGGATGGTTAGATTTACAAATATAATTTTAAGTTAAAAAAAATTAATATATAAATATATATTATGTATCTATTTTTATATTTTAATTTGTGGTTTGATTTTAGATAGATAGAGAAGAAGAAGAAGTATTTAAAAAAAAGTATATATATATTTTATTTTATCTTTAAAAATGTCACAACTTTGCAAAAATAAAGTAAAGGTATTATGTCTTCTTGGAATGGGTGGAATAAATAAGACCACAATAGAAAAGACAATATTGAATAATACCAACCACATGCATAATACCAAATATTTTGTTTAATATATTAAAATTGATAGTAGTTATTATAAAATTACTTATAGCATTTTGAACAATTCAATGTTGAAAGAAAATTAAAAGATTTGAAAGAAGCTCAAGAAATATCAAAATTATTTTGGACAAAAACAAATCACGATAATCTATGAAAATATAAAGGATCAAAGTCAAATTGAAGATGTGTCTGTAGGTGATTTTATTTCTACTAATAGTAGCTTATTAATTATAATAACTTAAAATTAGAGAGCCATAAAAGATTGTGGCATAGAAATACATAAACTATGTATTGAAAATTTTTAATCTAGAAACAATATTGAGTTTGTTTACTACTCATTCTTTTGGATATCAAGAAAATTTATTTAATATTTTTTTTGAAATTGATTAAAATTTTGTGAAAGCTTGCAATTTTATAACATTGAGCTTGAAATTTAATTGTATACTTTTAAGAGAAAATAAAAGAAAATTGAGATGTTGGCAATAAACTTTACAAAGATTTAAAAGAAGAAGAGATGTAGGTGGAGATGAAAAGAATAACAACTATAAAATTTTAGATTGTATTAAAATTAAGTTTTGACATCTTAAAAGTAAAAAAGAAGAATATTTTTTTGAAAATATGTTTTATTTATTTATAATAATATTTATCTTGAAGGCATGTTGAAAAAAAAATATTAAAAATATAATATAATAATAAAGAAAAGATATTAGAAGGATATATGGAATTTATATCAGATATATCATTAAACCAATCATTGATAATAGGAGACAAATATAAAAATATAAGAGTTCATAATTAAATATATGATAGGAATTGAGAGATTATTGATATTGAAGAAATAAAAAGTTACAAATCATAACACTCAATATCAACAAGGTTGTAAATAAAGAAAAATGTTGATGAAGATGGCTCTTACTTCCAATAATTTTTACTTATATGTGGTGGTACATGCCCTAATAAACTTCTATTATTTTATTATTATATCCATCATTGAATGTATTTAGAAGTTTTTTTGATATTTTATCTACAATAAATAAATCTTTAGTATACACTTTATATTCTTACTTATCTTTTAGATATTCTTTAGAAGATCTTTTATTTCCTTGATCTAGTTTCTTGGCATTGGATCTTGTGGCTTATCAATAGGTTGTCGTTTTTATATTCCTAAAGCCAAATTTTTGACCACTAATAACTTATATAAGATAATATCTTTTAGATGATAATTTATTTTATTTTTTTACTACTTTCTTTAATATTTTTATTTTTCTATTAATAAAAGGCTTTCAAATCTAATTCCTTTATTAATATATTATATCTATCTTTTATTAATTCTTTTAGAAGTTAATTAATAAGCATATCTTTTGTTGTACAATATTTTATATGAATCACTTCTATTTCAATCTTTTTCTATATAAAATAATATTAAATATCAATATACTTGGTTTTTAAATAATACTTTGGATTTTTTATAAAAATGAGACATTATTGATTATATTATATTAGAATATTTTTTAATTACATAAATTTAATATCATCTAAAATTTTTCTTAGCCATATTATCTTTATTGCACTATGACTTGTTGCCATATAATGATAGTGGCTTGTATTTTATTAAATAATAATATCCATATAGGATCACATGATTCAAAGAAACAAGAATCTCCTTATTTGGAATATAGAATAGAGCCTAATGATACATGAATATAAATATCAAAATATAAAATTGGATTTAAGATTTTTAGTTTAAGAGGCATAATAAGATATAGTTTTAGACAAATTTGAAATTAAGGATTAATATACAAGAAAGATTTTCAAATGTAAGAGTGAGTTTAGATAGAGTACATTATAGCCTAGATGTCACATTAGTATAGTTATGAGTTAAAGTTTTATCTTATGGATATAGCTTTAGAAGAAGTAAACTATGTACATATTGTATCTATGTATATTTTTATTTTTTATTTTTTATTATAATTATTTTTGTTATTATAAATGTGTGATTTTTTTTATAATATTGTATATTCTTCTTCTATTATAGAACTTATAATTATTAGTTTTATTTTGTATTTTTTTAAGATTACTTCTATTCCAACAAAGAATATATTATCCATTATTGACCTTCTATCATTTATATTTTTAGTCCAATTCAAATTACAATAATCATAAAAAATAATATTATCACCTCCAAAGAATTTTTTTAAGTCCAAAGCTTCTTTTAAATATATCATGATCTGCTTCATGGTTTTTCATTAGATTAGTCTACTTTTTGCTTGTGTTGACTCACAATACTCACTACATATTTTCAAGGATATAAATTTCAAAGAAAGAAAATCCTCAATAAACTCTTGTATTACTAAAAAGAACTAAAAAGTCACTAAAAGATGATATAATATTAAACTAGAATGGCTATTGCCAAAAATAAGAAGTTTAGAAAGTATTGAAACAAGACTAAAGACTAGAAAAGCATTGATAAGAGTGAAGAAGGCTTCATTCTTGCCTTCATATATATTCTTAACTAGGAGCTATGTGGCGATGCCCTATAGGACCTCCAAAACGTGTTGACTTTGCAAGACATTTATCTTAACTTTTAAGGTAAGTTTTCTATATGTGCACCACATAGTTAGCTTGTTCAGCAAGCTACCAATTTGTGATTGACTTATTGACCAAGTTTCTAACCTACCAATCAACTACAAACATATGTAAAGTCAAGTAGTATCTGTGAAGCTTTTAAGAAGTTTCTCTAAAAGGTCTTATAAAATTAATCTAATTTTATCTATTTTTATATACTTTTATCTAATCATATAGGTATTTACTAGAATACCTATGTACGTGACATTACTTCTTTTTCTAGAGATAAATTTTATAAAGAGCAATCTTTATATGTTGAAAAAATCTAAGATGCAATAAATTATATTTGCCACATACTTTGATCTTTGTTCTCTTTGAAGATGGTTGATAGGTCCTCTTAGCCATTGATAGTATTCTATACTAGGGCAAGAAAACCACCCTATTATTTGGTCATTGTTGAGGCCTTTGTAACTTCTTTCAAATAAAATATTTGAAACAATGTCAGGAGTTGTTCCTACCTCTAATAAAATTACTTAACATTGAGAGTCTCTTCCAAGGTTGTGATATCAAACACATTGTATCTTGCCATCTATTTGAAGAAAAACATGCTACTCTTGAAGATCTTTATCTCAATTTTATTGATTTAAAGGTTGCAACAATCTTAATATATTATCTGATAAGTCTGCAAGTGAAAGCTTTTAAGTTGAATTTATTTATTGTTGATTCTTTATCTCTTTAATTATATAAAAGCTATAAAAAAAATTAGAAGGTAGAGTATTATCTTCTTTTGATCTTGTTTCCTTTTTAGCAAAGATTTGCTATTTTTTATCTTGATTTTAATAGATATTGTTAATGAAAAGCTTCAACTCTCTTTGTTGTATTTACAAGATTCTTTACTGGCTCCCATGTGCATTCACTAATATCATATCTACACCAATGAATAAGATATTTCAACCTATTTCGGCACCACCTTGAATCTAAGACTTCTTCTACCTTGAACTCTTGATTATTATCTACTTCTATAAGAAGATGTGGCATTTGTCTTCTTTTCGAGATATTCATTGTCTTATACGGCTCAAAAAAGGATACATGAAATACATGGTAGATCTTCATAGACTCCAATAGATATAATTGATAAGTAATAGGATTGACTTGTTCGCTAATAGAAAAAGATCTAAGCCTACAATAGTCCAACTTATCACAAGGACGAGTAGTCTTAATATTGTGGCAAAATAACCATACCTTATCACTTATATTGAATTGTGGTTGCTCCTTATAATAGGTATTTGCATTGATCTTTTGTCATTCTTGCACTTCCTTTAATTGTGTCTTCATTGTTGCATGTAACTCTAATAAGCAGTTTGCTAAATCTTTCACTGCAGGATTATCAATTTAAAAAAAGTCATAAGTATCAAGTCATCAATAATAACCATAATTGATAAAGAAAGATGTTTGTTGAGTAGAAGAATGAACCAAATTATTATATGGAAACTTTGCCAATGGCAAAAGAGTTATTCAATCGTCTTGATGATAGTTAATGGTATACCTCAAATATTGCTCAAGAACTTGATTAACATATTCCATTTGTCCATCAATTTAAAGATGAAAAGTCAAAGAGAGCTTTATATCCATCTTTAGAATCTTGAATAGGATTCTCTAAAATCTTGATATAAATTGAATCTTACTATCTGATATAATATCCCTTAGTAATCCATGATAGCAATAAATATTGTTAATAAAAATCTTAGCTCTTTTTTTACCTAAAATAGATTTTGTACATGGTACAAAAGTGCCATTTTTATGAAGCAATCTATAATTACAAATATAGAGCCATATAAACTTGAACTTGAAAGATCTGTAATAAAATCTATAGAAATAGAAGACCATTGTTGTTTGGATATAGGCAATAGTTGGAGAAGTCTATAGGATCGATGGTGAGGAATTTTTGATCTTGAATAAATGTCACGTGACTGGACAAAGTGTTTTATAACCTTCCACATTTGTAGCCACCAAAAATCTTTAGATATAGCTCTAAAGTCTTATTGTATCCAAAATGTCTTGTTAGAAAGTCATGAAGTGCTTGAAGAATACATAAATGTGCTTCTTCTTTTGAAACATATAGGCATCCTTCAAAATATAATAGGTTGTTTTTGAACTCAAACTTTGAAACATCATGAGATTTAGAAGAAAGATTCTTGATATCATGAATAAGAAGATCAAAGAATATATTTAATTAAATTTATTTGATAAAGATTGAATCAATAATCAATATTGATTTCATTGCTTGAAGACAAAAATACTTTGGTTTTAAGAAGATTGATCTTTATTGATTAAAAGATACACCTCTTTCTTTTTGTACAAGATAAGAGTGTTTAGAAAGCACATCTGATAAACCTTATTATTTTTCAAATCGATATGTGAACTTAAAATCAAATCTTGATAATGACATATTCCAACGAGTTTGTTGATGATTCAAAATACATGCCAATATGAAATACTTGAGGTTCTTATGATTTGTATATATTATGATTGGACTTGAAGCATCTTTTAGTTAATAATCCTATTTTTAAAATGAATCTACAATTATAAGAAGTTCTTTGTTGTAGATCTCATAGTAAAACTTGGTTACTGAAAATTTCTTAGAATAGAAAGCTATTAAATGGAGTTTATCATTTATTTCTATTTATGATAATACTGCATCTAAATCAAAGTCTAATGTATTTGTTTTTATAAAGAGGGCTTTAGAAAAGTCGACACAATACAAAGTTGGTGCACAAATAAATTCCTTCTTCAAAGCATCAAATGATACTTTGGCTTCTTTATTCCACTCAAGTTTGTCTTTACAAGTCAAACATGTAAGTAAAGCTACAACTTGAAAAAAGTTTTTGATAAAGATTTGGTACTAATTGGCAAAGCCCAAAAAGTATTGCATATCTCTTATTATTTTTAGAATCTTTTAATTTATGATAATTTGGACCTTCTTTGGATTCATTATAAAGCCTTTATTAGAAATGATATATTTCAAAAAGTCAACCTGAATAGTATGGAATATACACTTTTCCATCTTTGCATATAATCTTGCATCTCTTAATTTTTGTAATACACAATGAATATGAATTTCATGCTCTTCTCTATTCTTAAAATAAATTAAAATGTCGTTCAAATAACAAATGATAAAATCATTAAGAAACTCACAAAAGATATCATTTATTAGATGTTAAAAAGTAGTTATTGCATTTGTGAGTACAAAAGGTATGACATTATATTCAAAATATCCATACTTAGTTTGAAAAGTAGTCTTCTATTCATCTCCTTCTTAGATGCAAAGGAATTATATACTCGTTGTAGATCTATTTTTATATAGATCTTTGCTTGATTTAATTGATCAAGAAGTCTTGAAATCAAAGATAGATGATACATATTTTTGATGATGATCTTGTTAAGTCTTTAATAATCCACACACATCCACAAAGATCTGTCTTTTTTCTTCATAAATAAGATAAGAGCACTGACTAGAGATTTAAAATGGCATATAAAATTCCTAGCCAAGTTCTCATCAATGTACTATTTGAGTGCAGCTAGCTCATTTTGTGATAGGCTATAGATTGGTCCAAAATAGTGGTTGAATTCTTTCTTGAAGATCAATGGAATAACCATAAGGATGATGCTTTAGAAGCATATCTATATTCTTCTTTTCAAAAATGTCTTAGAAATCTTGATACTAGCTAGGAATATTACTTGATATCTTTTCACCATTAAAAATGGATATGGCATATATAGCAAAAGATGGTTTTTATTTAAGACATAGATGAAAGCTCTCGTACCTATTAATAAAGATTTGGATGTACTAGATTCATGGATTTTTACTTAGTTAGCAAGACCTTGAGCTAAATTATGGAAAAAATCAAGATTGCAAGAAATCTAGTCTATCTAAGAGTTATATCTTTCTAACCACAATAATCCTAAAATAATTTGGTTAGAAGGAGATTTAATTATATTAAATATTATGAAATTATTGTGATCACTAGTTGCTACTTCTATAGAAATAATTTCATGTGTAACATCCTCAAAAGATAATAAATATCCATCTATTACTTCTAGATGTACAAGTTTGATTTTTTAATTAAAGATATATATATATATATATATATATATATATATATATATATATATTATTTTTTCATAAAGTCTTCATTTATAAAAACAAGCCAAGGCTCTTGAATCCAAAAAAGCTAAAACTATATGATTTTTTGGTCCTAAAAAAACTTCTATTATAAAACAAGGTAAAGGATTGAAGGAGAGAATAAGACCTTTACTAGATATTATACATGATTCTAGCCGCTGTCATATTATAACACAACTATATAATGAAAGATAATAATATGGATCTTATTACAAAAGAACCAAATTAAAAGATAAAATAAAAAAATATAAATAAAAGATAAGAAGGTAATAAAACTTTTATTAGTAATACTAATTTTTTAGAAAAATAGCTTCTATTTACTTTGTAGGATCATAAATAAGGCAAAATAAGATATATTAGAAAAATAAATGATATTAGCATCTTTTGAAAGAAGTTAAGAATAAATTTTAGTAAAAATTTCTTAGAAAAATTAGATATTGATACCAAGAGAAGGTCGGTTATAAACCTAGATTGACAACAGATCCCAAGGCACAAAATTGAGTCCTAACAATGATTTGGAGATTCTTTTGGAGATCAAAGAATAAGAACTGGAACTTGACTTGATGAAGTTTGTTTAAGCACTAATTTGGAGTGATTTGAATGTGTATTGACTTTACAAGAGCTTTACAAAGTCGGAATTTGTTTAAAAATGAGTAATCTACAATCTTCAAAACATAACAATAGAAGTCGAATAATCTGCTCACTTCTAAAACAAGACAGAAATAATATATTAGTACTCTTGTCAAATTATCAAGGATATGAATCTCAAAAAAAAAAATACTCAATACACTCTCATATCACTAAAAAGAACTAAAAAGTCACTAAAAGATGATGTAATATTGAATTAGAATATCTACTGTCAAAAACAAGAAGACTAGAAAGTCTTGAAACAAGACTAAGGATTAGAAAGGTATTGACAAGAGTGAAGAAGGTTTCACTCTTGCTTCCATATATACTTCTAATTAAAAGCTATGTGGCGATGTCCTATAGAACCTCCAAAACATGTTGATTTTGCAAGATACATATGTTAATTTGCAAGGCAAGTTTTCCATATGTGTACCACATAGTCAGTTTGTTCTACAAGCTACCAATATGTGGTTAATTTTTTGATGAAGTTTCTAAGCTACCAATCAATTACAAATACATATAAAGTCAAAGCGCATCTATGAAGCTTCTAGGATTCTTTTTTAAAAGGTCTTATGAAATTAATCTACTTCTATCTACTTTTACCTACTCCTATCTTATCATATAGGTATATATTAGAATACCTAAGTATATCTATGATACATATATAAGCTCCATCAGTATATTAATTATTACATATATAAGTAAGCATAAAATTACTTAATTTTAAAAATCTTATATTTAATCTTTAATTTCAATAAATTCTTCATTTGTGAGCATTATTAATTTTAAATTGGCTTTTAAAAGTGTTAGAGCTCTCAATTATATTCTAAAATTTAAATTTTTATTATTTTTCTATTTTATGATAATTGAACATGTTAGATTAGAATTTATATAAATAAAATTTAGTTTAATAGAATTTTTAGGATTACAATCCTTGATGGTATAAATTATAGTCTAATTTCTTGAATTAGGTTAATTAGGACTAAAGTGATAAGAGTTAGAAAATTAGAATAGCAACTTAATTAGTTTAATAATTTAGAGGTTGTTTAGATTTTAAATCTCATTGTAAACCTTGTGATTGTGTATGTATAGATTTTGAATTGTGAAGGATGGTCATTAAGTTTTAAAATATGCTTCATTGAGGTAGATAACTCCCTCGGCCTCCCAAATATCCCAAGGATTTCAAGGGCCTTGGATTTTCTTCGATTTGTCACTCAATTTCTTTTTTTTGATGTAAAATTCTGAATAGTTGTAGCTTTTGTTGTTAGCTTTCTGACAAGATAAGACTCGGTTGATTAGGAGTAAGAAGGAATTTTTTGGTGAATGTTTGAATGTGAGGGAGTCGACTGCCTTTGCAGTTTGGATCAATCGAGTTCGGAAAAGCATTTCTCAGTGCCTGATAATTGGCTTCATTTGAAATTTTGGAAGCATCAAGCTTTATGAGTTGAGCTCTGTAAGGCATAAGTATTGTTGGATTTGAAGACAATCTAAATTTTTAGTGAATTTCTAAGTGAAAAGGGTTGGTCGCCATGGCAGTTTGGATCACTCAACTTCAAAGGAGGAATTCTCACGACTAGATCGTTGGATTGCAACTAAATTTGTTGTATCAAGAGCATCTTTAAGTTAGCCTTAAAACAAGATAAGAATCATTCAAATCAAAGCTAATTAAAAATTTTGGAAAATTTTGGAGTAGAAGGGAGTCGCTGCCTTCAATCCTTGCATGTTGTCAAGGTATCTTTACTTTCACTTCTCTTATTTTATTTTTACTATTACCTTCACAATGACTTGTAATCTCCAAATTTCACCTTTTGGCTAATAAATTTTAAGTTTTAATTTTTAACCTTTAGTATTTCCACTTAACTTTTAACTTTAACTTTAACTTTAACTTTTAACCTTAAGTTTTAATTTTAATTCTTAAACTTAATCTTTAATTTTAATTTTTTAACTTAATCTTTTAATTTTAACTTTTAACTTAAATTTTTAAATTTAATTTTTAACTTTTAACTTTTAACTTTTTAACTTAACTTTTAACTTTAACTTTTAATTCAAACTTAAGTTTTTATTCTTATGATCAATTAATAGTAATAACTTAGTTAATTATTTTTACTATGTTTGCATAGTAAATTTCATTTAATATTTTAATTTAATGTCAATAACCATTGCTTGGAAGGCATTAATTTGAATTGAACTAAAAACATCCACATTTAAATTAATTCAAAAATTTCACAATTGGAAGTCCTTCCATTCGACCTCCTAAACCTGTTGTGTGGCGTCAATTTAATGAATGGTGAATTTGGAGCTCACAGAGTGTCTCAATAAACTTGTATTCTTCCATATTGAATTTTTTTAACACTTCTTCAATATATTTTTTTTGACTCATTATAATGGTCATGTAAATATGATCTCTCATAAATTCTATACCTAAAAAATAATAGAATTCTTTCAAATTATCCATCTCAAATTATTTATTTAACTTTAAGTTCAACTAATCTACTATCTTTAAAATATTGGTCAAGATGATTAAAACATTAATATAGACAATAAAAATCAACAAGATGTCTTTTATTTATAATACATATATACCATGATTAATCACACTCTTTATAAATCTCTTATTTACAAAAAATGTATCAATAAGTTGATACCATGCCTTGATGATTGCTTAAGATTCTTGTTTGGTATTTTTTTAACTTACAAATAAGGTATTTTTTTGCCTTTTTAAATGAATTCTTGAAATTAATCTATATAGTTATGTTGTTTTCACTCGCTATTAAAAAAAGTAGTCTTTATATTTATTTTATGCATTTTCAAATCTATTATTATTCAATTTTTTTTGATGGTTTAAATGGTAGTAAATTTGGCTAAAAAAATATATATCTCATTAAAATTAATATCAAAAACTTGTAAGTAGCCTTTGGCAACCAATATTATCTTATATCTCATAATAATATTTATTATATCCTTCTTACTTCTAAATACCTACTTACAATCAATTGAAGATTGATTTTATAGAATTTGAGTCAATTCTCATGTTCTATTGTTTCTAAGTAATTCATACTCTTCTTACATTATTTTCTTTTATTTTATAGTATTTTTAGATTTCAATATATTATAAAAAATCAATGAATCAACAAAAAGTATAATATTAGTATGTTCTTTATTTATTTAAAAAAATATGATTTTTCTACCATTCACCAAGTAGTCTTTTTTCTTCTTAAAGAATATTTTTTTTACTTAAAGAAGATTTTCTTTAATTCACTCTATTACTTCTTCTAAGCTTCTTCTTTTTCAAAGGTTGTCTTTTTTTATTCAAAATTTGGTACTCTTTATGATTATCAACTTCAACATCTTGATTCTCTTTAATGCTAGTCTTAAAAATTATAAAGATCTTATTTTTATTTTTATTTTTATCTTTCTTGGTTTTTTTTTTTTTTTTTTTTTTTTTTTTTTTTTTTTTATCTTAGTTCATATCTTTACTATCTTTATAATCTTCATCTTCTTATTTCTTTGCCAAATTGAAGATGCATCAGCAAATATATTATTACTCTCACTTCAATAAATTTCAAAGTACTCACAAGCACTTTATACTCCAAAAATCTAACATCACAACCTTTGATAATTATCTTGGTATCAAAAACTTTAGCCTATATGCTTTTTTACCTTCTTAATATTCAAAAAATAAATATTTTTTATCTTTTACATATCATATATTCTAATATCTTTTCATATATAATACATCTAAAAATATTCATATATTAAATAGAAGGTTTTTTTCTACTTCAAGCTTCTTTTGGAGTCATTACTATGAGTGCACTTATAAAGCACTTATCCTTTATATACACTACATTCACCACAACTATTATCAAATACTTATATCCAAAGTATTAAACATCAAGCATATTCTTTGTTATTTTCACAATAGTATGATTTTCTCTTTTAACAATTATGTTTTGTTGTAGGATGTAAATAGTTGAGGTTTGACTTATATACCTTGCATCTTTAAGATATCATGAAAATACTTTGATAAATATTCACCTTCATTGTTTATATGTAATTTTTTAATCTTACATTCACATTACTCTTCCATAAGTGTCTTAAATTTTTTAAATCTTAAAACAAATTCATTCTTAATCTTGAAGATAAAAATCCATACGTTTTTTAAAAAAACATCAATAAAAGTGATCAAGTACTTTGATCTTTTAATTGATAGAATTTTAATAGATCTACAAATGTTTGGATACACAATCTCTAATAATTTGCTTGCATGTATTATAACTCTACTTAGAACTAAGATCCTTAGTTGTTTGTATTGAATATAATATTCACAAGCAAGAAATATGGCATTGTTGCATGATTGAAAAAGAACTAAGCTACTTATTGTGAGTGTAAAATTCCACCCCTCAACCCAAATTACAAGATGGACTCAATTAAGAGTTGTTTGTAATAGGTGGTGAGAAGTGGAAGTAACAAAAAACAAGAACTAAAGAAGAATAACACTAAACAAGTCAAACAAGTGCAATCAAGCAATTGTATACTACAAAACGAGTCACAATCTGTTTATTGGATTCTCACCCAGTAAAAAGTAAAAATTTAAAGTAAAAATTATATTTTTAGAAAAGTAATTTTTTTTCTAAAGAGGCCTTTAGGCCTTAGTCTTATCTTCCTACCTACATCCAAGGTGCTACAATCCATATGGGACTTGTGCACCTCTCTTCTTATAAGGACTATACTAGCTGCTGGTCCTCCTATTTTCTACTAGTAGAATTAATATTTTTGTATTTTTGACTTCATCATGGTGTTCAAAAATACCCAATTAGCCTAGAAACATTGCGTGGCCCTCAAACCTTGCTCCATTTCTTCATAATGGCTTCCCAAGTGGTAAAACTCAATTTTACCAAGGTCTTAAAAATTACCCTAAAAATTCATAGAAAATTCTAAATAAATTCTAAATAAATTCTTTAAATTCCTATAATATTTCTATAATTCTAATATCCATTTAAAGATATAATTTCCTATATTGGTAATTTTTTATAGTGATAAAAATCAATTTGAATCTACTAATAATTCTAAATAATTTCTAAATAAATTCTAAAAATTCTTATAATGTTTCTATAATGCTAATAGCAATTTAAGGATATAATTTCCTATATTACTGATTTTTTATAGTAATGGAATTAATTTAAATTTACTATAAATTCTACTTTCTATATAAATAACTAAAAAGCCATGAGATTCTTTCTCATGCTTCTTTTAACTACTAACTTACATTTATAGTTTTTGTATAAGTAATAAATATAGATATAAGATCAATATAAATATTGATTTAGTAACAACTCCTTACTCCTCAATAATAAGTAAAAATACTAAACCAACTAAAATAATTGCCTCCAAGACTTACTAAGACTCTATTTCTTCTCCACTAATACTATTCTTCTTTCTTTAACATCTTCTAAGCACATCTTTACCTAATAATTGTAATTTTGGCACTCTACATATACTCTTTTGTCCTAAAACAACTAGTGAATCAATCTGATGACTCACACTTATCATTGATTAAAGCTACTTCATGCTCTTAGCATTCAAATGACTAAAATATTGATATTTAATACTAAGCTTATTTTGATCTTGTACAAATTAAAAAAAAAAATAGTCACTTCAATTATATTTACTTCCTTACAATATGTCAAGTAGAGGTTACTAAATCTAAAGTCTATAGCAATATTATCTCTATTCAATGTTTTCACAAAATATCTATTCATATTATATTACATCTTAAAGCCATGAAAAATAAGTTTGTGTACTAAAAAGAGATTTTTCTTGATTTTAAACACATGTAAGATGTTCTTCAATTTGATCTTCTTAGCAAGGCATTTCACAATAATCTCTACCATAATAAAGTCCATTCTAGTAGCTTGCACCATGCCATTGTCTATTATAAAAATTCTTATTGTTAGAATCTCATCATAAGTATTAAATAAATACTTATATATTGTCATGTATTTAATTGCACCTAAATCAACAATCAACTTTGATGTAGTAACCATAGAGATGCTTTTATTTACCATAAATATATAATTATTTCTTTTAAATTTGTTACATGTATTTTTGATATTTTTTTATTATTATTATTGTAGCAATTATATGTAAAGTGATTCAATTTTTTTCAAATGAATCAAGTTTTTATATTGTTATATTGATTAAAATAACTCTTTTTGCCATATCTTTAAAGAAAAACCAAATATTCATTTTGAAGCTCTTTTTCTTTCTACTTGGTCACTTCATGAACATATCTTGCTTTCACATAGTCTATTATAATTTATTTTAGCTTGATGGACTCCAATGCCATAATGAGGTGATTATAGGACTTAAAAATAATAAACCAATAGATCTTTATCTTCTTCTATCTTGTATGTAAAGAAATTCATTTTTGTGAAGATAATGTTAGATAAGTTCTTACTTTCATAAATATTACAAAGAGTCTCCTATACTTATATTAGTTCTTTACAAGAGATGATGTAAAAAGAAGTTGACTTTATTTAAATTTATAGAAATGATTCTAAAACCTTTTTTACATTTTTTGTAATCTTTTTAGCTTTTATATCTACATACATTCTTGGAAGCTCTTTACTTTCATCTATAATATCTAAAAGATCTAATGAAGCCAATAAAAGCTTTTGACCTTCTAATAGCAAAAATTATTTCTTCTAAATTTTTCAATGACCTTCAATCCCTCACCTTCATTTAAAACCATGTCTAAATAAGAAATATATCAAAAAATATTAAAATAAAAAATTATAAAATTTTTAAAATAATTTTTTTTTTATTACTTCACAATTCCAAAATACCTTCTTTGTAAATAAATTAGTATTTTTTACTTCCAATATATATTCTACTTCATTTCTACGACTTTTTATTAGTCTTATAAACAAAATAAACATCTCAAATTAAATTAGCCACTCTTAAAGTACTTCAATGCTTACAAATCACTTCTTAGCATTATAGAAGGCTATACATGCACTTTAACCTTCTATAACATATGAAACTATAAAATTAATCCATTAAAGACCTAATTCACTAATAAAATATAATATTGATATTCTAAAATATTTCTTTAAGATATAAAATAATTATCCATCTTAAAATATTCTTAATTACAAGTAATTAAAAACCAAGATTTAGATTTAGATTTGAATATAAAATTTAAGAGATTCTAAATCCTAATATTAGAAATAATAATATAATATTTTCTTCATAATAATTTTTTATAGAAATTTCTAAAAATAAAAAGAAAATATGAATAGGCTTATAATCTATTAAAAAAAAATATAGAAGTTATAATATTTAGCATCAATAAGGTTGCATACAATACAAAGTGTTCATTAAGATGATTCTTACTTCCAATACTCTTTACTTATAAGTGGTGGTACATGTGGTAATAAACAACTTCTATCATTTGATTATTACATTCATTATTAAATATATCTAGAATATCTTTTGGTATTTCATCTACAACAAAGAAATTCTTTTGTATATACTTCATATTCTTATTCATCCTTTAAATATTCTTTAAAAGATCTTTTATTCTCTTAATCCTATTTTTGGCCTTTAAACTTGTGGCTTATATATAGATTGATCCTTCTCCATTCTAAGAGCCAATTCTTTGATTAATAGAAACTTACATAAGATAATAATTTATTCTATTTTTATTATTATTTACTTTAATAATTGAAACTAAAATAAAATATAATAAAAAATTTGAAATATGAATAAAAAGCCATGTGATAAAAGTTTATGAAATAAATTATCTTTAATTTTTATTAAATGACATGTATAGAATTAATAATGATAAAAATAAATTAATAGTTTATAATTTAAGATATAATATTTTTATATTATTTAGATTTTTATATATTTTTAAAATAAATATTGATGCAAAGTTTTATTTATTAATTAAATTGTTTTTTATTATTCTAAAATTTATATCTATATAAAGTAGATTATTTATAAAACATCATAAATAAATTTATATTTTTGAATTGAATTTTTTTTATAGATAGAAAGATTATATTATAAAAAACTAGATAGCATCATTTTTAGTAAAATTAGCTATTTTTGACTTTTAATACTTCAATTGTTAAGCTATACTAATAGTAATCTCACATCAACATATGGCACACAAAGATTATAAATATTTTTTAGATTGATAAGATATTAATTTTATTAAAAAATTTATCTATTAAAATTCTAAATTATGTATAATATTTAAAAAGAGTCATGAAAAAAAGCATTTTATAGAAAGATTTAGCACATATAAAGATTTTTGGAATAATTCTAAAACTTTAAATGTCTTATAATTAAAAAAATATACTTTTATATAATAGTTTTTAAATTTAATTTATATATTAAAAATTAAAATATATAAAATTAAACTTAAGAAATTATTTAAATTTGATTATCCTAATTATTTTTTAAATTTGATTAAATTTGATTATTAATTAAAAAGTCTTAATATAAATAAATATTATAATTTTAAAATATTACAAAAATCAATTGATAGCTTTATTTCTTTAAAGAATTTTAATTTAAGTAAGTATATAAGGTTGAAATTATTGCCAAATTAATTAGAAAACCTTATATATTTGACTACTTTAGATAAAACTAATTGCTTAAGATTGACATTATTACCAAATCAATTGATCAATCTTACATCTATAAATATTTTATATATAATTTATTAATCAAGCTTGACATCATTGTCAAATGATTTGAAAAACATCACATCTTTGAATACCTTTGATATAAAAATATATTTAAGCTTGATATAATAGCCAAATCAATTAATCAACCTCACATCTTTAAGCTTCATAGATGCAATTTCACCTTTATACATGTCTATAGGTGATTAGTAGATTAGAAACTTGATCAAAAAGATAGTCACATGTCACATGTATTAATAGCTTGTAATATAAGCTAATAATATGGTGCATATATAAGAAACTTGCCTTGCAAGTTAAGACATGTGGCTTGTAAATTAAACATGTATTAGAGGTTCTATAGAACTCTACCACGTAGCTTTTAAATAAATAGTATATATAGAGGTAAGTATAAAGTCTTCTTCACTCTTGTCAATTTTTTTCTTGCTTCTAGTCTTGTTTCAAGAATCTCTAGTTTTCTAGCCTTTGGCAGTACCTATTTTAGTTTCTTATTAAATATATTTATTTTCTCATTTCTAGTTTTTCATCTTTTTTTGATTTATTTTTCACTTATTTGTGTATTTTCTTTGAATTCTTATCCTTAGTAGATTGACAAGAGTCTTAATTTATGGTTCTTGGTTTATTTTTAGGAGTATTTAAATTACTTCATTTCTATTATTAAATTTCAAAGATTACAAATTATCCATTTTGAACGAACATTTACTTTTGTAATATTGATTTTTTCTTTAAAGATAGAAAATTATCCTTCTTTGTAGAAATTTTTATTTGATATTAGAGATTATAAATTATCCTTTTCTAATTTGACTTATGGATTTATTAAGTTGTTTGAAATAAAAAAAAAATCATAGATGCTATATTTAATAGAAGTGAGAATAGATTTATAATTATTGTAGAACTTTATGAGCTTGTGAATACTCTTAAGGTAGAAATTTCAATCATCACCAATGCCAATTACAAAAATACTATTTCTATACTTATAGAAGAAGTCCAGAGTTTATTTTAAGAAGTTGTGCAATTAAAGGAAATAAATAGATCAAGATTACAACCAAATCCAAGAAGTCTTACTTCTATAAGTACAAAAAAGGCAAGGATTAGTATGCCTAAGAAGTTTGATGGAATAAGATTGCAATTATTGTTTTACTTATTCTACAAATTCCTTTCAAAATAAACTTGTAGAGAGAGATTCAAGCGCATGGAAAGACTAAGTGCATGAGTTCTACTTATTAGGGTCATAAAATTAATTGTATTCCAAACCACTGAAAATACCAAAGAGCACCACAATGTTTTCTACTTTCTAATAGTATTATGCCATCATTGATAGCAACAACGTATAACCCTACACTATCCTAAAAGACAGTACATAATCATTCCATAATCCAAACACTCGAATCCTTCACTACTAACGGTCTTTCTCAACACACTTTTTCATAGAATTTCAAACTCTATAGACTCCTTATGATGAATCACTCTTAATTTCCAATACTCAATGTATTATAATCCTTCTATTCATATCCATTCTTCACAAATATTTCCAAATATTTCTTTCAATTCACCATTGTATAATTCAACATTCAATAAATTAAATTCTTTCTTTGACAATATCAAATCTCTTTTCATTCCAGAACATTACTTCACATTTTTGAGAAACTATCCATAACTCTTCTTCTACAAAGAAAACAAAACCCAAGAAATAATAATAAAAAAAAGAGGTAGCACCAAGCTTACCTCGGCTCATGACTATCTTAGTTTGGCCCTTAAACTAACTTCTATAACTCTTTTATATTTTTTCTTGATTTTTTAGATTTTAATCGTAATTCTATAAATAACCACTTTTAATAACTAAATCAATCATCTGTATGCCTGAATTGCCTATTCTATGGACTATTAGTATATTTTATCAATATCTTTTAAAAATAAATTAATATCTATTCTACATAGCCCGATTCCTATCTATACAATGTCCTCATAAATACACAATTGATACCTATCTAAACATTACTTAACAAAACTCTACAAAATTACTATCTCTCTGGCCCACCCGATTGATCAATTGTTGCATTCTTTGTCATTTATTCCACCAATTTTGGTTCCAATTACAAATCTTCTTCCTCCTCCAATTCTTCTATCGACTCCTTCCTCAATTGGGTTGAGAGATCTTCATTATACTCTCCCAATTCATGGACTTAAGCCTCTAGTTTCAAGATTTGGGCATCCTTGAGTTCTAACTGATACTGCTGTTGACTCATCTATTCTGAGACATCTTCAATCGACACTTATAACCGGCTCTTCACGATTAATTCTTCCATCAATTTTGCCACCTCAACTTGTAAAACTTTGAGTTTGGACCTCAACCTCTCCATTTTGCATCTAGATTGGTCATTTAATACCGCTTTCTCTTTTACCAATAACTCTGCCTTGTCTCTTTCCACTTGCAACTTGCATTTGAATTTCTCCCATTCCAAATCCCATGTCTTGCAATTCTAGATCAATTTGTCTCATTTTTCTTCCATAATACATAAGATGTGTTCTTTTTCTTTCATCTAAGCCTCATATTGGTGAATCAATTTCTACTCCAATATCAACTTGGATTCTTCAATTTCTTGGATAGTCCGTTCTTGCTCTTCAATTCTTTGGTTTTGATCCAATATCACCTTTTTGTTGTCTTCTAGATCTCGTTTGCTATTGCCCTCTATATCCAATGCTCACACCATATAATGTATTTGTGAAATGTGCTTTGATAAAGTATTCTTAAGAAGTAAACCTTTAGAGAATCGACCCTAAGAAAACGCTAAGTGATTGATATCCATCATAATTGGGGCTTCATTTTCTTCTTCTACTACAAAATAAATTAGAAGTCATTTCGATTCAATAACTAGAACGACCCCTTGTGCCACTGTACAACTTGACTCCCCAATTTTACGTATGACATCCGCTGCATTGACATTTTGTGCCAATAAATTTTATTCTCTCTATAAAGACATTAGTACTAGTACAGGACTTTCTTCTACTGGCAGTGTTTGATACAATGTGTACGTAATCATAGCATACACATAATTGGAACAGAGCAAATATGAGAACTTTCTCAATTTCCACTTGGCTCCTATCTTCGCATGAATACGAGTAAATACGTAAACTGTCCAATTGAACAGCATTCCTTCAAGCGCCCCTACCGCTACATACAATAACTATTTGGACATATATGTGGGATGTCGATACAATCATAACCGCCTCACCACAAAACGTAATCATTCGACAAATTTTGGTGAAATTACCTCAGTAGTTTGCCAACCTTGGCTCCTCTCAAAGGATGACATACCTTCCTTGAAAAATCTTCCTGGGCTGAAATCACTTGACTCATTGACCCCTACTGCAATCTCTCCAATGAAAAGAAATTATAGTCATTTTTTATTCTTTCATAATAATGACTAAAAGCTTGAATCACATTTTATTTTTATTTTTTTTTGTAAATCTTACTTATAAGATATTTCCAAAAATTACATTTCATCTTCTTTATCTTCATTGCTTTTTAATAATCTTATTCTTTGTGCATTTGATGTCATAGTATCTACTATAGATTATTATTATTTTTTATTACATCAATAATAATTTTATAAAATTCATGCTTTATAATTTCTATGATTTTTTTAATTTTAAATTTAACCTTTCCACTTAAAATCCGCTCCTTCAATACTTTCTTTAAATCAGTAGTAACTTCAATATCTAATTATAATATATATAAATATATATATATATTTTATTTTGTTTTTTTTTTCTTCCAATTTTCTTTTCTTTTGTAGGAATATTTTGTGTTGTCTCTTTATGCATATGATTCTTTAATTATAGTATTTTTTCTCTTCTTATAGTTTTTTTGTTGGTCTTTCATTGTTTTCATCTTTCTTTTGTTTTTCTTCTATTAATGCTTTATGTTGGCTTCTTGCAATATGAGCATGCACCGATAATCTATCTATTGGATCATCCCACCTAATAAATTTCCAAATGTTATTATCAATACATTTTAAATCATTTCTAATAAAAATTTTCTTTTCAATATAATTCATTACATTTGACTACAGAGAATTAGATTCTCTCAAAAATTCTAGATTTATGCTTTAATATTTGCTTGGATTTGCTTCTACCTAATATATTAATGCTTCATTGCTTGAAATTATATATACTTTAAAAACATTCTTCCATAAGCATATCTATCCTATATTTTCTTTTCTTTTTTTCTTTTTATAAATAATCCTACTATGTCTTCCACTTCTTTCTAATTTTTTTTCAATCTTTCAACTTCTTCTTTATCTTCAAGTAAGATTTCCAAATTTTCATGCAATTCTCTATCAATTGCTTGAAGAAAAAACTCCACTTTACTTGGATCCAATAATTTTCTCTTGTTCTTTGATAAATAAAAATATTTCTTTTCAAACTCTCTTAATAATTTTATTGCTAAAAGAACCTTCTTAGGCCTTTCAATCCATTCAAAAATGACTTCTTTTTAATCTTATCACTATCTTTCAAAAAAAATTCATCCTTAAATGCTTGAGATGAATTTTTTCCATGAACCTCCAAAATGTCATATAATAGACCTTATATGATTTCTTATCTTTGGTGTAGTAGCCAATTCAAATAATTGAACCACTTCTTCTTCTAAAACACACTTTAATTCTATTTCTTTTAAATAGCATATTAAATATTTTATAATATTTTTAATTTCAAATTGATCAATCTTATCTATAACTGCCTATTATATTTTGTTTGCCATATCCTCTTTGTAATCTTTAATCTGTTGTCATTGCATAAATAAAGCAAAAGCTTCAAAAATACTTATAGAGTTAAGATCAAAATATATACTTTAATTTCTACTAGCACTTTTACTTATAGTTCCAATTGAAGCACCATCCATAACTCTTCTTTCAATTCTTTTCTCTTTCTTCTCTATAATTCAAAAAAAAATCCAAAAAAATCAAAAACCTTTTATTTCAAATTTTTTACATTAGATTCACATTAAAATATGTTGTATTATATGAATTCTTGTTTGAACATATGTTGGGTACTTGATTATGAAAGATAAAAAAAAATTACAATAATAAATTCTAATAATTCTTTGATTTTATATGATTCTAATAGAATCATATATAAATTATAATTAAAGTTTAATATATATAATCAAATATTCATTAAGTCCAATTAATTTGTAATAAATAATAAAAAAATAAAAAAATCTTATATAAATATTAATTGGATCTTTATAAAATTTTAAAAAAATCTTAATCAAATCGTAAATAAATTCTAATCAAATCCTAGACAAATTTTAGACAAATCTTAAACAAATTTTAGTCGAATCCTAGTCAAATCTTAGACAAATCCTATTCAAATCATAGACAAATATTAAGCAAATCTTAAACAAATCCTTATCAAATCTTAGACAAATTTTAATCAAATCCTAGACAAACCTTAATTAAATCTTAAAAAAATCTTAATCAAATTCTAATCAAATCTTAGACAAATCCTAAATAAATCCTAATCAAATCCTAAATCCTAAATCAATCCTAAATCTTAAATAAATTCTTACTAAATCCTATGGTAGATTTAAACCTCTATAATTAATAATCAAACTATTGATTTTAACTCAAATTTTTCATATCTCTCAATAACTAAGTTGGCAATAAGCACAAACATTTTTAAGAAGATTGAACTTACCAAATAGGAAATAAATCCTAAAAATTGCTCGAATATTGGCCAATCTTTTTTTTCAATCTTTATGCCAATCTTCCTAAACCAAAATCTTTTAATTCCATAATTAAATATCTTTCAAATTCATATAGACAATGACTCAAAAAATTGTTTCGATGTTGACATATTTTGAAAAGAATGGTATATTATAGATGAATTGTAGTGAATAATGACATGTGATTTGTATAGCAAATAAAGTATTCTTTTATAGCTACCAATTGAGCCTAGATTAAAAAGAATCCATTAGATAATTGCGGAGCTATGCTCAATCTAGTTTGAAGTAGTATTAAAATAATTTTTTGAGTGTGGTATCTAATTTTTGGATTTTATTAATTACTCAATATTACAGCATTATATCATCATCAAATTTACTATGATAATATTATTACAAATTTAATGACATCATTAATGCTTATTAGTAGCTATAAAAGCACCATTTTTAATCATAATTCCTGGCACAAACATATTCCAAATTACCACATTTTAGGACTTTCTAGAATCTTTTGTAAATTTTTAGAACCTTTTAGATACTTGTAGAATCTTCCATAAACTTTTAAAAAGTTTTATAGGCTTCTAGAAGCTTCTTTAGACTTCTAAAAACTTCTATAGAAAGTACCATAGACTTTTGTAACCTTCATTATAGTATAAACAAGAGTCCTTGGAACCACTTTTACTATCAATCACATTCTTTGCCTATAATCTTGACTTATTTCTTTATTAGATTCATGTGCCCTTGACAATTCCTTAAACAATTATGAAATCCATACTGAGCTCTCTCTAAAACAACATCACCTCTATTCTTCTACATTCTCAAAAATCTTATGGTCAAATTACTTCTAAACTTTGTTGCAATAAAGTTACTATCTTTAGGCTAATAAAAAATTTATTTTTAATAGAAAAAATCTTAAATTAAGTAGACCAAAGAAACTCACTATAGTAAATGAAAGGACAATCATTTGCCAAATCAACACTGAAAAGGCTGAAAATACTATTGTGGTTGCTAAAAATCTTAACAATATTATCAATAATCTTATATCAATTCAAACTATTCAAAATGTTCTCAAAAAATAGAATATGAAAGCCATGGTAAAGAAAAGAAAAAAAAAAAAAAAAAAAAAAAAAAAAATCACTACTATTTATCTATCAATGAAAATAATACTTGGATTTTGCTTTGAAGTATAAGGAATGGACTATGGAAGATTGAAAGATGCTTATTTGGTTAAATAAGATAAAAATCAATAGATTTGGAACAAATGGTAGAAAATGGATGTGGAAACAAAAATGTAAGTCATTGCTTTATAAGAAGATCCAAAAAATAGTTAAGCATGGAAGTTGAAATATAATAGTATAGAATTATATGGAATGAAATGGAGTTAGAGGGATGGTAGAGATTAAAGAAAAGATGAATGCCAAGGAATTTGTGGAAATTCTTGAAAAAAATTTGCTGCCAAGTATTGAAAAATTTAACATTTTTGAAGAAGTGGTGATTTTTCAACAAGATAATGACTCCAAGCATAATTCAAAACTAGCATGGAAGTTGTTTGATCATCATGGGGTTAAAGTAATAGATCGACCTACTTAATCCCCTGATCTTAATTCTATTGAATATCTTTGAGAGCACCTCATATGCTAACTCAGTACCTAGAAAATAAAACCAAAGGAAGTTTGAAAATTATGAGAAAGAATAATTACAAAATAGAATAACATTGAAGCAATTTTTTACCAAAAGTTAATAGAAAGTATGCCTAGGAAGTTGAAAGTAGTTATCAAGGCCAAAAGAAGTCCTACAAAGTATTGATATGTAATTAGATACCACATTCAAAAAAAATATTTCAATACTATTTCAAATTGAAGTGGTCATAGATCTACAATTATTTAATGGATTTTTTTTAGCTTTTGCTCATTTGATAGCTGTAAAAGAATATTTTATTTGCTATATAAATAACATGTCATTATTCACTACAATTCATCTATAATACACCATTCTTTCTAAAATATGTCAACATTGAAATAATTTTTTGAGTCACTATATATTACAAATTAAGTCTATTATTTACATATACAAATTTTACTTAAATCCAATAAGCAGATTGCTAAAGATCTTAAAAATCCTCACTAACCTTTAAAACTCTATTTTTGAGATTTTAATTCGCTTAAACTTCAATAACCTTCTATCTAAATATTTGATCATGCTAAAAAATATAGCATATAATAAAAAAAATTATAATCAAAAATCTACAAATTTCACCTATAGATCTACTACCAAAATCACAAAAATTCTCTCAAATATAAATTTTTTTTTATTCCATAAATCCAAATTCACCAAAATAGCCTTGACTTTGTAAAGCTCTTGTAGAGTCAATACAAACTGAAATTGCTCAAAATCCATGTTTAAAAAAATCCTACAAAGTCTTTTTCCAATTTGCAAAAAATCCCAAAGTTGCCATTGTTGTGTTATAACACGACTATATGGTAAAAATATAATAAAAAATAAAACTCTAATTAATATCTAATTATCTTAGTTCAATAATAATTTAAGATATTTAAATATGGATTTTATAAAAGTTTCTTGATTTATTTTATTATCTTAATAGTTAGTTGATTAAAGATTGAGTAGTAATGTTACCTTATAAGCTATAGAATTAAAATTTGAATTACATTCTTCTTATATGGATGAAATCTATTAAGGTTTTCTAGATATTTATAAAATATAACTTCACTTTTCCCAAAGAAGTGCTTGGTGTAATTCCAAACAAAAAAAACATATAATATGACATCATACGTGTGTCGTTTTGTGCTTTGGAGTCTAATTTCTATCTTAGTTGGAAACTTCTGCTTTTTGGGTACAAATTCTTCTTTTTTTGAAGTAATTTTTACTAAAATTAATTCCTAGTTCCCTTATATATATGCCTATATGCTTAATTTTTTTATTCTATCTTTTTTTTTTTATTATTTATAGTGCTATAAAATAAATAGAAGTTCACTTTGTAAAAAGGTAATATTTGTACTTTTAATTATTGAAGAAAGAGAAGTTAGAAGCGACAACACTTAGCATCAACAAGATTACACACTAAGTGAAGTATGAAATAAGATGTTTTTTATTTCCAATACTCGTTACTTATAGAAGGTGGCTGCTACCCTTATAAACAACTTCCATCTTTTGATGAATACATCCATTCAACATTCTACCAAGGCTATCCGTTGCTTTCTTATCTACTAAGGTAACATCTTTTAATCCTTTTTTATCTTTTGATTATTAGCAACTTATTATGGTTTAACTTTATATGGTGGTAAGTATGTAAGATCTTGCTGATCTTTAATACTCCTACTTTGCTAATTATTAAAAGACTTTTAAGCCTAATGCTTCTATCACCATATCCATTGCATCTCTTTTAGTCCTAAACATCCACTTATAACCAACACTAGATCAATTTATTAGAAGATGTGACAATTCTCATGTACCATTATTCATAAGAGATTGATATTCTTCTTCCATACTCTTCTCTCACTTCATTGCATCTTGGGACTTTATAGCATTACACAAAGACAACGGATCAATAAGGAGAGCAACATTTGCATGTTCTTCACTTACTTAAGAAAGATGTCATTCTCTACCATTTGCCACAAGGTCTTCTTTCTCCCAAGTGATATCTTCTTTCATTTGAAGAAGATTCAGCTTGTTATACTTCAAGTCCTCTTTCAAGCTTCTTTTCTCTTAAAGCTTGTCTTTTCTCACTTAAAGGTTGATATTCTTCATCATCATCATTATAATCTTCAATATCTTCATTGTTGGTTCTTGAAATTTACAAGTCTTTTCTTTTTATCTTCTTTGTATTGTCATCTTTATTCACATCTTTATCATCTTCAATTTCTTCATCTTCTTCTTTTATTACTAGAATTGGAGATGTGTCTACAAATATATCATTATTCCTACTTGAACACATCTTTAAGTATTCACAAATACTTCTATATTCTAAAAACTCAACATCACGACTTTTGATGATCTTTTTGATATCCAAACATATTAGCCTATATGCCTTGGTACTTTCACAATATCCTAAGAAAATACACTTTGTATCTTTTGCATCAAGTTTGGACTTCATACAATCTAGTGTCTTTGCATATGCAATGCATCCAAAGATCCTCATATGTGAAATGTAAGGTTGTCTCCCACTCTAAGCTTCTTGTGGTGTCATTAATGCAAGAAAACTTGTTGGACATATATTCTTTGTATATACTATATTCACTATAACTTCCACTTAAAATTCATAGCCAAGATTTTGAGCATGAAACATGCTTCTTTTCATCTCGATAATGGTTTGATTTGCCCTTTTTAGCAAAGTCATTTTGTTGTGGAGTATATGGAGTTATTTTTTGTTTAAAAAATCCTTCAATCTTCAAATAAACATCAAATTATTAATACATGTACTCATCTCTATTGTCCATATGGAGAACTTTGATCTTGCACTCACTTTATTTTTCAAGAAGTGCTTTAAACTCTTTGAACTTCTAAAAGTACTTATTCTTTGCTTTAAGAATATAAATCTAAATTTTTCTTCAAAAATCATTAATGAAAATGAGAAAATACCCTACTCCTCCAATACTTGTGTTCTTCATAGGTCCACATACATCTGAATAGATAATCTCCAACAACTTCGTAGCACATGTTGCTACACCACTTAAAAATATTGCCCTTTGTTATTTACCTTGTATGCATCCTTCACATATAAGTTGTATTGTATTTTGGTTTGTTTCAAGATCTAAGCCACTCACCATAGACTTAAGCTTTGCCATGCTCTTTATATTTAAATAGCTAAAGCGACAATGTCATATATTCAACTTTTCTTAATTTGATGTAAACTCAGCAAATATAGCTACCTCCAGTCCATTGACCTTCTTATACTTGAGATAGTACAAATTTCCCTCTCTAGAGCCTTTGGCAACCATGTTTCTATACAATGTTTTTACAAAACATTCATTCTTATAGAATTGAACCATAAAACCTTCCATTCCAAGTTTACTCATCGAAAGTAGATTTTGCTTCATCTTGGGCATATGGAAGACATTTTTAAATTTTTTCTTATTCGTTTGTCTATTCACAATAACTTCTACCATAATAGAATCAATTCCAATAGCTTCGAATATGCCACTATCTTCCAAAATCACATTTGATATTGAAATAATCTCTTAAGTGTCAAATAAATACTTATAAGGTATCATATGCTTAAAATAACCTGAATCTATAATCCATCTTGACATGGTAGCCAAAGATAGTCCCATTTCTTGTTGTGAATGCATAATCTTATCCTCCAAATTCATCTTCTATACTATTTGTATTTTTCTTTTTCATCCTTTTGCCTTTACAGTAATTTTGAGTAAAATATCTTATTTTACCAAAAATGAAGTAAGTTTTGATATTACCTTGTTGGTTTGAATAGTTGCACTTGATTTATTATGAATAAAATATTGAATCTTCACTTCGAGATTTTTTTTTTCTTTCTTCTTACTTACTTCATGGCTAAGTCTTGCAATCACATAATCCACTGTGAGTTCTTTCATCTTGATGGATTCCAAAGCTATAATGAGATAGAGTCATGAGTAGAGTCATGACAATATCTGCTTCCTCTAAAGACTTGTTAACAATTACAAATTGATTTGCAAGTGACTTTACATTGTTGATGTATGCCATGAGGTCTTCACCTTCTTCCATCTTACATATGAAGAACTTCTTTCTTATGTAGAAGATGTTGAATAAGTTCTTGCTTTTATAGATATTACAAATAATCTTTGATGCTTTCGTTGGTCTTTTGCATGAGATAATGTGAGAAAAATTGGCTTTATCCATATTACATGCAATTAATCTAAAGATATTCTTTTCACAATATTTATGGTCTTTCTTTTCCTTTGTATTAGCATGCATGCTTGAAAGATCTTCACTTTCATCTACAATATTCCATAGGTTCAAAAAAGCCAATAAAAACTCCATTTTGACCTTTCAATAGTAAAATTTTTTATCTTTGAATTTTTCAATGGCTCTCAAGCCTTCACCGTCACTTAAAGCCATCTATAAAGAAGAGATGTATAAAAAAAGATAAAAAAATAGTCCTTAAGCTCTCAAAATCAATAAGAAGAAATTACTTCTTTAATATCTCAGAATACCTTTTTTATGAATAAACTAGTGTTTTCACTCTCAAAACAATCTTAACTTTATTTCTAGGACCTCTCACAAGTTCAATGACCAATGTAAACGTCTCAAATCAGATTTGTCACTCTTCTATCACTTTTATATTCACAAATCATGTCTAGACACCATAAAAGGTTTTTTAAGGATCTTAAGCTCTTTTAACACATAAAACCATAAAGTTAATCCACAAACGAGCTTAATCATTCATAAAACACAACACTAGTTTTCTATACCATCACCATAAGGTAGAAATCAAAACCTGAATCCAAGATGCACTTAACAACAAGTGAGAGCTATCAAAGATCTAGAACTAGATCTGAATCTAAAAGTTAGGAGTATCAAAATCCTAACATCAGCAACAACAATATGATCTACTCTATACAACAAAAAAGATTTCATAAAACTTCAAAGAAACTTATAAAGAAATGTGAATGGATCCATAACCTATTGAAGAAAGGAAAGTTAGAAGCCACAATACTTAGCATCAGCAAGGTTGCATACAAAGTGAAGTATGGAATAAGATGTTTCTCACTTCTAATACCAGTTACTTATAGGAGGTGGCTGTTGCCTTTATGAACAACCTCCATTCTTTGATGAATAAATCCATTCAACATTCTACCAAGGCTATCGATTGCTATCTTATCTATCATATAACATCTTTTAATCTTTTATTATTTTTTGACTATTAGCAACTTATTATGGTTTAACTTTATGTGGTGGCAAGTATATAAGATCTTCTTGATCTTCAACATTAATTTTACTATCTTTTGACTATTATCTATATTTTTAAAATAATTTGCTATAATATTTTGAAATAAGATCTTTTATAATATAATATTTTCTTCTCTCTTTTATCTAATAGCTATGATTCATCACGACAATAAGTGAATAAAATTTTGAAGCAAAATTTGAAGTATATCAATAATTATCATTAAGATGATTGAACAACTTTTTTTCCATTGGCATAGTTTGGGTATAATAATTTAATATATTTTTTTATTAAATAAATACCTTTCTTTGTCAATTATAGTTATCATCTATGATTTAATATTTTTGACTTTTCAAAATTTGATAATCCTATGACAAAAGATTTAATAAATATCTTTGTAGAATTATATGCAACAATAAAGGAATAATTAAAAGAAGCTTAAGAATGAAAAAAAATCAATATAGATGTCTTTCATAAAAAATAATCATAATTAAATTTGGATGAAAAGGAATGATTACTTTTTTATAATATTAAGACTATTTGTCCTTCTTACAAGTTAGATTATTATAAATTTGAATCTTTTTTTATTTGTGAATAAATCAATCTGGTTGCTTATTGATTACATCTACTAGAATCAATGAAGATCCATCTAGTATTTTATGTATTTCTTCTTGAGCCATATAAAACAATTGATATATCAACAAGACAACAAGTACTACCTCTTCTTATAAAAGTGAACAATAATGAAGCATTTGAGATTGAAGAAGTCTTAGACTTAAGGTAGTGCCAAAATACGTTAGAATATCTTATTTATTAGAACAAATATGATATTACTAAACGTACATGGAAATCAATCAAAAACCTTGTAAATGTAGTAAAGGAGATTAATATTTTTTATTAATAATATCAATCAAAATCAAGATGAAGCATATTAAATCTTTGCTTTAAAAGAACTACAATTTATGAAAGATTTCATTCAACTTCTATCTTTTTTTATATATATATATATATATATATATATATATATATAGTACTGAAAAGATAAAAAATCAATATCTAATAGATTCAACTTAAAAGTCATTGTTTATTGACTTATTAGACAAGACATTGCAATTATCACAACTTTCAAGGCAACATAATTAAAATGAAGACCTTTAAGAATGATATGTTTTTTCTTGAATAGATGGCAAGATATAATGTGTTTCATATTACAACTTTGAAAGAGATTTTCAATGTTTGGTGATTTTATTGGAAATAAGAACAACTTTTAATGCTATTATAAATGTTATCTTTGAAAGAAATTACAATGGCCTTAATAATGATAAAATAACATAGTAATCTTTTTGCCTTAGAATAGAACATTATTAGTAGTTGGAAGAATCTATCAACTATCTTCAAAAGAAATAATAAGGAAATTATGGAAAAATACAATTTATCACATCTTAGACTTCTTTAATATGTAATCACCACTCTTCGTGAAATTCGTTTTTAGAAGAAAAATAATATTATAGATATATCTATAATTATTCAAATAATATGAATAAATAGAAATAGATAAAAGTAAGTTAATTTGATAATATCTTATAGAAAAACTTCTTAGAAGCTTCATAGATATGATTTCACCTTTATACATGTCTATAGGTGATTTATAGATTACAAACTTAGCCAATAAGTTAACTACACATCATACATATTAGTAGCTTGTATTATAAGCTAATAATATGGTACACATATATGAAACTTGCCTTTTAAGATATGTATCTTACAAATTGGACATGTATTAGATGTCCAATAGAATATTGCTACATAGCTCTTAAGTAGATAGTGTATATAGAAGTAACAGTGAAGCTTTTTTTTATTCTTATCAAGTCTTTTTTTTACTTTCATCTCATTTCAAAAGTCTTTAGTTTTCTAGCCTTTGGCATTAGCCATTCTAATTTCTTATTAAATATATTTACTTTCTTATTTCTAATTTATCATCTTTCTTTGATTCATTTTTTACTTATTAACATATCTTCTTTGAGTTTTTGTCCTTAATAGCTTGACATCATTACCAAATAAATTAAATAATTTTATATCTTTGACTACCTCATATTTGAGTGAATAGTTGAGCTTGATATTATTGCTAAATAAATTATGCAATCTTACAACTTTGATTATTTTAAATTTAAATGGATATTTAAGTTTAATATAATCATCAAATATATAAATAAATCTCACATCTTTAACTATTTTAATTATCTTTGGATATTTAAGCTTAAAAATAATGCTAAATAAATATAATAAATCTTATATCTTTAACTATCTTATATATACAATAATTTTTATATTAATATCATTATTAAATAAATTAAAAAATCTTATATTTTTTTATTATCATAAAAACATTTAAGTGTTCAAGCTTGACATTGTTGCCAAATAAAATAGACAACTTTACATCTTTGACTATCTTATATTTGTAATTGTGTTCAAGACTGACATTATTGCCAAGTGAATTAAGCAACCTTATACCTTTAAGTATGTTAGATTTAAATGATACCTTAAATTTGATATTATTACCAAATAAATTAAACAATTTATTTTCTTTGATTACATCAAATTTAAATAGATGTTCAAAATTAATATCATTGCTAAATGAATTGAGCAACCTCATATCTTTGGCTATCATAAAAATAAATTAGTCTTAAAGCTTAATATCTTAGTTAAATAAATTAAACCTTACATCTTTAACAAAAATAGAAGTACTCTAGCTTCAAAAAATTATCAAATAAATTAAAAACTTTCATAACTTTGACTACTTAGAATTTAAATGGTTTTTTAAGCTTAACATCATTGCCAAATAAATAGAAAGATCTTATATTTTTAATTATCTTTAAAATATTTAAGTATTCAAGCTTGGCATTATTATCAAATGAAATAATAAAAAAAAAAAAACTTCATATTGTTGACTACCTTATATATATATAATAGTAGTTAAGCTTAAGATCTTTAACCAATTTATATATAAAACAATTCTCAAGGTAAACATTGTTATTAAATAGATCAGGCAACATCACCTCATTGATTAAGTTAGTTGTAGAAGGGTACTATAATTTCTTATTATTACCAATTGAATCATATAACTTCTCATGTAATACAATCTTATATATAAAGAGGTATTAAAGTTTCACATTATTATCAAATAATTTAAACAACTTCACATCTTTGAAATAATATTTAAGCTTTTTATTATTACCAAATAAATTTTTAAAAACTTACATCTTTGTCAACTTTAAATATAATGTGGAGTTCAAGCTTAACATTATTGTTTAGTAATCTATAAAATCTTATATCTTTAATTACTTTAGAAATTAATTATTGCTTAAACTTGCTATTATAGCTAAATGAATTAAACAACTTTACATCTTATATTACTTCAAATTTAAAGAAGTACTCGAAATTCATATATATATATATATATATATATATATATATACATTAATCAAATATAATATACAAAGTATTTTAATTTGATATCAGTGGCTACTATAGTTAATAATTTAATATTCTTTAATACTTTATATAATTACTTGTACTTAAATTTAATTTACAAAAAATTATAAAAATAATTCATTTAAAAAAAATACATATTAATAAAATATAAATACATAAGAATGTCTATAGTTAAGTACAAGAGGTTAGAAATTATTTTATCTAAGATTGGAGTTTAAAAACAACTTAATAATATTGATGGTTTTATTGATTTTTTTTAATTTACATATTAATTAGAAAAAAAAAACCATATTATATAGAAGAATATTAGTGTATATATTATTTCCATTTACATTAGGTAATATCATATATTTGTATATTTTTTATTGAAAAAAATTATAATATTTAAAAATGCAAATTAGATATTTTTTTACTTTATTTTTTGAAATTATATAATAGAAATCATATAAAAATATTTAAAATTTATAGTATATTTTAAATATTTCAGGTGTATTAAAAAAATATTAAGTTTTTTAATATTTTAAAATTAAAAACCTTAATATTTTAAAATTAAAAACCTTAATATTTTAAAATTAAAAACCTTAATATTTTAAAATTAAAAACCTTAATATTTTAAAATTAAAAACCTTAATATTTAATATTTTAAAATTAAAATACCTTAATATATATACTTATATTAAAACCTATTTTTTAAAATTTTCTTTTACAATAGATTATGAGGTTTTAATATGAGTTTCTATTGTAAAATTTTCTTTTACAATAGAAAATTTAAAAAAATAGATTTTTAAAAAAAATATTAAGATTCGAATTAATAAATTATTGTATGAAATAGAAATTTTAAGAAAATTAAGATTTAAGATTATTTTTATAAAAATTTAAATCAGTATAATAGATTGTATATTTTTTATTTTTTTATTTTTAATATTAAGCATGATAAATGTAATAGAAAAATTTTATAAAAATTAATTTGTTCAATCTAACTTAGTTTAATATAATAAAGAGAAGGTATAATCAAATTATAAATAAAAATCATATTAGGTTATAAAAAATATTATCTTTTAAAATGACATATTATACATTTTTATTTAATATGGAAAGAAAAAATAATATATATAGTATTGAAGAAATATTAAAGAAGAAAATAAGTTAGATCTTAAGAAAGTATATAATAAAAAGAAATTGAACAAGACTATATAAGATTAGAAATAGTATGAGGATAAAATTTATCTTTCAACTCAAATTACAAGATGGCATGAATTAAGAGTTGTTAGTAATTGGTGGTATGAAGTGAAAGAAGAAAATAACAAGAAATAAGGAAGAACAAGACAAAATAAGTGAAAGAATTGAAATCAAGCAATTATACACAAAAAAATTTCATAGTTTTTTTTCTAAATTTTTATTTAATAAAAAGTCAAAATCATATTTTTAAATAGATAATTTTTATATTTATAATGATATAAAAAACATAAATTTAAGTTGCTATGAATAATTTATATTAGTATAAAGATAAAAATAAATAATAAAAAAACTAAATAAATATGTTTTATCTTAAGAATAACTAACTAAAGAGATCAAGGATTTGAGCCTCATCAAGGCTCAAAACAAGTGCATAAGACTATTCTAGAGGGGCTACAAGGCCTTGGTTTTATCCTCCAAAGTGCTACTATTCATATGAGACTTATGCACCTCCTATCCTACAAATACTACACTAGCTTTTGGTCCTCCTATTTTTTTACTAATTAAATATTTATTTTTTATTTTTGACTTCATCGTAGTATTTAAAAAATACCTAATTAAACTAATAACCTTGTAAGGCCTTCTACTCTTACTCAAATTCTTTATAATTTCCTCCCAAGGTGGAAACTTTATTTTTATAAAAGACTTAAAATTACTCTAAAAATTTCTATTCATTTTAAAATAAATTATAAAAATAAATGTAATATTTATATAATAATAAATAAAATTCATTTAATTATCTTTAGAATTATTTATAATAATAAATTTAATTTAAATCACCTAAAAAGCTATTTTTTATATAAATAACTAAAATAATATGAAGTTCTTTTTCATGCTTCTTCTACTTACTAATTAACGTTTATAGTTTATTTTTATATATATAATTAATACATATAAAAAAAAATATCAATTTTGACATTGATTTCAATAACTAAAGAATAATTCCAAAAATTAAAAAATAATACAAAACAAATCAAGATAATTGCCTCTAAAACTTAGTAAGACTTGATTTTATAATTTTTTTTCTAATTAGGCTCTTCTAAATTATAAAATATTATTTATTTTAATAAATACTTAAATAATAAAATATAAAATTAAATATTTATATTTTTATATCTAAATTGTTATAAAATAATTTTTTTAACAATGCAATTAATTAAAACTCATTGGTAGGAGTCACAAATAGATACAATCTTTTGTGATATATAGATTTGACAATGTATTTAAAATTAATTGTAAAATAATATATATATATATATATATATATATATATATATATATATATATCACATATTATACTTGTAATATATGTAGGTTATTGAAAATACTAGAATGCTATAGACTTAAAGTAGAACTAGGAATCAAACATCTTACTTCAAAAAGTATAAAAAATATATAGTATTATTTTATAATACCATTAAAAAAAAAATTAGTTATTAAATAGCTAAGACCTAAAAAAATAAAATAATTAGAAAAATCATTAATTCAAAGAATTCTAAATAAAAAATTAAAGTAAGTATTTTTTCTATTAAATGAAAAATTTACTATCAAATATAGAATTTCAATTTAGCATTATAAAATAGAATGATCTGATTTATAGTAGAACATATATTTTTAAAATAAAAAATAAATTTTTTATTTAAATAGAACCTTAGTTTAATTAATCTAATATATAGTTTAAAGTATAAAAAATATAATTAAATTAGTAAAAACTTAATATAATAGATTAATTAGTAGTAATAATTTAGCTGATATTAAAGAATACAATGTTTATTTGAAGATAAAGTAAATTGAAGATAAGCAAAATAACTCATAAGTAAATAGTTTTTATTAAGTCTAAATTTGATTTTATAAAATTTTAATATTTTGATGAAGTGTAAAGTTGTTTCAAAGATGCTATCAAAAATTTGCAAGAAGCATGGCTGTATTAGGAAGTGAAATAAAACAGTTGTCAAAAAATGTTAATCTAAATTTAGCTCTTTATATGTACAATATACACCATTGGAAAGAAAAAACCGTAGAAAATATGTCAGCTTAACCTTCTAAAATGGTCACTAATGCAATATAAATATTATTAAAATTAAATAAAAATTAAAAAATGTTATTGGATTTTTTCACGACTAAATGACTTCTTGTGTTTAATCTTGATTTAGAGCTGCGAATGGCATTTTAATCAAGTGTAAAGTCAATTTTTTAATTTCTAGTTTTATTTTCAAATATCAAACTTTTTCATGACTAAAAACATTCTTGTATATAGTCTTGATATAGAGTATTCTTGTATACAAGAGTAATCTTAATTTCTTTTAATTTCACGATTTTAAGTAAAGCACTCTACTCACTATAGCATCTTTTTAAAAACATATATATATATATATATATATATATATATATATATCTTTTATTATTTGCAAATAATTATTGTATGTAAAGAATAAAGATTGAAGTTTTTTTTTAAAGAAGATTAAAATGTAGAGAGTTAATGGTTTGAAATTTCACCAATTTAGTAACTTTGTACACATTAATGCACGGAATCTAAAGAATATTATAACTCAAATTAAAATAATTTTACATTATGGAAAAAATCATTGATTATTTTATAAAAGCTAATTACTTCTACTTCTATTAAGAATATATTTAATAAATTATAAAAGAAGCCAAATAAGGCATCACAAGTTCATTTTTTTAAAATATTTATGCCGTTTAATTAGAAAAGACATTCATAAATCTATTAAAATTTGAAAAAACTTTCTCTAAGAATCTGCCATGGTTGTTTGTATTTTTAATATGAAAATATACTATTAATTTTTAAAGTTAATTTATTACCATACAAAGATGAATTAAAGATTTGAATATATTAGAATGTTATTTAATATCTAAAAATATTTTTTAATTAATTAAATTTTATTAAAAATATTTAAAGATAAATATATATTAATTGAAAGAAGATTCTAAGCTTACCATATATAATGCATTTATTTCACAATTTAAAAAGACAAACTACATAATTATCTATAATATATCATTATTATATCAAACTAGGATACAAATATCTTTTATGCCATAAAAAATATATATATATATATATATATATATATATATATATATATATATACATACATTTAATAAGATAAAAAAATAAACCATCAAAATATTATTTTTTTATATTTATTTTTGTATTTATTTATTTAATAATCTTTGGCTTGTCAATAATAAAGCTATAATTTATATGTCTTATATTTATAATATATATATTAGCTCACTTTGGATAATTTTTTCTAAATGATTATTAAACTAATATTCTTCTTGCATTATATTTTAAATCTCTTTTATTACAAGATTTTATTACTCTACATGAAAAGAAAGAAAGAAAAAAAAAAAAAAAAAAAAAAAAAATCAATTTTTCTACATGCAAGTATAGTAGATAATTTCATGTATGCAATAGTGACCAAATGTTTTGTATATTGTAAATTTAGTCAATTGATATGTACAACTCCAACAAAATAAAAAATAAAAACATTGAAAAGAAATGAAGTAAATACTTTGCTGTCAAAAAGGCATTATAAGAGTTTACATCATGTTTGATACAAAATATAAGGAAAAGAAGTATTATGGGATATTGATGTTGAATTTGCTAGAAACTTAAATAAGAAGAGATCAAGTACAAGTTATTTCTTTATAATAGTTAGTAGACATTTAAATTAGAAGTCTAATTTATAACTTACATGAGCTCTTTTAATAACTAAAAAAAGTACATAGAAATAATAGAAGCAACTAAAAAATTAATATGGTAGAGAAGACTTGTTAAGAAATTTGGTTTGATGCAAAATCATACTTTATTTTATTATAACAGTAAAAATCTTATACATCTAATAAAAACTCAAGTATGTAATTTTAGAATAAAATACATCAATATTAAATATCATTACATTTAAAATATAATTGCTAAAGATAAAATCTACTTAGTGAAAATAAACACACAATTAAATACAACACATATTTTAATAATTTCTAGGTTTAAGTTATGTTTGATTTTTTTGATTCAGATAGTTATTGAGAGTTTAGCATCTCTAGTACTTAGATTAATAAAACCACAATTGTTTAAATAATAGCTCAAATTTTGATAAAAACAACTTTATTTTTGGTTCATTTTTTTAAAAGTATTTCATATTTATATATTTTTTCTCGTAGATATTGAATATTTGTTGATACATAGTAAGAGTTAGATTATTAACATATAAGTCAATAGGGATGTCAATTAATCATTACATATAGAATTAAGCATGAAATTTACTCATAAGTAAGAGACATTTCATTATACTAGATTATTTTAGAATAAAAGGGTAATTAAAATTTGAATAAAGTGTTTCTAATAATAGACTAAAAGACATTGGTAGAAATCATTTGCATTGTTTTTGTAGCAACAAGTAAAAAACAAGTTTGAATAGAATCTAATCAATAGATTTAGAGGAATGGCATGGCTTTTTCTTTTTTCTTTTTTTTCTCTTTTTCTTTTTCTTTTTTGCATGGAATGCAGTTTAATGTTGTGACTTGTCTACAAATTGTTGTTCATCCACCACTATCCACAAAGTCATCCACAAAGTCATCCACGATTCATTCATAACAGCGCACCAAGAATACATACATCCTCATCCATCCTTTTCCCAATTCCTTCATCAACAATCGACGAAACATCATCGGCAACTCACCAGGTTTAGAGTCGGGGGTTCGAATCCAGCCACCGCCAAGAGAAAGATAAATGGAGACCCGCCGCCGCTGCCCCCGCCGCCATTGTTGCCGCCGGCTGTCCGAACTGACGCAGGCGTCTGTAAAGGACCCCAGGCATCAGCAGCCACCAGCTGAAGAAGAGTGCACAGCACCCAGCAACGCTAAAATAAAACTACTGTTGCAGAAATCACAGATCGACAACTTCATCAGGAACGAGAGGAGCAAAACATAGAAACGTAGAAGGAGAGACTCAGATCGGCTGCAGTGGCAAATCATCATAGACCTCGGCACTGCCCGTATAGTCGGTGAAGATATTTGGCTTAGCGCAGGTCATGCCGTCGACTGTCCTCGTCGCTAAATCCTTCGCTGCTTAGAATCGTGGGCATGGTTCTATTCTCTCCATTCCAGGTTTCTTTCTATTATCGCACCTCGAGGGAGACAAGTCGTTATGAATTGCATTCAAAGTTGCCAGTTTCCGGCTGACAATTTTGTCCAGCTTGTCCACAATTGGCATGCTAGAAACTGGAGAAGTGTGTTTTTTTCACTAGACTTTCAAAAGGAAGATGCGCGAGAACTATTTGTTCACTAGACTGACGAGTTCCTAGACACAATAGCACAATGAACTAGCTCCCTGTGGAATTCGCTACATGAAATTCAGTGTCCCTCATTCCTGCTCAGCATCTCCACCGCCTTCTTCATCTCCTTTGGCATCTGTGATATATGGCTGTTTTCAGTTTTTGCGATTTTGTCTATGCTTGTGAACTGTTCAGAACTTGTACTCTCATCTACCTCTACTGAACTTTGCCTGGTCGCATCTTCCTCTGATACAACCATGTAAGACTTCTCAGAAGGTTTCCAAAAAGATGAGCTTAGACTACAGGTCGGCTGCTGATGCTTCTTGTTTAATTAGCAATAGCTTCTCTGCTCTATTTCAGCTGAACTCGCCATAACAGAACCGTCGACATTAGGTATCGCCACATTCGTGGCAGACTCAAAAATCCTCCCTCAGTTTTGCAGCTTCTTCGAGGTGTGTGGGAATTAGGGTCTTCAGAGCAGGTGAAGGAACAACTCCAATATCGTCCTTATCAAAATCTATTTCCCAACCATCTCAAAATCACCAGATACATCAGAATCGGCAACATAATAATTTCCGTCAACATCCTCAAACTCGGAAGACTCTTCATAGTGATCAGGCACATCATCAGGACTTATTTCTTGTTCCTGTTAGCTTCTTTGTTTACTCACAAATATTCTGTTTAAAATTTTCCTCCAGTGTATTCTGTTGCAGTAATTCGGGCCTCTCTTCTTGTCAGCTCAAAACACCAGAGAACATTCTGTCATTTCCTAACACATCCTGCTGAGTTTTAGACGCAACCACAGCTAGCTCTTCTTCCTAATTGTCAAGACTAATCCCTATGAACAGGCCTTCCGTAGACCTGCACACGGATTCCTCCTCTCCTTCTTTCTCCTTCTCATTGCCATCCATGTGTACACCCATCTTTTCAGAAGCCTTCTGAGAATTTCTAAAGTAAGAGCCGCAAGCAGAAGGTATCACAATTCCAAGCTCATCAGCTTCTTCCAGAAACTTCAATTACCGTTTCTGGGTTTTCAAGGTACTCGCAACTCTAGAGCTATCATCGGTGAGTTGCAGCGATGTGGAGGTCAGTGGGACAGCTGCAAAAGGAATCTCATGCATAATGCTTCCATTTCTTTCTTGACAAGCATGAGTGAGTGGGTATTGGACACACTGCTGGCTTCACAATTTTTGTGTGTGTGTGCCCTTCTTCTGTTTCGAAGGACTTGCTAAGAAGGTCAATATTTCCCTTCCTTTTATCTCCTGTCTGAGCTGCACTTTCATCTGCATCTACAGCCATAAAACCTTCTAAACTCAACTTTAATCTCTTATTTTTATGTTCTTGTCTTTCTGAGTAAATCCCTTCTTTCTCTACCTTCCACGAATAACGTCTTGGTGTGTCAACTGGCTTAAGTGAGTTCTAGAGTTTTAATGAGTAATATTGCATTTTGAACGATTTTGAAGTTAGTTTAATAAGGAAAACAAGAGCTGCTTGAAATAATAGGTTAATAGAATGAAAACTATATGTTGGATGTAATTAATATATTTCTAAAATATATATATATATATATATATATATATATATATTATTGAGAAACGTCTCACTAGTTGATATTATTGGACAAAATAAGTTACAGAATTTGTTAAAAGTTCCTGAATGGCATTTTGATACCAAATTGCTTCTTTCACGTTAAAAGTATAGGAAAAATTTTAATTTTATAATGTGAATCTCTTACATTATCAAGATTTTGCAAAATATTATTAAAATAAAAAAAAATGGTATCAATAAAATTTATTTTTACATTTAAACATCATCATCTAACTATAAAGATAAGAGTGATAGCTATGTCTTATTAAAACAATAAAAAACAGTAAAAGTAGATGATCTTGGACAATAATAGTAAAAATGACTATTAGTAGACAATGTGATTATTTTAAGAACAAAATAGTAACATGTAAGTCATGTACACTCAATATAAAAAGAATAATTAAACATTTCATTGCTTAAAAAAAAGTATATAAAAGTCTAAGATATATATATATATATATTTTCCAATCAAAAAAATATAGTTTATGGTACATACTTAGCAATAAGATTACTAAAATTTAGAATCTTTAATGTTTTTAAAATATCCAGCAATCCCTTTATATATAAATTTTTAAACTACTTTTTATATTAAACTAATTTTTATTATAATATTAAAATTTAACAATAAAATAAATTATATTCCTTTAAAAATAAATACTAAAAAGGAATAATAATATTGTGTATTTTTTATACTGGAGTCTATAAAATCTTTATATTATATATATATATATATATATATATATATATATATATATATATTTCAAATGATAAAAATCTAAATAAAAATATTATGTTTTGATAATTTACTAAGCAAAAAAAAAAATCAAACAACTAACCATGTTCAAAAATGACATTATATACAGAACTCCCTTCTTTGTAATGGTAGTCAATACTTGAAACTAAAAACATTGTACTTCTTTTATCATAGCTCCACACTGCTACTTTAACATCTAAATTTTTAACATTAATCCAATCTACTAACTTTTAGTTATCATCTATGTTATATTAGTCAAAAATCATGTTATAAAATTATTTTTGAGATTCCATCTATTACAAAAGAAGCACATTTAATGAAATATATATATATATATATATATATATATATATATATATATATATATATATAATATAAAATTATTTTTAAATGATATGCCAATTAATTTTTAGATTTTTTGAAAAATTTGGTGCATAGGTATGAGATTCCTTCAATAAATTCCATATGTAGATTAACTTTAAGCAAGTTTTAATTGTTTTATTGTTAATTGAAGCAAGCTTAAATTATTACTATCATTAACTCCAAAATTTTCTTTTGTTGGAATTTTTATTTAACTTAACCACAACAAGATTCAATTTTATATACCTATTAAGATAAAAAAATATATATATATTTAATAAATGGTGTTCTTTTCATTTCTTTTATCATGAAAACTATAAACAATATGGTTTAAGTGTTTTTAGAATAGAGGTTTAATTTTTGACAATTATTTACTTCAAGTCTAACATATGTACTAAAACAAATTATATGCTTTTTTAAGATTATGCATAGATGATTTAAACCTAACCTTTTTTCTTATATTTTAAAATTATAATGTCTTTATTTCTTTTAACTATAAAAAAATATAAAGACACAAGTCTATAATGTGTCAAGTTTTATAACTTATTTGCAAGATAATAAAAAAATTCTTTTCTACAACCATAGAAATTCTTTAACAATTTTTTTATAATTGTTATGATTACAAAATTTAATTAGACATGTACTAGAAATCTTCTAAATTTCTTTAATAAGTTGAAGAATATATGTACTACAAAGTTTTCTTATCCTATAGAAAGTTTTGAATCCTTTTTATGATAAACTTTATCTTTTTAGAAATTTTAAATAATTTTTTTGGAAATTTTATTTTATGATTCTTTGAAAGTAAAACAATAAATCAAATATCTATTGAAGCAAACAATACATCAAAACCCTACATTCCAACAGACTATGAATTTCTTAACAATAAACCACACAAATTTATACACTTCTTCAAATATTTAATTAAAATTTTTATTAAGAGAAATATAAATTTTTTATAAATATATATATATATAATATAATATAAGAAAAATCTGAGTAGATAAATATTGTACAACATAGAAATTTACACAAATTCAGCTCATAAAATTAAATATTAGTATTTCTTTGCTAATTAAGTGGTTTATATATTTAATTCAAAAGTAATTTGAAACATAAATTTTGTAAAAATAAAAATAATGCATTGGCATGGCACATAAAAAGAAGTCTAAAGATTAAAAGGTCAATATTTTGAAAGACAGTATACTAAACTTGACAAAAAGTCTTGAAGATTCATTAAACATAGATAAAGATAATTATTTTTTTATTTAAACTAATTAATTGAGGCTAAGTTTAAGTCATCTATGCATAATTAATTGATTAAATGAGGCTGGATCAAGCCTAATTTACACATTCTTAAAATAAATTAGATTTAATAAACAATGTTTTTATTAAAAAAATATATTCTTATCAATATTATTTGGTATAATGTAGATGCAATAAAGTATTACACAATAGTATATATAGACAACCTAGTAATATTAAATTTTTACCATAAACTTAAAAAGAATATTCAAAAGCATTTAGATTATTAAACCATATATAAAAAATTTGAAAATTTAAAAATTAAATTCATACATTGAAATAGAAAAATATACTAAAAATATAATTTTAAGGCTCTATTAGTATGAATTTTAATATATATTATAATGAAAATATAACATTAATAAAAATCTTAATTTCACATAAATTACATAATTCATAGAAATCCTAGAAATTTTTAATTTTTATCTATAAATATATATATATATATATATATATATATATATATATAAAATAAAAAAGTTTATTTGTTTAAAAATAATCAACTATTTAATCAAGAATTTTAATCAAGATTTATCACTAATTAAGTGACACCATAGCTTATCTTTGATACCAAGGCTCATTGTAACGTAATCACAAAAAAAGGAGGTAATGTCATAGTCATGTATAATTATTCTAATAATTATTTAGCTAATATGAATAAATAGAAATAAATAGAATTAAATAAATTTTATGATATCTTATTGAAAAGCTTTTTAGAAGCTTTATAGATGCAACTATCACTTTGTACATGTTTGTAGTTAATTCATAGGTTAGAAACTTGGCCAACATGTTAGCCACATATCACACATATAGGTAGATTATAGTATAAGCTAACTATGTGGTGCACATATAAGAAAATTGCCTTGCAAGTTAAAATACATGTCTTAAAAGTTGGATATGCTTTGGAGGGCCTATAGAATGTTGCCACGTAGTTCTTAATTCGATAGTATATATAGAAGTAAGAGTGAAGCCTTCTTCTCTCTTGTCAATGCCTTTCTAGTCCTTATTTTTGTTTTAAGACTTTAAAATATTTTTGTCTTTGGCAATAGCCATTCTAGTTTAATATAATATCATCTTTGAATAATTTTTCTATCTTATAGAGTGACACAAGAGTATACTGATTTTTTAATTTTTTAAGATTCATATCTATAATAGTTTGATAAAAGTATTAATTTATTTTTTTATTTTTAGAAATAATTAAATTATCTTAATTTTATTATTATATATTAAAGGTTACATATTATCTATTTATAAACTAATATTTAATATTCTAACATTGATTTTTTTTCTTAAAATATATATATATATATATATATATATATATCCTTCTTTGTAGAAATTTTCATTTCATATTAAAGGTTGCAGATTATCTTCTTCTAATTTAATTTGTAGATTTGTTTGAGTTGTCTATAGAAGAAAACATTATGGATGCTACTCTTGATGGAAGTAAAAATAGATTTGAAACTATTATAGATCTTCATAAGCTTGTCACTATTCTTAGGATAGATATCTCATATATTTCTAATATAAATCATGGAAGTACTAATTCTATGTCCATGGAAGAAGAAAACAATGAAGTTCAAAGACTATGCCAAGAAGTTGTGCAATTGAGAGAAGCAAGTAGATTAAGTTTACAATCAAATTGAAGAAGCTTTACTATTAAAAGTATGAAGGAGGCAAGGATAAGCATACCAAAGAAGTTTGATGGACTAAGAACAAAATTTTAAAGGTTTTTACAATAAATAAAGTTCTATCTAAGTTTGCATCTTTTTCAATATCCTCATGGATTGACTCAAGTCAGATTTATAATCATGCTATCATGATATAATACGACTAATAGGTAATAAAGATGAATAAATTATTATATTATAGAAGATCTTACTTTAAATATTTTAATAAATTATCTTACAAGATAGACAATAGTCCAAAAGAAAGTAAAATTAAAGATATAAATGCTGTATTTTTATAAAGTATGCTTCTATTTACTTTGTTATGCCATAAATAAGGCAAATCAAGATAGATTAGAAAAATAAAGAATATGAGCATATGTAAGAGGAAGTTAGGAGTTGATTTGAACAAAAATTTACTTAAAAAGGAAAAATTTGATACCTAGAGAGGATTGGTTATCAACTTGGGTTGAAATCAGATCCCAAGGCACAAAATTTAGAAGCAATTGGAATCTATTAACTTACATAAATGTGCTCTTGATATAGTATATAGGTACATGTGGTGTGATAGTACAGATCATTCAAAAAGAGAATGTGAAGATTTTATAGAGGCACTATATAAAAGAGTTGTTTTTTTCAAAGATGGTATGATACACTCAAAGGAAAGTGGAAAAAAACTAAAGACGAATTTTGGTAAGGGAGGAATGAAGGTGTTTATAGAAGATGCTTTTAAAGTACATACAATTTCAAGTATTGAAGCATCAATATATTAGATGGAAGAAAATCCAAACAAATAGTTAAGTATGAATTTAGAATTTTAAAGAGAATCTAATTCTTTGTAGTCAAATACAATGAGTTATGCTAAAAAGAAAAAATTTACTAGGAATGATTTAAAGCATGTTGGGAATAATATTTGAAAAATTATTAGGTGGGAAGATCTAATAGATGGATTATCAATGCATGTTCATATTGCAAGGAATTAACATGAAGCATTAATAGAAAAAAATAAAAGAGAGACGAAAATAATGAAGGGCCATCAAAAAGAACTACCAAGAGAAAAAGGGCATGAAAATAAAAGAATCCTATGCATGAAGAGACAACAAAGAAAATTTCTATAAAAGAAAGAAAAATTATGAAAGAAAAAAGAAAAAAGAAAAAAAAAAAAAAAAAAAAAAAAAAAAAAAACTCTTGCTTATAAATTACAATCAGATATTGAAGGTCCAAAAAATTTAAAGAAGGTATTAGAAAAACGAATTTTAAGTGAAAAGGTTGAATTCACAATTGGTGAAATTCTAGGAATTTTAAAGCGGAAATTTTATGAAGATATTATTGATATAATAAAGAAAAAGTAAAAATCTATAGAAATACTATGACATCAAATGCACAAGGAATAAGAGCAATAGAAAGCAATGAAGATGAAGAGGATGAAATGCAAAATTTTGGAGATTTTTTGCAAGTAAGTTTTACAAAAAGAGAAGATAAGATTCAAGCTTTTAATCATTATTCTAGAAGTCATCAAACAAGAGCTACTATGGAAACTTTGGTAAAATTGAGAGATTTAAAAGTACCAATTGTAGCATTGATTGATCATGGTTTTGAAATCAATTTGATATTAAAGAGATTGTATAAAAGAAAAAAAATGGCCTATTGATATCGATCATGGGTGGATGATAAGAGTAGCAAATAATTCAAAAGGAGATTTGTATAGACCTTGTCTAAATATCAAAGTAATGATAGAAGATGTTATTCATGAATAAAATTTCTTTATGCAAGACATATCTATGTATCCTATTATATTGAGACAACCATATGTTATTGCTTCACAAATGGAAACAAAGGTAATGGATGATGGTTCAGCCTATGCATAAATAAAAACTCAAGATGAGATGGAAACAATTCAATTTTTAATTATCTATACCAATCATGAAAAGAATTGTAAAATGTTGAAAAAGAAGCCATTATCAAATGAAAAATTTGAAGACCTTGAGGATTTTTACTACATACTATTATAAGATAAAATTACAATGGATTAAAAAAAAAGGTTTCATAAGTATAAAAGAAAAGATATTATCTACTCAACTTATTGGATTGACACAAGATTGTATATTATCTTTTATGAATATTGACAAGATGAAAAAGATGGACAAATTTTATGTTAGGAATATTGACCAAAAATTAAAAAATAATAGAAAATTGATCAAGAATGAATTTATTTCAAGAGCATTTGAAGAAGTAGGATTTACAAATGTTATAAGAAAACTAAATTATTTGTTACAAAGTAGATTGCAAAGAGATAATAGAGTTATTAATGCATATTTTAAAGAATCTTATGATGAAATTTATGAATTTATAGAAAATTTAAGTCTCTAAGAGATACGTGTTGAAACTAAAAATCAGTCGCAAAAAAGATCAAACCAATGGCTTTGCTACTACTATCAAATTGTGAAGAAAAGATGAGTGGAGTATCTACATAATCAAATTTAAGGGATCCTAGGAAAATAGGGCATGAATTTATAGATGCTACATTAGATGGATTAGATGTTGGATGTAATGGATTTTTGACAAAATGTGAAGAAAAATATTTTAAAGATATGTTTAGATAATATAGAAAGGCTTTTATATTTCAGGCGCATAAAATTAAATGTATTGATCCAAGTATTATGGTTATTTTTATAATTCTTCATGAACCATAGAATTTGTAATCAATTCTAGTACCAAGAGCATATTTATCTAAGTTAATAGATTTACTCAATGAAAAAATTAAAATAAAAATTTTGAAACTATTTATGGCACTCTATTCTAATCGATGGTTTATAATGCCAAAGAAAAATGGAACAATGAGATTTATGCAAGATATGTAATCTATGAATAAAATAACTATTAGAAATATAAGTTCAAATTCAATTGTAAATGAATTTGCAGAATCATTTGCTGAAAGAGCTATTTATTTAATAGGTGATCTTTATTTAAGTTATTTTCAATTTCAATTAGCAATGCAAAGTAGTGATTTGACAATTATGAAGACACCATTAAGATTGGTCATAATATGTACATTACCATAAGGGGCTACATATTATATGGCATACATGATGATTGAAATGCATAAGGTGTTAAGAAAATTTATTCTAAGTATAAAAATTCTTTTTTTAGATGATGTGTCAATTAAAGGATGTGAAAAAGAAAGAAAAGATGAGATATTAGATTCAAAGGGATGTAAGAAGTTTGTGGAGATCATATTGATGATTGTGATAAGATTTTCACAAGATTAGAAGAAGTCCATTTAACCATATTGGAGATGGAATCAATGTCAAGGTAAAAGAAGTTTTGGTAGTAAGACACATCCATGGATCATATAGACGTAAGCCAAGTATAGAAAAGGTTGATGTTATTAAAAAGATGAAAGAATGTGCAAACATAACAAAAGTTTGAAGGTTTTTAGGAGCATGTATTTTCTATTATATATAGATACTTCATTTTGTACATGTAGTAGATCTATTATATGAGTTGTTACAAAAGAATCAAAAATTTCAATAGAAAGGAGAACAAAGAAAAATTATAGAAAGATTAAAAGAACTTCTTTATCTACCTCAAACTTTGAAGAAAGTAAGTTATAAATATGGAAGGCCAATGATATTAACAGTTGATGCAAGTCCAATTGAAATAGGTTGGACACTTAGACAAGATGATGAAAAAAGAAGTAGATATGTTGTAAGATTTGGAGCAAAGGTTTTGAATACTAGACAAAGGACATATGCACAAATTAAAAGAGAATTGTAGAGTATAGTAATAGCTATGAAAAATATAAAAGAATATTTAATTGGTATATTGATAGTTATAGAAATAAATTATTTATCTTTATTAGGCATGATTACAGGTTGTTCTATACTAGGTATAGTAATGTTAAGATGGATTATATATGTAAAGTCTATAAATCTAAAATTCAAGCATATTTTTTAAAAGTACAATGTACATGCAGATATGTTGTTACAAGCACAATATGATGATGAAGATGATATGATTGATGATGAAGAAAACATCGACTCCAACTTTTATTTGACTTTTTGTGCAAGAAGTGATAGATTGTGTTTGGTTATACCACTTGAATTATTCTCAGAAGAGTTATATAATGGTAAATGGTTGTATATAAAAAAATACTTAAGTACATTAATGTGGCAAAAAGGTTGGATAAATCAAGAATTTAAAAAGATTTGAAAGAAAGCATATGGATATTTTTTTTAAAATAGATTTTTGTAGAAGCATCAAAAGAATAGAAGTGAGGCACTGCAATCAATGTTATGAAGTTTGGAAGTTCAATAAAAGATTATTAAAGAATTTCATGAAATTTTATAGGGAGAGCATTGAGGTATTTAGGCAACATTAATTAAATTAGAAAAAAAAATATTAGTGGAAGGGCATGTACAAAGACATAGCAAATTTTATAGAATCTTGTGAGACTTATTAAGTATATTCAAGCATTTGAGTTCAAGATAGATTACACCCAATATATCTTCTTGCTTTATATTATAAGTGGATGGCGGATTTAGTAGCAATGCTTATAAGACTTAGATAAATGAAGTATTTGGTACTTACACGAGAAGATTTATTAAATATGGTTGAAGGATAAGCATTAATAAAAAATGGATCTAAAAATATATACCAATTTTTATTAGAAGATGTGATTTATTGCTATAATTGTATTAAAAAAATTACAGCACATAGGAGTGAATTGGATGTAAAGAAAGTAGGAGAATTCTTTAGTAGAATAGAAATCAAACTTTCTTTAACAAGAGCTTATAATCCAGAAGGTAATAGTAAGAGTGAGTATGGACATTTACCTATTCTTAAGGCATTAGTGAAGGCATGTAATGGCAAATCACATGAATGGCCTAGAATATTATCATTTGTACTATAGATAGATTGTACAATTCATAGTTCAGTAATAGGTTATATTTCTTGTAAATTATTATATGAATAAAAACTAATAATACTAATAGAATATATAGTACTTATATAGAGTGTATTTTCTTAGAAAGATGTTTTCTATAGAGAAGAATTATTAACATTATGGATTCGACAATTAGAGAGAAGATCTAATAATATTGAAGTGGCAATAAAGAGGCTGAAAGAAGCAAGAAAAAATAATAAAGAAAGATTTGATAAAAAAATCAACTACGACCTAAGACAATTGAAGATGGTGATTGGATGTTAGTTTATAATAGCAACTTTGACAATCAACATAGTACAATAAAGAAATTTGCAAAGAGATATTTTGTACCTTATGTTATTACATAAGTGTATGATAGTAGAACATACTTGTTGCTAAAATTTTATGGTACAAAATTGAAGATACCTATAATAGGTAAGCAAATCAAGTTATTTAAACAAAGGGGTGAAAATATTTGTTTTAATAAAGAACAAAATAAATTATAAGATAATGAAATGAGAATAGAAGAGCACATAGAAAATCAAGAATTTGACCAAAATGAAGAGCGTTCAACATCCACATATTGAAGAATCATTGGCACATGCCAGAGGATGTATAAGTTCAGGAAAGGTGGATGTTGTGATATAACATGACTAATAAGTGAAAAAAAATGAAGAAATTATTATATTATAGAAGATCTTACTTAAAATATTATAGTAAATTATCTTAAAAGATAGATAATAGTCCAAAAGAAAATAAAATTAAAAATATAAATACTATCTTTTTACAAAGTAGGCTTCTATTTATTTTGTAAGGCTATAAATAAAAAAAAGGTATATTAAAAAAATAAATGATATAAATATATGTAAAAAGAAGTTAGGAGTTGATTTGAACAAAAATTCACTCAAAAAAAAAAAAAAAAAAAAAAAAAAACTTGATACCCAGAGAGGACCAGTTATCAACTTAAATCAAAATCAAATCCGTAGGCATAAAACTGAGCACCTACAGCAACTCTAAGGTTCTTTTGCAGATTAAATAATAAGATTTGAGAGAAAACTTAATAAGGTTTCTATAGGCATTGATTTTGAGTGATTTGAGTGTGTAATGACTTTGTAAGAGCTTTGCAAAGTCACAATTGTTTTGAATGATTCTAAAATTTATGAAATAAAAAGATATTATATTTTAGAGAATTTTATGAATTTGGTAGTAGATCTATAGTTCAAATTTTAAGAACTTATTTGAATAATTTTTTGAAGTATATGTTATAAGTTTGAACTTGATTGAATGGTTGAATTGAAGGTTATTGAATTTCAAGTAGGTTGAGGTCTCAAAAATTGGACTTTGAAGGATAGTAAGGATTTCTAAGATCTTCAAAAATCTACTAGTTGAATTGGAGTGAAATTTATATATAAGGATAATAAACTTAATTTGCTAGACATATGAGAAATTTGAGATCAATTGAGCAATTTAAAAAAAGGAGATATTGGTACTAGAAGTTCAACATTTAGATTATAATAAGAAGTCAATCAACACCCAAGCGGATTTTAGGATTTTTCTTCTATTTAGTAAATGCAATTATCTTCAAATTTTGTGTATTTTTTGTTAACTTAGTTTTTGAAAAGTATATAAAATTTTAAGTAAGATCAATAATTTAATTAATATATATTGAGGTTCGAAATTGTATTAAGATTAGGATTGGTTTAGGATTTGGTTGAGATTTGGTTAGGTTTTAGGATTGAATTAAGATTTAGGATTTGATTATGGTTTGATTAGGATTTAAGATAAGATTTGGATTTAAGATTTGAATTAGGATTTAATAAGAATTTAGAGTTTAGGATTATATTTGGATTTGGACTAAGATTTAGGATTTGGATTAGGATTTGTTAAGGATTTAGGATTTTATTAGGATTTGGACTACTATTTATGATTTGGATTAGATTTTTTTAAGTTTTAGGATTTAAGATTTGGTTAGGATATGCTAAAGATTTAGGATTTAGGATTTAAGGTTTGATTAGGATTTGCTAAAGATTTAGGATTTAAAATTTGATTAGGGTTTGCTAAAAATTTAGGATTTAGAATCTGATTAGGATTTGATTTAGGATTAGGATTGAATTAGGATTTAGGATTTACTTAGGATTTAGAGTTTAGGATTTATTTAGAATTTAAGATTTAAGATTTGCTTAGGATTTAGACTTTAGAATTGCTTAGAGTTTAAGATTTTGGATTTGGCCTAGAATTTGATTGAAGTTCATTAGGATTTTAACTAAGATTAAATTAGGACTTGATTGAGATTTATTTAAGATATATATTTTTAATTATTCTAATATTTCTTTAGAATTTCTTAAGAATTCTTTTAAGGTTTATTATGAATTTCTTTTGAATTCTTTTAAAATTTCTTATTATTTCTTTTGTAATTTTTTTAAGGTTTCTTTTGAATTTTATTAAAGCTTGTTTATTATTTTTAAGATTTAATTAGAGTTTATTTAGTGTTATACTAGAGTTAGGATTTTGTTGTTATAATTTCTATTCTACCTTCCACAGCTAGGTGCCTAGTGCATTCTCAAGAAAGACTTCATGTAATATGACAATGCTTCTATCTAAAAGTATTCTTTCTTAATTTGCACCTTTGTTGAAAAAAGATTCACTTCTATTCTATGATTTGAATTCATTTCTAGAATGTTTATAGCCATATTTAGAAAAAGTGATCAAAAAAAGATATTAGCGATAAAACTTATATCTTTACAATAACAGTCACATTCAGCCACTACATATATTGCTGGATTTCAAAACCTTGCTTGCAACATGGATTGGAATGACAAAGCCTTTTTCAAGAAATTTTGATATAAATTAAAATAATTTTTGATAATTTAAAATAATTTTTTTTTAAAACTATTTCTATTTTTTTTTGGAAATTCCTCTATTATTTATTTATTTCATTTATTTTGATTTAAAGCATTTATGCTCCTACAAAGTAAATAGAAGTCTCTTCTACAAAAAGTAGCATTAAGACTAACTATTTTTACTACCTTTCTATCATTTATTCTTATTTTTCTATTAAATCTTTCTATTAGGATCTTTTATAATAAAATCTATATCTTCATTTTTTATCATATAGTTGTATTATCATATGGTATTTAGAAGAAGAAAAATTCCACCTCATTTTATAGAAGTGCATTATAATTAAGAGTTTGAGATGGAAGAAGTTTTAAACTCAAAGTGGTACCAAAATAGGTTGAAACATTTTGTTTATTAGCACGGATATAATATTATTGAATACATATGAAAGCTTATCATGAATCTTGAAAATATAAAAAATAAGGTTGATGCTTTTCATCGACAACATCTTGAAAATCAAGATAAGAATAAATATTTTTTTGCTATAAAAGTAATAGGATTTAAAAAAATATTCGTTCAATGAAGATTTTTTTTAAAATCCATTTTTTATCTTTGTTTGTAGTTATTGTGTATTTGTGGCACTAAAAAGATGAAAAACCAATAATCAGAAAATTCAACTTAAAAATTATTATTTGTTCACTTATTGGATGTCACATTGCAATTGTCACAATCTTCAAGATGAGGTAGTAAAAATAAAGATCTTCAAAAATAACATGTTCTTCTTCAAATTAATGGTAAGATACAATGCATTTGATATCACAACCTTGAAAGAGTCTTTCAATGTTTGGTGATTTTACTAGAGATAAGAACAACTCTTGATGGTGTTACAAATATTCTTTTTGAAGAAAGTTACAAAGGCCTCAATAATAATCAAATAAGAAGATAATCTTCTTTTCTTAGAATAGGATATTATTGATGGTTAAGAGGATCTATCAACTACCTTTAAAGGAAACAAAGATCAAATTATAGCAAATACAATTTATTGCATCTTGAATTTTATCAATATGTGATCACCACTTCTTATGGAATTTATTTTTAAAAGGAGGGGAAATGTTACAAACATATATATTTACTTAAATAATTACTTAAATAATATAAATAGATATAAATAGATTAAAGTAGATATATTTAATAATATCTTATAGAAGAGCTTTGTAGAAGCTTCATAGATGCAGCTTTGACTTTATATGTATTTATAATTGATTAATAGGTTAGAAACTTAGCCAACAAGTTAGCCATATATTACACATATAGGTAGCTTGTAGTATAAGCCAATTACATGGCACATGTATAAAAAAACTTGCCTTACAAGTTAAAACACACATCTCATAAGTTGGACATATATCAAAGATCCTATAAAATATTGCCACATAACTCCTAGTTAGATAGTATATACGGAGGCAAGAATAAAGCTTCCTTCACTCTTAGTCTTTAAACTAAAGACTAAAGACTATCTAGTCTTCTTGTTACTAGAAATAAGACTATCTTTAGTCTTTAGTTTCAAGACTTTCTAGAATGATTATCGCCAAGAAACAAGAAGACTAGAATGATTATGGCCAAGAAACAAGAAGACTAGAAAGTCTTGAAACTAAAGACTAAAGATAGTCTTATTTCTAGTAACAAGTAGAGTAGGATATAACATTACCTACCTTATGATGTCAGAAAAAATACATTCTGGATATCTAGGAATTAATTTTAATTTAGAAAGAGAATAAATTATTAAATCGAGCAGAAATATGACGAATTTTACATATAAAACTGTAAACTTTGATAATGAGTATTATTTCATGAAACCAAAAATATCATAACTCATGTAATACATCAAAACATTGATAAACAACCATTAATAAAAAGACCTGAATTAAAATATTTATTAATGTGTATTAATTAAGAAATTTAGAATTTTTTTTATTTATTCATATATAAACAATAAATTATTAAAAAATAATTATGCAATACTTTACACACCAAGCACGAAAAACAGTAATTAAAATTAAAGGAAAAGGAAAAAAAAAAAAAAAAAAAAAAAAAAAAAACTGTAATTTTTATAAATGGGAGTTTTGTTGGTAAAAATACATGTACTTGGTAAAAATAACCATGTTGTCAGGAAGAAGGTAAAATAAGGTTTCAGAAGGACCAATCATACTCATGATATTTATTTAATAAAAATGAAAGAATAGTAACTGGCAAAGAGGATGAATGAATGAACAGGGATTGGATTTAAAACCACGGATGATGATGATGATGATGGACACTAAACTGCAATTGCAATCAGTGAAACTATAACCAAAATGAGATGCAGAAGTGAAGTGGAGTGAGGAAAAGATGCAGAAGAAGAAAAAGAAAAGGGGCCTCTTTCCTTCTCTTTCCCTTCTACTCTACTACTAATCTACTATACTATACTGTACTGTACTCTAATATATTATACTACTCTCTACTATACCTGTTCTCCTTTTGCACCTTTCAACTCTCAAGGAATGAACCCTTTCCAACACTTTCACCCCAACCCCATCTTGCAAAATCCTAACAAGAATATTGCAAGAATATTGAATAATAGAATGAAACACACCATGCACTCACACAACACCTATTTGTAAGTTGTTTATTTATTTACTTATTTACTTATTTATTTATTTCACTGCATAATCTCAATATATATATATATATATATATATATGTGTGTGTGTGTGTGTGAATTGCAAGTTTACATGTAGATCAAAACGACCTGGTTTTATTCCTCCAAGTTTTAATAAATATAAAAAAACAAAAGGGCAAATAGAAACCCCAAATAAGGAGAGAGGGGGAGAGCTGAGTGCACTGTCCAGTTTCACACCCTCCCTCTCCTTCCTTCTACACAGTGTACAATTGGTTCTGACCCTTTCTGACTAGCGCGGATAGAAAAAGGAGAGCTGAGATGGCCAATGACCTGGATGTCGACCTCTGAACAACTACAAGGGAACCATTGAAAACCAGGACAAGCCCCACCCAACCACACCCCACCCCAACCTCCCAATTGGGTGTTAAGGCATGTGCATAACCAGATAAATGGAATGCAAATATGCAAGTATAAGCAAAACAAGTATAAGCAAAGCAAAGCAAAGGAGATGCCCTGAATGATAGATGCACCCATTTGACCTAATCTCATCCCCAGCACCACCATCCCCATCATCATCTCCATGCAACATCAACACCATCATCTCCATGCACCACCAACAACAACCATTCTCTGAATACATCCATTCTCTCCATCCATAAACCCAAAGATGGATGGATATGGGATTTATTAGGACTATTCTGCCTATGTCATTTAGGGTTTGCTTTACTCTTCCTGTTTGTTTTAGTTTTAGTTTTGTTTGTTTGTTTGTGTTTTGCTGCAAAGTGGTGCAGATCACTGTCTGGCTCTGGTGATGATTGCAGGTGAACAGGCACAGCTGAAAGGAGGGGGGAGCTTTGACACCAGGGCTCATCATCCTTTGGCTGAGATGGGGCTGTAATGAGCTTGAAAAATTGGGGGGAGGGAGGAAGATCAAGGAGTGCAGACTGTACCCTCATCACATCATTTAATAGTTGAATAAGACAATTGAAAGTAAGTAAGTATGCCCTGTAGAGGGAAAGCTTGGCCAGTCACAATAGTTGTCCTCACCAATGAGCAGTGGCCTAGTGGGCCTGTCTTGCCAATGCTCCAGAGGCCCCTGCATAGTCATGGATGAGAATCTACAATGACACTCTAATGAAGATGGAACTGATACTTGGGTGAAAATTTCCCTTCAAAGGACACATACATAGCCAAATGTCAATAGTGCACACCTCAACATCTATCCAAGTAGTAAATATGAACAGTCTTTTATATTAGAATACACAAGGGCAACATGTTTAATTGAACCTACAATTGTGGTTGCTTCACATTACCATTGGTTAGCACAAGATTTGTACATAATTAGGTTCTTATCGCTATATGTGTAGAAGAATTCTTTCTTTAGACAAGAAGCAAGCCACTATGCTTGTTTTAATGTAAAACACTCCTTTGATTTATATTAAATGTGACAGCCTATGAAATTAATATTCATCACATAATAATGTAGGTTGCAATGTACAAAATCAAAGCTTGGGACTAGGAATGAAATTAGTGTGGTCTTAGCTTGAATTGGTTGAACTTGGAAATATTATAATGTATTATGGATATTGAGACATGCATGATATTACAGTAGTCCATTGAGCCATCCATGTAAATTAGTGGATTCAACAATGATTGGCTTGGTGTTTATTGGAACAATAGAAAGTCACGACTTGCAGCCATATAACAACTCCAAGTGTGAAAAATCCATACTGGAGTGGATACTAGTACAATAAGCAAAGACAATTGCTAGTAGGAGCATGTGCCAATATTCATCATATTTGCTATTTTTCTTAATGAATAAACATAGTGTCTGATTGAAGCATTCAATGAGTCTATTACATTAGAGATGGTAGGTGTCAAGAACATGAATCTCGAAGAAAGGAAATCCTCAATACACTTTTGTGTGACTAAAAAAAACTAAAATGTCACTCAAAAAGTGATGTAATATTAAACTAGAATAGCTATTGTCAAAAATAGGAAGACTAAAAAGTCTTGAAACAAAACTAAGGACTAGAAAGGCATTGACAAGAATGAAGAAGGCTTCATTCTTGTCTCTATATATATACTCTCTAACTAAAAACTATGTGGTGATATTCTATAGGACCTCCAACATGTACTGACTTTGCTAGCCACATATCTTAACTTGCAAGGCAAATTATTTATTTATGCGCCACGTAATTAACTTGTTCAACAAGCTATTACACTGAGTTATCTTCTTCTACAAGCTACCAATACATGGTTAATTTGTTGGCCAAGTTTCTAACCTACAAACACATCTAAAGTCAAAACTGCATCTATGAAGCTTTTAGAAAGCTTTTCTAGAAGACTTTATGAAATTAATCTATATTTACTTATTTCTACCTAATCATATAAGTAATTATTGGAATAAATATATATATCCATGAAATTTTCTTCCTTCTATGGATGAGTTCTACGACAAGCCATCATCATCTTTCATGGATCTTTACAATTCTTCATCTTACTTTTGATAGATGTTGTTGATGAAAGACTTCAACTTTCTTTGCTGTATTTTTAAGATTCTTTGATGGCTTCCATGTGGATTCACTAATATCATATCTGCACCAATGAACAAGATATTTCAACCTATTTTGGCACTGCCTTGAGTCTAAGACTTCTTCCACCTTGAATTCTTGATTATTATCTACTTCTATAGGAGGAAGTGGCATTTGTCTTCTTCTCAAAATATTCGTTGTCTTATATGGCTTAAGAAGGGATACGTAAAATATATGGTGGATCTTCATAGACTCCAGTAGATGTAATCAATAAGCAACAGGATTGATTTATTCACAAATAAAAAAAAAAAAAACTCAACCTATAATAGTCCAAATTATTATAAGGTCGAGTAGTCTTGATACTACGACAAAGTAACCATATCTTATGACTTATGTTGAATTGTGCTTGTTCCTTACGATAGGCATCTTTGTTGATTTTTTGTCATTCTTAAATTTCTTTTAATTGTATCTTCATTATTCCATATAGTTCTAACAAACAATTTGCTAAATCTTCCATCATAGGATTATCAATTTTTGAAAAGTCGAAAGTATCAAATCATAGATGATAACCATAATTAGCAAAAAAACAAAAAAACAAAAAAACAAAAAAATATTTGTTAAGTAGAAAAATATATAAAATTATTGTATGCAAACTTTACCAATGGCAAAAGAGTTGTCCAATCATTTTGATGATAGTTGATGGTATACCTCAAATACTACTCTAGAACTTGATTCACTCATTTTTTTTGTCCATCATTTTGATGATGAAAAGCCAAAGAGAGCTTTATATCCACCTTTAGAATTTTGAATAGGATTCTCCAAAATCTTGATACAAATTGAGGCCCCCTATTTGATATAATATCCTTTGGTAATTTATGATAGAGATAGATATTATCAATAAAAAGCTTAGCTATTTTTTCATTTGAAATAGATTTTGTACATAGTACAAAATATGCCATTTTGGTGAAATAATCTGTAATTATAAATATAGAGTCATATGAACTTGAACTTAGAAGATCTGTAATAAAATCTATAGAAATGAAAGACCATGGTTGTTGGAGTATAAGGAATGGTTGGAAAAGTCTATAGGGTTGATGACGAGGAGTTTTTAATCTTGAACAAATATCATATGACTAAAAAAAGTCTTTTATCACCTTTTGCATTTACAACCACCAAAAATCTCTAGATATAAGCTTTTAAGTCTTGTTGTATCTAAAATATCTTGCTACTGGAAAGTCATGACATGCTTAAAGAATACAAAAACGTGCTTCTCCTTTTGAAACATATAAGCATCTTTTGAAATAGACAAGGTTGTTTTTGAATTCAAACTTTGAAACATCATGACACTTAGAAGAAAGTTTCTTGATATCATGAATAAGAAGTTCAAAGAATATACTTGATTCAATTTGTTTGACAAAGGTCGAATCAACAATCAATGTTGATTTCATTGCTTGAACATAAAAATGATCTAGCTTCAAGAAGATTATTCTTTGTTGATCAAAAGTTATGTCTCCTTCTTTTGGTGCAAGACAAGAGCATCTACAAAAAACATATAATAAATCTTGTTTTTTTCAGATCAATATATGATCTTGATAATGACATGTTCCAACGGGCTTGAAAAAAATTCAAAATACTTGCCAATATTAAATATTCATGATTTTTGTGATCTGTATATAATATGATTAGACTTGAAGCACCTTCTAAATAATGATGTCATTCTTAAAATGAATCCACAATTGCAAAAAGTTCTTTATCGTGGATTTCATAGTTAATCTTAGCTGTTGAAAATTTCTTAGAATGAAAAGCTACTAGATGGAGTTTGTCATCTATTCCCATTTGTGACAATACTGCATCTAAGACAAAGTCTGATGCATTTGTTTCTATAAAGAATGCCTTAGAAAAGTTGATATAATACAAAGTTGGTATAGAAGTAAATTTGTCCTTCAAAACAACAAATGATGCTTTGACTTTTTTATTTCACTTAAGTTTGTCTTTACAAGTCAAACATATAAGTAGAGTTGCAACTTGAAAAAAATTCTTGATAAAGATTTGATAATAATTGTCTAAGTCCAAAAAGCATTGCATATTTCTTACTATTCTTAAAATCTTCTATTCTATGATAGTTTGGACTTTCTTTAGATCTATCATAAGGCCTTCATTGGAAATGATATATCCCAAAAAGTCAACTTGAGTAGTGTGGAATACACACTTTTTCATCTTCACGTATAATCTTACATCTTTTAGTTTTTGTAATATACGATGAACATGAACTTCATGTTCTTTTGTACTCTTAGAATAGATTAAAATATCGTCCAAATAACAAACTACAAAATCATCAAAAAACTCACAAAAGACATCATTCATTAGATGTTGGAAAGGAGTTGGTGCATTCGTGAGTCCAAAAGACATGATATTATATTCAAAATGTCCATACCTAGTTTCAAAAGCAGTCTTCTATTCATCTCCTTCTTTGATGCAGACCAGATTATATGCTCTTCATAGAACTATTTTTGTGTATATCTTTGCTTGATTTAGTTGATCAAAAAGTTCTAAAATCAAAGGTAGAGAATACCTATTCTTGATGGTGATCTTATTAAATCTTCCATAATCCACACACATCTACAAAAATATATCTTTTTTCTTCACAAATAAGATAGAAGCGATGACTAGATATTTAAAATGGCGTATAAAGTTCTTAGTCAAGTTTTCATCAATGTATTCTTTGAATGCAATCAACTCATTTTAAGATAGGCTATAGATTGGTCCAATGGTGGTTGAATTCCTTCTTGAAGATCGATGGTACAATCATAAGGACAATGCTCCAAAAAAATATCCTCATTTTTTTTTTTTTTTTTTAATAACCTCTTGGAAATCTTGATATTAGCTAAGAATACTACTTGATACCTTCTCACCATCAACAATGGACATGGCATATATAGCAAAAGATGGCCCTTTATTTGTGGTATATATGAAACCTTTCGCACCTATCAATAAGGATTTGAATATATTAGATTTATGGATTTCTACTTACCTAATAGGATCTTAGGCTAAATTATGGAAAAAATCAAGATTGTAAGAAATCCAATCTATATAAAGATTATATCTTTCTAACCACGATAATCCTATAATGATTGGATTAAAAGGAGACTTAATTCCATTAAATATTACTAAACTATTGTAACCACTAGCTGCTACTTCTAAAAGAATAGTTTCATATGTAACATCTCTAAAAGATAATGAACGTCTATCTATTACTTCTACATGCACATGTTTGATTTTCTTAACTAAGGATATATCTTATTTTTTGACAAAGTCTTCATCTATAAAACAAGCCGAGGCTCCTAAATCCAATAATGCTAAGACTTTGTGATTTTTTGGCCCTAAACAAACTTCTATTATAAAGCAAGGTGAGGAATCAAAGGAGAAAATAGGACCTTTGCTAGATATTGCACATGATTCGAGCTGCACAATTCCTATTGTAGCTGGAGCAACTCATTTTTTGACACAATATCTTCTTTGGTAATTGTCCTTCTCATTTTATAATTGTATTGATTCTTTGGACAATATTGAGCAGTATGTTTAGCTTCTCCACAATATAACCATGAGTCCTCTTGATATCGTGAGGGATTTAAAATGTACCATATCAATTTGCATTGGTTTTGGCTTTGATAAATAATTTTTTGAAAACTTGGAAATTGCCATCATTATTTGATTTGTTCCTCTTTAGCCATATCTTTGTTCTTGACATCTCTCAAATAATTAATTGTCACATGCAATGGCTTGAGCAATAAATTGTTTTAAAGATTTTATTTTTGGCATTGTCAGTAACAAGTCTTTGACATCATCCTTCAACCCATATTAAAATTAATTCATAAGGGCTTTATCATTTTAATCTACATCGCAAGTGAGGTTTTGGAATTTAGCAGCATATATGGTGGCTAATTGTGTTCTTTGCTATATAGATAAGATCTTCATTTCTACTACTCTTTTTTGAGCATTTTTTTTGAATGTGGCCATAAATACTTCTAGAAATGAATTCAAATCATAAAAGAGTTGCAAATCTTTTTCCATTAAAGGTACAAATTAAGAAACAGTACTTCCTGATAAAAATATGCCTATGAATCTAACTTGAATAAATCCATTGGAATATTGAAAAAGACACAACTTTAAATAGAGCTTCACTTGTTGGAAAAATCCTCAAAATTTTGATCTTCTTCCATCAAACTTCTCAAGTATACTAATCCTTGTCCCCATTATACTTGTAGAAGCAAAACTCGTTGGATTTGGTTGTGAGGTTCATCTACTTGCTTCCTTTAATTACACAACTTCTTGTAGCAAACTATGAACTTCTTCCATAGGTGTAGGCATAGTACTTCCATGATTCACATTGGAAATACATGGAATTTATACTCTTAGAGTATTGGCAAGCTCATGAAGATCTGCAATAGTTGCAAATCTACTCTCATTTTCACTAAGAGTAGCATCTATAATCTTTCCTTCCATAGACGATTCAAACAAAATCAAAAAGTTAAATTAAAAGAGGGTAATCAACAACCTCTAATAAAAAATTCAAAAAGAGGAGTAATCCACTTTCTTTAAAGAAAAGATTAGTATTAAAAAACAAGATTTTTTGTTTAAAGGTGGATACTCTACAACCTTCAAAATATAATGATAGAAGTGGGATAATCTACTTACTTCTAAAACAAGATAGAAATAGCATGTTAGTACTCTTATCAAATTGTCAAGGATATGAATCTCAAAGAAAAAAAAAAAAAAAAAAAAAAAAAAAAAATCCTCAATATACTCTTATGTGACTAAAAAACACTAAAAAGTCACTCAAAAGGTGATATAATATTAAACTAGAATGACTATTATCAAAAATAGGAAGTTTAGAAAGTCTTGAAATAAGACTAAGGACTAGAAAGGCATTGACAAGAGTGAAAAAGACTTCATTCTTGCCTCCATATATACTCTCTAACTAAAAACTATGTGGCGATATTCTATAGGACCTCCAATATATATTGACTTTTCTAGCCACATGTCTTAACTTGCAAGGCAAGTTATCTATGTATGTGCCATGTAGTAAGATTGTTCCACAAGCTACTACATGGAGTTAACTTCTTCCGCAAGCTACTAATACATGATTAACTTGTTGGCCAAGTTTCTAACCTACAAATACATCTACAGTCAAAATCGCATCTATAAAGCTTCTCAGAAGCTTCTCTAGAAGACTTTATGAAATTAATCTATATTTATCTACTTCTACCTAATCATATAAGTAATTATTGAGATAAATATATATATATATATATATATATATCCATGACAGTAGGACTTTATAGTTGTATATTTGGTATAAAAATAGTTATATATTTGCTAAAATGTACATTAATGAATTACAAATCTTTCTACCATTGTCAATGAAAATTTCAATTGGATTGTTGTACTACATCATAAAAGAATTAAAATAAAATAAAATAAAATAAATCAACAATTTGATCATATTCTTTATTCTCTAAAGCTTGTACCTCCACTTACTGGGTGAAGTAGCAAGTGACAATAATCATGTATTTGTGACCACCTATTATTAGATTTAATGGATCCATTAAATCCATCCTAACTTATACAAAGGGCTCAAATATTAGCATAGGTGTCAATACTAAAAGTGTGGTCTTTTGGCATGAATGTGCTTCACTTAACATGTGGAACATTTTTAAATAAAATTTGTCATGTCATCAACCATGTCAATCTTATAATATACTTCTTACAATTGTTTAAGCATACGTTGCATTGCAAAATGTCTGATGGTGTGTGTTGCATGAAAAAGTTCCAAAATTGAAGGAAGCTTTGATGCCTTAGATACTTATTGTTATATGGTAATACAAATAAAATAGCATCACAGCTTAATGAAAAGATATAATAAAAAAAGGAGGATAAAAAATATGAAGGTAGTAAAAACTAAGGATTATTTAAGGTTTATTTAAGACTCTATTAGAGTTGGTAGGATTTTGTTGTATTTCTATTTCCTAGTTAGGTGTCCTGTCCGTTCTCAAGCAAGAATACTAGTAAATTGACATCGTAGAATCCGAATTCCTACTGGAGTAAGCTTTTTTGTAGAAGAAAGTTCAATCTCACACCACACGAGATATTGAGGGAGATGGTATCTCACCCTCTTGGCCAGCGTTTTAACTAGACAGGTGGTGATCGAGCTAGTCCTGCAGGTCTCTTCCAACGCATCGAACAATGTAGCCTCCATTGTGTGTACTTCTGTTGTATGTTGAGCAGCTCGTTGTGTGTGCCGGCCGGGTCATGAGTGCCTGCCTCGGTGAGCTCCTTCCGTGCATACCCGAGCAAAGCTGTCACAATGGTGAAGCTCTCCATGGTTTGATCATTTGTGTCGAAGAGTTTCCAAGCAGTGAAAAACAGGTCCTTACTGGGGGCACATTGATAACATATTACATGAATACACATATGCTCCGAGTATATCCAGAGCAGAACTTATAGATGATCATGGGATCATCGAACGTGGTAAATAGTAATAATGTCAGGACGCGACATGCAGTCTTGTTCAGTTGGGCCACACGGTGATGTCTTTCCTGCCCCGACTCAATAAGACGTTCGTCATGTTTGTTAAATGGAGGCAAGATCTTAAACTATAGATTAACGTTTTGAGGTTTGTAGCTCAACTCGAGTAAGCGCGTCAACATTGGCATGTAGTCTGTCGGGCTTGTGAGTGATTGTACAGTCATAAGACTGAAGGAGCAACACCCATCGCACCAAATGCCCCCTGAGATTACGTGACTTCATGAGTGCCTTCAAAGGTGCATGGTCAATTTTGATCACAAATTTTGAGCCATGCAAATATGGCCAAAAATGTTAAATCGCAACGACTACTGCAAGACCTTCCTTGTCGCTCACATCGTAGTTCTTCTTGGCTTTCGAGAGTCGTTTGGATGCGTAGGCTACTACGTGCTCGATGTCATCCAACTTTTGGCTCAGTATAGCTCCGACAGCATCACAGCTAGTGTCCGTCTGCAGTGTAAATGGTAAGTCGAAGTGAGGGTATATGAGTAAGGGAACCGAGCATAGGTCGCCCTTCAATTTCTCATAGGCAAATTGCTCTGCCGTCCCCCAAATAAAAGCAGCCTTCTTTTTTATGAATCTGTAGAGGAGTGCCGCGGTGACGACGAAATCCTTGACAAAGCGTTGGTAATGATTTATTAATCCGATGAAGGATTGTGTACATTCCAAGTTGATGGGAGTTTTTTAACTGAGAAACGACTTGTATTTTGGCAGGATCTGGTCGCAGGCCAGCAGCAGACACGACGTGGCCAAGATAAGTGAGTTTGGGAAGTCCAATTACACAATTTTTGGCTTTGAATTTGAGTCATGGAGTCCTCAAGCGGGAGAAGATGTTCGTGAGATCCGTGAGGTGCGAGTTAAAATCAAGTGAGTATATATTGACATTATCTAGGTACACCAAGGCACACTCCCATCATAATTTTTGAAGTACCATATCCATAAAGCGTTGGAATGTTCCATCTGTGAGATGCGAATGGGATCAAGCGATGTTGTGGTCGACATCGTGATCAGTTCTGGTCGCGGTGTCTCATTGAGGCCGATATATGTATCATGAGCCGGAGATAGTCGGGCGATAGTGTCAGTGGAAATCGCAGCGAGCTGTGCCAACACTTGTTCGGCTTGAATCTGGATTGGAGCGGCCGAGGGATTAGCGATCAACGTGGTGATCTCCCCTCGATAACGGCGGTCATAGATTCCATCCACAACGAGTGCATGGCAGTGCTCCTTAGGGCGCCGCCAAGGCTGAACCTCCATATAGTGTTTGTTTGGGCAAGCAAGAGCCATATTAGTGCGATGAACCCGTTGAGAGAAGGGAGGGATTGTGATGGCTCGCGTAACACAAATCAGAACTGACAATGTTGACATTGGTGTTGGTAATTGCGAGTTGAGGCCTTGAATAGGGAGCATTTAGAAATAGAGGCGCTTGTCGGGAGGCCAAAAGTTATGAAAAGCCGACCAGTTGAAGTGGTTGGGATCGATTGCAAGGATGGGAGATGAGCGATTGGTTCTGCTGCCTTTAGTGTCATGGTGACCGATGATAGTGTCACTACTTGAGGGGCAGCATTGGGCGGGTTGAGTGTCATGCGGCGATGTGCCACGTCCAATAAGCTTGAAGTTTGCGCCATCCAGTCAAGGGAGAGGGGACCTTGTACCCCGAGCTGACGATAGCGTTGACAGTTGCGCTTGTCCCCGAGATATGTATGGTGACAGCAACGCTGCCTAGAAGGCGATAGGTGCTGCCATCCACAATTGTCACCTGAATGTCTGTCGGTTGGACCCAAAAATTGAGGAGTTTTGTAATTGTGAGTGGGACTGCAGTCACGTTACATCCTGTGTCGATGATGAGAGGTCGATTGATGCCTTGGATCATTCTGGAGACAATCCAGGGTTGTATCGGAGCATGGATCTTGGAGGGGGAGGCACAGTTGAGCTGAAAAAAGTCGATTGACATGAAGATCGGTGGGCTTACGGAGGTCTTCACATCCCTGCCACTCGGGGATGGCCTACCTCGTTTAAATGGATTGTTGTGTTTGTTTGTGCTTCAAGTTCTTTCCTCATGTTCGCTAACTGCTTAAGCATGAAGGGTCGGAGCGGACATGACATCACATTTTGGCCTAATGTGTCACAGATGCTGCATGAGAAGATTATTCATTTGAATCCTATAGCTGGAGCGTCCTTGGAAGAATCAGGTTTGTAGCGGGTGTCATTGCGGAGCAATACTAGTTGCTCGGAGAGACTTTCTATGGTGGTTGTGTGTTCTTCATCTTGATAGTCATGTGTGTGCTGGTTGTCAGAGCAAGCGGTGTCGTTGGTACCTGTTGTGGCGACCAGGGATATCACGGCATGCTTGGCTTTTGGTTGCCGCAAGTGAGCAGCGCTTGAGTATTGGAGACACACGTTGAGGTGCCATAGCATGGCTTCATTGGATGAGAACACATTGATACCCGCTTCTCACATTGAGTTCGGGGGTAGAGATCAAATGAAGTGTTGGGAGACCACTCTCTGCATGAATTCTCTCTTGTCACCAGTAGCTAGCTTGACGTGTCGAGTAAATCGAGAGAAATGTAGATCTAGGTTTTACTCCGTGATAGTACTTAGAGTTGTTGAGATAATCCCAGGCAAGATTTCGTTGATCCGCGGGGATGAATGGGGTCTTGCCTAATTGCTGAACCTGATCCCAAGTCGGTGGTGTTGTTTGATCGAGGCGGGACTCGAATAAGTCACGCGCATCACCGATTAGCAACGTGCAGTATTGAGAAACTCGACAAGATTCGGGAGCCTGATATGCATCCGTGACAGTGACAAAGTCTCGGATGAAGGAAAGGTGGTCGTCGCCGAGAGAAAACTTGTTGAATGAGAGGGCAGGCAGTTTACTAAGGTCAGCCCGAACTTCAGGAATTTGACGAGGATGCGTCATGGTTGAGGTGGTGGTCCATGGTGGGGTTACTGTGGGAGTCCGAGGAGGCAGTAGTCCATCCACTGCCATGAAGATCGATCGAACGATATGTAGGATTTGATCTTTAAGTAAGAGCTCTGTCAACTGCTGTGGATTCATGGAGACTATCTATCTTCGGAGATCAGAAATGGAGTTACGGGTTTGAGCTTCCGACTCAGATATCATTGGTGTTGGTTCGGGTGTCAAGGTGGCTGCAGCAAATCCTTCAGTGGTGGAATAGGCTGGGGTTGAGGTGCTTGTGAAAGCTTTTGACACCGGGAGTTTCTCAGGTTTAGGAATTAACGACATGGCGGGTGATGAGCTGTTTACTAGAGAATCTTCAGAGCTGGCTCAATGGGGTACGCATTCCAGTAATTTCGAGGGAGGTCGATGCCCGCAAGCTGATATGACTTGGTGAACAATGCCGAGCCTCGTTCTGAGAACCCTTCCTTGGTACGTTGCCAGGCGGTTACACAGAGGTGTACTGACTCTTCCCTTAGTGCTAGTAATACATTGTATAATCCAAAGTCGCTGCAATATTGGTGTCCTATGTCCCAGTTACAAGATAATAATGGATCATTGGTACCTGGTATGATTCGGAGGTCACTGTGCCATACACGAAAGCTGCTCAAGGGAATCCACTTCCTTGGTTGAGGATTCGTTGCTGGACGCCTTCCGTGCGAGGGAAGAGTTCTGTGGATTCGATGCAGGTGGTAACACAGTGTGGTGCTGAGTAAATGGATGGTTGTGCTTCGCTCAAATGGTTGATTCCTGCTGCCAATTTGGTGGAATATCGGAGACTCAATGAATGTGTAAACGTCGGTCGGTCGTGCGATCCGTGGGGTGGTTCGCGAGACTTCTCCAATGTGAGAGACAAGTAGTCGCGCGTCAACGTCACTGGGGTGGCGTTCTGGTGAAGATGCTCGGCCCGCTCCTTTCTGGTTCAATGGGAGCGTAGAGCTCAGATGTTTGATGGCGTCGTATCGGAGTAGAACGGCAGATGAAGAGTCACTCGCTTCACTTATTCTCACCGTTCGCTGGTCACTAGATTGTGTCATTGAGGCGTTAGGCAGAGCGGAGCAATTTCCTTGATCAGCTACTCCAGTTCTGACCTGCTTAATTTTTGTACGCTAGTCGTTCTTCGGATCCTTGAGACCTCCCAAGCGATTCCCAAACGTGTTGGCTTAGGGTTTTCCTAGCAGCCATTGGAGAGGCTAATGACAACAGGATTTCCGCATTTCATCAGTCTGCCTGAGTTCCTGTGCATCTATCCCCATGCGATACCCGGCGTCTCCACCAAAAGCTTGGCTGGTCACGATAGTTGTCCTCACCAATGAGCAGTGGCCTCGTGGGCCCGTCTTGTAAGTGCTCAATAGGTCCCCACCTGAGGTGGTCATGGACGAGAATCTATAATGACACTCTAATGAAGATGGAACTGATACCCTGGATGAAAATTGCCCTACAAAGGACAAATACGTAGCCAAATGTCAACAATGCACACCTCAATGTCTGTAGTGGGAGTGAGTATGAGCAACCTTTTATATTAGAATATGTGAGGGCAACATGTTTGTTTGAGCCTACAAGTGCGGTTGCTTCGCATTACCATTGGTTAGCACAGGATTTGTGCGTAGCCAGGTTCTTATCTCTACATGCCCTCCCTCCCTCCCTCAGTCCCCCTTTAAAAGCAGCACTGAGTGAGTGAAAGAGTGAGCAATTTGAATTTCACGCATGGAAGGAAAAAGGAGAAGTAAAAATGCACAAAATGGGTTTTTTTCTTTCTCTCTTTTATAATAGATGCGATAGTGTTAGAGAACAAAGGGCTATTGAGCAAGAGGTTGATCTTCACAGGATGGAGCAAAGCATTGGTAACCAAGAAAGGGGAATCCAATAGATAAGATAGAACCTGGAATCAGTCTGGTACAAGTGTAGGAAAAAAAAAAAAAAAAAAAAAAAAAAAAAAGAGGCTACACACACACACTCGCTCCTGTGCACGAAATCCCCACAACTGGTTTTTCACCCTCGAATTGCAAATCTACGGCGTTGTTGGTAGCGCGAGAGTGTGGGTGTTTTTTTCACCTCAGCTACGACGGACGAGTCATCATCCTGGAGATCTGGATCGATAAATGCGAGATGGTAGAATCGTGTGAGAAAGAAAGGAGAGTGAAGAAATTACAGAAGAAGAAGCGAGAGAGAGAGAGAGATTTACAGGGTGTGTGTCAGACATAGGATGCTCTTCATGCCCTGGCACTGTGGCCATTATATAAATTCGTAATAATAATAAGTGTATCCTTTTTGTGGCAGAAGTGGCAGGCAGTTCGCAGCAGTGGCGAAAGAGGCCATGGCAGTGCCCACACTTGGCTGCCCCAGACTGGCAGCGATAGTGCCCATGATGGCAGGCACGTCGCTTCCCGAGGTAGGCCGCATTGGATTCCCCACTGACATGATCGATGAAAACCTCCATTCCAGACTGCTGCGTCGCAACGCGCACACACACACACATCCACACCCACACGAGTGTGGGGAACCCCATGGCGAGTGAACCGAAGCTTTACTCCTTCGCATCCTGTGAGTGACCGCAACCATGGTCGCCGGTGCGGACACAGACGATAAAATCTCATGCCTTACTCTCTTTTCGGATTTGAGTAAATCGACTGCTGAATTAAGTGGGAGCAATATTCTCTAAACGTGAGTTGTTCTTTATGTTTATTTCGATACTTGGATGCTAATATATCACAATCAATGGCAAAAATTGCAATTGTTTCGGTTCAAACACGCGTAGAGTCCTCAGTAGTAGACATAACCATCACTGTGGACTACCAAAACTTTATGCAGGTTAATATCAGTGTGTTAATACAGCTGAGTTGTATCGCATTTTCTCAAGTCCTGTTTTGCAAGTTCAGACATTAGAACAGTTTGGAGTAGAACAAAGATTTTGGACTGCACTTTTGTATTTCATTCATGGATATAAATGTTCGTGTCTGGTAAACTGTTCACGAGGTATTGAAGGTATGAAACAGAATGTAAGTTGCTAAGAGCTGTAGCAATTGCTTTAGAAAAGAACGGTGTTTGCTTTGCAAACCAATGATCAAGCAAGCGACGGAAGTTGTGAAAGCAGCATGCCTGCCCAGACGAGCACAACATACAGCAAAGCAGATAAAGAAGAAAGATCCACATAGCATGCACAACGGACGAGGGCGAATTACAAGGGGAGGTATACAAGGTGAGCAACGCCGAGCCATGTACTGATTACAGGGGACCAAAATCCACAAAGCTGTCAAAGACAGGATTGGCTGAGCAATGTTCAAATGCCGTGAGAAATGAAAGAGGGATGGTTGAAAGTAAGTCAATACCCGAACCACTACCCTGGCTGCGTGGTGAAGCACATGCACCAATATAATTAGGGCAAGTGGGCAAGAAGAAGGTCGGGCTGGGGCACCGGCATCGATCTTGCACACGAGTGAGTGCACTGATCCCACTAAACCACGCAGTGAGGGCCATCAGTGGTGGTTCGCTCTTGACTCATTTCCTACCCCTAGCAACTTAAACGTCGTGTCTGTATAATCCGTAAATTGCCAACACTAATGTAATTTAATGGCGTAGTTTGTCTTGTCTGATCTTGTCTTGTCTCGTCACCATCTTGGTATTTCTTCGATCACTTTCATGCAATCCTGCTGCTCACCACCTGTTAGTTTTCTTCTTCTTCTTTTTTTCTTTTTTTTTTCCCCCTTTTTTCCCCCTCCTGAGGAACGCTCAAGACCACGCTCAATGTGAGATAACACACAGTCTTGAAGGCTCCTCAATGCCCACCCGCTGACCATTTGTACTACTATTCCCTGCTGCGCCCACCACCGGAAGTGAGACCGTGACGTCCAGATGTCACCACATGTGGTGGACCGGCAGAGGTTCTTCCCCAAAGAGAACAGAACGTGCTGCCAATTTTATTCCGAGAGCCGCTGTTCTTATGGATACCGACCGATCTTAGGCGTCGTCCACAAGTAACGCCGCCTTGATGCGCTGCACTGTGCAAGAAATCAGGTTGTTCACCGTAGCCACAGACTCCAGAGACAGCCGCGCGGAAGGGACACTGCTCACAAGAATCTGGAAGGCTACCGTCAGAAGTGACCCACTGCCGCGCCCGCTCTCCGTCAGCTGCCCCGGCTGCTCTCCCATATAGACTCTGTCACCACCTCCGGGACCGTCGGGAAGGATTGCGAATCCAGAGGGCAGAAGGGCCACATACGCCGGATCACCCCCTTGCAGCACCAGGTTCATCGCTGGGATGTCCACGGGAGCGTAAATCACCAACGATCCCGACACATCCGTGCAGCTCTCTTGCAGAATCAGCATGTTGCTGTTGTTCGTATTCATCGCGTTAACCTTCAACAGGGAAACGCTGTTTCCTGGATCCTGACCCTTGGCGATGTGAGCCATTTCCGTCACCATTCCGCCGTTGGATAATATGTCCCACTCGCTCCGCAGTCGCTCGTCGCGAAGGAACTGGAACACTCGTGCCGGTGACACAGGTAGCCACATCGACGTCGCAGCGCTCAGCACGATGCCATGCGGCTCTCCAGGATTGTCCACGCTCTTGCGGGTCATCACTCGCACGTCGTCGTCCCCGCTGCCGGAGAGCGTCGTCCATGTGTGCACTGTCGACGCGCTGACTCCCGCGCAGAAATTATTCGTCATTCTTTGAGCCAGTTTCAGCATGCTCCGCCGCCCGTTAGCGCTTGGAACTCCACCCAGGTCGCGAGACGCAATGTTGCTCGCCAGCAGGCTCGCCAGCCTCTCGCATTGCCTCTGCAGAGTCGCCATCCACCGCTGGGCTCCGAATGCCATCCCAGAATTCACCAGCTCTCGGTACATCCTGTGCACAGCACGGTCGTCGTACTCCATGTGCTCCACGCACGTCACCTTCGCATATCCATTGGGAGTATCTTGGATTAAAATTCCAGAAGGACGACGTCGACATCTCATCAGTGAAGGGGGTGGATTGTCTCTAAGAGATTCCACCGACACATCCACTACCGCCCACACGCCCTCCGCATGCTGCTTGCAATACCGCAGGAAGTATATCTCGCGGGTCGGCACGAGTGGGGACAGCACCTGCAGCTCCGCGTACATGAGTTGCAATGCGCCATTGCGATTGCCAGCCACGCCCGTCGACAGCACATCCACAGTGAGTGCCCGAGACACCATGCAAGGGTACATGTCAATCCACTGCGTCGCGTCCATCAGCGTCTCCACCAAATTCACGCCGTTCATCATTACCATTGCCGTTTCGCGGGTAACCTCCGTCTTCAGGCCCGGCGGCTTCATCCCAATGCCACGAGGAGACTGCCGCAGATACTCATCGTAGTTCAGCTGCTCCCTCCCGGATTCAGGTGTACGCACCCACAGAGGCTCCTCGGACTGCGCCATACGGACCAGCTCCTCCATCGCCATCATCGCCAGCTCCACCACCATCGGCTTCTCAGCCTCTGTCAACCCCCCTGGTCTAGTGGCAACATCCGCCACGCTCGGACCTTGCACCATGCTCAAATTACCAGCTTGTGCCGGGTGCAGGCCACCGAAGCTGCTCCCGCCAGCTCCTACCTGAAGATCTAAGCTCGAGCTGGGTAGGGCGAGAGGAGCCATGGGCGGAATCGGCCGCCCGAGATACTTCGCAGCGAGTGCCGACACTCGATCCAGCTCCTCCTTCAGCCGTACGTTCTCCAGCCTGAGCTGCTGCTCGTCGAACGACATTTCCCCCACCGTGGCTGGCCCACCGCAATGTGGACACTGGGGATTTTTGAGCGCCTCCCGCATGATCACGTTCTCCGACCGAAGCTTCTCGTTCTCCGCCCGTAGCATCGAATTCTCGGCACGCTCCGTCTGCGCCTTCATATGAGTGCGCCGGTTCTGAAACCAGAACTTGACCTGCCGAGGCTCCAGCCCCAAGTCCTTACTCAGTTGCTGCCGCTGCTTGTCATCCGGATGAGGGCACTCCTTGAACAACATCTCCATCTCCTGAATTTGCCGCGGTGTGTGCCGATGATACCTCTTCTTGCGCGGCGGGCGGTCGGGATCCTGATCATCGTCTGAACCTCCCTCCATGTTGTCGCTTCCAGATCGCGACCCGTACTCCTCTTCCTTGTTCTTCTGCTGCTGCTCGCTTTCCGCAGTCTGGCTGGCTTCTCGCTGCCGATCGACACCTGTGGGAGGCGCAAGGGACAGTGCCGGCGAAGTGTAGAGCTTGGGGGGAGGGCGTGACATCAGAGGGGGAATGGGGCGCGGGGGCGCCATGCCACCCAACTCCCCAAAGCACCGCCCACCCAGATTGCCGTTCGGAGTTACTTGCACGGTGACGCCGCCTAACCTCATCCGGCTTTCGCCCAACCACCTCTCTTGCCCCTCCAGCCTTCCTGTCTCCCTCTACATCCCTACCCAGCCACCATCTTTGATACTGCTTCAATGCCTGATTTAAGGCGCTGCCTGGCCCTCACGTAGCTCTCTGATTGATCCTGAGGCCGATTTGATAGCTGGTTAGGCACCTCGACACCCAGCTCCGGGTCTCCACCACAGTATTTGAGATTGCTTGGAGTGACTTTGAAGCTCCCTAGCCGCAACTCAGTCAGCTCCGTCTGTCCCCGAACCTTGAGCTTCTGAGGAGAGTCGGAAACTATCCGACTACTTCAAAACGGATAGAGACGGGCTTGAATGACAACCAGTGCGAGAGGCGTGGAACCTCGAGGCAAATCGTTCCCTGAGCACATACTAAGTACACTGTCGAAAGCAATGTATGACGCGATTATCCTAATCAATGAACAATTCAATTTAGAAAACAAAACAACCCCACCGTGATGGGGATAAGCTGCATGTCAAGAAGGAATAAGTATAGATGAGTGTGTGTGTGTGCACGTATGTCAAGAGAGATGAGGTGGTTACACGTGCACAGTAGAGACGGGAAGGGAGCGAGGAACAAACGAGAGCAAGGGACCTGAGAGAAGGGGGAGGCAATGTCAAGTGACGAAGCAATGTCACTGTGGAGCTCTGCCTCCCGCCCTCTCTCGCGCTATCCGAAGAAAAGGAGGGAGAGAGAAGCAGCAGCCTCGTGCTGAATCTCCTCTCTCTCTCGTTCTCTCCCTCTCGACAGAACTAAACCTACTTCGCCACCTCGATGACTCGAATTCGCTGACCAAGCTCAACCCTCACACATGCACCGCACCGATCGTCGAGAACTAGGCTGTGCGCACACCACTCCACACAGCCCGCGTCACTCGAGGGGGCTCGCTCACTGATTCTAACGCACCGGCCTGCTACAGCACCCAATCAGTGCAGACAACGACGCGCGCACGCAGTACTGCATCACTCCAACAGTCAAGTGAAGAAGAAGAAGTTCCAACCCGTGCAATCTCGTAGACCAGAAGAAAATTCACGAACGCACTTCCACCCCTTCAGGCCCCCAAGTTAATGTGAACCAAAGCACCTGCCAGGTCGACTCACGCAACCTTTATAATAAGAGAGCACACGGTAGGACTGGAAGAAGAAAGGGGGGGGGGGGACGTATCGACTTCAAGAACTGTCGGAGCTAACGAGCTGGACGGAAGACACCACAACCTCAGCAACAGCCGTTGCAGCTACTCAGACGACGGTCGACAATGCAATGCTGCGAGACGAGCAGCTATACAGTTGCCCGGCTCAAGACCGACAAGTGAGTCGACGCCTGAATATCTGCACAGTGACGCTGGACACCAAGCCCAACACCACACCAACGCAGCGACAAGGTAGACCGACACTCCTAACTTCGCGTAACTTTGTGAAGCGAGCACCACCAGTGCTATCTATGGTAACCAACCCGAGGGGGGAGGGAGGGAGGTGAGGAGACACGGTGAAGGAGTGGAGAGAGGGGGTGTGGCGCATTGAATGCAGGCGCGCAAAGGGAGGCTAGAAACAAACAAAAAGCCAGGCACCCACCAGCAAAAAGCATCCGGAGGGGGGGCAGAAGGGGGGCTCATCAACGTACTTGCTCCACAGATGAATGAATGAATGAAGGTGGGGTGGGGGGGGGACAAGTCCCACATATGACAAATACAGGCACCACCAGCAGCAGGTTAGCTGGCTGTGCTCCCTCCTGCTTCTGCTTCTGCTTCTCCCTCCTCCTTTCCTTCCTTCTCCAGACACCTCCTCTTTCGCACGCTTCCTCCAAGCCTGATGGGGTGGTGTTGTCTGTTGTTGTATTCCCCCCACTAACTTACTCTACTGCTGCTGCTCTACTACGACTTACTACTACTACTACTCTGCTGGTGTTGCTCTCTGCCTGTACCTCTCTCTCTGCTCTGCTCTGCTCTGCTCTGCCAGTCCCCCCCCCCCTGTCGTCGTGAAGTCCCCGAGACTCACTGCATTGCCTTCTGCCCTTCTCCTGCCATCTCTCTCTGGCTGCGCCCAGACTCTCACTTCACATCACTGCACTACACTGCACTGTGAAGGGTGCAGTGCAGTGAGTGTGCGTCAGATCTGGGCCAGGCTGCATCATCGCCACGCGTGCTCCCGCTTCTTCTGCTTCTTCTTCTTCTTCAACTTCTTCCACTCCACTCCCCTCCCCTCCCCGTCGTCCCCCATGCTTCCTTTGCTTTGCTTTGGGTGGCATTTAGTTTGCTCACCAATCTAGACTTTGCCCCCCTTTCTGCTTCTTCTTCTTCTGCGTCGTCAGTCTGGACAACGCCGCTGCTACTGCTCCCCCCCCCCCTCCCCCTCCCCTCCCGCGCTTTCGATGAATGGATGATACTCGCTCTGTTGAATCCTCGACGGTGTCGGGTTCCGTCGTGAGTACATTCATCCTCATCCACACACCTCTCCTGTCCGCTCGTCCCCCCCTTCCTCTGCACACTTTTGCTTTTTCGGTCTAAATGTGTGAGAGTGAGAGTGTTGTTAGATGTGTTCGTCCTTCCTGTGTCTGTCTATTATATTATATGGTTTCGGAGGATGGCAAAATGTTGATGGGATGTATAGATTTGCATTGTTAGGGTTTGCATGGAATGAATGCTCTTTCCGGATGGTGTTGGTTAGTGGCTTCAATGTAAGCTCACGTGCCTGTAATAAAGCATGTGTGTAATATATTATTGTAACCAAGAGCCAATTTAGAATAATGAGAATATTCTATTTCAGATAACTACAATGACTTGCTCAATTTAAACGTAATCCCATCGAAACAGATTCCTTTCATGGAGGATGTACTGCTAACGATTCTTAATTCAGAAAGGCTACAAATTAGCAGTTAGTTATTTTCCATTCTTTATTTATTTATTTGTTTGTTTATTTATTTTTATTTAAAGTTAAAAATCCTCCACATATAGGCACACAATAAGTTTTACATTTTTAGAATGTAAATATATAAATTGCATTCAATATTTTAATATCAATACAATTCATATATTTATAAGTTATATGTCAATATCTTTTGGGTACCATGTAAACCTATTGAGTTTGTTTTTGAAAATTCTTTGCAATTTTGAATGAAGTCATAAAAAGTAAGATTTAAAAGCCTTTTTTAAGTTACTATTTATAGTTTTGTTCACTCTTACAATAATTTTAAAATATGGTTTTTCCATAAATACATACATACATACATACATACATACATATATATAAGAAACATTTTGTTTTTAATGCATCCAGTAATACAACAACCAAGATTTGTAGTACTCAGAAACATTAATACAGTTAAATTACTTGGAAAGAACATGTTATTAAGAAAATAAGTAAAACATTTAAAGTTTAGTAATTAATTCATTAAAACATCCCATTACAAGACCTCGTATTTATCATGCTCCTTCAAACAAAAATTAGCTACTTTGTGCTTTCAAAGATTATGATTATACATAATATAATATTAAGAAACAAGCTAGAAAGTAAATGCAACTTCATTCAAATGTAGTTCAAAGCAGATGTTGCATTTCATAGGTAACATTTGATATAAAATCATGCCTAATCATATGTATTTTTAGAAACTAAACAGGTTATAACTATATACATATGCTTATTTTAGTTATACAAGAGCATAAAATCCACTAATACAGTTATAAATTTTACTTGTGTTTGGTTTTGGGAGTACAGGCATGTTCATTAAATGGTGTTGGTGCATGTAAATTGGGGGAACATTTTATTAAATATGTTACGATTTCCACCGCATGTTTGACAAGGAAGAAGCTTGACCATATTTTGAGATATGGAATCCAAGGTAAACAAGAATCAATGAAAAATTATAAATACACACAAAATCAATTGTAAAATTTAAGAACTCAAGAAACCAATACCCAATTGAATGTACATTTTCACAAAAAGGCATGTGAATATGTGGAAAAAGGCTTTGCAATGTCTTTGAAGTTAACATCTCACTCTAATGCCTCATTGACAAGGCAGAAAAATTTCCACATACAAAGAAGTAACAGTCATGTACCATGTCCAAAAGATGGAAAGCACTTGTTAATTGGTTCATAATTGAACATCCCTATAGAAAATGTACAAAAATTATTCGTAGTAGTGACAACCAAATGTATGTATGACTGCTACTATTAGTGGTAAAGAATTAAACAGTTGAATGGAGCAGTGATTATCCTACTTGGTAGTAAACTTAATTCTTCCCATTCCTTGGTCACATACTTAGAATGATATATATATATATATATATATATATATAAATTAAGTGATGCAAGTCTAAGTGTTGTGTATCTGTAATTGTGGAATTGCATTACAAATTTTCAGTTCTTACATGTATTGTTCACTGTTGAAAGCATTGAAAAACATTCAATATTAAGATAATTTTGTTTCAAAAATACGGTTTTTCACTCTCTTAAATAATAGTAATAACAATCATAAAAGAGAGATTCTCCACTACATTTCGTTTTACAAATTTAGCTTTGTTTTATGACCAAGAAAGTTTTAAAACATTTCAGAAGGTAGCCTACTTTATTACAGATTCAGTTAGAAGTGGATTCAGAAGTGCTTACGATGTAGCTAAGAATTCACCAAATCTTATTGATATCATGAAATTGCACGAATTGGAATATGGGTTAACAGTTCAACTCTCTGTTATTTTTAGAAGGACGCATGTTGAATTTTTTTGATTCCAATGACGTTAAATACCACTAAATTTCTGTGATAGAGAAAAAACGACAAAATAACTTATCTTTCGTGTACTAACATAAAACATGAAGTATAATTCTACTAAAAGACAAGAATATATTGTTTTCAGTTTATTTCTAATAATATGTAGCTTTAGGTCTAAAAGTATACTTTGAAAAAGTAAATTTTCAGCAGGATTTTCAGGTAAATGGTTCAGTGTTGTCTAAAATATACTTAAATTTCTAATTAATATCTGCAATGGCTTCAGGAGTGAAGAGGCAGCATCCTTGCAGGGTCTCTGGGGACATAATCTTAAAAAGATAACTAGTTGAACAACCACCTCCAAAATTGCATGTGCTTCTATTTCATGTAGCTACTCATTTTTTTTTGTGATAAAGTCACTCACCATGGCCAAGCTTTTGTTCATCATTGTTGTTCTTATGATAGTTGCAGTCATGTAGTTGAGGGGCACATACCACTTGCTCTCGCTCCTCTCGCACCAAAGGCTCATGCACAAAAAAGAATTACATGTATTACTTAGGGTGATTCAACATCAATTAGGAATATAGCGTTAACAATTCCTTGTGTGTATTATATAATATTGAAAGGTATGAATAATTTCATAACATAGTAGTGTACCAGCTTATCCAGGTTATTATCCAAGTTATTATTGCCATGTTTTTATGGGAACCATTGATTTTATAACCACCATGCTTTTTTGAGACAGACTTGATTAAAAAGCACTCCATGATAAATCTTTGAATGATTCTCAGCATTTGCATTGAAATCAACAACAAACACTGGTGCCCAGCTCCAGATCATGTTAATCCCAAAGCCATTAGAAATTCTGTAGACAATTTCCAAAAAACGTCAAGTTATTGATCATACCACGCTTGAACTATTTACACCCAAACTCTTTCACCAAAGTCAAAAGTACAAAAAATAAGCGACGTGGAAAAGAAACAACCAAACAATAAACGAAAAAAAGCTCCAAGCATCGAAAAGCAAGGGTGTGGAACAATTGGATTTAGAGGCCAAAAGTGACGCCCACCCAGAAAAAAGTGAAATTAAAAAAGTTCAAAGTCAGCCATCACATGGGACTCTACAAAGTGGGCAAGAGAGACGAGCCAAAAAAACAGGGGCTTGACCCCCCCCCCCGCCCGGCCCGGCCCGGCCCTTTATTTTGTCAACCCAACTGGGGATTTGGTTCCCCCCCCGCCATTCAAGACCCGGGGTGGGCTTTACGGAAGGGAGGACACTCTACGTGGCAGTTGGCGAACATGGTCCACGTGGACACACGTATGTGCCACCTGGCACCAGATAGAGAGGGGGGTCCTTTTCACACATGGGCATTGTCGGAACTCAATTGTGGTCTTTATTATACATGAAGCACACTTGGCACTTAATTAAACCATAATATTCCATAACTCACGTATATCCACCCTCCTTGTTTTGCGAACTTCTTTTCCTTTAGTTTTGCACTTAAAATAACAAATTATATTCTTATTAGTTAATAATTAATTGAATATTTATAATGAATGAGTTTGAGTAATTATTCTCAACTGTGGAGTTTTAGCAATCCTTTCAACTTAACCTTTTTGCAGTATATTCTTTTTTACAAAAAAGATAAAAGGTAAATGAATACTTTCCAAATATAACAATTTAAAAAGTTAAAAGTTATCACTGGCGAATTAGTGGACGTGATCCTTCTAACTCTAATTGTGATCTTTCCCAACATTAATTACAATCTTGCTTCAAGTTTTGTTGTATTGTATTGAATTTATGATTATCCTCCTTGAATAATATTTCGGTATTCAAAGTAATAGGTTTGCTTGGTGGGATTTTAAAAGTAAGGCTCTTCAAATGCTCATTCAACATTCTTTTGATGTAAATGATAGAATTGAACAAGTCATTTGTTAAATAAAACCTCAAAACATTCCTTTGATACTTTGTTGATTATTTTAAACAACACGTGTTTATCTTCTATCTAATTCCTGGATTTGACGTCAGAATTAATGTAAGTATGCTTGTTAAAACCAAAGTAACAAGTCAAAGATAGATTACACAGTATTTTCTTTTAAAATGTTTCCCAAAGTGGCCATGAGTTTCAAAACAAAACTTGCATACCAAAAGTTTCTAATAGTTGTATGATTATTTAGTTTTCTAAAAATTAAATTCTTAGAGTAGGTTGTGCTCAATAAATTTTAATTTTTTATTAACTACGTATTTGATAAAAATATAAATTTAAAAGTATCAATATTACTCATTAACTAAAATCCATTACATGATCATCCAAATAAATCAATAAAAACTCAAGCTATTATCGAATTCTCAACTAAACAAGAACCAAACTAAAATCTAAACAATAATATTAATAATGATTATAACCCTATTATTTTAATAGCACTGAATGATAGTTTAAAATCATATGAAGTAATAAATCTAACCATGAGAATACTTTTCTAATAATTATTAAGAATGCTTGATTGTCACCTCTCAAAAAATGAATTTCAAAAAAACTTACTTTACAAGATGTTTACTTTGAAATCATATAGATATTCAAAAAATGGAATGAAAACCAAACAATGTTTAATACATTGCTCAAATTAGCATACATTGCATTGTTCAGAAAATGCTTATAAGTATCATCATAAATTAACAAATTAATAAATCTTACAAACATACCAAAAAAAAAAGTGTCAGATTCTTTAAGTTCTAAATTATTATTATTATTATTATTTTGGTTCATTCAAAAAATAAAAAGCTAAGACATTAAAACTGTGCTAGTTTTTAATTTGTTCTCTTCTTTTCAATAAGTTTAAAAACACGTGATGGACTCTTCACACTTTTTTCAATTTACTCGACAAATAATACTTCATACAATTACAATGAGGTGAACTTTTAAGAAAATTAAAAGCAACATTTGCTACATCTAACTAAACAAGAGAATTTAATCACTTGTAGTTTTTCTTTAATAATAAATCCATATTTAAGTATTTGAATAAATACATCTATAAATATAACCATTTTATGAGAGTATGTCTATTCTGCTGCTACCCTATATATATATATATATATATATAAACAAATATACAAATATAAAAGTTTTGCAAAAATAAGAAACAATACATATATATTAGAAAAAAATCAAAATCAAAATCAATGCAACTCTACGACACAAGAACAGAATCATACACAATTGCAAATAAAAAGGTACGATTGAAAGGATTAGACCAGTCAGAAGTAGTGGATTACACATATTCCTGTGACCTACAAATAAAATTGGATTCTAGTATAGAATTTGACTCTTTTAACAAAAAAAAAAACATGTCATATTTTTTCTAATGATGAAAAATGTATGGCGTCTACAAGCCAAGAACACTATCTAATGTTAAACCCCTTTGAATAAAATATAATGAATAAAACGTGAAAAAGAAAAACCCTCTTTAGTAAAATACAATTTCTGGTTGTTTTTGCTACATTTTAAAACGATTGTTTTATAAAAATATTTTGTAATCAAATTCCAAAAGAAATGCATTCCTTTAAAACATTAGAAACATAGAAAACAAGTCAGAATTTAAAACACTTGTGCACAATAATGTAGCAAAATTTAAAGGTACGTATTGAATACGCCAATTATGTAATTTCGTTCATTTTAAGATGTGCCAAAACATCACAATCACCCAAAAGTTTCTTTGCGAAGAGGAAGGACAATGTCATGTTTTGGTCCATTCAAATATTGTATTAATTTAGACTCTGACATTAATAAGACCTACAACTTCTTCAACAATATTTTTTTCAAGCTGATTATTATTCTTGAATTATATTTATTTGTTGATTTTATTTTGATTTTCATCTGCAGTGTTTTATTTTACCAATTGTGTCTCTTGTAATGGTGATGTACTTCATCTCAAGCTTTCTTTGGTAAGCCGTTTTATCTTTTATGAACATGGACTTTTATTCTTATGCACGAATGTAACAATTTAGGGAAAATCAAGCTAAATAAATGATTTGCAAAGTAAAAAAATACAGCCACACAAGAATTAAAGTATAGCAATTCACTCTAAATAAACAACAAGATTTTTTGTTATAAAAATAAGAAATATGTTGAAGAATAGATATATTCTTGAAGAATTTATTGGTCATGTTTGCAACAATTATCAAAATTTAAATTTTTTCAGATTATAATTTTAACTCGGGTCTTTATTTGTTTAAAATTTCCTCTGGTGCATGAACTCAATTATTTAAACCCCTTTTCTTCCAAAGTCAAATAAATTTTGCAAATAATAAGTTGCATTATTTATTTTTGGGTGCTTTAGAATTGACACAATATGGAATGACCAATGTGGTAAAGTTAAATAAACCATAAAAAATGAAATAATATAGAATGAACCAACATAGATGGAAAAATAGAAAAAACATGAGACTTTAATATTTGATGTTGTTAAAGTGAATCAAAATATGTGTGATAACATGGATGTTAATCTTTTCCAACATACAAGCTATGTTTTCGTACATATGTAGGATATAATGATGTTCATAATGTTCCATCATTTTCACAACAAGTAACAAATCAAATGCCATCATTATTGTTATTACACATGTTTTACATTTTCTAAACATTTAATTCACAAATTTATTATCCAATAATAAACAAAATACAAATTTTAATATCTTTTTCATTGAATACATTTGTAAGTAGTATGGGCAGAAATTGAATATTTAGTAGAAATTTTAAAAGGTCCTGGGAAATATTCAATTTAGAGGTTTGAGGAAAAATGATGAAATTGAATATATATATATATATATATATATATATAGTACTATTTACGTGCATGGCATAAAATATAGAATTATTCTCTGGAATTTCCCTTGAACCCAACATATTTAATTCTTTAATTGGTTGAAATTGAAAAGCTTTTATATCTCAACTAATCAATCAAAAGTTGTTGCTTGCATTTTGTCCCCTGAGTACAAAACCCCCCCTAATCCTTCCTTCCTTCTTTCCTTCCTTGCTTGCTTAATTAAGCTAATCCAAAAAACAAAGTACCAGAATAGATCCAAGACTAACCCGGAGACAAACATGGAAAAGGGCCCTCAAAACAATCCATCCAGGTCAACTTGTGATCATTTATGCACATCAATCAAGCCCATGTACAGAGTGGCGCAAAATACAGCAGCAGCAGCAGCCATGCAGAGTAGAGCAGGAGAAGGAGAAGGAGCAGAGAGCACAGTTGTTGTTGTTACCACTCACGTAGCAGCAGCGTCACTTTGAAGCGTTACGACACCGAAATATCTACACAAACACACACTCACACTCACCGCACTGCGTCATCATCATCGTCGTGTGCGCACGAATCAATGGAAGAGATCGGCGCTAGATTCGACGTGCTAATGGGGCCGGAATGGTGGACGACCCCGAGGATGTTCTATAGATCTGCATGCATAGATTTGGGTCCGTTGGGTTTTTGGGAAAAAGAAGAAGAAGAAGGAAAAGACAAAAAGAAAACATTCAGTTTGTTGCAGAGCCGTCGACGCGGCGCAAGGACTGTCAGTATTTGTGTCTGTATGTCTAGTTTTCTTTTTATCTGTCTGTTAGAAGTTGAACAATACCCATCGTGTTCCAGCTCCATACATGGGTTCATGTCGTAAGGGGCTGATCGATTCTTCACTGCCTTGCAGACGTTGCGCATTACTGATGGATATGGGAGATCGATCGATCGATGTCCATGGGACCGGATGTGTTTGTGTATATGTAAATACAAACACATATATATATATATATATATATATGCGCCGCACGAGTGCTACGATCCCAGTACTTTGTAACCGACACACAGTTGGGTTCTAGTATACGAGAATGTGACGTATCTATCTAGGTTGCTGTTGTCGATGATTACTGGTCAGTCAGGTTTTGTGATTCATTTCGCGCAGAATTAAAAACAACCTCGTCATTGTCGTCGTTTCAGTATCGTCGCTGTCGTGATTCCAGTGCTGTAAGACTGTGGGTGTATTGTGGAACGAGGACTGGACTGGTGTGCTACGTATCCGTAGCTGGAAGGTTTGTGGGGACTGCAGACATTGGTTCAAGCATTTGTGATATTATTATTCAACTCAGGGTGTGAGTGAAATAGTCCTTGAATGCGACAAAGCTGGGCTCATTTTGAGGCGTGGGATAGATCTGATTTAGTACTGTTTTGTTAAATTGTTGCCATTAAGCTTTACAGAATATGACTGTTGCTTTGGCCTTTGACATTGGCTGTGCGGGAATGATTCGAGCCGTTCGAAGATCTTTGGAACGAATAAACTCCCAGTCTTTGAGTATGTTGAATGTGAACGAAAATCATGAACAAAATTTTCAAATTTCAATTGCATATTCTAGTTATTTAAGCTGTATTTTATTTTTTTACAATATTTTTCGGACATGTTTAATATGTATTTACTTTAAGGAATATTACGAAGTAAAACTTCTTGAAAAATATAACCTTGTTGTGCAAAGAAAAATAATAATATGGCATCTATAATTCAGTATGTATAGAACTTTGTAATAACTTTTTCTTTGTTTTCTTTTCATCAAATTCTGATTACGCTGAAGATGTATATTTTTACATGGTAAAATTTGAGGGACTCTACCATCCAAATCCTTTTTTTTTTCTTTTTTCTTTTTTCTTTCTTCTGTTTTCTTTTCTTCTTTTTTTTTCTTTACAAACACCTACAAGTAATTGATTGAAATGGTAAACGTAATGTAGACTTCAAACACCCACTCTAAAATTCTTCATCACACAACAAAAACGACTAAAATAGTGACATTAACTAACATTCATTTGCTAAAACCTCCCAATTATTCAATAAATCAAAATTCTAAGTTTTACAACTATAATACTGAAACATGTTTGTTGATGCAGATAAAAGTACTAATCTTACTGCCCTAATACCCTGCCAACTGAACACAAGTAGCATCGAGTTCTAAATCATTAATGTCACAAGATATCTGATACATTACTCAGCTTTCAGCAAATACCTTTTGCTGTATTGGATGGTAGTGAGAAAACAGTTCAGCAACTTCAATCCAACTAGTTCATAGTGGCAATAAATTAGTTCAAATCTCTAAAGAGATCATTTGGTAAAAATTCAGCATGTAAGTTTGTAATAGTTTGTAACTTATCAGCATCAACAATCGAAAACAATAAAAGTGGAATGTTTGCAGTAGACGACGCAGAAACTAAAGGAGGCGGACTAGCCCTTGCGCCAGGCAATTTTTGACCAGCTAGATGATTTTTTTATTATATTCCAGAACCATAAGAATTGAGAGACTCTGGTCGGTGTGACAAAGGCCATTTAGAACAAATACCTGCGGTAAAAATCAGCTGGAGGAACTGATTGAGCACAGCGCTCATTGCTTCCTAATTGTAAAAAAGCGGACATCCTCCACAAACCAATGTTGAGTTCGAAGTAAATCTAATGTTGATTTGTATCCACAAGGAAACATGATTGACTTACAGTACGGGAGTATGCCACGATGTGGACAGACCACTCAGCCAATTTTCACGGAACCATCATTCACAAATTGGATAAACCACACAAAGTAATGAAGCTACAGAGATGGTACATAAAGAGGTGAACTCCCATATTGGAGTGTGGTTAACCTTGACATCATAAATAAAAGATCGATTAGAAAACCGTTCCAGAGGTCTAATTATTATGAAGTGATATGTAGTGTTAACAGCAGCATTGACAGTCACTGAAGCATCTTCTGAAGTCCACTTCTTAGCCACCAACCTAAAAACTATGATCCTGGCACCAGCTTGCCATTTATTGAAGTCGCCAACACCACCTCCGGGTTCCAAGCCGGTGGGAACCTGCACAAGGGGAATTTTTTAAGATATTTGACATCATAAATACAGTATCGATCGATTTTCTAAGACATTTAACAGCATCGATGCAGTGTTAACTGCTTGCAAAGTATTTGTTTGGAAAAAGTAACGTAAAACGTAGAGCAATACATGAATCCATACTCAGCACCAGAACAAGTTCTTTGTAAGAATATTAGTGACTGCTCACCTCCTAAGCGAGCTCCTTCACTCATCTCAACGAGTTTATAAAGCCACCATGCGCAATATTTTTTTCCGCATAACATGAATTCCAGAACCCGTCACCATCTTGCCTTCAATCACAACACAGCCACTTGCTTTACGACTTCCAGCCTCAAAGACGGCACTTACTGCGGCCTCACCAATTAGCACCCCCTCCTGCAATGTAGGTACAACAAAAGTTGATAAGAATCCAAAATCCGGGAAACTGAACTAGTGCAGATATCAGCATGAGGCTCTCCACAAAAACTTCTTTCGACAAAAAATGCCCAATTAAACTTAGCTTGCATGTCTGAACCGAGTCATCACATAACTTTCTGCGCGTTCAAGAGCAACACCTTGATATGTTTCACTCATTAACATTAACAAAGCTCAATCATTCTAAACCAACAGGTTTATCTTGTTTGCAATTCACAGCATGCAACCATAATGGCCTAGGATTGGGCTCATTTCGACCACGTCCCCATGGGCTATATACTAGGTTGTATGCTACACATGAGTGACCATACGGAACTGAGTTCATGTAAAACAATGGAGGAACCAAGTTTTTACCTCTACATCTTCTAGCAGCCCTTCCATGGCATGGCTTCTCGAATGCCATCTACAAGACCACAAATATCACGATGAAATCGTATTTCCACTCCTTCAGCATCTACCTGCGGCTGTACATCAACTTTGAATCCTTCATTCATTTGCTAAACCTAGTTGGACGCACAACTTCAGCATGCTCTTGTGCCCTACTTTTTGCTACATCCAGAGAGTAAACAATATCGAACTCGTCACCTGCCAACAGTACTACACTTAAACCCAAAAGACATTCAGAATTCATTAACAGCTTAGCACCACGTGTCCAAAAGACACAATGGCAAACGTCGAAAATTGTTCAGCACAATTTCTGGTACATGGACGTTAACAACATAGGAAATCAACTGCACAGCTGCAGAAGGGCCTGCTCCATCCGCCGGGTGTCAGTTTAATGCATCAAGATACGAACCTGCAGTTCCACAATATATGCTAGTTATCTATTACTTTCAACTACCCGAGGCCAAAGGCACTCACAATCCAACTCCAAAATGAGTGCTTCATTCAAAAACTAGCGAGAGGAATTACAACTGCGGTGGCGACACTCAAATTCCAGAACTGCTAACTTTGCCACACCTCACGCTAAGTACAAGCAAGTAAACATCCACACAAAAAATGGAACTGAAGTACCACAACATAAATCACTATTGTCACTATTAAGACTCGTTTGGTATTGGAGACATCAGAGAGGTTCGATTTCGAGTGATTTCTGCGCAAGCAAGTTCGACACGTGACACTCTAAAAAAAAAGAATTTGGGACAGCATACCTTTACATGTGCCTCACCACAAAGCACAAAGTCTTCCTTGAGAAGGGTGCCATTTTGAACCGGTAATGTGGCGAGTGGACCTCTGGCATTGTCCAAACTTGCGTTAACAACAGTTCCCTTGGCCTCTCTGTCGGGATTGGCTTTCAGCCCTTGTAGCTGCACATACTCAACGATAGAAAAACGAATATTGCAGTACATTGTATTATGTGATCTCCCTTTCGGACAAATACGCCAAAAAATTAATTCATCGTCTGCTAGTTGATCGCATTAAACACCAGCGCCGGTTTCATACACCGATAAAGTCCCAATGTGAACAAGACTTTTTGTTTCTTATACTCAGATTGAGACATAAAAATACAAGGTTACAACTAGGTGTAGGGTTTTTCATCCGGACTACCAAAGAAGTAGAAGTCGTCAAATCAACATAGTTCACAAAATGTCGATGGTTAAATTGCAGTCCTCCAGTAAACAACCCAAAAGCACCAAAGTTCACCGAGGAGTAAGGAGAAGTTACCTCTGCTACCAGCACAATGTTTTCTAGCAGCGAATCAATTCCTGTTCCCCTTTTCGCACCAACCTAGGGACAAAAACCACTTCGTTTATGAGAATATAACTGCGTAAATGACCCTTTCTTTCACTTCTGTTACCTGTGAACTGAAATGTTCCATGATCTTCCGGGAGAAACTTATCATCTTCAGAAGCAGGGGCACTTTTAACATCACTAAAGTATGGAAGAAACTCACCTTCACCACAGGAATACAACCTTCCCGTTCTTGAGGTATCAAGCCATCAGAAGAGTGATTTTGCATCCCAACATCTGGATTTGCTCTAGCCTCGACAAATGTTGAAAATCTTAAAGACCTGAGAATGTGATGATAAAAAACACAAAGCAGATTAAAAAAATTAAAAAAATATATTAAAAAATTAAAAAACTTACCTCGTGACCGGAGGCCGAGACTCGAGGTGATCGATTTCACCATCATCAATGAATTTATTTGAAGCTAGAACATGAGTTTGTGCACAACTTCTGTAGATAACATCGCTCTAGCTAAATCGATCTGACCGCGTCAACGATAAACCCGAGATGACAAGTAGAAATGCACGAATGCAAAGTTTAGTAAGCACATTCGAGAATAACATTCAAAACGGAAACCAATTATTGCTTCGATAATACAGCATACACTCGTCGACAAGTGGTGTCACTACTGTGTCACGCCCCCCAAAAAAATCATGCGTTACTACAGACCATACTATTAACGATTTCTATTCGGCCTGGTCCTTCAACCGGAATTCAAAATATTGAGGAATGAAACAAGAGCTCTTTCTCTCCTGGTAACTAAGATGTGATTAATCTCGTCTGCTTATTATAGGCTCGTTCATGCCTCACCCGTAACACTCTAGGCCAAACAAACATTCTAGGAACAATTCAATCGAACTTCATTCGATAAGTTCCTAAAACAATGATTTCAAGCGGATTGATTTGCGACTAGCGCTCTAAGAACATACTAATCCTTTCAAATCAGAACCAGTGAACATAAAACCATTCACGTCTATCTCGTCAAAATGTTGCACAAGCTCAGTCACATAACGTATTACGCGGCAAGCTATCGTTCGGAGAATCAATGAACGTATTTAGTACAGATCTCTGTTCTCAGACAAGCCACAGAAAAGAGTGGACGTTATCACCGCTAGAATTTTCCCTCTGTTGCAGGCTAAGAAAAAGGGCTTCGGCAGTTCAGCAGGGCCAATGGTAGCGGGGAAATACACAGGGGTTGTTCTAAGAGATTGCCCTGCAGGAGCCAGCTTCACCTGGTCTTAACGATTCCACATCCTTCACTACAGGAACTATTTTTTAGTTTTTTTAGTTATTTTAGTTGTACCATATCTCAGTACTAGTCCTGCTGCTCCCAAATCTTTCATTAGGTCTCGTCGAAGTACAACGAAGGAAGGCCTTGCAGTCAATTTGACGAGACTATTCAACCACATACGAGGTCGTAGAGTTCGTGAATATTTCAGAATACGTCCACACTGTGTGCAGCTGTACTCGTAACCATCTCCATGAACTACCCTACCATCACAAGCCTCCACCAATACAGACGACTCAAGGACACAATGAAGAGCACGAGCAAGACCCCGGCAGGCTAACAACAACAATCGTCTCTCTCACCTTTGCTCCCGCTGATGATGCAGACCACGACAAAGTGTGACTTCGCCATCGCCGTGCGATCTCACCAAATTACGACCTCCTCCTCAACGATGGCTTTGCCTCAATCTCCATTGCACCAAGAGACTCCGAAGCAAAGCACATCCCACACATATTCTTCCAACTCTCTCGCTCTCTCTCTCCCTCTCTCTCTCCCTTCCACGCACTACTGCCGATACGCCGCTCTTGTTGCAACTCCATTGTTCGATGCTCCAAAAACTCTGACCTCAAAAACGAAAGCAGCCGCTTCTCTCGTTCTCTCTCTCGTTCTATTTCTCTCACACACACACAGATTCACAGCCATGGAGCTGGAGAACCTCGCAATTCAGAAGCAAATTGTCGCGGGCATGATCAAAATACTACCAACGTGGGCTTATGTTCGTGTTTTCTGACAAAAAAAGTTGCAAAAAAAGGCTGTGGTTTCCTTTGTGAAGGATGCTTATCCAATTTTGAAGCATGAGGTGTGTCTCATGTTAGTGTTTCCTTTGTACAAGAAGAGAGGTGAAAAAGTGATGTTTGTTAGTTCCTCTTGCTTTTAGGGTTTAGGGTTTTTATATATGTTGTTGTTGTTGGGTTTGTTGATGGATACAATCTTGGATGACTTTGGATTGTTTCAAATTGTAATGAGGAAATAATTATGTATTTCAATTTTTGAAATTTTAGCAGTTTGGAAAAGAATCATTTGGTGTTGAGTGATTTCTAGGCAAACACATACAGCGTTTGTTGGTTTTTATTTAGCAAAGCCATTTAAACCAAAATCCATCAAGATATAAAATAGAAAAGAAAAAAGGTATACAAATTATCTTTACTTTTGGATTAATTTTATAGATTATAAAAATAACAATCATTTTTTAATTTTAATATTTTTAAACATGAAAATACAATATTTTTTCTTTTATATATATATATATATATATATATATACATATCCAAACCTATGTACATATGTATAAAAGAATCAAAAAAATTGTATTGGTTTTGAAAATAAAAATATTATAAGTCTATTTATGTATTATATTTGGAAATTTATTCAAAGGGTAATTTTTTAATCCAACATCTTTATTTTAAAATAATCTATTTTTAATAATCAAATGTAGAAATCATCATAATTAAACTTGATTATAATTTATTAAATTAAATAGATACTACAAAAATAGTTTATAAGTTAAATGCTTAACATATATCTAAAATACATATATCATCATACATAATTACTATCTTATTTCCTATTTTATTTGCATTCTTATTTACTCTCTTATCTATATATTTTAAGCACATAGCACTTTTTAGACCAAAATCTACCATCAATTACATAACTTTTAGTTACTATTATATTGAGGCCAAAGAAAGTGACCATATAAAATAAAGAAATGAATAAGTATTCACCGTAAGAAATCATAAATTTATTTATGTGTTGATTTATGAAAAAAATTAATGAACAAAATCTGATTAATTATTTAGATTTAGTTTTTTTTTATGTTCTTTATAAAATTTTAGGAAATTTCATATTTGATGTGTAAAAAAAGAAAAAAGTACACAAACAAACAAGGCTTGTATTAAAGTCTTCTAAAAGCCCATTTAATATAATGTGTCTGTAATATACATGCAACTACTTTATTTTTATAACAAAGATAACTTTATTTTCTAACCTTCAATCAACATTTTTATGTTGATTTACTTTGATTTTTTTTTTCTCTCAATATGATTATAAAAATAAAATAAATAAAAATATGTGTATGACTATATATATATATATATATATATATATATAAGAATATATACATATAAATTCTTTTGTGTATCCAAAACCTAAGTTGATAAAATACATAAGAGACTAAAGATTAAGTTGGTAAAATCTTAAAATCAATAATGTCACATTACTCACAATCAGTTATTGAATTAAAAAAAAAATACATTTTGAGTTGTATTATTAATTTTATGCAACATCTAATATATTATTATTTATAAAAATTTAAAAGTAAAAAATCACAAAAACTACTTAGCTATTTTTTAGAAAACTGAATTTTTGCTATAATAGAAAAAAATGTTACTTCAATTATATTATTTTTAAGTGGCATCTATCTTAGTGATAATATTGATAAATTAAGAACACATACTAATTTTTATTTCAAAAAATATAATAAATTAAAATTTAAAAAATAAATGCATTGGTATTTAATGATATTTAATAAGACAAGAGAAATTAAATTATTGTCAAAATTAATGTATTATCTTTTTTTATCATTTATTATTATACAAGTATTTTTTTAAATCAATATAAATATCCATAATTATAGATATTTATATTGGAATGGTAATAAAACTAGAATCTAAATCAAGATAGTGAGCTTTTTATATTGTAATTTTTTAAAAAAAATTAAGATTTTACAATATTCATCATTAAACTAAAATAATTATTTTACTTATCAAATAGATTATAATATCACTTTAGCATGTAGATTTTAATATATAGTTGAATCTCCAGTAATTAATACAATTTGTTGTAAATATTGATATTAATTACCTAAGTCTATTAAATTTTAAAACTTATCTTCTCCCCTTTCTCCAAACACAACTTCTTTTTCTTTTCCTTCTAATAATGTTTTTCTTCCTCTTCAACAATGTCTATTCTCGTTTCAATTTCACAATTTATGTAATTTTTGTCAATACCAGACTTCTTTTCTTGTTCTTCCGAAACACAACTTCTCATCTCTCTATTAATGCACAATTTCTTTTCTTTTCTTTTCTTTCTTCAATTTCTCTCCTTCATCTTAAAAACTTCCCCCCTAGGTCTCAAAAACTTCTCTTATCTTCATGGGAGACAACTTGGCCAAATAGATAAAATAAAAAACTATCTTGTTTAAAGTTTTGTCTCTAGGCATCTACAATATTTCAAATAAAAAATAATAATTATGAAAATATGAAATATGCCATATTTATTGAAAAACTAGCTTGCATAACTGCTTTTTTCAAATTAGACGTTGCTCATGCAAACTAGATACTTTAATGTTAAGCTAATTAGATAGCCATTTTAAATAATTTGATAAAAAAACAGATGCACAAACATTCAACTAGTTTAATATTAAATTTTCAAAATTTCAAAGTTGACACAAACTGAAAGGAATGAAGTTGCATGGTGAAAGTGGTTTTCATAATAGTATGTCCATTGAACTTGAGTTGCTTACACTACGAGCAAATGTCGCATAGTATCCACAGTGGGTCCTTCCAGCTTTGCTCCTCCTAATTAGTGGCAGAGTTCAAGGTCTCAAAGCCAGTCCACAAGACGCCGTCAATCTTACCCCCAAACATTGGATGCATTTCATACCTGCTGCTGTGTTGCTGGTCTCGTTCCACTTCTGGAAAAAACACCCATCCAGTTTCCTTTTTGTGTCCAAAGCTTGGGATGCCATGTTGGTCTTTCCTCAAATGGAGACTCCCAACGGCACGACCATTTACTCAACATTTTAAAGACGCTCTGCCAATTTTGGAGGATTCCGCGGTCTGATTCCACGTGCACAACACAGCCAGGAAAAATGATACCAGCCTCGTCGTCGTCGCGTCTTTTGTTTTACGTTTTGCTCCATGTCGCCACACCCCCCCCCCCCCCCCCCAGTTATGAAAATATATTTAGATTATTCCCTGCTGCCATCGATATCAAAGCTCAATCTGAACATCGTTAGAATCTTGCGACCTCGTAGCATGCCATATCTGGTGCAGCATTTATTGCACGCAGTTTCACATCGTTCCTGAGGCTTGCAACACCATCGTGCTCACGTCATGCAATGGAACCATCGCCGCAAGCAACCAAATAATTAAATAGCGCTGAGTTTTGACAAGCACGATACCAAAGACTGCTAAAGAATTTTCAGCAAGGGTTGACAAACAACGCTGCTGCATTTAGCATATTCCATGTGGTTATTGAGAAAGTTGTACTGTTGAGGGATGTGGTTGAGACCATGCAACACCAACACCTATCTCGACAGTACCTCTGGCAATGGTCACAAACATCGTAAATTAAGATCCGATGACGGTTTAGACGCTCAGATTTCTCTGAAAGTCTGAAATACACAATCGTACATGAAGATCCTCACATACTTCCAGCCTCTTTGGAAAGAGAATCTGCGAACAAGTTTATTTTTCGGCCACCTTCTCACGAACTTCATTCGCCTTATCTTACACGTTCTTCTTGACCACCTTCGTGGCTTTCTCGGTCTTCTCCTTCAGCTCCTCAATGGCCTCTCTCAACTTCTTCCGCACTTCTGGTTTGACGGTGCGCGCTTCAGCGGAGCGTGCAGACAGCAAGAGGAAGAGTCCATCAACCGCAACGCCTCCAGCGAGGACCATTGATTTGCGCCTGGAGCAATTTCCCTCTGATGATACCCTGACCTTCAATTCTCCATTCGACGCCTGCAGAGAAATTTAAGGGTTTCATATACGGGTTTTAACGGCTGCCACTCTGGTGTAGTGTGCATGACATGATCAGAACAACAGAGAGCTCCGCTGTTTTTCAGAGAGGATTCTTTCAATCATTCAGCCGGCCTCTTCAATTACAGCCACTGATGCAAACACAGCCTCACAACGACACGCCCCTAATTCTTCATCGTCGCACAGCTGTCAAATCTCACAGAAGAAGCTCCAATTTCTTGAGAGCGACTGTACATAGGAACAAGTATTGGCTAATTGGATTTTAGAACTCCAATGCAATCAGTACTGTAAGACTTCGCACAATTACTCTAACAAACTGCTGAGGAGGTTCTGCAGTCAAACGGGCGTTCAATTGCAAATCAAAAGGGCAATCTAAAGTACACGAACCACAAGGTTAAAACCTTATACAGCGTCGTTTCTGGACAAACCATCCATGACCTGAGAATTACGCCAAAAGCAAAACCGAGACGATCAAACAAAGAAGAACTAAGACACCATTGAAGTCCACTTATGCATAGGGAGGTGCAATTCCACGCCACTGAAATCAAAATTCCTTAATAATTCCCGTAAGAAAGAAGAAACACTCTCAAGGCAAGTGAAAAAAACATTAAGAGGAAGACGGATACCTGTCGGACTGGGACGGCTGAAATGGCAGATCTGAGGGTGAGCGATGAAGCCTGGGGAGTCCATGAAAACGCCGAAGAGAGAGGCCTCGAAGCGCTGATAGGTGCGACCCGCGCGCTGGCCATTGCTAACGAAGAAGACATGGTTTCGGACGCACCGATGAGAGATATGGAGGGCGTTGGTGGATTTCGAAAGCACAGGGGGCAAGCTGCTGCTTCGACCTGCGACGCAACACACATACACTTACACACGCCGGGGCATCCACAGGAAAGCCCTGCCCCGTCGACGAATGTAACTCGCCACGGTCGATGAATGAAGATATACGTCCATCCAAATATGTGAAAATCAGGATCAAGCTTGGTGAGAAAATCCGTGCGGAACTGGCGTGTGGACAAGACTCAAGGGGTGTGTAGTGTATGGTGCATTATGAGATTCTGAAATTATCCAGGCACCTTTTTATATTTTGTTTTCTCTGGAATGGGGCATCTCCGGGATACGGCTAGTTGAGCTACATGAGGTTTTTGCACCGTTTTTTGTTCACCAAGCCATTCTCTGTCTTGCAATTCAAAACAGTTGTATGGGAAGATTTGTGATTTTCATTTTAAATGGCATAGTCAATAATGTTATCTTACTTCCTTCGTATCTTGCAAATAAATCAACTAGTAAGGTGGTCTTGCCTACAAGAGAAAGTAATGTGGATATTTTAGCCATTCATGGCATTGATTAATGTAGCATCACTTATCTCCTTCCATAACAAAAATAAAGGCAGAATTAATTGATGAAGTGGAATGATCAATGTAAATGAATAGTGACAAAGTGAAGGCATCACTACACACAATTAGTGCATGGTATGAGGTAGTACCACCCTCAGAATATGGATAAAAAATTAAAAATCGAAATATTAATAACTTGCATGTTTTACTTACAGCCTAGCTAATTGTGTTCAAAGATGAAGGTTATATACAGTGACAAACAAAACCGAGTACAAAATCTGAAGTGCCAACTTTCAAGAGCAATTACAGAAATTTCAATGATTGCTTTATAAATCTGAAAGTTACATGGAATAATACACACAGTCTTGTACACATGTACAAAGTTGCACATCAAATTGATAACTAAACATCCTTCTACAAAGTCAAATCAACAACTATGTCTTGTACTCAGTATTGTTCAAAGAAAATCTTCAAACTTCAATATTTAGTCCAATAACCTTTTGCTTCTAAAACAGCTGAAATCCTTCTTGGCATACTTTTGTATAGTTTCTCACAATCTTTTGCATCAAAACTAGGGTAAATACTACAAACATTCTCCCACAATTCTTGAACACCTCTTGGCCTTGGAGTGACTTGGCTTAAACGCTGTTTGAAAAGGGCCCAAAAATGTTCCATTGGATTCAAATCTGGAAATTGAGCTGGCCATCGAAGGAGCTGAAATGGCTGTGAAGAGAGCCAAAATTGAACACTTTTTGCCATATGTTTGGGATCATTATCATGTTGAAAAACCACCTTAGTAGGATCTAAGTTGTAATTCTGTGTGGTACTTTGCAAGTAGGTTTCTAAATTTTTTTTGTACAAGTGTTGCTCCATTCTACCTTCAATTTGATACCAAGCACCCGGCCCAAAAGCAGTCATACAACTCCAAATCATAATTGAACCACCACCATGTTTGACAATTTGACTAACATGTTTAGCTCCAGGTCGTTCTCCTTCTCTCAACCAACACCAAGACCTACCATCTGAGTTAATTAGGTTAATCTTTGTCTCATCACTGAAAATAACCCGTTTCCAATCATCAACGGTCCAATTTTTGTATTTATGAGCAAAACTCAACCTTGGAAGAACATGTCTTTTGGCAAGTAGAGGCTTCTTTTGTTGTACACAAGCATCCAAATCAGCTTCTCTCAAACCACGCTGTTAGGGACATATTCCTTAGAACTTTCTATAGAGAAGTTTCTAGAACCTTCTAGAAAACAAGCCTCTGGAACCTTCTAGAAGAGAAGCCTCTGGAACCTTTTAGAGAAAAGTTTCTAGAAGCTTCTAGAAAGAAAGCCTCTGGAACTTTCTAGAAGCTTCCTAGATAATAAAAGTAGCTCGAGAAGCTTCCTAAGTAAGAGTATATATAGGGATCAAGGCTGAAGAGTTCTTCAGTCTTGACAACACATCTCTTGGAGTTCTAGCTCACCTTTCTGGTGTTGTTCTTGTACTCATCTGTTTAATCTAGTTCTGCCACTTCTTCTTGAACTTCTTGTTAGATTTCAAGTCTGTATTTTGTGTCCGTGACAGTTTGTCGAGACTGCACTAACTTGAGATATCAGAGCTAGTTCTTTCTTAGTAGAGTGTGGATTACCCCTCTACTTGAAGGTATACTAGCATTTCTTAGAGGTTGCGGATTACCCTCCTCTAAACTGATACTTCTCCTGTGACAATATTGGAGTCTTATTCTTCTTGGAGAGAGTGGATTACCCCTCTTCTTGAAATTCTTAAGGCGTTTTATAGGTTGTGGATTATCCTCCTATAAACCAATATTGCCTCTTGTAGAGTCATTTTTGTCCTTCTTTTAGAATGGCCGGAGGTCAAGACATTAGTATGATAGAAAGTTCGGAGTCTAAGTTAGATGCTATTATGAATGCCCTCGCTATGTTATCACAAAGAACTGCAGAGATTGAAGGAGTGGTGGCAAGGCTTCATAATGATGGAGTATCTGGGATAGCACAATCTAAACTACACCAGCCTCAAACTTCTGCACTTGGAGAAACAACTTTACCTCAAGTTCGACAAGAACCACTAGTTCTACAACATAAGGAGCCTCGAGTTAGCCTTCCAAATAAGTTCGATGGAACACGTTCTAAGTTTCGAGGATTCGTTAATCAAATCAGGTTGATAACAATTTTACAGTCCAAACGATATCCAATGGAGGAGTCACGTGTTGGGCTTGTTGGAACCTTACTTACGGGACAAGCTCTATCATGGTTTGCTCCTTTGTTTGAGAAACAATCATCCATATTAAACAACTTCGAAACCTTTTTGGAAGCATTTGCGGAAGCATTTGGTGAACAGGATAAGGTTCGATGGGCTACAACAAAGATCCAGTCGCTACGACAGGGGATGCGTTCTACATCAGTCTATGCTTCGGATTTCAGGCAATTAGTATGCGACATTAATTGGGATGAAGAAGCGTTGATGAGTCAATTCTATTGGGGTTTAAGAGATGATGTGAAGGATTTGCTGTTAACTCTTCCTGATCCACGAATGCTCAATGAAGCCATTAGCCAAGCTGTGAAGTGCGATAATCGCCTATTCCAACGTCGCCAAGATCAACGCTCAAGACAACATACAATTCGCCATGCTCCAACTATGTCGGCAAGCAGTGTGAATTCGCATTCAGAGGTGGAAGACATGCAAATTGATGCGGTACGTGTCAAATCTCTTACTATAGAAGAAAAAAAGTGACGTATGGAAGAAAATTTATGCTTGTATTGCGGTGGAGAAGGCCACAAAGTCGGAAACTGCCCCAAAAAGCAAAATCGAGGCATAGTCAAGACTAGGGGAGTATTTGTTCAAGAAAACGAGGATGCCCAGCCATAGTAGGAACCGTGCGGCTGGACAATGAAATATCCCAACAACAATCAGGTTCCTTTCTTTCTGCCCAACCTGCACTTTGTTTTACAATCCCTCTGTTTATCGGCCCTCAAAAATTGAGAACCTTAGCACTACTAGACTCAGGAGCATCTGCTTGTTTTTTAGACGAAGAATTTGCAAAGCGTCATAAGATCCCTTTAGTACAAAAATCAAAACCTGTTCATGTTGAGGTCATAGATGGGCGACCTTTATTGTCTAGTAGCATCACCCATGAATCAAAACCTATAGAAGTAACGTTTAAAGACCATAGTAGTCATATTATTTTTAATATTATTAGAATCCCATCAAATCCTATTATTCTTGGTCTTTCTTGGTTGAAAAAACATAATCCATTGATAGATTGGAGGTTGCGGAAGATGACTTTTCCCACAAAACCACCCAGGAAAAAACCTAGTAAAAAACCTCGAAAAAAGAAATCCTTATTCATTGGAGCAAGAGCGTTTATAAGATCATCTAAGAAAGGCACTCCATTTGTCATTTATGCGGCTCCAACTACCGAGGAGAAGATCTCAACAGCAAGTATACCGGAGCAATATAAAGATTTTGAAGACGTGTTTCAAAAGAAGAACGCCGACATACTACCGGAACACCGACCATATGATTGTGCCATAGACTTGCAAGAAGGAGCACAACCACCTTTTGGCCCAATCTACAATCTATCGCAAATGGAGTTGGCAGAGTTGCGAAAGTACATCGATGAGAATCTAGCCAAGAACTTCATTCGTCATTCAAAATCATCAGTTGGAGCACCCATCTTATTTGTGAAGAAGAAAGATGGATCATTACGGATGTGTGTGGACTATCGAGGCCTCAACAAGGTAACAAAGAAAAATTGTTACCCATTACCCTTGATTTCTAGTCTCTTAGAACAACTTGGACGTGTGAAGATCTTTACAAAAATTGATCTAAGGGGAGCTTATAATCTCGTACGAATCAAGGAAGGAGATGAGTGGAAGACAGCATTCCGTACAAGGTATGGTCCTTTCGAGTATAATGTCATGCCTTTTGGTCTTACCAATGCTCCAGCAGTTTTCCAACATATGATGAATGACATCTTTTGAGAACACCTCGATGATTTTGTTGTCATCTACTTAGACGATATTCTAATATTCTCTAAAAACGAGGAAGAGCATGAGAAGCATGTTCGTTTGGTCTTGGAGAAACTACGCAAGCGAGGACTATATGCCAAATTAGAAAAGTGTTTATTTCACCAGATGGAGATGGAGTTTTTGGGGTTCATTGCGACTATAGAAGATTTGAAGATGGACCCCAAGAAAGTAGAAGCAATCATGTCTTGGGAGGTTCCGAAGACGGTTAGAGACGTACAATGCTTTCTTGGTTTTGCTAACTTCTATTGGATCTTCATCAAGAATTATTCTCAAGTTGCTGCTCCTCTCACTCGATTAACATGCAAGGATAAGTTGGAATGGGGACCTTTGGCGGAGAAGGCGTTTCAAGAGTTGAAGACAACATTTACTACAGCTCGAATTTTAGTACATCCAGACTTTACAAAGGCCTTCTATTTAAAAACTGATGCTTCAGATTTTGCTTTGGGAGTTGTGCTTTCACAAATGAGTGAAGACAAGAAGCTCCATCCAGTTGCATTCTATTCTCGGAAGTTCTCTGCTACTGAAATCAATTATGAGATCCACGATAAGGAACTTCTTGCTATAGTGGATTCTTTCGAAGAATGGCGTCACTTTCTTGAAGGAGCTGCACATCCAGTAACCGTATATACGGATCACAAGAATTTGGAGTATTTCATGTCGGCTCGAGTTTTAAATCGGCATCAAGCTCGATGGAATATGTCGCTATCTAGATTCGATTTTGTTATCACTTATCGACCTGGAAGGCAGCAAGGACTATCCGATGCTTTATCAAGGAGATAATATCTTACACCAAAGGCTGGAGAAGCAGCGTTTGATCAACAATGTACAACGTTATTGAAGCCAGAGAGATTTCAACTTTGTGCTACTATTATATCATTTGATGCTGACTTCCTAAACCAGGTACGTGCTATGACCATTAAAGATTCAGTAGCCATTGATATCAAGCAACATACTGTTAGGGACATAGTCCTTAGACCTTTCTAGAGACAAGTTTCTAGAACCTTTTAGAAAGAAGTCTCTAGAAACTTCCAGAAGATTCCTTGAATATTCTCTTAGAATATTCTTCAAAGATTCCCTAAAGATTCTTTGAATATTCCTTAAAGATTCCCTTAGAAGGCTCTAGAAGATTCTTAGAATATTCTAGTAGATTCTAAGAAGTTACTTGAGAAGCTTCCTAACTCTTGGGTAGTTGCTCGAGAAGCTTCATAGTTCTTGGGAAGCTTCTTGATGCGCTTCCTTAGAACCATAGGCCAGTAGTATATATAGGAGTCGAGGCTGAAGAGTTCTTCAGTCTCGACAACGCATCTCTTGAAGCTCTAGCTCAATTCTCTTGGCATTGTTCTTGTACTCATCTGATAATCTAGTTCTTGTCATTTCTTCTTGAAATTCTTGTTTAGATTTCTTGTTTGTAATTTTGGTCCGTGACACATACCAATGACGGCAAGTTCAAGGTGGAGGGAGATCTTTTATACTTTGAAGAGCGATTGTACATTCCAAAAGGACCAGCACGACTCCGAGTTCTTCAATCTTGCCATGATTTTCCAGCTGCGGGACATTTTGGATTCAACAAGACCTTGGAGCTTATTTCCCGAGATTTTTGGTGGCCCCAAATGTGGAAGGATATGAAAGATTTTGTCCTCTCTTGTGACATCTGTTCAAGTTCCAAGAATCCTTGGCATCGCCCTTATGGACTTCTACAGCCATTGCCAATTCTACGTCGACCATGGTCTTCAATTTCTTTGGACTTCATCACGGACTTGCCATCATGAAACTCATTTGACAGCATCTTTGTCGTGGTAGATCGGCTTACGAAGATGGTACACTTTGTTCCTTGTAAGAAGACATCGTTCAGTGAAGTCACAGCAAGACTCTTTCTCGATAATGTGTATCGATATCATGGACTACCAGATGATATCATATCAGATCGAGGTACCCAGTTCGTGTCAAAGTTTTGGAGATCTCTCTTTGGGATATTGAAGGTGGATATCAAGCTTTCTTCAGCTTTTCATCCTCAAACTGATAGCCAAACGGAACGAGTGAACCAAGTCTTGGAGCAATACTTACGATGCAGCATCAACTATCAGCAAGACGATTGGACTGCATATCTATTGCTAGCCGAGTTTGCATATAACAACACCCTCCATGCATCGACTCAACAAACACCATTCTTTTCCAACTATGGGTATCATCCAAAGCTTGATTTATTGAGTCCGTCAACAAATAACAATCCAGCAGCTGAAGGATTTGCGAAGCAACTATTAGAGCTTCAAACTATGTTGAAGCTTCAATTACAATCCGCTCAAGAATCCTATAAGACGTCTGCAGATAGATTTCGGAATCAGGCACCTACTTTCAAAGTTGGAGATAAAGCCTGGCTTCTTCGACGAAATATCAAGACCAAGCGACCATGTGATAAGTTGGACTATCGAAGATTAGGACCATTTACCATCCAGAAGCAAATTAATCCAGTGGCATACCGGCTGGAGTTACCGGCTTCTATGAAGGTACATCCAGTCTTTCATGTTTCTCTGTTGGAACCTTATCGAGAGTCATCTTTTCCTGAAAGAGTGCAATGTCCGCCACCTAGTATTGAAATCGAGAACCACGAAGAATACGAGGTTGAAAAGGTATTGGATTCACGGCGAAGGTGGGGAAAGTTAGAATATCTTGTTCATTGGTGCGGCTATGACATTAATGAGCGAACGTGGGAGCCAGTTGAAAATCTTGTGAATGCGCCACAAAAGATACAGGAGTTTCATCAACGACATCTTGATAAACCTAAATCAATTCGACGATAGCTTCTTTCTGAAGCTTGTTCTCCCAACAATATAAGAAAAGGGGAGAGTACCAGCAAAATTCGTAGTTGATGTAGTTATTTTCTCCAAGATAGATCGTAGTTTGGTCTTTTGATATGGATAGCCAAGAAATAGATACTATGCCAGTCAGAGTATTGCAACCGAGTAGTTCACGAAGGCGACCCCGAGATGAAGAACTACATGTACCATGATGACGACGGAAGATACCGAGTAATCGATCACTGGTGATCGTATTTGAGATCGAGCTTGCTTAAGATGGTCAGTCAGAAGGCGTGTTTGCAGGACAATTTCACAATGAGGACACGGAAGTTCATGCTTGGTCAAAAGTCGAAGGCGTGGGCCACTACCGTTGGCTTCAAGGGTTGATGAACCATTTGCCTCGTGAACAACAGTTGGAGTTCATAGCAGAAATTATGCGACAGATCTTCATTTTCTTGCGTTGGTACTGATCAACAACATTGCTTCTCAGAGACCTCAAAACTAAAGGAGGGGGTGATGTTAGGGACATATTCCTTAGAACTTTCTAGAGAGAAGTTTCTAGAACCTTCTAGAAAATAAGCCTCTGGAACCTTCTAAAAGAGAAGCCTTTGGAACCTTTTAGAGAGAAGTTTCTAGAAGCTTCTAGAAAGGAAGTCTCTGGAACCTTCTAGAAGAGAAGTTTCTAGAAGTTTCTAGAAAAGAAGCCTCTGGAACTTTCTAGAAGCTTCCTAGATAATAAAAGTAGCTCGAGAAGCTTCCTAAGTAGGAGTATATATAGGGATCAAGGCTGAAGAGTTCTTCAGTCTCGACAACACATCTCTTGGAGTTCTAGCTCACCTTTCTGGTGTTGTTCTTGTACTCATCTGTTTATCTAGTTCTGCCACTTCTTCTTGAACTTCTTGTTAGATTTCAAGTCTGTATTTTGTGTCTATGACACACGCCTCAAGATGATGTCTAAGAAGTGTTTACCTGTTTTTTCTCGAAGTTGTTTTGCAGCTGCACTTGCCGTTTTGAGACAACCAGCAGTGACAAGGTGCACTCCAAGTCGCTTCTCTTGCTCTCCTAAAACCTTTGGACGTCCTCCTCTTTGCTTTTGTATTTCACCATTAATCTCCTTCCTCAGATAAGCTAGTGAAGACTGACTCATTCTAAATGAGTCTGCAACTTTCCTTGTAGAAACACCACTCCTAAGCTGCACCAATGCTTGGTTCTTCAATGATTCACACAACCGAGGCATAGAGATACAATTGACAAATCAACTTTCACTATAGATAGTACACAACAAGAGCAACACAACAAACAAAAAATGCCCTCAAATCTTGCAACAAGGAGTGTACATTGAAATTTCGAAATTTAGCAAGAAGAAGCAACCAAAACTGAGTACGCAAGTTTGTGTGCTTCTACAACACTTTTCTCATAAACCCTACCTCAAATGATAATGAGATTTTTCATCCATGTAGAAGACTGGATGAATACACACAATAAAAAAGTAATTCTATCAATTGACTTATGTGAGTTGGAAGGATCAATGAACTATGAGTGTTCAGATTTTGTACTCGGTTTTATTTGTCATTGTATATATATATATATATATTTTCTTGACACAGCTGAAGTATATATATATATATATATATATATGTATATTTTTTCTTGACACAACTGAAGTTTAGCCATTGCATTGATTGAAGAGGTAAGTACATGGCATTTAAGGACTTAATACAAGCGTAGGTGTTATAATACATTAATTGTTAAGCTAGTGTGTACAATTTTGCACCATGAGAAGGTATCTAGTACCTATCAGATTTATTTTCTGCCTTAGAAATATTGATTTCATATTTTATTATTTGTCGTAAATCATAATTAAGTAGAATAAGTATTTCACTGAAATAAGTAAAATATTTAATAATGTGACATATATACTTTTGTGCATCTTATTTGGATTTTTAAAATTGAATTTGATTTTATAAAAGTAAAATTTATGATGAATAATTTATGAATAACATTGTCAGGATATATATATATATAAATATAAATATATAAGCACATAATTCTAACGTTATTACTACCTTCATTTGAACCATAAAATTAATGCACATGATAATTTCTAAATCTTCTAGAAAGATGTTTTAAAAAATGAAATGAACACTTTCAAGATTTTTTAGTGCACCCTTGTTACGTGTAAATTCACCAATTGTTTCTGTACCCAAAAGCTATGGTTCTATACGCCTACTTTGGCAGTTTACAATCCTCCTGTTCATTAACCACTATGAAAAAATCCCTTTCATTTTTCTTTTAATAAAAAGAACAAAAAACATCACTTGAATCAACAACAGAACTTTAAAAAAATATAAAATTGTTTATAATCTACACCTCGGATTGATTTATCTTACAAATTCAGCCTCAACCAATCAATCCTCCAAAAAAACCACCCAGATTACACAAAGTAAATTAGCTGCCCATTATTTTAAAAACAGTTCACCTGAGTTATCTAAAACAGTAAGATATAAGTGCGCGAGGGAGAGAACTAGTGTTTTCGGCAATGTGAACAGGGACTTGATGGAGTGGGTTCTGCGAGGGGGGGGCTTATCACCGAGAAGTCCTATCACCGACGGAGCGGCGAAAGGGTCCGAAGTGGGAAACCGCGGGGAGTGAAGAAGGGTGAATAGTGTCCGACTCCAGCTCCAGCTTCTCGTCCTCTTCGTGGTGGTGGTCTTCAGGGAGTGGCACTTGCCACGAGGCGGAATCAGAGGAGGATTGATTAGTGGAAGAAGCGTCACCCAATCCAAGTGGAATCAACCACTTTGGGGATAAATCGAAAAGGAATCAGATGAACGGTGGGCAGCAACGGTAACGCCCACCAAGCGAGAAAGACAAAAAGAGGGCGAGAGCGAGAGCGAGTCAACCATGGGGGGAAGAAGAAGCAGTGTGCGGTTGAAAACGCGACTGTCACACGGAGACGTGGAACCATGGTCGGAAACGTGCACTGCATAGAAAGATTGGAGAGAAAGAGAGAGTGTGCGAGAGAGGGGGTGTGGGTCTTGGGGTCGTCGGTACAGATGACAAACCCAGTTTCGTCTTCCCAGTTTCGTCGTCATCGTCTTGTCGGCTGACGAGAGTCTCGGAACTCGTCGTCTCCCTGCTTCCGTGAGATTCATCACTTGGAGCTGCTCTGGATTTTTTAGGTGGGTTTCCGGTTTTCTGGTTTTTTTTTTTTTTTTTTTTTTTTTTTTTTTTTTCTGCTTTGCTGTCTCACTCTTGCAGCATGCTGGCCATAGCTCGGTCCCACTGGTATCTCTGTTAGGGTATGCTCTCCCTTTTCTCTCCCTCTTCCTTTTGCCCACCGCTTCGCTCGTTTCCTGCCCTCCTTGTTTCCTAGACCTTATTGGAACCGCTACGAACTGAGCTTGTTTGAGAAAACCGCAGCAGAGGGTGTAGAGGGTGTCAGCTAAAAACGCATTCGGGTGAGTTGTTTTCCGTGGCACTGTTGTGGATTGCTGGATGCGCTCAGATGACTGCGATGCTAGGGCCTTTTGGTTTGACTGCAATTGCTATTGTGAGTCTGTTGCTGGAAAATTTTGGGCGTTTGGGTAAGATTTGACGTTGCGGATCCCCAGCCCAGGGGGAGAGAGAGAGAGAGAGAGAGAGAGGGAGAGAGTGCAGCGAGTCAGTAATGAATTGTTTGTGTTACTTCGCTACTAAGAAGCAGTGTTCTAGTTGGAACATACATGTGGTAATATGACGAGGTTTATGGGTTGGAATTGTGAGATGCTGTGTTGCCGTAGGTGTATCAAGATCTGGTACTTGTGAGCTGAATGGGTCCTAGACAATTTAAACTGTATCAGCAACGGATAACTCTTCGTGTACACAAAAGCATAAACAATAGAAATGTGAAATTGCAAGAGTGGTATTTTAATAGAATTTCGGACTGAATTTGGTATTATACAACTATATTTTTACTTCTAGATTGTATCACACCGATGAATATTTCATGTCCCGGTTTCTTAGGAAGGGTTGATTCCATCGTTGTTGCAGCATTTTATTTTATTTTATTAGTGGACATTATTGGTTAGGTGGGAAAGTCAAGGTTAAACTGATGATCATGACAGCCTCTACGAACAGTAAAGATTATTCTTGTGCACGATTGTAAGCAAGGGCCGTCTTCTTCCATCTGTCTTGTGAAAATTAATGTGAGAAATTAATGTGCAAATTGTCTGATTGTGGGTGCAACTACGTCACTCCGAAAAATACGTAATACATTCATGTAATTGCGTAGCTTCCACTTTGAATGTTTTCATCAAGTAGGCTGTAGTGCTGAATTAGTTCTCTTAACTGTCTCAGAATTGTGAACATGTAGAGGACTAATGTTTTCACTGCAAACTATCGATGCAGAGGGCGAGAGCGGAAGACATTGTTTTACACAAAAGAAACTCTCTCATGGCGGTAACTTTTGCAGACCCTTCCATTGGCGCTATTGCGTTTTCTTGGATGCACTGTGTCGACAAGGAATAGCATGAATTTCTCCTAGTTTTTTCTTTACTTGAATTCCTTACTTATGTTAGATGGGTACTGGTAAAGTAACGGTGTATCCTTACAATTGTGTAAACCAATTGTTTTATAGAAAATTCAGATGTACTATGGATTTCTAGGTAAGAGCTGTGATGGTCATGCAGTGTTCCTACTTATCAGAATATGCTTGTCTGCGTTCATTAGAACGGTGTTTTGATGTGCTACTATTTGATGAGCAGACTTGAACAGTGATTGGATTTTGGATAATCTTTGTATGTTTCTTGTTCTCAGCTTCATGCCGTTCGCGTTCATCTACGTGTCACAGTTGCTTGATTTATTACTTCTCTATTTCTCACGAGTACCGGACTACTGTTTTTGCAGTGCTGCAGATAGTTCTCCGTGATTGTTTTGCTTTGTCCTGATCTATGTCGTCTGATTATGTTGCAGCGACCCCATGTTCCAAAATTTGGAAATTGGGATGCAAATGGAGGAAACGGCGGAGCTTACACTGCAGTTTTTGATCAGGCTCGTACTGGCAAGGGTGGAAAGCCCATCAACCCCAATGATCCAGCTGAGAATGAAGCTCTAGCTGCCCAAATATATGGTGGCCCTCTTCCTACTCAGCGAAATAATGATCGCCCCCCACCTCGTACAAGACCGGCGCATGTTACTGGTGATCTTCTCTTTAAACCTTGAATGCCACGAAAATGTTCATTTGAAGAGCATCAAGTTTTTTCATTGCTTTAGGTTTGATGAGTCTCTTTCTCTGACGGGAATGATGGTTTGGAGCAAACAGAAGACGCTGCAAACCGCCCACGACATGAAAGGCGCTCAAGTCGTGAGGATTTGGATGTACGTAGATCAAATGATTCGGCTAGTCGTCAACCATCTTCTGATTACCAAGGACCTGCTCGCAAACCAGTAGGTGGACCTGGTGGTGAGATCTCATACTTCATCAAGTCATGTTCTTTTTACACTGAGCGTCATCCTTTTATGTGTTTCGAAATGGATGTTATGATTCTACTCGGTTTTCTGGCAATCGGGTTTTCTTTGTCAGTTAAATTATGTTCAGCCAACTTCATGTTCTTTCAATTAGAGTGCCGGGAAATTACTCTTTCTACCTGGAGGGTGGTGACCCACTTCTTATGGATAGGGTATCAAAGGTGATTAGGGTTATCATGGAGTTAATCTCATCACAAAAATTACCTGAATCGTGATGACCTTATGAACATTCTTTTTACAACTCAGAACTAAAGAACCCTTGCCAATGAATTTGCAGGACGGGGTTATGCTTTTGGTAATTATTTGATGTTTTTACTTTGTCCTCGTTGGATTACTGCCTTTTTGGAGAGTTATTCTGTGTCTTTACATTTAGAATTGCTTATTGGTCTTTCTGTGTCTACAGGTCGAGCTGAACCTCCATTCAGGCGTCCTCAACCAGATATGGATGGCGATGGCTCAAGCCATAATGCTGAGCGCGCACCTGCAAATCCTCATGCCAATAGAATGAACGCACGTGAAACTGGACGAGGTGCTGCCTCACCTGCCTGGGAGCGGAGAGGTCGAAATCCATCTGGAGGAGACGAAGGCTCTGTGTTGGGGTCAGGTACTCTCAAGTCTCGTCCGCGACCCCAAGGTGGAAGAGCTGAGGAGGTATAGAACAGTTCCTTGATGTCGCAATTTCACTAATTATTCTGCTAGAAGTGCTTACTCACTAGAAGCATTGTGCGAAAGTTATGTTCTACAAGCAAGTGATGTTCTGAATACTGTTAATAAGGCATGCATTTAGATTGCTAGGGGAGTCTATCTTTGATTTGAGGAGCGTTGAATGTGTTGACAGTCGGGTAAAGGTGGTGCATTGCCCAAATTTGGAGATTGGAATGAGAAAGACCCAAATGCTGGAGATGGTTTTACCATGATCTTTCAGAAGCTTTCAAATGAGAAGAGAGAAGGTGGACCAGTGCACATTCCTAGGTTGAATTCAGACCACCAGGCATCTCATGAGGACAGTCTCGGCAAGCACAGTCAGCTTGGTGTGCAAAAAACTTCCAATGCGAACGATCAACCGGTAAGTGTAGGTAGCAGCGTTTGCTATTTGATGCAAGGAATGTTGTTTGCTTCTCCAATAAAAATTCTACTAACTCCTTGCTTAGGAATTTAATGAGGTCGTCCTTGAGCATCTGGACGTTTAGTATGTCGCCAAGTTTGCTTGAAATTGTGGAATGAATATCAAAATTGTTTTTGTCTTTTTTTGTAAACCTTTATGTTGGCTCCTTTATGGACGTCGGGAATTGCAGGAGGTAGATGGAAACATGTCATGCAGTGTCAGGATTTTGAGTTTTATGCTAAATATCAGCATTCCCTTCCAATGATATTTTCTCGTCATTAACTAGCTGCATAATACTATTGTACAATATTACTTGTACGCGTTGGTAAGCTTGATGTATGAACAATGCATTACCTGTTAGGAACAACTTGGAACGAAATATGAGATATGAGCTGATCACACCATGTTGGATGTTCTCATTGCAGAAATGCTGCGTCATTTTGTGAAGAAGTAACAGTGTGACTTTTAAATGTGAGTTTGTTACTTTTTTCCCAGTAAGATGTTGATGATTGCTGTAGATATCAATAAGTGTACTGAGAAAGATTTATGTGGTCAGTTTGCGTGTTGCGTTAGGGTGTTGATGAAATCAAACTCGTTTAGCAGCGGATACTCATTTATTGATACAGTTATGTACTTTGTCATGTGCATTCGATGTATTGTGTTATTGTCGTTCTTCACAGAATGTTTTTAGTTGCAGTATCCATCTCCATGTTTACGGGATCCGTTTCCTGATTTAGTTTTATTGCAGCCTATTTGCAGTGGTTTTGCTGCTTTAGTGGTTTCGAAGACGACTATGACCGATTATTAATCACGGTCGAGCTGTTAGCAGTCTCAACGTCAAATAACAGGAAGGTTACACGTCTACTGTTACGTTTGGGTACCTTCAGTCATTTGTAAACTTTCTTCTGCGCAGTTACACTGGCGAGTGTGGTTTCTTCATGTGCTATTAACGCAGTTATCGAGTATCTCCGAAACGCAGGCTGTCAATATCTTAGCAAGCTATCGTTTTCTGAAATTTTTTATTTTGTTTTTTCTTTTTTATTTTCAAAAAAAGTTTTCTATAGTGAAGTTTTGAGAGGCTTCTTAATTTGGCTTTCCTGAGAGAATTCCTGAGGCGCGGTCTGTTGATCTCTAAATGCACCTGCGTTGGGCTGATAAAATTTGCAACAGTACTTATTACATCTAGGCTTGCAGGATCATACTTCTGTCACCTCCGTGTGTAGTTTGCTTTGCACTGTTGATCTGACTTTCTGTTGATGAGGACCAACTCTTGATGTAACCATGTCTAATCATAAGACAGTTTTATGTAGTGGAGGCTACCTCCATTTCGGAGGTTGAGGTTTGGAGATATGCAATGTTTGTGACCATAATGTGCCGTTTCCCCTAGGCACAGAGAGAATTGTCAAATTTCGAATCCAACGGAGAAACCCTGTTTCATTTTTTTCTCCTTTGGGTTTCCTTTGTAGCATTATAAATGTAATAGAGCAGTTATGTGATCTGTTCCAGCTCTGCTGTCTTTGAGGTGCTCCTTGTTATGCAAGGCATCTGCGGTGGTATTGTAAATATTGTTGTTTTTCTTTGCTACTTCACACGACAGTACGAATTTGTGTTGGCGTGCATTTTCAGTGCTTACATGAGTTCTATTTAGGGCCCTGTTGAATGTGCGTATTATCTGCTCATGTGAGTATAGCGGTGTCGTGCTGCAGTCCTTCATCTGCCTTGCTCCAGAAGCAACCGGAAAAAGCTTATTCAACCAATTCGTGTCTAAAAGTGTTGACGCGTGATTATGCTGGGACACAGGCCACATCTTGACCTTCAAAAGTCTGGAACATAAGACTCGACCACCCGAAATTTACCCAACACTGGCTGAATGTTGGTCATCCTATTGCACCCTTAACTGTCAGTATGATCTAGTGTTAATCAATGCTTAACCAGAGTCATGGTTTAGAACAGCATCAAAACTCTGTCGACCACCCAAGATAAAATCCAGCGGTAGAATTAGAATCATCGGTGAAAAAACCCATGAAGCAACCTAGTATTTTAATAACATCACGTATCGGAGCAAGTGGAACTAATCTCACAACCGCAAAACAGCACTAGATTTGTGTTGAATCCCCAAGGAATCCCATTAAGCAGCAGTCGATTGCATCGAAAAACGGTGCAATTCGTCACAATGACCAGAAAGTTACACGCAGTTTGTTCAACGTAACCTAAAAGCAGAAATTCCGAAGATAATGCGAACACCGGGTTTTTATTTATTTACTGAGTTGGACCCTAAACCTGGAAGAATGGCTCCGAGCGGGGTCTTTCGTGGGTAGTGACGGTGGTTACTGATGCGGTACAGAATGCCGGTTTAACACCGTCGATGAATCCAACGCATCCGAAGGTCGCGAGCTCTTGCACCGGGCTATATTTTGTGGAGACCAGCCATTCGGGTTGCTGTCGAGCCTTCGCTTCGCAGGCTTCACGACCAGAGCCATAGCTGCGCAGAATTGTTGCTGTCGGTGCGTTACAAGCATCGCCATCTCTAACTTAACCACAACAAGCATTGAACAACTTTTTCAGCCACCGGGTTCAGAAAGAGCCAAGGACAGCGGCGTTTTGTTTGATAGGGAAAGGGTTGTCGAATTTCTCGAGGGGGTTCTAGGTTAGGGTGGTGGTGTCGAGAAGGTACAGGAGGTTTGGATTTGGGCGAGAGGAGGTTGAGCAAGATGTATGGCGGTGACGAGGAATACGATGATGAAGAGGAGGAGATAACGCAGGAGGATGCGTGGGCGGTCATCAGTGCGTACTTTGAAGAGAAGGGTTTGGTGCGGCAGCAGCTGGACTCGTTCGATGAGTTCATTCAGAATACAATGCAGGAAATCGTGGACGAGTCTTCGGATATCGAGATTCGTCCCGAGTCACAGCACAACCCCGGTCGTCAGGCTGAGATTGGCGATGTATGCCCTCTCTTTATCTCTCGCGCTCTCGCTCGCTCGTTGTTCACCGCTTTGTGTTAGGGCACATTTCACAACATGTAGAAACCACTTATTTCGGTTGCAATCCTCCAGAGCTTGTGTTCTAGGGTTTTCATCCTTCTACGCCCAAGGATGGCTCAATCCATCGGATTTAGTGATTATTTGTATTGGGAGGCTGTTACTTCAGCGCACTCTTTTGACTTGAATTCTGGCTTGTTCTGATTTAGGTTACATACAAGATCAATTTTGGTCAAATCTATCTCAGTAAGCCTATGATGACTGAAGCCGATGGAGAAACGGCCACACTTTGGCCGAAGGCTGCTAGGCTTCGAAACTTGACGTATTCAGCTCCACTCTACGTGGATGTCACCAAGTTTGTCACGAGGAAGACTGAAGATGGGGAGGAGGAGACGGAGCAAGAAGATCTATCTAAAGTTTATATTGGCAAGGTGCCCATCATGCTTCGTTCACGCTATTGCACACTATTCGAAAACTCCGACAAGGACCTTACTGAGCTCGGAGAGTGTCCCTATGATCAAGGAGGCTATTTCATCATTAACGGCAGTGAAAAGGTGCTCATCGCACAGGAAAAAATGAGCACGAACCATGTGTATGTCTTCAAAAAGAGGCAACCGAATAAATATTGTTACGTGGCTGAAGTGCGCTCTATGGCTGAGAACCAGAACAGACCCCCCAGTGGTATGTTTGTTCGAATGCTCTCCCGAGCTGGTGCTAAGGGAGGTTCTTCGGGACAATATATTCGCGCGACGCTACCCTACATCCGCACGGAAATTCCAATCATCGTGGTTTTTAGGGCTCTAGGTTTCGTGGCTGATAAAGATATCTTGGAGCATATTTGTTACGACTTCAGTGATACTGCCATGATGGAGTTGCTGAGGCCTTCTCTGGAGGAAGCTTTCGTGATTCAGAATCAACAAGTGGCTCTTGATTACATTGGAAAGCGTGGTTCTACTGTTGGAGTTACTAGGGAAAAACGTATTAAGTATGCAAAGGAGATTCTGCAGAAGGAAATGCTTCCCCACGTGGGAGTAGGAGAGTTTTGTGAAACAAAGAAGGCTTACTTTTTTGGTTATATTATCCACCGGCTGTTGCTCTGTGCAATAGGTGGAGCAGAAGATGATCGTGATCATTATGGCAACAAGCGGTTGGATCTTGCAGGGCCCCTTCTTGGTGGGCTCTTTCGGATGCTTTTTCGAAAGCTTACAAAGGATGTCCGAGGATACTTGCAAAAGTGCGTGGATAATGGGAAAGAAATCAACCTTGCCTATGCAGTCAAGGCTAAGACCATTACAAGTGGTTTGAAGTACTCGCTGGCTACAGGAAACTGGGGGCAGGCAAACACAGCTGGTGTGAGAGCAGGAGTATCGCAGGTGCTGAATCGCTTGACCTACGCTTCGACTCTCTCGCATTTACGTAGACTCAACTCCCCCATCGGTCGTGAAGGCAAGCTTGCGAAGCCCAGGCAGCTTCACAATTCCCACTGGGGTATGATGTGCCCAGCTGAGACCCCCGAGGGTCAGGCATGTGGACTTGTCAAGAATTTGGCGCTGATGGCATATATTACTGTCGGCTCAGCTGCCAATCCAATTCTGGAGTTTTTGGAGGAGTGGAGTACTGAGAACTTCGAAGAAATTTCTCCTGCTGTGATCCCCAACTCCACAAAGATTTTCGTGAATGGTCTGTGGGTGGGAATTCATCGCAATCCTGAGTTGCTTGTACGAACACTGCGTCAACTTCGGCGACAGGTCGATGTTAACACTGAAGTGGGGGTTGTGAGAGATATCCGGTTAAAAGAGCTACGACTGTACACGGATTACGGACGTTGTAGTCGTCCTCTTTTCATTGTTGAGAAGCAACGTTTGCTTATTAAGAAGCAAGACGTTCGAGCGTTACAAATGAAGGTGAGAACCATATTTATTTATTGATTGATCTGTGCGTATAATTTCGTCATTGATATTTTGTAATAATGTTGGACTTATTGTTACTTGTTATATGTACTTCTCATTTAATCTGATCTGGAACTGGCAAACTCTGTCAGGAATCCTCCGAGAACAGTTGGTACGATCTTGTTTCTAAGGGGTTCATTGAGTACGTGGATACTGAAGAGGAGGAGACGACTATGATCTCCATGACCATTGCTGTATGTTTTTTTTACACCCGGTGATTACGCTGTTTGTGCTTAAGGGCATATTTCTACTGTGATTAATTACTTAATTTTCCAGTAGTTTGTAAGACCTAGTTGCATAACTTGTGTAGACCTTGGGAGCTGCATGACTTATATGTTTCGAGTGTTCTTTCCCTAGATTGGCAACTGAACGTAGTCAATATTGCTACTAGGATCTTGTCAATGCCAGGAACAATCCAGAGGAGGCCTATTCTGACACATACACGCATTGTGAGATTCATCCCTCCATGATTCTGGGGGTCTGTGGCTCTATTATCCCCTTCCCTGATCACAACCAGGTATGACACCGTTTACAGAGATTTAACTGCATCGCAATTATGAAAGTTCGACGTTTTTCTTTTATACTAGTCTTCAATGCGGTTCCTGAATAGGTCTAAAGTTTGTTCAGCTTTTGGATTTCATATTTGGCCTGGGCAGTGATTAATTTGCACTGTGTTATTTTACTTGGCATTATGCAACATAGATATACAGAAATTAGAACAAACATGACGCGTTGCATTTTGTGTGCAGTCGCCACGTAATACCTATCAGTCTGCTATGGGCAAGCAAGCTATGGGAATTTATGTCACAAACTATCAGCTTCGAATGGTAAGTATTCTTGTAGATTTGGAGTTTCAATCCTTGATATCTTCTCAAAGCACCGCATAGTGGCATCACATTTTACGGCGAGGACCAGAATAATGCGTCAAAAGTTGCATTTAGAGTTATTGCTTGCAATTTCTAAAACTATTTTGAAATGGAGGACTAATTTGACCTCCAAATAATCGTCAACGTTTCAGGACACGCTAGCTTACGTCTTATACTATCCCCAAAAGCCGTTGGTGACCACGAGAGCCATGGAGCACTTACATTTCCGACAACTTCCTGCTGGAATCGTAAGTATGCCTTTTGTTGCTGCTTTCATTCTACTTGTGATCCTGTGATTTTTTTAATTGTTATCTTTTTATACTTCATAATCTAATCTCAGTTTGCGTAGTCCAGATTTTCATGGTTTGGTTTGTTGTTTTGCAGAATGCAATTGTAGCTATTGCTTGCTACTCAGGTTATAACCAGGAGGATTCTGTCATCATGAACCAATCTTCTATTGATCGAGGGTTTTTCCGCTCTATCTTTTACAGATCCTACAGGTAATCGTCTCAACCTAAACCTTAGCCCAGATTTGTGTTTCCCATGTCTGTATTCACGAGCTATATAGAAAGCGTGGATGAAGGAAGTGTTTAACTATGTTTTAGACAATATGGGTGCTTTATTAGTTAGAAATGTGGGATGACATCCTTCTGTTATGCTTCACTACAGGGATGAGGAGAAGAAACAAGGCACTCTGATTAAGGAAGAATTTGAGAGACCCAATAGAGAAAATACCACTGGTATGCGGCATGGTTCGTATGACAAGCTTGATGACGATGGACTTGCCCCACCTGGTACTCGAGTATCAGGCGAGGATGTTATCATTGGCAAGACTACACCGTTGCCACAAGATGACAACGCTAGCCAAGCCCAGCGATACACAAAGCGGGATCAGAGCACTTGCTTGCGGCATAGTGAAAGTGGTATGATCGATCAAGTTTTACTGACAACCAACGCCGATGGTCTGCGTTTTGTAAAGATCAGGGTTCGGTCTATCCGGATTCCTCAAATTGGAGACAAGTTTAGTAGTAGACATGGACAGAAGGGAACAGTTGGAATGACTTACACCCAGGAAGATATGCCTTGGACTCAAGAGGGAATTACACCAGATATCATTGTCAACCCCCATGCTATTCCGTCTCGAATGACTATTGGTCAGCTCATTGAATGTATTATGGGCAAAGTGGCTGCTCACATGGGAAAGGAAGGAGATGCCACACCATTCACTGATGTCACTGTAAGTAGTTGCTCTTACTAATGATGTTTTGGTAAGGTGGCCACTTATGTTGGTTCTAATCGTTTAATAATTGTACATCTAGAGTGTTGTCTGTACCCTTGTTTTCTTTTGTTAATTAATACTTCTGCATGTTTCCTTCAGGTGGATAACATTAGTAAAGCCCTGCACAAGTGTGGTTACCAAATGAGGGGTTTTGAAGTGATGTACAATGGGCACACAGGCCGAAGGCTTACTGCACACATCTTTTTGGGTCCTACTTATTACCAGCGACTCAAGCATATGGTTGATGATAAGATTCATTCAAGGGGACGAGGTCCTGTGCAAATCTTGACACGACAGCCTGCAGAAGGTCGATCCAGGGATGGAGGTTTGCGGTTTGGAGAGATGGAAAGAGATTGTATGATCGCTCACGGTGCAGCTCATTTCCTGAAGGAGCGCTTATTTGATCAAAGTGATGCTTACCGAGTTCACGTTTGTGAGCATTGTGGTATCATTGCCATCGCCAACTTAAAGAAGAATACTTACGAATGCCGAGGCTGCAAAAACAACACTGATATTGTACAGGTAATTGTCATCATACTTTCCCAATCTTAACTCTCATGTTGACACCTTAGCAAGTATCAAAGTGTGTGCTGTTTACTGTATTACACAGGATGTTTGTTTTGACTACGAATCTGTTGTGTTGATGCAGGTGCATATTCCGTATGCTTGTAAGCTTCTCTTTCAGGAATTGATGTCAATGGCAATTGCTCCTCGAATGTTTACCAAGGAGTTGAAGATGAGAAGCGAACATGCGAAGAAAGCTGCTGCCTAATTATTCTGGGCCTGATGTATAGTAGAAGATTTTAGATTGATATTTAGAGTTCCAGCATTGAAGGAATAGAAAGTTGTTCTAGACAAGCTATGCCCATCTTTGAGAGGTACACCTTCTGCAGGCTTATAGTTTACGGTGTAAAGTTGAGGGTCCATTTTTTGGTATTGGTTAGAGCATCACAGATCGGGGAGTGTCGGCTGTCATGATGAAAGCAGAAGTTGACGTTCGTTTTTCTTATAGTTTTTAAAATTATCTGATGAAAACAAAACAAAACAAAATATAACTTTCAGTTCAGTATCAGTTTCAGTGTCTCGGATTTTTAAAGGCTGCGCTGTCAACACCTTGTTCTCTACGCCATGCCCGACTTTAACCTGTTTGATACTGTTGCTAAAAGTGCTCTAGTAACTCTGACAATGTCGTTTATTCTACATAAAAACTAGAGAGAAAGGTCTCGTTAAAATGGTTATTGTTATAATATGTTCGTGCTAATCTATGCAGTCATGATTTTTGAATTTTATTGATCAATAATACTAAGGTTGAGTACAGAAGGATTTATCATTGATGTAAATATTGAGGATAAAGTATAATAGATTAACGAAATTTGGAATTATTTTGTTGTATTGAGTAATTTGTGCTTGAATGATAGAATGACAACATGGCTTGATGACTTGGTGAAAATACAGAAAGATAATTTTTGTAATTGATGCATTTCATGTAACATCTAAATAATTTTGCAGTAGCATGAAATGCATATCTATGTAAAAATTAAACACTGTTGCAAATCATTACCATTAATTCTTCATTTGATTAAAACCCTAGAATTTATCAAAAATGTTATCTGCAAATTGTTTTAAAGCTTCTTATGGGAAGTCTTGATTAGACTTTTAGATGGCAACTCTTGTTCTACAAAAGCTTTCAAAAGCTTGAACTAATTAGTTTCTATTTTCTTAAAATGATAAATGAGGGTAAAACTTATTTTTAATATATTATACTGATATTATATTAATAAAATTTAATTTTCTTCATTGTATTAATTTGTATGTTGAAGCTTCAAGTTATGTCCTTGTTATTGTATGTATGACATTGACAACATGCATGATTTTTAATCTCTAAAGTTCCTTGTGTTATCTTTCTGTCTAATCTCCAAAACTGTCAAAAAAAAAAAACCCCTTTCAAGAAAATGACTTTCAAATCTTTCAACATTTTCTACTATAAGATCTTGTTCCTAACTTATAATAGGGTGTGTCTACTGAATATTAGGTACTCAAGTCATTGCATGTGCGAGATCATAACATTCAAAGTTGAGGGAAAAGTTTTTTTTGGTGTTGCCCAAAAGGCATAGTGAGACTTGTGCTACACACAATTCCTACTTGTGGTTCTAAACTTTTTAGGAGAATATTTTTTTAAAAGATATCCTCAAGTTGAGCACATGCATATAAAATCTTAGAAAAAGAAGACATATATAACACTTTTAACTAAATTGTTTTCAAGAAGTAGAGAGTTGAAAAAGTAGTAACAAAGAAATTATTTGAAAAAACAACATTGTTTTCAAAAAATCTATACTTAAAAATGGACTGTAGGTAGAAGCATTTTAATATGTTTTAGGAGGAGGAGAATATATATATATATATATATATATACATATATACACATATATAAAGTTAAAAATACAACCTGCAAAATTGCCCGCAATTATAGTTATGTGATTGGGGTAGGTACTTGCCCAATCCTCTCCTATTGGGATCTAAATCTAAAAAACACCATAACCAATTCCAAAATTTTCATAAAATTCATATTCATAAAAATTTCTACTATCTTTTTTTTTATTATTTTATTATTTTATTATTTATTTATTTTTTTGATAAAAATACAAAATTTTGATACTTCATGTAAAATGTTCAAAACGGCCAAAAAGTTCTTTGGATTTTAAGAAGTTTAAGGGATTAATGAATGATACTTTAATAAATATCTAAGAGAAATTTAATCATAAATGACATTTTTTGTATCATTTTCACTTTTATTTCTATTAATTTTCATTCATCAAGAGAGATTAAATTACACAATACTTATAATAAAAGATTTTATAACTAAAAATAATAATCAGTCTAAAGTCAAGTTTGTGAGTAGCCTTCCCAAAGAACAAGGAATTGGAATATTTCACAATAGTAATGAATCTTAAGGACACGAAATGGTGCAAGGGAATTCAATGAGTTGACCATAATTTTTACTTAAATTATTAATTATTATTTTTGGAATGTGCAATAAATTTTTGTTTAAATTAAAAAAGAAAAGATGAAATAATAAAAGATACTATAGTAAGACTACAAGATTTTCAAAAACATCCCATAAAAATTAGTAAAACTCAGAATCAATTATTGACTTAGAAGGAGACGCTCGCTTGAAAATATTGCTTACATACTTGAAACCTCGAGGTTCATTAAATGTTTTAACTTTTATAAATTACAGCTTCAAAATGCATTATAGCATGTTTTCAAATGTGGTGTGCATAAAATCTATTTCCTGAATTCTATGTAGAAAAAAATGATTACATGGTGAGGTGATTGAAATATATATATACATGTATATATCTATATATGCCCAGACACTTACATACACCAAACCCTCAGGAAAGCAGATGTAATGTTTATCAGGTTTGCAAGATAAACTAAGAGCCCATACTCTCCACTTTCCACTGCCCAATGGCTCCTAACAATGGTCCAATTATAGAAACCTGAGGAATGCAGGTATCAATACAGGAAGAATGTGATGCATAATTTAGCTTATTTCATTGAGGATACAATCAACTCGAGGTAAGGATCCATGAAAGCGGATCAAACGAGAGACTGTCATGCTCCTTACATCTTGTCAGAGGCGGTGCTCAAACCGCTTTCTCAGTTTTTCATGAATTATCTACACATCACGGGCATCACGCAACAGCTTGAGAGGTACCCATCTTCATTTGCACAATAACTCACCAGGAACTCACCCGATAAGACGCACTCCATGACTGCAAAGGTCACGGTTATTCTAAACTTGTGAAGAATTTCAAGTTCTCAGTCTCCAAGAAGCTTTCAAGGCTATGCATTGCTAGCAGCTTGACCCTCATCTTCATGACCCCACTCGCTAAACCACCACTTGGGTCGCACAGCCTTCACGTGAATGTCTTCCTGGTTTTCGATACACAACTCGCTTCCATCGCTGGCAGAGGCAAGCCGTATCAAGCCCAAGCCTCTTGGACCCAGCACCGTCGTGACTTTACCAACTTTCTTCCCAGCTTTCTTGTCCACCACATCCGCGCCAGGGGTAACGGCATCTTGTGCTTCTACGTGAACGATAGTGGACTGCAGTGAGAAAGACAGATCGAAATTGAAGGAGCAATACCCGACTAGTTGTACAAAGTCATTCGAGGTAGCGAATTATGGGCTACAGGTATTTGAGAACTCTCAACATCAAACGATGAATGGAAGTTAACATTATGAGCCATGTCAGTAAGGAAAAGAGGTTCAAGTCGTAGAAAGAGGTCATAACAAGCCAGTGAAAAAAAGAGTACACGTGTAAAAGGACTGCATTGGGAATTGGGGAACAGCATACCCTCTCCATTGGCCTGTACGAAGTTAAGGGGCATAACTCGCTTGCGAATTACACCTCGATGATGGGTGCGTGCGACAAGTTCCTGGCCCACGTAGCATCCTTTATTGAAGTCGATTGCGTTCAATCCTGCCAGATTGTATTCCAGTGGTATGGCCTCACCTGGAAATATGTCATTAGCTTACGCACGTCAGGAGTCAAACTAAAGATCGAAAGTTGCTGACTGTTCTGCAGTATAACATAACAGGAAATTTCGTATGGCAACTGTAAAACAGGATATAGATATAGTGATGATTTGAAAATAAAGCAAATCTGAAAAGGAGTCTATAAAGTCGTGAGCATCACAAACGAGATATGTTCATCCAGGACAAACAGTTGAGGTATTCAAGAATGAAGAACCAAGTGTCTACAAAGAGGCTAATAATGATCTACGGCAGCCAACCTTTAGGAATCTCGGTGGAACCTTCTGCAACTCCTTGTTCCATTCTCCACAAAAGATAGTAGTCCTCTTCTACTTTCGTGCCAGCTTCCACCAAAGGGGCTACAAACCCAAAACTTATCCAATTCTTAGCACAGGTGATTAGAAATTATGAACATGAGTAATCAAGTAGTTCAGGAATAATAGATGAATGAAAACAGTTTGATTGCATATATAACTTCCAAAAGATTCACACTGCTTAAGTGAAGCTACAGAGGATCATTTGGTTGACAGTGAATGCGTACGTAGAGCACTTGTTGAGAAGACGCCTCGCAGCCCCAAGGTGCTCAGCCGTGGGTCCTTGTACCAAAGCCATTCATCACCACTTGTTTCGGATGAACGCAGAGCACTCTCATCCTTTGTGCCTCCCCACCCAATTGCTCCAGCCTCGGATTCAGTTGTGTTATCTGGCTTCTCCGCTAAAGTTCCCCCATAATGTTGCCACACTGAGAAATCCTTTGAAACGTCTTTAACCTCAATTTTCTTCCGTAAAATATGCCTGTGAGTCAAAAAGGCGCAAGTGTAAGAATGCCAGTCATAAAAATGAAACTTCCACAACTTCAGTAAAGGACATCAACTAAAATATTTCGGAATGAATGACTACCAAGTAAAAAGGTGCTTCGATGGCAGTTTCAAAAAATGATGACCATTTCTCATAGCAGCCATGAGCTCTACAGAAAACATGAAGCTCGGCACTCATGATTAAATAGCCAGACTTTTTTTTCCTCTTGAAAGCTCTGAAACATGGGAATTCATAACAGTAAATTGGATCTCGAAAGTGAGACTCCATAACCATAGCTTGTCCATACTTAAACATCACATCGCTAGTAGATGCGGACAAATTCATTAATAGTAATCGTAAATACTTGTCTGTCAACACGCTTAAGTTCATGAGTGCGAAAAGTTTGCCCTTCCTGACATACATTGCTTAGAGATCGTTACCATTGATTCCCATTATACTCTTAGAAACCTATTGTCCACTACAAGAGGTGGTAACTTATCAAATAAAGAATCCTAGTACTTGAGGGGTATGACTTGTTGTTAAAGACCGAATATCATTTGCCATCATGCAAGAGTTAATGGAAAGAAGGAGTGTGTTGAAACAATCCCTCTCAAATTTGAGCTCAATTGCGACATTACTTCCCGTGGCTCAAATCAAGAAGATTCAATTGATGAGAGGTCAGAGTCTTTGACCACACAGAGAACCAATGACGACAACAAAAGGCGGATCAGCTAAGGACGTTGAAAGGAAGGAACAGTCTCGGGGGGGCAGGGGGGGGGGGGGGGATATATAATAAATCACGATGAATTAGATAATGACGAAGAAGAAGAAGAAGAAGAAGAAGAGCCAGAAGGACATGAAGCATGCACAAGAATTTGCGAATATGATAAGGGATAATGGGACGAACTTCTTCAAGTATCCAATGATCTCATCAACAAGGCCTGCGTCGACATCCGCCAACAACTCAGGCGTATCCTTACTCTTCCCAGGACCTGACCCGGAACGATCCAGCTTCTCCGCTCCCGCGCTTGGTTTATACAAGAACAAATCATACAGAAACCTGCCCTGAGAATTCAGCATTGCTGCATACAACGGGGGCTGGTAAACCAATGGGGCATTCGGCGAGGGAGTAGGTGTCTCTCCCGAGGGCTCCCTCACAAGCTTGCTCACGTCGTTAGTGACTAGCCCTTGCAAGAAATCAATAACATCCGGCCCATCAAAGCTAATCACCCGTCTGGTCTTCAACTTCGACGAATATGGACCCTTAGAAGCTAGGGAAGTGTCCCCAGAGGTGGAGCCCTCTCCCGAGGACCCATGAACACCAGCTACCCTTACTTGCGGCACGCGCAATGTGCGCAACCCCGTCGAGGATATATTCTCATACTGAGAGCGAAGAGCGGATGCGAGATAAATTGTAGCGCGCCGTCCCGCGGACATTGTGCTAAATTATACGCTACTCAAACAGAACGAATTGCTGTAGTGCTCACTACAAGTACCACTTAATCGCGAACTCTCGACGCCGTGATCACAACACCTACAACACAAAATCTGCCCACCAAGGTTCATACACGAAAGACCCAACTCTGAAACTTAATCAGACGTTTCTCAACTCCGTTCTCCACCATGTCTCCATCCACAAGCTATTCATACAACAACGTCCCACCAACAACTTTGTAAACTTCGAACGTTAGTGCACGCACGCAATGACCCATAGTTTTGCGAATACAGGGGCATCGAATGGAAGAGAGGAGCGAGAAATTCCAAATGGCAACAGTCCCAACGCCTGCAAAGGCACATGGCACGCTGCATCGGTTGCCACTTGGGCGTCTTCCACGCAACACAACACAACATCACTCAGAGAGATAGCTGCGGAGACGGCGACGGCGACTGTTCTCATTTTCCACTGCAGCTTTGGATTAGGGTTTCCTTTCAGAGATCATTCTCATTGCTATTACGGAGGATTAGTCATTCTTTAGGGGGAGGGGGGTGATGACTTCGTTGAACCAAATTTCAATGTATACTAAGATAATTGATGCCCCATGGCAAGAAACATAGAGGTTTTGATTGAAAAGTTTTGATTTTAAAAAGTTAATAATTTTAAGATTGATATAAAAGATTATTTGTCAAACTAGTAGAAACTTGTGTCATTGGGTACTACAATCATCCATTTCCTTAATCATCTATGCTCCTTCATTCCCATATTTCTACATTTCCATGTTCCTATATTTATTAGTTTTTTTGTTTTTATGTTCCTTACAATTCCTAGCATTCCTTTCATAGCCAATAAGAAGACTTTTTTGTCTCTTTGTGTTATATTCAAGTTGTCTTATATAATAAACTAATAGGAACTCATGGCATTGGCCACAAAAAAGTTTTAAAAATTTAATTGTAATTCTTAAGTTAAAAATTGACTACTCCTAAAAAAATGCTAATTAAGAAAGAAAAAAAGAAGAATATATGTATAATAATGAAATCATTTATGTTTCTTAATTATAATTGGAAAACATAGTTTTTATTTATTACAACAACTTAAATAACTAAGTTAAAAGAACTTTGGAATAAATTACATTTACAATGGTATTTTTGTCTTTATTATTTTTAGGATAAATGATCTTGATCATATTTGGAGAAATGCATTGTAAAAAGGCAACATATAGTTGTTTATGTGCAAATGTAGGGATTTTAAGATAAATTCCTATGCTCTTCAACAATTGTCTTTAAGATTTGTTAGTGGTTATTGCAAATCCTACTTTTATTCAAAACTACATTTGTTGTAATTTGGACAAAATCTTTGTACATGATAGATATAATGTGATCCTTGAAAGAAAAGCCAATTGTCTCTAGTAGTTCTTATATAACAATCTTGCCTCTATAACTTGATTAATCAACTGCATAATGACCAAATGTGATCCATTGCAAAAACAACAAGAAGTATTTGCCAAAAATCTCTATTAAAGACTAAAATAATTCCATCAAATAACTTGTTACCATCATTTATGTTTTGAAGAGTTCTATCAACTGCCTCAACTTAAAGGCAATGCTACATCTATATTTCATTCCAAATAATAAAAAAAATCTTTTTTAGTACATCTACATATGATGTGTTCTTTGTAATATTCCAAAATACATCTTCACTAAGATGGAGTGGAATTTTAAATATAGAGTATGCAATTCGTCCATCATTTAAAAGTTGTATTGCAATTCAAGAGGAAGCAACATACAAAAAATATTTTCATTACTTCAAAACTTTATTATTTTTGTATTATAAATAAATATTTTTTCACTTCATGTTGGTCCTTCTAAAAAATACAACTTTTATGATTGTTATATACTAAAGCAAAGATATCCAAATATATGACGTATTGTTCATCATTCAACTTTGGCTTATGTTTTTCTATTATTTGTTTTAGCTTATCACAATTTCATGCCTTATGTTCTATAAAAATTTAATTTTTATCATTTTTATTTTATTTCCTTTTCTACAATAACATTAATAAAAAATCAATAAGTTTTTTTTTAATTCTTAAAAAAAATTATTACAAGGAAATAGTCTATAATCTATATATATATATATATATATATATATATATATATATTGACCTTTCAATTCCATATTTTTGAGTCAATCAATAATCCACATCATTCCAAAAAAAATCTTTAAATTTATCCCATAGTTCTTCTAAATGTATAAGTAAGTATTGAAAAATAATAATAATAAACAATGCTCTAAATTGCTTCCTTGTTTCATTGTGGAGGCTTCTTCTAAGCATTGATTCTACTCTGTCATCTTCTAACAATCTCATTTTTAAGTATACACTCTTAAAATTTGATTGAAGTATTCCATTTACAATATGAAGATCTTTAAATGAACATGGCCTATGTACAACCATTAAAAGAAGATGAAGATAGAATCTTTTTCTTGCAATAAGATTAGAAAAATATAATCTTTTAATTACAAATCCAAGTTGACTTATTTTCCACTCCTTCAAGGTCTTATTCCACATGAAATACTATGAAACTCTTTACACTTGTATTGCCAAGCAATCTCTATAGATTTACGCATTTCAAAAAAATCCATCAAAGTTATTTTTTGCTGCTTTCTATAGGCTAAGACTTCAATTGCATCATTATTTGAATAAAAAGAAATGTCAATCAAACCATATTTGAAACTTACTTATGTATTTTTATTCTAAAAAATTCCATATTGCCTTTGAAGCCCTAATATATAATGCATCAATATATTACTTAATTCCATCCTCCTTATTTCTAATTTTCATTGTTGAACAATCATATTTTTTATATATATACTTGTGAATATATTTTATAATACAAATTGAAGCACAAATTTTAATATTAATATAGAAATCATATTTTTTTTTGTTAAGAATAGGATTGTATAGAAGAACATTTCAATTGTCTACAATATAATTGCTAACATTAAAAGTTCTTCTATCATTCCTTTTCTAATATTGGAGATAGCTATCACCATCCATTAATGTTATTTCTTGATATTCTTTTAGATATTTTTTTTGGTATATTTTATCTATCATGAATGGAACTTGTATATTTCAAGGTCCATATAGACCATAAACCATACAAGTACTAATCGTTTCAAATAAAAATAGAGCTTCTTCTTCAATAGAAAGCTTTGCACAAATAATCCTATTAATATTAGTCAAATCTTTTACTTTGATATTTTATTCAAAAAAGAGTGAGAAGTGCATGTACAAAAAACCTTCCTTGTGAAACTCAATAATATGTACTCTTGCAAGCACTTGTCCTAAAATGTGATACTTATAAATATCTTCAATCTATGTACAATGCTTGAATTTAAATATGAGATATTAGAAGCTTTATCCTCTTCCTTAAACTCCACATGTCAACTTCTTGATTTTGCACATTTTCAAAAATATTTGCTAATCCTTGATATATATTTGTATGTAACCTATCTTAATTCATATTGAAGTATTACAAATAATTTTACTCTTTTGTTGCCTAAGCATCTACAATAAATTCCTATTGCAACTTTCCACCTTGTAAGATAGTCAAGTATTCATTATATTGTAGAAACATTTTATACATATAGAATAATATGTGCAATCCAAACATTTTTTACTCTTATCTTTATTGGCATTCATATTGTTATGTCTCATTTGATCATACCATCTACATTCTTTACATAGAAAAATAATAACATAGTGGAGTAGCAAGTATGTATGATGTCTTTTATAAATTTGTTGCAATGCACCTCCTCTCTATCAAAAAATTGTATCTCTCACTCTTTTTGCTTTTATTCCATTGCTTGGCATAACAACAATTACTTCATTAGAAGTTGGAAGATTATAATTTCTTCTAGTAATATTTTTACTAAAATAAAGATGTATGTATATATTATCACTGCTATCTCTTCTTTTCCTTGCTTTAGATAATATTTCATGAACTTTTTGACAAAGTAAAAAAAAAAAAAAAAAAAAAAAAAAATACATGATGTTCTATTTAATATTCTTGAAACTCTTACATTGTCTAGGCTGACAACTTGGCATTACATACTATTCTTGCTTCATATGCAATGTCAAGATTACAAACATAAAATTATATATAATTTGATTTTATATCTTATTTTGGTAAAAAAGTATTCATTTGATACCAAAGCTTTTTAAAAATGCAAAAGCTATATAGACCATATATTTACAAGATAATATTGTCAACTTTTGCACCAAGAGATATAAATATATGTGAAACATTATATTGTCAAGTAGTCTTCTAAAACTCTTTATTTTATTCATCTTGTCTATCAAGTAGTTCTCTAATTAATAATTAGGGATCTTCAAGAAGCAAAAGCTCAAACTTCTAACAAGACAACATATACCAAATTATAGATTTTGTTTTGTTAATGGCATGGTTTGCTCACCAATCTAGTGGAGTATCTTATAATGTGGACATTGAATGTCTACATTTCTAACATTATGAATACCTTCCAATATTTTTCTTTTATTATAATATTTATAAAGAAGTTGCTCCACTTATTTATTATTTATTTTTTTTTATCATATTTCTTTATTTCTTCTTTTTATTATGCACATAGGATTGCTTCCTTCTATGCCTTTTGTCTTTGTTGTGCATTTTTTCAAAGATTCATATGTTGAGCAATCTCTCTACCAACACCATCATTTTTATTAATTTTAGTAGTATGTCCTTCTATATATTATTCATTTTGTTCTCTATGTTCTACAATATATTCACATGACTTTTATCTTAGTTGTTCAATTGCACAACAATTGCATATAGGCACAATATTATTTAAGTCATTTCTTTGTTCATGTAGGGTATCTAATCTTCTTCTTTCTTGTTCTTCACAGGCTTCTACATATTTCTCAACATGTTCATGTGCTCTTTGCCTATATTGTACAACAACTTAATAATTAACAATTGACATGCCAGCTATCAAGTAAATAAAAAATTCAACTTTTGATAATATCTTTTCATAATAATTATTTTCAATAATAGTGATATTTTTTTTTAATAATAATAATAATACTGGTACTATTGTAATTATTTTTTCAAAGTCATACAAAAGTAAATATAAAAATTCTATTCTTAAATTACTATTTTTTGCATTTGCATTCATGTTTGCTAATGAAATTTTCTTATGATTTCTTTAGTCTAAATCACATCAACAAAACAAACAATCACTATAAAAGAAAAAAACTTTAGGCCTTTTGATTGTAGATGAGAAGGAAGAATGCAAGAGGAAATGTCTCAGTATTATTAATGAAAAAAAACATTGATTTATGAAAAATGTCTCATATGTTCCATATAATTGTTTAAGATAGATATAATCATGTATTATTTTTTAATTACATTGCAAAAGTTTTTAAATTGAATTCCATATATATATATATATATATATATATATATATACATATATATATATATATTTTTAAAAGGTCTAATTGACCAATATTGATTCCAAAAATAACAGTGAATTCTCACCACCAAAATAAATAGCTCATATTCTATAATTTATATTCCAACTACACACTACATATGCACTTATTTATTTACTTATATCTTGTATCTCAATTACATGCTATATAAGTATCCATCTGTATACTTGCAATTTTTGATTCCTATATATCCTCCATTTTTTAATACTATATATATCACTGCAACAAAAAGAAGATTTCTACTGCAACTAGCTTTGACAAAGAATTATGAAGGACTAATTTGATAAAACAATGTAATATAGAGAATGTCTCTTTCATTGAAAATACGCCTCTCTTCAAATTTGTTCATTATTTAAGTACATATTTATTGCTCAAAATTTTAATTTTAATTAATCCATATGGTCTTTCAAGGTCTTGATAATAACTTAGTCTAATGTATTACAAGAGTATCAACACCAAGTTCATAATCTTACCTTAAAATACAAAGTTAGTAGACTTAATTGTAAAAATTATGACCAAGCATATGCAAAGAGAAGATTACATAAAGGTTGCGTATTTACACAGCATGAAAAAAAGTATTTATCTTAAATAAAAATTGTTCATTTCATGCAAGCTTGTAGTTGCAATCAGGATGATTTTCCTTTACCATGCATTTATAAGTCTAAAAAATATGCCACCTAGCCCAATATATTGACTCCAAATATAGCAATCTATACAGCTTTTTGAAAAAGTAAATAATAATATCAGCTTTCAATTTAAAAATATGATTTTTCTCAAATAAAAAACAAATGATATAGAATGCCCTCCAAAAAATATATTAAGAATACAAAGTCTCAATCCCTTGCTTTAATAGAAAACAATTGTTATATTGTCATATTGTTGGATTGTGGCTTGTAGGTGGTTAGATAAGCTTGGTGTATCTCATGCCAAGTCTTTGAAATAAGAATACGTCTTATATCAAAAGCATAAAAATAGAAAAAGATCACATGTGGTAGCTAGTACAAGGGTGATTGTGAGAAGTATTTGATACTTAAAATAGAGCCAATTTTAACATCTCAATATTAAAAAAGACATGAAAAGAGAGTTACTAAGTCAATAGCAATAACGTCATTGATGTTGTTAGATCAATGTTGTTAAATTTGTATCTTAGAAGTTGTCTCAATAATTAATTTACCTTCTTTCTTTGTAAGAGTAGCAAGTGAAATAGCCTAATCAACATAAGCTATCAAAAAACATACAAAAATACTTGAAAAAACTTGCTTTATTTGTAGAAAATTATATCCTATTCTAGAAGAGAGAGAAATACAAAATCAAAACAAAAAAATAAATGAAAAGAAACAACAACAACAACAACAACAACAATAATAACAACATAAAAATAGTAAATATTTGAAGACAAAATATAAAATAGAGAGTTTCAAAGAGTGTATAAAAAACACATGAAAATGACAATAATGTTGCTTGTTTTCTATATTATTACTTGCTTGCTATAATTATATAATACTATGATCCTTCCCTTGTTAAACTTGTGTCTCAGATGCTCTTTCAATGATTGATTTAGCTTCTTTATTAGTAAGGGCAACATGTGGGGCAACCTCTTTAGCAAAACTATCAAGAAATATATAAAACCACTTGAAAAAACTTATTTAATTTGTAGCAAACCACATCTTATCTTAAAAGAGAGAGAGATTAAAAATCAAAATTAAAAAATAAAAAAAATCAAAAGCAATAACAACAACAATAATTTGTAAATAATTTGGTGGATATTAAAAAAAAATGATATTTAAAATAGAGCCACCTTCAACATCAAAGAAGAGATAAGAAAAGAATTATCTAACTAATCCAATCTTATTAATATTTAAAGCAATCTTTTGATCCAATGCAAAGATAGCTTCAAATCTTACAAAAAAGAGAAGATGGTGAATTTCCATTAAGAATGAAGAGCATAATACAACTTAGAGCACAACACAATAACAAGCACAACATAATGGCAAGCGCAACACTTCATATCCATGTCACAATCTTGGCAAGTAAAATAGCTATAATTAGGAATCTTCAGGCTCCCAACAACTTGGTTCTTAGAGATAGTTAAGGATACAACCACTTTGTGTTTTCTAAGTTCTTCGCTTTTTCTTTTCAATAGTTAATTAGAGTGTATCTTTGCGTCTTTATCTTATGTACAAGTTGTTTTATATAATAGATTAGATATTTGGGGATTAAAATTGGTTTAATTTATTTGTTGTGATGATTAATTTGGATTAATTTTTATTTATTCAGCATACCTCTTTAAGTTAAGAACTAAAGGATAATAAAAGTAGCTCAAGTCTAAAAGAAGATAACATAAGATTGAAAGTAACATGAAAAAAGATGTGTTTGTAAATAATACAATTGAATTTAATTAATCAATATACAATGAAATCTATATATACCACTACTAAAATTAACATCCACAAGTACAAAAAACTTTTACAATGTATAACTATTTATATTAAGGAATTTTGCTCCTATAAATGATAATTTATTATGTAAAAATCATTGGAAATAAAATCTAGGAGTATTTTTATAAAATCCTTCCAGAAAAAATTTTAAAAATTAAAAATGGTAGTCATTGTTGTTTCTGACTATTGACTAAAAAAAAACATTAATTATGAATGCACAATAATAATGCTATCTCATTATGATGCATGAGGAACGGTAACTTCTATTACAGTTGAAAAGTCATTTGAAACCTTGATCTATAGAATAGAATACAGGAAGGAATTTTAAACACATTTTTAAAAAGACCCAATAATAAAATCCAATTGAAAGTTAAATTGTCCTGAAGGATTTTATGCTGTGATGAATGAGCAGTCTGACAAGGAAGTTAAAAAAAAAGAAAGGAAAACGAACATGAAATCCAGTTTGACAACAGTAAGTGCCAAGTAGTTGAATTCAATTGCCCTTTTCTGAAAATGCTCTTCAAATTACAACCCTTTCCATTCTCCTGACGGACTGATGAATTCAGATGTGAATGACAGATGGAAATGATGTGAAATCATGGGATGTTTATAAGTAGTGATTCGTGCAAAATATGGTCTACAAGTCTAGCTATTGCAACAACTTACAGAATATGTAGCTGCTTCATTATGCAGAGTCAGAATCTCTGTACACGGCCTTTATGTCCTTCTGAATGGTCTTGAACGATAGCCGAGGTAGCTGCTGCTCGTAAACGCTTGGGTCGATGCTTACTTTCACGAAAGGCCAAGCAAGAACTCGAGCAGCTTCCTTTTCATCAGGCCCATCGCCAATGACACAAAACCATGCAGATCCGTCACTGTCTTGTTTGCGTTCACGAATCCATCGGAAGCACTGCAATTTCCCCACCTCTCTTTATCTGAAAACTGCACCATCAAGTAGTGTCAGATTGTGATCATTCTCCTTAATCGCTCACAAGGTAGTTACCAGGGCAGGGAATCACACATCGTGTTTCAATCATGCTAGTTTTTTTCTGTCTTGTTTGATCTCTTCCTGAGTTGTTACTCATTGACTAGTGCAAGGGGTGTGGGCTCACTGTTTGAGCGGAAATAAGGATTGAGCTTGAAGAGCAAACATTTCACAAGACTTCGAATGAGGGTCCCGGATGTGACCAAGTAATTGTACGAATAGGAAGGAACTACGACTAGCTCAGTAGCACTCTTAGAGCTTCTATCCCTCAAGGTAATTGATCGGACATTCTGCCTTCCTGGTGCCCACCACCATCCAAAATATCTCAGCAAGAAATAGACTTGAATTTACACTGTTCAGTAGGATAACTCGGCAAATGTCACAGTTATAAGACCATGATTCTCGGTCCCTTTCGTCAGCTGCTGGTAAAGGAGCCGTGCTCTCGTATGACAGGATTACCAGAAGAAAGCCAACTATCAGTATATTTATCTGTCTCTTCATAAATGCCATTCCATTTCTTGGCTTGTTCTGGACTCAGAAGGGTTTCCAGGCCCTGCAAGGGCGGCGAAACTGAACACCGTCAGTTTACAATTTCAATGCAATCTACACTTAAAATTCCCCTTCAGCACATTGAGAAGGGCAGGCCAAATGAGCGTGCAATCAATAAACTCAAGCATTATAATGTTGTTTCACTGAACAGCGAACTGGCCCAATTTGATGTCTAAACTAGAACTCTGTTTTGATTGCTGATTTATGGATACAGGTCTCCTACGATGAACATCAGAAGTTGTAGAGAATCTTGACCTGCTCGTATCGTTGGATGATATACCGATGTAAGTATCTTAATTTTCGCAAGTTTTCAGCACCTAGTGGCGACGTCAAGCTAATTTCTCCAAACTTATAGTCATCAAGATCAATCCCATCATCATATTCTTGCAACGAATTCAAGTTTGGATAATCGTGTTCCTCCACCTGAATCACTTTCTTCCCTTTAGAAAATTTTCATTCTGCTCCAGCGGCTGACATACACCTACAATATAAGTCGTAAGAATGGATGACGTTGGTGGACTTCCAGGTGAGAAGGTCCCGACTGTTTCCGGTTGGACAAACCTTGTTCTGAAATGCGAGTTGTTTCATGCAAATGAAATTCTGGAAATTGCTCAAAACAGTACACCAGCTGGTAGTTCTAGCACAAGAAGGAATAAGTAAATAAACAGATAAACAATGTGAGAGCTCAATACCTGCTGATAGAAGAAATACTCGTCACACACTTCCAAGATAAGCTGCTCCCAACGGCGGCCAAGGTGAGTAGCCTTTTGGCAGTCCTTGTAACCATCGAACAGCCCCACGTATCGTCCGTCGAGGAGGGTTTGAAAGATTATCAGGGTTTCGTCCATGTCCCACACAAACACCGTCAGACCTTTTCCGGCTGCGGTAGGGAACCTGACATCCTGTTCAGATGTTTCCTTGGTCGGATGATCTGCGAACACGCCGTCTTCATTTGGTGCTGCATATAGTCAAGACCTGCTGCATGTCACTTAAATTGATATCGACAACAAAGAGTGAATTCCTGTGACAAGCTTCTGATTCAACATGAGATCACTGTTCATAGTGCAAAGGAAGTCACTCAAATTTGAAGCTTAACAGTTCATGAAAACCGTTTCAGATAATTTCGATTAATTTGAAAACAAGTTGTAATGGGTAGTATCCTGAGAGGACATCAGCACAAAGTTCAGATATAAAACAAATATTTTATCGCCTAGTCGAGTAGCCATTCACCAAAACTGCAATAACATGGTTTGGAATGGTACTCTTTATGCCACATGGTGGAGAATCGGATGGACAAGCCTTGGATGAAAGTGACGGAGATGATTTTAATAGAATTCAGAGATGCTAAGCCAAGAGAGTTGCACAATATTGACGTTGAAGAATATGCGCAGCCATCACCTTCAGATTTGCACTCCTCGAACTCATCAAATGAAAGATTCCAGGGAAGGCTGGATTTTACGAGAGAAACGCTGTTAACAGGTAAGAGAAGTGGCTGAGTTTTCTTTAATCGTGAGCAGTATCCTCAACTAAGTAGCTTGAATGGTTCTATGTACAGTTTTTTGGAACGTTATTTAAGCGGAAATTACACCATGAAGTCCCAGCACCCAAATTAATTTAGAAAAATGATTAGCTGAAAAGAGAAATTGGGTACATCTTTACAATGTACAGCACGAAATTATCACACTCCTCACTATTCGTTATCTTTTGGATGCTTTTTTAGGACGTCAGGTCTCCCCAGAAAGTATAAGAGGGTTTGATGAATCTCTGTGTACTGACCTGTTTGTCAACTCACTGTAGAGTGGAGCAACTCGGCGAGTGTGTGGAGGGTTGAAGAAAGAACAAACTTCGGGTGCAGCTGAGGAATAATCCATGCTTTGAGCAGTCTTCATGACTGGCCTATCGCTGGTTACTGTTTGAGATATGATAGATTTCGTGGTGTGCAACTTCATAGTTGTACTATCTCCTCTTCCATCACTTGGTGATTCTACAAGAATGCACTTCTTATATGAGATTTTCCGACAACACATCGATTGTCTAAAATCGCAACCCGCACGTTTCCGTTGGCAATTCTCATGACTATTCTTTTCTAAGCTATGGAAGATTGGGAACCATATTGACGCCCGCCGGTGCGAATTTTGTAGTGTCAATATCCTAAGCACACGACTGTCCTCTGCTTCAAGCCCGTGGGAAAACTTCTCGTTTTTTATGAACTGAGCATAACCTGTTTTCTCTGCCTCTGAAATTTGTACGTAGAAAATGACAATGAACACAAATCACAGCTCACAGCCGTAAACTATGGCTTTACCAGCTCGTGTTGATAAAGATGACAAGAAATGTGCAGAACCAGAATCAGAGTCTCCTTCACTACCTAGTCTCTACAGAAAGAATTGAAATCCTCTCGAAGCTCAAGTCCTCAGTGATAAAAAGTAACCAGACAATTTACAATGTCGCTAAAAACAAGCCTGGAAGCACTAATCATTTTCCTTTTTCACAGAACCCACAGAGCAACGTACTTTTGAGAAGCAATTCTGCGCCAAAATGTAATCTATCGTACATTAACGAAAAACTAACAAAATTACAGTCGCAGAAACACATGCAAGCTGATTGTCATGTGTTCGCTGGCTCGTTCCTGTGCTTAAAACTTCTGAGTATTCTACTACTGCGCACCCAATTGCACCACAAGATTTCTCACAAGTTCAACACACAACCACACTAACCAACACCACAAACAGTGAACATGTTTGCTTCCGCGGTGCCGCAAAACATGGACCTGGAAAGCCTCATTGAAGCATCCTTCAATACAGGACTTAAACCAACACTTCGAAGAGACACACACCCAGAATTCAGTAGGCAGAGCAGCAAATTGTCTCAACCACAAAAACTCAAGCTCAAGCAATCGAGCTCATATGCCTCAGCTAAAGATTGGTCACGATCTTTCACTCCTCCCCGCTTCCTGTAAACGCGAACACTTACACTCCTGCTCTCTTTGTGGCCACTTTCTTCACATGTCACCCATGCAAAAGCCACCCTCCAGCAATTGACAATTGAGTTTCCTTCATGGATTGTTAAGCACATGCTGACTACAGAGCTTCTGCGTGATTGGAAAGTTGGGTGAAGGGCAACTTCGACGTGACTGATCTGGTGTTGCGTCTTAAGCGAATCGACAAACATGCTAAATCCAAACTCGTCGTTGACTCAGAGAAGGCCTACAACATACCACATCTATGGCAGACGAGAGGAAGCTGTGGCGGCATCTTACACCTCTGTCAGCAATAGTGGGCCTTCACAAGCTCTACGAGATTAAGGGCCTCAAAGAGCCGCAACCTAAGTCCTTCAAGGACTAATTGTAATCCTCCAACAGAACGAGAACTGTAAATTTGCAGGTCTTGCAGGTCTTGAGGCACCTACCAGATAAAGGTGATATAAGTAAAACATGGCCTCTACTCCACTTGAATGCTAGTTTATCCGGCAACATCCCTTACTAATATGGTAAGCAATGCGCCAAAAAAATAGCATTTAGAAGATCTCATGAGCCTTGAAGACAGAACCACTTTCATCTGGGTACGACCTAGGCGGGTGCATTCCCCCATGGCCTCCATATATGGCCAGTTACAACTCTCTTCCGCAATCTGAAGATACTGTCGTGCTTCACCACATTTGATGCAGTTCGTGCACTGGATTTCACACATACGCAGTAGTCTGAGTCAAAAGGTTCTTCTGATTGAAAACAGAGTCTCCACCAACTCTCCAATAAATGACGACTTCGAGAAGCTCATCCCCTGTAGACTTGATGTATCAGACTTGATTAGCCCTTTCAATGCGTGTAGTGCTCTTTCCTACTGCACCGAACACCGATGAAATGTCCATCGAAAAATTTCCCACGTCAGCTGTGGAAGGATGTCAAGTAAAGCGCTAGCGTAGTAGTGAAGTTATAACAAATTCAGTTCATGCAGCTAATTTATCCGTAACCGCAGTGAACAGAGAGCTCGTATATAAATACGTAAATTATAACCGAGCATAGGAGTTGAGCTCCATGCCCCATGTTCTACAACTTCAGAACATGCTGCAAGTAACCTTTTGAGAAAAATAAATATAAATAAATTAATTAATTAATTAAACTTAAACTAAAACTAAAACTAAAAAAAACTAAAAAGTGATGAGAAACAAATTGATCTAGTACTTGCTTCTGCACAAACAGCCAAGTCCAGTAGAAGATGTATGTAACAAAAGACTTAATCAAGAGCAATTGGAAAGACAGAACCAATTCTGTTTTCACCCATGCGATAGCACTTGACGTTCACTCTGTAAGGACCCAGGTCTACGTAGTTGTCTTCTTGGCCACAGTAGAAACACAAAGTGTACAAAGCGAACTCGAATTCTGGGCTCACGCCGACTAGGATGCTGCTTTGATCCTTTCGAACACCATTCCACTCCAATTGGACTGTGAGAAGCTGTGTTTGCGAGTCTGGCTGCACAAAACAACCGTGAAAAACATTGAGCAAAGAGAACGCAGGGCCGCTGCCGACACATGGAGAGGAATAGAACTTGCAAAAAACTTACCAAGTCTCCCCCTCGCCTCCGTGGTAGAATGTAGCCTTGGTAATCTAGAGTTCCTTTTTCTTCCTCAACGTAAAACTGAGCGACCAACACGCAACAAATTGGATGGTTAGGTACACAGACAATCGAATAGTATCGAATCTATACATTCCAAGAGAGACTAATTAACTACCACTCAAAAATTGCTAAGGGAGCAAGGATCTCGTCTGCTTGAGTTAGTATACCTGGATCCAGTTGTGTAAGCCCGACACCTCTCCATTGCGCTTGATTTCTCCGACAAATACATGCTCAAACCCAGAAGACGAATCTCGTGTGCCACCGCGATTGAAGAACTTAAACCATAGAATGCGCAATGTCTGCTTAAACTTTTCCATGCTTCCAGGAACGATTCTCTTTTCGGTGAGGTACCGGAGTAGGTATTTGATAGGACCAGTGCGGCTGATCTCTTCGATAAAGGCCACCTGTTCTCGTTCCTCTGCTGCTGAGTGCGCTTCGCTCCTACTCTCATCGGCACAGTAGTTATCCAACAGGTGGTAGAAACGAGCGTATGTGGGACGTTTGAACACACTCTTGTCCAAAAAGCTGAATAGAGAAGCTTCGGACACGTCCTCTTTGTTATAAAGCTTCTTGCCTCCTCCGCAATCGATCTCGTAGTCTTGGCCGGGTGTCAACCTGTTAAGATCAAGCTCCCACAGACGGTTGCAAGCAGCAGAGATGTCGGCCAGTTCTTCCTCCGTTGGTTCGATGTTCACAGAAACCTCTTCTGCATAATGCTGTTCACTAGGCTCATTCCCATATTCATTTAACTGCTCCTGAGCTGGACGTAAGTGCGGCCGGGGTTTACGACCTTGACCACGGCCACCTTGACTACCTGCCACCTGAACGCAAAGAGTGACGTGAAAAGAGTGCTTCCATTTGCATACCCAAACACGTACCTCACTTTCTTAGTCTCCAATGTTCAGCCCAGCCAAGAAGAGGGAGAGCAAATTTCATCACCGCAACAAACTTTCCTTCGAACGAACTGTCATCCTTGATAGATATTAGAGTGCGATTCTAAACAGTCACGCTACATAGAACCTGTACCATAGTCGGCCAAAAATGGCGGAAAGATGAATACCTAAGTCTTGTCCTCATAGATTGAAAATCAGGCACATGGAGAGACGAGCACCTGAGCCCAGCTGCCCCCTGAAGGATTCCCCTCTTCACGCTGTGGACGTGGACGCCGCCATTCAGGTTGAGTTTCTTGCTCATCATCATCGTGAGCTGGACGTGGACGCTCCCATGCAGATTGATTCCACTCGTCACCATCAGTGCGTGCCGGACGTTGACGCCGCCACTCAGGTTGCCTTTCACCGGATTCAGCCTCTTGTGCCTTATGTGGAGATGACCTCCAGGGGGATGAAGAGGAGTGATGGCGACGCGAAGCTGATTCAACATTCTCTTCTACACAACACAAGCACCCCACGAATACATACAACTGAGCCAAACCACGAAGAAAGCTCCAAACAAAATTATTACAGCTTCCGGGAGCGCTATATTGAAAGAGCATAACAACGCTCAAATGATGAAATGCGTGTATCCAATCAAAGCCATACATCACAAAGGACTTCCTGGATATGGATTTCCATCCAGATTGCTCAATTTCCTCTCCCCCCCCGACACACACCCACCCACTCATAGAATATGAAAATTGCGGTCCAGAGTTCGTGCACCTAATACAGAGTTGAACGAGCCGCTCAAATCGAACCCCACAACTCTAACGAATCCAGCAACTAATCAAACCCAACAAGTCACTGGAGGCAATTAGCATCGCCTACACGAAAGACAAACGTGAAAAATGCACAATCCAACATCAGAACTACCTTTCTTCTTCTCGTCGTTGTCGTCCAAGTGTAGCGCATCCATCGCCAAGTCTTTGACCGCCTCCACGAGTCCCGAACTTTTGAGCGTATTGAAAAATCCCTCCATCGGGGCAGCCGCAAACACTACCCGAGAATGAATTCCACCACCTGCTCAAGCACACCAATTGGCACAGACAAACTCCTTCGTCACGGAAACGCTGCAGTGTGCCTTGAAGCGGTTGAGGGGGCAACTGAGAACTGGGTCGGGGGGGGGTGGAGAGGCAATTGATCAGCTGCCATGCGAGCAGCAGGAATAGGTCTCCGAGGATCGAGCAACGAGACTGCCTCGTCGTCGTCATCGCCGTCGAGTGACCAGATTGGCAAGTGCTCGCCATCGCCGACGCTGGAGACCACTCCGCCCCTGCATTCTAATCCTGGCATTTCATATCGTCTTGTGCCTCGGTCCTGTTCACACGAGGGAATCTGGGTCCGACCTTTTCCTGCATTCCTGTATTTATGAGTATTAAGGGTTTGCAGTGCTTCACTTCCATCTCACTTTTTTGTTTCAAAATAAAAAATAAAATCTTCTCAAGCCTTTATACTCAGAGGAGGAGGAGGAGGAGGAGGAGTAGACAAGATGTTCCAACTTTTAAATCCTTTGCTAAGTTGAAGTTGATTAGCCTCATTTAGTTACTTTTATACTTGGGAAAATTAGCTCAAAAGTTGCAAGAGGAAAAAATGAAGTGGAACATATTATTTTTGTTATATGACATGAATAGTGTTTTTTCTTGGGATTTGAAGTAGGCCAATCTCAAAAAATTAATTTTCACAAAAAATTGAGTATTCAAATTAACTTACTACAAATAGTTACTAAATCAATTATTTATATTTGTAATAATCGAAAATGATTTGGCTTATTTCAAGGCCTCTCCTTACTTCATATTAGCTCTAAAAGTTTTTGATCAATTGCCTCTAAACCTGTGTCGATGTTTTCAAAAGAGAGTTTTTTATTTAATAAATAAACAAATAAATCAAACAAGGGACTTTTGTAAGGCTTTTGTACCATTGTTTTTTACTCCCTTACATATTACACAACATAAACGAGTTCTTTTTTATAGTGCACTTTTTTTTTTTTTTTTTTTTTTTTTTTTTACTTCTAATGTCAAATTGATATTATATATGTATATATATATATATATATATATATATACAAACACACATATGTGTAGGCATACTAATAGAAATTTGTGTCATAAGCACACAAATAATGAAAAATAGAATACATCAATTCTATACACAAAATTCTTTTAAATGCCTTAACTTAAATGCTAGTAGTTGCATTGATCTACATTATTTTATTTTTGCCTATATGTAATAATAAATGAAGGCCTACAATGGTATTTTAATGTAGAAGTATAACCTTTATGTTTGCTTTTACATTGGATAAATAATTATCATTGTAGATATCTCTAAGAAAAACTGCTCTTATTGCTTCATAAACTTTACAAAAATTTCTTTTCCACACTTAAAAATTCCAGATGCAATGCATAAAATTCCAAACTTGATTGTATAAAATTCTGCTCAAAGTACATATGGTTCCTTGCCCTATGTAAAGGCTTGTCGATTTCTTTATTTAATCTTCTATAATTGAATAAAATATAAAATTTCTTATACTTAGCATCTTATAATATGGATTGTTTAAAATAACATGGATTGACATATTTGGTCAATGTTTTTAAAGAAAGATGGGTTTTTAAAATTAATTTAATACGATTATTAGTTTAATAAGTTTAAAAAACAAACCTTTATTGTTTAGAGATTATAGAAAAGGATATCATATATATATATAAATATAAATATATATATGAAAGAAATTAATACAAGTAATTTTTTTATTTTTAATGCAATATATGGCAATGCATTGTTTTAAAACCATATTTTTATTAGTATACCAATTTTAGATAGGAGATATAAAGTTTTTTGATGCATCTATGTAATGAATCCTAATTATACGTTCTTGAATACATGTAAATAAAATAAATTTATTTGTAATTTTAAAAATTCTTTCATGATAAAAAAAAAAAAAAAATCCCACATGTAACGTCGAAATTCAGTGAATTCTCATCTTTCTCCTGTGTGACTAGACACCACAATTCGACTACACGAACTTGTGGAAGAACTATTCTGCTGAGCAGATACGAAGAATCAGCACAACTTAGCCCTTGGCCTGAACCAAAAGACGCTTTTGGTGCCTGTGTGCAAAGCCAGGATCAATATCAGTGAATAATCTGACAAACTCATGAATACATAAAAGATACTTTAAACTAACGATGACAGAATTCCTTCTACTAAAATCTCTGGACTGGAACGCTGCCTTTGACATGGTCCACTCTAGGATCAGTGTCTCCAACTCATTTTGGCTTCGTAGCAGTGCTCGCGTCGTCCTTTACAAGTATCGAAGAACTGCACAGTTCAGGACTGGGAATTCACATCATGGGAAGCAATTGCTGTGCTTCGAACCAGGTGAAACAATGGCGGGAGAGCAGGGGAGAGGGTTCGGCCAAAGCCGAACTTTCATGTGGATGGATGTCGTCGCAAGAGGACTAGGGTTTCGAATTTCAATACCATTCAATGCTCTCCGCGAATGAAGGCATATGATTCTGTCATTCTCAATGTTCGTCATTAAGATTCCTGTGAGAATTGGCCATTTCTCACATGCTTGGTTTCATGTAAATGCCGCATGAGAATGTTCGCACGAGCAAAATGATCGGGTAGAAGATGTGCATTGGTGACTCCTCCGTAAGGCATGGCAGATGTTACGGTCTGCTCAGCCAGCAGCTACGAGAAGAGGAATGGTTTTCGACAGCCTGTGGGATTGTTTGTTCGGTGGACGCGGCCTTGCTGCTCTCTGTGTGATGTGGAGTGCTTGTGAAGGAGACTGATTGCGGGATCTCTGTTGGTGCGGATTCTTGATCCAGAGTGATGCTGTTTGCAGAGAGGTACATCCAGGGCGGTAGGATCAAGTCGAGGTTTGCAGTTCTGGATAGCCTTCTTGTAATTTGAGAATTGAGGCGCAAGGGTTGCCTCAGGGTGGAGAAATGGCAGCTGCCGTGCGGAGAGCCATGCAGTATCCGGGGGCTCTCCCGCTGCAGACGATGCAATTAGCAGCGGGTGTCTCTCGCCCAGGCACTACCTCTGCGGAGTCGATTTGTTCCGATGTGAAATTGCAGTTGCCGGTGCTCCTGCCGTCGGTGCTTCATGATTTGCAATTTGCGCACGATATCAGACCTTGTGAATTCTATTCAATTGGATTGAGCCCTTTGAGAGCGTGGAACTACGCGGCAGTAAGGGGATACTACATGCGCAATATTTCGCAACTTGTCGCTACGGCGAATAACAAGAGAGCCTTCCTCGTTGATACCCTGGCACTGGTAACTTCTCTTTTTCTTTAATGTACCACCAATCGGATTCATTTGTTTTTTTTAGTCTCTTGAGGCTCTTACTTTAATTGAAACATCTCCATCAACATTCTTCGATTGGAAGGGGACTTTTAGTCATTCTTACCCAGATCTGCTCACGAAATTAGACTCTTAAATTTCTGCCGAGGTTGAAATTCATAAAGTCAAGTTGTGCCCGAAGCTCTCTACAAACTGTTGTTAAAATCTGAAAAATCAGCATAAAATTCAATTAACTTGTAGCTTTTCTTAGATGACTTAGCTGTTGATATGTTGAAGAGCGATGATTGCACCAAGAGGATTAGTCAGCTTCGTTGCAAGAACTCAGAATGAAATTTGTAGGGCTTTTCAACTCTGCACCGATGTTCCATGATGCAGTGGGATTCTATTAAGTATTCATGTTCACGAGATTCATTTCTAAGAATTCCTTATCCACATTCTCCATTGTCGTCTTCTTTTTTCGCTTCTTTGAAATCCTTTGACAGCTGAAGAGCGTAGTGTGAGTATCATGACGTCCGCGGAATGTGTTGACAGGTTCGGAGATTAGAATCCCAGGGATTGACAGCTAAGCAGGCGGAGGCGATTACAGCAGTCATCACTGAAGTGCTTAATGACAGCTTAGAGAATGTGGCTCAATCGTTTACTTCCAAAACGGAGATGACAAGAGTACGTCTGTCAGTCCTTCCTTGATCATTACGCAGGCTAGCTCTTTTACTAGAACATGTCCATGCTCATTACTTTTTCATGAATGCTTGAATTAAAGATCAGACAATCTTTGGGGTTCATTAGCTTTTATGAGTTATTCTAAGGTGTGAACTGTTGCGCTCAGTCAATTCTGTTTGTTTTCTGTTCCGAGGAGATAAGGGACGTGCTCAGGAGACGAACTATCTTATTTTGGTGCGTGGTTGCAGAGTGAGATGATGGCCGAAGCAGCACTGTCCAAGTTTAAGAGTGAAGTTCAAAGTTCACAGGTATCATTCTTTTAATAGGCCGATTTCTCGTTTAAAGTCCATGCGATTTTGCGTCATTTCTTGATTATCCTTTTGGGCTAGTCCTATACTTGGTGCTCGTTGGAAGTGTAGACCTTTTAATCTATACGGGCAAACTTATGAAGTCCGACGTTATGAGTGTAAATTTGTCCCTTACATGATTTCTGTTGTGCATAGGAGCTTCACTTCGCAACCTTGCAGCGAGAGACAGAAAGGCTTCGAACTGATATTGAGAAAATGCGAAGTGAACTTAGGTATATCTTAGCGCACCATTTGTCAATGTTCTCTTTCTCAAACTCACTGGAAGTATTTGTAGTTTTTCTTTTTCTAAATTTGCAGTAACTATCGTACCTTATTTCAATATTTTATGATGAATCTTTTATGTTGCAGGTATGAGATTGACAAAGTGACAGCAGGTCAGCGTCTGGATTTGAATCTAGAAAGAGGGTAATTCTTTCTTAAACTGTTGGTTTTCTATTTGTGATTTAACCGCTTTCTCTTTTTAACCTTGCTCCAAGTTGCATTGAGCGCGTGCCGAATGCTATGTGTCGATAAGCTGTGGCTTTTTATCCTAGTTTCAATATCCTGCCCTGTATTTTTAGTAGCCTGGAATTGGACGTATCTGTAAGAAGATTATGCTCCTGTTCAGGCGCATCCGAGAGGAGTTGGCTGCACAAAGCAGTGAGACTACCAATCTCACCAACAAGTTAGACAGGGTGAGTTAGATACGAGCCCATTTCAACTATCATTATTTTCTTAGATTTATTTTACAATTTTTTTATTCTATTTAATAAAATAAGCAGAAAGGCCCCATGTATAGTTTTTGGATTGTATTCCTCGAAAATATGGGTTTAGATGATGCAGAGGTATATTTCCGATCTGATGTCCTGCATGTGTGTTCTTGTGAGCAGGAAATACATACACTAAAAACTCAACTCGAGGCAGCCAAGTATGATGTCATCAAATACTGCATTGGTACGGTTCTCCCACGGTGTTGCCTTGGGTTTTGTGTTTACAGCTTTATTTTGTCACCTGTTTCATGGTATGGAACTTTGGTGATCATTTCAGAATTAGCAGTTTTGTAGAGAACAGACTCCTTGATTTTGAATAAGAGTATCACATCGACAGATGTACCGCTGGTGATTTTCGGTAACATGAACTACTCGTATGCAGGTACCGTCGTGTCTGTTACGGCTGTTGGGCTTGGTCTTCTTCGCATCCTCATGTAAGCTAAATTGAAAAATAACCGATGAACTCCATATGAGTGAAATTTCCTTCACTTGGATACCAGAGATCATGTATTGCAGGGAAGTTGTATATTAAGCGTTCTGAGTATGCTAAAACTCAATCTATTGACCGTTTCAGCTGAAGATTCGACTCAAGGTAGTATGGGACATGGATTTTGGAGTCTTAAGCAAGTGGAGAACTGGAGTGTGTTCCGTTTGCTTGACCCTTGTAAATCTAGGCTTATCAAAGTCGTAGCCACAGGTTGGAGTGTGAAAGGTGACTTCATTAAATTTCAGGTATCATTTATACGTCATTGCGTCAAGGCCTCGTTGAGGCAATTCATATTATCTGCTCACATGTTTATAAGGCCACTGGCCTTTCATTTGCAATTCAATTTATTTCGAGAAGATAGAAACATATAGAAGACCTTAGGAGTTAGACTCAGAGATGAAGAGGGTATGTTCCAACTTTCAAGTGCCCACAGTCAAGTATGTTTCCAGTATTGCTCGTTTATTTCCCAGCGATTGATCAAAGCATAGCATATTATGTTGATACATTAAAGGTCATTTATAGAAGATGAGTCTCATCGATGTCCCACACACTCAGAAACAACAAGAACAAAACTCTTTGGTTCTGACTTCGGCTTGCAATCCATTACTAAAAGATTTTAATGTCTTCGGAGCTACTCAATGAGTGGTTTAATGGAACTAAATGTAGGTCAACACTCAGAGGTAACGGCACGTACACAAGCCGTAAGCTTGCACAAAGACTTTTAAGATGACTTGCAATGTGCAAAGAAGTCAGGAGACCACATTTCTTGCCTCAACTCAATCCTACAATCTTAAAATCTCTATCTCAATGTAAGATACTGGATCAGAGGAGATTTGCGATGCTTTGTCGGCGTGCTGTTAGTCTCTGTCTGCGAGAATTGCATCGATTGAAGTTCCTCCGTGAATCTCCTCCCAGCGAGCCATGCTGACGAGGTGAGCTAGTCCTTCATTGCAGTATAATCCGTTGCTGAAATTGGCCTTCACATGGCATTCCTCAGCATATGGGCCTGTCTAGATTTGCATAGAGACCTTGTGCTTCTCAGAGTTACGTGCATGTGCCAATCCTGGAAACATTTTGCTGAAATTAAAAGCCACGTTTATCACCATTAATTCAGGAAAAGCTTGCCTCCGCCACAGGAGCACCACGAAGTGTGTGGCTCCTTTCAAAATCTGATGCGAGAAGCTCCTCTGTGGTCACTGCAGCTGGCAGGGTTCTCTAAGGGCAGGCTGGAGTCGGAGATCCAGACTGTACAAGAGCGATGTATTCATATTGCGATGCGTACCCACGTTTGGTCGTCTTTCTATCAGCAAACTTCGAAGTTCTCACCTTAAAAGAAAGACGAGGCTTCAACTCGTGGAGATTAATTCACAATAACTCTGATATTAGCTTTCTTTCAGTGCTTGCGGAATAATGTGTATCCTTCCACAGCAACCAGTCTTAAATCTTTATAGCAGATAAATTCACTGGTCTCTCATGATTTTCATCGTTAGGATCAGGATTCACACCTTCGAACTGCATGTTTCGACGCTTTTGTTTGGTATTTTTTCGGGGGTCTTACCTCATTGTTTCGAATGTTGCTGTGCAAGCTCCATTCTTCCATTAGTGAAACACCATTTGATCTAATCCTGCATTTGCCGTTCCTCTTATCGACTCCTTATCGCTTGACCAACTTCATTCTCCAATCTCCAACTAGGATAATTACTTACAATAGCCTGGAATTTTACATAGTTTTGGAATTACATGATCTATAGGTGTTGGAAGTTTATACACCTAACTAACGTGTTTCCCCTTTTCTTCAAATTTTCCCTTCTAGTATTTTCTGGAATGTAGTGAGGGATAGTGTAAAAGACTCTGATTCTTAAGTCATTGCAATACTGATGTGTATGTGTATATTTATATATAAAAATAAATAACTTATTCTTTTTTCTTTTTTTGGGTTTTGAATTTTTGGGTTCCAATGCTTACGAAAAAAATCATATTACAATAAAATCAGTTCTTATTTCTTTCTTTCTTTATTCATTTATTTTGGTTCTGGAGATTGAAGTGTTTATATCAAAAATATAGAACTTACCTTTTTCCAAGACTTCTAAATTTTTTGACACTTCTATAAGTATTTTTTTTAGTAACTCCATTGGACAATGGTTGTAGTAGACCCAAATCCTATTAAACCTCCGAGTTTTTCACTTGTTCTAGCATCTACACAAAAACTCTCTCCAACTTTCCTATCTCTCCTCCATATCAAAGCTCTTAGAACTACCTAAGTGAATATGGTATTAGCTTGCATACGAACAACCCACAGTTAAAGCATAAAAACATTGAATCAAATGACAGGTTTACTACATGTATAAGTACTGCAATGTTTAAGGCTCTTCTTCTGATATCCTTTGACAATTCTTCTGATATCAGAAGCAGTGCAAAGGCAGGTTACCTTCATGAATCATGTGATGCTGGCAATGGCGACAAGCTCACACACAAGCTTACGATTCAACAGCACTCCGAGGCACTGAAGAAAAGGCTTCACCGAGATTATGGATGTGGATCCACATTCTAGAGCTCTGTGATCTGCCAAAGAGCAATACATCATCAAGCTGCAAAGTACAACATGCTACTGCCAAAGGAATTAGTTGAGTTTTGATGACAACAAGCCCCTCACGAAGTTAGATTTGCTGTTTAGGTCACTAGGGCATTCCCTCCCAGAGACTGTAGGTTTAGAAAGGTTGTGGACATACCGGTTCAGCTGTGCCAATTTGAGGTCACTGTTAGCTTATTGAAAGAGCAGAGAACGAACCAAGATGATCTGGTGCATGGAGTATAAACCGGAGCCGAAGAAGCGTCAAAATTTGACAAGGGATAGATCACTCCGTTGAGGTTAAGACAATGCGGAGGTCCCAGCGACCTCCACACAATCACGCACCAAACAATCCAGGTGTCGTTGATGCGAAACACTGCTACAAAATCGCGTGAAACTTGTGAAGAATGCTCCCAGAACTGACCATGACCCGCGGAATCTATGGTTGACAACCTCGGGGTGCATACGGGTCTGTATGTAGGCCCAGAACTGCCTGCATAAACCTATTCGTAATGGAGAGAATTGCTCTGTGATCACGAGAAATACGCGCCACCAACAATCAAGTCAAGGAAGGGAAAAAAAAAACACAGAAGCGTAAGGCAATTCATGCGCGCGCCGATGCAGAGATGGTTACAGCCGGAGAAAGTATTTAGATTCCCGCCTTGCAAACCCGGAAGCTCGTGCCGCGGCGCACCGACCTCTGAGCTCATGCAGTAGGTGTAGAACTGAGAACTAGAGTTGCCATCCTGCGCCATTACGTGGGTGTTCAGTGAGCCCTCCTCTCTAGAAAAATAACTTAGTTAATCTAGTAAGATGCAAATAGAGGAAAAAAGAAAAAGAAATATGTGACTTAAATGATCTGCAATGCCATTGGAGAAGATGGGAAAGGGAACACTCACAAACATTACGTCACAACCCATTGAACGTGTCCAATTTTGCACAGTGCTCAACACACGTCGAACGGATCTCTCCTGGGTCCTACATTCCAGAAGCCAGTGTCCTACACTTCCACTAGCAACCCTAGGCTCATCAACTCTGCGCACAATGTTCCCTAAACCTAAAGACGCTGCAGTGAGAAGCCGGCTCAGATACCGAGAGATTTAGAACTCCTTTATCTTGGTAAGATATGGAGTATGAGACTGCTGATTTGAGCACACTTGCAGTTGTAATTCGAATCTCCCGGTCACAAATCCAGTTGGCCAATGTCTCAAATGCTGCACGCGCAAAGCCAAAACTAATTTGGAAAGCGCACATCTCGCCACAAATTGTCTTGTCCAGGGCACCCACAGTATGACGGCGGAAACCGGCACCCTCTTAACCCCCAGCTTACGCTAACGAGGAAACTTAATTCTCACCCAAAATGAAGCAACATAAGACCTTACGTTGCTACAATACCTTGCAGCTTACGCGCGCACCCGCACGACCTGACGAGACCAACTCCGCAGCATATGTCGACAGCCATGACCCACAGGGATTATTCTCTCACGCAACACCCAGAAACCGACAGCACAGCAATCTGAGAGCGCATCCAAAATCAACTTTCTTCCTGAAAAGCTCATTCTGACAGCGTCACACATCGCCACACATCGCCACGAGTAGGGCAGCTGAAATGCAGGTAGATTTCCTTGTCACGTTCTTTTGTGTACCAGCAGCCCATTGATGAGCTCCTGAAAGTCGCTATGCTCGTATTCTGTGGGGATGCACACGCAAGCCCGCTCGCTATGGCTTGTGGCACGCATGCACTCTTTCGCCTGAAGCAGAGCATTGAGGGGAATTCATGCAGATTCCGGTGGCGACGGGTCGAGGACTCCATGGTCATCATCGAATCTCCCTGACGCGATCCACCATCATTGTATCCCATCAGGCCCATCACGATCCATTCCAGCCTGTGGGAAGTCAAGGTCCTTGCGGCATCACCGTCACTCACCATATTCTGGTGATCACGACCATTTTAACTTCGATTCATGCAAGAGTCTGAAATCCGATGGACGAGCTGTGGGTCCGGGCAAAAACGTTGTAGAAGACGAAGAAGAGGAAGAGGGAGAGGAAGATGAAAATCCTTCTGGATTGCATCCAATTGTTAGTTTGGTACTAAGAATGCTTGCAACAACAACCCTAATTGTTGATTCTTGTTGCTATTACACGAGTAGAATCATGCTTTTGACTTGTAGATTCATGATTCAGACGCAACAATCTGGTCGCTGAGTAAAGCCCATCGGGGGCACTGATAGGATATGACAACACATCCCTCATCCATTCCAGCAACATTCTTTTTTCTACGAAGGGAATTTCAACAATTCCAATCTTACTACGACGTGGCAAGTGTATGTCAACTTTCCTACCCAGTAAAAGAAAAAACAGAAAAAATAAAATAGAAAACAGAGAACATGTAACGTGTAGAAAGGAATTGCTTTGAAAAGCTGAAGGATATTGCATGTTCGGGGTAGTAATGCAACAAGACAAATCATTCTCCCTTTACAAAATAAAAAAAATAAAAAAATAAAATTTCTACCATTCACAACAGACTTCGAAGGATGTGAAACACATTGATGAGGTGGGGCGTGATGAGTAGATGCTGCTCCTGGTGCTCTGCTGCTACTGCGCTCCCACATACAAGTCCAGCTCGCTGAAGGAAGCGAGCGAGTGAAAGTGTGAGAGGAGTCAGTGAGTGAGTAAGTGAGTGAGGTCGGAGACTTAGAAGAAAGGTCGCTCCAGCGCGGAGCTCAGTTCCCTTTGAAGAGCGTGAGTGAGTGTCGCGGCGCCACTGCGTTCTTCTCTCTTCTTCCTTTTCCTTCGAGGCCCCTTGCCAGGCTCGGCCTCTCTGCCTGCTGGTTTTCCCTCCCCCCTCATCGCCAGGGTTGGCACCCTTGCGCGTCCTGACTGACCTCTTTGACATCACTCTTCTTCTGCATTGTCAGGCTTGGTCAAGGTGTTTTACTGGCATATCCTATAACTGGTCGTTGCAGCAGTGAGTATGCTCTGGATTTGTAGTATTTCGCTGTCGAGGAGGCGAGGTTGGTTGGCCGAATCGATACTCGAGGTGGTTTTGGGTTGTTTTGATACAAGTGCGATTTCCAGAGGCGACGACTTGTAGGATAGGACTTGGTGCCAGTAGGGGTAACTTGTTGTTTCAGATTCGTCAGGTTTTTGGGTGGGAGCCCCCCCCCCCCCCCAGGGTTTGGCACTCCGTGTTGCAGCGGATCGGAGACATGGTGTTGGGGAACTGAGAGGGCGGACAGGTTTCAGGTGGAGGCTTGAAGGCTTGCTTCGGTTGCCAGAAGTAGGTTGGGGAAGCTTCTGGATTGTGGGTTTGATATGATGTGATGTATTCGTATTTTTATCTATATCTCTCTGTGTCTTTACATATATCGGCGCCATCGGGTTAAAAGGCAAGAGGAACCTGTTTAGGTTAGCAGCAGAATTGGGTGGTGACATAGGTCACGTGCGCTGAAACGAAATGGATGGGTGCTTGGTGAATCCTGGCATCGAAGTTTGGATTGCTCGGGATCTTTGTTGAAGTTTGACGGGTGCCACTGGACAACGTTGTGAGTTTGTGGATGTGGTTGGTTAACGAGCGCTTACCGGGTAGGTGGAGGCAGCTTTATCGGAGTCCGAAGGTGCAGCATGGGATGTCGATTCCGTGAAGGAGTGGAACTCAAGAGCAGACGTATTAGCAATTGGTCGATGCGGATTGTTGTGACGGCTTAGGGCGAGTGTGAGCCGCAAATGCTGCCTCTGGGAGAACTGGAAAAGCAGTTTGGAAATCGCGAGAGTATTGTTTTGGGTCTGGTTTGTTGAGGAATCGGCTAAGGAATCAGGGAACCACCTAGACATGGTTTTCAAGCTGAAGCGCGTGATCCAGCGGGGAAGCAAGGGGAAAAACGATGAGAAAACGGATGCATCTGGTTCAGCTGGTGTAGTTCCAAATGTGTCATCTTCAGGATCTCCGGCGAGCGCAGGGCAGGCAGCGGGTACCAAAGGTGGCAGCAATGGTGCTCGAGCAGGACCAGCAGCGGGTGTTCCTCCCCCCAAGGCCGTAGGAGGGCCACCTTCCGCCATGCAACCGGCGGGCCGATATGGAGCAGCTGGAGGTAATATGCCGAACGGAGCTTTCGAAACTCTGCCATCATTCAGAGACGTGCCGACGTCGGACAGGCAGAGCTTGTTTGTGCGGAAGCTGGCGCTGTGCTGCCATACGTTTGATTTTACGGATCCGTCAAAGAATGTGAGAGAGAAGGAAATCAAGCGGCAGACGCTTTTGGAACTTGTAGACTACGTGACGTCTGGGACAGGGAAGTTCACAGAGACAGTGTTCGAGGACATCACAAAGATGCTGGCTGCGAATCTGTTCCGGACGCTCCCGCCGTCATCGCACGAGAACACCGGGTCGGACAATTTCGATCCGGAGGAGGAGGAGCCGACGATGGAGCCGGCGTGGCCGCATCTGCAGATTGTGTACGAGTTTCTGCTACGGTATGTGGTGTCAAGTGAGACGGATGCGAAGCTAGCGAAGCGGTACATTGACCACTCGTTCGTGCTTCGGCTGCTGGACTTGTTCGACAGCGAAGACCCGCGAGAGAGGGAATATTTGAAGACGATACTGCACCGGATATATGGGAAGTTCATGGTGCACAGGCCATTCATTCGGAAGGCGATTAACAATATATTTTACAGGTTTATATTCGAGACGGAGAAGCACAATGGGGTCGCAGAACTTCTTGAGATATTGGGGAGCATCATCAACGGGTTCGCGCTGCCGCTGAAGGAAGAGCACAAGTTGTTTTTGGTTCGGGCGCTGATACCACTGCATAAGCCGAAGTGCGTGTCAATGTACCACCAGCAGCTTTCATACTGCATAATCCAGTTCGTGGAGAAGGACTATACGCTGGCGGACGTGGTAATACGGGGTCTGCTGCGGTACTGGCCGTTGACGAACAGCCAGAAGGAGGTGTTGTTTCTGGGAGAGTTGGAAGAGGTATTGGAGGCGACACAGAGCAGGGAGTTTCAGCGGTGCATGGTGCCGTTGTTTCGACAGTTGGGTCGTTGTCTGAACAGTTCGCACTTTCAGGTGTGGCACGTAACCTTTTGTGGGGTTACAGTGTTTTATTTAGTTCGTAATCTGATACGGTTTACACTAAGCTCTCTCCCTCTCTCTCTCTCTCGCTGTGTGTGTGTGTGTGTGTCGGGTTGATCCCATGGCATTCATTCATGCATGTATTGAGGTGTTGATGTTTTTCCTCCATGATGGGTTCGACGCAGTAGCATGATGTGCTGTACTATTTGTTCATAAGGTATTTTCCAAGAATTTCTAATGTGGACGGAGGTGAAAGCCTGAATTGTGGATCATTTTAGCAGGGAGATTCTTTTTGATATATTGAAATTGGAATCGTTAACGAATGGTTTAATCTGCTCAAGTTGTATAAAAGGATACTATTTCTGTTTTGAAATATATTTACCTTCTCACGGCATAGTTTGTTTAATATTGTGAAATACAGGTTGCAGAACGGGCTCTGTTCTTGTGGAACAACGATCACATCGTGAGTTTGGTGGCCCAGAACTGCCATGTCGTGCTACCTATCATTTTTCCTGCTTTGGAAAGAAATACAAGAAGTCACTGGAATCAGGCCGTTCACGGACTTACGCTCAATGTACGAAAAATGTTCCTGGAGATGGACCAGGAACTGTTTATAGAATGCCAGCGAAAGTATCTAGAAGATGAAGCCAAGGCTCAAGGGGTGGAAGAAATGCGGGAGACTACTTGGAAACGCCTAGAGGCTTATGGGTACCAACGGAGCAGCATGACTTATTGTCACATTGTTGATGGTGTTGCAAGTGCAGCCAGTCTTAAACAGCCCAGCACGGATCGGAGTCCCAATACCGGCCCAGGGTGCCAACCCTAACACTTGACAAGTAGCTTGGTTGCCTGAGTTCATTAGCTAAAGGAATATGACTGTCACAGGCTATGCATTATCCCTGTGATGGTCGTATCCATGAGAGATTCGTCTTCCAAGTCATCTTAATGAGGATGTGCCCTGGTTCAAGTTTGGTAATGACCACAACTGCTAATGTTGTGACAGATCGCAGATCATGCTTTCACGTTGACACTGTCGAACTGACCAGGGATGGGAGAGTAGGATTGGGATTTTATGAGTCTGAGAGCATCAAAGCATGAACAGAAATCGCAAGTATTAGGAAACTTGCAGATTCCATATGCGGTAATACCCAAGATGCATCTTTTCTTCCAAGATTTTTGTTGTTTTCCCCTACTCTGTTACTAGGGTTTAGATCAGGGGAATTAAAACAGGTACGATTGTAAGATCAGTAGGTGTTTTGTTTGAGCAGGGCTTCTGCTCTTATTGTTTGGTATAAGGAGACAGTTTAGGAACTGACCCTTGTGAAGCTGTATGTTAATGTGCATTTCGTTCTCGTCAACTTGGAAGACGGTTCATTTCTGAATCAAAAATTGTGGAGATCTAGCTAGCTGTAGAGATATCTCTTTTTTGAAGTAGAGAGAGAGGTCTGACAGGGATTTTGACTAAGATATGCTGGAATTTTCAAAGTGAAAGTTCAATTGCAAGAAGAGTGGTGGCAGGCGGTGAGAAGTGAGCTCTGGTATTTCTGCTGAAGAGGAGTATTGTAGCGAGCTGCTTTGCTACACATACTTTTCATTGATAAATTCTCATCAGTCCCTGTGAGAGTGCATCATCTTTGAAAGCACAAGTGTGCCTTCTGACGTTTAACTCCTTGGATTTTTATGTACACTTGTTCAAGCCACCCCAGTCTGTTTGTCCAACTTTTCGTTCGATTCTGAACTCACCTTTTTGTACAATTTGGAAATGTTTTTAGTCATACTTTTTGTATTTACTGGTGTGATGAAACACGATTTCATTCAAACCGACTTTATTTACACCCTGCACTAAATTCAAATTTTAACCACACAGACACTATGTCCGATGCCATTACAACAACTCTCAAATTTTACTTCTTGTTGTTGATAATGTCGTACTAGTCTCTTTTGCATATGTTCCGAGACTTAGCGGAACACGGCAGAGAATATGAGAACCTCCTATCTGACTGCTGAGAAACGAATTCGAACAGACAGAACCCAGACAGGTAGCGTCCACGTAAGCTCCGCCACGTGGGTCTTCACCAACGGCCCTCCGCGCTGGGGTTCCATTCAAACTGTTCCCCCGTCTCCTTGACGGCTCGTCACGTCATTCAAATTTCAAACCTCAGTGATATTACCAGTCTTAGACGGGGCGAGACGAGTTGCAATCCCTTGCATTTAGGGTGTGATGGGTCGTTGTTGGAATTTGGCAGATTGATGGTTTGATGCTCGCGGCTCCTTAACCCTGCTCCGATTGCAGATACTTGCCATGTCTTGATGAGGATTGCGTGGGCGAGGAGAGGATTGTATGAGTCTGAGGATCGGCTCTGAGTGTGGGATCAGTCTGTAGGATTTAGCAGCCATAACAAGAAGGGAGAGGGTAATGGGAGATAATGGAAGAGCGGATGCTCGGCCTCGGAGAGAAGCGAAGTCCGCTGTTCGGCATTCAAAAGCTGAACTTCTTCAAGCTATTGCAGCTCGTCGCCAAGCTCAGCTTCTCCGCAGCATTAATACACCCTCTCGACGCCCAGGTTGGTATATCCTCACCCTCAAAAGCGGTTGTGCGTGGAGACCTATAATACTTTGTTTTGGAGTGTGTTTAAGTGCGTCGCATTCATTGTGATGGAAGTTACACTCTTTGAATAAAGCATCACTACAATCAATTTTCGTGGTATGAATCTTAATGGTATTTTCCTAAGAATTCCGAAACCTTAGATGTTACTCGCAGGGTAGATGTGCGTATTCGAAATTTTGATTTCATCATTTTCTTAATTATCTAGATATACATTAGTTAATTTATTAAGAATGGCATGGTCTCATGTGTGCAATACCTGAAGAAGAACGTCTCAAAGATTTTTGGATGGTCAGTCATAGGAACAATAGGAATTTGGTGAGATTTCAACCGCGATCATGAACTCCATGAATGTATTCATTTGTCATTGTAGGCAGGTGAATGAAGATGATAGAAAGGGAACCGTTATTTCTAACTGGGGATAGTCATGCAGACGAAGTTCTAAATGAGAATGGCAAGCATTTTTATGCCGAGGCTAGGAAGGCTGCATCCATGATTCTTCCAGAATCGTCCGATGCGAGCGAATTGAGTGGGGATGATGTTGACGAATCAGACAGCAGTACCTCTCCTGCAGGTACGTATGGTGGTGAACGTCAGAAATTTCAGTCATTCTTTGAAATCGAGTAGAAATATGTTGCCTTCCAGCTGAAACGAATGTGCCGCTCACTCACAGGACTTCTGAATCTGAGGCATGATTTGATGCATTAAAGATGAATCTCTTGCTTGAATTGGACTGCGAGTTATGGTAGTGCAGCTTAAGGATTACTTCTTTGGGTTCTTCAGGTTCAAGTTACTCCAACTATGTTAGTGATGGGCGAGGATCGTCTGATCAGAGATTGAATCGAAAGAACTCTTCTTCTGGAGCTACAGCAGTGGAAGACCTGAGCTCTGTCCTTGATCAGATAAGTTTAAAAGACGAGAGTGGAGGTCATAGCGTCGATAGATCAAGATTGGTGGAGAAGCAGTTCGAAAGAAAGCCGAAGGACCTCATTTTGAATATAAGGAAACAAATGGCCAGCAAGTCAACGATTGTTGACTTGGAGACTGACTCCGAAGACGAGAGCTTTGCTAGCCTAGACCCCGCAGCTTCCTCTCCTTCTGTAGATTATACCTCAGCTGATGACGGTGATGTGGACTCTCCTTTTGTATCGAAAACCAAGTCGAAAATTAATCAACCGGGTGTGCTGTCAAAGACCTTTCCATCCTGGACCACTCAGTTTCACCGCTCCTCTAACTATGATGATTATCATAACGATGACGACGACGCGGCATTCGTATCACCTCCAAAGATTGAGAGAAGGGCAACAGGTAGTGTGATGTAACAAACCTGATCATAATTGGTAACCAACCTGATTGTACACAAAAAAGCCTCGTGGTGATCATTTTAGGAAGGTGTTGATCATATAATTTAATTAGTTTTGAACCCAAATTTATCCAAAAATTTATCATCTCACCGAGAGCTTGTCTGCAGCAGTAACATCTGGGCTACAGTCTCCGCCAGCTACTCATACTAGCAACGAGGGTGATAGAGCAGATAATGAAGAAAAGGATATGGTGTTGATTAAAGGAAAGCATCGATTCACTCTCAGGGCGAAAATTGCAAACATGCTATACCCACATCAACGCAAAGGACTAGAATGGTTCTGGAGTCTGCACACTAAAGGGATGGGCGGTATCCTCGGTGATGACATGGGACTTGGTAAAACCCTGCAGGTAGCTTTTATATTTAATCATTCTCAACGTATTCATGAGTCCCCAGTGACCTTGGTGGTGATATGTATATCATATCCTTTACAGTATCTCCTTCCCGCGTGTTACCCCACTTTGCAAAGGCTATGATGTTACTTGTCTCAGCTTCGAGTGTTTGACCTAGTGGATTACTAATTTTCTGCAGCCTTGAATTAGAACTCTTGTATACCACAGAATCTATCGTAAAACTTCCGATCTGATCTTCATTTTTACAGGTCGCTTCATTCCTTGCTGGACTTTTCTGTACCCAAAACATCAAATGTGCTCTTATTGTCGCTCCGAAGACGCTTATTGCACATTGGGTGAAAGAGCTCAAGGTGGTTGGGCTCTCTCGCAAAACGCAAGAGTGAGTTTAGCTTACTCTAGTTACATGAGTTTATCATCTTGTTGGTTGTTGGCGATTGTTAGCGGGTAAACGTTTACGATACGCTCCTGCATGTTACCAGTGCCCTTCTAAATCTTCCATCTCTCATGTACGAAAGTCACAATCATGCAGTTATTCGGGTACGTCCGTTAAAGTACGCGAATCTGCTCTATCACACGTCTTACAAATGGGAGGAGTATTGCTCACAACCTACGACATGGTCCGCTGCAACTTCAAGGCTCTTAGAGGAGATTACAATGGAAGAGATGGATTCGGAGACGCAAGTGATGACATCATTACTTGGGACTACATAATTCTAGACGAGGTTTTTCCCGCTCATCAAACATATTCTTTCATTTACCTTATATAATTGGTAATTAGGAAGGAATATGCCCCATCCTTCCGGGAGAATTTGCTCTCATCAGGGTTGACATTCAGGTCTTTCCCTGAGGAGTATCTAAACCTGGAGTGAAATTTCAGTTAGAAGAGAATGAGCATGAAGCTCAAGTAAACTTATGACGCTTAAAATTGTTCAAGATATTTAACTATGTAGTACCTCTAGATCCAGTGAAGACCTCGGTAACGTGCGTAAGAGAATCAAAAACACTCTTAACCGAAATAATTGTTCAGGTCGCAGGCGCCTTTCTTTGTTCGTCTATGGCATTCTTATTGAATTATAAAGTAACTAGTCTACTCTTGTCGACTCCATAGCAGTGACCTACTGATTCTGCTGAATGTTCGATATATCAGGGTCATCTTGTGAAAAATCCGAACACTCAGCGTGCCAAAAGCTTGAGAGCCATTCCTGCTGCCCATCGCATTGTTATAAGTGGCACTCCGATCCAGAATCATCTTCAGGTAAGGTCTTCCTTCTGCCCGCGTCCTAGTGGTTTTCTACTGCTCCCTTCTTGTCCTTAGAGATAATTGGAAGATGTTACATTTCCGTGTTGCAGCCCAGAGTGACTTTTGACTTCTTCAATTACTGTTCTTGATTTTGGTGTAGGAAATGTGGGCACTTTTCGATTTCTGCTGCCCCAACCTTCTCGGAGATCGGAAAGAGTATGTGTTTCGTTTCCAGAACTTTCAACAAGATTTTTATGTTGATGAGGATGAGAGCATTAGAATAGCAAGGAGACTTGCGCTACATATGCGAAATTCCTTCCTCATGTAACTGGTAGTTTGGATTTCAGGTTTAGGGAGAAGTACGAGCGCCAAATCCTGGCTGGGACCGACAAGAATGCGTCTGATCGACAAAAACGAATTGGAATACAAGTTGCAGAGGTTAATTATTCCCGTCATGCAATTTTGAGGTCGCCATAGTTTGGATTAGTTCTCCACCACGAAATGCGACTGCTCATCCACTAATCTAATATCTCGTTACTTTCAGAAGCGGTGTTCTGTTTCACTACACCCAAGTTTTCTTCTCCCCTTACATTGCTAATGCGTCTGATTGAAACTTTCCGCACCTTCAGGAGTTAAGACAAAAGTTCGCTCCCTACTTCCTTCGCCGTCTGAAAAGTGAAGTCTTCCCGGAATCGAACAATCTAGAGGAAAGAAAATTATCTAAGAAGAATGACCTCATCGTCTGGCTGCCCCTGTCTAAATGCCAGGTTAATTTCATTGTAACCATTCCCAAGTCAAGTCGTTTTATGTTGTTCGTGCATGAACGTGCTTATTCTTATTCAGCGCTTGTCATCACCCTTCGCGTATGAACTTGTGCTATATCTCATGGTCCTGGTCATTTGGTTTGAGTGCTCCTGCAGGAGAGATTATATCGGGCTTTCTTGAACAGTAATGCAGCTGAAGAAACACTGAGTACGGGGACAAGAGTTCTCTCCGCCCTTACAGTACGTGGCATCAGCTCTTTAGTACTAGATTTTATGTTTAAGTTTGCTCGATGCTCTCACAGTAACATTGCTAGCATTTGTTGCACGCTGGATTATTGACGTAATGGGCGTGTTACATAGTACCTGCCATTAGAGAGACAGAATGTTATCGCTCATATGTAAGACCCAGTGAGTTTATTTCTAAGAAAACTCAGTGATACATTTCTCTCATCCAGGTGATGAAGAAGATTTGCGATCATCCATCATTGCTCACAAAAAGGGCTGCAATTGACATCGCCGAAGGCATGGAAGGCTACTTGGACGGTGAAGATATTCAAGCTGCTGAAGCCATGACTCGTTCATTAGCTGGCATGGTTGAGGATGATCGCGTGCACGGTGCTTCTTGCAAGATCGATTTCCTCATGGCCTTACTAGTAATATTTCTCAAATCTCTACGCTCTTCTATCTCAGTTTTCATATTCCGGTATCTGTTGTGACTCCAGAAAAATTCTGACCGAAGTCTGCTAATCTGGGGTCGTTAACGTGCAGGAAAACCTAGTTACCGAAGGCCATCGCACTCTCATATTTGCCCAAACTCGGAAGATGCTGGACATTATTCAGGTACATATTTGAACTACTGATTTATGGTATCTATCTCTTGCATATCCGTTGCTCGGTCATCTCTCTAGTTTCGGCGTTTTCTCCGTGGTGCGCTTCTACTTATTCAGTTGTTCAGTGAATATGATCTTGAGATTTGGTAATGCACCCTCCGACCACAATCACTACTGCCAAAATCGTATCATCTGACGATATTTGGAGGTGATTCCATTTTGTAGGATGAAATTCTTGATAGAGGATGGATTTTCAGACGTATTGACGGCACCATCAAGGCAGCTGATCGAGAACAATGTGTGCAAGTTCGTAGATTTACCCCATCTTGGAAGTAATTCTTGCTGTCTTTGGACGCTCGATTTCATCAAGCAGACCTTTAGTTCAGGGTAGAAAGACACGCTGTATAAATTTGTCCCCCTTCTACAATTATGATGTAATGCATTTTAGGATAAAATTCACAGGCTTCAGGAGTTCATGGAGCTGAGATTGAGGCAAGATGTGAACTTATAGTGCGCCCACGGGTTGCTGTCTGGGTCAGTTTCATACGATTTATGCATGTGGTATTGACTTCTTACAGGAATTCCAATCTGATAACGACATACCGCTCTTCTTGTTGACATCTCAAGTCGGAGGCTTAGGACTTACACTAACTGGAGCCAACAGGGTGGTGATTGTTGACCCTGCCTGGAACCCAAGGTTACTACTTTCATTTTTGTCTGAGACTTTCATACTTGGTTTGTATGTGGATTCCTTTTTCGTCTTATTTCGAAATGTCACCATTCGGTTTGGTGGTCTACTATTTAGCATTTCGATCAATCAGCTAACAGACTAGCACTGCTTTGCAAACAGTACTGACAACCAGAGTGTTGATCGAGCTTACCGTATTGGTCAGAAGAAGAATGTTGTTGTTTATCGGCTCATGACATGTGGAACTATTGAAGAAAAGATATACCGCAAGCAAGTAAGAAACTCTTGGTTACTGAATTCGTCACAACAGTTCACTATTTCTAGCCATTCTATGCTTAAGGATGTTGAATCCTCTTTGCATGAGGCTGTTCCTCTGGGTTTGAATCAGTATTTATCTTTGTTTCTTTGTTTCTTTCATGGATTTACTTTCTAATTCGATTCAAATAATAATATTCTCTAAACTCGTTCTCCCGTCCGTTACAGGTTTTCAAGGGTCACCTTATGAAAGTAGCTACGGAAAAAAAGAATCAAATGCGATATTTCTCGCAAGGGGTTTGTGCTTTTACCAATTCCAAAATCTTCGTTTTCGTAATGAGTCTGCAGAGAAAGTGGTCAGCAATGTTTGCGAATTAAGTTGCGATTCTCATGTTCCGTAGGGGGTTACTTTGTACAGGAACTAGGAGAAATGTTTAAAGTACCTGAAGCAGGCTTTAGGGTGTCTTTAACTCAACAGCAGCTCCACAAGGAGCATTTCAGGCAGTATAAGATGTAAGCCAGCTGTTTTGATTGTAATCTATAAATTTTTCTACTTACTCTTGACGTCTTCCTCATTTTCTCAGAGTAGGTGTACCATCTTTTTAACACTCAAATGGACGATTTTGAGGTGATCTGGACCTATATCAAATTGCGAAAAAAGTTAGAATTTTAATAGTCCTCTTAGAGCAGTCTTTTTATGTTCACGACATTTCTTTTGTGTGTTATAGAGATGAAGAGCTGGGGGAGCACATTCACTTTCTAGCGGAGTTGGGCATTGCTGGGGTAAGCCACCATGATCTTCTGTTTACTAAAGCAGAACCATTGCCTCCACCTGGGTATGACGAGGATGAAGACCTGAAAGCTTCCTGGGAACCTAGGTGAGCTATTCAGTCACCTTCTCTGCGTCAGATTTTGAGTCATCTGATGTCTTTGGGGCACGACATCAGCAACACTTTTAATCACAAACTGCTTCTTCAACAGGAATTCTTCATATGTGGAGCAGCATTTTAAAGCAGCCTCGAAGTCTGAAAAATATGTTCAGGAAACTTCACAGGCCGTTGGGTACGTTAACCTCTTTTTCTTTGAGTGAGCATCGTATCATTAAAGGGTTTGTCTTCAAAGCATTCTCGGATCCATCTTGGATGTCAGCAGCTAGCTTCTTCCTTCATCCTCATGCAAGGATTTGAGGACTAATTGGTAAGTGAGGTGCTCTTTGGGTTGGAACAGGCGAAGTATTTTGTCAAGAAGTGCTCCCAAGGGTTTACAACCCCGTAGTAATGCGAATGACAATTTGCTTAAGGTGCAATTTTTGAGGAGCAAGTTAGAACGGCTTTATAGAACTCTTGATGATAAGGTAAGCAGCATGCAAGTCTCCTCTATCTGTATGTTTACATTCTATTTCTCTGTATGATTCAGATTCGTGTACCCCCTTGTACTACAGAGAACTGATATGACACTGCCTGATCATATGTGCTTCGCAGGCACTGCTTTCGAGGGTGCAAGTTCATGGAACTAGCTTGGACAAGAAGATTAATGAAACTGAGCATGATCTCAGAGAGGCTGAGCTGATTGCTGGCAATAAGGAGAACATCGCCGTGCAATGGCAATCTCTGTCGGTCGTTCGAACTCCTGTTGTCGACTTGTCCGAGGACAAACCCTGTATAGTTTTAGACAGTCCCGAGGTTATTACTCAACGACCCAAACCACTTGGGATAAACAATAATTTAGTTAAAGTCTCGCCTCTTCCTGATAAAAAATTCTCCTCTCTTCAGACTCCCCCGACTGTACGTGGAGTAAAATCCATGGTTGAACTACCTAATTGGAGCTTGCTCAGTGACTCTCCGGCTACAAGCCATGGCTCACCAGCGCCCACAAGCAGGTTAGATATTGAGGACATGTCAGAAGCATTGAGTTGACTCAAGCTGCGTCTGCAATAATTCCTGCTTCTGCTCCTGGAGATTGTTGATATGGTAGTCAGACTGTTCTGTAATATATTTGATCATAGGCTGCTAATTACCCAAATTATTGTGAGTGAATTCATCAGTGCAAATTTTTCGTTTTTCATTTGCGTGCAATTTTTTCTGACTGTTATTCATGGAACTGGAGAAGTCCTTTGGAGATTGGAGCGTTAATATACAGCTCGAAGCTGCTGATGCTTGAAGTCTGTCTCTCAGTGTTCAGGTAAAATGTAACAAATAAAGATGAATTAATCGCACATTAGTTGGGACGATTAAGAGACAGCGTCAGACAAGTTAGTTGTCACATCAATTCCTCATCAAGTTCTAACAGGAATTTGTGCAGGAAAGCGAATTATTGTTAAAAAATCATCTTATATCTCCCCTGCCTTTATCTCAAATTCCACAATAACAGATCTAAACAGTTCACTTGTTACGTTCCACAAGAATTTACGTGGAAGGAAAATACCCTTGACAGTGATGAAGTCCATTCATCGCGTGATATAGAAGATATTTGCTTGCGGACAGAGTAGTGTGTTTGGGCTTATTCTTCTTGATTTTGATCTCCCTTTCTAAACTCTCATAATGTTACCCCAATGCAACTCATTAAGTCAGTGTGGGAATTGGTTTACGCGAAGGGATACGACGAATCAGTATTGTAAAGGTGATGGAGTGAGTCACAGCTCAGATATCGATTGAAGTTGAGCACACCTGTGTCAAGAATTGGTTATCTTCTCCATGAGCGGGGCACAACATAAAGAGTGATGGAGATGTAAAACACTGCTAAATGTGTAATTTTGCTGCAACTAGTGTACAAATACAGCGAAGATTTGCGTAAGGGAAATCAACAGGACTCTCGATGAACAACGTGGGATGCAAGGAACAAGTAATTCACATCTCAAAATCTGCTCTTCACCAGCAGGTGTAAAGGACAACGACGCGACAGGACTCAACCAGCTATTCCTACACCCAGTTTGTTCAGATCCAAAACTACCAAAGATTTCTTCATCAGTGCTCGAGAAGAGCACCGCCTTCGTAACGGAATGAGGTTTCGGCTTCCTTGTGAATCATCCTCCGGAGTGGGTGTGTGAACACTTTCACCTCCAGGTAACTGTCCACTGTCCACTAGATTAACCGTGATTAGTAACCACCTGCCAGACTGTAAAGTCATCCTGTATCGAGGTCTCTCTGTATATCCACTTCTGTGGTATTAGAGTGAGCGTCTTTCTCTCACTCCTCAACCCTCTCATCTCTTCAAACTTTGAATCCCACTTCACCCTCTCTTCCTTACCTCATGTGCTAGTACTCCTCTCCGATACGGCTATTTACACTAACGTTTGCAATCCAGCATCATGCCAAAGAACAGTCCTGTCCCGGAGGAAGTCAGATTGACAGGATCCTCCAACTTTAACGTCTGGAAGTACTACTTAATCCGTGCGGTGAAGAAAGAGCGGCTGTGGAGCATCCTGGACCCAGTCAAAAACGGCAAGGGAACTTAAGAGTCAGACACGAACAAGAACAATGAGATTGTACTCAATATCCTTATCTACTCCATTCGACCAGAACTTGTGGCTAACCTGACTAGCATCTATCATCCGAAGGAATTGTGGGATTTTTTGAGGAAAACCTACGAAGTCAATTCAGACAGTCGGAAGTACCATCTGAAGAACAAGCTCTCCCTCATTACTATGAGCGAGGAGACATGATTCGAACAATACTTCAACAAGGTTAGGAGCTCAACTTTCAGCAATAGGAGTCACCATCGCATATTTTGATTTAGTTCAGATTGTAATCAAGAATGTACCTAACAGTTGCGATCACTTCCTTCAACATTACACTAGCGCACGCAAGTATCCACCTCTGAATGAATGACAAACTAACCTCATGCTTGAAGAAAGTAGACGTGCAGTGAAAGCAAAGGTAAAAGATAACAGACACAACGGCTCCAACGGAGCTCTTTATTTTCGAAACAACAGATCAAATTCCATGCACAACCCAACTAGTCTTCTAGGAAGAGCTTCCAGCTACAACACCAACTTTCAGACTTAGAGAGATTGCAATTATTACGGAAAACAAGGACAATGGAAGGGAATGTGTCCCAAATGGCTCACAGATATACGCAAGCTCGAAGCAGATCGAAGTATGCAGCTCCAACAACATAACAAATTCGGATCTGCGAATGTGGTTACAGAAGAAGCATCATGGCATCTACCAGAGTCTGAGGAAATCTTAGCTGACAACATCAACTTTGCCGACCAAGATATCTTTGAGGTAGCTACTTCAGATCTCGAAATTCAAGAAAATGACTCAGACTAGTATCTTGATTTAGGAGCTACCAAGCATGCAAGTGGAACTTGCGAACACTTCGACAGACTAGCTGATTTTAAAGGAAGCGTTAGAACAGCTGGAAGGCATAATCATTCAACCACAGGCTGCGGTTCTGTAAACTTCACATTGCCTTCTGGGACAATAAAGAGTGTGCACAATGTTTTGTATGTCCCAGGCCTCAAGAAAAAATTATTATCAGTAGGGTCCATCGCTGATCGTGGCTGCATAGCATGTTTTGATGATGAGAAATGTGTGCTCTTTAGCAAGAAATTACAGAAGGTCGGGGCCGAAGAGAAACACAATCCACACAACGGATTATATCAACTAATAGTACAAAGTACAAATATTTAGGCTAACATTGCCTCCTCGACGGTAGAACTAGCTTGCCTCTGGCACAGGCGGCTAGGACATATTAATTTCGAGCGACTTCACCAACTCACAGCCAATAAACTCGCCTCAAGTATCCCTTACATACCAACTAATGACAAAATCTGCAGAACATGCCAGCTTGCAAAACAATCTTGGGCTTTTCCTTGGGATTTTTTCCACATCGAAGCAAATCCCAAGCTACATTGATGTTGGAATTAATTCATATCGATTTAAGTAGCCCACTACTGACTAAGTCACTCGGAGGATCCCTTTACTTCATGGCTATCATAGACGACTTCAGCAGATTTATCTGGGTCAGGTTTTTGCCAACCAAATCACAAGCCTTTCAATTATTTTGTGATTTTAAAACAATGATAGAATTACAACTGAAATCCAAAATTGCAACAGTCAGATCCGATCGTAGAGGTGAGTTTTTATTGGACAAATTCTCAACATTGTTCTCCACCTATGGAATCAGTTAACGAATGCTTCCACTCCCGAACAGAACGGTATAGTTGAACAAACAAATCAGAAATTGTTGGAGATGGCACGCAGCATGCACCTGGAAGCCGGAAGGCCACGTTTTTTTTGGACCAAAGCAGTAAATACTGCCGCCTTCTTGCTCAACCAAACGCCCACTAGATTGAATCCGGACAAAATACCTTTTTAGATGTTATATAAGAGAGGGCCTAAACTCAATAACGTTCGTATTTTCGATAGCAACGTTTACATCTTCATCGACGAAGACAAGCGGGATAAGCTCCAACCACGCGCCACAGAAGGGGTCTTTGATGGGTATGATGAACAAACCAAAGGTTACCGTTGTTTCCTTCCGTCACAACAAAAGATCAGAAATTACTTGAAATGTGCGGTTCGATGAGTCCCACTAATCACATCAAGGGATCAATGCACCGCCACTGCCCATCCTCGATAGAGAACAATACCACAATCCAGACTCACCTCATTGAGCGGCAAATACATAAAAAGGTTTCATTTGTCAACATGATCTGACCACAGCCTCCGATCCAACCGCCTCTTTAGTCAGATCACAACCCACACAAGACATGGCGCCGTCTTCACCCACAGTCATTGATCACAATCCGACATTTGCAACACGTCTTTGCAATCTGCCGTCCTGCACCTGGCAGCTCTCTACTAGACTCCGCAACAGCGTCACACACCTCACTGAAGTCGTCAAATCAATCAAGGTTGAGTAATTTTTTGGCCTCGCTGAAGAAACTATTGACCTTGTCATCCCAGCTAGCGCTCAGCAATGGACGAGGAACGTGAATCGATAACCAATAATTGGACCTGGAAAATTTGTGATCTGCCGCCTGGAGCTAATCTTCTGACTGCCAAATGGATCTACAAGACCAAAGTCGGCCCCGACAACAGATCCACCAAATTAAAAGCCCACTTGGTAGCACGAGGCTACCAGCAGATTGAAGGTCTAGGTTATCAGGAAATTTTTGCACTGGTGGCAAAATGGAACTCCATTTGCATTGTGATTGCTCTAGTTGCCAGCTATTGATGGAAAATTCATCGCCTCAACATGAAGAGAGCATTCTTAAATGGTGATCTTACAGAACTTGTCTACATGCTCATCCCCGAAGGTTTCAACCACCATGGCTCATCAAAAGTGTGCCGACTTCTAAAATCTCTTTACGGCCTCAAGGAAGCACCCCGTGCTTGGTTTGAGAAAGTAGATGAGTTCTTACAATCAAATGGTTTAACCAGGACCGAGGCGGATTACTCTTCGTACTACCATAGGGATGACGGGGGAGTATTCCTTCTCATCTTCTACGTCGATGATCTCCTCTTAACATGAGACAATCTTGTACAACTAAGCCAACTCAAACAAAAATTGCTCCACAAAATCAAAATGTCAGACCTAGGCCTAATAAAGTTTTATCTTAGTGTAAAATTCATCTCATCAGACAAGGAAATTTTTCTCACCTAGAGAAACTATATCGAGTGAATTCCTTAAGAATTTGGAATGAAGGATTGCCACAACTTATCAGTTCCAATACCAAAAGGCCTCCGCTTAAGCAAGGAAGAAAAAGCTTAGCCAGTGGACAAAATACTCTACTGCAAGTTAGTTGGAAAACTCAGTTATCTTCAAAATTCTAGAACAGATATATTGTTTGCAGTTGGATCTATAAGTTGACATATGCATGATCCCCGTGTACTCCACTGGAAAGCGGCAAAGAACATTTTGAGATTTCTAAGAGAAACAAGCGACCACGGCATCACATATCTTTCAGGAGAAGTTCCTACCATTGTTGGTTTCATTGATGCAGACATCTTTCAGGAGAAGTTCCTACCATTGTTGGTTTCATTGATGCAGACTGGGCAAACGACACTGATTACCAAAAATCTATCTCAACTTATATTTTCAAATCCGCAGGAGGACCCATCACTTGGTCCTACAAAAAGCAAGCCACGGTAGCCACATCCTCAATTGATGCTGAGACTGTTGAGATCATTAAATGTAGCCGGCGCTCTCCATAATATTTACTGTAGACTACAATAATTACCATAGCTATAGTATTTAGAGTCTAGTGGAGAAGTATTGTTTATCCTCTTCTTTTTTCTCTTCTTATATACGAGACACAAACAGATCAATAGATGTGTGTGTGTGAAGCTCTCTCTCTTTAGAAACCCTCTTGTGTATATGACTTACTACTACTCTTGTGTGTGTATGATTTACTACTACTCTTGTGTGTGTGTATGACTTATTATTACTCTTGTGTCTTTCTAAACATTCTCAACACGTTATCAGCACAATTCTCTTCTACATACTATTACAATTTTTTGCTCTAGTCTTTGACTCTTCAAACCCTTTGCTACCCTTGCTTAGTGTCTGCTTCATGATCTTGTTCTTTTTGTTGGTCCCTCATACATTAGCTGCTTGTTTAGAGCACTTGTTCCACTCCTTGCTTTGTTTGCTCTGAATACTTGATCTAACCCAACTTCACCCTCTGCTTGCTCCATGCTGCGCCCTGCGCCTGTCACCGAACAAATGCCAAACTGCTGCCAAACCCGCCGCTGCCACCTTGTTGCTGCTGACACTGCCGCCCGCTACCATTGCCGCTGTTCGCCGCTGCCTGCCGTTGCCCACCGCAGTTGTCTGCCGCTGCCACCCTGCCGCCCTACCGCTCTTCTACTGCCTTAATCTACAACTCTCTCTCTTTAAAATATATATATATATATATATATATTTGTTTTTTTCAAGTTCAAGTTTATCAATTTATTTGACTTTATATTTTAAGGTACGTTTTACTCAACTTTTTTACTTGATCTTGTATTTTCTTTACAAATTTATTTATAATGAGTGCTTCAATATTTTCAACTACTTCTACTATGGTTCCAACTATTACTAGTGCATCTCAACATTTTCAAGCTCTTTTATTTCCACCATTGACTGTGGATGGAAACAATTATCTATTATGGGCAAAAATGGCAAAAGCAAATTTATTTGCAGAACAACTCTCAGATGCTATTATGTTTGAAGAATCTCCTACAACAAGTATTTCTATATCTCTTACTATTTGTTGGAAAGTACTTCTTCTCCTTCATCATCATCTTGTACTTACATTACAACATCAATATTTGGAAATGGAAGACCCTGCAGAACTTTGGAAGAATCTTAAATCTAGGTTTGATCATCAAAAGACCATTTTTCTTCCACGTGCACGTCATAATTGGAATCATTTATATGTCTTGGATTTTCCAAATTTAAATGCTTTCAATAGTGAAATATATAGTATTGTCTCACAATTACGATTATGTGGAAAAAACATTTCTGAAGAAGAAATGATTGAGAAAACTCTCTCTACATTTCCTCTTGCATCTGCTGTGCTTACACAACAATATAGGAATATGAAATTTTAGAGTCATTCTGATCTCATGTCCTATCTACTTCTTGCGGAGAAGCAAAATGAGTTACTCTTGCGTAATGCAGAAGCTCGTCCTATTGGAACTACAGTTCCAGAATCTCATGCACTTAATATTTCAAAGTCTAAGAAGAAATTATATAAACATGGCAAACATGCTCATAAGTATCAGGGTAATCATAGTCAAGACCATTTTTACCCATATGGAAAGAATAAATGTTCTACTAGTAATTATAGTAGAAAATAAAAATCAGAGATGCATTCTTGTTATAAGTGTGGAATGATTGGACATTTAGCACATGCGTGCCATACTTCAAAATATTTTATTAAAATATTCCAAGAAAATAAGAAATTACGAGTTGAGGCTCGTGAAGTTCATACCATGGATGCATCCATGGATTCAATTGGTGTTGATGACTTAGAGGCTTATATGAATGATAGAACCTCTAATGATGAATCAAATGATGCGCTCATTGATTCTGCAACAACACATATTATCTTGCAAGATAGACAATTTTTTATTGAAAAATCTTCAACTTGGCAAACTAAAAACATGATAACCATGGTTGGAACAAATGCATTTTGTTTCCAAGAGGGCACAGCGATGGTAAAATTACCTGCGGGTTCCATCATAAAATGTAAACATGCAATGTTTGCACCCTCAGCACCTCGGAGTCTAATCAGCTACCGAGATGTGCGTATTAATGGTTAACACCTCTCGATCGCCACTTTAAATAGAAAAGAGGTTTTGGTTCTTGCGAAGAACCATAAAGTTGTTGAAAAAGCTTTTGCTACAGAAAATGGTTTATACAGAATTATAATTCGGTCTCCCATTATATTTAATTTTGCATCATCTATCTCAGAGAGTCGTGTTTCTCTCTGGCATGGACGATTGGGACATCCAAGATCCACATTATTTAGAAAGATCATTCCATGTATAACTGGGCACAATTTAAAGCCTGCAGATGTAGACTCTATGGAATTATGTCGTATATGCATACAAGGTAAAAAGATTACTCGGCCTTCAATTTGAAAACTTCCACAAGAATTACCACCAAGGCTTGAAAGATTGCATGGTGATATTTGTGGTCCTATTAATCCAATATCAAGACCATTTCCTTATTTTTTGGTCCTTGTTGATGCATCAGGTAAACAATCACATGTTTCATTATTATCAACTCGAAACATGGTGTTTGCCAATCTTATATCTATGCTTATTTGCTTTCGAGCACATTTTCTTGATTATCCTATAAAAACATTGCGTATGGATAATGCAAAAGAATTTGTATCGAAGTCTTTTGAAGACTATTGTACTGCAACAAGAATCGAGTTGACATATTGTGTTCCATATGAACATGCTCAAAATGGACTTACAGAGTCATTTATAAAGCGTATATAACTCATTATGTGGCTACTCCTCCTTCATACAAATCTACTTGCATTTATGTGAGGTCATGCAGTTTTACATGCTATAGCATTAATACGCCTCCGCCCTTCTTCTCTTGAAATTGTTTCACTACATGAGCTCATTTCGGGTCGTGTTCCAAATGTATCTCACTTACGAGTATTTGGTTGCCGTGCTTGGATTCTAGTACCAGAACCTCAATGGCGTACCATTGGAGCTCATAGATAAGAAGGCATATATGTTGGTTTTGATTCACCAAGCATTATTCATATTATTGATCCATCAACTGGCACATTATTACATGCATATTTGCAAAATTGCCATTTTGAAGAAATTGTATTTCCATCTCTTCAAAGAGGAGTATCCAATCAACAAAGAAATAAAGTACTCATATTTGAAGCACCAAAAACGTTTATAGTGAATCCCGATCCTAGGACATCTTTGGGAGAAACTGAAGTTGCTAAGATTTTACATTTAAAATGGATCGCGGATGAAACACCTGATGGCTTCAATGATGCACCTAGAATTACAAGAATTCCTATTAATGAGGCTCAGAATGCACCTGCTCAGATTACAGTGCCATTGACTACAATACCTCAAATTATAACAACAACAATTAAAAGAACTCGTGGACCAGATAAGCAACCATGTAAGAAGAAAGCTATAAAATTAACTAATCCTGGTATTATTTTTCAAGAAATTGCCACTCATCTTGCAGAACTACCAATTCATGATGATATATCCATGCATAATGTACCTTCAATTCCTATGAAAAACAAACTTAGAATTGGAAGGAATAAGAACAAGTTGAGTAAAGAATTATCTATTATATATTGTGCTACAGATGATATTTGGGACAGACCATCTATTATGGTAGATGAATCATTTGCATATATGATTATAGAAGCCTTTTCTTGCAAGGAAGATGATTCTGAACCTCAAACCATCAAAGAGGTGATGCATCGCTCTAATTGGTCAAAATGGAAAATTGCTATTGAGGAGGAGTATGCCTCTTTGCGTAAGATGAAAGTCTTTGGTCCAATTGAAGACACTCTTACATCTCGCCCTATGGGATATAAAATAGTATTAATATGCAAGCGAGATGCTCAAGGTCAAATTACCCGCTATAAAGCTCCTCTTGTTGCTCAAGGATTTATTCAACAATTTGGCAGTGATTATGAATCCACATATTTTCCAGTCATGGATTCAATTACATTTCGATATATTATTGGAATGACAGTTCATGCCACCCTTGAGATGCATCTGATGGATATAGTTACTGTATATCTATATGGTTCTCTTGATGCAAATATTTATATGAAAATTCCATTTAGTTTAGAAACAGGAACTCCAAATCAACCCGCTCTAGAAAAATATCGTGGTATTAAATTATGTAAGGCCTTGTATGGTTTAAAACAATCCGGATCAATGTGGTATCAATGTCTTCGAGATTATTTAATTACAAATAATTTTATAAGTGATCCACTAATCCCTTGTTTCTTTATCAAACGAGATAAAACTGGTTTTGTGATCATCGTTGTATATGTTGATGATCTTAACCTAGTAGGCACTACATCTGCATGTGTTACAGCTACAAACCTATTTGTACGTGAATTTGAGATGAAAATGCTAGGAAAAATAACTTTCTGCATTGGTCTTCAAATTATGCATCTTACAGATGGTAGCATTTTTCTCTACCAACTAACGTATATTAGATGAATTTTGCAAAGATTTAATATGATTGATGCTTATCTATTGTCCACACCAATGGTTTGACGTGGTCGTAATGGCCATGATCCATACCGTCTATGCGAGGAGGAAGAAGAAATATTGAGAGACCAATATCCATACCTCACAGCAGTTGGAGCACTTTTGTATTTAGCTACATCTACAAGACCAGATATTGCATTTGCAGTTAGTGTTCTTGCAAGATATAGTGCACGTCCAATACTACGACATTGGAATGGCATCAAAAATTTATTATGTTATTTAAAAGGTATTGAAGACTTGGGATTATATTACACAAAATCTGTAGATCCAAAATTGGTTGGATATTGTGATGCAGGATATAAATCTGATATTGCAACAGCTAAATCTCAAATAGGATATGTATTTTTAAGACATGGAGTTGCAATATCATGGAAATCAGTGAAACAAACAATAACTGCAACTTCATCCAACCATGCAGAAATTATTGCCTTACATGAAGCATCTCAAGAATGTATTTGGTTGTGATCAATTGATAAATTCATTCAAACAACCTGTGGATTTTCATATGATGATTCTCTAACTATCTTGCATGAAAATAATAGTATTTGCATTGCATAGATGCAAGTTGGTTTCATTAAAGGTGACAAGACAAAGCATATTGATCCAAAGTATTTTAGTTATACTCATGACTTAATTACTGATCAAGCACTTATAATTAAGAAAATTGAATCTACAAATAACCTTGCTGATCTCTTCACCAAAGCTCTTCCATTAAGCAACCATCGTCGACTTACTTATGGCATTGCTATGTAGCGACTTACTTTTCTTGAATAAGAAAGTTAATGAGCTCTTTAAATAATTAAAGAAAATGATGTTGTACTCTTTTTCCTTCATCTATGGTTTTGTCCTTAAATAAAATAAGGTTTTCCTAGATAAGGTTTTAATGAGGCAACAATTCTTGATCTTGCAAGATCACAGAAAAGTATAGATCATAATTCTATACCAATTTTATATTATGTAAATATTATGATGAGCAAAGAGGAGTGTTGAGATTATTAAATATAGCCGACGCTCTCCATAATATTTACTATAGACTATAGTAATTACCATAGCTACAGTATTTAGAGTCTAGTGGAGAAGTATTGTTTATCCTCTTCTTTTTTCTCTTCTTGTATACTATAGTAATTACCATAGCTACAGTATTTAGAGTCTAGTGGAGAAGTATTGTTTATCCTCTTCTTTTTTCTCTTCTTGTATACGAGACACAAACAAATCAATAGATGTGTGTGTGTGAAGCTCTCTCTCCTTAGAAACCCTCTTGTATGTATGACTTACTACTACTCTTGTGTGTGTATGACTTATTATTACTCTTGTGTCTTTCTAAACATTCTCAACAGAGACCAAAGCAATTGCAGAAGGAATTAAGGAAGCCATCTGGCTTTGCACAATGCTGCATCAAATCACAGGCTAAGATGCTAAACCCATCACTATCTATCTACTGCAACAATTAAAGCTCTATAAAATCAGCAAAGAATCTAGTAAGTCAAGCCCGCTCAAATCATGTAGAAGTTTGGCGACACTTTGTAAGGGAAAACGTCGTCACAGGCATAGTGAATCTCGCCTGCCTAGCAACTAATAATCAAGTGGCCGATCTCCTCACATAAGCTCTCGGTCGCCTAAAATTTCTTCAATTTTGTGATCAGATTGGAATACTGAGTCTTATAGACTTTGAGAACTTCTGAATTGAATTTTCCCTCATACGCTAGAGAAGATGTCCTCTTCACAAAGTGACTCACAAAGCATAGGACACAATATTTGATTGGAAGAACAACCAATATGAACAATGAGCGTCAGTCTAGAATCCGTAGATGCTGAGTTTTAAAATTTAATCTTGCTGCTATCGACTTGCACTCTTCACCTGCCAGTAAAGCTGCTCGTAGATAACCGCAATAATCAATCCTAACGTCTTAAAGTCCCTGCCACTCAACTGTGCTAGCAACATACGATCTCCAACGCCTATTGATTACTTGAAAAACGCCACAAGAGAAACGGACAAGCAGGAAAATTCAATTTTGGCCACAAAAACTCTTCAATCACCATATCTAGAGCATGTGAAAACAGACTCAATTCACTATCGCAAAAGTAGTAGCCATTCACTCGTAGATTTGTTGAAGCAAAAACCTTGCGCTAGCTCATCGACTGAAGCAGCTCACCTCCAATAACTGCGCCAACTCTGTCCAAAATATGTTGCGCAAGCAAGAATATAGACCATAGAAGTAATAAAAAGGACTCCCACTGTCTGCAAGCATAGACGATTAGTCATATTTCAAGATTCTATTCCTCGCCTAAAGGACACAAATGAGACACAACACTCACCACAAAGAGTCGATCTCCAATCTCTTGAGTAAGAAACATCATGGGAAGGTTGCATTACTAACGTCCACACCTACAGGAGGGACAACCAACCTCAGGCATTACAAAACACTTCCAAAGAAATTGAAAATCATAGATAGGGAGGGCTCCAGCGTAGAAAAGTAAAGAGACTCCCTATTCCAAAAACAAGTCACCGATGCTCGAGGTGAGGGAAGCTGTTGGAACACTTTCACCTCGAGGTAATTGTCCACTGGATAAACCGTGATTGGTAACCACCTGGCCAGACTATAAAGTCATCCCGTATCAAGTATAAGTAAGATTGTATGAGGTCTCTCACTCTCTCTCTCTCTGTATGTCCACTTCTGTGCGATGTAATGTTCTCACCCTTTTATATTTATCTCAGCTTATTCTATTCTATCGGTGGGTCCTTTACTTTGAGATCATACTTGGTTAGAACCCATTAACTCAACATGGCTTTCGTCTTCAACTTGGCAGAGTGAGGCAAAGATTGAAGCAAGTCATGAATATTAATCACAGAGACTTTCAGGTACACTATCTTTGGTGCCAGAGTAACAAAAATATTTATGTCATTGGATGTGCCGAATCAGGAGAAAACTTTTCGGCAGTGAGCTGAAATAGCTGACTTGGGTCACGGCTGATAGCATTTATGCTGGCTTTGAAAGTGAGTTCATGCCTTTCCTCTCCGACAAATCATACTTGCAGTTAATTATTCAGACATAGGAAGCAGAAAATGACAATGCTTGGATTAAATGTTTCTGTGGTAGGTCCAAGAAATCTGCATGTTGGGCTGATTAATAGAAAATTAACAGATGTTTGAAATAGCTGTGGTCGAGAAGAAGCCGGTATTTATATTTGGATGTTGGTATAAAACCCTTCTATACCAAACACAACCAATCGTGGTCGTGAAGGTGTAGGGTAGAGAACGTGCACAAGCATCTAGTACAAGCATAGTTAACAATAACAACTTACAAGATGTATCATGTAAAATATATACAATTTTAATAATGACAAATAATAATCAAATAAACCTCATTCTCAATCTCAAAATCTAAAATATAAATATAATTATAAACACAGCATAAAAATTCCAAAATACACACCAAGGAATAGAAAAGAAGTTAGATTTGGTTGTAACATTGACACCCTTCTTTGAGGATGGAAACATCAAAAATTCATGTTCTCCTTCTTTGAAGGTTGATATTATGGATAGGGAGTAGATGCTTACATTATACATTTATCAAATATTTCACAATATCTATCACATTTAATAAACTCTTTTAAAGTATATTTTTGATCCTTAAGGAATGAAGAAAAAATGTGTAAAACTATTCAAGAAAGAACCAAAGTAGAGAAGAAAGAAAATTATTACATATATTTTATAAATTGTTATCATTGTGATAACATATTATTAATATATACTAGGATCATCAAAAGATGCAACTCTATATTTACTCTACAATCATCACTCTTGCTTATCTAACTAGATGCAAGCTAATAATTTGACTTGATAAATTAATATTATATATATATATATGAATGAGGAATCAATCTTACAAAACTAATCTTACTTCAATAAAAATTTAGCTATTTCAATTTAAAATTGAATAGTGCTAAAAGTGCATATTACATATTAAGATCCTATAAATCTTTCTCTAATTTTGAGCACTAATGGTTGTTGTTTACATGCAATTGTAATCAAGGAGTTAATTTCTACAATACTTGTTGTATCACTCTACTTTAATATTGTCTTAAGACCTTTAAATTATAGTAGTATATCAAAGAATATATATTTTCTACAAAAATATGATAAGAATTTATTATAATGCATTGCAATTACAAACCATTGAAATCAATGGTTAGTTTTATAGACTTATTTAATTACAAATCTACTTGAATACAACAAAACACACATATTTATTAAATATTCATACAAGTTACCAACAATTGATCAAATTGTATCTTTGGATCTTTTTTAAAGAAAAATTATAATTTATAACTATATATTTTAATTTAGGCTAATTATAAATAGCATTTTATTTCAAATACTTTTTTTTATTAAGCCAATAAAAAATTTCTATTGTAGAAAATATAATTTCTAATTATGGATTAAATAAGAAAATTGGTAATGTTCAAATGCATCAAAATAATTTGGCATATACCAAAATAATTCAATTACAGCTAAATCATAATTGCAAAAAAATCATAGCCATCTATACTCAAACCACAGAGACACAAGTCAAGTCTACTAAAGCAAGATTTAGATTGTGTCAACATGATCAAAAAGTAAGAGTAAGATTAATTAAATTAAAATATCTTATATATTATAACATCCATCATAATACCATGGTCAAAGTCAAAGTTACAACACCACAATAGCTCTAGGATTCTATTTCATGTTTTTCTTTGTACTTTGGTAAAAACTAACTTTAGTAGATTTTTTAAAAGAACAACAAAATTCTCAATGCCTCAATGGATACTAATGTGGCTCTAATCAAAAGGCTCAAAGGTGACATAATTTATTGTCAACTAATTTTCTTGAAAACATTTCCACTCGTCCATCTTATTGGCTTCATGTCCACAATTGTATATGCTTTCTAATATCTATAATACTTTCATATTTTTAATGTTTCCTTATCAAAGTTCATAGATTGTTTAGATTGCAAAGGTCTTATTAAGTTCTAATATTGATCTACATAATTCAAACTTTATTTTGATATTATATTGTTTGTAAATCTCAAAGTTCATAGTATTTTAAAAACACATAAAAAGCATAATTTAGAAAATTAATGATTTAAAGAATAATAAATGATTACAAAACATTAGAATGATGTTTTTTACAGTATGTAGTTTCAAAGCTTCTTGTTACAATTGTATACAAACTACAAGTAAGAAGGTTGTGAATGGTTGTATGAATATAGCTTTTAAATTACCTTACTAAAGTTGGAATAAAATCCTAAGAAAAAAAATTAATGATTTTATTTTTAAAAAATATATATTTGAAACAATATTGGAAACTATAATAATAATCATTTCAGAGCCATAAATTCTATACAAAGTTTTTTAGAGCTCTCATATCTTATTTATGTCAGTAGAACTATTTATAAAAATGTTGAATATATGTATTTTTTGATTGTATATTTATATACATATATACATATAAATACCTTGTTAAGATAAAATCTTGCAATACAATTAATGCTAATTAATAGAAGTAAAGTATTAAATAATAATAATCTTACAAATATATTATGATGCACACATATATTATGATGCACACATATATTATGATGCACACATATATTATGATGCACACATATATTATGATTACACATATATTATGATGCACACAGTAGTTACAGTTTGTTTACAACATTTAGCCATATTAAATTATTAATCTAAAAGATAAATATATATATATATATATATATATATATAAAAGCAAAATCATTTCAACGAATAATTTTTATAAATAGTATTGATTAATTCAATTTCTAATTGCAAAACCTTATGCCTAATTCTTAAATGGCATTGATAAAGACTTATATGTTGTGATATTTTGGCAGGGAAAGCACCATACATTATCTCAACCATTTAAACAGCATCACTCTAATTGCACTGCAATGTAATTCAATGGCAGCATAAATACAAACAACATTCCTTAATAGCATCCGAAAATATTCCCAAAATTCCCTGTAAAACGCAGCACTCAATCTTCAACCCCGCTTTCTTCGTCACGATTCAGAATAAAAATTAACAAGTCCAAAGACGCAAATTCAAAAAAGGATCATTTCATTAACAATAATATATATTTTTAAATAAAATGGAACAAAAGGACACAAGCACACACCTCAAAAACACTATAAAAACAACGCGGCGCCTTGTGTGGGGGTGTATGGAGCGCATCGGAAAGAATGCAAAGCTGGAGGTCATCCTAAGTTCAAACTACTTTCTGTCTACGAACCCATTGTACAAATTATATATGAGGTGGGTGCTGAGGAGCCACAATGGACGATAGGAATTGGGTGTTGAGGCCCCAGAATACCTGCAACCTCGGCGTTGAAAAGACTTCTTCTTCTTCTTCTTCATCGATCCCGTACCAAAACAACACAACACGCTAGAAGCTAGAGGATTCCAGCAGAATGCGTCTAGTAACTCCCAATCACACAAGTCTCCATCGAACTGGAGATATATTCTTGCTTCTGTGCTTGTCTTGTTCATTCCTTGGCACTTTTTTATCACCGTTTCGCAGAGCTCCGGAACATTCCTTGGTCACCCAGGTCCTCGAACACACAACTAGGATTCTCATCTTCGTCGAGGGTCAAGAGTTTGGTACTCTCAGAAATCTCTGCGTTCATGTGCAGGATTTACTCGCAACAATCCATACTGGTCATTTGTTGCCAGAAAATAATTACCCCCTTGAGTCGTCCATACTCTCTCTGCATCGGTTGGCAAGTTGAAACGGCGACTAGAGCCCTGCAACCTGGCTGAAGCAGCGTCATGCGACGGATAAAAATGAGAATCGTTACTTGTAGCTGAGTTTGTTTCGGACGTCGAACTTGGAGAGGGTTTCCTGGGCAGCGAGAGTGTCCGGATGCTCGGGTCCAAGCATGATGTGTCGGATACTGATACAAGTGCGACAGAGCTCCTGTCCAGCGTCGTATTGGGCACCTCGCAGCATGAGCTTCGCTCGCGCTTCTAGCAGGAGGGCTTTTAGGAGGGTCAGGTCTTGCCATACGTACTCGTCCACCTGAGGGTAGAAGTTGAAGAGGGTCAGCTCAGGACACGCGTGAATCAGAAACCAATGTTCTAGCTATGTAGGGTGCGATCTCGAAGTGCCCAAGACATGGAGTAGTGTTTTTCAGAATTGTTGAATTGCAAGACTGACACGTATAGGCTCTTAATATACTACCAAAAAATGTCATGAAGATTGCAGTGGATGCAGCCGTACCTGATGCAATGAACTATTGCGGCTACACCCCCAGCACCGGGACCGATCCCACCCATCCTGAATCTGTGAAACGTATAGTTTCTCAACGTCCTCCAACATCACGTAACACAAGCGCAATATCTCCAATGCAGCTGTGCAGCGCGAGAAATTGTTGAAGGCACGAATTGCCAATGGCATTACAAGGCGCCTTGTTAAGTCAAGGAGTTCTGGCACTTGGAATTCTAAGACCACTGGTTCATTGCTCAACCGACATATTAAGTGAGTTGCGGCCCAGAAGAGATTATAATGGTGTAAAAGATGGCCGCTCTTTCGAATGGCATACACGAAGGACCGAGCCGCTGCTGCGCCTCCCCGTTTCTGACAATAAACCTGCCAAATCACCTCGAAATAAGCCTTTCCAGTATCTAAGCGTGGTAAATTATCAAACTACCAAAATCAAACGCTATGCACTTGAAGGCATTTGGAATTCAACCCCTAAAGCTTGTGAGCATGAAGTCGAGAGGAAGCCGCACCTGGATTATATCTGGGAAGTAGAGGCAATCGGGACGCACAGAGGCGCGAGCGAGACCGAGTCTGGTCAAGAGGTTTTTGGAGTCAGCCTCACCGCGTGTGCTAGTTTTAGACATCCAGCTGCTAAACATGTTTCTGGTCCGCCCACCGAGTTCCTTCTTCAGCTTCTTGGCAGCCTTGTAAAGAAGCGAGAGAGAGCAAGGCCCCGGGCCAAACCATCCCCCAACATACGCCATGCGCACTGCTAGGCCGCTGGCGTCGCTCACACCCCCCATGAGATTGAAGCAAACGTCCAGAAGCTTCACCAGGAATGGATTACTGCGCAACACCATGTCGTCTTTCTGTACGGTGGAAGTTCGTTTGGCATCAATCGTTCCCATCTTCACAAGAATCTCCGTGGGTTTCATGTTGAATTCGTTAATGAGCCTCCCGACGATGGCTAATCCAAACGGCAGACGGCGGAGTTTTTCTTCGAATTCTTTGAACTTGTCAATCTGTTGAATAGAAAACGATCTTTCCGACTTCTTCCCGTCGCGCATGAGGGTGAGAGCTTCAAAGGTTGACAAGTAAGGAAGCTCGATCGAATCCAGGTGCATGACGCGAGGGAGACGAGTGGTGATGATAACGTGCGTTGCACTTCCTGGCCGAGGCAAAAGCTCTGAAATCTCTCGCCCATCCCAGGAGTCGCACTCTGAGTCCAAATTGTCAATGATAAGAAGGTATGGAATGTCTTTCTGTAATTCATGTCGCACCCTCTCCACTGCTTCTGCCTCCTGCTCATCGAACGACCGCATTCGACCCCTTTCTGACCCAGGTCCATTCTCCGTACCAACATTCAGGCCCAACAGAGTGGACAGATTTATATAGTTCTGCCGGAGGTACCGCGACTCCCCGCCCACCCACAACACCATCCGATACATCTGTGCGTGCCTGTAGGCAAATTCTAAAGCTAGCTCAGATTTCCCAAGTCCTGAAATTCCCGTCACAACACACGTGTGCGTAAACCTGGTTTTGCCGCCCTCTCCTCTCCGATCTGCAGAGTCTTGCCGTTTGTCGCAGGCTTGCGCACTTGGGCGGGGGACTGCACCTCGCCGACTACGGGCATGGTCCCTTCCTCGCTCCCCTTCACTCTGGTTCGAAAACTCTTCAAAATTCTCACTGTCATAATTCGACAGCCTCGATTCTGTTTCGTCCTCGTCGCTAGCCTTGCTGGAGACGTCGCTCCTCCGTGAGGGTAGCATTTGTGCTAGCGGCGACGCTTTGGTATCAGCAAACAACAGCTTCTCTAGAATTTTCAGCTCCTTTTCCCTTCCTGCGAAGTAAACATTCCTCGGCCATGGAATTTCCTCTGTAGCTTCTTGCTCCGCACGGATCTTCAACCTCTCTGCAATGCTGCGCATTCCTAACTGCGACCCCACCAAGCCTACTACTCGCTGGATGCTCTCTCGCCAATTCTTTCTGTAGGCTTCCACCCGCCAATCCTCCACCGTAAGCAACCCCTTCACTGCTTCCGACCACCCGTCCTCCTCACCCATGTACACCTTCCAAAGCTCCCCTCCATCGACCTCCCAAATGTCCCCCTGCTTCTCCACGATGTCCCTCACCAGGCAGTCGGGCGGCGCCACATCAAAAAACACTGGCACCAGGTTCCCCCGGTCCAGAAAGATGGTCAGTTCTTCAACGGTGTAGGGATTCTTAAAAGCCTTCCGGGAGATGAGTACCACGCCGAAAGTAACCGAATGCAGAATCCCTCGCGCAATGTCGTGGCTCCGCTGATCAGCATACAGTGATCGGTCCGCAGAGAAACAGGCAAACCCATACAACTCCAGCTCCGCGTGCAGCCACTTAGCGTATCTGAGCAGCATCGGATCCCTCCCGAACAAACCTATGTACACATCGCAGCTCCGGGGGTGCGCTGCGGATCCCGGTGACAAAGAAATCCAAGGTGTATCCTGCGTCGACGACGTCGATCCAAATGTTCCACCTCCATTCCTGGACTTTGTTTGATAATCAGATGCAATATAATTTCGTCGAGGGACATCCCGTTTCTCAAGCACGTTGAGAGCCGCCCCTGGCAATAACCGTGGAGGGGTTCCATTCCCGGGGACTGTGCCCGGCGTGAAGTATGCTGTGCTCGCGCTATTGGAGAGGAAGCTTCCAGTTTCTGGCGTGAAAAATCCTGATCGATCTGACTCAGAAACGTACTCGTAGTGGGAGGCGGCCGAAGAGGGCAATGCGAACGGAGGTGGAGATCGAGGAGTGTGGCATTCGATAAACGCGCCATGGGAGTGGGCTGTCGACGGCGTCAGAGACACGGGAGTGCTTGTCGCAGTCAAGGGATTCACAAATGGGACATTTTGCCCGGAAGGTAGAGCTAGCGGAAAAAGTTCTTGTAGCGGCTCTCCAGATGTTGCATCAAACGAATTCCGAATTTCTGTATAGGAGGGTTCAGAATGCGAGGGTGGGAGCAGGGATTCGACGGAGGGAGGGAAAGATGAGAAGGGAGGCGAGGATTGTTCTAAACTAGGAGTCGGATGTGAGAAGGAGGAGTAGACTGGTGAGTTTGTCGAGATTTCGGTGCCTATGAGGGAGATGATGGGGGCAGTGGAGTCCAACCCCGACGCAAAATGGGATTTCTCGGAAACGCTGGGTGAAGGAAACAGCTCATCGGGTTTAAATGACGGCACCAAAGCTTTTCTGCTGCGGCGACCGCCCGAGCGTATTTTAAGTGTAGGAACAGTAGTGGGGGGGAAAGTGAGGGCTATGAACAGCGTCGTCGGCTGATTGCTAGCAACTCTCGGACTGCGAGATTCCTCGGAGAGCCGAGACAACGTCAATTTCGTCGCTACATTACGTGGAGCGCTCCTCAAAGTCGACAAAGATTGAGCTGCTGAAGAATATAACGTAGTCTCCTGAGTGGATTGAATCGAAGCGAGAGAGGATCCTGCAAAATCTTGGGGTTTTGAGCCCTCATGTTGCAAGTCCATAGAGCCAGTGTCAACATGCAGGGTCCAAAGACGTTGAAATGTAAACGCAAGTTACGGCCTTGAAACTAATCAACACCACTAGCCCAGCAGCTGATCCGCGTCCGCTTCCCTCAATCGTGCATCACCATAGCGAAAAGAACAATGCTGAGCAAGAAAATGCGAGGGCCAAGTAACCCGGTCATCGCTACACGCCCCTCCTCGCGCCCACATCCCTCAAACACAATGGAACTCCCCCATCCAAATGCTTATTCCGGAAACCCAGTCTGGTCACCACGTCTCAGCACCCGAAAGACTTCCTCCCAACCTCGATGACGACATCTGTCAATTGCAAACCCAGCAACAACAAAAATGAGCAAAAACAAAAACGCAACAGATACAAGCCCCGGCAGTGGATACCGGCAACTTGAATGCTAGAGGTGCACCAGAGACGGTCGGTGTGCGGTTGTCGCAGGGCTAAGAAGCGTGCAACCTCGACCAACCGACGTGTTGGGTGCTGCGAGAGTGTGAGCCAAGTCTCTGGATGCGCGAACTCGCAGGCACGATGCTCAGTCAGATTCATCTATGCCCGGCCTCAGCAACCAGAGAGCATTCCCAACTCCGAGTTATCATGGATTTCAATTTCCGGATCACATCGACATCTGCAACTAGAAATCCACCCCGTTCCGTTTTCATCATCAGCCCTGCTTTCCGATCTTTGTGGCTGCTCTGATGAATCGCAGTGCTCCGCTCCTCATCGCCTGAATCTTTCCGGGCCCACCTGGCTCGTCTACTTCTGCACTCGGATTCTGGTGCCCCATCTCCGACTCAACCTATACTGCAGTCTCTAAATCTTTTATTGCTCCACTGGGCACAGGATTGTCTGTTTCCTTCCACAGTTAATACACTGCATCACTTCATTTTGTTCCATTAACAGGGTGCCTTGGATGATGCTCACCCTCTTCCAGCACTTGTGCCTCTGTCTGAATGGATCATGTGAATTTCTTCTTTTCTTGTTTTGTTTCATGTGTATCAGCGCTTGACAGCCGGCACTCTGTGTACGTGTGCTTCGCTGATTGCATGTTTACATATCGATGAGTTTTTGTACTTCTAGAAATTCTAAAGTTGCTATGGGTGGATTCTTTTTATTCTTCTTGCTTTTTGTTACCAGAGAGTTATGAGATTGCATCAATAATATTCCTTGAGTTTTTATTTTATAAAAAATAATTGCAAAAAAAATAACATTTTAAAATGTGTATTTTAGAATTTACAAAATAACACATAACAATAACGTTATTTTTTTTAATGAAAAATGTAATTTGGATTTCATTCCTGTTTCTAGCCCTTTGTGTGAGTGTGTTTGAGTTTATACACACACATATATGTATATATATACAAACACATATATCCCATGGACTATAAATCATTGTTTCAGATTGTCATGTCACACACAGGCGTACAGTTTCCGTGCATCTCAATTAGTTTCTTAGTTAAACGTCTTTCTTGAAATTTCATTTGAATTTAAATATAAATTCAATAAAAAATTTACCACCCATTTGACTTCAAACTGCATCTGGCTCCAAGTTTTATTTACTTCGCTATTATTTATCTATTCTTTGTTGAACATGATAGCATGAATAAAAGAGTTTCAAAAGTCCTTTGCGAAACCCAAAAACAAGAGCTGACTGAGCAAACTAAATGATTGTCTGTTGCTATTTGAACAACCAGCATTAACACTAAAGAAGAGTTCGCAAAGGCACCAATACTACACTGGGTTGGAATCAACAGCATCTTCTGAATCTCAGTTCGGTCAGAAGTTTCAAAAATCATCCACATATCAGTTGCAATTTCAATCACAATACCCCATTTATGTGATGAATTGAAGAGATGAATCAAGATCTCGAGAATGGATGCATGAATGTCCACATCCATCGACTTGTGTTGATGATTCCAACTCCCCCAGCCCCGAGCTCAGAGGCAACAGACGCCGCAGCAACATCATATATCCACACAATCACTAGACATGCCGACACACCCAATTGTCATAAAGGTCAGCGATTACGGCTGCAGTGCAGAAAGAAGAAGTTGGATATATTTAAACAGAGCCATGCATCTGCTGCTGCTGCTGCAAACAAGGAACTCCAGTTTCTAGATTGGGAGGGACTCGGCGAGAGGTGCTGTGCAACTCACACGCGTTCGCCAATAACCAAGCTGAAGCACCCCTCGTGAGACACACCCCAGAGCTGTCGTCTGTTCTAGCCTGGAAGTTAAGGGCACATCGGTGCACAAACGGAAGGCCCCGATCTTGCTGGCATCACGTCGAGAGCTGGCAAATGGGGCAACAAGCTCGTGTGTTATGATGCAATTAAAAGGGGGGGTGGCATCAGCGGTCGCGGAGGCAGTTGGGGATCGCAAGTGTCTCGCGCAACGATGGACCTCAAGCCAGGTGGTACCTTTATCCACCCGCAGCCAATCCACTCCTTCCAAAAGATGGCACTAAACAAAGCAGCGGCAGCATCAGCCAGACCAGCAATAACAACAAGAACTGCAAAAAAAAGAGATACGAGGAGATAAAAACTGATGAAGGGAATATAGTCCTCCAAATCCATTTTCTGAGGCTCTGACTCGGAATACAAGCAACGCTTTGAGTTTGATTTTTTATTTAGCAACTATGTCTTTAGTAAAACTCTCTACAGTTGTGTCTGTACTTGCACAATTGGGTCATTCGAAGAAAGCCTTTGCGCTTCCAAGCTTTTACTTTTGCGATCAGTCTCTCTACGTGTAACCCGTCAAAATGGCTCCCTTCAACTTATTGACTACCATCAATGTACTGAATTTTTCCTTTTGAACTAGCACTTTGCTATTTGGGGTGTGTTCAACCTGACAAACTTTCGTCTCATGTAAATGCTTTAATCACTCTAATTTCATGATTTCTTTGTTTAGACCCAACTAAAAGTACACCTACCATTACTAAAAACATGGCATTTAGGGTTCTAATATTCTTATTTTCGGGCAAGTATTGGAGCAAGACAAGCCAGCTTCTTCAATTTGCATGTTGGCTATATATACATATGTAATATGTTTAATCGAAGTAATAATGTAGAAAGTTCTAAAAACATTATGAATGCATCTTGGTAGTCTAAGGATAATAAAGGTAATGAGTCCAAGTGAAAAAGGTATTGTATATCAAAATAATACATTATTAGTAATAAAAACATAAAAGAAAAAAATGGTTGATGGTTCTTTACTTGCACTCATGTTTAAATCAATGATCTTAACAATGGCTCCTACTTACTATACTTATCACAACCTCTATTTATTGCAAATTATTCCAAAATCTTAAACAACACAAAAAACAATTCTTTTTTACTACTTTGAAGCTCAAAGTAGTCGGCATGGGAAAAATACCCTATTCAAATGTCGCATTGTAAATAATATTATATATATATATATATAGATATAGATATATTATTCTGTATATAAAGATATTTATACAAGAGTTAAAGTGGTAAAACATAATGTCTTAACTAACACTCTTTTTATACAACCTGCTATCTTTCTAAAATCTTATAGAAAACTAGAATCTTTAAAAGACCGTAATATTCTAAAATATTTACATTTTTAAAAAAATTACATCAAATATTTTTAAAAATATACAAAGGATTCATTTTTTTTACTTTTTTCCAATTATGAGTATGTAACTTTTTACTTAGTCATGTCTTTGATTAAGTTACTAATTTTTTATTTAATTTATAATAAAATAAGATTAATATGAAAATAATAATTTTAGTATTTCAAAATTAATATAGGTATTAAAGACCAATTCTAAAGTATATAATCCAATGCCAATTTTGAATATTTTACATAAATTTATTAAAATAATTTATTATCTTAAATATTTAAAAAATAATAATTAATACCAAATAAGTTAAAAATCATATAGCTATACTTTTTAACCAAAATAAAATAAATATTTAGTTAAAAAATCACATTAAGGTTGTACAAAAACTTCAAAAAGCTATTTCTTAACTTGAAGTACTTATACTTCTTATGAATTTGATTTAATCCAAGTTTGAAAATAAATCACTTGTAAATTTTTCTATTAAATAAAACTTTTATTCTTGTCAAATATAAGATTAGGAATAAAACCAAGATATACTGAATATGGTATAAAGTCGATTTTTCCTTTATAATAACAATATAAATATAATTTTTAAAAATATTCTGTATTTTTTGAAATAAAAATAATTAAGTAATTTTATTTATACTTTAATTTTTTTCACATATACTTTACGTCATTGATTTATGTAATCTTAATAATATTTAGAAATTGATAAGATTTAAATAAAACACAAGTAATAATTGCACATATATTAGTAGTTTTTGCAAATCTATTATTTACACCACCATAAAATAACTATCTCTTTTTTTCTTTTTAAATATACTTTCAGTGAAAAGATATGTATATATATATATATATATATATATATATATATAATAAAAAACTAACCGAATTTAAATATTTTTACAAACAATATCGGATAATTAAGTTCTATTTTGTTTAAAACAATGTACTTCTATTCTATCTAGTTCTTATATACTTTAATTTTTATTTCCTTTAGAAACTCATAATTATTCTTATAATTTTTTATTTTTTTAATTAGTGATATTTTAAAAACCAACATTAATTTATTATTTATATTGTGTTAAGTTTCTATCATATAACCCAAGGAGTCTAATAGTGAAAAAAATTAAATCTTTCAATCCAGCAGTTAATTATAAGCAATAAATTTCTATAGTTTTTTAATTATTACATATCTTTAAGTTGATTGGCCAAGAAGGTCTTTTTTAAACTACTACAAATATGAATTTGTATATTTATCTCTATTTATCTTCTATTTTATTCTTGAAAAAATATTACAATCTTTATTTAATATATTTTTTGAAATATTTTAATTTTCTTTATATTCTTTCAAGATCCTTTTGATATCTAAATTTTGAGACTTTATTAGAAAATAAATGAGATATTTCTAATCTATCTATATCTCTATAATGCTTGTTCTTTATAAAATAGTTTGAAAGGATCTAATTAATTAATAAAGTCATTTAAAAACAATTAAATTAAAAAAATCTTTAAATTTTATTTTTAGATAAGCATAAAAGCTTTATTCTTTAAAATATATATCCCATCTATATATATATATATATATATATATATATATATATAATTTAATAGATTTTATTGGTTGTTAGCACATTTTTAAAAAAAAAATGAACTCAATATTTTAGCATTTGCTTTCATATTATATACTTTATTTTGATTTTTTTCATTTATCACACTTGCCATGAAATAAGTCCAAGACCTTGTTTTTTCTTTTCTTTTTTTTCTTTTTTTTGTTATTCTCAACACACTATTATTTATAAGACAATGTTTAATCTTTAATATCTAACTTACGCTCCAATCTATATAAATCTTTGTATTTTTTTACATTGTTGTATATTCTTCAAACTTTATAGTTTATTCAATTCAATTCAATTTTTGCTATGCAAAAAATACTTTGTTAGAAGCTATACTATACTTATATTTTCTTGTTAGAATATTTAATAAGAGTTATTATACATTTATCTACCTACATTAATTGTAATATAGTTGATTTCTTATTAATATTGGTTTGAAAAGATTTTTTAATAAAATAACTATAAATTGAGTTTTTTTCTTTCTATTCAATTTTTCCAAAGTTAAATACTTTAGAGTTAATATTTCTAATTGATATCTCATAACTTAGTTATAGTGTTTTTAAAAATAAAAACAACAATAAATGTGTAGGTTTTTTTTAATTGTAGTTCTAAAAAAATTCTCTCTGAAAAAATTATAATAAAAGTATTAAAATATAAATAATATTAAAGATTTGTTAAACCTGTACTTAGAAAATTCTATGTTTGCATTAGCAACATTTTCTTCACCTTGTATATTAGTCCAAAGTAACTCAAATATAATTGCTACTTTTTATACAAAATGGTTTTTAAAGTCTAATTGAAGGATCTCATTCACAACTTACAAGCTTACAACTAATCTAAAATATCCACATATCTTTGCTAACAACGCATAACTAATATGGTTCTAAGCATCACTTCCAACTTTGCATAGTCACCACCAATTTGATTTTACTGTATTTTTTTAAAAAAAGGTATTCGAAAAAGGCCTTCGCATAATCTCTACCGCGTAAATATTCAAATCAATCAAAGGTAACAATGATCAGCGCTTTGCCACTTTGTTTCGCCACTTTATCACAAGAAGCAAAAAAGACAAAAAAAAAACAAACAAACAAACAAACAAACAAACAAGGAGTGCAATGGAAGAGGCGGGACCCAAAAACAGCCCGTGGGGTTGTTCCACCCCTGACAATGTATGCATTCTGGTCCTAGTCCATAACAACGCCCACCGTCTCATCTGCTTTTGAAGATACATTTGCATGTCTTCTTGCTTGGAAATATCATTTCTATCCAGGACCAAAGTCCCCCTAATTTCTCAACGCAAAACTATTGGTTGGGTTCTCTTCCTGTAAATACCATGTTCATCATCTGTTGTCATCGAGTGTTCATTTTGCTGACTCCTGGTGAACATGCTGATGTAGGGACGAGAGAGCTTAACTGGGATGGAGTTAAAATCGTTGAACAGTAACTGAATCGGGCCCGACCATCTGCATCCTTCACTGAGATACCACAGCGTCACCCCCGATTTCGAAGCTACTTCGAGACCTAGTGTTGTCCTCGTCATCTGCTTGGTCATTCGATTCCTTGGACAGAGGATCACCGCCAAAAAAACTTATGTCCCTGATCTGACAAGTCACACCTCATCCGATCATTTGATTACTTCACCAAAGTGTGAGGTATGATTGCTCAGATAAGGCAGCTTGTGCACACTAATTGCAGTTTCTTACTCTGCGGTGGCATTGATCGATTCGATGCTCTTCATGCAAGCACGTAGCATACCTCCTTCAGAGGCTATTTTTATTCACTATTCGTTTATATGGAAATTCTAAAACGATGAATACGCAGCAATCCTACCCAAATTTACACCGTTGCAGGGGAATATAAACCTATCAAGGCAGGCACATGGCTCTGATCACAGTGGGAATGTCTACAAATCTGCCTTACCGAAAACAACGCCTCTTTAATCCCAAACGAAATGCGAGACGGTTCATTAAAATTGAATGTTAGTCCGCACAGAATGCTTTCCAGAGTAATGTAATCCTTCACATTGAAATCTCCAATTAATAATACAATACTACAAATAAATTTCAGCTAATTCGATTGTATTACTTCAATTGAATCTACACTTGAGCCCACAAGTGGTATTGTGAGCTGTATAAGTACACAAGAGGCACATATCGGCAGCCTTCTCATCGAGACACTTCTAGACATAGTTATCAGCCCAAATCAATGAATGAATGGTCTACATGAAAATCTGTTTCTTTCTCTAAGAACTCCGGGACAGATTTGAATATCATTGTGGTACTCACAACACACCACGAGTAGAGATTGCGAGCTGGATCCTATCCGCTAGATCAGCAACGGTAACATTACCAAGCTCTCCACCATGTCTGGTTCGGACAGTCAGAGTTTCAGTCTCAACTTCCTTACGCCCAACAACAGCCATAACGGGTATTTTTTGTGTCTCAGCGTTACGAATCAACTTTCCAAGCCGCTCACCAAAAATCACTTCAGCTCTAATTTCCCTCGCTTTAAGCTCAGCTACCACCTTTTTGCAGTAATCAACCTAAGTAATACAAAAACAAACTGAGCATCAGCTTACTGGATGGTTTTTATCAACAATTTCAATTGAAACAATAAACAGTGTTTGCAATAGATAAAGAAGTGATTTTGCAGTATCTACCTAAACGAAAAGGAAAAGGACCTCACCTCATTATCGGTCACTGGAAGCAAACGAGCTTGAACTGGAGCAAGCCACAATGGGAAGTCGCCAGCATAATTCTCAGTCAAAATACCAAAAAATCTCTCGATAGAACCAAATATAGCTCTATGAATCATAATGGGCTGCTTTCTTGAGGTGTCAGAGTCCACATACACCATATTGAACCTCTCGGGTAGGTTAAAATCCACCTGAAAAGAGAAATCACATGACATGCGTTTAATATGTCGTATATAACAAAATAAAAACGTTCATTTAAGCAACATAAGAACGGGTTTTTAAATCAGGATTTCTACTTGCTATACCTTGCGTACTCTAATTAATTTTTTTAAGTCGAACAACCCGCCACCTATTTGACAGCTTTTAGCTACACCAACTGCCTGCCCATCTAACAAATTTGACGCTTCACAAAACATAGAAGAAATGTCAAATCGTGCATGCAATGACTTCGTTAAGGCATAAATTCTGTGTTTGGAAAAACCTGACCTGAATGGTAGAGCACTGCCATTTGCGACCAATCGCATCCTCTATCTTCACATCGATTTTAGGACCGTAAAAAGCACCACCTCCTTCATCAATGCCATATTCCCAGCCCTTGTCCTCCAACGCACTCTTCAAAGCAGTAGTAGCTTTTTCCCAAATCTCATCACTGCCGACAGCTTTCTCAGGCCTTGTTGATAAGTTAATCTCGAATTTCGAAAAACCAAATTGTTTGAGAATCATCTCCGTTAAATCAAGCACTCCTCGGATCTCATCCCTAATTTGATCGGGGAGACAGAAGATATGTCCGTCATCCTGAGAAGCAAAATTACAGGGTCAAGCTTTTCGCCAAGTAGTGAAAAGAGGAACAGGTCGAATAAACTAGATTTTTTTTTTTTTTTTTTTTTTTTTTTCCATGATCAATAAACACAACTGCATAAACTACAAAGCATGTTTTGAACGTACAACCTAGGAGCTTCGAATTGAGAAGTGGCAGATCATAATCTGAAAGCATAAGTTGAACATACCTGAGTAAAACCACGAACTCGGAACAAGCCGTGCAAAGTCCCAGACCGTTCATATCGATAAACTGTGCCCAATTCCGCCACTCTCATGGGCAATTCGCGATAGGATCGAAGTGCATCCTTGTAAACTTGGATATGAAATGGACAATTCATGGGCCTAATTTGGTATAGTTCCTCCTCTATCTGCATCTGATCAAACATGTTTTCTTTGTAGAAATCATAATGTCCACTTGTTTTCCACAAGTCAAGCTTGGCAATATGAGGGGTGTAAAGAAGTTCGTATCCATTTGCAAAATGCATCTTCTTCCAGTAATCTTCAATAATGTGACGAATCATGGCTCCTTTCGGATGCCAAAAGACAAGACCTCCTCCAGCATCTTCCTGCAACAAAGTGATACCACAACTCACTAACAAAGCAAAACGCTATGACAGATCCAACAAGAATGATATAATAAAAGCACTGTTCAGACAAAGTCATTGACCCAATCAAACGACTTTGACGTGTTGCTAAACATCAAGATAAGGTGCACAAAGGCACTAAGTGATCTCAAAATCCATTCACAGATATTAGATACAACATAAGATGATTCAGCAGCAATTACCTGGATAGAGAATAGATTTAGGTCTTGTCCAAGGCGCCGATGATCACGGCGCTTAGCTTCTTCCTTTTGAACTTGGTAGGCCTTCAGCTGCTCCTCCGTTTCCCATGCTGTTCCATACACCCTCTGCAGCATTTGGTTCTTTTCATCGCCCCTCCAATATGCTCCTGCGACGGACTCAAGCTCAATAGCTCGTTTATTTAATTGTCCGGTCCGCTCCACATGGGGCCCAGCACAGAGGTCCCACCAGTCTTCCCCTGCGGGCATGTTTAAAACGGAATAAACATAAGAAAAAAACTATCCGCACTAAAGATTGGTGAATTCAGCAATGCAAGCGCAAAACGCCTAAAGATTGGAACATGAATAGCAATAGGTGAAATAAACCAATCACATATTGGCCACCATTATTGTCAACTGAAGTTAGCTACACACAACCAAAGAGTAGTTCAATCAAAGTACGAACCAATTCTGTATATCGTAATCGGCTCTGACTTGATACCCTCCAATATCTCCAGTTTGTAGGGCTCATTTATGGCCTTGATACGCCTCTCAGCTTCCTCCCTCGACACCTCTTCTCTTACAAGCGGTAAATTGCGACTAATAATTCGGTCCTGCAAAGTTACATGCCATAATTTTTGCTCCTCAAATTCCAAGGACCGACACACCTCAACAAATAAGATATGGCCCGAAAGTAACAGCTATTGGAATCCGGCATATAGCTGAAACGACACGTGCAGCGGGATAATAAGCTTACCATTTCTTTCTTGATCTTCTTTAAGTCTTTCTCGGTAAAAGCTTCTTTCATGTCAAAGTCATAATAGAAGCCCTTCTCAATCCACGGACCAATTGTAACTTGAGCTTCAGGAAAAAGCTTCTGTACAGCCATTGCTAATACATGTGCAGTCTGCAAAATCAATAAAAGTCCAACGAAGCAACGTGAGAAAGTGGAAAAATGGGCATTTAAACATCGCAAAATGAAGAGTGTAAGATCAATGCATACACACTCACGTGTTAAAGTTTCATCAAAATATTGAACGATACAGTTTCTGAACGATGGGGAATTAGTGAGGGTTTCTCAACATCAAAAAATATCAACCACGAGTCTAAAGCCAAGTTATGCTGGTTTCAGCACTCGAACAACATATCCCGAGAAATCGTGAGGAACAGTGCAGGCCAATGGGCATAGGAAGCGAAATTCGAAATAAATTTTTCTTCGAAAACACCAGCTTAACTAGTAACCTTCACTTACCGTATGGCGGATTTTGACTAAATTCTCCGATGACTCGTTTGTGGGTAAAACAATGATTTTGTTTTCTGCGTCCTCTGGAATCTCAACCTGGGACTTAGGATCGATAACAACCTCTTGATCAGCTGCAAGAGACGCCGTCGCTACCATCCGCTCACTACCTTTGACCCAATTGGGCATCTGTCCAAGTGGAGACATCACGGCGACGTGTTGAAGCATACGCGAGTTTGCAAGAGACAGGTAGCCAACCAAGAGGTTGCGGTTCCGTCTTGACGCACATAGGGAAGAGTGGGATGAAATCCTCCTGGTAATCCAACAGTCACTATTTTAAAATATTGTATATATATATATATATATATATATATATATATATATATATATATTCCCTCCACAACAGGGAAGTAAACCCAAAACCTTACGTACACAGGGAATTGGCTTTCTGACATACTCTCATTTTACAAAACCTAGTACCATAACCAGCAGCTGGTTATAAATAAGACAACGAGGAACCCAGAAAATGCAAGCTCTCCAAATTACGCGTCAAGGTTGCAAAATCAAACCCTAAATTCAGCTAAAATCCAAATTTTGCACTACTTAAAGCAAGGAGAAAGTGAGGATCGTCTGAGGATCGTCTGAGAGCCATTCCAATCAAATTTGCAACAAAAAAATAAGCGTGGTTTTTTAAAATCACGCAAATAAATAAATAAACTCGTTCAAAACATGATAGTCAATCCATACACACTCCAACAAAACCCAAGTTCAATTTCAATTTCAATGTCAAAACGCTTCGAGGATGACTTCGACAGGGAAAGCCAATTACGGTCCAACTGAGAGTGAAGGCCGCATAACTTCAATGTGCACCAGTCCAATATCGACGCCACCGACCTACTACTCAGACCCGCGCTGCGACTTGCAAAGGACTTCCAACAGATGCACACCCAAGAGCATTTTTGACAAAAAAAAAATCAGGAAACAGGAAGCAACCAACCAACCTGGAGAAAAGCAGCGGGGGTAGACCAGCAGCAGGGGAGTAAAGTGAGCAGCCATGCGTCCCGAGCTTCGGCACCACCATCTTGGGCGCAATCGCGGTTGCAGTACCCATAATTCCTCTCTAAAGTAACAAACAATAATCCACGACTTGGTGCTCGCACAATTTCAAGCTCCTGCTTCCATTCTCTGAGGGGACTTGACAAGGGAGGTGGGCAAATGGGCAGAGATGTGAATAATGCGGCAGATGAATGGTGGAATGGGGGGCTGATCAAAAGGTGGGGTGCGTGCTCGCCATGGCTGCGAATCCACCATCACCGCCTCCGCTTCACCTTCCCCGCCCCGCAACAGGATTTGCTTTCCATGAGCCATCCAGATTTGATCTCCCCGAAGGGAAGATTGCCCCTTGGCCCCATTCACACGGACACTCCCCTCCCCTTCCTCCCTCCTGGATAACGTCCATCCATTCGTTTCCTCATCCACTACACGTTCGTCGTCCACGTGGATGCTCGTTCGTCCATCCATTGGTTTTATCATTCATCTTATATTCGTCGTCGGCATGGATGTCCGTTCGTATGTCCTCAACAATGAGCGATTATTGTCCAACCTGCGGGGGGTGTTGTTCAGAGTCTCAGATCAGTATAGAAATGTACTGGAACAATTATTAATGAACCATTCAAATAAGAAAGTAACGACAATGGGTGTAGAATAACTGAACAATACCGAATATCACGTTATCAGGAATTATTATAAATAAAGATTGTGAGTTTGTGAAATAATATCCTCAGAGTCAAGTTTGCTTGCACATTGCTGTTTTCATAACAGTGGTCTCAATTAGTCACCTGTGAAATCAATGAAATCAGTTAAGTGATCAGATGAAGTTTGCACGTGTTGGTATGAAGGGATTATATTCCCAACTAATACATTTGAGTTTACAATCGTGTTGATATACTCAGAGGTATTTCAATCACTTTTGATGATCTATGATGTACGACTGCATCTATCTAGGTGATGTTTTACAAACTTGTAACTCTTAATCGACAGTCATTTGTTGCATTAGGAATAGCCATGAAAATTCTTTAAGTAAACATAACCTCACTTAGAGTATAGATTCAAGATTGAGGGCAAGTGCTCCAAAACGTGCAAAGAGAGCAATGCAGTCACTTGTAGGGTTTAGTACAGCATCAACCAGAATTGCTAGTGTTAATGTGTGTGTTTTTTCTAATAAAAAAAAATGCATAGCAGCAAATTTAGTTATTGTTAAATCAAGAAAAGACGATGTTACCCATTATATGATCCTCAAGTTATTTAGAACTTAGACAATACTTTTGATTTAGACACTATTAAAATCTTCACTTGAATAAGTTTAAGACATATCCTGGGAGATTTCAAGTTGGTCCTCGCCCAAGTTGTAGCTGGGTTTAGAAATGATCTAATAACCCTTTCACATAGTAGTCATAGAATACGAGCCTACTTGGTCTTAAATGTAGATACACTAGTGCCACTTCATGCCCGTTGTTGGCCCCAGCACATCCTTAGTTGTGCCATTAGCCCCATTCACCATAAAAACAACCGTATTTATATGGTAAATAAATTGCAAGAAAGAAGAAAATATTTTAAAACATATTAAAAGGAGTATCAACTTTGTTGCGCAAAGAAAGAAAGAAGTCTTTGCTCCAACAATTAAATACCAATTACACTTTTAAATATTTCCAACAAGAACTACGCAAAAATCTTCCAGAAAATACTTCAAATTGTTCAAAAGGTATAATTGTCAGAATATAAAGAGCCAGAAGAGAGCAAGCAGTTGCCATACGGATCCACGAACGCCGAGGTTACACACAGATTGTGTTCCAGGCTACAAGAAAATGCATCCGCTAAAAGAGATCGGAATGAACTGCATTATCGTCATTTCAACTTGGATTCCGAACCTCGATCCGAGTTTCACCCCAACGGTTCTTATGACTAAGGACAACCCTCCCCCCCTCCCCACACTGCATGCGGACATAGCACCTAAAACGACTGCGTACAACTCCCGAGACCCGAGTATTATGATCTGTAAGCTTGTGTTACGTAGCTCGTATCATTAACTTCAAGAGCCAGAAAAGAACAAGCAGTTACTCTCCGGATACAGGAACGCCTTGCTTACACATTGAAGGTGATGCGGGCTGCCTGAGAAAGTACCCGCCAACAACCACATTCATTGATGAAATGACCCAACTCACTAGGCATTTGTAAGAACAGCTTCTGAAAACAGAACTCCATTGTGGAAAAAAAAAAAAAAAAAAAAAAAAAAAAAAAAACGCCAAGAGGCAGGCAAATTAATCTCCTCAGATCAGATCTTTTGGTGTATATTTGAAAGCCTTCATAGATGACCTCAAGAACTTCAGTCTGCATCATCAGAGTTTAACACACTGGAACCAGACGGCAAGCAAAGACAATACCTTTACCATACAGACGAGACATGTTCATATTGAAGCAACAGTCAAAACCAAAGAGACGGCTAACAGCAAACCCTAAAACTGAGCGCACTTCTCGGCGAGGAGAAGCCCACACATGGAAGATGAAATTTCGAGTGGAGGATGGGAGACTATATAGGTGACATGATAACCCTAGAATAGAATGGATCTCCGAGGCGCCTTACACCATCCTGACCAAACAACATTTCTTTTCATGCATTTTATTCTTTATAGTGTATTGACTTTCCGAAAAACTATTAGTATAGTTAAGACATGAAAAACAATCTTTGGTATTACTATAAATATATGTTTATAAGGCTTATAATGAGGCTTTTTCTTTTCTTTTCTTTTCTTTTCTTTCTTTTCATTTGCTTCTTCTTCAAGCAATTGAAAAATCAAGTTTCAACAATAAAGTTTGCCAAAACATTCAAATTAATTTTTATAGAGTCAACATAGATATAGAAATAGATGGTTTTTTACCACATTTTTTAATTAAAATAAGAGCAAGACAAGGATGTTTGCTAGCTTAATGCCTATTTACCATAGTAGGAGAAATGTTTAATGTGAATATTTAAGAAGAAGTGAAAGCAAAAATATTAGAAGAGAATTAATATTTTGTAGAATTCCAATCAAAAAATCTTTATTCAATATGCACATGATTCTATTTTACTATAAAAATAGAAAAATCTAATATGAGGATCTTAATTAATATTATATAAAAATTTATTTGACTTTTGGACTAAAATAAAGTTAGTTTGAATTGGTATTATACTAGCCATACAATAAATAAGATAATTTTTTACATAATAGACTATGAATTTAAAGAGGGCATGGCCTCCTCTAATAATCAAACCGAATTCTTGGATATATTTTTTGGATAAATACAACATACACAAGATATAGTCAAATTTCTAATTTACAAAATAAAAAATATACTAGAATATTAAAACTCTACTAAGTTCAATGTAATAGGAAGAATTATTATCGTCAATAATATTCTTATATCTTCCTTGATTTTTTTTCTTATGACATAAATTGACACCATAAACACTATTTACATAATCAAATCTATGGTTAAGAATTTTTTGAAGAAAAATACACAAAAAAGTAATTAGTTTTACAATTGTTTAGGTGATTTGATGTAAAACTAAGGAAAATGGAGGATTAAGAGTAATTTATCCCAACAATGCAATTAAGTCTCATTTTACCAAATGGATCATCAATGCACTATAACCAAAACAATCAAATATTTAATACATATATATATATATATATATATATATATATGTGTAATTTAAGATTATTACATAAAAACCTCTTGTCTTTAATAAAATGAAGAGTTAACTTTGAATGGGCATTAATAACCAATCATAAATGGAGCACAAATAAAAATATAAGTTCAAAATTAACAAAGTTTGGACATTTAAAGTTTTTTTCATTAGCTTCTATGATCCAAGAACTTTTATAATATTTGGAAAAACTTTCTTTGATTGAATCATATATTTTTTCTTTTAAATGCACAAATCAATTCTATCAATGTTACATCAATAAAGCTTTACAACTTTTTATTGATGGATTAATAAGACATTGAAAGAATAAGCTTTTTGCCCTCTACACTTTGATCAAGTTCTTTGACATTATAAAGCCTACATATTTCTCAATGTACACAACACTAAAAGGTCTCTATTACAAATTACATGCACGTGATTTCCTACAAACAATGCCAAATATTTGGCTATGATAAACTTTTGCAACTTAATAAATTGTTAAAACTATATCAAAGAAAATATAATACAAATATTAAGTTATCTCCATAGAATAGACTTGGTGGGAGAAAATAATATTAGGCAACAAATATTATTGAGTTACAAAATATTGAGTTAAAGAGAGATTATTGTATCTAGGTTTATCCTTGTATTTTTAAAGGAGCATTACTTATTTAGCTTGCTTAGCATAAAGGTGACACAATGAACAAATAGAGGAGACAATCTAGCCCTAACATTGATGTTTATTACCTTCTATGCTCTTCTTTACAAAAAAAAAACTTACATAGATTTTGGGATTACATTTAAGCAAGATGTACTTAGATTTGGTCTACTTTATTTTTGTCTAAGTTAACATCTAGCTCTAAAAAGTGGATTTATTCTAAAATCTTTACATGAATACATACTATTCTTGCTAAACCTTTACTTCTTAGATTTGAAAGATTATCAACCATTTGATTATTATTGAAAGAATTGTGTATCTAGACAATTTGGATTTAACACAATAAATTCAATTTTGAATTTGAGATTTGAACTAATTACCACACTAAGAAAATCATATGAACAAATATGGAAAAATTCTATGAAAAGTCACAAATAAAAAAATTAAAATGAATCCTGACCACAGGTTAACATTTCTTTTTTAAAGTAAGATAAATTATAGATATAAAAAAATATGATTGGATACAGATCTAACGGTATTATTTGCTTTGATGGAACTCTAGAGTATCGCAATCCAACACAATTTAAGCATGATACAATAGAAAACGAACATAAGACAGTCATAGGCCAACACTGTCTTTTATACTCTAATATCCATCTTTCAAGAGTTATAAGTTCCATTATTCAGTACCATACATTGATTATACCACATTTTGTGTAGGGAAAAAATAAATAAATAACAAAAAAATGATGAGTCCACAGCCGTGCGATCAAGATCCAATCGGGCAATCAGACACAATGCAAGATGCGGGCCAAACCCTTGACCCTGCTTCCGCATAGGTGGCACGGCATTACTGGCAAATGAATTAACTCTCTGAAGCATGGAGGTCAAAGGTTTATTGTACATAGATATAAATCCAAGAGTATAGTGAACATTTTGAAATACATCACATGATTTGCAACCCCTCAATTTTAAGAATCTCAAATCTCATCAACGGCTCTGATCAAGCGCTGCAACCAAAGTGCACAAGAATGATAACCCCAGCCAAGGTGTCAACCAACACAATTTTTCACGATTGGTATACTACACTCTAGTGGACAAAGTCTCTTGCCGTGATGATTAGAAACCAGTTCAAGTTGCTAAACCGGCTGGTCACTAAAAGCATTAAGGAGATTTATAAATTCTATCAAAATCAACCTCTTGAACTTCAGCACAGGCTCGCACCTAATGTGAACAAAATGCCTGTCGCAGTTCTGACCTCAAATTTGGGCACGCCTGCAAAAGACAAGTTGTAAAATAAGATCAAGGCCACTTCCAACCCTGTAAACAGCTAAATAAGAAACAACACTCTGAACGAATATATAAATCCTGTGATGAGAATGGGCGTTAAGTTATTTTATAAACGCACAAGTGTACATCGTGGTCAGACCATCTCACCTAGTACTGACAACCTGCATAGGATTACCGTCGTAACCCCAGCAAACACTACAGCTTAGATTGCTGCACTGAACTTGTTTTCAAACAGAAAATCTGGAGTAGTATAGTTCAACGTTGATATAAAATACAGAAACAGGGAGCTCCATCCATTACTGTGCGTATTGATGTAGGTCGCCATGTCCGACAAACTGGTCCACCTGTCCGCCTTCTATCGCAAATCCCATGTGCATGACATTATTGAGGTCCATAGACCAGTGCTGATGTAGCTCCTTCGCCAAGCCTGGATTTACTCCTTGCAAATGCATCATGTTTGGAACTTGCGTTTGCGGATTCTCAGATGCCGCAGAAAATAGTTCGGCACTTAAGCTGGAATTAGTTGGATGTCTGTCAGCAACACTGCTAGGCAAGAATTGGGTCTTCTTTTTCTTTGAACCACGTTGTGATTTGGAAGTCTTCGATCGATCTGGCGACGATAGGGACTGACGAAGCTTCTGCAATCGTTGCAGCAGCTGAGCCTCGCTCATTTCCACCTGCGTATCAAAATCTTTCCTTGACGAGTGCTTATCAGATGTACTGTACCGTCGTTTAGGAACAGTTCTGGCCTTAGGAGTTGAATGTTGTCGTTGCTGAGGCTCAGGAATGCCAAGTGACTCCCTAAAATTCCGGAGCCGCTCCAGAGCATCATCTGTTTGTTCATTTTCATTCACCACTTCTTCCTCGATATCTTCTTGCTGTTCTAGAACATCACGACGTAATCGCGCCAACCTCATTTGGATTTGTGCGTCATCGTCCGATTCATAAGTTGTCCGCCCTTTCTTGCTTTGTCGCTTTGGAAGCTTGGACTGCAACCCAGAAGCATCAATGTTTGACGTCTGTCCACGCCTCTTCACACAACGCTGATTATGCACAACTGGTGCAATCGAGTTGGTTCTAGAAATTTGCATCAGAGATAGGGAAATATCAGATGCGGAATCGTGGTATAAATACACAATACCAATATTCACTAAACCAATGTCAAACTTCACACGAAGGAATACCTTAACAAACGTGCTAAGGAGTTCCAACTCCTCTGCGGAAGGACAACGACGAGATCCATATTCTAGAGTTTCACTGGAGGTAGAAAGGGGTGTTGAAAGGCACAAAAGAGGAGAACATAAACATCACATAACACTCATGCGGGAAGCCTAATATGCATTTAATATTTACAGGATGAAAGACAGACCAACCTACAGCCAACTCAGCTCAGGCAACCGTGAAAAAACTGTTAAAGAGATCCTTCTGCAGATGTTATTTGACATCAGCTACAACAACAGCAACAAAAAAAAAAAAAAAAAAAAAAAAAAAAAAAAAAAAAAAAAAAAAAAAAAAAAAAAAAAACGCCTACTCTTCAACCACGTTAGCACCGGGAACACTCCACCATGTAGAATCTTTCATTTTTTCGTTATCCTTCATAAATTTACGATCAGACGTTACAATAGGGCTTTAGCCGTAAGAAGTTAACAAGAAAAATCAAGCATACTCGGGCACCCTTATCTGTGAACTAAAATAAAGTTACACAATCAAGTTTCCTTGTATTGGATGATTTCGCACTCAAGGCAACAGCGTGTAAAGGAAGAAGTCTTAGCAATCAACCTTGTCGTGATTTCCCGCGTCATGGCGTTGGTTTAAATTACCCCTAAGAAATTCTGTGATTCTGAATTTTAGACTTTCCCTTGGAAGCAGCTGTAGACTATATTTGCTAGGCATACCAGAACCATATAATGGAGCCAATTGAGAAACGAAGTACAAGTACTCTTACGGGTTTAGAAGCTCAGGTTTGCGAGGTGATAAGAATCCCAAGGTTCCAGGTTTGTTCTGCCCGCTCTCCACGTAGCTAAGCATATCATCAATGTCCACGTTACCAAGTGGCGTCTCCGCCATCTTTAAATCAATCCTCTTCGGAGTTAAGCCAATGTGCAGCTCATATGTCTCTGCGAACTTTCTAGCCTACGAGCCACAGCTTGACCTAAAGTAACGGCAGTACTTCAAACTCTCACGCTGAAGAGGCCGCGCCGGGTCGAGACCTCCTAATTCCAAATTGTTGCCACAACAGATGTCTTCTTGCCAATCGCAGCCAGGGTCCACCTCTTCAACTCCCGAAAGCATCCAAACCCTCAAACGAACCTAATCTAAAAGCAGAAGCACAGTCACGTCATGAAACCACATTGCACAACAATCAACTCAGAACAGTAGGGTTTTATCCAACACTTTCACAAACAAAAACAAAAATAAGTGAATAAAAACACAATGACGACGACTCCACCAAGGAATTAAGAGCCACACACGAACAAAAATGCTAAGAACACGAGACCTTAAGAAGCAGCGAAGCAACAAAGGAAGGGAACCCGCTCACTGTAGGTCTCTAGGCGAGAGTGGAATGCAATCAAGACATTCGGCAACGGGCGATTGCACCAGGGTTAAGGCTCCGCTTACCTGTGCCAACGTTAAATCCCGGCACACAGACAACAACACCAATTCGCGAACCGGAAGCATCCAGAGACGAGCGCTCACGAAACCAACGCCGGTAATTCGTGACAGGTGCGAGGAAAGCGAAGGGAGGGATGCAACGATGGCGACCAAGGGCTCCACCTCCGCCTCGAACGCCGTGGCGGTGAAGATGCATGGAATGGCAATGGCGATGGCGATGGAGTCAGGGATTGCGCCGATGTGTGCTGCTCCTTCTCCAGTTGCTGTTGCTTTTGTTTAGGGCTTGCAAGCTGCGCATGCCATCGTCGTGTCTTCCACTCCCTGGTTCGTTTCTGCTTCTACTTCATCTTCATCTTCTTCTTCTTCCTGTTGCCATACTTTCGCCGTTTAATACTCTTTCCTCTTCCTCGCTGGTCACAGTCCTACATTCTCATAATCTGGATAAAATTGGGTTATTGTGTACACTATTCTTTCACCTAGACATTGCACCTTCAATGTTTTGTGTATGAGTTGTGTTCCAAGTGTGCAGAAACTATAAGAAATATGTATTTGTGAAAATGTGTGATTGTTTACATAAGCTTCTTCTTCTCCTACCATGCAATTCAATTTTTAATTCATTATAATTGTGCTTTTTGGTCATAGAGTGTTTTTTTAACGGACTTTTGTCACACAAGGCAAGGTGTTAAAATGACTCAAAAGCAGATCCGAACGAGTTCTAAGTGGAGAGAAACTTTGGTTTTTAGTAATGAAATGCACAGATTGTATTAGAATAATTGTATTATCTTTATCAGCCAAATCTGGAAGAGTTGATGGAGTGAGTCACTTGAGTAGTGCACCAATCACGCCTTCTAAATTCACATGGGAAAGAATCAACTTTGTTCTTTTCTTCATTTTTTTTTAGATTAACAAAATGATGACATTTACTTTCTAGATTTCAATATTAGAGTTCAAATTGTGTTGAATATTAAATCATTACAGCAAAAAATCAAAACCAAAAAAACAACATGGCATTTCAAATGCATAAATAAATTAAAGTAATTAGAATTGAAATTAAAACATCTAATAAGGCATACACTGATTAATTGTTAAAATAGAATATTAATAAAAATGTAACTATTGATATATTTTTAATCATAACTATTTCAAATAATGCAAAAGCAAATTAGTGCATTTATAAAGCTTATGTTGGAACTTCATTAAAAATCAACATTACTTCTTAGATCAATTCTACAAGTAAAAAAAAATGTTTCCACAAAATATATGTAGAATCAAGTACTTGACACCAAATATATTTGTTAAAAAACTACAGATAAAAACATTTAATATTTACAGATAAAAAGAACTATTCAGTTCAGTGGTAATACACATTTTATGTGTGTGTGTGAAAATATATATATATATATATATATATATATATATAATATGCTATTGATTTTTTTGTCAATGCACACTGAAATTCACATCTTCATCAAAATCCTTTCGACATATCAATATGTAGAAAAATCATGCATCTACAATTACCAAACACTTGATATCTTTCCTTTTTCAAAAGTCGATGGTTGCTAAACCTTCAAGTTGAAGCAACTAGTTCTTGACATGAGGATCTTTTTCTCCACAACCGTGTTTCAATTTCTACATCATGTTGATTATTTAGATGGTTATTGTAATACAAAATTTAAAGGTGATGTATAAAATCTGAACATTTTACACAGACATTACCATTAAAATTTATACATATCTTTAAAATTTATACATGTCTTCAAGACCCCAATAGCAAGCCAAAGATATTCTACAACTACAAGAAACTACCTACAGGAAAAGAACCAATAGAAGCCATGAATTTCACCAACGATCATATCTGGTATAAGATAACATGTCATGCACATGCCGAGAGTCTCAGTGATGTGGGTCAAAGCAAGCCATAGCCAAGGACCATGCTACCAAACAATTTGATTAGCAAAAACATTTACTAGCAAGGTGGAGCTTAAAGAACAGGAGGTGGAAAACATTTGTGATTTTTAGCTGGAAGAAAAAAACCAGGCATTTCACACCAATCTCCACCCCCAGATATCTCAATCGGCATGACAAGTGCTTAGCAAAACTAAGAAGCAAAAGGTTTAAGAACAAAGCTGTAAAAGTTTATATTCAGCTAGATGCATCACCAGCAACTTGACTACTTCTGCACATTAGCTGGCAACCTCAGCAAATAAAACCACAGGATAAACAAGGTCTGCAGCAGTATCTGGAAAAGTCACGCCTTCATCTTGTAGTGTTCTGACCACCAACTGCATTTCCAAAAGCCCGACAGAACATTCTTCAGTGTTAAGTCACGTCATGGATATCAAAAGTAACCATAGTTACTTCACGGGCAACAAGAACTACGAGGCTGTTATTCAAGGAGAATGTAGAGGATGGTATTCATCATCGAGTATCTACATCACACTGTTTGAAAAAAGTTGCAGAGGTGGATTACAAAAAAACATTCATTTTTAGACAGGAAACCAGTTGCCGTCCAACAAACTTTGACAATCTTACAACTAGAAACCTGCAATCGTGACGGTGAAGCCTCAACTGTGCAAAGAAAAGTTCCACTCTGAACCAGGCCCGAAGAGTGAACAAAGACGTAGACTTCGATTACACTTTCGGAGTTCTTCCAAACTATACGAGAAAGCAGTCCAGAAGCTCTTTCCTGAAAACCCAACCAGTACGAACAGATCATTCTTCCACGGAACGTTTTGAAATGCAGCGACTCGTAAGCCTCCACTCACATGCTTGAAGAATTCCTTGCTTAATGCCTACGCAGAAGCATTTGTCCTAAACATTAGAAGGTGCATTAGTGCCACAACATGGCTATCCTTCAAGACAACAAACCCCTGCATTATTCAATCCAAAATGCACGCCAACACACCTTACTCCAATGTAGACGAAATTTTCCATCCGTACAAACTTCTACCGATGAACCAGACAATCCTGCATGACCAACAATCCGATATAAAGGCATCAAGAGGGTGAATTAGACCCTTGGGTGAATCACGAGCCAGCATGCTGTAGCTTAGATGCCATTGTCAGCATCGTTGAGAGGCGGGACCATCATCCCTTGTAAGAGAATCCGGTATGTGTAGGGCATCCATCGGCAGGTTAGGGACCACCCACTGCTGCCCAACATAGCGATTTGATTAGCGTCCACACAAAAAAAGCTGCCAACTACCTGCACGACAGCAAGCAAAGGAAAATTCCCAATGGGAACGAAAGCAACGCCCACAGCATGAACTGATAGGGTAGCTTAAATCATTTGGCATGGTGAAACATGCTGCACACATAAATACGGTGGGACAAAAGCAAAGGAGTAAAAATAAGCACAAATTTTGTTTTGATTAAAGAGAGAGAGCAGCTCTCATGAAGTACAAGGTGATTTAAAAATCACCAGGCTCTCTATAGTACACCTCAGGGTCACCCGTCGCAAGGGTGAGTACCCTTCTCAATAACACTAATCTACCGCAGCCGGCTTCTACAGCCAAGAAGACCACCGCAGCCAACTTCTACTTCTTATGAGTCTTACTCTAACGGACATGCAAGGACGCTTCACTTGCAAATATTCCTCCGGATTTCCATGGCATCGCATGAGGTAGCGTCCAGTCCTCCAGGCGCTAGGCTGACGAGCTGTTGAGCGCATGAAAGATGAAGCAGCGACGAGACATTACCACCAAATACGCGCGCCGTCGGCTTCAAACCGAACACGTTGATCACTATCTCAAAAACTCGACTTCCGATCAACTGATTTTCTGGAACTGCTCGATTTAGTTGCAAGCAACAAAACCTGGCGTAATTCTTTGAGGGAGAGACCCAATGCTCGACGAATTCTCCACCTTCCGGGTGAAAGGTCTCACAGCCACCGCGGCCCCGTTAGCCAAATCCACGGCCATGGATATGCTCTCCTCGGCTATTGTGTCCAATGAGCCCCGCTTCTTGGACAAGCTCTTCTCAACAACAATAACTCGGGGTGGAGCGGTCTCCACCATCGCACCCAACGCAGCCATCCTCTCCAAGATAGTCTCCATCGTCTTCTGCCTAGGAGAGCACCGCTCGACAGTGATCATCTGAGGCGGCGCAGTTTCACACCACGATCCCATTCCTGTCGCACCCCTACCCATTCCACTGCAACAAACACCGCCGATCAACCCTGTCCAAACTCCTCCAAACTCCTCATAAACGCATTCAACACGCCGTTCTCCAATTACACCACGCAATCCAACTCCGACGAAACTCCGACCACCCCAAAAAACCCCAACGGCGGAAACGAGACAACAAGAAGAAGAAGAAGAAGAAGAAGAAGAAAACTTACTCCTCAACAACCGCTCCAGCCCAAACAAACTGGGATCTAAAACGAGACACTAACGATCAACTCCTTCACGACAAAAAATACAGAACAGGTGCAGGTGAAGAGAAGAATACACGACAAAGGCGAGAAGCATGATTTGGCAATGACAATGTAAGCGAAGCGGGGTCATATGCTGAAGTGCCGGGACAGAGAGAGGTAGAGCGGGGAAGGAGGGGGTAGACGGAAATAACGGGCCGGGGACGGGCTGGGTCGGGACGAAACGGGATGGGGCGGGGGCCGAGGCTGGTCCAATCATACCTCATCGGGCCCTTATGCGGTGCAGTGTGCTGAGATGCCGACACCTGGTGGGAGCCGAACCCGGCAAACCATGGGAACCGGATGAACCGGGAGCAGCGTTTGTCCTGGCAGGCACCTAGACAGTCATTCTCGGCGGCGAGGTTGATGGATTTTACCGGAGACGCCAGTTACAACTCCGCCATTCCGTGGCTTCGACGGTATCTGAAACCGACAACTCCTGCAGGTGCCGTGACGCCCCCTCAACCCCTCCCTCCACCGTCTTCCAGTTCGTTATTCCTGACACATCCATCCATGAATTCATCCATATGTATATCCATCCGTCCTCCACACGTCCATTCTTGACTTCGGTCTCACGGGACTTTTTTCTGGGTTTAACTTTTTCCTTTATGATTCTAGAAGGAAAACAAATAAATGAATAAAAATCACTTTGCCTTGAGAGCAATAAACTATTTGGTTAATGAGCATGGTTTGATGGGTTGTGGTATAGAATATCCAATCTTTGGGTCCATGTTCTTTGTATGCTTGGTTTTAATGGGGGGTTCATGCTGATGGGCACCATTGAAGAGCATCATTTCCAATGGTTGTAAATGAACACTATTTTATTATTTGCCTAACATCTTCTAGTGTTCACAATCAAATGAGATCAAGAACTTGAGAAAATCATTGTATTTACCTTCATTAGTGTGTATTCATTTGTTGTACGAATCTTGGATTCAATTGAGAAAGCATTGTTAAATAAGTCAATATTCATGTTACATCATTGCTCAAAGTATCTGGGATTTTGTCTCTAGCCTTGTTGAAACCATCAAATTTATTTATTTATTTTGTGATAATTGCACATGTGATTGTATATTAACATAAGCATTTTTCAGTTTGTTGAGATTTGATCAGTTGTAATTTGAAAGATCATTTGATGCTTGCAATCAGGAAAATCACATCACCTGCAAAATACTTTGATAATGTAGTACAAATCATATCAATTTCGACAAATCATTCTTGGTGAATCTTCTTCACATCTGTAACATCCAGAAATGAACAAACAAATCAATAACATGACAATACCATATCAGAATGTATTACATTTTTATGTTTTTTGAAGTCTAATATATAATAGCGGAATAGTTTTACTATAAAAAAAATCATTGTACCAACTCCACATTCTTTATAAATTTTGTAAAAAACAAAAAACAAATTTGACTCTGTATTCTAGTATTGTTTCAAGGGAATAAGTTGGATTGAATCTAATATTTTATTTTAAAAATTAATAATAACAGTCTAGTGTTCTAACCAATTACTACACACATTATGGTATACATTTACATCCCAATTGTGTTCATTAATCCTTGACATTACTTTTTTAAGTAGAATTCAACAGTACATTTCATTTTGTCCAGTGTACTAGTCTTCTCATATTTGACTGTAAGTTCTTTGAAATTTAAGTTAAAACTGAACAACTTAACCATTTCAGAAGCTAGCATGCTCATTGAGAAGGATACATTGTGAGAAACTAGCAAATAATAAATATTACATTAAAAATACATTGAAAATATATATATGCACAACTAATATAATAAATACATTCGATTTATTTTGGTTTTGATTTTGATTTTTTCAAAATAGTTTCAAATTAAGATGGAATGGATGATTTCACCAATTAATTTATGTCTCCACAGTTTCAAAAACAAGTATGCACATTCTATTTCCAGAAACAATGCCTCTGTCGTGGCAAATAAAATCAAAATGTTTGCAAACGAGAAATATACAAAAGGATAAAAGAGACTAAGTTACAAAAACCAGGTTAGATTCTATAAAATTAATCAAATACTGTGACTTCTTTTGTATGAAGTCCATGGCCAAGAGCCAACATCCTTTTGCATATTGTTGTTAAAGAAAACTGTATTCAAGAGTATAAAAATGTAAAACCTGTAGAATATCTGTGGGGATGGGTTAAATGTACACATTCAATATAAAATTGTGTAAATTAAGTCATTTTACTTAACCTCCACATGAGATTGGTTTATTCATTCACTAGAATGAATAAAAGAACCAATGGAGTTGAGCTGAATCCAAACCCCATGTGCGCAGAAAAACCCCACACTCTATTATTGTTTTAGGGTGACCTCAAACAACACTCCACGTCCGTATACTTTAAAAGTTTCTAGAAGCATTCAGAGGCATCCGAAAGGGAAAAGAGTGGCCTACTATGGTTACTACTCGTCAATATGAATGAACGTATACGGTGGATGAATGAATAGCCCACCTCGAGGGAGGGCGTACTTTCGTTCGTTCGTTCCTTCCTTCCTTCGTTCCAGAAAGTGCACCTTCTGAATCGAATCGTGAGCCCGTTATTCATTCATCCAAAGGATGGATGACTGGGGCCGTTGGACTGAGTCTGTTTCCAGGAAATGACTGGCAGGGGAGCTGAGGGGGGATTCTGTTCGTTTTGGATATTGGATGAATGGTATACCTTTCATCCATCACTTAGGCCCCATTGAAAGGTCCCCTTGAGTATCCTTGGGGGTATCAAAGTGGCCCAAAGGAATGTTTCGACTAAAAATATGGTGAATTATTGAATTCCATCCTTGGTGAACTATTGCTTTGGAATTTGGATCCATATTCGGGAGTATAAATGTCGCTTAAAGGAACACCCTGCACTTAATAGTATTACCACAATACTGTGGTATTAGACCAGAAAAATGAGCAATATTGTTCTTATTATTTTGGGTTATGTTTTACAGAAATCACACTTTACATAATTTTAATTCAATCACAAAAATAAAAATAAAAAACAAAATAATGTATAGCTTTGGAAAAAAAGCATGTTGATTTTCTAACTTGTGAGCCTGATTTACAATTTTGTTGAATTGTAGATTATCTGTTAGAAAATCACACCCTTTTTTTCTTTTTTCTATTTTCAATTTTTATCATTTATTTTTTAGTGCTTTACATGATAATGTAGTTGAATTGTATAATGTATGTGTAAAAAAAAAGTATAAATATAATCTTACAGCATATGTGTGATTCTTTTGATGGTGTTATTTCAAAAATATGACAAAGAGAACAATCAAGATTTAAACAGTAAACACAAGATTCTGAATATTATTCATGGATTGTTTTGACAAGTCGATACTTGGGTGGATTTTCAAATGGCTTATTAAAAGACACATGGAGATTGTTCAAAGATTCAGTTCATAAAACATCAGATCAAGTATCATTCTAACATTTATCACAATTTCAATTGAGAGTGAGACTTGGATATTTTGTCTCCAGTGGGAGCATCATCACATGCTTAACACTTCACAACACCAAAACACAGTAAATCTACTCCATCCTCAAACAGTTATTACATTATTCTCATGCAGCATTGGAAGCCCAATTTGGTTGCAGTAGGTTCACCTTCTGTAGGTACAAGGACCCAGTAGGGAGATATTAAAACGACATTTTTAGAATTAAAAAAAAAAAAAAAAAACACACACACACACACTTAATGACAGTGGGTTTGTTGGGGTCTGGAGGAGCATCACCAATAGATCCACTGCTCATGTGTGATATTTTTGAAAATGCCAGGGGTGCAGAGAATGGCAGAAGAAATGAACAGAAACCCTAACCCCCCCCCCAAAACCCTAGAAACAAAGTAGCAGTGATAGATCCTTCAACTTCTTGTGTGCATTTTGTGTTTTGTTTTTTTTGTGTCTCTGTATGGAAGAAAAAACCATCAACCACAGGTACTGCTGCTACAACAACAGAGCTTACAGTTATTAACAAAAACAACAACAAGCAGTTGTAGTAATAATAACAACCATGGAGCTCCCAGGTGACAAGGGTGGGGCAGCATCCCACTTGGTGGCACTGGAGGCCCTACAGCCCTTTTAATGAAATTGCAATGCATGGGATGACTCACCTACACTGACCCACTGCAGACTACCACCCACCACACTCTCACACACACACACATGCATACAGACAGTTGCTTATCTGTTGGGTAGTTGAGCAAAAATTAGGGCATGAGAGGGCCCACAATTTGTCCATTTTTTCTTCTGCTTCTTCTTGTTTGTGGGTGTTGGGTTAGCTTATGCTTGGTGGAGGTGGTCTTGCATGTGCAGTTTTGTAAGGGAGGCTGTTGGGCCAGGTTAGGAACAAGCAGCACATGGAAGGCCACCACACCTCAACCAAGGGCCCTCACACACATGTGCTGCTTTAGGTGTCTGCCACTTTTGCTTTTCTTTCTTTTTGCACCTTTTTGTTTCCATATTCATGTCTACTTTGCCTTGGCATCCTTGTGCTGCTGACTCCAGTTGTGGTGATGGCTATGGTGGTAAGACTTGGGTAAAGGGGGAGGGCGGGATTGGGTCTCATGACCATTCCTACTCCACCCACCCCATAGCTGTGCCCATGTGCAGTAGAAGGTTCTGGACCTACCCCTACCACCACACACACACTTACACACACACATACAAACTCTCTTACTCACTCACTGGACCTAGTCAGGCAGGGCTGTCTAGTGTGGTGGTCAGAGTGGTGGCCCACACAAAGGTGGAGACAAATGGAGCTTCTGCAGCAGCAGCAGCAGCAGCCCATTCTGCATATTTTTTCTGCTTTTTCCTTATTCCTCATCATCTTTGTCTTCTTCTTCAACCTTCCATGGCATGTCTGCATTGGTTCATCCACTTTTGTTGCCTATGTACATTTGTCTACATTGTGCTTGAGGCTTTCCTCCTCTCTTTCCTTTTTTTCACTTGGCTCTGTTAAAAAAGTAAATGAGGTGGTGTGGGACTTTTTATTGATTTTGTATTTGGTTTTTTTTCCATTGCTTGTGCTGCAAGGTGCCATTGTTGGCTGTGGTGTGGCCATATTCTGCTGACCCACTTCTCTGTTTTTTATGCTTTCAATCCAAATGATAAGAGTGTTTGATTCATATATATATATATATATATATATTCGTTTCAATTGTATGTTATTTACTGTTGAATATTCGTTTACTTGTGTACACCACAAATATCAACCCACATGTTTTCAAGGAATGTTTGGCCTTGAATGAATTAAGGCACATGTGTTTTACAATAAATGTATTCTTATCGTGGATGAAATCTACGTCAGAAAACCTGAGAGACTTCTTAATGTACATTATGTAGATTGGATAATTCTTCTTCAATTAGCTATTGATTTCACCAATCAATAGGAGAAAATTACTGGGAATTTTGCATCATTTAATATAACTTACATGTAATTTTCAACATAAAGCCTTGGATGGAACTGGTCACCAAATTTAATGCAGTGATTATGTGGCTGTGAAAGTATGTTAAAACATGTAATCCTTTGCTTTCATGTCAGTGTTTGACAACTTTGATTATTTACTACATATAATTTGCATATAATAAATTATCAAATACTCATCATCATCTCTGGGTATCAAAATGCACAGTAAGGTATGGTTGTTTTAGAAAAACTGCAGCACTATTCAGAAAGATTAACAAAACACAACCATGACTTTATGTTCCCTCATCTTATCAAATTCAAAAATAATACATGTATCAATAGGCAACATTCTCTTACATGAGAAGATAGAACACAAATTTTATACATTGCAACAAAATAGCAATGTAAAGCACACTTTGTTTGGTTTGTGTTTAATCGAAGGATTACATGACATGACTAAAAAATCCCCATTTTGGTATTAATTGCAAAGAATCACTAGGATATTAACATCATGTACCATGATGAGCATGACATACATAGTTCAAAAGCATACAGAAATCATTGCTAATCAGAAAAACTTTACAATATAATCACGTCTTCAGATAAGTTCGTAAATTATCTTTCCAGGGTAGGAAAATTCAATTTCGAATAATCCTTTATTCAAAATTATAATTTCCAAAATTTAGTAAGATGAGTGTTCTAGGCTCTTATTAGGAATAAACTTTATATTGAGTCCTATAACCGACAGCTGCTGGGAGTGATCAGTGCTGTAGAAGCCATTTCATTTCTGTGTTTTCAGAAGTATAAAATGACAATTTTTGGCCATCCACATTGACAAAAACTTCATAAAAAAACACCAAAACAAACATTAAATCTACAGATTATGCCACTACAAATCTATATTTTAGGATGGACTAAGAATATTTCATAAACTAAAATAGTACAGTTTCGAAGCAGAATTACGATTTGTTAGCACAATGGGCAAACCCCTCCTTAGTACCTAAACTCTATTTCATGCTTGCGTCTTATTAGTTAATTGCTGCATCATGCAACGGATTCCTTTTCAATCATTCCATCTTGCGTGTCATTCACAATGACGACATTGCCTCCATCCACTACAAATTTGGACACACACTTGAGAACATTGCCAGCATTACCATAAACCGAACTTTCCACACCCCAACCCAAACCACCTATAGAATGCACAACTTCCGTCATGACGTAGCCCATTTTCGCTAAAACCATCCTAATTGAGTGCAATGTTTACATCAATGTGCAGTGGGCTTTTCAAGCCTCTTCTTTACGACTAATTCACCCCAAGCCCATTCTCTCATCCCTACACATCCAACACTCACTACCGCACACTCTGCAGCTCTGACCTCGATACTCCGCAGTCCCAGCTGCAGATCTATACGCCGCGTCAACCAGGCTATCAACCAACCATCATTTGCCCACGTCCCTCCTGTAACTAAATCAATCTGCGGAGGTACTACTTTCCAGGACTCATGTCGCCAACATCGTTCGAACTATACTTCCAACATCACATGTTTTCGCATCACCCCTGAAATCCGGATTCTACCATACTTGCATTGAAACTCATCCCTCGGCTTTCAACAATTGCTTCTTACCCTCAATCTACTTCCGGCATTGCAAAACCATCAATCCTAGCTTCTCACATCTTCCATCCCTCAAACTTCTCTGCTTCTATTCCCCTCTCTCATAGACCTCGCTCCGCTCATCTCTCTGCTTGCCCACTCTCCCAGTTCCCTCCCCATCCACACAACTCCGATAGCTCACCACTACCATCTACCCGATCTAAATTCTCCGTCCTCACTTCCTCTCCACCCCATGCTGCTACACACTACCGCATTGCACCTCACACCCCACTTATCGATTTCCATTCCACCAACACATCAAACTCGGCTCCCGTGTGCATCGCGACCCAACACCTCACAATGCCCAAACAACCATGCTCCTAATTACACTTCCTTCCCACGTTCTCTGCGTAGAACACGTCTTCTGCCATGCAACATTCTCAGAAAATTCTCATAACTTGCCCCCGAAACTTACCATTCCCATCACCATGTTTCGCCCATTTCGATCATTCACCAACCCATTCACCCAAAAACACTATACCGAAATCTGCACACAGACGACCAAACCGACAAGCCCCCGCCACAACCATCTCTGCGACACCAACTTCATCAACAAACCTTACTCCCGCTTATGCTCCCCCTTACCACAACATCCACGCTCGTCCACGACATACTTCGTATTACCCACTTGCAAACCCATGCCTCATTTCATGACTAGCCACTCATTCCCTCAAAAAACCAACATCACGCACCTTACTCAAACCCACTACTACCCAACACATCCGTTTAACCCCAAACACTTTTCCACAATTAATCCACTCATCCCATGCATTCAGGCATCCCACACTGCATCGCATACACTACACCCACTTCACCATAATCACATCATATTCCCTCGGAGCCACACTGCTCCACTTTCCAATACCTACATCCACATTCACCACCTACACTGCTACGCCACGCTCTTCACAGCTGCTCATCGCGCTCACCATCCTGCCCCTGCCTATCGCGAACCCTCGTGTCCCATCCGGCATGCGAGGTCCTGGCGGCGGCTTTCCTATCATCTCGCTCACCACATGTAAACCGTCCCGAGGTGGTGTCCCCACGTGCGTGTTGTAAAACTGCTGACCGCGACCCCGACCACCTCCACCCGTTCTCCCACCTCGGCCTCGACCTCTTCCCTTCTTGTTCACATGATCTCCGCCCTCACCCTGCAACCATGCACACCAACACACCTATCTCCTCAACATCCTCTCACGTTTTCCCCTCCCACCCATTCTCCCACTATCCCCGCACACCAACACACTGCCTCCCGCAACTACCAAACCACCACCCGCCACGAAAGGACAAACGCCCACTCTAATCCGCACATCGCGTAGCTCACACAACTCACCATAACCTCGTCGCCACGATCTGCGTGATGGTTGTGGCATGTTGATTCCCCACCAGCCTTGTCGCGAGATCTGTCGGCGTCCTTCTCTGCCTTGTCACCGTCTTCATCATCCATCACGAGATCGATGCCGTCCATACTTGGTTTGCGCGTCCTCTGATGAGGGGCCTGCTGGTAATTTTGTTTGTTCTGAAACTGTGCACACGCACACCTCTCCCATCAGGACCTTCAGCATGCATTATGTTACATGAAGGAAATTGACAGGGTTTATGCAATTGTCAAGAAGGTGGTACGCGAAGTTTGAGTTGCGCAAGGTTCAGAATTTGAGGTTAATTTTTATTACAATCATTTCAAACGGATCTATTTAGACATAAAACTACAAATAGGAGGAAAGTTTGCGAAAGGAGAGGTGCATACCTGACGTCGCAAGAGCAAGCGCACACGTAGACCGCTTCTCCAGTTCCGCTGATCTGTCAGCTCTGCTACCTGTATACACCGCGACAGTGAATTTAAAAATTAAAATGGATAGTGAATACAGTGGAACTAGCAGAAGTCCTAGTTGACATCCAGCTGGTATTGACATCTATATTTGCATGAAACAGAGTCTGGTTCAAAACGAATGCATCAAATCGCATTACATCCTAGCAACACCTAACAATGCAAGGTGCGAATAATAAAGTTGTTCGTTGCAAGTTGTAGTCGATCACAAGCTACACAAGCCATGAGCAGCAGGAATAAAATCGTGCGGATAGTATTGTAAAGTCAAATTGCTCACAGCTTTTTCAGCAAGCTCCACGGTTTCAAACTCTACAAGCGCGTGCAACTGCAGGAACAAAAAATCACGAACCTCACCCTATTAAATCACCACCTACACAGCAAAAGCATTTGGCAGAACAGAATCGCAGCCGCAGTCGCAGAAATGCTGTCTCCAATTCAGGGTATTGCTGACTTTCACATACCTATGACAACATCTAGTACACCCCTTGAACAACAAAACTACCGTGAACACATTATCACTGCCACAATTCCTGTTCACCTTGTTACTAATCAACATGTCGGTCTTTGGATGCTTTGCTGCAGTTGAATTGGCTCCATTGGCAGCCTCTGGAGAACAAATTCGAACCATCTTCACTGTTCCGACTTTCCGAAACAACGGTTCAATGGTCTCAATAGAAGGGTTCTCTGGCAAATTTTCAGCTACAACAGTACGTGCCTGCTCAATAACGACACATTGAGTTGTCACAACACAGGGTGTTTGAAGGGAAAAAATGTTCAGACACCAGTGACACAATAGTTCGATGAATGCATTATAATTAAAATCACAGCTGGAGCTGTTGAGAGAGTAAATAATGGTAAAATCCAACAACAATTCAAAACAGTAGCCAATTCGTGGATCTTAAGGTGTGTCCCAATAAAACGGCAGAATAAAGAGACCTGAATTTCCTCGAGATCAACTTCTGGGAGTGGATGCGCTCGCCGGACTTTTTTCCCATCCTCGCTTACCACCTATTTTGAGAACCATGTTTATAGCGCAAGCAAAGAATTGGTCCAAATCTTAATCAATATGATTTACAGCGGAACAAACAAATAGCCTTGACATTGAATGCACACAATCAACTCACCAACTGTGTCGAACTTCGCAACGCAGCTGCCACGACTGAGTGATTCTTCACCAAGTTCTTGATCTTCCTGAACAACGCCACCACAGGAATCGGGACTGCAATCACCCAACTAATTTCTCAGTACGACTGGATCTCCCATTGTGCAGGGGGCGGAAGGCTATGCAAGACAAAACTTGCACAAAGCAGAGGCCAACAAACAACCGATTTAACACAATAATCAACACTGCAGAAAAAAGACCATTTATTCGCACGTACCAAACCCTTCGGGATCCTTCTTCACAAACTTCATCAAGTAATTATCTGTTGGGAGGTTCGCGTCGCTGAAGTAGAATTCTACCTGCACACCATGCAAGCTTCGTTAATTTTACACATGAAAATATAGGCATCTCCCACTCAACCACTTACATTGAAATCTCACCTACATGTGATCCTCAAACAGGTTTCTAACCCCGATTTACATTACAGATAGTTGAGCAGCAAATACGAATAACCATGACCCAATAATCTTAGAAGTATAAAGCACCGTTCCACCCAGGATAATTAACGCCTGTGTTTTCAAAATAAATCCATTAATTTTAGAGAAGTTCATCCAAACGCTTAACATCTTCTTTTCATTTAAGTGTAGTAGAACATCATTCTACATTTTAAAAGTTTAACTATAGAAGCCTCTGCGGGTGAGAAAATATAACATACATGAAAAGATTCAGAAAATGCATTAGGAGAGTCTGCTAACCGATAAGAAAATACGTTGAAAATTGAAGTTCCAAACTGTGAAACTAATCTCCACAGTTCTAATGACAATATGAAGCTTCACTAGAAAGCTCATTCATAGCCCTCGCAACAAACCACATTTCAACCATATCCAAGAGAGCATTAAAACCGGCAGAAGTAATCACACCTGCTTCACAATCTTGGCCTTCAGCCCCTCCGTAAGCACGGCCTTTGCAGGCTGCACAGAAGTAGCTGGAATTGCCTGAACCTGCTCGCTCTCCCCACCATTCTCCTCTAACAGGAAGACATTAGGACCACCTTTTGCAACAGCTTCATCACTGCTAGGTGGAGACTCTGAAATCTGGTACTCGACAGTAGGAACCACAACGTCCGGCACAAATTTTGACGAGGAAGAGTCCGTCTCGGACGGCGGAGCTATTATCACGGGAATCACAGAAGATGGAGCTTGAATCAAAGACATAGGACTCAGCCCTAACTCTTGAGGCAGTTCTGACACCGGTAAAGACGTGGAGAAGGCTATCTGCAGTCCCTTAGGAACAAATTCAGGTGCTCCTGCATTCAGCTTGGACCCCGATAGAGACCGACTGAGAAGATGTACCTTCCTCTCACTTCTGCCATCGAAGGCCTGACATACAAATATATTAGTCAGAAAAGAAGCAAACAAATTTTACTAAAACACCAATTAAACTAAATAAAAAAGGAACTTCAAAACGAAAAATAAATAAATAAAAAGTACACAATCATAGAACAACCATTCAGTAATCAGTCCTTATCTGATCTGAAATTAAGACACACTCTGCTCGAGATCATACGCTGGTAGACCCAAGTGGAACTCAAAGCACATAATGGTATCGCAATTTACCAGCATCGAAAAAAACATACGATCATTGAACAGTACTCGTCGACAATTAAAAAAATATCGAAATAACAAAACAAATGGGAGGAAAGGACAACATATGGATGGGCTCCATGCAAGGGAACAAGCTCAGATCATGACACGATGGTTGGATAACCCACTTATGCAGAAACTCTCATTACAAGGTAACTGGTGGAATAAAGGGAGGGAAGACGAAAACAGGTGACAATAGAAAAATGGCCAGAAACCCTAAATTACTCCGATTCGGGCCGACGACGTGAAACACAGACAATAAATTCCCTCTTTCAAAGTAAACTCTAAGTGTACCAATTCTACTCTACCTCATACCGATACAATCACTCATTTCAACCGAATATTCTCCACAAACCTAAGTCAAGCATACGATCGCTGCAAGATCGGAGCTAGCATCGCCAATCCCAACCACGAATGCAATCCCCTTCACCGTCACCTCACAATTCACAACCACTAAAATCCAGGTCCAAATCAAAAACACCGCTGATCATGCCACACTCGCACCGAACTCGCAGATCTCGCCACCAGGGTTCTAACCCGAAGCTCCGCACCGATCATCTGCCCGCTCAACGACATAAAAATCCTCACATCGCACACCTCATGTCCGCCATCTTCACCCAAACCCCTGTACATCGAAACTCACAACGGGATCAAACAAAAGCAACCATGGCACACCTGAGGAGGAATGCCGCGAGCGGAAGATGTCGAATACGTGCGGCGATATCGGACCACATCGATGGGCGGAGTGCCCGTGCCAGAGGCAACCATGGCATGGGACAAGAGAGGGACACCAGCAGCCCGGCGGTGGTGTTGGTGCTGCTGGTGGTTCTGCTCCTTGGTCGTCGTCGACATGGACACCGGTGCCGTGGCCATCACCATAGGTGCGGCGTCGGCAGCTCCGACAGTGGAGCGAGGACGGTGCTGGGCCGTGGCGGCAGCAGCAGCAGCAGCAGGGGGCGCCATGAGCGGAGCCCGTCTAGTTGCGCTGCTCTCCCATGGCCATGGCGTCCATGGGCGCTGCGAAGCTCCCACTCTGCGACGAAGGACCTCAGCTCCGCCTTCTCGCCGGTGCTCAAATCCCCGCTGCTTGATGCGGCCGCTGCTCCCCCCCCCTGTTATGCGAGACGGGACGACGACCGTCGTGCACTGCGTTCCCCTCCTATCGCACGCCGTTCTTGGCGAGTTCCTTTCGGGAGCATGGTTCCATCTAACGCCCATTGTTTTAAGCAAACATTCTCTTGCTCACAAGAAAATATTTGTCTTCAAAATCTATATCATTATAAATGTATGTAACCTTTTCATATAACCATAATTTTTTTTAGAATCTTGTTTGATTTTGATTCGTGAATGAATGGACACCGTTTGAGCTTGAATGATTAGTTTGGAATTTTGTTTTCTTTTTTAGTTTTCTCTTTTGTGAAATATTTTGTACAACAAACATAAGTTTCTTGAATACAAAAGAGAACTTCAGTCTTTGAAATTCGATTTTAAAGTTACTTCTAAGCTTGGCATTTTGGATTAACTGTAGGATTTGGCATCAGCGTCCTTATGCTATACTTTTCTTCTTTTATTTTATTTTTTATTCTTTTCTTTATTAAAGATTTATGCTTTTTCTATTGCTCACGAGATTTTTTTATAAGAATTCTTTTTATCAAGCCCAATCTTCAAATAAATAAATTTTATGAAATTTGAAGTATAAATTAATAATTTCAAAATTATATGATTTTAAACTTTTATTTTTAAAGATATTTGCATTATTAGTTAAAGTCTAAAATATTTGACATTAGTATTTTTTATACAGATAAATTTATTTATTTAATTTATGCTAGTGTCACCACAATTTTTGTTACTAGCACCACAACTTGTCACCTAGTCAACATATTTCTTTAGTTTTTTTTTTTTTTTTTTTTTAATTCTAATTAATAACCTATTAATTTTTTCAATATATATATATATATATATATATATATATATATTGAACTATATAGAAAATATATATAGAAATATATTGATCTATATAGAAATATATATATATTGAACTATATAGAAATATATATATATCAAACTATATAGAAAATAAATTTCATTCTAACTATAAATAAAATTTATTAAGAACTTTTTAATGCTAATATTTGTATATATATATATATATATATATATGAAGATAGTACTTTCTTATTTAGCATTGACAAAAGATGTAGATTGCATGTGGTGGATAGTGGGTTGAAGTGAAAGCAACAAAAACTATTGTAGCATCAACAATACTTTATATATACATGTACATATGCATGCATGTATACATACATACATAAAATATACATAACTATTTATAAATTAATTTAATGGTGTATATATATATATATATTAATAAAAAGAGATATTTAATTAGTGAAAATTTTAAATGAATATATATTTTTCAAAAATATATTTATTTAATAATATATATATATATATATATACACACATATCATTTTATTGAATTAGTACATCTTTAAAAAAATAATAGTTTTGTTAAACTTCAATGTAAATCTCTTTTTGATATTATTTTGTATTGTTGATACTCTTTTGTTTATAATTTACATTGAATTTTTTAAAAGATTTAACGTGTTTCTCAAATTAAAAAAATTGGACAATAAAAATCAATATGTTTTAAACTAATAAAATATCAAAAAATATATACATTTTAAAATTACATTTTAAAAATAAATAAATAAAATATATTGTGTTGCTAATGCCACTACAATTCAGCACTTACTTGATATATTTCTTTAGTTTTTTACATTCCAATCAAATATTATTATTAATAGTTATACATTTTTTTCTTACAAATTTTATAAAAATTAATTTTAATTTTAATGAACAGTAATCAATCAAGAATCAAGTAAATAAGAATCAATCAAGATAATAGTAACAATAGATTTTAGATCAGTGTATTTTAAAATCCACATGTACCAAATTGAACACTTATTCAACACAAAATTTTAATTGAAGTCACCAACTTACACTTCACATTTAAGGTACAAACGCCAAAAATTATGTTACAAAACTTATATTGTATACTTCTACAAATACATACATTTGTACCTACTATCCATCTCATCCTTAGTAATTGAATTGATGTGACTCCATTGTGAGGAAGAATGTCAAAATGTCTCAACATATGGGATGCGTTCCCCAAGTGCCAGGGACTTCACAACTTTTTGCTTTTAAACCGCACTTTTATTCTGTCGTCGAGGATGTCTAACCTCAAAGGAAAAAGGCAAAAGCCATGCTCAGGTGTGCTTGTGGGGCAGAGTTGTTCCGTGACAATGGCGATGGTGGCAGCTTCGGACGGAGCTGATGCGGAACGATCCCCGTTCCTCGTCTGCTGGGATCGGCACCGCCTCACCGCGCCTTCTACAGTCGCTGATTCCAAGTGAATTCGGTGAGGGTATACTGCAATCCGGACCGCCTGGAAATCAGCAGATGCAGATACTTACCTCGAGGCATTGCTTTTGGAAGCTTGAAGTGTGTTTCTTCTTCGATGCGCGAGTCGTGAGATCCCTTTGGCTCTCGTCCATTAGGTCCTGGTTTCGCGTTTCGGTCCTTTAGGGTCTCCCTTGTTTGCCAGGCTTTTGTTTCTCGTCAGGAGTTTCTGAGGCTGCCACAGAGGTTTTGTCTTGTGGTGTAGCGTCTCATTGTGAAACCCTTTCAAATTACACACCTGATGCTGTGGAATATGAAAGTTTTGGGTGTCGTTTTGTAAAGATGACCAGCAGCCTGACAAGTGGGTTGTTTAGGGGCGAGGGGTTGGTCTTACGCACTCTCGAGGTTGATCGAATTCGGGTAGAATGTGGCAGGAAAGGATTGTAGCTGTTGTGGATTAAAAGAACTTGCTGCATTTCGAGCAACTTTCAATGTTCGAGTTTGCCCCTGGTTGTGCATCGTACAGACAAGAAACTTTCTCGTGGAGCTCTGGTAGAGGAGAGGGTTCAAGGGGAAGTAGCGGTGGAGAAGGTGGGGGAATTCGAGGATGTTAAGAAGGCTAGGCCAAGTAATGTTGTAGATTCTGCGAAAGGATTGGAGAAAAGGGTTATCAAAGGAGAGCAGGCTTTTAATCAGCTCGCCACTGACGCTGTAATTAAAGTTTTAGATGTCTTCTACAAGAACAGGGATTATGCGCGTTTCTACGTTTTGGAGACTATTGCCAGAATTCCTTACTTTGCGTTTGTCTCAGTTCTAAACATGTATGAAAGCTTTGGTTGGTGGAGACGCGCAGACTACCTCAAGGTTCACTTTGCGGAGAGCTGGAATGAGCTCCATCATCTCTTGACCATGGAGGCATTAGGTGGAGACGAGCGATGGGTGGATCGCTTTTTGGCGCAGCATATCGCTGTCGGTTATTACTTCATGACGGTAGTTATGTATTTACTGAGTCCTCGAATGGCATACCATTTTTCGGAATGTGTTAAGAAGCATGCTTTTCACACATACGACGAATTTATTAACTTAAATGCGGAGGAGTTGAAGAATTTGCCAGCTCCTGAGGTCGCAGTGAAGTACTATACTTCTGGTGATCTGTACTTGTTCGATGAATTTCAGACTGCCTGCCCTCCAAATACGAGGCAGCCAAAGGTCGAAAACCTGTATGATGTATTTTGCAACATTCGAGAAGATGAAGCAGAGCACTGTAAGACAATGTTAGCTTGTCAGACGCGAGGAAATTTACGTTCCCCTCATAGTGCAATGCATGCTCCAGTTACCTTGCCGACTGGTGCGTCATCAGCTACTGAAGAAGCGAAATAGAATTTGTTGGGGGTTGCCAGAGATTTACCACCTGCAGAGTGCGCAGATACTATTGAGTGCGCATTGACCTCGAGCTCATTCGTTGAACGAGCACGAAGAAATGGTATTGAAGTGAATCTTGATCGACTTCCCGAGTAGTGGCAGTGTACAAAAAAATTCTTGTAGGCCTCGTGCTGCGTAAGGTTGCGAGGCTTTGTCTGATTCGCACCTTCAACCAAGTGTTGAGTGCTTTGTTTATAAATTGTGGTGTTCTATGTGCTGGTCTTAGGAATTAGCCCTTCTAATCTGAATTTAATGTTCACGCATCTGTGCTTGTTGGTCTCATGTTCGTGAACTGCTACAGAATTATCAATTGGGCTGCTTTTGTGTTTTTTGGATGTGTGAACCCCATTTCATACATGATATTATCCTGATTCACCAGTCATATCCGTGAGTACCGACTTGGTTCTCAGACTATATAGCTCTCAATCTTTGCTTAAGTGGACGAGAGGTTATAGTCCAGTATGTAATCAATTTACTTGTTGAAAACTCGTCTAATTCTCGATGTGCTACAACCTTGCACAAGGATCAGAATCCTTTGATTGGTGTTTCACTTGACATCGCATAGTTCACATGATGGTAAGTTAATTAAGACGGAGTTGTCAGAGACGAAGCAAAGTGACTGGAGGAGCGGTCTATCAGTTAACGTAATCTAATAAATGTATATACGAATTGGCTGCTACTGCTTCGAAGCAGTATTACTTGGATCGATTTGCAATGCAAGCAGAACAGGTATGGATTTAATTTGTTGAATGTGGAGAAGTAGTCCAGGTACGATTGTGACAACACCTTCGCAGCCGATAAGTGGTTCGACAGGGGAACGTTACCTGGATCAAGAGTGTTATTTGGGCAGATTTGCCGCACTCTGTGTGCTCACTCAGACTTCCCATCTGCATGTTTTTACTTTGCATCACATGGGCAGTGACTTGGGCGACGTCATCTAAGTGTCATGCTGACTTGATTCTCATGGTGACTTTTAAAACAAGCTCAGATTGGAACAGAAGTCTCCTTCCATTCAGTGATACATTGCAAGTTGGTCTCAGGATCTTCTAATCTGGTCCCTAGATGTGCAAAGGTGAAGCTCTGGATGATTGAACAGCTTGTGTGAGGAGAATCAACCTCCACACTTCAGGGAGGATGTGTTATGAATGAATGGTGTTCATCAAAATTTTGGTTAGCTGTGAAATTCTTCTCTATGCCTGTTAACTTGGGTTGCTTTTGAATCCACATGTGACAAGCTCAGGGGAAGATTCTTTGTCTCAAAATGATACTATACACTTGACATGCAATAATATACAAGAACAATAGAATCTCTACGAGTGTTGGGATTTGTGCTTGAAATTTCATGTATTATAATGATCTCTATTGTTTCATGTACTATGATCTCCAATTTTTGTAATATTTCAGAAAATCTGAAACAAATATGTAAAGGACTTTAATTCTTTTCCTATTATTCGTCATGCACTAGGTGCATGAAGAACCCTCTATGTAAATATCACTGTGACGAAAATTGTCCATAAGTATAGTTTTGGAGGTTGTTATGCTATTATTTTATTATTTTATTTTTTTTTATTTTTTTATTATGGAACATCAAATATAGAGATTGGATGGTTGAAATTTTAACAAATGTTTACGAAGTCAATGAGAAGATATCAATATAAAAAACATAAAAAAAAAAAAAACAACATAAAGAAATATGATGAAGAAAGAACATAATTTTTGAATAAAAGAAAAGAAAGGAATAAGCTTTAATGGTGGATCTTAAAGTCTTGGGCTCTATTTCTACAATTATTGAACTATAGTTTAATTGATAATATATTTAAAATCAATGAATGAAATAATAAATTTTATATAAAGAAAATTAATTTTTCTTTGAAGAAAAGATCCTAAAGCTTACAAATAATTTTGTGAATTGAATTCACTATATTATTCTTACATATGATTGTAGATATAGTGTTTTTGTTTTTTTTGTTTTTTTTTGAAAAATCAATAATATGTTTATTAATTTTCAATTTATTTTTCTAATCTATTTTAAATAAAAATTTGACTTTTAATTCTACTTTGTCGTAGTTCAATAATGCTAGTTTGCTAACAAATTTTGTAAATTTTTCCATGTTACAAAGAGCTTTTGCATACATTATTCTTAATAAATGACATAGAGCTTCTTTATATCATTATTTTATTAAATTTTTAAACTTTAGAAAATAATGAGCTAAGCTTATTGTATCTAAATTCACTTTGACAACACTTTTTATGTCTCTTGCATTAGTTAAAAATAATAAGTTAGAAAAAAAGCTTACTAATTAATGAATTTATAGAGGTAAGTCCTTTACACAATGTAATAATTTTATTTTATATGTCTTTGCTACAAACATTATTATTGCCAATTGTTCAAACAACAAGAGATTGGATAAATAATCTTATTATCACAAAATCGTAACAAATATATTTATCAATATTTTAGACAAATATATTAGAATTGGTGCAATAATTTGACCTTAACAATTGTTTACACTACTAGATCTCTAGGGAGTAATTCACTTCTTTGGAATTATACATTTATAGTAAGAACATTTGAGTTTGACATGTATATTTTTTAGTATTTTTTTTTCAAGACTTTGATGGCAAAGTTGGTGAATAATGAGAAAAGAAGTTATTTTTTGGTTATTTAGAGATAGGTAAAAAAATAAAAAATAAAAAAATATAGATAGTTAAATAGAAATTTAATTTATAATATATATATATAATTTTTAAAATTCTTATAAAAATTGGAGCTTGTAAATTTGGAGAGTGGTATCAAATGATATTGTTAACAATTTTTGTAACAATTCAAAAACTTTTAAATATAATTATGATGTAATGGTCTAAAAAGATATTTCTATAAAAATAATGTAATATAAAATTATATATGTTATTTATTTATTTTTAAAATTTTATCATAAATATTGTAATTTGGTAATTTAATTATATACTTTGTACTTTTAGTTTTTTTCTACCATCTTGCAAGATTTTTAATCTTTATTTTAATAAGATGATATGAATTATATGTAAGGTTTTCTTATTATTCACTAAAAGTGTTGTACAGATCAATACATGTCTGAAAAATCTGTTTATTATCCAAAAAATTTATAAAAAAGCTACCAAATAATTGATTATATATATATATATATATATATATATATATATATTGTAATTAATTATGAATTTTCTTAAAGTTATTTTTTTGTTGCTCTATTGAAAAAGCAATACAAATATTATTAAAGGACTTTCCTAGTTCTTCCATATTTTGTACTGCATCATGGAATTGGCATATAGATGAAAATATATACAATAGTGCTACAGTGATGCTACTCAAGTTGTTAATAGATAGAACAATCTAATAAGCACTATCTCTATTTAACTATTGCTTAATTTATTAACTTTAATGCTAATAAATTCATGACTATTATAAAACATGATATATATATATATATTAGATTAGTTTTTGGTTATTTTTTATGTCACTACAATTATTGCTATTGCAACCACAGCATGCCACTTGTTTCATATATATATATATATATATATATATATATATATAATAATATTAATAAGAAAGATTTAAAATTTAATAAGAATAACTTGTGGTGGATTTAGGAATATTCTAATTTATATATCAATTAAAATTAATATAAAAATATGTTTTATCATATGTTTTATCAATCACATTTATAAAGATTATCATATTCTTTATCATAGATAGGTAAATTTAATAAAAACTTGGGTCTATTTAACATTCTCCTAAATTTACAATGTGAAAATATCACAATATTCTACAACACCTGATGAATTTTTTAATTGCATTATTATAAATGTATACTTTTTTAAAGTAAAACATGTAAGTCTAATAATGATGTTATTTGTAATTATAAAATTTTAAAAGCACTCAATTATGCTATGATAATACTAGTAAAAAAATTATTATTTATTATTATTATGATTAATCTTCATTTAACTCTTCACAGGACTATGATTAAATTCTCTTTCTCTCTCGCAATACACAAACATATACATATTGACAATTAAAAGTGAAAATAATTAAAATGGTGTCACCAAAAACTATACATGATTCCCCGTGTAAGGAGTGAGACGGGGAGAGCAATTTCAAGATTTAAACTTTTCGGTGAATTCAATGAATTATTAACACAGCTGGTAAAAAACATCGGAACTGTTCTTCAACATCGCTAGCCTATTTCATATTTATGCTTTCAAATAGTGTTACACAGAACTAATATCGATTTAATATTCCTCCATAAGGCATGCAACTGTAAACAACGTCCTTCGATCACAAAAGATTGTTCCTCGATTGTAAATGCCGCTCTGCAGTATTAAATAACGTTCTTCAATACTTAACAATATTCTTCAATTACGAACAGCCACAACATCTTTCCGAATGTATCGTACCTGAGTTTCCACAGACGCAGCCACACGATGAATGCCACACCGCAATAAACACCACGTTGACGCCAGCGGGATTATGCAGTACCTGACAAAAAAGTCATCGTGTGCTAAGAATCCAATCAATCTGCAGAGTTATGGAAGGTTGCAGCAGGAGTGTGTGCGCGACAGCCTATTCGATATGATTGACAATTTAAACAGAAACCTCACATGGTCTCTCACGTCGGTAAGACGCTGACGACAAACCATGAATATTTATCGCGACAGAGCGACAGCAGCTCAAAGGGTTCATGTCGCCATCACAAATGCCAAACGAGAGTCACGAAAACATTTCAAACTCCAAATCTGCAAAAGAGTAGATCGGCGAGGGGCATCTTTCAATTGGCACTACAGACAAACCGCGTCCCAAGACACGGCACACAATAACGGAACAATGGACAATCGTAACCGTAGCACAAGAGCCACACCGCATCTCCCAGTCCATCAGGGGGTCTTCGATTACCGACGTACGCGTGTGGGTTTGGAGTCTCTTGGAGGAAGGGAGGATGGGATCTATGCAAGATCAGTTGAGTTGACTTGGGAGCGTTGGGGAACCCTTGTGCGCGGATGAGGGGCGTTCGCGTTCCCAGCATCCTCGCGGCCCATGCCGCAAACGGTAGGAAGCGTGGTATGTGTCATTGGGAGCCATGGAGAGAGTAGGGCGTTGAAGGGTACAAAACAGAGAGGAGCACGCCTGGTGTCCAGGCCCTTCGTTTGAGGTCGGGGCCTCTGCTGCAGGGAGGCAATGGCGATGGAGGTGCAGCAGCTCTAGACGGGCTCCGCTCATGGCGCCTCCCGTTGCTACTGCAGCTGCTGCGCCAGCCCAGCCCCGTCCTCGCTCCCCCGTTGAACATGCCGATGCTGCACCCATTCCTGTGGTGAAGGCACCTGCGTCGTCGACGACGACGATGAAGGAGCAGAATCAGCTTCACCAGGACCGCAGGGATGGCGCGCCTCTCTCCGCTTATTCCATGATTGCCTCTGGCATGGGTACCCCGCCCATTGATGTGGTCAAATTCCGCCGCACGCATTCGACGGCTTCTGCCTACGGCGGCTTACCTCCTCAGGTGTGGCTTGGTTGCTGGTGGTTTTGATTGTGTGATGGGCTTCGATGTACGGGGTTTGAGTGTAGATTGTGAGTATGAGGTGTGTGATGTGAGGATTGTCTGTTGTTGAGAGAGCAGTGTGGAGCCTCAGGTTGGAATTGCGGTGGCGAGATCTGCGATTTCGGTTGGAATAGGTCGTGATCAGCGGTGCCTGTGATGTAGGCCCTGGTTGTAGTGGGTGTGAGGTGGATTTGACGATGGAATAGAGTGCCGTCGTGGTTGGGATTGGCGATGGCAGTTTCGATCCTGAAGAGATCGTATGCGTGGCATAGGTTTACGGGGAATGTGTTTGGGAGATGAGTGATTCGAGAGTTTTCGCTGATGTCAGGCAGAATAGCTTTGGCAAAGTATCAGATTGAATCGGAAAAGCAGGTTTTGGACAAGTTGCTGGTGATGGGACTGCGTGAAATGCCTCTGGGTAGGGAATTCTGGTTGTCCTGAGTCTTGGCTTCTTGGTTTTTTTTTTTTTTTTTTTTTTTTTTTTTTTAATAATTTAATTTTAAATTTCTTTCCCTTGTTTGGTCTGTTCCTCATGGTTGCATACCTTGTGAGTATTTCCATCTCTCTTGTAGCCTTTCCTAGTTCTCATTTTCATTCTGTCTACTGCTTGTCCGTTACAACTGGTTTGATTGCGTAACTTTTCATCGCGACTTTGACAGTTAGCAAGAAAATGCGTAGTCATTCTGTGCATTGAATTTTAATTTGCAACAGTAGATCTTTTGAGCATTTGATTTTGAGCCAATTTGTGCTGAGCCAATTTGAGGTTTGTTTCAGGTGTTTGCTATTTCTTGCGACGCTCTCGTGTCCTAGTCTTTGTTTACACTCCTCGGTTCCCATGGTGACAGAGCACTATACATGCCTTCACAGTTGTGCCCTACGTGCTCACTAGCCATTCTGAGTGTTGCATCGAAGAAACGTCTATTTTTTTGTTCTTTGCTACGCATTTATCTATCTGTCTATCTATATATATCTTTTGTACTGACCACTCGATGTGAATACCAGATCTTAGATTATAGACGTGGCAAGAATGACCGGAAGGTTCCTCTTCTCAGTCGATCTTTATCGGGGTCGAAGCTGAATGCAGGAGCTCCTGAATTTGTTCCGAAGGGACTGCAGATAGCTTTTTCTACGTCTTTACCGGCACCAAGGCGTGCTCAAGAATTAGGGTTGAGTGCCCCGTCTTTGGTTCTTTCTCCATCGTCTGTGATTCCAGTGCTTGTAACTCCACCGTCTGGCGTTATCCATGCCGTGCCGGCGGTTGCCGTTGCCAAGGTTGAGGAACATGTCGCAGAGTCTCGACCTAGTGTTGATCGGGTTCTCGCAAAAGATGGCACAGGTTGCTCCGATGTTACGGTGGCAGTGGAGCATAGTGAGGAGTGCGACCAGACTCAGGCAGCTTCAACCTCTGTGTCACAGCCTGTTAAACCAATCGTCACGGAGGAGCTGAAGGATAAAATATTGAAGCAAGTATGTTTGTTTCGAACTTTTGAATTACTTTTGTCGGGAGGTTCATTTGTAAAGTAGAGCTTGCGAACAATGCGCATTTTCTCCTTGAAGCTCTAGTATGACCTTGTGGATAATTTAGTGGTTTTAGTTGTGGCCTTCGAAGTAGAATCTTACACGCATTATCTTTGCTGTAGAAGTTTCCACTTGGACAACCTCTACACGTGACAACTCGCGTTGAATGAGTTGTTTTTGATTGACAGAAAGGAATATGAGTCTTATTCCTCAACCTCCGTGGTTCTTTTGCGGTAGCCTTTTTATTTCGACTGTCGGAATCATTCATAATATGTAATTAGTTGGATTATCGTATACCTCGTCCCATGTGGTAGAGTAGAGTACTAGATTACTGATGTTATTCGTTGTGTTGAATACATGCTTCAGTGATCGTGATGATTTTCTTCTTGCATGCGTTCAACGATTATAAACAGAGAATGCTAATACATTCATGGGAAATATTAACGCATCTTGCATTGCGTGCCAGGTGGAGTACTACTTTAGTGATGCGAACCTCTCAACAGACACCTACCTCATGAAGTTTGTGAAGAAGGATGCAGAGGGCTTTGGTATGTGATTCTTATCGGTTTGTTACTTGTAGTGTTAATCACAGCGTCTTTATGGATGTATTTTTGCCTCTTCAGAGAGAATTCTTTTGTCGTTTTTAGCCTTTGCCGTCCCTGGGGGATGAGATTTCTAGTGATACTAAGAATTGGTTGGTGGTCACAGTCCCAATTCCTGTGGTGGCGTCATTCAGGAAGATCAAGAACCTGATGAAGAATCACGGAGTTGTGGCAGCTGCGTTGCGAAAGTCGACTCGGTTGGTGAGTGCATGATTGTCCTAATAGTTTTGAAACATAATCTTCATTGTTTGTTTGTTAACAATATTTAACGAGGTGTGCTATCGGAAGGACTTCAGTTGGATATTAACTATGTGAATCACAGTTTTATATTATTTCATGGTTGCGTTTATGAATTTGCGTCATTGCGCCTTCTGTTTCGAAGAAATTAGAAACTTCGCCAACATTTCATTCACATGGTAAACATGCTGGTTGAATCAGGTTCTAAGCGAGGATGGGAAAAAGGTCCGGCGAGCTCTCCCACTTCCAGATGTTGATTCAGAGGAAGTGCAGGTATGAGTTTTATTTATTTATTTATTTTATCGATTCTCTAACTTACTCATTATCTCGTAATTTATTCACCTAGTTTTTATACCTCGAGGTTGTCGGCAGTATGTGATGTCACACTTATCATGGTAGCGTGGCAGACTATCATTTTTCACATCCGAAATTATTTCTCGTCAACTTCTCTCACCCCCCTTGGGTTTTTTTTTTTTTTTTTTTTTTTTTTTTTTTTTCAGTGATAACTTCGTTTCACTGCTGGGTTTTCTGATAATCTGTTTTGGCGTATTTGAGCAGGCACGCACTGTCGTAGCTGAGAACTTGCCTGAGGAGCACTCCATTGAAAGCATGGAACAGTTGTTTGGTAAAGTGGGCACTGTCAAGTTGGTTCGGATCTGTTCACCAGATGCTGCCATTGGGACCCATGGAGCTGGAGGGAGGCATACGAAGAGTGACATGCTAGTTAGCAATAAGGTGAGGGCTTACTATGTACTAACACCGATTGCAATTTGAACCTTGCTCTTGTTATTGAAATGTTCGCATGCACTAATTTGATGTAAATGTTACATGAATAGAGAACATCATAACAGGAGAGACCATGGGCGTTGTAGTTAGATTTGTTTAAAATCTAGGCCGCTCTTGGACGTGAGTAGGTACATGACAGATGATTAACTTCTGTTACAGTTGCACGCATTGGTGGAATACGAGACCGTGGAGCTTGCTGAGAAAGCTGTAAGTATTGATATGCTAAAAGTTTTCTAATCCTCGCATACGTGCTTTTCGTTTAACATATATTCATGAAACTCTAGAAAACCGTCTTGGCTTTTGAACAAAACTCTCCACAAACGGACTCGTAAGTATCATGAACTGAATCAGATTCCTGTACTAAGTTTGCGAGGGGTCAAAGCGCTTGCAGTCGGGCGCGAATGCTTACAAGGTAACTTCTTCTGCCCAGGTGACTGAGCTGACAGATGAGAGAAACTGGAGAAGTGGACTACGTGTTCGTTTGCTGCTGAAACGTCAGGTAATTGCGTTCAAATTTCCTATAGCTCAACTAAGTACAATGGGAGTCTTTGTGTTGCCACTGTAGCAGTACATGATACAGTCATGTATACCTTACATTTTGGATAATTGCGGTGCTTTCCAAGTTCGACTGTGCGTCGAATATATCTATTCCCCGGTCGACAAGCTTTTGAGTATTGCACGCTGAAGGTCCTGATGGGAGATGTGTGCGTGTGCACAGTTTCAGAACAAACAAAATTACCAGCAGGCCCCTCATCAGAGGACGCGCAAACCAAGTATGGACGGCATCGATCTCGTGATGGATGATGAAGACGGTGACAAGGCAGAGAAGGACGCCGACAGATCTCGCGACAAGGCTGGTGGGGAATCAACATGCCACAACCATCACGCAGATCGTGGCGACGAGGTTATGGTGAGTTGTGTGAGCTACGCGATGTGCGGATTAGAGTGGGCGTTTGTCCTTTCGTGGCGGGTGGTGGTTTGGTAGTTGCGGGAGGCAGTGTGTTGGTGTGCGGGGATAGTGGGAGAATGGGTGGGAGGGGAAAACGTGAGAGGATGTTGAGGAGATAGGTGTGTTGGTGTGCATGGTTGCAGGGTGAGGGCGGAGATCATGTGAACAAGAAGGGAAGAGGTCGAGGCCGAGGTGGGAGAACGGGTGGAGGTGGTCGGGGTCGCGGTCAGCAGTTTTACAACACGCACGTGGGGACACCACCTCGGGACGGTTTACATGTGGTGAGCGAGATGATAGGAAAGCCGCCGCCAGGACCTCGCATGCCGGATGGGACACGAGGGTTCGCGATAGGCAGGGGCAGGATGGTGAGCGCGATGAGCAGCTGTGAAGAGCGTGGCGTAGCAGTGTAGGTGGTGAATGTGGATGTAGGTATTGGAAAGTGGAGCAGTGTGGCTCCGAGGGAATATGATGTGATTATGGTGAAGTGGGTGTAGTGTATGCGATGCAGTGTGGGATGTCTGAATGCATGGGATGGGATGGGATGGGATTGAGTGTTCGATGTGCAGGGATGAGAGAGTGGGTTTGGGGGGGGGGGTTGTGTGCGTGTGTGCAATGTAGTTGTACGGACGAGCAGACTTGAAATTTCTAGAACGGAATGAAGTCGACATACGCAGACTAGGATAGTTTCAGCGAAAACTGGCTACGTTATGACCAAAGAATTGCATGCCGGGTAGTTTAGGTTGGGATTTTGTAGGATCGGTTTGTGTTGATGTTGGTAATGTGTGAAGTGTGTGTTCAACTTTGCATGGGTGAATGGAGGTTATGTCGTCCTGGTGAATGACACTGAATGTGAAATGTTTGAAAAGGAATCTCTTGCATGGTGCATCAAAGAATTAGTAAGATCCAAACATGAAGTGGATGTCAGGTCCTAGACCAACGTCTTTTGCAACCAAATCGTATTTCTGTTCTGAAATAATTTTAGAATTGTAAATAATAGTAAAACAAAAGTTGTGTGAGAACAGAGCTAAACAACAAGTTTCTTAGATATTTGCTTTGATATCTGCACTCCAAGCGGAACTATTTGTGAATCGTATGTAGTTGAGACTGCGGCACTTGATTAGCGGAGTTTTTCAGTAATCTGGTGAATCATGAAGCTCTATTACATAAGTTTTTGTAGTACGATTACTGTGTGGCAGAAAAACTGCGCCGACTATAATCGTAATAATTGATCTAGAAGTCCATTATTGAAATATTTGCAATGAACATAATTATGTAGACATTGACCATGAAATTTATAAAAGTCACCCTTTGAAGGTAGTTGAAAGAAGTTATTCTAAATTATGGTGTCAATGTTTGACGAAAATGAAATGTGAAGCACTGAAATATGATTCTCTCTCTTTATTTATCTTTCATACAAAACAATTCATGATAGACAAATATAAGAGATAAATAAGAGGAGACAAAAACTCTCTCTAATTGGGTGCATGCATTATTGTTTTCATCAAAAGTAAATCAAAATTCGAATTTACAAGGCCTTAACAAAACCAAGCTAACAGTGATTGTATCAAAAGACTATGCACAATTGCATGGTATTGAGAACAATGCAAGCTCAAAGCATAATCGGTTGGAGTTTCGCCTCACAAGAATTTTGTTTGCCACTAGCAAATTTGTATTGTTAATTCAAGGAGGGCAATGTGAGGAGAGTATAAAAATAAAATGGGGAGGAAGAGATGGAGGAGCAACACAAGAATATAAGGCTTGGTGACCATTTCGGATTGCATTTTGTAATTAGAGCATTTGTATTATTTATTGCATTGAATAGAACATTTGCATTGTCTATTTTTTATGTTGTATAGGCTTCAATATTGTCTTATTTGGTAATGGCTGTTATTGGTCAAAAGAAGCTATTTAGGTTGGTGATTCATTTATTCATTAAAGATATTTTATTTTGGAGTTGAGACCATTGATTGGAGGAGCTATTTCTTTTATTTTGTTTGTTTTGATACAACTCTATAGATTTGTTAATGTGGAACTAAGCATTGAATTAGACTAGGCATGAACATGTTATTGATTAAGTGTTTATTATTGCAAATCATCATCAAAATTGCTTCATCCAATGGGGTAAAGAACATCTGGGTAGGACAAAACATTCTTCTTTCTACCTCTACCATGTTTGCAATCATCTGAGAATGAGTGAATAGTTATGTAAGTAGAAGTATTGAATTGTTGGTTGGACATGGCTAACTTGATGCAAAAACAACTAAAGTTGATAAAATGTTCTTAGATCTTTATCATCCTATCTTGTAAAATTTTAATCACCATTTTTCAATAATTTTATCTATTTTTGATTCCATGATTTGAAGTTGGGAGAATGAAGTTGACATGAGCTATGTTAACTCTAGTTTGTAATCTTGTAGGATAATTTATTATGTTAATTTTTATAATGTGGTGGTTTTTAGGATGAAAAGGTGTATGGTGCATTCATATTGACCACAAGCCACAACCTCGATGGTCTCGAAAAAGTAATCCATCTTAACCGCTTCTGTAGAACTTGAAAAACTTTCACCTCTAGTTCATATTCCTCATTTTTACAACAACTTTCTGTATTGACCTTAATTTGCAAGAGTGATTATAAGTATGTCCCTTTAATAACATGTAGCAAGTTGATGAAAAGTAAATAATATATGTGGATTTGTAGTTTGAAGAGGGGTGCAAATGCTTGTTTGATAATAACAATGACTTCAACAATGGCATTGTGAAGGTGGTCAATTTGAATACCCTCTTTGGCATATTCTATTTGTTGGAGTTTTGAATGTGAACTAACAATATTTTGAGTCTGTGACAACAACATGGGTTTCCACTAGTGTGTATATATATATATATATATATATACACACACATATGACAAAGTAATCATGATAATATGTATATAGATTAATTCTAAGAATTTTACACCTAAAAAGGCTTCCAAAATTGAGGCATATTGATATTTTATTGACAATTGACTAATTTAATTTACATTCTATTTAATGGTATTTTAATATAGAAAAGAAAAAAAATGATACTAAAAACCTCAAAAAGAAATTTTTTGAATATTATATTCTAATGTAGGTTTTTAGATTGTATAATTTAGAAAATATTATTTAGGTAATGAAAAGCTTGTAGCAATGGCCAACCAATATGTTAGACATTTTTGTTATTATTATTTTTTTGTCATTACCAAAATTTAAAAACATAATTTTATAAAATTTAAAAAATCAATAGTAACAATGTACTTATCACAAATTGCATTGGTCCCATAATATAAGAGCAGTCAAGTATCAATAAATAATATAAATGTCAATAACTTTTGTCTGAAATGGTGGAATATTCCAAAAATAACTTGTTGGGTAATTTGACAAGAGCAACCATTAGAATTTTTTTTTTTCAGAACCATAGAATATGAATTAAAAATCTGTCTAGCCTAAATACTTATAAATAAAAATACTCCAAAAAATCAGTAAACCTGTAAATAAGTAAAAATGTGTTTTGAGAATAAAAAAATTACGAAATTTCAATCATGAACATTTGTACTTGGATCATATCTGTAGACGGGAAGTATATTTTAAGTGATGTTAACTATGTTTTCTGATACAAGTATTAAATTAGAAGGAGTTTCTATGTTTGCCAAAGCCTGAAGGATTCCTAATTTATTGAATGAGTCTGCAGTACATACTCCCACATGAGTTCCATCTTGGGGCTGTGAGGTTGTATCTCATTCATCCGATGAATGTACAGTTGTCGAAAGGAACGAACATAGATGCATCTCATCCATACGAGAGCGGGACTCTGACGCTGTGGGTTTGAAGCGGTAGAAAAGGGCCGGCATTCGAATTCTATCAAGCGTGCCCTGCTCTTCCCTGTTTCATGAACGGAGACTCAGTACTGGCGTTAAATTTCGCCAGTTTCTGACAATTTTAAGGTATGGCACCACATCGCATTTTCGCTCCCTAGAGAACGATTGTGTGTTTTCGTCTGGAGTCAAGGTATGGGTGATTTGCGAAAGATATGCAGGTGATTTGTGCGTGATTGTTGTATAAGTAATTTGTGCGTTTGCAAGTGTATAAGTAATTTTATGGTTGGATTGATAGTGCGCGAAAATTTTGAGCAGCTGATCGCTTGGCAGAGTAGTTCTTTCAGAAATTGAGGGTTTCGGTTCTGAGGTGCTGCTTGGTTTAGCTTGAAATTTGGCGGAAGGTGGTGGCGATGGCGCAGCGTAACAACAAGTATGATCGTCAGCTCAGGTATGGAGTGACGGAATTCTGTTGTGCGGTGTTGCGCTTTTCTGTTGTGGATGTGATCGCTTACGGTGGTGTGAAGCAACTCGCAAACTTCAATTCTTGGTGAATTTGGGCGTTAAATTGTGTCTTTTAACGTCATGTCAAGTAGAGGTTGTATTTTTTAGCTGTAGTTCATTTGGATTGCTGTGCGGCTGTTGATGTGAGTAATATCATTGCTGCAAACTGTGAAGTTACATTTCGGATCATAGCGATGTTATTCGTTACTGAGAAGAGAGTATGTAATATGTGACGTAATTTGAGTGAAATTAAAAACAAGGTGGCTTGGTGCTGCTTTGTGCAGGATATGGGGCGAGCATGGACAGACTGCGCTGGAACGAGCACGCGTCTGTGTTCTCAATTGTGGACCTACGGGCTCAGAGGCTCTAAAGAATTTAGTTCTTGGAGGCATAGGATCGTTCACAATTGTGGATGCATCCGAAGTCTCTGTCTCGGACTTGGGCAATAATTACCTAGGTGAGTTTCCTTTCACATTCCTGCTCTTCCCTAATTCAGCTTTGTGGCATGATGACTGTGGGATATCCTTTTAGCCTCTTCTGTTTCGTTGTGGGATCGAGGGTTCTATATTTTTGTAGCAAAGTTTTTTTACACCATCACTTTGGCTGGTAAACGAAGCTTTGGAGATTGTTTGTACTAACCTTCAGGATGTCTGTTGATGCATTTTACAGTTGACTGGGAAAGTATGGGGCAATCCAAAGCAAAGAGTGTCTGTGCGTTGCTTCAGGAACTCAATGAATCAGTCGTTGCTAAGTTTGTTGAAGAGTCTCCAGAAGCGTTATTGAAATCCAACCCGACATTTTTCGCACAGTTTACTCTTGTCATTGCAACCCAGGTAACTGTTTACTTATCCTGTAAATGTTTATGTTCATTGTTAGACGTTCTTTTGAAAGTTGTTGTTGCATGGTCGGTATCCAAATGGTTCGTCATCCAGGATTCCTAATATGGTGTAATTGATGATGTAGCTCACCTTACCATTCATCGAGATAATGTGAATTAAGTGGATCACATAGCTTTCTGATGTGCAGGGATTAGATGTTTTCAAAATCCCAAGTTATATAACTTTTACCTCATTTGGTTTTGGAAACGATGAGATCGTTTTTGAAGTAATCATATCATTTATTTGTGAAGTTATTGTATTGGGACTTGGCCAGATGACTGAGACACATTTACTGAAACTCGAGGAGATATGTCGACAACACAATGTCATGCTTGTGATTGCTCGTTCGTATGGCTTGGCGGGACTTGTTCGAATTAGTGTGAGGGTACGTAGACCTGTCGGTAATTCTTCCACTTCAGCTCGCATACTTCCTTGTCTGAGTCATTGTATGCCTCAGTTTTGGTTATTCTAAAGTAAATGTACCAAGAATATCGGGGTGTGAAAGGTGTTTGGAGTTACGTGTTAACCTAAGCTGTATTCAAAACGTCAGAATGTTTATCTATTCAGGGTTCAGATTGAGACTATGTTCGCAGGAGTATAATCCCACTTTATGTCCACTCTTTCACAGGAGCATGTTATAATTGAGTCTAAGCCAGATAACAGAGTGGAGGATCTTCGGCTTCACATACCTTGGCCTGAACTTCAAAGGTATAAAATCGTCAAAATTACTTCAGATGATTCTCTGATCGAAGGAGATGCTTACTCATGCTGGAAGTGCGTGTTTATATTCTGCTTGTGCAGCACCTAGATTGGCAGACGTATGTGCCGTAATTTTAGGGGCATGATAATTGTGTATGTATATCTATTCTTCTGCGGTTGCCATGATATGAAAGACCATTCTACGTTCTTTCTTTTCTTTACTGATTTTGTTGCAGAAAAGTTTTTTCAAGAGTTTCTTACGTTTTCACTATTTTCGATTTGATTAAATAATATAATACCTGTAGTTCCTGCTAGGCTGACCTTCCTCATCACCTTTTGTTGTGCAGCTATGTTGACGAATTTGATATTGATACTCCAGATAATAATATTCACAAGCACATTCCATTTGCAATACTCCTGATCAAAATTGCAGAAGATTGGAAAAAGGCACATGGTGGCAAGTTGCCAGCTAATGTGAGGTTGTTCAAGGTAATGGATCATATCATCAACAGATGTCATCACCGATAGCATTTGAAACTGAAAGCTGTTTCAAACTTTAGAAGGCACCTGTAATGTGGAGGCATATAACCACACGATAATCCGTGATAGAGTGTACGTTTTGTTGATTTCAGACGCTTTCAGAACTTCTGCTTCTGAAGATCTCTCTGTGGTCTTGGCCAAAAATATAGGAAGCGATCACCGCCAGGAGGAGGGTTGTGGAGGAAGAGGATAATTATACCGAAGCCTTGAAAAGTGCATACATCATGTTATTTCCTCCTGGGATCAGTAAGCTTCCTGCGTTCAGATTCCTTACACAAGATGATAAGTGCTGTTTCTCATTGTGTATCTACATACAGATATATGTATATATACCCATCGGGTGTTTACAAGGTTATGTCTTTGTTTCGATTCTGTTATGATTTTGTCAGTGTTAAATTTTCAGTTCTTGATACGTGACAGGTTCGCAACTTCGAGCTGTTTTGGAAGATAAGGCAGCCGAAGTCGAAGCTTCGTCTTCTGACTTCTGGATCATGGTTGCTGCCCTCAAGGTTCGTTTGTTACTTCTTTCTTGCATTGGTTTTCTGATTACATTAGGACCCAATCCTTTTATATCAATTGAAATTTCTATTATGGAATTTTAGACTGTTAAACGGTACATCTTATGCAGCTGTAATTGTACATTGAAGATCCTACTTATTATGTGGATAAACTTATTCCATGGAACCTTGAACCTTGAACCTTGATCCTGTTCTTTTCAATATTTTGAGTGTGTGCTTTCGTATCTTTTTTAAAACTATTCTGATAATTGGTTCTGGAGTTTTTTCCAGCAATTCATGGCAAATGAAGGTCAAGGAGAACCTCCTCTAGATGGTGCAATTCCAGATATGCATTCCTTTACAGAGTAATGCTTTAAAATCTCATATAAGTTCCTTCGCATCTATCACATTTCCTCATCACATATGATAGGAATCGCACCTTGTAATATTTAGTAAGCGAAGTGATGGAAACTTTCACAGTCAAAAGTTGTCTACTGAAGGCATTGTCTTTCTTGATGTTGCAGCTACTATATTAAATTACAAAAAATTTATCAAGCACGAGCTGAGGCTGATGTAACAGCTGTGGAAGGATATGTGGCCCGTATATTGAAGCGAATAGGCCGGGACTCTTCTCCAATCCCCAGAAGTACAATAAAACTGTTTTGCAAAAATTCTCGAAATCTAAGGGTATGGGCCTCATCGATTGCTTCGGTCGTTGATTTGGATAATGGGTTTGGAGATGGTTTGTTACAGTATGTTAATTGCCGATTACATCAGCGTCTTCAACATTGTTGAGGCAGCTCTTAACATTGTCAAATCTTATCCAGGTATTGAGATGTAAAATGTTAAGCGATGAGTATAGCTCACGGTCAGGGTCTGAACTTCAGAGACTTCTTGCAGCTGAAGAAAGCAGGTAAAGAGAGCTATTTCATTGTTCCCAATCTGCCACCCAGTATTTCAAATGTCAGGTTTTTTAATGATCGAATGGAATCTTAAGCGTTGATCCTGAGATGTTTCTTGCATGGAAAATTATATTGAGTTATAAGCAATCTCTCAGTAAGGATGTAAGGTTTTTTTTCGAGCAATTTTTGTGCAGTCATCCAGCTTTGTATATTCTACTTCGGGCAGTGGACCACTTCGCTGCAACTTACAACAGATTTCCGGGTGCCTTTGACGGGTATGCTTTTACTGCATTTTAGATCTCATGGTCGTTTTTGATTGATGCAACTTGACTCTTGTTATAGATGAGATTTCTGCGTGATCAGGTACTGTAGTTTTTGTGAATTGGTCTACGGTGAATATTACTTGAATTGCGCACATAACGTGCTCATCCTAAACTGTTGAGTCTTCAAATTATTTGTCGCTTTTTTCTTCTCTTTTCTTTTCTTTTCTTTTTTCTTTTTATTTATTTTTTGATGTGGGAATGTTCGCGTGCATTAGAGAAATTGAGGAGGATGTATCGAGGTTGAAGTCATTAGCAGTAGGATTATTGAATGACATGGGAGGAGGTGGAGCTAGTCTCCCTGAAGACGTAGTTAGTGAAGTCTGCCGATTCGGAGCAAGCGAAATACACTGTGTAGCATCAATCGTGGGCGGGATTGCTTCTCAAGAATGCATCAAGGTGTCAAACTGTACCTCATTCCCACAAATTTGTTGGTTTTCACGATGATAGCATCGTCGTATGTGTCGATTCGTACTCTGTCGAGTGTATTACACGATTTCCATGGTTCTGAACACTGTTTCTGTTTGCAGTTGTTGACCAGACAGTTCACTCCTATACAAGGAACGTTAATCTATAACGCCATGAGCGCCACCTCCTTAGTGCTGAACGTTTAAGCAGTACTTGCATTTACGTCCCCTGCTGCGATTACCGACAAGTTGTCTAGAGACATGGAGGTGCTATTGCAATTGCTGTAGTTCTGGTTAGGTTGTGCTACGGATAGTGTAGTTTTGCTCAAGCGTTTGTGACCTCTGGATAAGAGAGTAATTTGGCATTCAATCAACACATATTGCGTAGCAACAGTACGCTGGTGGACGCCATGTGGACAGGATTTAGGAATATGGTACCAAGAGCATTCGTGCTAGAGGGACAATTGTGTCAACAAATGGAATGAAGATGACTCTGTAGGCGTGGATTCAACTGTAGACTGAATTTATATTTCTCTGCTCGTATTATTCGTTATGAACAGTGTAAATGGGAATGTTTATTTTGGTAAGATGCGGTAGTGAACGTTGGTGTCAGTGGTAAACAAAGATGTGCAGATAAATGCTGTGACATGTGCAGATAAATGCTGTGACATGGTGAAGCAGAGGTAATGAGTGGACTGCTATTCTGCACTTTCGAATTCAAGAAAGTCAGATTGTAGCGCTATTATCTTGTAAGTAATCATGACTTTCAGGTGTGGGATATGTAAGCTGTCGAAGTGTCATTTGAAAGAGGACAAGGAAAATTTGCAACTCATACAGAGAGGTGTTGGTACTTTGAGGATAGAGATCCAATGTCTGACTACCCTGCATTTAAAAATGGCAGTTCCAAATTTTTTACAATGAATGTAATTTTCCTGCAGCATTTATCCGCAAGCAAAACACGTTGCTGGAGTGGCTCTTCTATCTTCTGCAACACTTCGCTGTTATGGCGAGGTCGATAAATTGATTATCTAAACCCTAGTCTACTCTCTGCGCATGGCGATCTTTAGTCATGGGCCAGGGTGGACTCATTCTTCAAATGCGCTTGTTCGTCCCTCATCTCAGCTATAGCACTACCATCCACTGCCCATGATTAGCTGGCTTCGCAGTGTCGTCGCTACTGTCACCTAATTCTGAATTAAAGAGTCGCAAGGTCATCGGCAAGAACAGGAACGAGACAAAATAAAGGAGTGAAATACCAAGTGGGGAAAAGCTTTGTAGCTGGCTTATGTTGCATGTAGTTAAATATATGTCTGGATGGGAAATCGCCTCCACAGATTCACTATCATAGGATCCATGCAAGTTTCCTCGCGTGGAGCAATGGAAGAGGCTTCATTTTCGTACCAGCGGTGCTGGAACCAATTTCAGTACCTGGGAGAAAAGAAAAAACGAATGTCATTGAAGGCTTTTCCCACATAATCTGAATACTGCATCAGCAAGCAAACAAAAACACCAGAGTTATTGTATTTAAAGTAACCTAATCCTCTGAGTACCTACTACGCTGAGCATCATCCACTTCCGCGTGGTTCTCCAGCTTCGGTCTTCTCTCATACACTCTCACAGTAGAAAAGAGGCGCAACAAATTTCAACAATCTAACGTCCACTTTGAGTTCGACATCATTCTGTACTCCATTCTCATCTATAACAAACCCGACACAGGGCATAACTCCAAATACCTGTAGACGGAGTGAAGAGCGAAGAGATCGTCACCATCGCGAACCAGATAATTAAGACAAAAAACAAAATGAACTGCTGAAAAATCTGCCATTGCTTCCCCTTCGCGACTTGCCGCAACCGGAAGCTAAGTTGAGGCATGGACCATACCCCGACCACATTCACGGCCATTGGACCTCAGCCAGGCAGGCAGGCAAACCACCAGCCCAGGCAACGGAATCGAACCTCTCGATTCAGACTGAAGGTACTACATCGGCACTGATTGCGCCCACTGACACCACACTACAACTCGTAAGGTGGAGCCATTTTGTGCACCAAGCACCTCTTGGAGGTCATGGCTACCGTGGTGAGGACCAAATGCTCTGAGCTCGGGAGAAGGTGCGCCTTTTGAAGAGCCGCAAGGCGACACGGAATCGCGAGGAGGAGGAGCCTCGCAGAATCGTGTTGCAGAAACCTCCATATTCAATCGACTGGCTCCGCCATCGTGGGCCGTCGGATCGCAGCTGCCGCTCAGATGCAATCTCAACCGCCAATCGGTTTTCTGGGAACGGAGGGAGGGAACATAGGGGAACCAGGGGGCGGGCAGGTTGGAGGCGGGGCAATATGGAGAGTGGTAGGTTGGGAACTCAGAATCAATTCCTCATTGGGCCCGCACTCATCCACATTGACATGGATGCTGAATTTTGTAAAATATAAAAAAAAAATTAAAATTTAAAAATAAAATATCATTTATTTATTTATTTTTAAGTGATTTTCTAAAAAATATAATTTTAATTCAATTTTATTGTACATTATTTAATGAACACAATATTTTAATAAAAGTATAAAGGTGCATTTAGCGTAATTATAGTGCTAAAAATGAAAAATATATTTAATTTTTTAAATTTAAATAGTTAATTATTTAATTATTTTTAAAAATAAATTATATTAATATTATAAATTATAAAAACTAAAATACTTAAAAAGACTAATATTATGTCAAGGATATGAATTTTAAAGAACTAAAAGATCAATAAATTCTTGTGTCACTCAAAAAGATTGAAAAAGCACTCAAATCTGTTATAATATGAAATAAGAGTGGCTATTCTCAAAGACAAGAAGAAAAAAGGTCTTAAAATAAGATTAAAGATTAGAAAGGTGTTGATAAGAGTGAAAAAGGCTTCACTCTTGGCTCTACATATATTATCTAATTAGGAGTTATGTGGCAATGTTCTACAAGACCTCCAACACATATCCAATTTGCAACACAATTTGCAACTTGCAAGGTAAGTTTCCTATATGCACGCCACATTGTTAGCTTGTATCACAAGCTATCTATATGTGTAATACATGGCTTATTTGGTCAAGTTTCCAACTTATCAATCAACTATAAACATGTATAAAGTCAAATATGAATCTATGAAGCTTCTAAAAAGCTTTGTCATAAAATATATATATTAAACTCAAAACTAAGATATTTTATACATTACTAAATTTTAAAGATTATTATCTTAAATTTGAACTATTTTGTTATCATAAAACTAAAATCCATTTATTTTAAAATATTTTTTTATTGAAATAATATATATATAATATATATATTTTAAAATCATCTAAATAATTATACTTATAATTTTTAAATCTAGTTTTATGTAATATATATATATATATATATTTATATATTTAATATTTAATTAAAAATTCAAATACTACATAAAAATATTATGAGTTGCAAGAATTCTTCTACAAAACAAAAGTATCATGTACACTATATGCTATTGTATACAATAACAAAAAAGAATTATTTGAAGTAAGTGTGATCACTAAAAAGTAGAATTTAGAGGCAGCCCTTGAAAAAAATTTAATACTCATGTATTTAAATTTAGGATCTGAATGAGCCTATTGAGGAATAGCTTTGAATTCCCAACTTGCATCCCTCCAACCTGCTTACTCTTGTGGTTTCTTATGTTTTCTCTCTCCGTTCATAGAAATCCAATGAGTGATTGAGAATTTCATCTAAGTTGCAATTGTAATCCAAAGGCCCACAATAGAAGAGCTAATCGATTGAATAAGAAGATTTTTATAATACATAGTAATAAGAAAGGAAGAAGAAGAGGCTGAGGCGGGACTGGTATTATATAGGGAAAGCACTATAGGTAGGTGAAGGTGATATGATTGAAGGCAACAAACTTCTATCAAGTGCCTCCGCTCTTTGAGCTAATCACATGCTAGCTAGATTTCATTGATTGTTACTAAGCCAATCCAAATTTTGATTGTAGTGACATATGCTAGTAGAATTTATAATATTTTTATTTTATTTTACTAGCTAAAACTCATATTGTTGGCAACAAAAAAACATTACAAATTTTGTGTTGTAAACTTGAAGCTTCATATGGCATAAAACTCTGTGCCATTACATATTATGGTGCTTGCAAGCTCCACACAAAGTGATCTTGTAGTGCTACTCTCTGCAATATATAGCAATAATATGCAAAATTTTGATATGCAATTGATTAAAAGCTAAGTTATTGCTTCACTTTTGATCAATATAATGAAATATACAACCAATCAAAGATGGTTTTTGTCTCTTTTGGTTTATCATCCCTGAGCTATTTTATATAATAGATTTTTTGCTTTTATTTTATAGAAAATTTAGTTCTTTCACTTGACAGTGTTACATTCAATCCAACAATCAAATGTTACTATTTTATATGAGCCGTAGAGATCTATTTTTTAGCCATTGCACAATGAATTTAATTAAAAATTTCAATTTTTAACATAATAACCATATATCATAACAATAATAAGAATAGTGATTTATGAGTTTAAGCATGTATTATACAAATAATTATATTATACATACCAAATTTAAAACTTTTTCATGATTTTTATTAATACATTGATTTGAATGAAGAATTTTTTTTAAGCTTGGATTTTTAGTGGTTTGTAAATTTGACAATAAAAAATAAAAATGTAAAATACTATATAATATTATAAAATCTATGGGCAAATTATATTTTTTAATATAAAATTCTATTTATTCATTTTTTTAATTATTCGAAATAACATATTATTTTTTATTTTATTTATTAGATATTTGTGTATATATATATATATATATATATATAGATAATTAAAATAACATTCATATATCTCATAAGTATATATTAAGCAAGGTTATTAAATGCTAATAGTTCTTTAGTAAATTATAATATGTTCATTAGTAATTTTAAGTAGCATTAAAATATATATATATATATATATATATATATATATATAATTAGTTTACAAAAGAAATAAAGGATAAATTTATTTTTATTTTATATAAATATACATATATATGAGAATTTCTGAATACATTATATTCTATTTATATTTTGATTAGTAATTATGTTTATTATAGTTTAATATTTTGATATATATATATATATATATATATATATATATCAATTTAAATCATGTTATGTGACAATTGTTTTCACTTTTTTATTTAACATATAACATTTGAATATTTATCAATTATTTATTGATTAATTAGTCAATAAAATATCAAAATATTGTAACATATATATATTTTAAATTATCAAACATTAATTATTTTATATTGAAATAAAATTAATGTGTTAGTTATTAATTATAATTTTCAAAAGTAAAATATAAATATTTTATTTTTTATATCAAAAAATATACAAAACATATTAAAGAAGATTTGATAACTTTATTTGATGTTGATTGCTAATTACAAATAATTTTGATGCATAAATAAAAAAACCCTAATTATCTTTTTACAAAACCTCCTTTAAATTATGCACCTTAAAATATGCACAATAGTATGCATATATATATATATATATATATATATAAACTTCTCCAATAACTGTATATATTTTATTTGTAGTTATTTTTAGTATAGTTTCATTTATACATTAATTTTCTAACCTTTTATTTATTATCTAATCATTACAAAAACTAAAAAATCTTTAGAAAAATATGTTTGTTTAAGAATTTAAATGTTGTCAAAATTAATATAAAACCATGGGAAATGGTAAATGAAATAACACACAATACTTAAGGTTTTTTTTAATAATTTGTTGAAAAATAAAATCACTATCTCGTTAAGTTTTTGTCTCACACTGTAATAAAAAATCATATAATATTAACTCAATATTATTGGTGCTAAGAAGCTTAAAGCAAGATTGGCTCAACTGCAAGTCTCAAATGTTTTCGAGTGGCGCATCACTGACCTGTTGCAAAGGAACTTGTTGCCATGTGGTTTTGTGAAAGGCCGTTGCAGAATGGGAAGATAAAGTGCCTCAACAAGCGAGGTGTGTGTTTGTCTCGTCGTGGAAGTGGTTTCTCTTCAGAGCCTAGAGAGATCGTCAAGGAGGCCGAACCAACAGAAACTCCGTTGTTGAAACAGAAGAAGGAAGGGATGTGCATTTGGCTGCCATTGTGGTGACACCGCATCCTCATCATGTTGCACTGATTCCACTCGCGAAATCCTGGTTTTAGAAGCTGAGGCTGGCGAGAGTATGCGCTGAGCACGCAACGAAGATCTTGCCTCCACGACGACGATGCCGCAGACCAAGCTCATTGCACACCAGGGATTCCGCCTAAATTAGATGGAACAGAGCACATATTTAGCTTCCAGTAGATTGTGAACAGTTGAGTGGATCCTATTATCGAGAGAAACTGGTTTCGCGCGTTTTTATAGCCGCTTTTGAGTCGGCTGTTATGTTTCGCTCAGGTTAGTGCAGAATCTTCCGAATGAGAAATTTGTTTACGCTTCTGAACCACAGGATGCTACTGATACTGATGTTGCATTTTTTTCTCGGACTTGAAATGTTATTAATAGAACGTCCGCTAGCCATGTGGCAGTGTCACTACAGGTCGGACTTGCGAACGATCGAAACGTTAGGAATTTTTAGATTTGTTGGTGATATCTTTGTAGTTCTCCTTTTGTCTTTCGGCCCAGGTTGTGAGATAATGATATGTTCACGGATAATGTTAGAAATTTTCGTGCTCTTCGGAGTGGAGCTGTTGGTGGAGGGAATTAATTTGTGATGCTGGAGTGTAATTGAGAGGACAATCTATGACTTATCGCTGGGTAGCGCGGCTGTCTCAATGGAGATGGATGTGGTTGGTTTTGTTTCTAGCTCATTGCTTCACGTGAACATAGAACTTTCGAGTCTCTGTTTTCAGCATCATAATGGTACTCGAGTTGCACTGGTTGTAGGCCCTGCAGTTACTGGTCGTTGTCTGCATCTTTGATTCTTTTGGTTTTGAGCGTGCAAGCAACTCCCCATCGTGTATCTCAAGGTTTTTTCACAAATTGTCCTGCATCCCTTTATTATTTTCAGTCACTTGGAATTCTTTTGGTGATATGTGACTCTGTTCCGCAGTGTCAGTGTGATCTTTACTGAAATTTCGAATTCTCTACCACTTACACTTTTTGAACGTGATCATCTATGGCGGTGATAAATCCGTTAAAACGGATCATAAAATTTTGATACTAGAGAAAGTAAGGCCTCGGTAATCTACCCCCGGAGCCGTGATAAATTTGCAGATATGTTGAAGGTGAAATCATCTCTTTGTGTACCGCAAAATTACGCACCACTAAAATATGAAGTTTATCCGAGCGCAGGATTGTCTAAAGCAAACAAGGGGCGTGATGGTTTCGACCCGGCAGTCCCAGATCCGCTAATTCATGGATAGAACAATTCGAAGGAACAGCAAGTTAATAAAAAAAAAAAATTCCCCTTCGATAGCAGTGGTCTCTTCATAAATAGATAAGGTTTTTGCAGATCTTCTCGTGGCCTTGTCAATAAAAATCTGGTTGCAGTCTTACCTAGTTATTATTTCGAGTATTACGGGTGGTGACATTGGAGTTCACTAAATACATCTTAGTCCACTCATTTGGAGATATTAAATCCAGTTGCGCAGAATTTTGCACACACGACTTTCAGTGATCATGTTTCTGATTCCAGACGCTCTAGGACACTGACAGAGGAATGCGTCATTTCCTCATTTTCAGACAAAGTAGCTGGAAAATCGTAACGCACCGAGGACGTACAGGCCTCACCCGCGGTTTTCGAGCGGTGCTTTTGAAAAGATCGCTGATTGATGGAAAATTAGTCGCAGAGAACGCTGCAATCAAAATTTCCAAATCCACCCAATGTAGTCCCACCACTTCCCACGAACACGAGGAGGTCAGTGTTTTCCCTATTTCCCCTAACAATCCATACAAAGCTTTTGGCGCCTCTTGTCAAAAATCAGGTACCACCTCAACTAAATTATGCAAGAGAGGATATATGAATTTATTGGGGGCGTCAAGTGAGCGTCATGATAGAATTCTCTAGATGATGTATCTTAGTAAGAAGTAGCAAAACAATTTTCATGATTTTAGGAGGATTTGATAAGTTGGCAACGAGGTGGATTGAAAGCATATGGGCTCTTCCTTATCTTTGTAGTTTAATTAATCAAAGTTTTATTGTCATTATTGGTATTGTCATTATTAGTGGTACTGTCATTATTATATGAATTCTATGTACTTGTCGTTATTATACAAATATGAATAAATTTCACTGCTAAAAATTATAAATTCACAAAGTAACTTTTTAGTTTTAAATTTGAGAATTGAGTAAAATTTATCACTGTCCTTTAGTACACAATTTTATAATGTGGATATGTCGATGTGAGTTATAATATAATGTCAAAATTTATAAAAAAGAAAAGAAAAAAACTAAAATCATCTGATAAATATAATGCATTGGGTTTACCATGTCTTTGTGTCAAAAACTAAAAAATTAAAATGTAACCAAAGTTACATTATTATTACTTTATTTGCATCATTTTACTTTATTTTATTTTTATGTTTTCTATAATTATAATTCCAATCATTTAAGTGATTTCAATCATGCAAAAACGATTGATTTACGTAAAATTGCCTAAATATTGTTTGTCCCAAATGATGCTTCATCATGAAGCATATTTTTTCAGAAAAATGGATTGAAATTAATATTGCGAATTAGAAGCCAAATCCAGTTAAGGTTATGGACATAAATTTGAGGTACTGTTCCCTAGCACCTACAATGTCACAAAATTAGTGACCCCAGTGCAAGCATTGAAAACATAGTTTGACCTTATTCGGAGGAATACAGGTATGATGTATGGTGTCAACTGCTACATACTTGAGTGGCTGACAATGCAAAATCGGTTTCTTGTGGGCTTCTTAGCAATTGCATAACAGTGTTTCTAATTTACATTTCTGAAGGGTCGTATCCTTGAATTACAAAAACCAAGATGTTATTCAAATACTCCATTCAAACCTTCTAAGGAGTAAAAGATTTGAATAACGACTTTCACATGAAGTTGTGAAGCTTGATTTACAACGCAGTTTACAGGGAGTTAAAAACCCAGTTGCTGATTGAACATCATTTTTCGACTAGCCAATCCAGCCGACAAGCATTTGAAGGACATGCAGCACCCTACTTGGCCCGGTCAGAGTTGAAAATCATCTACTATCAAGTGGTCATACAGCCTATATGGAGTTGCACAAACTCCTGATGATGGGCTGCAATGGTTGAAGCTCACCACATTGCGAAGGATTACCTACTTCCAGGCTACTTCCAGGCTAGCATAAGTGCATCTTCTCATGCAGTACGAATGACGTCGTTCTGCAAGCATTACGACGATGCAACAACGGTGATCAGAGGTTTGAAAAAGCTCATCAGTGACTTGAAGTTATGGATTGAGTTGGTCAGGCTTGAGCATGGAGGATCAGCGAAGAGGAATGGTGAATGCTCTACTCTTTTAGCAGCCCATTACAGTTGTTGGTAGATAAAAAAGTAGACAGCTAGAGTTTTAAGGGTCCAAAAGATAATAAAAATTGTGTACAAAGAGAGGAGCGTACCAGGGCTTAATCCTCCGAAGAGGGAGATGCTTCAAATACTGGTTGAACAGGAAAGTGGTCATAATGAGAATACTCCAGATGATCATGGGAGAAGCTCTCAGGAATGAGGATTCTGCTTGCATACTATCAGTCTGACAGCAAAGCATGGTGAACGATGAATTGTGAATCACAAGTTGAGTGACAAGAAACCACAAGATGGATCTGCAATTGCACAAATATGCCATCACGTAATATTAGTGCCAATTTTAGTAGCACGACATTAGACTCATGCATTTCACAATTTGAAGAGAGCCTTTCTTCGTAACAACGCTACAGAGGAAGGTGACCAAGAGAAATCTATTGCTAAGTTGTTATATAGGGTAATTATCACGAAAAGGATGCTGTAAGATGATTATTTGTACATGTGATTATACTGGATGCTTGCAATACTCTTACTGCATAAGGACGGGTTGCTTCAGAATATCTGCAACTGTTGACCTCAGCTCTTGCCATAGCCCTCTTTGCACAACTTGCTCACTTTTGAAAACTTTAGGCCGTCCACTACTTGAACGCGGTTTTTCATTTAACTGCTCTGAATTTCTCGGAAGCTCCTTCACCTAACAATTGCTCCCATATCGTGACTGATTATGCATTTGCTAAATTATTAGTTCAATTATTTGCTTCACGTAGAGATTTAAACAGAGAATCACCTGAAGATGAAGGTCTTCGATAGGATCATCCGCATCCGAGATGAAACTTTTGTGCATGTCTTCTTTTATATCTGAGCCCCCAATATTCTCAGCGAGTTCTGAACCTTTCTCCAGCCCATTTAGTCCTATCTCTATCCAGTCTCCATCATCCTCACCATCGTGTTGACGTTTAACTTCTTCCGTTGGTGGTGCGAATGACTTTTCAACTTTCCCTACAAACCCTTCAGATTCAGATTTAAGATATGCAGCACATCGCTACTAATGAAGATAATCAACACTAAGTCGACGGTTAGACTTACCTTCGCCGTGGTCAATCCTCCAAGGCAACCTTAGAACCGTGGCAACCCCATCATAATCAGAGATGTGCCTCTCTTTGTCTACTGCCTGCAATATAATTGTGTCCGAGTACTCCTCCTCTTCGCTTACACCATTAAGAATACCATAGCAATCCATCTCAACGTGGGACTCCTCCAGGATATCAGTGCTTATCATCCAGTAATCGAATTCCAATAGATTGTAGCTGCCTTCGTCAATCGCCGTAGCCACGTGGTTTCGCGTCTTGACGTCTAACAGGTCACACGCCAAGAGCTGCAACAATGGGAACACTGACAAGAAAAGGAAAATGCCTTCGACATTGAAAACCGGTAACTCTAATTCACCGCAAATTCTACCAACAATTCCGCCAAATATCATAGAAAACCACGAGATCGGTTGCAAGTCAAAGTCAATCCTGGCAATCCAAAGAGTAAAAATCAATTGTGAGAATCAGTAGGTAAGTCTTTATAGCTGCAGCAACAAGAGAGCTTCATCATGGAGAAAACTGCTGACCTTCTTGCCCTTGCTGCTCCGGCAACTACGACGTTCACGACCACGTCCAGCATGGCAGCGGCGATGTTCTGAGTAGCGAGAAATACCGTCAGATAAACGAAGGATGCCCTCGAATGCGCTATTTGTGCCAGTGTAATCCACAGGAGGAATAATAAAATGCTCGCGGCTGTCAGATAGGAAAGACGTTTATTGCCTCTGATTGGAAAAAAATATGATACAAAACTGCAAAACGCCGATCAAACATTAGCAATGACCCGTAATTGCATGCAACAAATGGAAGAAGTGAAAGACGTGAAGAAATTGGTCAACCTACCTAAAACTGGGCTTAACGCTCCAAGGGTAGGAGAATGTTGAGACTACAACTTGAGAAGCCGAGGAGTTGACCCTAAGCTTGTCTTTCATCTCACAAGAGGCTGCCATCCATGGTAAGGAGCGGAAAGCTTGCAGACAATTAGTGCAGAGTCACTGTGGTTTGAAAAACACTCTCTGTGCTGCCAGTTCTTTTCAACTGAGGTTTTGCAGGGATATTTGGTCTCCTCTGATTGGACCTTCTCAGCGATTCCGTCAGCACTGTGCAGGGAAAAGTTCGTCGTTAAGTTGAATATAAATTCCATGGGTAGAAAGGATATTTTGCGAAGTTCCAACAGAAGGTTACGAAAGACAGGGAATACGATTTATAGGTGTTTGGAATAGCTAGTATCCAGTTCATACCAAAGCGATGATGAACTTGGGGTCAGTTCTGATGAGAGTGGGGATAGTATAAATGAGAAGGGAGCTGATTCCAGAGAAGTCAAATATGGAATTTGTAATGTATGCGCGAAGGATGTTAAAGATTTGTTAAAACCACAAGAATTATTGAAAAATGTATGGTACGTAGTTTCTGTAATGCATTGATAAGAATCTTGCAATCACAAGTGCCGCGCTATTGTGTTGGCAATAACTAGGCATCGCACGTTTAACTTCCAGAGAAAACATTATGTCCCCGTTCTCTCCCATGCACACCTGACACAATCGTGATGAGCTGTTCCTCTTGAATCACGAACGTCGAGCTTCTTCATTTCAATCAATGGATTTATAAGGAAATGTTTGAAGCAACCACACACACAAGTGACCAAAATCTCAGAAACCTCGATTGGAAACGGAATTGAACAAACGAATCCACAAGCCCAGGGGAAAGGTTGATTTCATTTGACTGAATGGACGAAAATGAGCAGTGACGAAACGTTGACGATTAAATCATTCCTCAGTAACAGCATAGGTTAATTTTAAAGGGGCACCTCAAGCTACAATACGCGCATAAGGAATTGAGAATAAAGAAAATCACAGCAAGCACATGAGAACGGGATTTGCATTTGTGAATATTTTTTCCTTGAATAATGTTTTCGAATAACACCCAGCACGTCACAACTCATTCCACTTCTAGAACTCTGCGCGCAAACAGATCAAGAGAAGAAAACGACGACAGGGCGACGAAGCTGCGAAACCCAGCCAATCCACAAGAAGTTTTCGACCTGATTTAGGGCCCAACGCTCGTGAATCCCATCAAATGTACAGCAAGTGCTGTGATGAGTGGAGAGCGGACAAACTCACTAATCAATCCTGACCTTAATGCCTAGAATATTAAGTGCAGCAGCATGAGGCGATGCACTAACCATGAAATTCAGGAGTCCGTGTCTTGTTCGCCTTCTCGAGGGGGGGAAATTTTTTCCAGCAATCTGTAGCCTGACCTGCGGAGTACAGGAACAGTGGCCGAGGACTAGAAAGCCCGCACGCTACGACGGTAGGAATCGAAGAGGAACGTTGCATCAAAGCAGGCATTTCATGTGAAGCCTTCGAAGCTCTTCCGAAACGCTGCCTGCTCCTCTCCGTTTCGCAGCACACCCCGCCAATTTTAGGGCAAGGGACTCATATCCACGTAGACTGCCAGCTCGGCTAAGCAATGGCTGAGCTGGCTTGGCTTCCATGTCAGCAACCGAGGGGAATCGCCTTACGACAGCCTGAATCTTTCATTGATGTACGTCATGCGATTGTATTTATGAAAGTGTTTCCATATATTTAGGTTGTAATTCAATATAAATGAATGGTTTATTGCAAAGGAAGATTGAATTCTTTTGTAATATGTGGCAATATATGTGTGGAATGTTTTGTGTTGCTCATTCTTTACTAGCAATGTTAAAAAAATTCAATAAAAAATAAACATGTGGAATGTAAAAGATCAATGAAGTAATACTCATGTCTAGTTGCATACTGTGAATATTGATGAAGGGTTGTGATAAGTTTGATTAGTATTCTTATAAACATTGACAATGAAGTAATCCTTTGTGAATCTACTGAGTAAGCGAATTCCGAACATACTTTAGAAGCATACGGTTGGGCATGCGACCGTAAAAGAAGGCGCACTGCGGCCAGCACTCGCGGAATGCTCCTTGCGATCACGTCGAATACCCAGCAGGGCAGGAAAGAAGAAGAAGAAGCAGAATCAGAAGCTGCTGCGATTAAGGGAAGAAGCAACCGGAGCGATGTCGATGACGGTGGAGCGCGTTTCGCTCTTTTCGCGAGGGGCGGGGGTGACGATGCATGGCCTGCTGAGCGCGAGGGTGCAATGCGTGAGGTCTCCATGGTGGGGGCTGCCCAAAGTCGCTGGGGCGACGCCGAATGCGAACAGGGTGGTGCGAGTGCACAATGCAGATCGGTTGGTGCACGGGTTGCGGCTGGCCGCTGCGACTCCGCTCCCGCTGCTGCGCCAAGTGGCGGATGCTCTGGTGGGAGAAATGTGCGCTGGGCTGGAGGAGGAAGGGGGCAGCGATCAGCTCAAGATGCTGCCATCGTACGTCGAGAATTTGCCCACTGGGTGCGTGTAATATCATTCTTTTACCTCGTTTCCTGTTGGTATCTTGAGGACCTCGGTAAATCGATGGTCTTGGCAGGGCGATTAATTTGCAATTGGCGGGGAGAAATTCTTGCTTTTGATCTCAGTTTTGGAAAAATCTTTTGGTATGAGAATTGTTACTGTGTCGAGGTGTGGACCAAGGGTTCATTTTCTTCGAGAATAGTGGATCCGGAACCTGCATGCGCATTGGAAAAGTGTTGGTTATGAGTCTGTGTTTTTTGAATCGGAAATCCCAATGAACCCATGCCATTTGATTAGGGATCCTAGGCCTTGAATTAGCATGGAAACCCTTTTCCGTGGAGACGTTTGTTGTGGGAAACACCGAGATTAAATGCTGTCGACGTATTTCTTGTAGTACTTGGTAGTTTGAAGCTCAGTTTTTTGGTTCTATTGTTTTCTTGTTCAGTGACGTGTGGATATAAGAATATTTTTTCATATTTTTATAATGCATTTTTCCGTGGTTAACGTTCGTACTTGTCTGCATGAGACTTACTCCTCTTCTAATTCTTACAGGGATGAGGAAGGGCTGTTTTACGCTGTAGACCTTGGTGGCACAAATTTTCGGGTATTGCGATTACATTTGGGCGGGAAAGGCCAAGTTCTGAGCCAAGAGTCCAAGGAGATTGCCATACCTCGCGAACTTATGGTGGGCACTGGCAAGGTAAGGTTTCTTTTCCTCAGTCCCATCAATTTCGCTTCTGGAAACCAATCAAGGCATGTGCTCCACCACAGTGAGTTAGGTTTTCAGTGTACAAGGAGTTCCAGGTTATGATTTTACCCTTTGGTCCCGCAGGATCTTTTCGACTTCATTGCCAATACGCTTGCCACATTTGTCGACACGGAGGACATTCTGCTTGATTCAAAGTCCAACAAGCACAGGGAAGCCGGGTTTGCGTTTTCTTTTCCCGTTCGTCAAACATCAGTAAAATCTGGCAATGTCATTCAATGGACCAAAGGCTTTAAAATCGATGATGCGGTATGTGTGTTCATATGTTGAGCGCAACTTATTCATGCATTTCAAGCAAAATTCTGAACAAAGATGTATCCATTTTGCTGACTTCTATTACCACCTACACCATGTACTCCGTATTTAAGAGAATAAGTTCAGTTTGGAGCTCACCATTGATACAACTTCCATCTGTGAGACTGCATCACGCAAGATGGTTGTGCACGCGTAGTTTTAGCCGCTGGCCAACCATTTCTTGATCCCAAGCCTTTGACTAGAGATGTTTTATTTTCCAAATGGGACTTCTTGCTGGCAGATAGGCAAAGACATTGTGAAGCAGTTCCAGGATGCGATTAGTCGCAGTGGTCACGATGTTGAAATTTCTGCCTTGGTACGATCCGTATTCCTGATACTTCCACCAGGTAACTTGAGTTTCAATCACTTTCGCACAGTGGGTGTGACTTACACTATAATTAGGTTTTGTCATGTGTGCCTGACGAAAGAACGAAACTAAGAAGTTGGAGGATTCAGGTAACGCAGTGACTGCATGTAATGAGGGCAAAGTGACATGTGCTGGAAAAGGATATACCTCATGCACTGTCTTGTTGAAAAAGGTTCGTCAGTACATGAAAGCTCATCGATGTTCATTGATGCAGGTGAACGATACTGTCGGTACATTAGCCGGAGGTAGGTATAACTTTCAGGAAGAGACAATGATCGGTTGCATACTTGGCACAGGGACAAATGCTTGTTACGTGGAACGAGCTGATGCTGTGAAGAAATGGAAAGAGGCACTTCCCAAATCAGGGGAGATGGTACTGATTTGGCACATTATTATTCTTGTTCTTGTTCTTGCTACCTCCTTCCGAGTCTCTCGAAGTGCAATAATTTCAAAAGGATCTGTATACATTTTAAACAAGTTTTTCAAAGAATCAAACTGGAAATCTCAGAGCATAAATTATTGTAGAATGGCGCGTACAGTAATTACATGCAAGAGGCGTTCTCAGACCTACTGAGTTGAAGATATTAAAACTCAATGTTGAGTTCTATTATCATGGTGACAATAAAGTCATGATCCGCAGGTCATCAACTTAGAGTGGGGAAATTTTCGATCACCTTGGCTGCCGCGCACATTTGCTGATGATGAGGTCGACAAAGAAAGTGTAAACCCCGGAGACCAGGTAACAATCCTGATGCATGGACCTTGCATCTAAGCCTCTGAATTGATCTCACTTCTGCAATAATTCTCTCAAAATATGTGGGTTGTGCAGTGGTTTGAAAAAATGGTGTCAGGCATGTACCTTGGCGAAATCGTACGACACATGCTGCTGAGGCTTGCTGAAGAGGCAACGTTGTTTGGGGACACTGTCCCCGAAAAACTCAGAGAACAACAGTCTCTTGAGTAATTCTTCTCATTTCTGCAAGTTGCGATGTCCCAGTCGTGATTGGAAACTCGAAATTTTGTCATGAGCGCTATTTCCTTTCATTGTTCAGTGGAATGATTCACCTGTTTTTCTCTTTACCACTCAATTGCATGCTCCATTGGCATAGATTCATTTAATACCGTACTCTATCTGCAGAACCAAACATGTTTCTAAAATCCATGCTGACATTTCATCGGAGCTCCAAACAGTAGCGACTGTTCTTCACGAAGTTCTCAGGGTGGGGCACCTTGCGTCCCATTCTCAATTAGTTTTTCTTGAATTGAGACGCATTGATGTCAAGAAAAGTTCTCGAGCTAACCAGTTGTAATCAATTCTTACAGATCCATGACACCACTCTCGAACAGCGGAGGATTGTGCACAGCTTATGCGACATGGTTGGCCAGCGGGGTGGAAGGTTGGCTGCTGCAGGACTCTACGGGATACTGAAAAAAATTGGTAGAGCTGGACCAAACAAGAATGGCTTCGCCTTATCTCGACAGAAGAAGACGACGGTGGTGGCAATGGATGGAGGTCTTTATGAACACCACCACCCGTACCGGAAATACATGGAGGACGCTCTCCAAGAGTTGGTCGGCACAAACGGACCCTACGAGGTGTTTTTAAGACTACAAAATGACGGTTCAGGAATTGGAGCGGCATTGCTTGCCGCATCTCACTCTCGACACAGACAAACCGAGTAGCGAGGCAGACGACTCGTCATCTGGCTACCTCTGTAGAGTGGTGTGAATACCGCGAATGTGTTCCCGAAAAGCCAGCAATTTCTACTTAGACTTCATCATATCTGGGAATAAGGAGCTGAACTGACCAGGAAATCAACAATTTTCCCTTTGGAATTCCTTTTTGATCGGCTCTTGTGGCGGTTGCATCGCGGTGAAGACGATAGAGGTAATCCTCTACCTCGGCAAGCATTGATATCTTCCAGCACCTACACTAGTCATATGTCGCACCTGCTGGATAAGATCAGAGTAACGTGTAGAGGGGTTTGGACTTTACACTGGAGGCGTAGCATGGCTGTAGACGGGGCGTTGAGTGCTTCTACCTGTCCAGCTAGGTAAGTAAATTGTATCTCTCTGAGACGTGTCTTGGTTGTGCTACACAGATCAGAAGAGGTCTGCATAGACAATTGATGGACACATGTAAACCCGTAGAACAAGGCATCGTCAACTCTTTCTAGCAACCTAATCCAAATAATTACTATCTAGATTTGTTCGCGAACATTTGTAAAATATACTTTTAAACGATGGAGGAAAAGTCAAAAACAAAAACAAAATCTATCGACACATCCACTACACACAGAAGACTGATGGCTCACCAGTAAACTACCGGGAAATCTCCCGGCACAAACGACGCAAGTCCACGCCGAAGCCTCAACAACCAAACGTCAGGGTCATTGAGGAAGCTACTTGCGCACACAAAGTAGCAAGAGAGGATGCTCTCCACACCTCTCCTTGAGCTACCGTCTCTCCTAGCTATAAGCGTTTCTAACAAGAACATCATGTACGGAGACGCATTTCCACATCACCACACAGAATCAACCATCTCAGGCACTGGTCGTAATTCAAAAATTCCGCCGCATCTCAAACTTATCTAATTCCTACACCCGTGTGTTTGGATCGAGGGTGACAAATACCTTGCTACGTCGATCTAGGCTCAATCGGCCCTACCTTGTGTAGTACCAGCAACAGGAAGCCGGTCCAGGGCAAGAGATGACATACAGAGGAGGTGGCGATGAGGGCCGAGAAGGCTCCAGTGCGAGGTTCGGAGCAAAGCCACATGAAACAACAACAACAGCACAGTGCTGCACAGATTGGCTCGATACCCGTTTCATGATAGTCCTGATAAGATAGTTGTGGATGAATGAACTGTCTCTCTCCATCCATTTATTCATCCAAATTGTGGTGAAACGAGGAGTGGGTTCCGTTGGTGGACTTGCTCTTTTCTGTCCAGTTGGAATGGCATTACTCTTCACTTTCATTTTGAATATATATATATATATATATATATATGCTTAATTATAATCATTCTAATTTTACCTATAGAGAAATTTAATTGATAATGTATATATATATATATATATGTATATATATGTAGGGATTTGTTAATGCCACACTCCAACTTTGTTAAATTCATTTAATCCTATCTCATTGTACTCCCACACTCCGTCATCATCCCCCATGAGGCAGTCTGTCCTTTGTGCCCGACCTTCTCATCTGCCTGAAACACTGCCCGATACACTGCTCCGTCCAGAGTGCAAAGGGCTCAGCGCAGAGGAGGATTGGAATGGGAATATATTTTTAATAAATTTTATCGATTTTTTTTGTTTGTTTTGTGAATGTGAAGGCGTTTCTTGAATGTTGTACTGTTGTGCAGATTGATACCGTGTGCACATGGAGAATTTAAACTGATTGGTGAGCGACCTTTTTCTCGCATTTTTCTTTGAACTCTGCACACCTGAGAATGTTCGAAATCACTCTCATTCAGCATATTGAAACAAATCATTACGACGTCTCAAACTACTGAAAATATTTATTTTGCTTCGTCTCATGAAAATTTGAACCAACGATTTAATGGTTGTGGGATGCAACAGGCAGCATCGACTTCATCTGTGGAGACGGACAATCACTTTACAAGGTTTCACCTTGCCTTAGCAGTAAAATGATCGCCACAAGCAAACAAACAAACAAACAAACAAACCAAAAAAATATGAATTGTATTCTGTTCATGGAAAGAAGCTCGAACTCGCTGCGCCTGCAGCACATCTTGAAGTAACTTGTACAGAATTCGTGTACACCTCAAGCTGCCGCTTTTATATGCTAGACTTTTAAAAGAGAACATGCGACACCAGTACAAGCTTCTCCTTCGTGGGCTGCACAATCACAACTAGTAGACCCATCTACTTGGGACGCGTGTGGGGTCCCAACTCTCGAACCGGGAGGCAGCAGTAAGCCAAACTATGAAGTCGGGAGTTGGGAAGAGGCAGGGGTCCGGACAGGGATGGGGGGTAATGGTGTTGGGTTAGACAAGTTATTTTAATATTTCTTTATATACGTATGTATTATGTATGTATGTATAGAGAAATGTTAAAATAGACCCATGTTTTAATTCAATATACCCATCATTTATGAAGAATATGGTAATCATGATGAATGTGGTTGGTTATTATTGGTTGCAGATCCAATAGTGGAGAAACAAATCTAGGAGTCATTTTTACTTTTCATGACATCACAAGAGGAACCAAACGAACTAGTGTAGTCAGTGACATTGTCCAACATCCGATCCTAGTTTGGGTGTACGCATCTCATCCGGTACATGAGCACGAGCGTGTTATATAGAACATTCAGTAACATCTACATAAATTAGAGGTCCTAAAAAGCATTCTGGACAGTGTTAAAGGAAGCATGTAGAACAAGCTGATGCGAGTGATGCATCATCTTTTTGCCCTCAAAACATTGGTGCAACCCAAAGAGATTATATGTCTAACGAGATTATATGTCGTTAACGAGTCAAACATATATCCTGCATTTCTTTGTAAACTGCATTTTTGAACAATAAACACGAAGACAGCTACACTATGACAGCTTTCTTGATTAAAAGAAACTAAAGACGTAATAATCCACAGGAAGATACTAAATTGCCGATGTAGCACAGTGTAATCACGTTGGGAGATAGTTATGCTTATAGATAGAGCAGAAAACAGTAGATTACGTATAATATCATGTAGATAAATCTACAACATAATCACAACTTAGCAGAAACTTCACCAGTAGCCTTCCAGGCTCTACAAGATCTTTCGCCTTGCAGCTCTGAAATCGAGGATTATGACAGGGTCTCACCAATTGGTAACATCAAGTAGCTAATGCTCCAAGACGTAACAAAATCCCCCATGGCTTGCGTAAAACCGTGCATGATGTCTCTAATCAACAGAAACCAAACAAATTAAGGACATAGAGTGACAGAGCATGAACTTGGAAGTATGAGAACAGCTAAGAAGGATATTTTTTGAGTTCATATTTCGAAGGATGCGTTTTCGAAATCTCAAAGGACTTTTGTACATCTCGAAGTGGCTGAAAGAGCCATAACATGTTGCAATCCAGTGCTCAGCTTTCGGCTACAAGACCACATGCGATTTGATACCGATGCAATTCTCACTCTAACATCAGCTGCATTAGTCTCAGCTTATACTGAACACAATTCTCACCTAAACCTTGTGTTTCACTGCCTCAAAACTTGAGCACAGTACGATTACGAGAGGAGGTTCAAATCCACAAGAATCAAAATAACCTAAAACAAAATAATTGAAACAGAGTTTTAAGGATCAACAGCCTACACACTAATCAGTATCTAAGAAACTACTTGCGTGTTCCGAGTCTTAATAAGGTGGGCGGAAAGGAGGTCCACCCTGAAAGTGAGGGGGTAGAGGTCCACCCTGGAAGTGGGGCGGATATCCCTGGTAGGAATGTGGAGGTGGTCCACCCTGTGGATAGGGAGGTGGACCCCTGAAATGCTGATGTTGAAAATTTGGAGGCACTTGTTGTGAATAACCATAGGGAGGAGGACCCATAGGCTGACCCCCATATTGTCCAGGCTGAGGGCGCTGCTCTGAACTTGAACCCTCTCCTTGCTCTGCACCACTTGTGTCTTGTTTCATGACGGCCCCCATTCGCTGCGGATCCATGGATGGATAAAAGGGTCGGTCTGTAGACAAAGGAGGCGGGGGTAGGTTAAAGTAATTTGAGTTAAGCTCGTGGCCAGGTGGTGGCGGGACTTGCTGTTGCTGAGAAATGAGAGCTCGAGGAAGCATGCCACCATGTGAAAGGACCCCACCACCCAGATTAGACTTCACAGCATCGTCCTTTTCACCTGCAGCCTCCATATCAGCCTTCGCAACTTGTGGCCTGCCCCACATGAGCTTCAACCTTAAGCCATTAATAACTAGTTTGTTAGCCAGATGATCAGCTGCTTTCTCAGCTCCCTCACGGGTAGTGTAGGTAACAAATGCACAAGCTCGTTGAGGAACCATTCGGATCGATTCAATTTCTCCATAGCCATAAAACTGATCTTTAAGATCCTCCTCGGTGACTCTGTCGACCAGACCTCCTACATAAAGTGTCTTGATGCTCATATCCTCCGGGGCCATCAAAGAGGGCATTTCCCCAGCCTTCTTGAGTAACTTAGCAGCAACTGGATCATTCACACTGCACAGCAAATGGAAACCGTAAGTCAAACGCACTTCACCATGAACAAGTGAACTCAAGCACGACTATGTCGTTCTCTCGATTGAATGCTGAACCATCCCAAAACACAGCTTACTTCATTCAAAACTCCTTGAACAAACCATCCCGACTTCTTCACAAACGGGAGTAAAAACCTTCAAACCTTAGCACACGAATTCTCTCTTCAAAAAAACAGGTATTCCTGAGAACGAAATGCATTCGAGCTACTTAAAAGCTATTTTTAAGGTACACAGTTTCCAAATGTGAACGCAGAATGCAACATACCCATAGTAACGATCTTTAATATTCTGCTGAGAGAGTTCGCCTGTGACGGGCATTTCGTGTCGGTATGGGCACTCGGCTCCTCGTGTACATTCTCCTCTGACGTAAAAACTACAGATATGGGCACGGTTTCTCTTGTAGTAAGGTGTGGTCCTTTGCAACTTCAAGATGGTATCATTCGGACGTGCTTTTCCGAACGAAGATTCATAATCCAAACCAGCTTTGGCCTGCAGGAGTCAAGAGATGCGTAAATAACATACACAGCCATCACGATAGAATTCATTCCTACTTTAACACTACGTGAAGCCTACAAATCAGATCTTTGAAACTATGCTATAGGCTTCCATACCCCGTAAGAAAAACTACAAATGTACAACGATTGAAGAAAAAGGGACATACGTTAAAATGAATGGAGAAGCAGGAAAAAAAGTATGTAGGTAGATAACAGGTCGTAACATTACCTTCCGGTCCTGTTCCTCTGCGAAAAACTCCCTATTTACATCACTTTTGGGTATCGATTCGCTTGTATTTATACCAAGAGCAGTATCCCTCACTTGGACAGGCAGCCCGTACTCAAGATCAAGTAAGCAGACCTGACATACATTCTTCAGCTTGCTACAAGTCTGACACACTTCGGTCTTCTTGTATCGTGCGTCCCGCCCTGGTCTCCACCGAAAAACAGTGAACGGGCGTGTACAGATTTTGCACTCCTTGTCGAAATTAGCCTTCGTCTGCGATAAAACCAAGTACACAATTATTATAGAAGAATACCCAAACATAAAACGCAAAAAAACAGGACCCTGAGCCATAAACCCTAAAGACCTCGCCAGTATTCCAGCATCCGCATCAGCCTTCATGCCGCTAAACTATCATGTAATTACAACTAGGTGTAAACTCCTCCTTCACTCATTTTATATGCACGTGCATATGTTAACAGAAAATCACGAACAACCACGCCAGACAATACGCTACACAACCAAAAACCCTAAAAATATCCCTACTGATTCCAAAAGCAAACAGACCCACAAAACCAAAGCAGGCAGAAAACACACCATGCGCACGTAAGGGTTGTCGCCCAAACACGACTCGCAAATGATGGGGAAATCCGAGCGCTCCCATCCATCAGCTTCGACGTCGCGGAGCAACCTATGCGCCATGGCACGGCTGTGAAGCTCCCCCACTCCTCTCGTCTTCTCGCTCTTCGCCGGGTATTCCTCAACTCCCTGCTGAAAACAAAACTATAGTGGCAACTGCGAAAGGCTTCTTCTACAAACCCTCGCCTCGACTCGACGCAACTCCGCTCAGCTGTGCTGTGGCCAAAAGCGCATGGCCTTCCTTCCTTCAAAGGCGTCCTCGACGATGGATCCCTTTTGCAGCGACGACGATGGTCTGCGCGTAGTTTCTGAGGGCGGGGAACCCCCGCACGAACCTATCTTTCTTACGTGGAAGTCCGCGTCAGCCACAATCCTACGTGGACGTCACGGCACTTATTTACGATCGTTCAATGGAAGAAGGGAATTAACGTTTTTGATTAAATCAAACCTATAATTCTCAATGCTTGCATGGGTAGAATGTTCTTAACCAAGAAACTTTTGATTGTTGCGTGTCCTTAAAACTGCGTGAAAGATAAAATATTTATTTATTTTATTTATTTATTTATGTAGTTTTTTGTTGCAATATTGGAATATCTAATGAAAGAAATCCAACCATACTACATCAACAACCACACCCCAAAGTATTTATATATGTGTCAGACTTATCCTAGTATAGGAATGTTCAATAATAACCTGGTGCATAGTTGCATTATAAGTACTCAAAAACTATTGTAAAGTGCTTATAATACAACCATGCAAATTATAAAAATATTCAAAAAGTATATTATAAGCAAAATTACAAGTAATATCATCTTTAGTGTAAGTATTCTATGCACATATTAACACATACTAATATATAAATAGGTTATTAATTTAAAAATATAAATGCTAAAAATTCATCTTCACCAAAGGCCATGATAGTAAGAATTTTTTATTTTGGTAAATGCAAATGAATAATCAAAAGTCAAAAATATCAATAATTGATTAGAATAAACTACATCTAAATACTATAGAAAACTTTTGAGCCCAAATTGCCTCATCTTTAAGGTATGTTTCTTATGTATACACCTAATTATTTAATAAATATACATACAAAATTGATAGTCTAAAATAATCATTTAGTTATCCTAAAATCTAAAAATTAAAATAAATTGACTAATCATATTGATTTTGAATAATATAACCATACAAAGATGTTGCAACAATTTCTAAAGGCAAGTTTTAAAAAATCTCATGGTGTATCAGAGTGATTTGCTAAGTACTAAACATCAAGTATTACATTTGAAACTTTAAAACCAAATATCATATTCTGATTAGGGTATATTCTATTAAATTAAATTAAGATCTTAAAAAATATATAAGATATATGAAATAAACATTGTGATTCTATGTCATACTTGTTTTTTTGTGTGATTCTAATCTATATCAATATGTATATTTGATTTTTATGCAAGAGCAATTTCGTACAACTTGTATTGAGCATAAAATATTACTTCGAATATTAAATGAAAAACCAACGCCAATTTAAATTTAAATTCTTTTCATCATCCAAATATTTATAAAAAAAATTATATAATATATATACATATATATATATATATTTATTTATTTATATCAATACTATATCTACTTTCAGAGAATTATTTTGTTTGACAATAAGGTCATTATAAACAAACTTACTCTTTTGATGCGTACCTGAAGAACCAAACCTTTATAATACGTTTTAAATATATAACCATTCAATATTATTTTACAGAAAATTTATGTTATTTTAATAGAAAATAATTACAACAATAGTAAACTTTGTAGGCAATTTTAAACTTTTGTAATATTCAAATAGAAAGGATTTAATGCAAATATTTTGTAGATCTTTTGAGAAATAGAACTTCCAATACAAGAAATATACATAATTATATTATGCTATTGATATAGTTTAAACGTGATTAGAAAAATCTAAAACATTAGAGAATAACTAGTTCTATGCCACTTTCACATCTACAGTGCCTATAAGCAACAACACAATGTCTTTGATACTCTTAAATTCAATGAAAAGCAGACATAAAGGGCCCTTGAATGATTGGACAAGCCATACAAAGCTCTTCTTGTAGATATTGTATCTATAAAATAAAAACAAAAATCAAACAATAAATTTAAATTAAACACTTTTTGCTACTTTATATATATATATATATATATATATATAATTTGATGTTTTATTTTTTAAAATAAAAATTATCTGTATGGAAAAATCCATAAATAAAAAATGATAAAAATAATAGGAAATATTTCTAATCAATCAAATTTTATATTTTGACAATGTATTATAATGTCTTATCCAAATTTATGTAATATTAAAATTAATAAAATTTTAATTTTATAATAAAAAGTATTTATTCTACACTTAGAAAAAAGAGAATTCAAGCAAATATATCTATATATATATATATATATATATATAGATAGATAAAATAGTAGGAATAAACACAAAGAATAAATAAATAAATTATGCATCCAAACAAATGACTTCATATAATTGAGTGTTCCAAGACCAAAGAAAAGGTTTCAAGCACACAAGTAGATGTTTGCAAACCTCAGGTGTTTAAGGAAAAACAAAAAACAAAAAACAAAAGAAACAAAATCTAGCGTGCCATACTAATACAGAAATGTAAAAGACAAATTATATTTCTTATTTTGATTTAATTTCAAACCCAATGAATAGAAATGCACTTTTTGGCATCGATGAGATGCATTTATTTTTATTTTTATTTTATTTTTTGATCCTTACTTTAGCATCCTCTAATAAATTTTCATTTAAGCAATTTATGTTGGAACCCAAAATGCTTGCTGAAAGCGTTGGGGAGTAGAGCCCTAGTGCCAGTGGATGGATGACAACGTCGTGGATGAGCCTCTATGGATGGTGATACTTATTCGTCCACTAATATATTCATCCATAAACTCATCCATTTATTCATCCAATGCGGGGACGCCGAGGAGGTGGCAGGCTTTGGCGAGCGACGCCGCAACTCCATGGAATGGCGCCACGAGCGGGCCGCGGCGGGGTCCGAGCCCTGCTCGCCACCGTTTCGCAACTCAAATTTAGCATCGCCAACCAACCTATCACTTGTGTCACTATTCGCGTCATTGCACGCATGCTGCTGCCCTCTAACTCATTTGCTCAATCTTCACTCCACTTTGTCGGGGATTTTGATATCACTGCCGATCGCGGTGCGAGATGAGGAGGGTCCAGGAGGAGTAGGAGTCTGTGTTCTCCTGCTACGTTTAATGTGTTCACGACTGGTAAGATCAATTTCTCGTGTGTCATCAGGGAATTTGTGTTGTGAGTGCTCGCTGATGGTGGAGTTGAGTGCGCTGGGGCTCGAGGTTTTAGGTTTTGAGGAGACGTGTGAGAGTTGTGTTCTTGGTAAGAGTGGAGAATTCGTGCGTGTGTAAATTTGGGATCGTTGCAATTTGATCGGCCATGGCGAAGCCTCAGGACGGGCGGCCTGTCTTGGAGCACCTCGAAGCTTACCTCGCTCGCAGGGATGGTGTCGATAAAGCTTTGAAAATCCTTCGGTACTCCACGAAATTGTTGCTGGCGTCGCCGATCGCGCCCAAGGATCCGGAGGTGTATGGAAGGTTGAAAGATTTTGATGCTAGTGTAGGCAGTAGCCGGAAGGCCTTTCGGTTGGGGAAGTTTATACAGGATGTGAATGTTCTGAAGAAGACGAACTTCAACACTAGGGATGGTTTTCTGGAGCTCGTCGCAACTGGAGGGGAGGGGTTTTACTACTTCGTGGAGCAATTTGTCTGGCTGGTGAGTGTTTCTGTAGATTGCTTTTAACTCACTGGAAAACACACGTGTAAATTGTTAAATTGAATCATAAATTTACACGCATGTATTTGAGTACATGTGGCTTCAGTATTTTGGAACTTCGTGAACGGTATGGAAGCTTGTGTGTATTCGCATCACATTCGAAGTTTATATTCGCATCAACTCATTTTGAGCTTCAATGCGCAATTTGAAGATCGAGCTTCATCAAGTTATTTATTTATTTATTTTATAGATGACAATGATGATGCTATGGACAGGTTAAAGCAGGGCTGATTGATAAACGTCACTCAAAGCGACTCACCAAAATAAGTGCGTGGGCGGAGTTCATAGGATACTTTGGCAGTGTTGCACTGAAGAGTATCCAGGTATCGATATATCTCGAACAGGAAGCAAAGCTGCTGCAGGGCATGCGAAAAAAGGCAGAAGGTGGGATAAGTCCTGTATCTGAGATCAAAGAGCTCCAAGCATTGCAAGGCAAACGTCTGATGAAGACCCTGTCTATCATTCAGGACCTAGCTGACAGTTTATTAGCGTTGACAGACATTCGAGAAACCAAAGGAGTCTTAGACAACCCGTTTCTGCTAGCATTTGCAGGTTTGCTTTCAGCTCTCATTTCCGCTCAAAAGAATTGGAAAAATTGCTGAAGAAATAGGGTGGAGCTGGAATAGTTAGTGCCAACACTTGACCACTGCGTCAAGTGTCCGAATCAACCACGGGCTATTCGTGGTGTTGGATGTTTGATAATGGTATTACTCTAGCCGGATGAACCGGACATAACCTATTTGAAAGTGACCGTTTATGAAATGTCATGACTACATCAAGGCGTTTCAAAAAGATTTGAGGGAATGCGAATAAATTAACAAGCAACTATGAGGAGATTTTATAAAAAAGAAACAAAAAAACAAAAAAAAACTCATTAAATCAAGGTCTGTACATATTATTGAAAATGACGTCCTGCCTCTTAGCTGGATATAGTACAGAGCTGCAGGCGAAGGTGAGCACAGCAGTTTGTAAGGCATTGCTCAAGATTAATGAGATAAGGCGTTGTTCAGGGCCATCTATCTAATCACAACACAATTATCACTCTACTTGCCCAATGAGAAGGAACATGGTACTGTGATTACTTCCTAGTGCAGAGAAGTGACCACAAGGAAATATGTGGCGACAATCAAGGGCTGTCGGGGAGAGGCTCCCAGACAGTCATGGCATGTGTGATGCGCTCCTTCCATCCGAGCAAGAACCAGGCACCGTCTTCCCCAATACCGTAGTCTCTGTGATATGACCTCATTGCCATCCTAATCTTAGCCATGACGTCCGGAGAGTTGGGCTTCTGCTGGAAGCCAGCTCGCATGGTCCGTGCCTGCCACTGTCTGTACGTTTCCGAGCGCTCCACCCTCTCCGGGCCTTCACAAGCCACCACGTTCAAAATCTCTCTGCCTACAATCTCGTGATCTATGATTTGCCTGTCCGGGTGCTCTGCAGGAAACGAACACTCCATAGAGTCGAATATTGTTGAGAAGTAAGCCAGTGCCTCTCGGAAGCGGGACATAAAAAAGGGTGCGTTGTAGCCAGCGTTGAGGACTCCTTGGACGAAGATCTACATAAACAAGTTGCACCCAAGTGAGATTTTCGTTCTCGAAAGACATGCAGGAACTGAAGGAGGACTGAGGGTGAGCTCACCGACTATCCATAAAAGGATCTATCATATTTCTTCCAGACTCCAATTTGGGAAAACAGAACGGTAGACGCATGAAACATAACATAAAACGAATTACAACAAAATAATTGCATGTGAGAGGAATATAAAATCTACGATAATGTTTGATTTGTAATATTTCTAAGTATGACTGGGTATAGGAAAATACCTTTGGATTCAAGCTTCTTATTCTGCTCAGCACAAGATTGCGAGGGCTTGCGGCTGTGACGGACTCATCCAATAAATGACGGAACCTGAACATAGAATTCACTGCGAGGACTTCATCATCTCGCAGTAAGAGATGAGCAGGGGTAATTGCCTCCCATTTCTCAGCTATTGCATGAAACTCAAACGGCACTCCCATTTGCTTCGCAAGCTTAGCCAGACGCCGCCCAGTATCTTGAATTCTCGCTGAGGGCCTGAATCCTGGTTGAGGCCTATCGATGCCTGAATAATTTTAGGAAACAAAAATAAATAAATAAAAATAAAAATAAAACATCAACATCAACATCAACATCAAGTGGAAGTAGTGAGGGAACCAAGCATTAAAGTTTTTGGCATGCACAACAAAAAGGATTCATAAATTGCATTCCTGTAGATTACAAACCGACAAGAAACACGCCATACCTGTAATACGAAGGTGTGGTGGTCCCTCAGGACGTTGTGAAAGCTGATGAATAAGGCACGGCCACTGAATTCCATAAAGGATGCCGTAGTCAATAATATGAACTCGTGGGGCACCCTTGAAGGCCACCATAATTGCATGATTAGCATAAATATGTGGCACTTGAATGAAAGGACAATGCTCGCAGAACAACATTTGCGCCTTCAGCATTTGGGCCTCGGAAGGACGGTAGTTGGATAGAGCTGAGTAAAGCTGTCCGCCAGTTCCAGATATTTTAGCAACCTGAAGGGCACATGACCACCATCCCTGAAGTAAGCATTTAATAAGAAGAGTACCTTGCACAAATACAAATACAAACGAAATAAAAAAGCTTCTGAATGACCTGCAAGGTGCCACGTCAAATATTCATTACTTCACCAGATATCTAAGAGGTCACATTAGATTGGGATCACGCCAAGCACATTCTCGGCAATAGAAGTAGACAGCCAAGTTAAACAACCAGAGCTTCCATGAAGTAATGGGCCATGCGCTGGGACCCATTTCCATACGCGGACGAGTGATGACGCAGTTCGTGAATCAACTCATTGGCATGCCGATAGTCCGCTTGTTCCACTGCTTGCGCGCATCTGATAGCAACAGATTGGCAGAAAAAGTTTCAGTAATCACATGACTCAAGAATGAGGGAAAGCTGTGGCGAGCTAAAAACCCATTTATATAATTGCAGCTTGCTCAAGCTCCACACGCATGTAGAAAAGTAGGTTCCCAATTATAATGCATGCAGTGCCAAATGTCCCGCGCAGTAAAAGTACAATTGGAGAAGTTGAAAATTCAATCGCCAAAGCATAAAAAGTTGGTGCAATTCTCTTTTAACATCATAGATGAAAAGCTCCTGAGAGGAATTCACATAGAGTGCTCTGTCAAACCTCACAGGTGGTCATAATTGGTGCAGAAAGACCAAAAAAATCAAGAGCAAAATGCGACATAACAGGAACACAATGAATCATACCTGATGAGGAGATCAGTCAAGTCCACCGGCGGTGCATGAACCCCATTGCCATTTGACGAAGATATGCTACTTAGGTGACGAGTACCAACTTGTAAACTGCCTCCACTACCATTTTCAAGAGCATGGGAGTTCCCAAAGTCCACGGGAGATAAGGTGGAGTCTGGATGTAGGTATGATGCTGTATCAGACGCCGTATCATTCCAGACAGAGCTGCCACGATCTGCGTCTGTGTGAGAGTAGAGTTCTTCAGGACTGCTTCCGTGTTTGATGTCAAGCTTAGCTTCTGCACCAGGGCTATCCGTACGATCCGCAGGAAGAGGACCACTTAGAATCTCATCAATCCAGCTGTCGACGAATCTGACATCTTCTTCAAAGTGAGGATCCGATCTTCTAGTTTCAGGTATTGGCATAGGAGGAGGATCGTATGAGATAAGGTCTCCAAGTTCTTTCGCCATGGCCTGATAAGCGCTCATTTCAATGAACATGCATTTCTTTTCCTCTACGTTTTCATCCATGAGTATGTCTGTAAGATATTCAAACAGTGGCGTTTTCTCTTGTTCCACCTCCGCCGAAGTCTCATATTCTGATGCCGAAGGTCTACTACCGTAAGCGCTACAGATGTAGGAAAGATCGTCCTCAAAAGTTCCTCGTCCAGGCTGTGCACTAGGTCTCGAGAAACTATTGGAAACAGAAAGCGGCCCAAGGTCAGAGAAATCCAACGAGTCGTCAGATTGCTGAATCAGACTATCAGACAATGACCGTTCTGTAGATGCATGACGGTCGTAGTCCCTGAGCCCCTGAGCTTGCGTCTGCTCAACAACGTCTTGACCAAACATCACCTCTAAGCATTCAGCTTTCTTCTGGCGTAATTCTGGGTGAATTGGAATTGGTTGCTCTCCTTCTTCAAAAACAGAAGAGATCTTTGCCTCCTTCTTCTCTTGAACGTTTGCAAGCTCGGGAAAAAGAGTCGACAAGGACTTCAGTACAGAGGATGATGGTGGTTTCGAGGATGCGGACATCTCAGACCCAGGACCTGGCGGTGACAACCGAGGAAGTTGGTTCTGCGCATTTGCAACCGAGGTAAAACTCCGCTTCTGAGCTTTGGGCATCTGCGTTTGAAGCCATGCTTGCTGAAGTTGTGCAGCAAGTGGAGACACCTCTCCTGTTCCTACAGGGGAATCCCCCGATCTCTCATGCTTACTTCCAGCCATTGCCGTAATTACCACGTGAAAGGGTTCGGAATATACTCGACCTTTAGCGTTTCCCTGTGCTTACAAATAAAGGTACGCTCTTGCATTGAGCTTATGGTCTTCTTTTCCCTAATTCAGCTCTTGCTTCTTGCTTAGCTTGTCTCCCAACACCCCCTTACAACAGCCCGTATCTCTTCCACTTCCTCAGCTGCTTTTGTCCTGTGCTCTATGATTCTGATTTGGTTTAAACCCCTGATCCAATACGTTCTCTTCAATATTCAAACCCACAGCACCGAACAATACCGAATGACTTTAAGTAACTTGATTTCTCTCCTTCCAAAAACAGCATTCTGCAACCATTAACAATAGAGACACAAACCCCTAGACATGAGAACCCAAACAGAAGAACTTACGACATATACTCGTCACCTTCACAATATTACAGGTCAAGCTGTGTGCGTTTCATGGTGCATGTTTACATGCGCGTGATTTTCACCCCCAGATAGAAATACGCACAACGTTCAAGGTATAGTAGATTTTTGAAGCTTCTAGACTCCTTCTACACTTTCACTCGCATCACCTTAGCCCAAATTTAATCATCATTCGATATAAGGACCTAACACCTATCACCTGATTCCATCAACCCTGGCTCACTTATCTAGGCAGAAATTGGTACGTAAACGTCCAAAATCTACAAGTCAATTAAGCCTGTACGCCCTTGGACAGAAAGTCTAGAAAAGCGCTCTTACTTTCAAACCCGTCCAAACTACCATAGTTCGCAGAAGAAATGTCTTCTTGTATACAAAGACTACTAGACCACCCCATCTCCATACTCCGACGTGCGCCTCTAGTCCAATACTGCACTGATCTTCTTTCTTCTTCCTCATCCAAATTTCAAGAAGCCACTCGTTACGAACCCCAAAGGCAAGAAAGAACCCAATTCCCACTTTTCGTGACTGCTCCTCTCCCCTAGTCAGCACCATCTCCCACACACACACAACCGGCACCAACCTGACAAACACGCTCCTTCCCAACCCGTCCGATTTGCTCCATGCCCGCTGCAAATGACGTTACCCCATCACAAACCCTGGCAGCATTGCACAGCAGCGACAACTCTGCCAACAACTGCAGCGCTAAAAGGCAAAAAGACAGGAAAAACAAAAACAAAAAGAAGAAGCTTGAGAGCTAGCTCAGGACACGAGAAGAGAGGGCACAAATGGCAACTATGCATCCCCCTTGCGCGCCCAAACCTCGATCCCTTGTATGCACCAAATCAACGGATTTCCACATCTACCATAAGGCAGCAGCAACACTTCTATCCTCGCGGACCCACCACCGCCCATTCCATTCAATTGGCCACTCTGGGTAGATCTGCAGCGGAGAAAGCCAGGGTTTGTTAAAATACAAAAGTCCCCAAACGAAGATCCTCGCGGTCATTCATTCATGCGCAGATCTTTCCAGAAGCCAGCTCGAACAAATCCGATACTCCTCGTCTCGTATTGTACGTGGGTACCACGTATTTCATGGTATGTGCCAGGTGCACATCCAGTTCCTCCTCCCCTCCATTCCCCCGCCCCTCTTCAAAACCTATGCCCGGACTCATCCATCTCCGGTTTTGTGTGCTCGTAGAATCATTCGGTGGAAAGTAGTCGGAATTCTCTCATTCTCTCTCATTCTGTGTGTGTGTGTGTGTGTGTGTGTGTAAGTTTCTCCATACTCGGCGTCGCATCGCTGTGCACATTGATATGCTTCTCGGTGCTTGGCTTTTTTGACTCATCTCGCATCGTTCCTTTGTTAGTATAAAGGCACACAAATCATCATCTTCTCTTGCATGTAGTTGTTGCGAGTTTTTTGTTTTATTTATTTATTTATTTTTCTCTTTTTCCTTGTGGATATATATATGTATATACACACTTGGGACAAGCAAAATTGAATACTTGTTGACTTAGCAATGGATGTCTAATCCTAAGTACCTTGTTAAGTACAATAGGAAAAAAAAAAAAAAAAAGTTCCAAGAGTCCAGTACTTTTGTCTAGTACTTTTGTCCAAATTAATCTATTGGAAGAAAAATATAAATTTTTGTAAGCAAAAGTTTCACAATTGATAGCATTCATAGCACATTTGTCTCCATTTTCAAAGATTCTTGAAAATGACTTTATTGAATTAATTGCTGATTTTGAAGCCTATTATTATTATCGATAAAAGAAATATTTGTTTCAATTATAGATTAAAAAATGTGATGAAAACTAGAGTATTGAAGGATAGTTAAAAAACAATTGTACATTGTGGTTTGATATCTTACTTTAGATTTTTTTTTTTAACTATAAATTTTTTGTTTGATAATTATAAAAGTGAGATTAAATCAAGGACATGAATCTCAAAGAAAGAAATCCTTGATATACTCTTGTATCATTGAAAAGAACTAGAAAATTATTTAAAGATGATATAATATTGAATTAGAATGACTATTGCTAAAAACAAGAAGACTAGAAAGTTTTGAAAGAAGACTAAAGACTAGAAAGGCATTGACAAGAGTGAAGAAGACTTCATTCTTGCCTTCATATATACTCTTAACTAGGAGCTATGTGTCACGGCCATAATCATGTAAGCTAATAATTATATATAAAAATAGGTAGAAGTAAGTAAAAATAGGTAAAAGTAAGTTAATTCTATAATATTTAATATGGAAGCTTCTTAGGAACTTCCTAGACGCTGCTTTGACTTCATAGGTGTCTTTAATTGACTTTTTGGATTAGAAACATGGTCAACAAGTTGGCCATGTGTCACACATGTTATTAGCTTGAAGATCAAGCTAACTATGTGGCTCACACATAGAAAAACTTGCCTTGTAAGTCAAGGCATGTGCCTTACAAAGTCAACACATATTGGAGGTCCTACAGAACGTCGCCACGTAGCCCCTAGTTAGAGAGTATATATAGAGACAAGAGTGAAGGCTTCTTCACTCTTGTCAACTCCTTTTTTGCTTCTAGTCTAGTTTCAAGGGTCTCTAGTTTTCTTGTCTTTTGGCAATAGCCATTCCAGTTCCTCTTTCAATATATATACTTGTTTATATATATTTTGTTACCTCTCTTTGAGTGAAGGCTCACTTGTCTGAATTGTTTTTTCATCGAGTTCTTGTCCTTGACAGATTGACAAGAGTACACCTACAATATCAGAGTTTTGTCTAATCTTGATTAAAAGTGGATTACCCCTTTTTCTTGATAAGGTATAAGCGTATTAGAAGTTGCGGATTACCCTCTTCTAAATTGATATTGTCTTTAGTATTTTCTTTGTCCGCAAGTCCTCTCTTCTATTTGTCTTGAGCGATATTAGACATCTTCTCTCTTCTAAGTATTATCATGGCAGAACTTCTTGAAATGAAGAGTGCAATGGCACAAATGCAAGAGCAATTGAGGGAGTTAATGCTTGCGATGCATCAACTCAATTTATGACCACAAGGAGCAACAAGATTGGCAGAAAGTGAAGATATAGAAATGGTTGGAGCTGCTTCAACATCTGCACCAAACCATGTCCTTTCTCCTATGGTAGAACGCCCTTCAAATATTAGAGAACCAAGAATTACCCTACCCGAGAAGTTTGATGGCACCAGATCCAAGTTTCGAGGATTTATCAATCAAGTGCAACTTGTGATTGAACTTCAACCCCAAAGCTATCCAACTCCAGGATCACAAGTTAGATTCATTGGTACGCTTCTTTCAGGTTCGGCACTATCATGGTTTTCATCTTTTCTTGAACGACCAGATCCAATATTGGATAATCTAGAGGCTTTTTTGGCAGAGTTTCGATCCATGTATGGAGAACATGATGCAATTCGTGTTGCAACCAATAAGATCCGTATTTTACGATAAGGCGATCGATCAGTAACGTTATATGCTTCACAATTTCGACAACTTGCAACTGATATCAAGTGGGATGATGCTGCACTTATTAGCCAATTTCTCTATGGATTACAATATGAGGTAAAAAAATTAATGCTCAACTTACCTGATCCTCAAACATTGAGTCAAGCAATTGACTTTGTTGTGAAGTGCGATAATCACCTTTTTGAATTTTGATCTGAGAACCGTACAAGTGGACCTCAACGTTACTATAATTCAATGGCAACATCAACACCTCTTCAATACATACATTCGGAAGTAGAGGATATGCAAATTGATGCAGTACGTTTCAAACCTCTTACTGAGCAAGAAAAGACTCGTCGTCGTCAAGAAGGATTATGTTTATATTGTGGAGAACCAAAGCACACTGCTCAACATTGTCCAAAGAAATGATGCAATCACAAAATGAGGAGTATGGCTGTGAAAGAAGATAATATGTCGGAAAACGAGTTTGTCCAGCTACAATAGGGATCGTGCGGCTGGAACCTTGCACAACTTCTAGTAAAGGTCATATTCTCTCCTCAGAGCCCTCTCCTTGTTTTATATTAAATGTTATTTTAGGACCTAAACATTACAAAGTCTCTGCCTTCTTAGATTCAGAATCCTTCTTAGATGAAGAATTTACTAAAAGACATAGCATATCTTTAGTAAAGAAAACCAAACCTGTTCATGTAGAAGTCATAGATGGTCGTCCATTGTCTTCTGGAGATATTACTCACGAAACCCTTCCTATAGAAGTAATAATCAATGGTCATAATAGTTTTGTAGTAATTAATATTATTAGATCTCCCTCTAATCCAATTATTTTAGGTTTATCGTGGTTAGAAAAATACAACCCTCAAATAGACTAGATTTCCCGAACTCTTACTTTCTCTAAAAGTATAACTAACAATGTAGTTAATCAAGTAGAGAGTCATAAGTCTAGTTCAATTAAACCCGTATTTATAGGTACAAAAGCTTTCTTGCATGCTGCTATAAAAGAATCACCATACATTATTTATGCTACACCCGTTTCTACTGGTGAAAAGACTTCAAGTGGCATTCCAAGCCAATATCAAGAATTTCAAGATGTATTTGAAAAGAAGAATGCGGATACACTCTGGAACATCGTCCCTCTGATTGCTCAATTGACCTTCAAGAAGGAGCACAACCGCCATTCGGACCAATCTACAATTTATCACAAAATGAGTTGGTTGAACTCAAGGAGTATATTGAAGAAAATCTAGCCAAGAATTTCATACGCCATTTTAAATCTCCAACAGGAGCTCCAATTCTATTTGTGAAGAAAAAAGATGGATCATTGCGGATGTGTGTTGATTATTGAGGACTCAACAAGATTACCATCAAAAATAGGTATCGACCACCTTTAATATCTGGACTTCTTGATCAACTGAATCAAGCTAAGATCTATACAAAAATAGATCTTCGGGGAGCATACAATCTAGTACGCATCAAAGAAGGAGATGAATGGGAGACTACGTTTCGAACTAGGTATGGACATTTTGAATACAACGTCATACCTTTTGGACTTACAAATGCACCAGCAGCTTTTCAACATCTAATAAATGATGTTTTTCAAGAGTTTTTGGACGATTTTATAGTCTGTTATCTAGACGACATCTTGATCTATTCTAAGAATTTAGAAGAATATGAACTTCATGTTCATCGTGTGTTACAAAAATTAAGAGATGCAAGACTCTATGCCAACATTAAAAAGTGTGTGTTCCACACTACTCAAGTCGATTTCTTAGGTTACATCATTTCAAATGATGGACTTATGATGGATTCTAAAAAAGTTCAAACAATTATAGACTGGAAGATCTCTAAAACGGTAAGAGATGTCCAATGTTTTTTGGGATTTGCCAACTACTATTAGATCTTCATCAAAGACTTCTCTCGAGTTGCAACACCACTTCCATGTTTGACTTGTAAAGACAAACTCCAATGGAATCAAGAAGCGAAAGTTGCTTTTGAATCTTTTAAGATAGCGTTTGTTTCTACACCAATCTTGTATCGTGTTGATTTTTCCAAAGCATTCTTTATGGAAATAGATGCATCGGACTTTGCTCTGGGTGCAGTTTTATCAGAAATGGGAACAGATGACAAACTTCATCCAGTAGCCTTTCATTCAAGAAAATTCTCAGCAGCAGAAATCAATTATGAGATCCACGACAAAGAACTTCTTGCAATTGTGGATTCTTTTTAAGAATGGTGTCCTTATCTAGAAGGTGCTTCTAGTCCAGTCACCGTGTATACGGATCACAAGAACCTCGAATATTTTATGTCAGCTCGCATATTAAATCGTTGCCAAGCTCGTTGGAGCATGTCTTTATCAAGATTTGAGTTCATCATCACTTATCGGCTAGGAAAACAACAAGGTTTATCTGATGCCTTGTCTAGACGTTCTTATCTTGCATCAAAAGAAGGAGATGCACCTTTTGAGCAACAAAGAACAGTTCTCTTGAAGCTGGAGCAATTTCATCTTCGAGCAATAAAATCAACATTGACTGTTGATTTAACTTTCCTTAAGCAAGTCCAGTTAAGTATGTCTTCAGACCCTCTTGTTCATGATATCAAGAACAATTCTTCTAAATCTTATGATCCATCTAAATTTGAATTCAAGAACAATTCTTCTAAATCTCATGATCCATCTAAATTTGAATTCAAGAACAACCTACTCTATTTCGAAGGACGCCTATATATTCCAGAAGGAGAAGCACGTTTACGTATTCTTCAAGCTCGTCACGACTTCCCAACAGCAGGACATTTCGAATATAATAAGTCTTTGGAGCTGATATCTAGAGATTTTTGGTGGCCTCAAATGTGGAAGGCAGTTAAAGATTTTGTACAATCATGTGATGTTTGCTCAAGATCGAAAACTCCTCATCATCGACCTTTTGGACTTCTTCAGCCATTATCCATTCCAGAACAACCATGGTCTTCTGTTTCTATGGACTTCATCACGGATCGTCCAATCTCAGGTTCTTATGACTCTATATTCGTGATAGTAGATCGTTTTACCAAGATGGCACATTTTGTACCATGTACAAAATCTATCACAGGTGAAGAAACAGCTAAGCTCTTTCTTGACAATATCTATCGCTATCATGGATTATCCAAGGATATTATATCAGATAGGGGAACTCAATTTGTATCAAGATTTTGGCGGACTCTTTTGAAGATTCTTAAAGTGGATATAAAACTATCCTCGGTATTCCATCCTCAAACTGATGGACAAACAGAGCGTGTTAATCAAGTTTTGGAGCAATATTTAAGATGTACCATTAATTACCAACAAGATGATTGGACAACTCTTTTGCCATTGGCAGAGTTTGCTTACAATAATACGGTACACTCTTCTACAAAACAAACACCTTTCTTTGCTAATTATGGTTATCATCCACGACTTGATACTTTTGACTTTTCAAAAGTTGATAATCCTACTGCGAAAGATTTGGCAATTCATTTATCAGAGCTACATGCAACGATGAAGGTGTAGTTAAAAGAGGCTTAAGAACAACAAAAGGCCAATGCAGATGTCTATTGAAAGGAATAACCATCATTCGTCTCGGGTGATAAGGTATGGCTACTTCGTCGCAATATCAAGACCACTCGTCCTTGTGACAAGTTGGACTATCGAAGGCTGGGACCATTTTCTATTTCTGCACAAATCAATCCAGTTGCATATCGTTTAGATCTACCAGAGTCAATGAAAATCCATCCAGTATTCCATGTATCTCTTCTTGAACCATACAAGACAGTGGACATACCAAGAAGACGACAAACTCCACCTCATTCTATAGAAGTGGACAATAATGAAGAGTTTGAAGTAGAAGAAGTCTTAGATTCAAGGCGGCGCCGAAATAAATTAGAATATCTTATCCATTGGCGCGGATATGGTATTAGTGAATGCACATGGGAGCCAATAAAGAATCTTGTAAATACAGCAAAGGCAGTGGAGGCTTTTCATCGACGACATCCATCAAAATGAAGATGAAAACCTTCTTTATAAAAGAAACAACATTTAGGCAAGATAACATTCTACTTTCAATTCTTGTTCGTAGCTTCGTTGTAGTAGTGGTGCTCAGGAGATGGAGAACCAACAACCAGCGGATTTAACTCAAGAGCCTTTATTTGCTGACCTGTCAGACGAGACATTATGATTGTCACAACCTTCAAGACGACGCAATCGAGATGAAGATCTTCAAGAACTACATGTTCTTCCTCGAATAGATGGTGAGATACAACGAATTTGGTATCACAATTTGGGAAGGGACTCTCGATGTTTGGTGATTTGTTAGAGGTAGGAACAACTCTTGATGGTGTTCTAAATATTCTATTCGAAAGAAGTTACGAAGGCCTCAACAATGATCAAATAACTGGGTGGTCTTTTCGCCCTGGTATGGGACACTACCAATGGTTGAGAGGCCCTATCAATCATCTTCGAAGAGAACAAAGATCAGAGTATGTGGCGAATATAATTCGTCGCATTATAGATTTTCTCAACATATGATGACTGCTCCTCGTAGAACTCGTTCCTAGAAGGGGGGGTAATGTCATGGCCATAATCATGTAAGCTAATAATTACATATAGAAATAGGTAGAAGTAAGTTAATTCTATAATATTTAATATGAAAGCTTCCTAGGAACTTCCTAGACGCTGCTTTGACTTCATAGGTGTTTTTAATTGACTTTTTGGATTAGAAACGTCATCAACAAGTTGGCCATGTGCCACACATGTTATTAGCTTGAAGATCAAGCTAACTATGTGGCCTTCACGTAGAAAAACTTGCCTTGTAAGTCAAGGCATGTGCCCTACAAAGTCAACACATATTGGAGGTCCTATAGAACATCACCACGTAGCCCCTAGTTAGAGAGTATATATAGAGACAAGAGTGAAGGCTTCTTCACTCTTGTCAACTCCTTTTTTGCTTCTAGTCTAGTTTCAAGGGTCTCTAGTTTTCTTGTCTTTTGGCAATAGCCATTCAAGTTCCTCTTTCAATATATATACTTGTTTATATATATTTTGTTACCTCTCTTTGAGTAAAGGCTCACTTGTCTGAATTGTTTTTTCATCGAGTTCTTGTCCTTGATACTATGTGGTAATATCTTATATATTGACTTTACAAGATACATATCTTAACTTATAAAGCAACTTTTATTTATGTGTATCACATACTTAGCTTGTTCCATAAGCTACTAAGACGTGGTTAACTTATTGACCAAGTTTTTGGCCTACTAATCAACTATAAATACATGTTAAGTCAAAGCAATATTTATGCAGCTTCTAGGAAGCTTCTCTAAAAGGTGTTAAAAGATTAACTTACTTTTATCTATTTTTACCTACTTCTATCTAATCATATAGGTATTTATTAGAGTATATATGTATATCTATGACATCATCTTCTTTTTTAATGTAGAGTTCCATGAAGAGTGGTCTTCATCTGTTGAAGAAATCCAAGATGTGGTAAATTATATTTGTCACATACTTTGATCTTTGTTTTCTTTGAAGATGGTTGATAGGTCCTTTCATCCATCGATAGTGGCCCATACCAGGGCAAAAAGATGACCCTATTATTTGATCATTGTTGAGGCCTTCATAACTTCCTTCAAATAAAATATTTGAAACATTGTCAAGAATTGTTTCTACCTCTGATAAAATCATCAAACATCAAGAGTCTCTTCCAAGGTCGTGATACCAAACACGTTGTACCTCGTTATCTATTCCAAGAAGGACATGTCATTCTTGAGGATCTTCATCTTGATTACATCATCTTAAAGGTTGTAGCAATCATAATTTCTTGTCTAATAAGTTAACAAATGAAAGTTCTTGAGTTGAATCTGTTGGTTGTTGATTTTCCATCTCTTTAATATCACAAATATATAAAAGCTATAAAAAAAGGATAGAATGTAGACTATTATCTTCCTTTAATCTTGTTTCTTTTATAACAAAGATTTTCTATTTTTTATTTTAATTTTGATCGATGTCATCAATGAAAAGCTTCAACTCTCTTTGTTGCATTTACAATATTCTTTGTTGTCTCCCATGTACATTCAGTAATATCATATCCATGCCAATGAATAAGATATTCCAACCTATTTGGGTACTGCCTTAAATCTAAGACTTCTTCCACCTTGAACTCTTGATTATTATCAACTTCTATAGAAGGAGGTGGTATTTGTCTTCTATTTGAGATATTTAGTGTCTCATGTAGCTCAAGAAGAGATACATGAAATATGAAAAGGATCTTTATACACTCCAATAGATATAATTGATAAGCAACAGGATTGACTTATTTATTAATAAAAAAAAAGCCCAAACCTACAATAGTCCAACTTATCTTAAGGACGAGTAGTCTTGATATTATGACAAAATAATTTTACCTTGTCACTTATGTTGAATTGTGGTTATTTTTTGTAATAGACATATACATTAATCTTTTGTTGTTCTTGAGTTTTTTTTAATTGCACCTTCATTCTTGCATATAGCTTTGACAAATAATTTGTCAAATCTTCCACTATAGGATTATCAACTTTTGAAAAGTCAAAAGTATCAATTTGTGGATGATAATCATAATTGGCAAAAAAAGGTATTTATTAAACAGAAGAATGTATCAAATTATTGTACTCAAATTTTGCCAATAATAAAAGAGTTGTGTAATCATCTTAATGATAGTTGATGGTACACCTCAAATATTGCTCTAAAACTTGATTCATCTATGCCTTTTGTCCATCAATTTGAGAATTAAAAGCTAAAAAAAGCTTTATATCTAGCTTTAAAATCTTGATATAAATTGAATCCATCTATCCAATATAATATCTTTAGGCAATCCTTGATAGTGATAAATATTGTTAAGAAAAAAATTAGCTGTTTTTTTAGTTATGATCAATTTTGTATATAGTACAAAATATGTCATCTTAGTAAAATAATCTACTACCATAAATATAAAATCAAACGAACTTGAGATTGAAAGGTTTATAATAAAATCTATAGAAATAAAAGACCATGGTTGTTCTAGAATAGGTAATGGCTGAAGAAGTCCATAAGGTCAATGGCGAGGAGTTTTGGATCTTGAACAAATATCACATGATTATACAAAATCTTTTACTGCCTTTCACATTTGAGGCCATCAAAAATCTCTCAATATTAATTTCAAAGTCTTGTTATATTTAAAATGTCAGACTACTAGGAAGTCATAACAAGTTTGAAGAATATGTAATTGTACTCCAGCTTCTAAAATATATAATCGTCCCTTAAAATAGAATAGGTTGTTTTTGAACTCAAACTTGGAAGTATCATGAGACTTAAAAGAATTATTCTTGATATCATAGACAAAAGGATCAAAAGACATACTTGATTGAATTTACTTGAAAAAAATTGAATCAATAATTAGCATTGATTTCATTGTTTAAAGGTGAAAATATTTTAGCTTCAAGAGAATCATTCTTTGTTGATTAAAATATACATCTTTTTTTTTTTTTGGTGCAAAATAAGAACATCTAGAAAAAACATCTAACAAACCTTATTGTTTTCTAAATTGATTAATGATCTTCAAATCAAATCTTGATAAAAATATGCTCCAATGAGCTTGACAATGATTCAAAATATGTACCAATATGAATTACTTAAGTTTCTTGTGATCTGTATATATGGTGACTAGATTTGATGCCCCTTCTAAATAATGACACTATTTTTGAAATGAATCTAAGATTAATAAGAGCTCTTTTTGATAGATCTCATAATTAGTCTTGGTTTTTGAATTTTTTTTGAAATGAAAAGCTATTGAATGGAGTTTGTCATTTGCTCCCATTTGTGATAATATTGCATCTAAGGAAAAGTTGATGCATCTGTTTTAATAAAAAAAATGCCTTGAAAAAGTCAACATGATATAAGATTGGTATAAAAATAAATTTCTTTTTAAAAGCATCAAAAAATACTTTGGCTTCTTTATTCCACTCAAGTTTGTCTTTACAAGTCAAATGTATAAGTAGAGCTACAATTTGAGAAAAATTCTTGATGAAGATCCAATAATAATTAACAAATCCTAAAAAACATTTTACATCTTTTACTATTCTTAGAATCTTCCAATCCATGATAGTTTGGATCTTTTTCGGATCTATCATTAGCCAAAAGTTGAAAATAAGGTATCTTAGGAAGTCAACTTGAATAATATAGAATATACCCTTTTCTAACTCGGCATATAATCTTGCATCTTTAAGTTTTTGTAATACATGACAAACATGAACTTCATGCTCTTTTGTGTTTGTAGAGTAGATTAAGATGTCCAAATAATAAACAAAAAAATCATCAAAAAACTCATTAAAGATATCATTTATTAGATATTGAAAAGAAATTGGTGCATTCATGAGTCCAAAAAGTATGATATTATAATCAAAATATCCATATCTAATTTGAAATATAATTTTCTATTTATCTCTTTTTTTAATGTATACCAGATTATATGCTCATAGATCTATTTTTGTATAAATCTTTGTTTGATTTAATTGATCAAAAAGTCTTAAAATCAAATATAGAAGATATATATTCTTAATGGTGATCTTGTTGAGTATTCAATAGTCCATTCACATCTGTAGAGATCTGTTTTTTTTCTTCACAAATAAGATAGGAGCTATAATTAGAATTTAGAATGACGTATGAAATTCTTAGCCAAATTCTCATCAATGTATTCCTTAAGTACAACCAACTCATTTTGTAATAGGTTATAGATTGGTCCAAATGGTGGTTGGACTCTTTCATAAAGATAATATTTTAGAAGAATATATGTATTTTTCTTTTAAAAAATGTCATGAAAATCTTGACATTGATTAAAAATACCACTTAATATCTTATTGCCATCAGAAATGGACATGACATATAAAGTAAAAGATAACCCTTCTTTTATAGCATGCATAAAAGCTCTCGTGCCTATTGATAAGTGTTTGGATGTACTAAACTTAAGTATTTCTACTTGACTAAGGAGATTTTGGATTAAACTACTAGAAAAAATAAGGTTATAAAAAATCCAATCTATTTGAGGATTATACTCTTCTTATCAAAATAATCTTAAATAATCAAACTTGACAGAGAGCTTATTACATTAAATATTACTATGCTATTATGATCTTTAATTGCCACATCTAAAAAAATAGTCTCATGCATAATATTTTCAAAAAATAAGAAATGATCATCTATGACTTCTACATGTACAAGTTTAATTTTTTTTATTTAACTATATTTTTTATTTTTTGATTAAATCCTTGTCTATAAAACAAGGTGGGGCTCTTGAATCTAACAAAGCTAAGACTTTGTGATTTTTCTAATCTAAGTAAATTTTTATTGTAAAACAAGATGAGGGATCCGAAGAGAAAATATGACCTTCACTACGAGTTATGCAAGATTCTAGCGACAAAGTTCATATTGTAGTTGAAAAAACTCGTTTTTCAATACATTATCTTCTTTTGCAACCATGCTTCTTATTTTGTGAGTACATTGTTTCTTTGGATAATGTTGAATAATGTGTTTAGTTTCTCTACAATATAAGCATAAACCCTTTTAATGTTGTTGAGATTTTTCCTATTCTATGAGAGATTTAAAACATATTATATCAATTTGCATTGGTTCTAGCCTTAATGGATAAGTTTCTAAAAACTTATGAGCTTCCGTTGTCGTATTACGTGCTTTCCTGCTCGAAAACGTGTCGGGCGTCTGGCTATAGAAGGTAGTATGAAGATTCACCAATATTCAAGCAGTTTATCGGTTATTGACTATTGGAATACAAACAACTACAAGAATACACCGTAAATCTATACGGATGCCCTTCGCCTGCTTGTCGAAGTCCTTTTTGTCCCAGTCGGTAGGTCTCTAGACGTTACAGAGAACCCTGAACAACCCAAACTGCTAATCTTCGATACCGCTTTATACTCACGATCTTGTATCCACTGACTGTCTTGTTAGATTAATCCAATAAATTTCATTCACTCCGCATACTCAATTCTATAGACACCCTTTTAACTCTTCATGACAGACGTAACTCGATTTCACAAATAGTCAAGAGTAATCAAACTCATTTCATTAAAAATCCCGATTCACCATTACAACACTGACTTCAGCAACGATTGCCTCAATCTTCTCAAAACCCTATGAAAAAAAAAAAACCCAATTCTTTGTCTTTTTTCCCGGCCCGAAGCAAGAAGCTAGCTCTCTGATTCTTCAAAAACTCCCCCAAAACTTATTCTCTCTCCTAACCTTATCCTCTGAATTTCTTCAATCTTTCGTCTTGGATCTGGAATTGGCTCCCACCGTCAGAGCTTGGATCCAAAATTGGCTCTCGCCGTCAGAGCTTTCTCTCCCATTTTTACCTTTAAGAGATCCTTTTACAAAAAACAACAATCCCTGAAACGGCACAGAGAACAGGACAGCCTGAAATAGAATCGAAATCCCGTAATCGGGACCACATAGAGTCGCCCGACCAATTCAGGTCTCATATTGGCTAAGAGTCTAGTAATAAGACCCGGATGTCCCCGTAATTGGATCAAATTGGTCCTTCGCGTCAGATTGGCTGAGGCCCGTAGTAAGACTTGGATTTTTCCGTAATTAGACTGCATTGGGTTGCCCGGCCAATTCAGGTCTCATATTAGGTAAGAGGATCCGGATTGAATTCATGAAATTGGATCCAATTGGTTCTTCGAACCAGGCTCACCCGAAGTGTGAATTGGTCCTTTCTCTTCTTGCTGACTTCCGTTATTGGAATCGAACGGAGCATTTCAGTATGCCCCGGCTGACTGTAACGGGGTAACTGAACCTGGCCACTCAGTATTTGCACTGGAGTTGGTCGTTCCTCCCAATATTTGAGGTAACTAAACATTAATAAAAGTCCCCTTTCTTTATATTTTCATGGTATACTCGTGTTACAACACGATATCCACCCCCTCTGAACCTGTGCATCCTCCGGTATGCACCAATTTATTCAATTGCCATTTGATTCAGAATATACCCTCTACGTCTTTGTCTAGTTTATCTTCGTCATCTTCATTATCCAAATCACTTTCATCTTCTTGCTGCGGAATCTCTATACCTTCATCAAGGTCTTCCATATTCATCTCCGCGTGTCTTTGTTTAAATATTTTTATTCGCTTCCTTGCAATTAGTATTTTCAATTTTGTACCATCTAACTCCCGTAATGAGTACGTCGCATTATCATGAACAATTGTTATTACATATGGTCCAAACCAACGTTTTGAAAATTTCCGCAAAGTACTATGTTGATTATCCAGACTATTATCATAAACAACTACCCAGTCACCTTCCCCGATCGCTTTTGGTCTCAATCGATGTTGCTTATCGAATCACGCCTTGTTTTGTAACCTTGCTCTTTTTAACCTTCCCAATGCTATCTGGACATCTTCCGTTCTTTCCTCCAATTGTCGAATCCTAATAGCCAGAAGTTCTTCTCTTGTCAATCCATCTTCCCATGGTAGCATACTCCAAGTAAGTACCTTTTCTTCAATCGGCATAATTGGTTTTCGACTTATCATAAGTTCTACTGGCATATATCTTGTCACCGAACTATGAGTTGTTCGATCATCCCATAATGCAAATGACAAAAGCCGTGGCCACTCTTTAACTTTCCCATTACAAGCTTTAACTAATGCTTTCACAATCGGTGGGTGACCACGTTCGCTTTTTGCATTCCCTTCCAGATTATAAGCAGTAGTCAGTGATAGTTTAACTCCACATCTTTCAAAGAATTTATGAGCCTCTTGTGCATTTAATTCTCCTCGATCTGTAGTGATTTTTCCTACGCATCCGTAGCGGCAAATGACATCTTCAAGCAAAAACCTACAAATCCCCTCTGTAGATTTTGTCCTCAATGCTCTTCCTTCTACTTGATTTGATAAATCTTCACGAGCTAAAACCAAATATCTCATCTACCATAACCCAACTGGCATAATAACCAAATCAATAACCCATTTAAAATGAATAGCCAAAGGATACGTAGGATGAAGACCATCTCGATGTCGGATATTAGAATACGATTGACAGATTTCACATGACTCTACAAATGAGAGCACATCTCGATACATATTTTTCCACCAATATTGTTCCTTGAGTTTAGCAAAAGTAGCCCAGATTCCTCTATGCCCTGTCCATAAACTATCATGAAACTCCTTTAATAATTTTAGTTTTTCTTTCCTTTTGCCTATCACTCGTTGTGGCATCCCAATTCTTTTCTTCGGTCTCTTCCATATGAATCCATCTCGAAGTAAAAATCCATATGCTTTTTTTCTTATTTGTTTGAATTTTTCTATAGACCAATTTCCCTGCTTAGTCAAGGTATTCAAGTAATGACGAATATCCAATAATTCTCCTTCATAAGATTCTTCAAGAAATAGCTTGTCTTCTCTGTTGAGATTTGATATTGAATAGAATTTCAATCCGATGTCATCAATGTCTTCAACCATTTCGTCCTCCCTCTCGTATCTTGCTCGAGATAGCATGTCTGCTACTAAATTGTCTTTCCCAGTAATATGCTTAAATTCTAGATTTACTGACTTAATATAAGCAATCCATTTCAACATTGCAATATCTGGCGTCGAACAGTTAGTAATCATTCTAAGCAATGGCAAGCAATCTATTTCAATTACTACTACTGCCCCAATCAAATAATCCTTTTCAGCTTTCATAGCGGAAACGACTCCCCAAAGTTCTCTTTTGACTTGCGAATATGCACGCTGACGAATATTTAAAACTTTAGCTCCAAATCAAATTGCAAATCTATTCCCATTTGAATCATCTTGATCCACAACCCATCCAATGGCAATTGGACTAGTGTCCACAGTAAGAATCACTAGTCTATTGCACTTATAATCAACCTTCCTCAATATTGGAGGTGACATCAATAATTTCTTCAATCTTTGCATTGCCTGAATATGTCTTTCTTTCTATTTAAATCGGTAGCCTTTGCATAACAATTCATATAATGGATCCGCTTTGTGAGCATAATGAGGGATCCAGATTCGATAAAATATACATGCACCTAAAAACTTGCGAACATCTGTTGAAGAATCACAATCCTCTTTCATCCTTCCAATTGCATCAACTTTAGTCGAATCTGGTTTTCTTCCGTAAGATCCACATAAATGTCCAACAATTACAACCTCTCGTATTCCAAATATGGACATCATACCTGATTATGTAAGGTGAACTTCTCCAAGCCGAGTTAAAATCTTTTCACAATCTTGTATATGATCAACAACATATTTGTGACATCCCCTCGTATCTAAAGTTTCATCCTTGTCTCCTTATCTGCACCCTTTTATAGGAACATCACCCAGAAAAGGCATAGTCTTTTTCGGGATAAAATCTCTCAATACCTTATTCATCCCATTCATCATATGCGCAACTGAGTTGGTCGCGCCTTGAGGAAGAGTGCACATTCTAACCAATCCAAGTGGTGTCCTCATTGTTGTCATATCTCTACTTCCTTTGGCAAGTTGAAATTGATCATAACCTGAATACAAGTCACCCATTGAATAGATCACCCTTCCAGCAATCGCCTCAGCAAATTCATCCACAATAGGTCCAATTCCTGCATTCTTGACAGTTACTGCATTCATTGGTTGCAAATCTTGAATAAACCGTAGTGACCTATTCTTCTTAGGTACCATAAACCATCAACTAGAATTCGGCGCAAACGAGGGTTCCAATATTTTCATCTTTATCTTTTCTTTTAATAGCTCAACTAATTTAGATAAATGTGCCTTCAGTACTGGAATCGATCTTAGATTCTAAGGTACATGCGGTACAGTGAAGATAACCATAGGTGTTATAATATTTGAATCCATACATCCAATTTCATGAGATTCGAAAGCAAACGATCTACCTTGTTTAGCCAACATCTTTTTGAAGCAAGTAATTTCCTCCGGTAATAAAGAACCATCAGAACCAATCTTCAATTCTTCAAAAGTCTCTTTAGTAAACTGATGTCCAATTCTCATTGGATCTCTTAAACTTGCTTCTTTTGATGCTTCTCCCATTTGTTCTTTAAAATCTTCTGGTAATGGTCCGGCAACAGGCTTTACCTTCTTATCTGCCGTTTTATATCTCGTCTCTACAATGACTTCTCGTGCTTGAAACGATTCAAGTATGGTAAAAACCTCTCTTGAATGAATCTCAACAATCTTATCATTATCTCCTAACCCAATAGATGTAATCAATTCCAATGCATCTTCCACTCCATTTTCTTCATAAACACCTAAAATTCTCTCATCATCTTACAATGTACCTAACTTGTGTAATTGTCCTTCAATATCATATAATCTTTTTTTTTCTTTTCTTTTAAAATCATCAACTTTCTTATACATAATATTTCCATTCTCCAATATACCAATAAAACTCGCATCAAAGGCACCTTCATCTCGCAAGAGTATCTCCTCTTTTGTACCTCCATAATCTCGCTTTATAGTGGTACCTCTCAAAATACTTAAATCCTTCAACAATCTTTGGCAATGGTTTTTCCCTCAACCTATCTCGATTCCGTTCATGGTTACGAGGTACTGTTAGAAATTGTACAGCTTTCCTCCCATCTTCGCTACGTACCTTGCATAAGCAGAACCATCGTCAAGTACTGTTGTTTCCATCCGTGTTGCCATAATATAAGGTTGTCCTAAAATCAACGAATAAAACGTTGTATCTTGAACAAAGAAACGGTGCTCCGTCGCAACATCCCCAAATCAAGTTTTGACATCTGTACAAGCTCCATATAATTCGCCCCGTGTATTATTAGCTGCTTGAATTGCCCATCCATGTTCCATATCAATTGGCCATTTTTGCTTCTTATAAAGATCATTAGACATGAGATTTATTTCAGAACCATGGTCGACTAAAGCAACTATTGGTTCTTCTATATCTCCTACTTTCACCAATACCTCAGTAGTTGCCCTTGTCCAATGCTTTCGAGTATAATGGCTCAAAGTTTCTATTTCCTTGTCACTAGAATCTTCGAAACGTACTCGTTGATTATACCCATTCTTTTCATTTGTTGGTTGCTTGTAACCAATATCAACCTCTTCTTCATCTTTATATATTCTTGCATCAATAGCATGACTCATTCCAGTTTCGCCCATTAATTGCCTCTTTCGCTTAATGCTGTCAATGATAACATCATGAAACTCCTTCTTTGCAATCTCCAAAACTACTTTCAATATGAATTCCACCTTAGCGTTTAATATACGTTCTTCCAACACCCCTTTCAAATTTGTTGCCGCTTCAATGTCAGAAAGTAGCTTATAAGCAATTGATTTGCCCTTATCTTTTGTCTCCTTTGTTTTTTTCTTCTAATGATGCTGAGCTATCCTTTATAGGCAATTCTTGTGAAGCTGCCTCCCGAGCCTTGTCTCCTCGAGTTTGCCTCTTAGAAGAATTTCCTTCTCTAGTATCATCAAAATTTCCTCGTCTCTTTTCTTCCATCAAAGCTTCATGTTGGCTCTTAGCAATATATGCATGAACTAAATGAGACTCAACAAGATCCTCCCAACCTGTTCTACCTCGTATTGTAGCTGCAGTCCTCAATAACGCTTCTCGAGGTAATTTCCCTTCTTGCATTGTAGAAACGGCAGAAGCCCAAAACTCACTAGTTTCCGTACTTCCACCAATTTCATCATCTACTCTACCACCATAACTTGTACTTTCTGGTGCTGCTGTTTCATGCTCTTTTAAGTAATCTTGAATCAATGCTCTTATTCCTCTCTTGCCAAAATCGGTTTGAAGAAAATCATCCCTATCTTTCAATGCTATCTTCCTATCTTTCCAGCAAATAATTCCTTGCCGTATCATATTATTAAATTCATTGCAATCTTTTCTAGAGTGTGAAGCATCATCACACCAAATGCATCTTTGTACATATCTTTGTTTTAAAACATTCTTCGAATTGTTTATAGAAGTATTCTCTTCAAGTCTTGCCAATTTGATTTGAAGATCTCGCATTCCTCGTATAATTTCTTCCATCCCCATATCTGCTTTCTTTGATAAGGATATCGAAGGTTGAACTGTAGGCATTGTTGGTGGTGTTGTACGTACTGGAGCTTTGGGTGGTTGTACTGTTTTTGGAATATTGCTCCTATCCTTCCTCCTTTTGTAAGCAACCCCACCGCATCTTCAACGTTCTTCCACTTCGTTGTTAATCCTTCATCTTCTTCTTTGTCTTCAAGAAGGGGTTCTAATTTCCCTTGCAATTCTCCATTAGCAGCTTGAAGAAATAGATCAACTTTGTTTGGCTCCAATGTCAATTTTTCTACCTTTGATAATTGAGAGTATAGCCTCTCAAATTCCCTTAGTAGCTCTGTTGCTTGCAAATTCTTATTGGGCCGTTCAATCCATTCCAGAAACAGCTTCTTAGTAACGCGATCAACATCTTCCAAGAAATATTCGTCTTTTAATGCATGTGAAAAAACCTCCCATGAATTCCCATAACGATCCGTAATCGATGTAATGTGGTCTCTTATCTCCGGTATCGTGGAAGTCCAAATAATTCAACCATTTTCTTCTCAAAAACCTGATTTAATTCCATTTCACGAACATAACATCTTCAATACCTTGAAATATTCCTTCCATCAAATTCATAAATTTTATTGACCACTGCTTGCAATGCTTTGGTTGCCAAAGCTTTCTTTTGATCATTGCTTTGCTATTGCTACATTGATAATGAGAAGGCTTGAAACATACTAGCAATAGACGGATCCATGTACATACCTTGTCCTTAAGAAGAATCCCCACTAGAAACTCCTCCCAAAAATCCTTCAAAATTTTTATTTTCGTTTTTCATAAAATAAAGATAAAATCAACCGAAATCCAATACCTTCCACCCCAAGCTTTCACGTCAGGTTCACCACTTTTGTCGTATTACGTGCTTTCCTGCTCGAGAACGCGCCGGGCGTCTGGCTGTAGAAGGTAGTATGGAGATTCACCAATATTCAAGCAGTTTATCGGTTATTGACTATTGGAATACAAACAACTACAAGAATACACCGTAAATCTATACGGATGCTCTTCGACTGCTTGTCGAAGTCCTTTTTGCCCCAGTCGGTAGGTCTTTAGACGTTACAGAGAACCCCGAACAACCCAAACTGCTAATCTTTGATACCGCTTTATACTCACGATCTTGTATCCACTGACTGTCTTGTTAGATTAACCCAATAAATTTCATTCACTCTGCATACTCAATTCTATAGACACCCTTTTAACTCTTCATGACAGACGTAACTCGATTTCACAAATAGTCAAGAGTAATCAAACCCACTTCATTAAAAATCCCGATTCACCATTACAACACTGACTATAGCAACAATTGCCTCAGTCTTCCCAAAACCCTATGAAGAAAAAAAACCCAATTCTCTATCTTTTTTCCCTGCCCGAAGCATGAAGCTAGCTCTCTGATTCTTCAAAAACTCCCCCAAAACTTATTCTCTCTCCTAACCTTATCCTCTGAATTTCTTCAATCTTCCGTCTTGGATCCGGAATTGGCTCCCACCGTCAGAGCTTAGATCCAAAATTGGCTCTCGCCGTCAGAGCTTTCTCTCCCATTTTTACCTTTAAGAGATCCTTTTACAAAAAACAACGATCCCTGAAACGGCACAGAGAATAGGGCAACCTGAAACAGAATCGAAACCCTGTAATCGGGACCACATTGAGTCGCTCGACCAATTCAGGTCTCATATTGGCTAAGAGTCTAGTAGTAAGACCCGGATGTCCCCGTAATTGGATCAAATTGGTCCTTCACGTCAGATTAGCTGAGGCCCGTAGTAAGATTTGGATTTTTCCATAATTAGACTGCATTGGGTTGCTCAGCCAATTCAAGTCTCATATTAGGTAAGAGGACCCGGATTGGATTCATGAAATTGGATCCAATTGGCTCTTCGAACCAGGTTCACCCGTAGTGTGAATTGGTCCTTTCTCTTCTTGCTGACTTCCGTTATTGGAATCGAACGGAGCATTTCAGTATGCCCCGACTGATTGTAACGGGGTGACTGAACCTGGCCACTCACTTTTTGCACTGGAGTTGGTCATTGCTCCCAATATTTGAGGTAACTAAACATTAATAAAAGTCCCCTTTCTTTATATTTTCTCGGTATACTCGTCTTACAACACGACACCATCATTATTTGACTTGCTCTTCTCCAACCAAATCTTTATTCTTGATGTCTTTTAAATAATCGATTGTAGCATGCAATGGCTTGAGTAATAAATTTTTCCAAAGATTTTGTCTTTGAAATTGTGAGTAACAAATCTTTGACATTATCCTTCAATCCATATCAAAATTGATTGATAAGTGCTTTGTCATGCCAATCCATGTCGCAAGTAAGGTTTTGGAATTTAGTAGCATATATACTAGCTGATTGTGATCCTTATTGTAAAGATAAGAACTTCGTCTTTGTTACTCTTTCTCAATTAATTTCTTCCAACGTAACCATAAACACTTCTAAAAATGAATTCAAATCATAAAAGAATCCCAAATCCTTAGATAGAACTTGATTTGTTGTAAAAATCCTTGAAATTTTGATCTTGTTCCATCAAACTTCTCACATGTACTAATCTTTCTCCCTATCAAACTTATATAAATAAAACACCTTAAATTTGGTTGTGACGTCAATCTACTTACTTCCTTCAATTATACAACTTCTTCTCATAAACTTTAAACTTCTTCCGTATGCATAGGAATAGTACATCCATGATTCATATTGAAAATATATGAAATTTTTACTTTTAAAGTCTTAAGAAGCTCATGAAGATCTGTAATAGTTACAAATCTATTTTTACTTTTGTTGAGAGTAACATACATAATATTTTCTTCCATATATAATTCAAATAAATTCAAAAAGTTGAATTAGAGGATGATAATCTATAACCTCTAACACTAAATGAGAATTTCTATAAAGAAGAATAATCCACTTTCTTTGAAAAAAAATCAATGTTAAAAAATACATTTTTTTATTTTAAGATGAGTAGTTCGCAACCTTCAAAATACAACAATAGAAGTGGAGTAATCTACTCACTTCTAAAGCAAGAAAAAAATAGTAAGTTAATATTCTTGTCAAACTATCAAGGATATGAATCTTGAAGAAAAAAATCCTCAATGTAGTCTTATGTCACTGAAAAGAACTAGAAAGTTATTCAAAGATGATATGATATTGAATTAGAATGGTTATTGCCAAAATTAAGAAGACTAGAAAGGCATTGAGAAGAGTAAAGAAATTAACTTTTAAGCCTCCATATATACTCTTAATTAGGGGCTATGTAGCAATATCTTACATGACCTCTAAAACGTGTTGACTTTACAAGACACATATCTTAATTTGAAAGGCAAGTTTTTTATATGTGTGCAACATAATAAGCTTGTTCCATAAACTACAAACACGTGGTTAACTTGTTTTCATGGACATACACATGTAAGCCAATAATTACTAATATAAGTAGGTAGAAGTAGATAGAAGTAGGTAAAAATAAGTTAATTCTATAATATCTTTTAAAAAAGCTTCCTAGAAGCTTTATATACATTGCTTTTATTTTAAAGATGTCTATTGTTGACTTTTAGGTTAGAAACTTGGTCAGCAAGTTAACCATGTTTCACACATGTTGATAGCTTAAAGAACAAGCTAATTATATGGCCCACATGTAAAAAACTTGACTTGTAAGCTAACGCATGTGTCTTACAAAGTCAACACATATTAGAGGTTCTATAGAACATTGCCACATAGCCCCTAGTTAGATAGTATATATAGAGGCAAGAGTGAAGTTTTCTTCACTTTTGTCAACTCTTTTCTTGCTTCTGGTTTAGATTCAAGAGTCTCAATTTTTCTTGTCTTTTGGTAATAAGCCATTCTAGTTTCTTTTTAATATATATATTTCTTTATTTCTATTTTGTTACTATTTTTTTTACACGAATTTTATTGGTTTATGCATCATCTTTCATTTCATGTCCTTGATAAATTGACAAAAGTACACTTATAATATCAGAGCTTTATCTTGTCTTGATTAAGAGTAGATTATCCCTTTCTCATGATAAGATATAAGCATATTAGAAGTTGTGGATTACCCTCTTCTAAGCTTATATTGTTCTTAATATTTTCTTTGTTTTCAAGTCCTTTTTTCTACTTATCTTGAGTGATATTAGATTTTTTTTTTCTAATTGTTATTATAGCAGAGCTTGTTGAAATGAAGAGTACAATGGCACGAATGCAAGAATAATTGAGGGAGTTGATGCTTGTGATGCATCAACTTAGCTTATGACCACAAGGATCAACAAGAATGGCAAGAAGAGAAGTTATGGAGATGATTAGAATTGCTTCAACATCTGCACCAAATTATATTCCTCCACTCATAGTAGAACATCTTTCAAGTGTTAGAGAACCAAAAGTTGCCCTGCCCGAGAAGTTTGATGGTGTAAGATCCAAATCAATCAAGTGTGATTGAACTTCAACCTTAAAGCTATCCAACTCTAGTGGCATAAGTTAAATTCATTAGTACACTTCTTTCAGGTTCAACACTATCATGGTTTTCATCTTTTCTTGAACTATGAGATCCAATATTAGATAATCTAGAGATATTTTTGGTAGAATTTTGGTCTATATTTGGAAAATATGATGCAACTTGTATTATGACCAACAAGATTTATATTTTGCGATAAAGCAATTGATTTGTAACATTACATGCTTCACAATTTTGATAACTTGTAATTGATACCAAGTGGGATGATGTTGCACTTATTAACCGATTTCTCTATAGATTATAATATGAAGTAAAGAAATTGATATTCAACTTACTTGATCCTCAAATATTGAGTCAAGCAATTGACTTTGTTGTGAAGTGTGACACTTGACTTTTTGAATTTTGATCTGAGAGTCACACAAGTGGGCCTCAACTTTACTATAATTTGATGGCAATACCAACATCTCCTCAATACATACATTCAAAAGTAGAGGATATGCAAATTGATGTGGTATGTTTTAAACCTCTTACCAAGCAAGAAAAGACTCGTCATTGTCAAGAAGAATTATGCTTATATTATGGAGAACCTAAACATACTGCTCAATATTATCCAAAGAAGCAATAAAACTACAAAATGAAGAGCACAACTATTAAAGAAGACAATGTATCAGAAAATAAATTTGTCCAGCTACAATAGGAACTAAGGGATTAGAATCTTGTACAATTTCTAATGAAGGTCCTATCTTCTTCTCAGAATCTTTTCCATGTTTTATAATAGATGTGTACTTAGAACCTGATAATTATAAAACCTGTGCCCTGATAGATTCAAGAGCCTTAGCTTGTTTCTTAGACGTAGAATTTATTAAAAGTCATAAAATATTGTTAGTACAAAAAACTATACTTGTTCATATATAAGTCATAGATGGTCGTCCGTTGTCTTCTAGAGATGTTATTCATAAAACATTTCCTATAGATGTAGCAATAAATAGTCATAGTACTTGTATAATCTTTAATATAATTAAATCTCTATTTAATCTAATCATTTTAGGTTTATCAAGGTTAAAAAAGTAAAATATTTATATAGATTGGATTTCTCGTATTCTTAACTTTTTTAAAAGTATAGCTGAGAGTAAAATTAATCTAATAGAAAGTCATAAATTTAGTTTAATAAAACATATATTTATAGGTGCAAGAGCTTTCTTGCATGCTATAAAAAAAGAATCACCTTATGTCATTTACGCCACACCTATTTCTAATAATGCAAAGACTTCAAGTGGCATTCCAAGCCAATATCAAGAGTTTTTAGATATATTTGAGAAGAAGAATGTGAATACTCTTCTAGAACATCATCCCTATGACTGCTTAATTGACCTTCAAGAAAGAAAACAACTGCTATTTGGACCAATCTTAAGTTTATCATAAAATAAATTGGCTGAATTATAGGAATGTATTGAAGAAAAACTGGCCAAGAATTTCATACACCATTCCAAATCGCCAATAAGAACTCCAATCTTATTTGTGAAGAAGAAAGATAGATCATTATAGATGTTTGTTGATTATTGAGGACTCAACAAGATCACCATCAAGAATAGATATCCTCTACCTTTGATATTTGGACTTCTTGATCAATTGAATTAAACTAAGATCTATATAAAAATAGATCTATGGAGAACATACAATCTAGTTCGTATTAAAGAAAGAGATGAATGAAAGATTACATTTCGAATTAGATATGGACATTTTGAATACAACATCATGCCTTTTAAACTTACAAATGTACCAACAACTTTTCAATATCTAATGAATGATGTTTTTTAAGAGTTTTTAGACGATTTTATTATTTGTTATCTAAATGACATTTTAATCTATTTTAAGAACATAGATGAACGTGAACTTTAAGTTCTTTGTATGTTACAAAAATTAAGAGATGTGGGACTCTATCCCAAGATAGAAAAGAGTGTATTCTATACTACTCAAGTCGACTTCTTATGATATATCATTTCAAATGATGGACTTGTGATGGATCTTAAGAAAGTTCAAACTATTATGCATTGGAAGATTTCAAAAATGGTAAGAGATGTCTAATACTTTTTGGACTTTGCCAAATATTATTGGATCTTTATTAAAGACTTCTCTCGAGTTACAACTTCACTTACACGTTTAACTTGCAAAGACAAACTTGAGTGGAGCAAAGAAGCTCAAGCATCTTTTGAAGCTTTGAAGTCAACCTTTATTTCTACACCAATCTTGTATTGTGTTGATTTTTCTAAGGCATTTTTTATGAAAATAGATCCATCAGACTTTGCTTTGGATGTTGTATTATCACAAATGGGAACACATGATAAACTTCATCCAATAGCTTTTCATTCCAAAAACTTTTTAGCAGCCAAGATTAATTATGAAATTCATGACAAAGAGCTTCTTGCAATCATGGATTCATTTTAAGAATGGTGCTATCATCTGGAAGGCGCTTCTAATCCAGTCACTATATATATGGGCCATAATAATCTCAAGTACTTCATGTCGGTACATATTTTGAATTGTTGCCAAGTCTGTTGGAGCATGTCTCTATGAAGATTTGATTTCAAGATCATGTATTGATCGACAAAATGACAAGGTTTGTCAAACGTCCTTTCTAAATGTTCTTATCTTATATCAAAAGAAAGAGATGCATCTTTTGATCAACAAAGAATGATGCTCTTGAAGCCAAACCATTTTCATCTTTGAGTAATGAAATCAACATTGACTATTGATTCAAGCCTTGTGAAACAAATCCAATCAAGTATGTCCTCTAATCGTCTTGTTCACAATATCAAGAATCCTTCTTCTAAGTTCTAAAATACTTCTAAGTTTGAGTTCAAAAATAACCTACTTTATTTTGAAGGTTGATTATATGTTCCAAAAAGAGAAGCATGATTATATATTCTTCAAGCACGTCATGACTTTCTAGCAGCATGACATTTTGGATACAACAAGACTTTGGAACTTATATCTAGAGATTTTTGGTGGCCTCAAATATAGGAGGATGTGAAAGACTTTTCTCAGTCACGTAATGTTTGTTCAAGTTCAAAAACTCCTTGTTATCAACCTTATGGACTTCTTTAACCATTATCCATTCCAAAACAACCATAGTCTTTTGTTTCTATAGATTTCATCATGGATCTTCTAATCTTAGGTTCTTATGACTCTATATTCGTGATAGTAGATTGTTTTACCAAAATGGCACATTTTATACCATATAAAAAATCTATTATAAGTGAAGAAACAGCTAAACTTTTTCTTGACAACATCTATCGCTATCATGGATTATCCAAGGATATTATATAGGATATGAAAACTCAATTTATATCAAGATTTTGGCAAACTCTTTTTAAGATTCTAAAAATAAATATAAAACTATCTTCGATATTCCATTCTCAAACTAATGGACAAACAGAGCATGTTAATCAAGTTTTGGAGCAATATTTAAGTTGTACCATCTACTACCAATAAGATGATTGAACAACTCTTTTTCCATTGGCAGAGTTTGCTTATAGTAATACAATACATTCTTCTACAAAACAAACATCTTTTTTTGTGAATTATGGTTAACATCCACAACTTTATACTTTTATCTTTTTAAAGTTGATAATTTTACGATAGAAGATTTCGCAAATTATTTATCAGAGCTACATGCAACAATGAAGCCATAATTAAAAAAAAGCTCAAGAACAATAAAAGAACAATGCGGATATCTATCAAAAGGAACAACCACCATTCTATGTGGATAACAAGGTATGGTTATTTTGTCACAATATCAAGACTACTCATCTTTGCGACAAGTTGGACTATTGTAGGCTTAGACTATTTTCTATTTTTGTATAAATCAATCCAGTTGCATATTATTTATACCTACCAAAGTCAATGAAAATCCATCCAGTATTCCACGTGTCTTTTCTTGAACCATACAAGATAGTGGACATACCAAAAAAAAGACAAGTGTCACTTACTTCTATAGAAGTGAATAATAATGAAGAACTTGAAATAGAAGAAATCTTAGATTCAAGGCGACGCCAAAATAAGTTAGAATATCTTGTTCATTAGCGCGGATATAATATTAGTGAATGCACATGGGAGCCAGCAAAGAATCTTGTAAAAGCAGCAAAGAAGGTGGAGGCTTTTCATTGATGACATCCATCAAAATCAAGATGAAGATCTTCCCTAAAAAAGAAACAAGATCTAGACAAGATAACATTCTACTTTCAATCCTTGTTTGTAGCTTCTTTATATTTGTAATGCAATAGAGATGGAAAACCAACAACTAGTGGATTCAATTGAAGAACCTTCATTTGTTGACTTGTCAGATGAGACATTAAAATTTTCACAACCTTCAAGATGACGCAATTGACATGAAGATCCTCAGGAACGACATATTTTTCTTCAAATAGATAGTAAAATACAACGAGTTTGGTATCACGACTTTGGAAGTAACTCATGATGTTTAGTAATTTTATTAGAGGTAGAAACAACTACTGATGGTATTTCAAATGTTTTATTTGAAAGAAGTTATGAAGGCCTCAACAATAATCAAATAATAAGGTGGTCTTCTCGCCTTGGTATGAGACACTATTGATGGTTGAGAGGCCCTATCAACCATCTTTAAAGAGAACAAAGATCTAAGTATGTGGCAAATATAATTTGTTGCACCATAGATTTCTTCAACATATAATGACCGCTCCTTATAGAACTCGCGTCTAGAAGGGAAGATAATGTCATGGACATACACAAATAAGCCAATAATTACCTATATAAGCAAGTAGAAGTAGATAGAAATAGGTAAAAATAAGTTAATTCTATAATATCTTCTAAAGAAACTTCTTAGGAGCTTCATAGACGCTACTTAGACTTTATAAGTGTCCATTGTTGACTTTTAGGTTAAAAACTTACTCAACAAGTTAACCATGTGCCACACATATTGATAGCTTGAAAAACAAGCTAATTATGTGGCCCACACGTAGAAAACTTGCCTTATAAGCTAACGCATGTATCCTACAAAGTCAACACATATTAGAGGTCCTATAGAACATTGCCACATAGCCTCTAATTAGATAGTATATATAGTGGCAAGAGTGAAGCCTTCTTCACTTTTGTCAACTCTTTTCTTGCTTATGGTCGAACTCCAAGAGTTTCAAGTTTTTTAATCTTTTGGCAATAAGCCGTTCTCGTTTCTTTTTAATATATATATATATTTATTTCTGTTTTTTTTACTTTTTCTTTGACATGAATTTCATTGATTTATGCATCATCTTTCAATTCATATCCTTGATACTTATTGACCAAGTTTCTAACCTATCAATCAACTACAAACATATGTTAAGTTAAAGCAATATTTATGCAGCTTTTAAGAAGCTTCTCTACAAGGTATTATGAAATTAATTTATTTTTATCTACTTTTACCTACTTCTATCTAATCATATATGTATTTATTATTATATATATATATATATATATATATATATATATCCGTGACAGATTATTATGAGCTTGTACTACACTTGTACCAAAAAAACACTCACAATAATTAAATCAAAGTAATAAAATGTGATTTATGATCTTGAATGATATTGAATTATTAACTATCATTCTTTTTCTTATGCAAGTAAATGCAATTGATGGTATTTGTTCCAACGTACATTATAAGAAAGAATAAAATAAACTACCAAATAAAAAAAATTCAAAATTGGAAGAAATGTTTTAAGAATTAAGATGTCATTAAAAAATACAAAATAATTATGTCATCTCAATTATTTAATTAATTAAAATAAATTATTTCAAAAATAAAATATTATGCTATGTTTAAAATTTTATATAAAAATTATAAGCTCTATTATTTATATTTTTTAACAATAACTATTTAAGATCTTTTTTACTATATTAATATATTATTTTATTATTGTTATTGTTATTATCATTTATATTTTTTTTATCAATATTTTATTAATGCATGCACCATTTCATACAACTAGTCATTAGGATTGCATGTAAAGAATAAGTCATGAAGGAAGTAATAATCAATCAATATAATAAATTTAGAATAATTATTAAACAAAAAAGAAAAGCTGTATTAAAAATATAGTAACATTATTTTTATTTAACATTGCTTTTGGATTTGAGACCAATTGCACAAAAGTGGCATCATATTATTATTTATATTATATTATATTATATCACATATTTAAGCAACAAGTAAATGCTGTAGGTATCAAATGGTAAGAATAATAATAATAATAACAATAATATCAATAACATCAATGTTGTGAGATTGGTAGTGTTTGCATGTGGGTGTTGGCTATTTCTAGTGGGGTTGTGACTGAAACATCAATTTGGGGAGATTGTGACGTGGAGGTGCAGTAGTTACTTGCTACTGGATTTGGGTTAGGGCTAATACTTAGAATACAGTATTCCGGATTAAGATAGTGTTTTAACTTTGTTTTGTTTCTGCATTCTGGTGCCGTAGGTGCTGGAGTTCCTCTATGCAGGGGTGCTGCTCTCACTCCGGAGCACGCCTTGCCATTCCCAGCCTTCGCCCGTTCGTCACTGGGTGCCAGGGATTTTGGCTTGTTGAAAGACAGGCTGTTTCGGAGACTGATCGCATCTAGATTTGCTGTTGCAAAGCACGCCGAAATTGAAGGAGGATCTCTTAGAACTTGAGTAAACTTCAGACAAAGCAGAGTTTGCAGAAAGGTTGAAATAATAATAGCGATGAAAGCGGCAACAAAATCGTCATAATGCGAAAGGAGCTATGTGTGCCAGTTGTCATACTGCATTGAATCAGATGCCGTCGATATGCACCTGGTGGATGGACTCTCGAAAACAACACCAGGAGCGAGGGAGCACATGTTGAAGGAAGCTGCAATTTTTATGTTGATTCACAGCTACTACCATTAAAACTGGCATAGTATTCTCCTGTCCATGTCAGATGCTACGTGCTCTCATTTGAAACTAATGCTATGTTCGATTGCGATGCAAGTTATAAAACCGTCTGTCAAGGAGCTCGAATGCCGTGATATAAGTGTGTAATTCTTAAAGAGCAGCGCGAATGGCGTCGGGTTTGGCAGTCTTTTTTAATGGATGAAGCTCCAGATTTGTACAGCCTTTGTACGATCGCGTGCACCATCCTTTCGAGAATGTATGGGTTTGGGAGATGCTCAACGCAGACGTGGAGCCTGATGAGGTGAGAGCTGATTGCATGCTTGAAGGGTATGCAAGTTGGGAAGAGCCAGAGACTCTGCATGGGGTTTTACGAGCTACACAATGGCGAGGCCTAGTACCTCCACCTCATTTGTGCAGATTCCAATGCGCGAATTTATTTTTTTTGTTCACTTTGTCGCTGCCTCAATTTATCATTTCAATTTCCACCTGTGAGGACCGTGAGATACATTGTCCTACAAGAAGCAGTGCATTGCCATATCATCGACGTGTATGAGAAGGCAGGCTCATATGAAATGGCTGAGAAGATCTTCAAAAGAGATAACAGGTAGGTCATCTTTCTCACGAGAAAACTTAAACGCCGATGAGGAAGGTGAGAGCTGACGCCGGTCGATGTGAAGCAGCTTTAAAACTTTTCAATGAGATGGCAAAGAAGAATTTGCTTGCAACACCAGTGGCATGGAACACCCCACAGGCTTGTGTGAGAGTTTGACGATATTACGAAGCTTAGCAATTACGATGGACACTGTTGGTTACACTATTATGCTAAATACAAATTCGAAGGACCACGAAAGCTGAGCTCTTGTGCATATATATATATATATATGCGCAACCTTCATTCGCTCATTCTGTTCATGTTGGCTTGGAACACTACTGAAAACTCACTTTAAACACTACCAGCTCTGTCACAGAGATTTTAATCTTCACATGATTATACCCAACTCTTTGTTTTCTGGCTCAAGCTGAAACACTTTCAACTCATGGAGCTGCATCAGTGATGTGGTTAATGAAGTTCTCCCACTGGGTTTATATTTGATGCACTGCTGCTTCTAAGGTGTGGTGAAACCCTTGTTGAAAACTGCAATCTTCTTGTTTATGAGTTGGGGATTAGTACTGCTCTGGTAACACTTGCACTATGAGCAGATTTGATGAATCATGGATCATGGTGGAAGTAAGCTTCATTCATAGTGAAATCACATGGTGGCTTTGTATTTCAGGCAGGGTGATGATGAATCTTCTTCTAACTTGGTGATCTAGGGTTGGAATAGAACTAAAAGTTCATTTGCACTTATCCAGAGGGGTATTACTGAGGTGTGTAATGCAGATTTGGATTGAATGCCAATCTACTTATGATTATTTTCAAAAAACATTTTTTTTCTTCAAATATGAAAAGACCTTTCTCCTTGTTGTACTGAGTTGTACACTAGATTTTTGTCATTTAAATCAATTAATCCGTTAACAATATATTGAAATACCGATATGTTAAAATACAGCTAAAACACTGGCACGTAAAAAGAATAATCAAGTCAAAAATAAGTATTGCAAATGGATAAATAAATATATCCAAAACTAAAACATAAATGAAATCTGGTATTTAAGGTTGTGCAGGCTACCTTATTGTGTTATGAAAATCCTGCAATTTGGTGAATGATGACCTACAAAACTGGGATGTTAAATGGATACTAATTTCATATCTATGTGATATGTGTAAAAACAGTATCAATGGGTGATTATCATTTTTTTAATAGTGACATTACTGAGATTTGCAATATTGCATTGCTTTCTCAATTTACTTGTATGAATAAATCTAAGGAATAGACCAACCAAATCTTATTGATGTGAATATAAAAAAACACTTTTATTACACAAATACAATCATCGTTCACAAACTTTTATGCTTCTTGAGGAAGACTGAATATCAACAGAATATAGAATATCTATATTTAAAATTTAGAAGAAACAAGTTTTAAAAAATAAAATAAAAATAATCTGGGAATTGTATGGAACTACAACAATCATGATTGTACCCATTATAATTCTTGAATATTAATAATTGTAATGTGTCAAAAAGAATTTGGTATAGTATTTTAAAGCACTTCAATTTATGTAGTGGGTAGTTAATTTTCTCATGTATTTGAATGCACGTATCAACTCAGTATTGGTGCATCACTTGAGGGGTGAGTTGTGATTTTTCAAGTATTTATTAAATTTATTATGACATCTAAATTTCCAGTTAAATTTAAAACAAAAAAGTGTTCATGGGAAAATTAAAGAAGGTATTTTAAACATTTAATTGCAATAAATATAGATTTGCATTGTGATCACTTCAAGTAGGTGTGTATATGTAAATACTTGAAAAATGTGTATTTACTCAAAGGTACTTTCAAAAATTTCGGGAAAAATATTATATTATATTGTACTATATAAAATGGAATTCTATATTGTGTTTTGATTTGGTAGATTTAGCATAAACAATGTAGAGTTAATTTATATATCAAATAACTATATAATAATACTATTAATATCATTGTAGACCTTCTGCATTACAATATTTTTCTTTTTCATTTTTCCTAGTTTTGCAAAACACAAAAACATAGTTGACTGAAACATACAAAATTTGTACACAGAAGGTAATTGAAGGCTAGTCCACTACTAACTAAACTAAATGTCTAGTAGTGACCTTTAGAAACATAAATTGAATAAACAAACACTAATGTTCTTATCAAATTCAAGTTTTTAGAAAACACAGCATTGAATATGATTTCATCAACTACAATGAAATATTTTTAAAAATTTGATTGAGGTCGTTTTTTTTATCTTATTGAAATAAGTTACTATTGGTGAGTGTATCTTTCCAGTTTTAACTAAGGTATTGATTATCAATCACAAGTAACTTTAAAATACTGGTTGATATCATATTAATTACACTTTTATTATGTGAATTACACTAGCCTTCAACAAACAGAGACTTATATATATATATATATATATATATATACGTATTTGAAGTGGAACAAAACATATTACACATATTTTAGTTAATCATATCATGTGTCTGAATTGAAGACGTGCCAGCACAAAAACATGAAAAATGAACAGATGGGAAGGGAAATCCATCAGAAACCTTATTTTCATCAACTTAAAAAATACATTCTTGAATAAATTCACCCATTCCATGCTCAATTTGTTTTTGGGGATTGTAATGATAACAAGCCAATCTTACAATCACTTTGTTTTATTTTTATTTTTATTATTTTTGTATAGTATCCTATTTAAGACTTTCCATTCATTTTTGACTTCCTTGTTCCAAGCCGACATGACCAATCAAATAAATTTTTATTGGGGGAATTCCTTGACTCACACCCCCCTTGCTTAGAATATCCCTTAAAAAAGGCCAGAGCACAAGTTGTCGGAGGGGAACATCCTGGGAACATTCTGGGAACGTGCAGCCGTGCCTAACGAAAGCTCCACGGAAGCCCACATCACCGAATCGCGTCAACCTCGCACCCCGTGTGAACAGAGCTTCTGGGAAACCGGACACAGACGGTACCTGATTCAAGGATTCGTAGATCCTGGAGACAAACGATCTACACTCCGTTTTTATTTGGCAGCCTTCGACCGCGTGATGTCGGTCACACGGTCACCACCCGAACCCCATATAAGCTCCTTGCTCTTCAGCTTGCGTTTTATATGTGCTCGTGCTCATCGTCACCCTCCTCTTCCCTCGCTCTAGAGTCGCATCGCCCTCTCTCGCTCTTTCTCAATCTTGTCTTCTCCCTCCGCGGCTTCGTTTCTCGCTCCAACTCTGTACCTAAGGTAATCACATGCATTGCCGTTGTGGTGCTGTACTGACACACACACCCACACACACACATATATATGTATATATATATATATATATATATATCTATATATGTTTTACTCTAGTTTCTCGGACGAGTATGGTGAGATACATTGTTGAGCTTTAACTGTGGTGTGACCTAGGTAATGAAGTGAATTAGGTCGATGTAGTGGCTGTCTTGTTGGATCTTTCTTTTTCTCCACTGGAGAGGATTTAGAGTACAAGTTGTCGGTACATGCTCTGGGAGCGTTCAGGTGGTGCAGCATGTGTCGATTTTTATTTGAGGTTTGGATGTATTCGAATAATCTAGGAGCTTTCGGAGACGTTGAGCAGTACCTTGGTTCGTCGCGTTCTTGTTTCTGTATTTGTTGATGACTGCAACGCGGTGCTGCCGGCGGATTCATCGTCCGTTCGCTTGTAAGGATTGTCAGTGTAGGAGATGTGAATCTGCCGTTTTTTGAATTTCAAACTTGAGCGAGATGACTTCTTCAGTTGGTAATGCCACCTTGATGGCGACCGACGCTTTGGATTTTTGTTGTAGATTTGAGACACATGTTGTCCGAGTTGTCTACTTTTCGTCTGGTCGGTTCAGTGGGATTTGATCAGAACCAGTTTTTTTTGTGTTCCATGCGGGAAGACTAGGTTTCGATGCGCAGTATACTTGAAAAGACTACTCTGTTGGATGAAGGTTGCTGCATTCCAAGAATCCAAAGCAGATTCACTGTATCCGTTAGCTTTGCAATCTATTCTGATGATATTGCCACGCAGTTTTCCGCATCTGTTTTGGGAGGTGTCTCGGACGAAGTTTCTGCATCGTGTCATTCTCCGGATTAGATTCTGACAGTTCTTCACCGTTTGCAGATTCTTTCAGTATGGATCATGGAAAGGTTCATGTTATTAACAACTCGGCAGCCTGGGACGCCAAGTTGGCAGAGGCCACGAGCACTGGAAAGATAGTGAGTATTCTGTTTGTTCACTTTTGTATCAGTTTTGTTCCTAACTCTCAACTCTCTTCTATTGGTTAGGCGATTCATCTCAAGTTGACTGACGGATATCATTGTCATTATTTTCCAGGTTCTCGTCGATTTTACCGCCACTTGGTGCGGACCTTGCCGGCTGATGGCACCTATTTTCGTTGAACTTAGCAAGAAGTATGAAAACATCATATTTTTGAAGGTGGACGTCGACGAAGTTAAGGTAAATATTTACTTAACAACCTTAGATATTGTAATCATAGGTCTATCTAAATCTTTCAGTCCTTTCCGGCTGAGAATGTTTTGTATTTTGGAGTTTACAGGTCCATATTTCTTGATTGTGCAGGACGTGACATCTCAGTGGGAAGTGCGCGCTATGCCCACATTCATATTTATCAAAGACGGAAAGAGTATTCACAAGGTAGTTGGTGCAAACAAGGATGAGCTCGAGAAGAAGTGTCAACAATTCGCTAGCCTCCCCAGCACAGTCTGAGGATAGCGGTAGTGCGAGTTGCTGTATACAATGTCCTGTGAACATGAATAGGCCGTTGATGTGCGCTTGAGATTTCAATTGGGTCTCTTATCAAATACTCACTATTTGGCCAAGTTTGTATATATGACTGGTTTCGGAAGCAAAGTGCACGTCTTCTTACTTCTCCCAATCTGCTTCCTCGTGTTTCGTGGGTGTTTTGAACTTCCGTATGATGGGTACTACCTCCAGCCGCTGGGGCAATGGCGCTCTCTGGAAATGCCCGTGTGGAGATGCTTCATGAATATCTTCTAGATTGATCAGAGACCGTTCAGAATTGTTTGTTCAGGACAATAACCTTGCGAAGGGTTCATTTTATGCATGGTTATAAATTTACGAACGTCTGCCTAATTGTTAATCACCTGTCATCATGCGCTACTGCCATTATTTTTGCGTAATGTAGTACAGACTTGATCAACAATTTTAAATTTAAAAAAGATTGGTGTACTCTTTATTCATCTGTAACCTTATTTACCAGTGTAATAATACAATTACAGCTACCTCTGTCACTTACTAAGTTCTCATAGTCTCCTTTTCCCACAACAGATTAGGACCGCAGTGTGAATGGTTAAATTCACAACCGTCAACTACGTGTCTCATAACATCGTAACTGAATTTTAAGCAAGTGCCATCTGTAATTTCTGTGATGTCACATTATCAATGAGGAAATACATACCTCTTGTCGAAGCTCCAACGGATACAGCGCAGTAAAACTATCTGTGGGTGAAATGGGAATTGACTTCTGCAACAGAGAGGAACGTTCAACACGGAAGTTCACTCTCCTTGCCTGATCCGCGCCTTCTTGAGCGTGGTCACGCGCTTGCGCGGGAAACGTCGCAGATGCCACAGCATTACTCATCTCTAACACAATCTCTCCGCTTCTCACACTTTGAACTGCAGACGTGCAGACAGTTGGCCACTTGCGGTTAATCAGGAATCAGGTTTCTGCTTTTGTAAGCACTGACAGCCCGACAGGGAGTAGAGGGATCGAGCGACGGATGTGTGCCTTTTGGGGGTCAGCACCATGAGTGGAATATTCTAGTCCACACACGGAGTGCGTGGATGCGGTTGCGTCGAACTGGGCACCTCTCGGAAGAATCTTCAACCGAAAAGAAATATCTGCTGCTGCTGATGGTGGAGCGAGAGGGGGGTGGCAGTCCCGAGTCGAGAACAAGCAAGGCTTTGATCCACCACAGCCATGTCAAGCCATGTTTGTTTGTTTGTTTTTGTATTTGTTTTGTTTTGTTTTTTTTAATACCTACAGCCCAGGTTGAGAGTCAGGTGCAATGTGGGTCAGCATGGTGTGGGCGAGGCAGGGGATGAAGAAGGAAGAGAAGGGCAGCAGTGCTAGTGGGGCTGAGAAGTGCACAAGGCAACCTCGATATCAACATGGAAAGGCAAATGCATCTGTATGAAGAAGACAAAGGCATCTGGATGATGAATACAAAGCAGGATCATTATTCTTTTCTGTTTTTTTTATTACTGTTTGTTTTGATTTTTTGTTTTGATTTGTTTTTTTTAATAAAGTGCAGTTGGGACAGTATAGTTGGGATTTGAGTCACAACGATTATTTGGTATTATCAAAACGATTATTTGGCTACCTTTATATTTTCCATCTATTATATTTTAGAAATTTGAGTTTGTTTTTGCATGCTATGATACATATTGTAAGAACATTTTTGAAGTAAAATATACAGCATGATGCTAACTCTTTGGTTGTATTGTTTTGAAAAGCCTTTTAATTTAATTTTATTCTTTTACTTGTTAAAAGTAGTATGATGTTATGAGGGTTTTGATAAAAAATTATGTTTGTTATAATTTCATTTTTAATGTGAATTTATCTTTGATTTTTGTAACATATCAATTAATATTATTATATAAATATATTGTTGGTAAATTTTATTAAGTCAAAAATTATTATATACTAAAAGTATGTAATATTTGATATCTTAAAATTAATATTACAATAATTATAAAACATTATACATGATGTAGCTAATGCATATATTACTAAAAAAAATATAAGTAAGTAGAAGAAATTACAATATACTAGGTAGATAACATGTTTTTGTAGAAAAATTAAATATTTTTTTTATATCTATATTAAATCTATGAATTCTTCTAAATATGGAATGTGACTTTAAAAAAGTTTTTTAAAAATTTTATACTTCTAGAAAGCTAATATAGAAGTATTTGAAAAATTAGGCACTTAACCTATAAGGTTTGTTACTCTTAGAAAAATTCTATATAATCTTGTTAGTTAATATATACAAAAATCATTTTTATTATTAAATTCTTTTTTTTTCTAATTAAATATTAATTAAAGAATCTCTATTTTTTTTTATTTTTGACTATAATTATTATGATTAATTTATATCTTCTATTTATATCTTTTACTTAATTCTATATTATTCCAACTTCAAGCCTTTTGGAATTACAAATGGATTAGTTGTTTTTATTTAATTCTATATTATTCCAACTTTAAGCCTTTTGGAATCACAAATGGATTAGTTTTTTTTAAGATATAATAAATAATATTCTATAAGAATATTTAGATTATTTTGTTATTTTTTTTAATTTAAATAATATTTTAATTTATTCCAAGCATACAAAAAAATATAAATAAAAAATGTCTACTTTCCAGACATTCTTTTTTTGTACCAAAATAAGGTAATGCAACTTTTAATCAATAATAATATTTTTTTTTGAAACTAAACCAATTTTTATCTTCAAATCAATATTAATTGTTAATTTAACATCTCTTAGTAAAGTCCAATTGAACATATCATTAGATCTACTTATACATAATATTAAGAATAATTCTTTTAAATCTCACAATATTTTGAAGTTTGAATTCAAGCAAAATCTTCTTCATTTTGAGAAATATTTTTATGTTCTAAAATATAAAGCATTACTATGTGTTCTTCAAGCTTGCCACAATTTTTCAATTATAGAATATTTTAGATACAACAAGACCGTGGAGTTAATACTAAAAGATTTTTTTTACACTTAAATATAGAAGGCAATTAAAGACTTTGTACAATCATATAATATTTTTTGAAGATAAAAAATTCCTTGTTATTGACTTTATATACTTTTTTAACCACTACATATATTAAAACAACCATGGTCATGTATTTTTATGAATTTTATTATAGAGGTTCTAATTTTAAGTTCTTACGATTTTATATTTTTGATAGTGGATTGCTTCACTAAGATGACATATTTTTTTATGTTAAAAAATTACTAAAATTAAAAAAATAATTTGGTTTTTTTTGATAATATTTATTGCTACCATAGATTGCTAAAAGATATTATATTAGATAAAATCAATTGAATGTGTGTCTAGATTTTAAAGAATTATTTAAAAAAAATTTAAGATAGATATAAAATTATCATTGGCCTTCTATCTTCAAACTAATAGACAAAGGAAATAAGTGAATTAAGTATTAGAGTAATATTTGAGATATATAATTAATTATCATCAAGATCATTAGATAATTTTTTTTATTTTTGTAATTTTTTTATATAACAGCAAAGTATATTCTTCTATTCAACAATCACCTTTATATGTTAATTATGGTTATTATCCATAATTTGATGTTTTTAACTTTTTAAAAACTTACAATCCTATAATTAAAGATTTGACAAATAGTTTATTAGATCCACATGTGATAATAAAGACACAATTAAATATAGCTAAAAAATATATATATTTTCAATAGAAATATCTATTATAAGAAAAATTATCAATTCTATATTAGTAACAATGTTTAATTATTTTATAATATTAAGACTATTTGTCCTTGTGACAAATTTGATTACTATAGACTTCTATCATTTTTTAATTTGTGAACAAATTAATCCAACTATATATAGATTATACCTATATGAATCTATAAAGATCCATTATATATTCCATGTATATCTTTTTTAACCATACAAGGTAGTGAATATATTGAAAAAAAGACAAATATTATCTTTCAATATAGAAGTAGATAATAATCAAGAATTTGAAGTGGAAGATGTCTTAGATTCATAGTAGTGCTAAAAAAGTTCAAAGATCTTGTACATTAGTATAGATATGATATTAATGAATATACATGGTAGCCATCTAAGATCTTTGTAAATATTATAAATAATGTAGATGCTTATTATTAACAATATCTTTTAAAATTAAAATAAATATTTAATTTTTTTTAATGATGAACAAAACATGTTCACTAAAGATTGCATGTTCTCTTCTATCCTTATTTTTGGTTTCTTTGTGTTTGTGGTATAAAAAGATAGACAATCAATAATCAAAAAATTTAATTTAAGAAATAGTGTTTGTTAAGTTATTACATAAGCCATTAAAATTTTCAAAACGAGAAAGATAATTTAATAGAAATAAAGATTCTTAAAAAAAACATATTCTTCTTTATATAAATGGCAAGATATAATTTTATTGGTATCATGACTTTAGAAGAAATTTTTGATATTTGGTGATATTATTGGAAGTAAAAACCATTCTTAATGATATTTTAAATTATTTATATGGAAGAAGTTGTGATAGCCTTAACAATGATAAAATAATAGGATGGTCTTTTGCCTTAGTATAGATACTAATAACATTTAAAATGGCCTATTAATCATCTCTAAAAAGAACAAATATCAAATTATGTAGCAAATATAATTTGCCGCATCTAAAAATTTCTTAACATGTGATCATTGCTCTTTGTGGAATTTATCTCTAAAAAGAAGAAATAATATTATGGACATATATATTAATACTAAAAATTATTGAAATAAAATAAAACTATATAGAATAAGTACAAGTAGGTAATTTGATGATATCTTCTTGAGAAATATTTTAAAAACTTTAAAAATATAGATATAATTTTACAAGTATTTATAGATAATCAATAATTTTAAAACTTGACCAAGACTACTATATTATTAATGCCACATTTTGCTTGACTTCTCATGATTAATTTAGTCCAACTTCACTCAATTCCTTACATTGTGCTCATGAATATAGATTGATGCAATATAGTTGGGTCATCATGCCCTAAAATGTTGTGAGTTTGATTAGTCTATATCCACCCCTCTAACTTAACAATTATGAGTATGGAGGCAACTCTATATGTTGCACTTAAGGCTCTCTTTTAGAAGTGTAAGAGGGGTGGAAAATAGATAAATAAATAATCTAGGCTACACCTTATAGACTTCAATGTTTGAAGGTTTTAAAACATTTTACGAAAAAATTATTTATAACAAGTAGAAGTTGGAGATGTTACCATTTACTAGAATATAAAGTTGCTACAACAATGTAGTTTCTTTTTGTAGATTCTATGTGCAAATATGGCTCTAAAAAGTATTTATTAAAATAAAAAGATGATTGATAGTAGATATATATTAAAATTAGAAATAATTAAAATCTAATTAAAAAACATATATAAAAGAAATAAAAAATTATGGAAGTAATTACAACCATTGAAAAGTTTTGAATATAAATGCATTATAAAATAGCATATTTTATTAAAAAAATATAACAAGGAGATACATATACAAATACATAATGATGAATTTTAATATCAAAATATGAGATGATAAAAATATGATCTTGAATCTTGATATAACAATGTGATTGAAATTTATATTTTTTTGAATACTCAAGATACATCTATTGTTAGAATTTAAGCCTTAAAAAAAATACTTAAAAAAAAACTATGTACTATTAGATGAGCCACATGCTAAATAAATTCTTTGTATTTAAAAATTTAATCTATTAGTTTTTATTTATAATCTTGATTCAATAAACATGTATTTAAAAAAAAATTAGAATAATAGTTTTACTAGCAAATTTAAATGCAAGCTTAAAGATGCACAGTGACTCTATGAAATCATCCATAATATTATATATATAATAATGGCTCTTAACAAAGACCCTGTCTTAGGAATATGAATCTAAAAGAAAGAGAATCCTCAATACACTCTTGTGTCATTAAAAAGAACTAGAAAGTCACTCAAAAGGTAATGTAATATTAACTAGAATGGCTATTGTCAAAAACAAGAAGACTAGAAAGTCTTAAAATGAGACTAAAGACTAGAACAACATTGAGAAGAGTGAAGAAGGCTTCATTCTTACCTCCAAATATACTCTTAACTAAGAGCTACATGGCGGTAAGTATATATGGAGGTAAGAATGAAGCCTAAAAGTCCTTTGATTAAGGTTTAACTAGGATTAGGATTTGATTTAGGATTAGGATTTAAAAGTATATATGGAAATAAGAATAAAGCCTAAAGTCTTTATGAAATTAATCTATATTTATATACTTCTACCTAATCATATAAGAAATTATTGAAGTAAATATATATCGCCATGGCATTACCCTTTCTTCTAAGGACAAGTTCCACAAGGAGCAGTCTTCATATGTCGAGGAAGTCCAAGATGTTGCAAATTGTATTTGCCACATACTCCAATCTTTGCTCTCTTTGAAGATGGTTGATAGGCCCTTTAAGCCATCAATAGTGTCCTATATTAGAGCAAAAAGACCGCCCTATTATTTTGTCATTGTTGAGGCCTTTATAACTTCTTTCAAATAAAATATTTGAAACATTGTCAAGAGTTGTTTTTACCTCTAATAAAATCACCAAATACCAAGAGTCTCTCCTAAGGTTATGATACCAAATACATTGTATCTCACCATCTATTCAAAGAAGGACATGTCATTCTTGAGGATCTTCATCTCGATTCCATCATCTTCAGGTTGTCACAATTACAATGTCTTATCTAATAAATCAGCAAATGAAAGATCTTGAGTTGAATCTGCTGGTTGTTGGTTCTCCATCTCCTTTGCATCACAAATACACAGATGCTACAAAGAAAGCTAGAAGATTGAATGTTATTTTTCTTTCATCTTATTTTTTTTATATCAAAGATTTGCTATTCTTTATCTTGATTTTGATGGATTTGGTTAATGAAAAGTTTCAACTTTCTTTCTTGTATTTGCAAGATTCTTTGATGGCTCCTACATGCATTCACTAATATCATATCTGCGCCAATGAATAAGATATTCCAACCTTTATCGGCGCTGCCTTGAATCTAAGACTTCTTCCACCTCAAACTTTTGATTATTTTCTACTTCTATATGAAGAGGTGGCATTTGTCTTCTTTTCAAAATATTCACTATCTTACATGGTTCAGGAAAGGACATGTGAAATACACGGTGGATCTTCATATGCTTCGGTAGATGTAATCGATAAGCAATAAGATTAATTTATTTATAAATAGAAAAATATTCCAACCTACAATAGTCTAACTTATCACAAGGAGAAGTAGTCTTTTTATTGTGATGAAGTAACCATACCTTGTCACCTATGTTGAATTGTGGTTGCTTTTTGCAATAGGCATCCGTGTTGGTCTTTTGTTGCCCTTGAGCTTCTTTTAATTGTATCTTCATTGTTGCATGTAGCTTTGACAAATGATTTGTTAAATCTTCTATCACATGATTATCCACTTTTAAAAAGTCAAAACTTTCAAGTTATAGATGATTACCATAATTAGCAAAAAAAAGTATTTGTTGAATAGAAGAATGTACTGAATTATTATATGCAAACTTTACCAATGGCAAAAGAGTTGTTCAATCATCTTGATGATAGTTGATAGTACACTTCAAATATTGTTTCAAAATTTAATTCATCCATTCCATTTGTCCATCAATTTGAAGATGAAAAGTTGAAAAAAGCTTTATATCTACTTTTAGAATCTTGAATAAGGTTCTCTAAAATCTTGAAACAAATTGAATCCCCCTATTCAATATAATATCCTTTAGCAATCTATGATAGCAATAGATATTGTCAATAAAATACTTAGCCATTTCTTTACCTAAAATAGATTTTATACATGATACAAAATGTGCCATTTTGGTGAAGTGATCTATAATTACGAATGTGGATTATGTGAACTTGAGACTGGAAGATCTATAATAAAATCCATAGAAACTAAAGACCATGGTTGTTTTGGAATAGATAATCATTGAAGCAGTCCATAAGAATTATGGCAAGAAGTTTTGGATCTTGAACAAGTATCACATGATTGTATAAAGTCTTTTATCACCATCCACATTTGCAGCCACTAAAAATCTCTAGACATAAGCTCTAAAGTCTTGTTGTATCTAAAATGTCTTGCTGCTGGAAAATCATGACATGCTTGAAGGATATGTTGTTATGTTATAACACGATTATATGGTGAAAGATGATAATATGGATCTTTTTATAGAAGAAAAAAAATAAAAGATAAATTAAAAAAATATGGATAAAAGATAGGAAGGTAATAAAACTTTTAGTTATAATATTGCCTTTTTCAAAAAGTAACTTCTATTTACTTTGTAGGACCATAAATAAGGCAAATCAAAGTAGATTAGAAAAATAAATAATATAGGCATCTTTAGAAGGAAGTTAAGAGTAAGTTATAGCAAAAATTACTTAAAAAAACTAGATATTGATGCTCAAAGAGGGCCAGTTATGAACAAGGATCAATATCAGACCCCAAGGCACAAAACCAAGCCTTGACGATAATTTTAGGATTCTTTTGTAGATTAGAGAGTAGAATTTAATAACAAAGTAGATAGGGTTTTTATGAGCATTGATTTTGGATGATTTGGATTTGTAATGACTTTGTAAGAGCTTTATAAAATCAAGTTTATTTCTGGATGACTTGAATTTTATAAAATAAAATAGAATTGACGTTTTGGACGATTTCAAGAGTTTTGTAATAGATCTACAAGTAAAATTTTGTGAATTAATGGTTATAGTTGTGTTTAATATGTATTGTGAATTTTAGCTTTATCTAATTGTTGAATTGAGGGTTATTGAGGTTTAAGTGGGTCAAGGTATCAGAAAGTAGAATTTTAGGTTGAGTGAGGGTTTTTAAGATTTCTTGCAATCTACTAATTGGATTGGAGTGAAATTTATGAGTGAAGATAGTAGACTTATTTTCATATATATATATATATATATATATATATATATATGAAAATTTTAAAATCAATTGAATAATGAAAAAAAGAGATATTGGCTCTGGGAGATTGGCATGAAGGTCGGAGAAGGAGTCTAGCTAATATTTGAGCACGTTTTTGAGGTTATCATCTATTTGGTAATTTTAATATTTTTTAATTTTTTTATTTGTTTTAACTTAATTATTAAGAAGTGTATAAATTTTGAACTAAAATCAATGGTTCATTTATTAGTTATTGAGGTTTAAATTTATTATAGGAATTACTAGGATTTGATTTAGGACTTAGAATTTGGTTAGGATTTGATTTAGGATTAGGATTTGATTAAGGTTTGATTTAGGATTTATGATTTGGTTAGGATTTGATTTAGAATTTAAGTTATAGTTAGTTTTTGGCCTAAAGTTTGATTGCAATCCAATAGGATTTTAAATAAGATTAAATTAAGATTAGATTAAGATTTATTTGAGATATATTTGTGACCATTCTAATATTTCTTTAAGATTTTTTAATATTTTTTTTGTAATTATTTTAAGGTTTCTTTGAATTGATTAAAGCTTACAGTAGAATAGGCAAATAAACTTTGTGGTAAGTTATTGGTTGGTTATTGATAACCTTGAGAATTAGACTGATGGTTAGGCAGTTTAGTTGATAAAAGTAGGTTATTAGTGGAATAAATGGTTAAGAATTCAAAGGGTCATAACCTTTGGAATCTGCTGACTGATGGATCATCTTTTTGGTTGCATAAAGAGGTTGAGAAAAGGGAGATTGGGGCCAGATTGTGATAGTCATAAGCCAGGGCAAGCTTGGTGCTACTTCTTTTTGTTTCTTTATTGTTGACGAGTAATAGATAGTTTTTGAATACTGAGAAGTTAGTCTGAAGTGCCAAACTATGAGAGTCGTAAGTCAAGATATTGAATTCTATGTGATGAATTGAGAAATTGAATACAATAGATAAGTTGGAGATCAGTAATTGAATATATATAAACCACAAAGAAAGTAAGTGGGAGATGAACAAATAAGAATATGAAAATATTATTGAATTGATAGTCGAAGAATGGATTATGGGTTGAATTAAGATGGAAGTAGTAAGCCTTGGTGTTTTGTAGTTTGATAATTGATTTCAGATAGCCAAAGTACAATCAATTGTGACACTAACAGATCCAATTCATATAACTAGTCTTTTTTCGTGTTCAAATCTACTTCTATTAGTTCAATTGCTTTGGTATATTGAAGCTTGAACACAATAAGAACAACATTTTGGCACCGTTGCCAGGGAAATGATAACAATATAAAATGTTAGAAATTGATTGTATGGAAGATGGAATTATATGTTGAATGACAATATGAGAAGAACCAGTTTTAGGATTACAAATATGTGAGTTATAATTCAAGGCAGTATTGATTTTGTAAAGAAAAATAAAATATTATGAATGGTAATCATGAATGAGAGGATTATCAAAGAATTAATCGACAAGCGAAAGCAAGACAAGAGCAATTATGCATAAGAAATCTCCTACGAGAACGACAAAAAAGAATTGTAGGTCCAAGTAAAATCAAAAGAAGAAAAATTTAAATTCAAATAGCAAAGAAATCAGTGATAATACCAATGGCCGCAGGAGTGCCAAAAGTACCAATTGTAGTACAAATAGGAGTAATAGGAGACCGAACTACAAGTATGGCACTATTACCTACTTTTAGTGGTTGGTCGGGCTCTGATCCCAATCACCATATATCTCAATTCTTGACAGCCTGCGTCGCTAATAATGGTAGAACTAAAGACATTTGGTTGAGATGGTTGCCAGCAACTTTAAAAGATACAGCTTTTGAATAGTATATTTGGCAACCAATGGATAGATTTCCCAATTGGGAGGCCTTGAGGAATGCCTTCATAACCCATTTTAGACCAATTGGATTTGAAGATCGGCTTAGAGAAAGTTTTATGAATAGCAAGATGTTTATGGAGGAATCAATGGAATCCTATTATGGCCGGGTCACGGATATACTTTGTAAATGGATAAATAATCAAATGCTAGATACATTTATATTGTCGATATTAATAAATGGTTTACATCCACCAGAATTAAAAATGTTTATAAAAGAGGCTCGACCACCTATGGTAGAGGCATCATTAGCACGAGCAAAGGTGTGGAAAGAATATCATTATGACCAATTGTTAACAGTGGAGATCACGATGATTCCAAGTTCAAGAAGCCAACAAATACAATCGGAAAATGTGTCGATAGGTAATTATCCACAAATGGCTGACTCCAACATGAAGAATGTTATGTTGTAAAAATCAATTAATGCTACACCACTCTAAGCAATAGCACCAATAATAATGACACCTTATTCTACATTGCCAACCTATCAACAACTCGAGTTATTCAAAAATGCGACTGTTAAAGATCTAAATGAAGCCTTGTTATTAAATCTAAGAAAGAAGATGGAAGAATTGGCCGTGAATTTGGCTAAAGACAAGGAGAAATGACATAAGCCTTCTAATACGAGACCTAATCTATGGTATAATAATTATAAGGAACAAGGTCATTTTGATATGGAATGTCCATCACCCAGATAAATGGGTGTTCAATGTATATTTTGTAGAGGGTAGTACCCTACCCAAAACTGCTAGCATTTACAAAGGCAACAACAGTTCAATAACTAGACGATACAGCCAACTCAATGGGATGTTAATCAATTACAGACTTGAAATATGGGTAGTTAGAATAGTAATCGCTCAAATTAATCTAATCATGGCTTTAAAAATTTTTAAAATATTAATTATAATTTGGTTTATGGAACAGAGATGTAGGACAATGGAAATAATCAAGGGGGTAATCTCCAAACTATACTAATTGAGCAGTCCAATTCTCGACCAGTAGCAACTGGTCAGCTAGGATCATTTACTATGGCTACCTGGAATCGGCCTAGTAGATATACTCGAGTGGAGACTTTAAGTGTATTTAACAGTATGGGTCAAAAACCACTACGTTGCTACCAGTGCCAGTAAATTGGTCATTATGCTAGTGAATGCACTAATCTAAGGTTTATAGATGAATATGCTCTATTATGTGGAAATTGTAAGCAATCGAGTTATTTTCATTATCAATGCAATGTTCCATTTAACTCTAATAATCATGATCAGAAGATACAATCAATTGTGCAAATTGTAGAAGAAAAAAATTACGAGATACAAGAATCACCAGTTCATTTGGTAGAAGTAGTCCAAGTTGTCCATACAAGAAGTTAGCAAAAGAAGAAAGGACTAATTGAACATTTGGGTGATCTTGAAGCAAAGGGCCAATTGGACCCAATTACAGGGACATCCAATCTAGGCTCTGAAATAGGCCCCTTACTTAGTATAAGACCTAAATCAGTTGTGCACCCTAATGAGGTACCAATTACAGAGGCTTCGGTTCCATGTGAAGCTGTTTCATTCTCTACACAGTTTCAGAAAACGTCCTTTCTATTGAAAGTTCCTCTTAGAGGCGTGAATTCTAAGGAACTAATATCAACCCAATTGAGAGAACAATCTTATCCGTTGAAAGAACCGATTCTACAAACTCCATCAAATTCAATTCTAGTAGCTTTACCAATTTTTAATATAGAGAAAACCAATTTATCTGTGTCGGTATCTAGGACTGGGAAGAAGAAATGGACATTCAAAATTACCACTAATACAGAATCATATAATATTCTAAAAGATTTGGACACCATAAAGTCTACGATTTCTATGAAGCAACTATTGGTGGTAGCACCTAAGTGCCGAACTATCTTGAATTCCTTATTAATTCGTTGCAAATCTCAAAATAAGAAAACCAAGAAGTAAGTTTGAATCCTGATCTGAGTGCACCAACGATTCATGTGTCAATTCATGAAGTGTTATTATCAAGAGTGCCAGTAGATGGAAGATCTAGTATAAATCTTATGAATGTCGCTACAATAGAGGAGTTGGATTTGGATCACCTATTGCCTATTACAGTCGTTTTGAGAATGGCTGACTCAAGTCAAGTTAAACCTATGGATATTTTACGAAGTATTGATACAGTAATTACGGGGATTGCTTACAAAATTGATTATATTATTTTTTGATGACAAAGCTCTATATTATCATATTCAATTTTATTGGGACGACCATGGTTGTATCAAGCTAAAGTTCAAAATGACCGTGGCCGTGGTACATTGACAATTAGAATAGGTAATAATAAAATTGTGCTTCAAATGTATCTTGTCCAATATCACGGAGAAATTCAAGTTGCCATTTCAGAATTCACATCGGATTATAAAGATCAGTCTACAGAAGAAGAAATTGGTACACTTGACCCAATTTATGCTGATACAAGGCAAGTTGTTGAACACACTAGAATAAAATACCAGTACAAAGGACTGGAAGAGTACTTAGTTCCTCCAGATGTTATTGACGATTCTGATCATATGATTGCATATTGGATGAATAGACAGGATGTTAATCACATTAGTGCTATGGAACTGAAGTTGGAAAGTTCTAATTTATCAGATTTTATGAAAGATTTTGGAATTGAATAGAACATTATTCTAGACACTCCTAAAATTCCACGATGTCAATCAATTAATTTAGGTACAAGGGAGGCTCCCCAAATCATTCAGATTTATAATAGTATAAAAGATAATGAGAAAGAAATTTGGGTGGATTACTTTTTAATGCATAAAATAGCTTTTGCATGATTGTATGTGGATTTGAAAGGAATTTCAGCTCAAGTTGGTGAGCATCAAATTATATTGGAGGAGAACGCTACACTAATACATAAAAGACAACATCGACTTAATCCCAAATACTCACTTATAGTAAAAGAAGAGCTAGATAAACTCTTGGAGGTTGGATTTTTCTATCTAGTTCCTTTTAGTGAATGGGTTTCACCAATTATTATGGTACCGAAAAAAAATAAAAAAGTTTATATCTTTCAAGATTTTCAAAAATTAAATGCGGCTATGAAGAAGGATTATTTTCTTTTACCATTCACGGATAGTATATTAGATGTTGTCGCTGGACATGAATGTTATTTATTTCTTGATGGATTCTTCGGTTATAATCAAGTTAAAATTACAAAAGAATCAAATTATCAATTTGATGTATCTTCTGGTAAACTATTGAGTCATATAGTTTCGATGGCAGGCATTGCTATAGATCCGGATGAAATAAAGATTATAGTAGAATTAAAGCAACCAGATAATTTTATGGGTGTTCGAGCATTTGTCGGCCATGTTAGTTATTATCGGTGATTTATCTATCTATTCATAGTTATATGTCTGTCCTTGATAAATTTCTTGAAGAAACCACCAACCGATGGGACCTGTCCATTTTGGACAAAGGAATGTACAATTGCATTCAAAACATTGAAACAAAAATTAGTTTCAGCACCATGATTAGTGGCACCTTGTTGGACAAAACCATTCCAAGTTTATGTGGATGCATCTAATGTCACGATTAGTTCTATGCTAAGTCAAAAAAATGACCGAGATTTTGATCATCCTATTTATTATACAAGTCGTTAATTGATAGCGGCTGAAAGAAATTATACAACAACCAAAAGAGAAGCATTGACGATGATTTATTCCGTACAAAAGTTTTGACATTATCTTCTTGGTTATAAGTTTATTTTTGACGTTGACCATGATGCTTTAAAATATATGATTAATAAGCCTCAATTGAGTGGTCATATTACACGATGGATTTTACTATCACAGGAATTTGACTTTACTATTCAGGTAAGATCAGGAAAATCATATTTTAGTATAGACCATTTATCTCGGTTATCCAATCTATACGGTAATGAATCCATTAACGATGCACTATTCAATGCAAAACTATTTGAGGTAGATGTAATTACTCTGGAGTATAGTGAAATAATTAAATACTTGATATTTCAAACCTTGTTACCCAATTTTAATGAAAAGCTTAAATAATGTTTAATATTAAAATGTGCATCTTATACGATGATTGGTGAAGCTTTATATAAACAAGATAAGGATAGAGTTTTGCGATGCTATATTTATTAGATTGAAGTGCGTAATATATTGGAAGGTTGCCACTTGGACAGTTGTGGTGGACTTTTTACGGAGGATAGCATAGCTCGCAAAGCTTTACAAGCTGGTTATTGGTGGCCAACAATGTTTGCAGATTCTCACCAATTCATCTGTCATTGTGATCCATGTCAGAGAACAAGTCGACCTACTAGAACTTCAGCAATGTCATTGGTACCAATTCTGGCTTAAGTGCCTTTTGAAAAATAGAGAATTGATTTTGTAGGAATAATTACACCAGCCTCGAGAAATGGACAAAAATGATATATACTGGTAGCAATGGATTACGTAACAAAATGGGCTGAAGCCATAGCTACAAAAATCGAAAGTGCAAGTACAGTAGCAACCTTTTTGTATGAAAATATTATTACACGGTTCGATTGTCCACGAGAATTGGTTAGTGATTGAGAAATTCATTTTATAAATAGTACAATCAAAGCACTTATGACTAAATACGAGATAAAATATGGAAAGCCTACATCGTATCATCCTAGAGCCAATGGAGAAATAGAAAAGACTAATAGAATTTTATGTAAAATCTTAACAAAAATAATTTCAAGAGCGGGAACAGATTGGGATACTAAGTTGTTCGTAGCATTATGGGCATATCGTACTGCATATAAAATTACTACCAATGCTACACCTTTCCAATTGGTTTATGGCCAAGAAACAATATCACGTATTGAATTGGAAGTCCAAAGTTTACAAATTTCTATAGATAATAGATTGGGAGATCAAGATTCATTACGACACCATTTAGAAGAATTGAAAAAATTGGATGAAACTAGAGCCAATGCATTAATGATCATGGAAACTACACAAAAATGAAGGAAGACTTATTATGATAGTAAGCTTAGACCAAAGGCTTTTATGCCAAATGATTTGGTACTTCTTTATAATAGTCAATTTAAAAAATTGTTAAGAAAATTTCAAATTCGATGGCATGGGCCATATCAAGTTATTGACAGATTTTCAAATGGTTTTGTACAATTGGAAGATTTTATGGGTACTAAATTTATGACATGGATCAATGGCAATCGGCTTAAATTTTACTATACATAAACCCAGGACGGATTTTTTGTTACAAAAGAGGGTAGTCAATCCAATTGATTGGACCATAATAAGAAGTAGGAGGGGGCTCTTGACAAGCATCATGTTTTCTTTTGTGATTAAAGAGAAGATGGTAAATATGGTGTCTAAGAAAGCAAGGTTAGAGTCCAATTGGAAGGAACAACAAGAACAACTGCAAGTAGAGGTTGCAATGTTGCAGACTAAACTAGCCATATTAGCAAAGGAGGCCAATAATTTTGTGCGGACCAATACACCAGTTTCAGCGACAACACCTTCGAAGATACCTTTGAAACCGATAGAAGAATGGTAGAAGATGTTAGAGGAGCATGGCAACCAAATTGCCCAATGTGAGTCTGAGATACGGGAATTGGGTTTATTGAATGAAGATCTGACGGCATGTTTGAATGGAGAACCTTCAAACATTGAGGCAAATGACGAAGAGGTAAAGAGGAGAAGGTCACCAATTCAAAGGGTGGTAAGCCTATACCATTGACTGAAGAAGCCAACGCTGCTATGTCTTTATAAGTTGAGGCTAAATAATATTTGCGAAGACGTTGCATAGATAGGAGTGAGGCTATGTAAAATAGACAAATAAATTTTGTGATAAGTTATTAGTTGATTATTGACAATCTTGAGAATTAGACTTATAGTTAGGCAGTTTAGTTGGTAACAGTAGGTTGTTAGTAGAATAAATGGTTAAGAATTCAAAGGATCATAATCTTTGCAATCAATTGGTCGATGGTCTATCTTTTGGTAGGATATAGAGATTGAGGAAAGAGAGATCGGGCCACACTGTGAGAGTCGTGAGCCAAAGGCCAAACTATGATAGTCATAAGCCGGGGCAAGCTTAGTGCTACCTCTTTTTGTTTTTTTGTTGTTGATGAGTAATGGATAGTTTTTGAATACTGAGAAGTTAGTCCGAAGTGCTAGACTATGAGAGTCGTAAGCCAAGACATTGAATTCAGTGTGATGAATTGAGAAATTGAATACAATAGGTAAGTTGGAGATCAGTAATTGAATATATATAAACCACAAAGAGAATAAGTGAGAGATGAACGAATAAGAATATGGAAGTATTGTTTAATTGATAGTCGTAGAATGGATTATGGGTATAATTAAGATGGAAGTAGTAAGCCTTGGTATTTTGTAGTTTGATAATTGATTTCAGATAGTCAGAGTACAGTTAATTGTGACACTAACAGATCCAATTCTTATAACCAATCTTTTTTCGTGTTCGAATCCACCTCTATTAGTTCAATTGCTTTGATATATTGAAGCTTGAATACAATAAGAACAACAATCATCGTGGCTAAAAAAATATAACCCTCAAATAGATTGGATTTCTCGTAACCTGAACTTTTCTTGTAGTATAATCTAAGATCAAGTTAGTGAAGTAGAAGTATAAAATTCTAGTACTTCCAAATCTTTACAAGTAGATGTGAGAGCTTTCATGCATGCTGCAAGAGAAGGATTATCTTTTGCTATATATGCTATGTCCATTTGTAATGGTAAAAAAATGTCAAGTAGTATTCCTAGCCAATATAAAGAATTTGAAGACGTTTTCATAAAGAAAAATATAAATATTTCTCCAAAGCATCGACCTTATGATTATTTAATTGATTTGCAAGAAGGAGCTCAACCACCATTCAGTCCAATCTATAGCTTATTGCAAAATGAGTTGGCTGCATTAAAGGAATACATTGATGAAAATTTAGCAAAGAATTTCATACACCATTCTAAATTCCCAACCAAAGCTCCTATCTTATTTGTGAAGAAGAAAGATAGATCTGTGCAGATGTGTATGAATTATCAAAGACTCAATAAGATCACCATCAAGAATAGATATCTTTTGCCTTTGATTTCAAGACTGCTTGACTAATTCAATTGAGCGAAGATCTATACCAAAATAGATCTACAAAGGGTATATAGTTTAATTCATATCAAAGAAAGAGATGAATGAAAGACTGCTTTTTGAACTAGATATGGATATTTTGAATATAATATCATGCCTTTTAGACTCACAAATGCACCAGTTACTTTTCAACATCTTATGAATGATATTTTTTGTGAATTTCTAGATGATTTTGTCATTTTTTATTCAGACAACATTCTAATCTACTCTAAAAACACAAAACAACATGAATTTCATGTTCGTTGTGTATTACAGAAATTTAGAGATGCAGGACTATATGCCAAGTTAGAAAATTGTGTATTCCACACTACTTAAGTTGACTTATTAGGATACATCATTTCCAACGAAAGCCATATGGTGGATTCGAAGATGGTCCAAACTATCATAGATTGAAAGATTCCAAAAATAGTACGAGATGTGTAATATTTTTTAAGCTTTATTAATTACTATCAAATCTTCATCAAGTACTTTTTTTAAGTTGTAGATCCACTTATATGTTTGATTTGTAAAGATAAAATTGAGTAGAATAAAGAAGTAGAAGCATCATTTGATGTTTTAAAGAAAGAATTTATTTTTGTATTAATTTTCTATCACATCGACTTTCCAAAGTATTTTTTATGGAAAAAAACGTGTCAAATTTTATTATAGGTGTTGTGTTGTCATAAATAGGAACAGATAATAAACTCCATCTACTAGCTTTTCATTCCAAAAAATTTTCAGCAGCCAAAATTAATTATGAGATCTATGACAAAGAGCTCTTTGTAATCATAGATTCATTTCAAGAATGGCGTCATTATTTAGAAGGCGATTCAAGTCCACTTATTGTGTATGCAGATCATAAGAACCTTGAGTACTTCATGTAAGTATGAGTTTTAAATCATCGTCAAGCTTGTTGGAGCATGTTTTTATCTAGATTCAATTTCAAGATCACTTATCGACTCGAAAAACAACAAGATCTATCAAACATCCTTTCTAGACATTCTTATCTTACACTAAAAGAAGAAGATGCATCTTTTGATTAATAAAGAATAATTCTTTTGAAGCCCAAGTATTTTAATCTTCGAGCAATAAAATCAATATTGACGTTGGTTCAACCTTTATCAAGCAAATCCAATTAAATATGTCCTTTGATCTTTTTATTCATAATATCAAGAATCTTTCTTTTAGGTTCATGATATTTCAAAGTTCAAGTTTAAGAATAACCTTTTCTATTTCAAAAGATGATTATATGTTTCAAAAAGAGAAGCACATTTATATTGTCATAATACGTGAAGTCTTGCTGTAGAATACTCCAAGCACTAAGTTGTAGAAGGTAGAATGGAAATTACAACAATAAAATCTTAACTCTAATAGAACACTAACTAAATTCTAATTAGACCATAACAATATTAAGTAAGTATTGTTCTAATTGTGTTCAAGCTTCAATATACCAAAGCAATTGAACTAATAGAGGTGGATTCGAACATGAGGAAAGACTGGTTATATGAATTGGGTCTGTTAGTATCACAATTGACTGTACTCTGACTATCTAAAATCAATTATCAAACTACAAAATACCAAGGCTTACTACTTCTGTCTTAATTCAATCCATAATCCATTCTACGACTATCAATTCAACAATATTTCTATATTCTTATCCGTTCATCTCCCACTTACTCTCTTTGTGGTTTATATATATTCATTTACTGATCTCCAACTTATTTATTGTATTCAATTTCTCAATTCATCACATAGAATTCAATATCTTGGCTTATGACTCTCATAGTCTAGCACTCAAGACTAACTTCTCAATATTCAAAAACTATCCATTACTCGTCAATAATAAAGAAATAAAAAGAGGTAGTACCAAGCTTGTCCAACTTACGACTATCACAGTCTGGCCCCGATCTCTCTTTCCTCAACCTCTTTATCATATCAAAAAGATGATCCATTAGTCAACAGATTCCAAAGGTTATGATCCTTTGAATTCTTAATTATTTATTCTACTAATAACCTACTTTTATCAACTAAACTGCCTAACCATCAGTCTAATTTTTAAGGTTATCAATAACCAACTAGTAACCTTCTCTTCTTTAAATCTTTGTCATCTGCCTCAGTGTTCGAGGATTCTTCATTCAAACGCGTCATCAGATCTTCATTCAACAAACTCAATTCCCGTACATGAGACTCACGTCAAGCAATTTGGTTGCCATGCTCCCCAATATCATCTGCCATTCTTCTATCGATTTCAAAGGTATCTCCAAAGGTATTGTCGCTGAAACTGGTGTATTGGTCCGCACAAAATTATTGGCCTCCTTTGCTAATATGGCTAGTTTAGTCTACAATATCGCAATGTCTACCGGCAGTCGTTCTTGTTGTTCCTTCCAATTGGTCTCTAACCTTGCTTTCTCAGACACCATGTTCACCATCTTCTCTTTAATCACAAAAGAAAAAATACAATGCTTGTCAAGAGCTCCCTCTTACTTCTTATTATAGTCCAATCAATTAGATCGACTATCTCTTTTGTAACAAAAAATCTATCCTAGGTTTATATATAATAAAATTTAAGCCGATTGCCATTGATCCATGTCATAAATTTAGTATCCATAAAATCTTCCAATTGTACAAAACCATTTGAAAATCTGTCAATAACTCGATATGGCCCATGCCATCAAACTTGAAATTTTCTCGACAATTTTTTAAATCGACTATCATAAAGAAGTACCAAATCATTTGGCATAAAAGCCTTTGGTCTAAGCTTACTATCATAATAAGTCTTCCTTCATTTTTGTGTAGTTTCCATGATCATTAATGCATTAGCTCTAGTTTCATCCAATTTTTTCAATTCTTCTAAACGGTGTCGTAATGAATCTTGATCTCCCAATCTATTATCTATAGCAATTTGTAAACTTTGGACTTCCAATTCAATAGGTAATATTGCTTCCTAGCCATAAACTAATTGGAAAGGGGTAGCATTGGTAGTAACTTTATATGCAGTACGGTATATCTATAAAGTTGCAAACAACTTAGTATTCCAATCTGTTTCCACTCCTGAAATTATTTTTGTTAAGATTTTATATAAAATTCTATTAGTCTTTTCTATTTTTTTATTGGCTCTAGGATAATACGGTATAGTCTTTCAATATTTTATCTTGTATTTAGCCGTGAGTGCTTTGATTGTACTATTTATAAAATGAGTTCTTCGATCACTAACCAATTTTTGTGGACAACGGAACCATGTAATAATATTTTCATACAAAAAGGTTGCTACTCTACTTGCACTATCGATTTTTGTAGCTATGACTTCAGTCTATTTTGTTACGTAATCCGTTACTACCAGTATATACCATTTTTGTCCATTTCTCGAGGCTGGTGTAATTATTCCTATAAAATCAATTCCCCATTTTTCAAAAGGTGCTTAAGCCAGAATTGGTACCAATGGCATTGCTGAAGTTCTAGTAGGTTGACTTGTTCTTTGACATGGATCACAATGACAGATAAATTGGTGGAAATCTGCAAACATTGTTGGCCACCAATAACCAACATATAAAGCTTTACGAGCCATTTTTGTATTACATACTATCTTGCTTGAGAACAAACTGGGTATCTGACTGTGGAAGTTATAACAATGTTTTGCAAGTATCTGAGTAAGCTAGTGGGTTTCAACCATCTAAATACAACTATTTTGGATTTCAATGTAAAAGCTTAATCCCAATACAAAGTACTTAGAAACACTATTTTTAATAACTTCAAGATATCATAAGCACAAAGTCTTTTTTTATTTGTTAGTTTTTATTTTTTATTTTATTTTATTTTATTTTATTTTATTTTTATTTTTATTTTTATTTTTATTATATTTTATTTTTAATCCTAATCATAGACAGCAAGCTTCAGCAAGCTGTAATTCTCAATCTAATTGTTTGATTGTTGTAAACTTCTACCACTAGTGTCTTTGCAAGTCTTCTAAATGCTCAAGAAGTTTCAATCCAATCTAACTTATAGATTGCAAGAAAATGCCATAAATCCACACTGATGTATCTTGATTGCCACCTAGAAGTCTTCAACTTACTATGCCAAAAGTCACCTTATTCTAGCTGATAGATCTCCAGATATTACAGAAATCCTAAACAACTCCAATCTACTAACTCTCGATATCTCTTTACACTAATAGTCAAATATCCTCTATCTGTTCCATCACATTAACACAAACTTTTACATGCACTCGACATATCCAACCTTCTAGATATTTCTAAATTTAAACCATAGAAGTTTTTTCAATTTCACAAAATAGTCAAGAGTACCAGTATTAACTTTATTGTAAAAAAAAAAATCCAAATCACCAATACAAACACTGACTTTCAGCAACGAATGCAAACATCCTCCCAAATCCTATGAAATCCAATTCTACACCTTTCAAAGGAGCTTGAAGCTAGCTCTCTGACCCCAAAATCTGGATCTCCAAATGCCCCTTTCCTTATCCTCTCCTTCTCTTTTAACTCTGGGTGGTCCCATTTTCTCCCGCCCTAGACTCCGAATTGGAACAGCCGATGGCACTTCCTCGAAATTCCTGTTTCTAAAAGGATCTTTCCATGGAAAGGATGTTTCTCCCAAAATGGCATAGAGAATGGAACAGCATGAAATGGAATCAAAGCCTCCGTATTCAAGACCTCATGAGGTTGCTCAACCAATTCAGGTCTCATACTGGATAAGAAGCCCATACCAGGACCTGGATTGGATGTCCCCGTAATTAGATCAAATTGGCCCTTTACATCAGACTCACCTAAATATTGAATTGGTTCCTTTTTATTTTTTTGACATATGGTAAGAATGGCTAGGACTCATTCCACCCGATTTATCAAAGAATCTTGAAGACCTTCCTTTATTTCTTCAATTTTTCCTTAACATTGGATTTACTGATCTCATTTATTGAAATTGGATGGAGCATTACATTACTAATAAGTATACCTTAAGTATACCTTGACTGCATGTAATTCCTACACACTGGCGTATAAACATCACTGGCTTTGGGATTGGAACATTCATTGGTATAATGACCAACCTGTCTGCAATAAAAATGACGAAGTGGTCTTCTTGCACCTCCATCATGCATATTGGGTGTCTCCATTGGTATATACCTACTAGGCTTGTTCCATGTAGGGTTGGAAAATGATCCTGGTTGTCCCATTGGTATAGAGGGTACTTTGTTCGATGACATCGGTGAGGTGACATTAACTGACCTTAAATATTGGCACTGGAATTGGCCATTTTTTTAACATCCAAGATGACTAAATATTAATAAGATCTTTTTTATTTATATTTTTAGTATATAGTCATGTTACAACACAACATCTACCTCTTCTGAACTTGTACATCCTATGGTATGCACCAAATAACTCAGTTGTTGTTTGATTTATAATACATTCTCTAAGTGTTTGTTCAAATCTTCTTCATCATTTTTGCTATCAATGTCAAATTTATCTTCCTGTTGTAGAGTATTTATATCTTCACCAAGGTCTTTTATATTTATTTCTGTGTATCTTTGTTTAAATATTTTTACTCGCTTCCCTGTAATTGGTATTTTTAACCTTATTCCATCTAACTTCCACAATGAGTAAGTTACATTATCATAAACAGTTGTTACCACATACGGTCCAAACTATCGTTTAGAAAACTTTCTTAAAGTACTATGTTGATTTTTCAAGCTACTATCATAGACCAAAACGCAATCACCTTCTTCAATTGTTTTAGGCCTCAATCAATGCTGCTTATCAAATTGTGCCTTGTTTTGTAACCTTGTTCTTTTTAACCTTTCTAATGCTATTTTCACATCTTCTAATCTTTGCTCTAATTGTTGAATTGTAATAGCTAGAAGTTCTTCTCTTATCAATCCATCTTCCCATGATAGGACACTCCAAGTAGGTACTTTTTTTTCAATTGGCATAATTGATTTTTGGCCTATCATAAGTTCAATAGGCATATATCCCGTTACTGAGCAATGAGTTGTTCGATTAGCCCATAATGCAAATGACAAAAGTCGTGGCCATTCTCTTACCTTTCCATTACAAGCTTTAACTAATGTTTTTATAATTGGGGGGTGACCACGTTCACTTTTTATATTTCCTTCAGGATTATAAGCAGTAGTCATTGATAGTGTAATTTCACATCTTTCAAAGAATTCACGAACTTCTTGTACATTTAATTCTCCATGATCTACAGTGATTTTTCCTACACATCCGTAGCGGCAAATAACATCTTCAAGCAAAAATCTACAAATTCCTTATGTAGTTTTTATTCTCAATGCTCTTCTTTCTACTTAATTTGATAAATTTTCACGAACTAAGATCAAATATCTCATTTTCCATTACCTGATTGGCATAGTAACTAAATCAATAACCCATTTAAAATGAATAGCTAGAGTATATGTAGGATGAAGACCATCTCGATGTCATATATTAGAATATGCTTGAAAAATTTTACATGATTCTACAAATAAGAGTACATCTCGATACATATTTTTCCACCAATATCGTTCCTTAAGTTTAGCAAAAGTAGCCCAAATTCTTCTATGTCTTGTCTATAAACTATCATGAAATCCTTTTAGTAATTTTTGTTTCTCTTCTTTATTGCCTATCACTCTTTGTGGCATTCCAATTCCTTTCTTTGGTCTCTTCCATAAGAATCCTTCTTAAAGCAAAAATCCATATGTTTTTTTCCTTATTTGTTTAAATTTTTTTGTGGACCAATTTTTTTGTTTAGTCAAGGTATTCAAGTAATGATCAATATCCAATAATTTTCCTTCATAAAATTCTTCAAGAAATAGCTTGTCTTCTTTGTTAAGATTTGATACTAAATAGAATTTTGATCCAACATCATCAATGTCTTCAACCATTTTGTCTTCTCTTTCATATCTTGCTCTTGATAGCATGTCTGGTATTAAATTATCTTTTTCAGCAACATGCTTAAATTTCAGATTTAATGACTTAATATAAATAATCCATCTGAACATTGCAATATTCGGTGTTGAATAATTAATAATCATTCCAAGTAATGGCAAGCAATCCATTTCAATTACTATTGTTGCATCAATCAAATAATTTCTTTCAGCTTTCATAGCCAAAACAACTCTCCAAAATTTTCTTTTGACTTGAAAATATGTATGTTGATAAGTACTTAAAACTTTAGCTCCAAATTGAACTACAAATCTATTTCCACTTTAATCATCTTGATCCACAACCCATCCAATAGCAATAGGACTAGTATCCACAATAAGAATTACTTGTCTATTACAATCATAATTAATTTTTCTTAAAATTGGAGGTGTCACCAATAATACCTTTAGCTTCTGTATTGCTTCAATATGCTTTCTTTCCTATTTAAATCGATAATCCTTACATAATAATTTATATAATAGATTTGCTACATGAGCATAATGAGGAATCCATATACGATAAAATACACAAGCTCTTAAAAACCTGTGTACTTCTGTTAAAGAGTCACATGAATCCTTCATCCTTCCAATTACATCAACTTTGCTTGGATTTGGCTTTCTATTATAAAATCCACACAAATGTCCAATAATAAGAACTTCATGCACTCCAAACATAGATTTTACTCCTGAAAGTGTATATGAACCTCTTCAAGTCGAGTTAAAATCTTTTCACAATCTTGTATATGATCAACAACACATTTGCGACATCTCCTCTCATCTAAAGTTTCATCTTTTTGTCCTTCTTTACATCCTTTGATAGAAACATCATCTTAAAAGGGCATAGTTTTTTCAGGAATGAAGTCTCTTAGTACATTGTTCATCCCATTCATCATATGTGCAACTGAATTAGTAGCACCTTGAGGGAGAGTACACATTTTAAGCAATCAAAGTAGAGTTCTTATTGTTATTAGATCTCTACTTCCATGCGTAAGTTGAAATTGATCATAATCCGAATATAAATCACCCACTGAATAAATTGCCCTTCTCGTAAATACTTTTATAAACTCGTCTACTAAAGGTCCTATATCTACATTTCTTATAATTACTGCATTCATTGGCTGCATATCTTGAATAAAATATAACGATCTATTTTTCTTAAGCTTCATAAATCTATGATTAGAATATGGAGCAAAAGAAGGCTCCAAAATTTTCATTCGCATCTTTTCTTTCAATAATTCTATCAATTTAGGTGAATGTGTCCTCGGCACAGAAATCAACCTTAAGTTCCAAGGTACATGAGGTACTGTAAAAATAACCATAGGAGCAACAACATTAGGATCTATACATCATATTTCACAAGATCCAAAGATAAATGATTTACCTCGATTCACAAGCATTTTTTTAAAATATTCAATTTCTGTTGGAAATAAAGAACCATCACATCCAATCTTCAATTCTTCAAAAGTCTCTTTTGTAAACTGATGCCCAATCTTCTTTGGATCTCTTAAACTCTCTTCTTTTGATGCTTCTTCTATTTGTTCCTTAAAATCTTTTGGTAAAGGTTCGGCAACAAGTTTTACCTTTTTATCTACTGTTTTATATTTTGTCTCTACAATAACTTCTGGTGCTTGTAATGATTCAAGTATAGAATAAACCTCCCTGAAATGAATTTCCACAATCTTATCATTATCTCCTAATTCAATAGATATAATTAATTCTAAAGAATCCTCCAATGCATTTTCTTCATAAACACCTAAAATCTTCTCATCATCTTCTAATGTCCCTAACTTGGATAATTTCCTTTCAATACTATATAATCTTTTTCTTTCTTTTCTTTTAAAATCATCAACTTTCTTATACATAACATTTCCATTATCAAAAATATCAATAAAACTTGTATCAAAGGCACCTTCATCTCGTGAGAGTACCTCCTCTTTTGTACCTCCATAATCCCGCTTTATAGTGGTACTTCTCCAAAATCCTTAAATCCTTCAACAACCCTTGGCAATGGTTTCTCCCTCAACCTATCTCGATTCCGTTCATAATTAGGAGGTATTGTTAGAAATTGTATAGCTTTCCTTCCATCTTTACTATGTACCCTTGCATAAGAAGAACCATCATCTAGTATTTTTGTTTCCATCCGTGTTGCCATAGTATAAGGTTGTCCTAAAATCAATGGATAAGACATATCTTGAACAAAGAAATGTTGTTCTGTCGCAACATCTCCAATCTGAATTTTGATATCTGGACAAGCTCCATATAATTTACCTCGTGTGTTATTAGCTGCTTGTATTGTCCATCCATGTTCCATATCAATTGGCCATTTTCGCTTCTTATAAAGATCCTTAGACATAAGATTTATTTCAAAACCATGGTCAACTAAAGCAACAATTGGTTCTTTTATATCTCCTACTTTCACCAATACTTCAGTAGTTGCCTTTGTCCAATATTTCCGAGTATAATGGCTTGAAGCTTCTATTTCATTATCACTATAATCTTTGAAACGTACTCATTGATTGTATCCATTCTTTTTATTTGTTGATTGCTTGTAACTATTATCAACCTCTTCTTCATCTTTATATAATCCTGCATCAATAGTATGACTCATTCCACCTTCGTCCATTAATTGCCTCTTTTGCTTAATGCTGTCAATGATAATATCATGAAACTCCTTCTTTGTAATTTCCAAAATCTCTTTCAATATAAATTCCACTTTAGCATTTAATATACGTTCTTCCAACACCCCTTTTAAATTTGTTGCCGCTTCAATATCAAAAAGTAGCTTATAAATAATTGATTTATCCTTATCTTTTGTCTCCTTTGTTTTTTCTTTTAATGATGCTGAAATATCCTTTATAGGTAATTCTTGTGAAACCGCCTCATGAGCCTCGTTTCCTTGAGTCTGCCTCTTAGAAGAATTTCCTTCTCTTATATTATCAAAATTTCTTCGTCTCTTTTCTTCCATCAAAGCTTCATGTTAGCTCTTAGCAATATATGCATGAACTAAAAGAGACTCAATAGGATCTTTCTAACTTGTTGCACCTCGTATTGTAGCTGCAGTCCTCAATAACGCTTCCCGAGCCATTTTTTCTTTTTACATTGTGGAAATGGCAGAAGCCCAAAATTCACTAGTTTCTATACTTCCACCAAAGTCATCATCTACTCTAGCACCATAACTTGCACTCTCTTATGATGCTACTCTATGTTCTTTTAAAAAATCTTTAATCAATGCTCTCATATCTCCCTTGTGAAAATTGGTTTGAAGGAGATCTTTTGTATCCTTTAATGCAATATTTCCATCTTTCCAATAAATAATTTCTTATTGTACCATATTATTAAATTCATTACAATCCTTCCTAGTATGTGAAGCATCATCACACGAGATATATCTTTGTACATACCCTTGTTTTGAAACATTCTTCAAATTATTTGTAGAATTATTTTCTTTGAGTCTTGTGAATTTGATTTGAAGATCCCGCATTCCACGTATAATTTCTTCAATTTCCATGACTCCTTTCTTTGATAAAGATATCGAAGGTTGAACAGTAGGCATTGTCGGTTGTGTTGTATATACTGGAATTTTAGGTGCTTGTACTACTTTCGGAATATTACTCCTATCCTTCTTCCTTTCTCTTTTTGCAAGCAAATCCATCGTATTTTCAATATTTTTCCACTTTGTTGTCAATCCTTCATCTTCTTTTTTATCTTTAAGAAGCAACTCCAATTTCCTTTGTAATTCTCCATCATCAGCTTGAAGAAATAATTCAACCTTGTTCGGCTCTAATGTCAATTTTTCTACCTTCGATAATTGAGAATACTACCTCTTAAATTTCTTTAGTAGCTCTGTTGCTTGCAAATTCTTATCAAGCCGCTCAATCCATTATAGAAATAGTTTCTTAGTAACATGATCAGAGTCTTTTAAGAAATATTCGTCTTTTAATGTATGTAAAAAAATCTCCCATGAATTTCTATAATGCTCCATAATTTAGATAATATGTTCTCTTATCTCCAATATCGTGGATAGTCTAAATAATTCAACCATCTTCTTCTCAAAAACCTGATTTAATTCCATTTCTTGAACATAACATCTTAAATACTTTGAAATATCCCTTCCATCAAACTAATCAATTTTATTGACTACTACTTGCAAAGCTTTGATTCCTAAAGCTGCTTTGCGATCATTGCTTTGCTGTTGCTGCATAGATAATGATAAGGCTTGAAACATACTAGCAATGGATTGATCCATGTACATACCCTGTCTTTTAAAAGAAACTCTATCAGAAGCTCCACTTGAAGCTCCTCCCAAAGATTCTTCAAAATTTTTATTCTCGTTCTCTATAAAATAAAATGAAAATAAATAAAATCCAATACCTTCCACTTCAAGCATTTATGTTGTCATATTACGTGCTTTCCTGCTCAAGAATGCATCGGTGTCGTGTTGTGACATGAGTATATCGTGAAAATATAAAGAAAGAGGACTTTTATTAATGATCAATTACCTCAAATATTGGGAGCAATGATCGATTCCAATGCCAATATTGAGGGGCTAGTTCAGACACCCCATCACAATCCGTCAGGGCATACATGCTAGTAACAAAATGCTCCATTTGAGTCCAATAGTGAGAGTCAATAGAATCGAAAGGATAAAATCGATGACTGAGCGAGCCTGACGCGAAGGACCAATTTGACCCAATTACGGGAACATCTAGGTCTTACTATGGGCCTCTTAGCCAATATGAGACCTGATGTGGATGGGCGACTCAATGTGGTCCCGATTATGGATGTTTCGATTTTGTTTCAGGCTGTCCTGTTCTCTGTACCGTTTCAGGGAACGTTGTTTCCGAAAAAAAAACCTTTTAAAAGGCAAAAAATAGAGGAGAAAGCTCTGACGGCGGAGCCAATTTCGGATCAAAGATGGAAGATTGAAGAAATTCAAATGCTAGGATTTGAAAGAGGGGAGAATTAGGATTAAAGGGGAGGATAGATTAAGAAATGAAGAGGGGGAGAGCATTAGGGTTTTTAAGGGTTGGAGAGCTAGCTTTATGCTTCGGAGGGAAAAAAGACAGAGAATTGGGATTTTTTTTTTCATAAGATTTTGAGAAGACTGAGGCAATTGTTGCTGAAGTCAGTGTTGTACTGGTGAATCGGGGTTTTAATAAAGTGAGTGTGAATACTCTTGACTGTTTTATAAAATCAAAGTTACATCTGTGATTCAAGAATTAAAAGAATGTCTATAGGATTGAGTATGCAGAGTGAATGAAATTTTTTGGATTAATCTAACAAGACAGTTAGTGGATACAAGGTCGTGAGTATAAAGCGGTATCGAAGATTAGCAGATTGGATTGTTCGGGGTTCTTTGTAACATCTAGAGACCTACCGGTTGGAGCAAAAAGAATTTCGGTGAGCAGTTGAAGGACATCCGTATAGATTTATGGTATATTCTTACAATTGTTTATATTCCAACAGTCAAAAACCGATAGACTGCTTGAATATTAGCGAATCTCTATACTACCTTCTACAGCCAATTATCCGGTGCATTCTGAAGTAGGAAAGTACGTAATACAACATAAGTGGTAAATCCGACGTAAAAGCTTGAGGTGGAAGATATTGGATTTTGTTTGATTTTAGTTTTACTTTTATGGAGAACGAAAATAAAAAATTTGAAGGATCTTTGGGAGGAGTTTCTGGTGGGGGTTCTTCTAAAGGACAAGATATACACATGGATCCGTCTATTGCTAGTATGTTTCAAGCCTTTTCATTATCAATACAGCAACAGCAAAACAATGATCGAAAGGAAGCTTTGGCAACCAAAGCATTGCAAGCAGTGGTCAATAAAATTGATCAATTTGATGGAAGGAATATTTCAAGGTATTTAAGATGTTATGTTCATGAAATGGAATTAAATCGGATTTGTGAGAAGAAAATGGTTGAATTATTTGGACTTGCCACGATACCGGAGATAAGAGACCATGTTACATCGATTACGGATCGTTATGAGAATTCATGGGAGATTTTTTCACATGCATTGAAAGATGAATATTTCTTGAAAGATGCTGATTGCGTTACTAAAAAGTTGTTTCTGGAATGGATTGAACGGCCTAATAAGAATTTGCAAGCAACAAAGCTACTAAGGGAATTTGAGAGGCAGTACTCTCAATTATCAAAGGTAGAAAAATTGACATTGGAGCCAAACAAAGTTGATCTATTTCTTCAAGCTGCTAATGGAGAATTGCAAGGGAAATTAAAACTCCTTCTTGAAGACAAAGAAGAAGATGAAGGATTGACAATAAAGTGGAAGAACATTGAAGATACGATGGGGTTGCTTACAAAAAGAGAAAGGAGGAAGGATAGGAGCAATATTCCGAAAACAGTACAAGCACCTAAAGCTCCAATACATACAACACCACCAACAATGCCTACAGTTCAACCTTCGACATCCTTATCAAAGAAAGTAGATATGGGGATGGAAGAAATTATACGAGGAATGCGAGATCTTCAAATCAAATTGGGAAGACTTGAAGAAAATACTTCTACAAGGATATGTACAAAGATGCATTTGGTGTGATGACGCCTCATATACTAGGAAAGATTGCAATGAATTTAATAATATGATATGGCAAGGAATTATTTTCTAGAAAGATGGGAAGATAGCATTAAAAGATAGGGAGGAACTTCTTCAAACCAATTTTGGCAAGACAGGAATGAGAGCATTGGTTCAAGATTATTTAAAAGAGCATGAAATAGCAGCACGAGAAAGTGCAAGTTATGGTGCTAGAGTAGATGATGACCTTGGTGGAAGTACGAAAACTAGTGAATTTTGGACTTCTGCGGTTTCTACAATGCAAGAAAGAAAATTACCTCGAGAAGCGTTATTGAGGACTGCAACTATAATACGAGGTACAATAGGTTCGGAGGATCCTGTTGAGTCTCTTTCAGTTCATGCATATATTGTTAAGATCCAACATTAAGCTTTGATGGAAGAAAAGAGACGAGGAAATTTTGATGATACGAGAGAAGGAAATTCTTCTAAGAGGCAAACTCGAGGAGACAAGACTTGGGAGGCAGCTTCACAAGAATTGCCTGTAAAGGATACCTCAACATCATTAGAAGAAAAAACAAGGGAGACAAAAGATAAGGGCAAATCAATTGCTTATAAGCTACTTTCTAACATTGAAGCGGCAACAAATTTGAAAGGGGTGTTGGAAGAACATATATTAAACGCTAAGGTGGAATTCACATTGAAAGAAGTTTTTGGAAATTGCAAAGAAGGAGTTTCATGATGTTATCATTGACAGCATTAAGCGAAAGAGGTAATTAATGGGCGAAACTAGAATGAGTCATACTATTGATGCAAGAATATGTAAAGATGAAGAAGAGGTTGATATTAGTTACAAGCAACCAACAAATGAAAGAATGGGTATAATCAACGAGTACGTTTCGAAGATTATAGTGATAAGGAAATAGAAACTTTGAGCCATTATACTCGAAAGCATTGGACAAGGGCAACTACTGAAATATTGGTGAAAGTAGGAAATATAGAAGAACTAATTGTTGCTTTAGTCGACCATGGTTCTGAAATAAATCTTATGTCTAAAGATCTTTATAAGAAGCAAAAATGGCCAATTGATATGGAACATGGATGGGCAATATGAGCAGCCAATAACACATGGGGCGAATTATATGGAGCTTGTCCAGATGTCAAAATTCGGATTAGGAATGTTGCGACGGAGCAACATTTCTTTGTTCAAGATACAACGTCTTATCCGTTGATTTTAGGACAACCTTATATTATGGCAACATGGATGGAAATAAAAGTACTTGACGATGGTTCTGCTTATGCAAGGGTACGTAGCAAAGATGGAAGAAAAGTTGTATAATTTCTAACAGTACCTCCTAACCATGAACGGAATCGAGATAGGTTGAGGAAAAAACCATTGCCAAAGATTGTTGAAGGATTTAAGGATTTTGGAGAGGTACCACTATAAAGGGAGATTATGGAGGTACAAAAGAGGATGTACTCTTGCAAGATGAATGTACCTTTGATGCGAGTTTTATTGGTATTTTGGAGAATGGAAATATTATGTATAAGAAAGTTGATGATTTTAAAAGAAAAGAAAGAAAAAGATTATATAATATTGAAGGAGAATTACACAAGTAAGATACGCAACAGGAAGATGAAAGTGATTTGGATAATGAAGGTGATGAAGACGAACTGGACAAAGACGTAGAGAATATATTATAAATCAAACAGCAATTGGGTAAATTGGTGCATACCGGAGGATGCACATGTTCAGAAGGGGTGGATGTTGTGTTGTGACATGAGTATACCGTGAAAATATAAAGAAAGAGGACTTTTATTTATGATCAATTACCTCAAATATTGGGAGCAACGATCGATTCCAGTGCCAATATTTAGGAGCCAGTTCAGACACCCCATCCCAATCGGTCAGAGCATACTTACCAGTAACGAAATGCTCCATTCGAGTCCAATAGTAGGAGTCAACAGAATCGAAAGGACTAAATTGATGACTGAGGGAGCTTGACGCGAAGCACCAATTTGACCCAATTACGGGAACATCCAGGTTTTACTATAGGCTTCTTAGCCAATATGAGACCTGAATTGGTCGGGCGACTCAATGTGGTCCCAATTACGCGAGTTTCGATTCCAATTCAGGCTGTTCTGTTCTCTGTGCCATTTTAGAGAACGTTGTTTCCAGAAAAAGAACCTTTTAAAAGGTAAAAAATAGAGGAGAAAGCTCTGACGGTGGAGCGAATTCCGGATCCAAGATGGAAGATTGAAGAAATTTAGAGGTTAGGATTTGAAAGAAGGAAGAATTAGGATTAAAAGAGAGGATAGGTTAAGAAATGAAAAAGGGGGGAGAATTAGGGTTTTTAAGGGTCGGAGAGCTAGCTTCATGCTTTGGGGGAGAAAAAAGACAAAGAATTGGGGTTTTTTTTTCATAGGATTTTGGGAAGACTGAGGCAATCGTTGCTGAAGTCAGTGTTGTATTGGTGAATCAAGGTTTTAATCAAGTGGGTGTGAATACTCTTGACTATTTTGTAAAATCGAAGTTACGTCTGTGATTGAAGAATTAAAAGGGTGTCTATAGGATTGAGTATGCGAAGTGAATGAAAATTTTTGGGTTAATCTAATAAGACAGTTAGTGGATACAAGGTCGTGAGTATAAAGCGGTATCTGAGATTAACCGATTGGATTGTTCGAGGTTCTCTGTAACGTCTAGAGACCTACTGGCTGGGGCAAAAAGGATTGTGACGAGCACTCGAAGGACATCCATATAGATTTACAATATATTCTTGGAATTGTATATATTCCAACAGTCAAAAACTGATAGACTACTTGAATATTAGCAAATCTCCATACTACCTTCTACAGCCAGACGTCCGGTGTTGTATTATGTGCTTTCCTACTTGAGAATGCACTGGCCGTATGGCTATAGAAGGTAGTGTGGAGATTCGCTAATAATCAAGTAGTCTATCAGTTTTTGACTATTGGAATATAAATAATTATAAGAATATTCTATAAATCTATACGGATGTCCTTCGACTGCTCGTCGAAATCTTTTTTGCCCCAGTCGATAGGTCTCTAGATGTTACAAAGAACTCCGAACAACCCAATCTGCTAATCTCTGATACTACTTTATACTCACGACCTTGTATCCACTAACTGTCTTGTTAGATTAACCCAAAAATTTTCATTCACTTCGCATACTCAATCCTATAGACACCCTTTTAATTCTTCAATCACAGACGTAACTTTGATTTTATAAAACAGCCAAGAGTATTCACACCCACTTCATTAAAACCTCGATTCACTAGTACAACATTGACTTCAGCAACGATTGCCTCAGTCTTCTCAAAACCTTATGAAAAAAAAACCCAATTCTCTGTCTTTTTTTCTCGAAGCATGAAGCTAGCTCTCCGATCCTTAAAAAACTCCTAATTCTCCCCTCTCTTTCATTTCTTAACCACTAAATTTCTTCAATCTTTCGTCTTGGATCCAGAATTGGCTCCATCGTCAAAGCTTTCTACTCTATTTTTTGCCTTTTAAAAGATTCTTTTTTTGGAAATAACGTTCCCTGAAATGGCACAGAGAACAGAATAGCCTGAAACGGAATCAAAACCCCGGTATTCGGGACTACATTGAGTCATCCGACCAATTTAGGTCTCATATTGGCTAAGAGGCCCGTAGTAAGACTTAGATGTTCCCATAATTGGATCAAATTGGTCCTTCGTATCAGACTTGCTCAGTCATTGATTTAGTCCTTTCGATTTTGTTGACTCCTACTATTGGACTCGAACGGAGCATTTTGTTACCGATAAGTATGCCCTGACCGACTGTGACGGGGTGTCTGAACTGGCCCCTGAATATTGGCACTGGAATCGGTCGTTGCTGCTAATATTCGAGATAATTGAACATTAATAAAAATCCCCTTTCTTTATATTTTCACAATATATTCGTGTTACAACACGACATCCACCTCTTTTGAACTTGTGCATCCTCCGGTATGGACCAATTTATCCAATTGCTGTTTGATTTATAATATATTCTCTACGTCTTTGTCCAGTTCGTCTTCGTCACCTTCATTATCCAAATCTCTTTCATCTTCTTGCTGCGGAATTTCTATACCTTCATTAAGGTCTTCCATATTCATCTCCATGTGTCTTTATTTAAATATTTTTACTGGATTAGAAGTCTTGAAATTGGATCCAATTGGCTCTTCGAACCAGGCTCACCCGTCGTTGAATTGGTCCTTCTCCTTCCTGCTGACTTCTATTATTGGAATCGAATGGAGCATTTCAGTATGCCCCGGCTGACTGTAACGGGGTGACTGAACGTAGCCTCTTAGTATTTGTACTGGAATTGGTTGTTGCTCCCAATATTCGAGGTAACTGAACATTAATAAAAGTCATCTTTCTTTATATTTTCATAGTATACTCGTATTACAATACGAAATCCACCCCCTCTGAACCTATGCATCCTCCAGTATGCACCAATTTATCCAATTGCTGTTTGATTTATAATATATTCTCTACGTCTTTGTCCAGTTCGTCTTCGTCATCTTCATTATCCAAATCACTTTCAATCTCTTGCTGCGGAATCTCTATACCTTCATTAAGGTCTTCCATATTCATCTCCGTGTGTCTTCGTTTAAATATTTTTACTCGCTTCCCTGCAATTAGTATTTTCAATTTTGTACCATCTAACTTCTGTAATGAGTAAGTCGCATTATCATGAACAATTGTTACTACATATGGTCCAAATCAATGTTTTAAAAACTTTCGTAAAGTGCTATATTGGTTGTCTAGACTACTATCATAAACAAGTACCCAATCACCTTCTTCAATTGCTTTAGGTCTCAATTGATGTTGCTTATCGAATCGCGCCTTGTTTTATAACCTTGCTCTTTTTAACCTTTCCAATGCTATTTGCACATCTTCTGATCTTTGCTCCAATTGTCGAATCCTAATAGCCAGAAGTTCTTCTCTTGTCAATCCATTTTCTCATGGTAGCATACTCCAAGTAAGTACCTTTTCTTCAATCGGCATAATTGGTTTTTGACCTGTCATAAGTTCTACTGGCATATATCCTGTCACCAAACTATGTGTTGTTCGATCAGCCCATAATACAAATGACAAAAGCCGTGGCCACTCTTTAACTTTCCCATTACAAGCTTTAACTAATGCTTTCACAATCGGTGGGTGACCACGTTCGCTTTTTACATTCCCTTCCAGATTATAAGCAGTAGTCATTGATAGTTTAACTTCACATCTTTCAAAGAACTATCGAGCTTCTTGTACATTTAATTCTCCATGATCTGCAGTGATTTTTCCTACGCATCCGTAGTGGCAAATGACATCTTCAAGCAAAAACCTACAAATCCCCTCTGTAGATTTTGTCCTCAATGCTCTTCCTTCTACTTGATTTGATAAATCTTCACGAGCTAAAATCAAATATCTCATCTGCCATAATCCAACTGGCATAATAACCAAATCAACAACCCATTTAAAATGAATAGCCAGAGGATACATAGGATGAAGACCATCTCGATGTCGGATATTAGAATACGATTGACAGATTTCACATGACTCTACAAATGAGAGCACATCTTGATACATATTTTTCCACCAATATCGTTCCTTGAGTTTAGCAAAAGTAGCCCAGATTCCTCTATGCCCTGCCCATAAACTATCATGGAACTCCTTTAATAATTTTAGTTTTTCTTCCTTTTTGCCTATCACTCGTTGTGGCATCCCAATTCCTTTCTTCGGTCTCTTCCATAAGAATCCATCTCAAAGCAAAAATCCATATGCTATTTTTTTTTATTTATTTGAATTTTTCTGTAGACCAATTTCCCTGCTTAGTCAAGATATTCAAATAATGACCAATATCCAATAATTCTCCTTCATAAGATTCTTCAAGAAATAGCTTGTCTTCTCTGTTGAGATTTAATATTGAATAGAATTTCAATCTGACGTCATCAATGTCTTCAACCATTTTTTCTTCCCACTCATATCTTGCTCGAGATAGCATGTCTGCTACTAAATTGTCCTTCCTAGTAACATGCTTAAATTTCGGATTTAGTGATTTAATATAAGCAATCCATCTCAACATTACAATATGTGGCATTGAACAGTTAGTAATCATTCTAAGCAATGGTAAGCAATCTGTTTCAATTACTACTACTGCCCCAATCAAATAGTCCTTTTCAGCTTTCATAGCTGAAACAACTCCTCAAAGTTCTCTTTTGACTTGCGAATATGCACGCTGATGAATACTTAAAACTTTAGCTCCAAATCAAACTGCAAATCTATTCCCACTTGAATCATCTTGATCCACAGCCCATCCAATGGCAATTGGAATAGCGTCCACAGTAAGAATCACTGGTCTATTGCACTTATAATCAACCTTCCTCAATATTGGAGGTGACATCAATAATTTCTTCAATCTTTACATTGCGTGAATATGTCTTTCTTTCTATTTAAATCGGTAGCCTTTGCATAAAAATTCATATAATGGATCCGCTATGTGAGCAAAATGAGGGATCCAGATTCGATAAAATACACATGCACCTAAAAACTTACGAACATCTGTTGAAGAATCACAATCCTCTTTCATCCTTCCAATTGCATCAATTTTAGTTGGATCTGGTTTTCTTCCATAAGATCCACATAAATGTCCAACAATCACAAGGCTTGAAACATACTAGCAATAGATGGATCCATGTGTATATCTTGTCCTTTAGAAGAACCCGCACCAGAAATTCCTCCCAAAGATCCTTCAAATTTTTTATTTTCGTTCTCCATAAAAGTAAAAATAAAATCAAACAAAATCCAATACCTTCCACCTCAAGCTTTTACGTCGGGTTTACCACTTATGTTGTATTACGTACTTTCCTGCTTCAGAATGCATCGAATAATTGGCTGTAGAAGGTAGTATAGAGATTCGCTAATATTCAAGCAGTCTATCGGTTTTTGACTGTTGGAATATAAACAATTGTAAGAATATACCGTAAATCTATACGGATGTCCTTCGACTGCTCGCCGAAATCCTTTTCGCCCCAGCCGGTAGGTCTCTAGACATTACAGAGAATCCCGAACAACCCAAACTGCTAATCTCGAATACCGCTTTATACTCACGACCTTGTATCCACTAACTGTCTTGTTAGATTAATCCAAAAATTTTCATTCACTCTGCATACTCAATCCTATAGACACATTTTTAATTCTTCAATCACAAACGTAACTTTGATTTTATAAAACAGTCAAGAGTATTCACACTCACTTCATTAAAACCCCGATTCACCAGTACAACACTGACTTCAGTAACAATTGCCTCCATCTTCCAAAAATCCTATGAAAAAAAAAAAAAATCCCAATTCTCTGTCTTTTTTCTCCGAACCATGAAGTTAGCTCTCCGATTCTTAAAAAATCCCTGATTCTCTCCCTTCTTTCATTTCTTAACCTTTGAATTTTTTCAATCTTTCGTCTTGGATTTGGAATTGGCTTCATCGTCAAAGCTTTCTTCTCTATTTTTTTCTTTTAAAAGGTTCTTTTTTTGGAAACAACGTTCTTTGAAATAACACAGAGAACACGACAGCCTGAAACAGAATCAAAACCCTCGTAATCGAGACCACATTGAGTCACCCGACCAATTCACGTCTCATATTGGCTAAGAGGCACTTAGTAAGACTTGGATGTTCCCGTAATTAGGTCAAATTGGTCCTTCGCGTCAGGCTCACTCAGTCATCGATTTAGTCCTTTTGATTCTGTTGACTCTAACTATTGGATTCGAATGAAGCATTTCATTACTGGTAAGTATACTCCGGCTGACTGTAACGGGGTGACTGAACCTGGCCTCTTAGTATTTGCATTGGAATTGGTCGTTGCTCCCAATATTCGAGGTAACTGAACATTAATAAAAGTCCCCTTTCTTTATATTTTCACGGTATACTCGTGTTACAACATGTCACCTGTGCGTTTTGGAGGAAAAAAGTACGTAATACGACACCGGGCGTCTTGTTGTAGGAGGTAGTATGGAGATTCGCTAATATTCAAGCAATCTATCGGTTTTTGACTGTTGGAATATAAACAATTGTAAGAATATATCGTAAATCTATGTGGATGTCCTTCGATTGCTCGTCGAAATCCTTTTTGCCCCAGCCAGTAGGTCTCTAGACATTACAGAGAACCCTGAACAATCCAATCTGCTAATCTTCGATACCACTGTATACTCATGATCTTGTATCCACTGATTGTCTTGTTAGATTAACCCAATAAATTTCATTCACTCTGCATATTCAATCCTATAGACACCCTTTTAATTCTTCAATCACAGACGTAACTTTGATTTTACAAAACAGTCAAGAGTAATCACACCCACTTCATTAAAACCCCGATTCACCAGTACAACACTAACTTTTGGCAACGATTGCCTCAGTCTTCTCAAAACCCTATGAAGAAAAAAAATCCAATTTTCTGTCTTTTTTCCCCGCCCCAAAGCCTGAAGCTCTCTCTCTGATCCTTCTTCAAAAACCTTATTCTAACTCCTTCATTTCTTAACCTATCCTCCCCTTCAATCGTAATTCTTCCCTCTTTCAAACCCTAGCCTCTGAATTTCTTCAATCTTCTGTCTTAGATCCGGAATTGGCTCTGCCGTCAGAGCTTTCTCCTCTATTTTTTGCCTTTTAAAAGATTCTTTTTTCCGGAAACAACGTTACCTGAAACGGCACAGAGAACAGAGCAGCGTGAAACAGAATCAAAACTCCCGTAATCGGGACCACATTGAGTCGGTCGACCAAATCAGATCTCATATTGGCTAAAAGACCCGTAATAAGACTTGGATGTTCCTGTAATTGGGTCAAACTAGTCCTTCGCATCAGGCTCGCTCAGTCATCAATTTAGTTCTTTTGATTCTATTGACTCCCACTATTAAACTCGAACGGAGCATTTTGTTACTCATAAGTATGCCATGATTGACTGTGACGGGGTGTCTGAACTGACCCCTGAATATTGGCACTGGAATTGGTCGTTGCTCCCAATATTCGGGAGAACTGAACATTAATAAAAGTCCCCTTTTTTTATATTTTCACAATATACTCGTCTTACAACACGACAACGTCGAATTCACCACTTATATCGTATTACGTGCTATCTAGCTTGAGAACAAATTAGGTGTCTGACTGTGGAAGTTATAACAATGTTTTGCAAGTATCCGGGTAGGCTAGTAGGTTTCAACCATCTAAATACAAATATTTCGGATTTCAATGTAAAAGCTTAATCCCAATACAAAGTACTTAGAAATACTATTTTTAATAATTATAAGATAATATAAGCACAACGTCTTTTGTTATTTGTTATTTTTTATTTTTTATTTTATTTTATTTTATTTTATTTTATTTTTATTTTTATTTTTATTATATTTTATTTTTAATCCTAATCCTAGACAGCAAGCTTCAGCAAGCTGTAATTCTCAATCTAATTGTCCGATTGTTGTAAACTTCTACCACTAGTGTCTTTGCAAGTTTTCTAAATGCTCAAGAAGTTTCAATCCAATCTAACTTACAGATTGCAAGAAAATGCCATAAATCCACACTGATGTATCTTGATCGCCACCTAGAAGTCCTCAACTTACTATGCCAAAAGTCACCTTATTCTAGCCGATAGATCTCTAGATATTACAGAAATCCTAAACAACTCTAATGTACTAACTCTCGATATCTCTTTATACTAATAGTCAAATATCTTCTATCTCTTCCGTCAGATTAACACAAACTTTTGCATACACTCGACATATCCAACCCTTTAGATATTTCTAAATTTAAACCATAGAAGTTTTTCCAATTTCACAAAATAGTCAAGAATACCAACATTAACTTTATTGCAAAAAAAAATCCAAATCACCAATACAAACGCTAACTTTCAGCAATGAATGCAATCATCCTCCCAAATCCTATGAATCCCAATTCTACACCTTTTAAAGGAGCTTGAAGCTAGCTCTCCGATCCCAAAATCTCGATCTTTGAATGCCCCTTTTCTTATCCTCTCTTTCTCTTTTAACTCCAGGTGGTCCTATTTTCTCCCATCCTAGCTTCCGAATTGGAACAGCGGATGGCACTTCCTCGAAATTCCTGTCTCTAAGAGGATCTTTCCATAGAAAGGACGTTTCTCTCAAAATGGCATTGAGAATGGAACATCATGAAATGGAACCAAAGCCTTTGTATTCAGGACCTCATGAAGTTGCCCAACCAAGTCAGATCTCATACTGGATAAGAAGCCCATACTAGGACCTAGATTGGATGTCCCCGTAATTAGATCAAATTGGCCCTTTACATCAGAATCACCTGAATATTGAATTGGTCCTTTTTCATTTTTTTGACTTATGGTAAGAATGACTAGGACTCATTCCACCCGATTTATCAAAGAATCTTCAGGACCTTGATTTGTTTCCTCAATTTTTCCTTAGCACTGGATCTGCTAATCTCGTTTATTGAAATTGGATGGAGCATTATGTTGCTGATAAGTATGCCTCGACTGCTTGCAATTCCTACACACTAGTATATAATCATCAGTGGCTTTGGGATTGGAACATTCACCGGCATAATGACCAACTTGTCTGCAATGAAAATAATGAAGTGGTCTTCTTGTACCTCCATCATGCATATCGGGTATCTCCACCAGTATATATCTACTAAGCTTGTTCCATGTAGGGTTAGAAAATGATCGTGGTTGTCCCATTTGTATGAAGGGTACTTGGTTCAATGATGCCGATGGGAAGACATTAACTGACCCTGAATATTGGCACTGAAATTGGCCATTGTTTTTAATATCTAAGATGACTAAATATTAATAATATCTTTTTCATTTATATTTTCACTATATAGTTGTGTTACAATATGACATCGTCCTATCCCCCGCAAAATGTCCATTACAACTATCCAAGTGGCAACCTTCCAATATAGTACGCACTTCAGTCTAATAAATATAGCGTCGCAAAATTCCATCCTTGCCTTGTTTATATAAAGCTTCACCAATCATTGTATAAGATGCACATTTTAATATTAAGCATTATTTAAGCTTTTCATTAAAATTGGGTGGCAAGGTTTGAAATATTAAGTATTTAATTATTTCACTATACTCTAGAGTAATTACATCTACCTCAAACAGTTTTGCATTGGGTAGTGCATCGTTAATGGATTCATTACTCAATATATTGGATAACCAAGATAAATGGTCTACACTAGAATGTGATTTTCTTGGTCTTACCTGAATAGTAAAGTCAAATTCCTGTGATAGTAAAATCCATCGTGTAATATGACCACTCAATTGAGGCTTATTAATCATATATTTTAAAGCATCATAGTCAACGTCAAAAATAAACTTATAACCAAGAAGATAATGTCAAAGCTTTTGTACGGAATAAATCATCGTCAATGCTTCTCTTTTGGTTGTTGTATAATTTCTTTCAGCCGCTATCAATTAACGACTTGTATAATAAATAGGATGATCAAAATCTCGGTCATTTTTTTGACTTAGCATAGAACTAATCGTGACATTAGATGCATCCACATAAACTTGGAATGGTTTTGTCCAACAAGGTGCCACTAATATTGGTGCTGAAACCAATTTTTGTTTCAATGTTTTGAATGCAATTGTACATTCCTTTGTCCAAAATGGACAGGTCCCATCAGTTGGTGGTTTCTTCAAGAAATTTATCAAGGGCAGACATATAACTATGAATAGATAGATAAATCACCGATAATAACTAACATGGCCGACAAATGCTCAAACACCCATAAAATTATTTGGTTGCTTTAATTCTACTATAATCTTTATTTCATCCGGATCTGTAGCAATGCCTGCCATCGAAACTATATGACTCAATAGTTTACCAGAAGATACATTAAATTGATATTTTTTAAAATTTAAAGAAATTCCATATTTGGCACATTGATTCAAACATTGACTTAGACATTCGAAATGCCTGGCTTTCGTACTAAATGTATAAAAATCATCTAGAAATCTTTCCATTGAAATTTGTAGATAATCTTAGAATGCTTGCATCATTATCCTTTGAAATGTAGCTAGTGCATTACAAAGTCCAAATGGCATAACCTTATAGGCAAATGTCCTCCAATCCGTAGTAAAAGTAGTTTTTAACTGATCTTCTTTTGTAATTTTAACTTGATTATAACCGGAGAATCCATCAAGAAATGAATAACATTCATGTCCAACGACAACATCTAATATACTATCCGTGAATGGTAAAAGAAAATAATCCTTCTTGGTAGCCACATTTAATTTTTGAAAATCTTGATAGATGCAAACTTTTCCATTCTTTTTTGGTACCATAATAATTGGTGAAACCCATTCATTGAAAGGAACTCGATAGATAAATCCAACCTCCAAGAGTTTATCTAGCTCTTCTTTTACCATAAGTGAGTATTTGGGATTAAGTCGATGTTATCTTTTACGTACTAGTGTAGCGTTCTCTTCGAATATAATTTGATGCTCACAAACTTCAGCTGGAATTCCTTTCAAATCCACATACAATCATGCAAAAGCTATTTTATGCGTTAAAAAGTAATCCACCCAAATTTCTTTCTCATTGTCTTTTATACTGTCGTAAATCTGAATGATTTGGGAAGCCTTCCTTGTACCTAAATTAATTGATTGACATCGTGGAATTTTAGGAGTCTCTAGAATAATGTTCTATTCAATTCCAAAATCTTTTATAAAATCTGATAAATTAGAACTTTTCAACTTGAGTTCCATAGCACTAATGTGATTAACATCCTGTCTATTCATTCAATATGCAATCATATGATCAGAATCGTCAATAACATCTGGAGGAACTAAGTACTCTTCCAGTCCTTTGCACTGGTATTTTATTCTAGTGTGCTCAATAACTTGCCTTGTATCAGCATAAATTGGGTCAGGTGTATCAATTTCTTCTTCTGTAGACTCATCTTTACAATCTAATGTGAATTTTGAACTGGCAACTTGAGTTTCTCCATGATGTTGGACAAGATACATTTGAAGCACAATTTTATTATTACCTTTTCCAATTGTCAATGTACCACGGCCCCGATCATTTCGAGCTTTAGCTTGATACAACCATCGTCGCCTCAATAAAATTAGATATGATAATATAGAGCTTTGTAATCGAAAAATAATATAATCAATTTTGTAAGCAATTCCTGTAATTATTGTATCAATACTTCGTAAAATATCCATAGGTTTAACTTGACTTGAGTCAGCCATTCTCAAAACGACTGTAGTAGGCAATAGGTGATCCAAACCTAACTCCTCTATTGTAGCGATATTCATAAGATTTACACTAGATCCTCCGTCTACTTGCACTCTCGATAATAACACTTCATGAATTGAGACATCAATCATTGGTGCATTCAGATCAGGATTCAAACTTACTTCTTGGTTTTCTTATTTTGAAATCTGCAACGAATTAATGAGGAATTCAAGATAGTTTGGCACTTAGGTGCTACCACCAATAGTTGCTTCATAGAAATCGTAGACTTTATGGTGTCCAAATCTTTTAGAATATTATATGATTCTGTATTAGTGGTAATTTTGAATGTCCATTTCTTCTTCCCAGTCCTAGACACTGACGCAGATAAATTGGTTTTCTCTATATTAAAAATTGGTAAAGCTACTAGAACTGAATTTGATGGAGTCTGTAGAATCGGTTCTTTCAACGGATAAGATTGTTCTTTCAATTGGGTTGATATTAGTTCCTTAGAATTCACGCCTCTAAGAGGAACTTTCAATAGAAAGGACGTTTTCTGAAACTGTGTAGAGAATGAAACAGCTTCACATGGAACCGAAGCCTCTGTAATTGGTACCTCATTAGGGTGCACAACTGATTTAGGTCTTATACTAAGTAAGGGGCCTATTTCAGAGCCTAGATTGGATGTCCCTGTAATTGGGTCCAATTGGCCCTTTGCTTCAAGATCACCCAAATGTTCAATTAGTCCTTTCTTCTTTTGCTAACTTCTTGTATGGACAACTTGGACTACTTCTACCAAATGAACTGGTGATTCTTGTATCTCGTAATTTTTTTCTTCTACAATTTGCACAATTGATTGTATCTTCTGATCATGATTATTAGAGTTAAATGGAACATTGCATTGATAATGAAAATAACTCGATTGCTTACAATTTCCACATAATAGAGCATATTCATCTATAAACCTTAGATTAGTGCATTCACTAGCATAATGACCAATTTACTGGCACTGGTAGCAACGTAGTGGTTTTTGACCCATACTGTTAAATACACTTAAAGTCTCCACTCGAGTATATCTACTAGGCCGATTCCAGGTAGCCATAGTAAATGATCCTAGCTGACCAGTTGCTACTGGTCGAGAATTGGACTGCTCAATTAGTATAGTTTGGAGATTACCCCCTTGATTATTTCCATTGTCCTACATCTCTGTTCCATAAACCAAATTATAATTAATATTTTGAAATTTTTTAAAGCCATGATTAGATTAATTTGAGCGATTACTATTCTAACTACCCATATTTCAAGTCTGTACTTGATTAACATCCCATTGAGTTGGCTGTATCGTCTAGTTATTGAACTGTTGTTGCCTTTGTAAATGTTAGCAGTTTTGGGTAGGGTACTACCCTCTACAAAATGTACATTGAACACCCATTTATCTGGGTGATGGACATTCCATATCAAAATGACCTTGTTCCTTATAATTATTATACCATAGATTAGGTCTCGTATTAGAAGGCTTATGTCATTTCTCCTTGTCTTTAGCCAAATTCACGGTCAATTCTTCCATCTTCTTTCTTAGATTTAATAACAATGCTTCATTTAGATCTTTAACAGTCGCATTTTTGAATAACTTGAGTTGTTGATAGGTTGGCAATGTAGAATAAGGTGTCATTATTATTGGTGCTATTGCTTAGAGTGGTGTAGCATTAATTGATTTTTACAACATAACATTCTTCATGTTGGAGTCAGCCATTTGTGGATAATTACCTATCGACACATTTTTCGATTGTATTTGTTGGCTTCTTGAACTTGGAATCATCGTGATCTCCACTGTTAACAATTGGTCATAATGATATTCTTTCCACACCTTTGCTCGTGCTAATGATGCCTCTACCATAGGTGGTCGAGCCTCTTTTATAAACATTTTTAATTCTGGTGGATGTAAACCATTTATTAATATCGACAATATAAATGTATCTAGCATTTGATTATTTATCCATTTACAAAGTATATCCGTGACCCGGCCATAATAGGATTCCATTGATTCTTCCATAAACATCTTGCTATTCATAAAACTTTCTCTAAGCCGATCTTCAAATCCAATTGGTCTAAAATGGGTTATGAAGGCATTCTTCAAGGCCTCCCAATTGGGAAATCTATCCATTGGTTGCCAAATATACTATTCAAAAGCTGTATCTTTTAAAGTTGCTGGCAACCATCTCAACCAAATGTCTTTAGTTCTACCATTATTAACGACGCAGGCTGTCAAGAATTGAGATATATGGTGATTGGGATCAGAGCCCGACCAACCACTAAAAGTAGGTAATAGTGCCATACTTGTAGTTCGGTCTCCTATTACTCCTATTTGTACTACAATTGGTACTTTTGGCACTCCTGCGGCCATTGGTATTATCACTGATTTCTTTGCTATTTGAATTTAAATTTTTCTTCTTTTGATTTTACTTGGACCTACAATTCTTTTTTGTCGTTCTCGTAGGAGATTTCTTATGCATAATTGCTCTTGTCTTGCTTTCGCTTGTCGATTAATTCTTTGATAATCCTCTCATTCATGATTACCATTCATAATATTTTATTTTTCTTTACAAAATCAATACTGCCTTGAATTATAACTCACATATTTGTAATCCTAAAACTGGTTCTTCTCATATTGTCATTCAACATATAATTCCATCTTCCATACAATCAATTTCTAACATTTTATATTGTTATCATTTCCCTGGCAACGGTGCCAAAATGTTGTTCTTATTGTGTTCAAGCTTCAATATACCAAAGCAATTGAACTAATAGAAGTAGATTTGAACACGAAAAAAGACTAGTTATATGAATTGGATCTGTTAGTGTCACAATTGATTGTACTTTGGCTATCTGAAATCAATTATCAAACTACAAAACACCAAGGCTTACTACTTCCATCTTAATTCAACCCATAATCCATTCTTCGACTATCAATTCAATAATATTTTCATATTCTTATTTGTTCATCTCCCACTTACTTTCTTTGTGGTTTATATATATTCAATTACTGATCTCCAACTTATCTATTGTATTCAATTTCTCAATTCATCACATAGAATTCAATATCTTGACTTACGACTCTCATAGTTTGGCACTTCAGACTAACTTCTCAGTATTCAAAAACTATCTATTACTCGTCAACAATAAAGAAACAAAAAGAAGTAGCACCAAGCTTGCCCTGGCTTATGACTATCACAATCTGGCCCCAATCTCCCTTTTCTCAACCTCTTTATGCAACCAAAAAGATGATCCATCAGTCAGCAGATTCCAAAGGTTATGACCCTTTGAATTCTTAACCATTTATTCCACTAATAACCTACTTTTATCAACTAAACTGCCTAACCATCAGTCTAATTCTCAAGGTTATCAATAACCAACCAATAACTTACCACAAAGTTTATTTGCCTATTCTACTGTAAGCTTTAATCAATTCAAAGAAACCTTAAAATAATTACAAAAAAAATATTAAAAAATCTTAAAAAAATATTAGAATGGTCACAAATATATCTCAAATAAATCTTAATCTAATCTTAATTTAATCTTATTTAAAATCCTATTGGATTGCAATCAAACTTTAGGCCAAAAACTAACTATAACTTAAATTCTAAATCAAATCCTAACCAAATCATAAATCCTAAATCAAACCTTAATCAAATCCTAATCCTAAATCAAATCCTAACCAAATTCTAAGTCCTAAATCAAATCCTAGTAATTCCTATAATAAATTTAAACCTCAATAACTAATAAATGAACCATTGATTTTAGTTCAAAATTTATACACTTCTTAATAATTAAGTTAAAACAAATAAAAAAATTAAAAAATATTAAAATTACCAAATAGATGATAACCTCAAAAACGTGCTCAAATATTAGCTAGACTCCTTCTCCGACCTTCATGCCAATCTCCCAGAGCCAATATCTCTTTTTTTCATTATTCAATTGATTTTAAAATTTTCATATATATATATATATATATATATATATATATGAAAATAAGTCTACTATCTTCACTCATAAATTTCACTCCAATCCAATTAGTAGATTGCAAGAAATCTTAAAAACCCTCACTCAACCTAAAATTCTATTTTCTGATACCTTGACCCACTTAAACCTCAATAACCCTCAATTCAACAATTAGATAAAGCTAAAATTCACAATACATATTAAACACAACTATAACCATTAATTCACAAAATTTTACTTGTAGATCTATTACAAAACTCTTGAAATCGTCCAAAACGTCAATTCTATTTTATTTTATAAAATTCAAGTCATCCAAAAATAAACTTGATTTTATAAAGCTCTTACAAAGTCATTACAAATCCAAATCATCCAAAATCAATGCTCATAAAAACCCTATCTACTTTGTTATTAAATTCTACTCTCTAATCTACAAAAGAATCCTAAAATTATCGTCAAGGCTTGGTTTTGTGCCTTGGGGTCTGATATTGATCCTTGTTCATAACTGGCCCTCTTTGAGCATCAATATCTAGTTTTTTTAAGTAATTTTTGCTATAACTTACTCTTAACTTCCTTCTAAAGATGCCTATATTATTTATTTTTCTAATCTACTTTGATTTGCCTTATTTATGGTCCTACAAAGTAAATAGAAGTTACTTTTTGAAAAAGGCAATATTATAACTAAAAGTTTTATTACCTTCCTATCTTTTATCCATATTTTTTTAATTTATCTTTTATTTTTTTTCTTCTATAAAAAGATCCATATTATCATCTTTCACCATATAATCGTGTTATAACATAACAACATATCCTTCAAGCATGTCATGATTTTCCAGCAGCAAGACATTTTAGATACAACAAGACTTTAGAGCTTATGTCTAGAGATTTTTAGTGGCTGCAAATGTGGATGGTGATAAAAGACTTTATACAATCATGTGATACTTGTTCAAGATCCAAAACTTCTTGCCATAATTCTTATGGACTGCTTCAATGATTATCTATTCCAAAACAACCATGGTCTTTAGTTTCTATGGATTTTATTATAGATCTTCCAGTCTCAAGTTCACATAATCCACATTCGTAATTATAGATCACTTCACCAAAATGGCACATTTTGTATCATGTATAAAATCTATTTTAGGTAAAGAAATGGCTAAGTATTTTATTGACAATATCTATTGCTATCATAGATTGCTAAAGGATATTATATTGAATAGGGGGATTCAATTTGTTTCAAGATTTTAGAGAACCTTATTCAAGATTCTAAAAGTAGATATAAAGCTTTTTTCAACTTTTCATCTTCAAATTGATGGACAAATGGAATGGATGAATTAAATTTTGAAACAATATTTGAAGTGTACTATCAACTATCATCAAGATGATTGAACAACTCTTTTGCCATTGGTAAAGTTTGCATATAATAATTCAGTACATTCTTCTATTCAACAAATACTTTTTTTTGCTAATTATGGTAATCATCTATGACTTGAAAGTTTTGACTTTTCAAAAGTGGATAATCATGTGATAGAAGATTTAACAAATCATTTGTCAAAGCTACATGCAACAATGAAGATACAATTAAAAGAAGCTCAAGGGCAACAAAAGACCAACACGGATGCCTATTGCAAGGAGCAACCACAATTCAACATAGGTGACAAGGTATGGTTACTTCATCACAGTAATTTTAGGTAGTTTAGTTGATAAAAGTATTGAAAAGTCAAAAATAATTTTACATCCATATTTAGAATCTTAAATAGATTCTCTAAAATCTTGATCTAAATTAAAGCTCTTTATTTGATATAATATCCTTGGATAATCCATGATAGCAATAGATGGTATTAAGAAAAAATTTAACTATTTATTGACTTGTAATAGATTTTTTATATTATACAAAATATGATATTTTAATAAAATAAGTTATTATCACAAATATAGAATTATAAAAATTTGAGATTAAAAGATCTCTAATAAAATCCATAGAAATAGCAGAGCATGATTGTTCTAAAAACGATAATGGTTGAAGAAGCCTATAAGATCAATGAAAAGGAATTTTAACCTTAAAAAAATGTCACATGATTATAAAAAATCTTTCATTGCCTTTCAAATTTGAAGCCATAAAAAATTTCTAGATATTATTTTCAAAGCCTTCTTCTATTCAAAATGTCTACTTGTTAGAAATTTATAACAAGCTTGAAGAATATGTAATCATGCTTTGGCTTTTAGAATATATAATCATGTCTCAAAATTAAGTATAGATTATTCTTAAATTCAAAATTTAAAGTATCATAATACTTTGAAGAATTATTCTTAATATGATAAACAAAAGGATCAAAGGACAAACTCAATTGAACTTGCTTAAAAAATATTGAATCAATAATCAATATTGATTTTATTATTCAAAGATAAAAGTGCTCTAGCTTTAAGAAAATCAATCTTTATTGATTAAAAGCTACATCTCCTTCTTTTGGTGCAAGATAAAAATATGTAGAAAAAACATCTAATAAACTTTGTTATTTTTTAAGTTGATAAGTAACCTTGAAATCAAATCTTGATAAAGACATGCTCTAAAAAGCTTTGCATTGATTTTAAAATACGTATTGATATGAAATACTTGAGGTTCTTATAATTTGTATACATAATGACTAGATTAGATGCACATTTTAGATAATAATGCCTTTTTTGAAATAAATTTATAATTGCAAAAAGTTCTTGGTTGTGGATCTTGTAATTGATCTTAATTGTTAAAAATCTCTTGAAATAAAAAGCTATCAGGTGGAATTTATCATCTACTTCTATTTTTAACAAAATTTTATCTATAACAACTTTTTATGCATATTTTTTTTATAAAAATTTATTTAGAAAAGTTAATACAATATAAATATTGGTGTAGAAATAAATGTCATATTTATAGCTTCAAAAGATATTCCACCTTCTTTGCTCTACTCAAGTTTGACTTAATATGACAAAGATATAAGAAGAGCCATAATTTGAAAAAAGATTTTGATGAAGATTCAGTAATAATTAATAAATCACAAAAAACATTACACATTTGTGACTGTTTTTGAGATCTTTTAATTTATAATAGTTTGGAATTTTTTAGGATCTATCATAAGGCTATTGTTTAAAGTGATGTATCTTAAAAAATAAAATTAAATAGTATAAAATACACACTTTTTTATCTTGGTATATAATCTTCTATCTCTTAGCTTGTTTTTATCAAATAAAAAAAAAAGTTTCATGCTTTTGTATATTTTTAAAATAGATTAAAATAAAATCTAGATAAAAAAAAATAAAAAATTATTAAGAAATTCAAGAAAAATATCATTTATTAGATTTTGAAAAGTAATTAATACATTTATGAATCCAAAAGGTATGATATAATATTCAAAATGTCCATATCTAGTTCAAAACGTAATTTTTTATTCATCTCTTTTTTTAATACATACCATATTATATATTCTTTATAGGTCTATTTTTATATATATCTTTGCTAAATTGAGTTCATCAAGAAGTTTTAAAATCAAAACTCAAGGATATATATTCTTGATGGTGATCTTGTTGAGTCATTGATAGTCTATCTATATTTACAAAGATTTATCTTTTTTCTTGAGAAATAAGATAACAACCTCTATTGGAGATTTAAAATGGTGCATGTAGTTCTTATTCAAATTCTTATCATTGTATATCTTGAATATAGCCAACTCGTTCTATGATAAGCTATAGATTGATTCTAATGGTAGTTGACCTCTTTCTTAAAGGTTAATAGAATAGTCATAGAAATGATGCTTTAGATTAATATTTGTATTTTTTTTTCTAAAAAATGTCTTGATAATCTAAATACTTACTTGGAATGCCAATTGAAATTTTTTTTCCATCAAAAATAAATAAGGCATATGTATTAAAAACCAATCATTTATTTGAAATATGCATGAAAGTTCTTGCACCTATCAGTGAGAATTTGAATGTATTAAATTTATGGATTTTTACTTAAATAGTAGAAACTTCAAATAAACTATAAAAAAATAAGGTTGTGAGAAGTTTAGTTTATTTGAAGGATATATGTTTTTAGTAATAATAATCCTAAAATAATTGAATTAAATAAAAATCTAATTATATTAAATACTATTAATCTATTATGATCTTTAATTACTAAATTTTAAGGAATAATTTTATAGTTAACATCCCTAGAGGACAATAAATGAATATCTATGACTTTTATATACTTTGATTTATTTTTCTTAATTAAAGATATTTCTTAATTTTTAAAAAAATCTACGTTTGTTAAATAAGCTAAAAATCATGATCTAATAAAGTAAAGACTTTGTAATTTTTTGGTTCCAAATAAACTTTTATTATAAAACAAGGTGAAGGATCTAAGAAAAAAATAGGACCTTTATTAGGTATTATATAAGACTCTAGCTACATGATTCTTATTGTAATTGAAAAAAAATATTTTTTGATACATTATGTTGTTTCTTTAAATAATGTTGTGTAGTATACTTAGGTTTTGTATAATATAAGTACAATACTTTTTAACAATATTGAATCTTTTTTAACTCATTAAGAGATTTAAAACATATCATACTAATTTACATAGGTTTTAGCCTTGATGAATAAGCTTCCATGAATTTAGAAGCTATGACCATGATCTGACTTATATCTCTCTAATCAAATCTTTATTCTTATTTTTTTTTAAAGTGTTGATTACTACATGCAATGGCTTGAGCAATAAAATGTTCCAATGAGTCTATTGTTGATATTCTCAACAATAAATATTTGACAATATCTTTCATCTCATATCAATATTGATTGATAAGAGCTTTGTTATTCCAATCCATGTCGCAAATAAGGTTTTAAAATTTAATAACTTATGTAGTAGGAAAAAGTGATCCTTATCATAACATATAAGTTTGATTTCTACTATCATTTTTTGATTATTTTTCTCCAAATGTGGTTGTAAAGACTTCTAAGAATAAATTCTGATTATAAAAGAGTTGTGAATCTTTTCTACTAAAGGTATAAATTAAGAGAGAACACCATTAGATATAAGTATATATGTGAATCTAAGTTAAATAAGTTCATTAAGATATTAGAAATGATGTAACTTTAGAAAGAACTTTATTTATTGTAAAAATACTTAAACCTTTGATTTTATTGCATCAAACTTCTCTAATATACTTATTTTTATATCCATCATATTTGTAAAAATAAAGCTTCTTGCATTCACTTGTGAACTTTGATCTACTTTCTACTCTTAATTGTATAACTTTTTTGAATAAAATTTTAAAATAATTATTGATTTTTTTGTAGGCCTAAAAATAATATGTTCACAATTCAAATTAGAAATATGTGAGATTTCAATCCTAATAGTGTTTACAAGCTTATGAAGATCTACAATAGTTACAAATCTATTTTCACTTTCGCTCTGAGTAATAACTAGAAATTTTTTTCTTATAGACAACTCAAATAAATTTATAAGTCAAATTAGAGGAGAATAATTTACAACCTCTAATACCAAATAAAAATTTCTAAAAAGAAGGATAGTCTATTCTTTATAAGAAAAATAATCAATATTTAGAAAATTAAAAATTAATTTTAAAATAGATAATTTATAACCTTTAAAATAAAATAATAAAAGTAAAATATTTTATTTAATTTTAAAATAAAATAAAATAAATAAATTAGCACTTTTATTAAACTATCAAAGATATAAATTTAAAAAAAATATAAAGTTCAATAAATTTTTGTATCACTCAAAAAGACTATAAAATCACTCAAAGATAGTATATTATTATACTAAAATAGCTATTACTAAAAATAAAGACTAGAAAGTCTTGAAACAAGTCTAAAGTCTAGTAAGGCATTGATAAGAGTGAAGAAGGCTTCAATCTTACTTTTGTATATACTATCTAAATAAGAGCTACATAGCAAAGTTTTGTAGGACCATTAATATATGTTTAATTTGTAAGACATGTATCTTAACTTGTAAAGAAAATTTCTTATATGTGTGCCATATTATTAGCTTTTAGCACTAGCTACCAATACATGCAACACATGGCTAAGTTAATGGCTAAGTTTCTAACCTACCAATCAATTATAAATATATATGAAATAAAATATGTATCTATAAAGTTTTTAAAAAGCTTTGTAATAAGATAATATTAAATCTACCTATATTTATTTTCTATCTAATATTATTTATTTAAATAAGTATATATATCCATGATAAGATATTGTATATAAATCATCATGTATCAATTTTTACCTATTTTTATAAAACCTATTAAAGACATCAAATTAATATGTAAAAAAGACCAAATAATATATTGGAGTTATTAAATATAAAATAGAGGACAGCATTGTAAAAGACTCATTCGATAATAAAGATAATAAAGATAATTTTTGGTATTTTAGATGCAAAATACATTGCAAAATTCAGCACAAAATATAATGTCCTTTATTTCTACAAATAAAAACTCTCATATTTAGAAAGACAATAAACACCCATCTGTGATGAAATACATTTATACCAAGTAACTATGTGGTAAGATAGATAAAGAAATAATCTTACAAAATAACATATAATATATTTAAAGTTTATTATTTATTTTTCAAAGTAAAAGAATTTATACTTTATTTCATTTATAGAATTTAATAAGTGAATAAAGATGTAATTTCAATAGAGCTTGCGTATAAAGATTGTATTAGAAATCTAGTCAAAATATTAATTCAAAGCAAAAGAAACTAAATTAGAGGAGATTTAGGAGTAGTTAGGAACAAGTAATATTTGATATTAGTTCCAATAGTGTTCCTATATAATTTTAAGATTAGATATGATATCCATCATATTTATTAGTGAATAACATACTTGCTTCAAATTTAGATATTCTATGAAAAATGCTAGTACATATGATTTATAATAAAGATATAATAAATTTCAACAATATTTCAAGAACTTAATCATTCAACACATTTTGTATATTTGGCCATTTCAATATTTTTGTGAAAAAGTGAACTAAAAAATAATAATAATAATAATAAATAAAAATAAATAAATCTACAAGTAATATTGAATAGTCAAAGATTTTAATATTAAAATATATAGTATGCAAACAAAGATCTTAAAACATGGCTTCTATTCAAAGAGTTGTACATGCAAAGATGAGATCCATAAAATAAAGAATAATGATTGATCATGGAAAGCTATATAAAAACAAAGATATATATACAAATACACACCTATCATCTATTAAGCACCAATGCAATAGGTTTATAAGAACAATGAATCTAGGCTTTGATAACAGTTTTGATATGGTTATTGAGTAGAACAGAAGAGAGAGAGAGAGAGAGAGAGAGAGAGAGTTGATTATATTTGCATAGCTTTTTATGTATTCAAATAGCCCATAAATAAATTTGATAAAGATTACTCAATCTATTATTCTTCTTAACTTCAATGATTAGTTAATGTTTCCATTATATAAACATATCATAATAGATGGTGATTTATAAAAGACATGATTAGATATTTGGTGAAGTTCTTTCTATTTTGGAATCCATTAAATACTTAGAAGATAGATAATATCTATAAATTAACAACACATCCTAAAACATTGTCAATTCATTCAAGTAGAGGCAACTACATGACACCTTTATTATAATTCATTTTAAAATGTGTCCTAAAATAACTATCAAATTTAGCATATAATTATACAAAATAATTTACATATAGAAATGATAATTTGGAATAGCTATCTCCTAGAACATGCTATAATTATATCATTTCTAAATTTAAAATTTTCTTATGTTGAATCTTTCATATATTTTCAAAAATCATAGATGATTTTTTTTTTTTAAGTACTTAAACTAGATGTGGTGATGTAGAACATGTCTTGATATTATGTCTAGTTTAGCCACAAGTTTTACATTGCCTTTATTGTTCTTCAATAATTTCAAATAAAGATGGATATCTTTTTGTAGAGGATTGCAATTGATTGGAATTCAATAAATTAAAAAGATATTTCCTAGAATACTAGCAATTAGTCTTGTTTGGTGTACAATATTGCTAAGATGTCAATTCTACTAAGATTGTTTATATCTTTACTTATTGATCAAGATCCAATGTATGGTATATATTATTCAATTGATTAAATAGTGCCTCAATTATTAAAATATCATCTAAATGATATAGCTGAAAGAAAGTCGTAGTAATAAAAGAAGGTCAAGATGCCATTGTAGATAGAAATCAGTTGAATGTAGGATACTATTGGTTGTAAGACATTCATATAGTAAGCATTTATATGGAATATTAGAACTGATAGTGAAGTATCTAATATATTCTTTTTATTCATATAGTCTCTTTATTAATGCATATTTTTTTTATAGTAAAAAATAAGAAATTTTATGAATCATATACTTATAAAAGCATCTAATCAAACCAATTCAAATCTAGATTTTTTCATCTTTAATTCTTACCTAAAGCTCTTTTTTGTGATACTCAAAATATATTATAATCTTATGTTGAATAACATAAAAGTTGATTGTAGAGACTTGAAGCTAAAGCTATTTCTTTAAGATAGCATGGCTCTATTCTATCCTTGATGTGTTGATATTTTTAAAATTCAAGTATCAAAAAGACCATGTAGCAACAAATCTCTCATTCTAAGGCAACTAAGTTATTGAAATATAATTAATAATAATGAGATGATTGATATAGACTTGCTAAAGTTTTTATTAGATGGATTCAAAAAGATTAATTATACAACTAACTACAATCTCATTCTAATATTACATGAAGGTTTTCTATTTATTTGCAAAAAATCCTTATTTGTAGTTTGCTAAAATATTCTTATTAATATGCTTCATACAAAGAAGATTGATTGATATTCAAAAAACTTTTTATATTATAAATATGATTTCTAGTTCCATATTAGTTACTAATATAAATAGTACTATTCTATTATCAAAGAATGATTTAATCCTCTTTAATATTTAGATAAAATCTATCTTCTTTTCATCCTTAAAAAATATAAAATATGATGAAAAAGAAGAATTTAAAGAATTCACACCTATAATATGAAGGAATAATATTCAACATTTATTGGTCTTATATGTGTAATCCAACATCATAACATAGGAATGATTTTGTTTGAGTTCTACCAAAAGCCAATAAACAAAGAAGGTTTAAATGATAGCATTATTATGTGATAATACAACTATATAGTAAAAAATAAAAATATGGATATTATTATAGAAGAGCGTGATAGAAAGTTGTAGTAGAAAAATAAGGATGAATGATAGAAAGATAATAAAAGATTTAGTCTTAATACTGCATTTTGTAGAAAGAACTTTTATTAACTTTGTAGAGGAATAAATGAGCCAAATCAAAGTAAATGAGATAAGAAATTGATATAGGCACGTTTAAGAAAGAACTAATAATAGATTAAAGTAAAACTTATTTCAAATTACCTAAAATTGATACTTAGAGAGGATTGGTTGTCAACTAGGATCAAAATCAGACCCCGAGATACAAAACCATGCCTATACAATAACTCCTAGGTTCTTTTATAGATTAGAGAATAAGATTTAAGAGCAAACTTGAGAATATATTTTTAGGCATTAGTTTCATGTCATTTGAATCAATACTGAGATTTTCAATTGCTTTTTAAAATTAGTGATGTTTTTGGTAGGATGAAGGTTTGAGAAATAAAAATATGTTTATAAATTTTAAGAAGTTTTTGAATTTTGTGGTGTGTATACAACTAAAACTTGGATAATATATTTGTCTACTAGTTATAAATGTGTATGAAAATTTTGACATCAATTGAAGGATTAGATTGAAGTATATGAGGATTTTTATGAGTAATCTGTCTATTTATTTGCAGCTTTTGATTTCATGATGTCTGTACAAGTCTGCAAATCAACATCACACTTCCAGACCTTGATCTTTTTCCATTGACTTGTAATTTATATTAATAATATGTGATAAAGGAATATTTGCTCCCGTATTGCCATTAAGTATGAATTAGCAAGAATAGTTTAACTTTAATGTGAGTTTGTAGTTGCATTATTGATGAGTGGCAGGAAGAGATCCACTCTTGTGCAACAATTGCAATGAGGCACCTCTCGATGTGGTTACTGATGAAGTCATGAGCACTTCAGGAAAGTGTAAGTGTTTCTACTTTGTCTTAAACTATACTAATTATTGGAGGTTCAAACAAATATTGGTTGTTGCATTGTTGAACCACTTAACATAGCAACGCAGGGTCAATTCCAAATTGCTATTTTGAACTAGCAATGCTTTCTTTCGAATTACTTCACATGAGAATCTAAATTTTAATGTTGCTCGTAAAGATCTATCTAAAATTGCAGCTGCCCACAACAAATCATAAAGCAGCATCTGGCTTGCAATGTGGACAGCTGCTGTTTTTGAGAAGTCAAGCATTAGAGTCACAGATTTCACTCTTCTTCAAGTAGCAAAAGACGTAGAGAGAGAGAAATCAATCAACGTGAAAGAGGAGATAGCCTCAGCATCACCAAAACACAGCATTTCTAGAACGGTCAACTTTGAATTAGGCACTTGTGAATTGGCCTAGATACATACGACGACTGTTTTACAGATCTTGATCTGAAAAGATGGTTTGAAATTCAATTCACAATGTTGTTGTATTATATGTGTTCTTGCTTGAAAATGCATTAGGCACCTAGCTGTAGAAGGTAAGTAGAAATTTAGTAACAATCCTACTAAGTTTAATAAAATCCCAAATAAACTTTAAGTAAACACAACATCAATAAGGTGTACATCCTAAACAGTAAGGTGTTTAGGATGTACGCCTGAGTAGGGAGCACTTGCCCCCACTTATCAGTTGCGAAATCATTGATAATGCCCAGTGCGAATCCATGCTTGAGAACAAAACTTATCGAATTTGACAATAATTTCTTCATAGCAAAACTTACGCAGGGCGAAGCTGCATCGTCTGGACAAAGCGCCAATCTGGCATGCTCGTGGATACCTACAGAGAGTACATGTGTATTAATCCGTAAATTCGGATGTATCGACGCATCACCACCTATAAATGATGCGTTCACTCTATCTGCAACTGACGCGAGCTCAGCTCATGAGCGCTTTCAATTACAGTTTTTGGTTACAAGAGATAAGCAAGCTTGACTTCACCTTTCTTGACGTCGACGCCGTCATTCTATGTAGTGTGGTCGCCACTCGAAGGTGACGACGACCCGAAAGATAGTATTCTAAATGGTAGCAATCACCGACCGCTTCAATAAGTATGCCAAACCATCTGATGAGTCTCTATAGATTGCATGGTCAGTCCCAAAGGGTAACTGCAGCGACGCTGCTCCCTAGGGCAATGGAATATGCGACCTCTATTTCACAGATGAATCCTCCACACAAGAAGCGCAGAGAATACGTCGCGTTACGAATCAATCTGCGACGTTAGCAAAGGACTCTGCAGCCACAAGTACATCACATGGATGCGATGGCCGCTCCGCGATGCTAGAATTGCACCCCACCGAGGATACAACTCCCGTCATTCCAGTTACTCAAACCCTTAAGCCCTAACTTAACGCGGGACCACCCAAATGAGTCTCTATAGATTGCATGGTCTGTCCCAAAGAAGAACTGCAGCGACGCTGCTCCCTAGGGCAATGGAATATGCAACCTCGATTCCACAGACGACTCCTCCACACAAGAAGCGTAGAGGACTCGTCGCATGTGCAAATTACTCTACGACGTTAGCAAAGGACTCTGCGGCCACAAGTGCATCACATGGATGCGATGGCCGCTCCAAGATGCTAAAATTGCACCCCGCCAAGGACACAACTCCCGTCATTTCAGTTATTCAAACCCGTAAGCCATAACAAAACCCTCTCCAGAAAGCTGTCAGTTGGTAGTGCATGTTTGTTCAGCACGAAATTCAGAACAGGTCTATGTATTCTATCTTCATCCAGCCTTCGTCCCTTTCTCCCCCCTCCTCACCACACATCAAGCCTCAGTCGAAAGATGGTGATACAATGATCATCACAGAAGTCAGGAATTTGGGTATTTTCTTCATCAACGGCTTTGTTACAACCAGATAAGAGCCATGTTCAAACAAAAGCAGACAAACCTTGAAACGTTGTAGCGTCCACCAGAAAACCTCAGTTAACATTGTAGCGTCACAGAAATGCAGGTGGACTACTGAGGAGGTTCTCCTTGTCAAACAAGGTCCCAACACCGCCCACAACTAACGCTCATAGAGGTAACCATCATAGGCATAACAGCTAAACCCTAAATCCTTCACTCACAACACCCAACAAACCGAACACAACTCGCCACGACGTGATGGTGGTCGAAAACTAAGCAAAACAACATCAGAAACACAGAACTTCTAGCCACCTCTCTAACCTAAGTTAGACTCCGAGGAATGGGATTGAAAGGAGATTGTGAAATGGAGGGGCAATGTGAGCAATAAGTAGGAGATGAATGCACGCGGGCAGCCAGCAAAGCGTAACCCTAAAATATGCATCCATGTATGAAAAACTATCACGTGACATACCCTTCTCTCCGAAACCCTGATTCAACGACCCCATGAATTAGGGTCCAAGAGACAAGAGTTGCGGGCTTCATGTTCTCCCCAGATTCCAAGATATGGGAACTGGTTGGAACCCTAAAAAGTGGTGATGTGGGTACTTGGTGACTTTTTTTTGTTGTTGTGCTTCTTAGTTTTGAAATACTCATTCAAACCCATTTTTCATGGGTTTCTGCACAAAGTTCTGTTTATTACATCATATGAAGAAAAAACAAAAAAAATCATTCAATTTAAAACATATGAAATAATATCTTTTGTACTTTTTTTATTTTTTATTTCATGTTAGTAAAATATTTTACAACATCTGGATTATGTTATGGCACACTTTAAGGTATTATTATTCTTGAATTTATAAATATATGCAATATTTCAAATTATTTTATAATATAAATTAAATGATTAAAAACCACAAATAAATAAATGGATAAAGTGACCATCTATTCCTTCAACCAATAAAAGAAATACAAACACAAATCATGGCAAATATTCATTAAATTGGTGAGCTTATGTAAAAGAATTTTGTACAATCATTGATTATCTGCTTCTATTATAGATTATTTCAAATTGTAGATAAATTTAATATCTATACTATTTACATAGAATTATACTTAATACCACGTTTTTACAATTTTAATGTTAAAACAAGATATGAATTCATAGATAATATTAAATATCATTGTCGAGTTTTTTTTTTTTTTTTTTTTTTTGTGTGACATCCATGCAAAAATTCCTAAAAGTCAAGCCTTCTATGTATAAATTCTCAAAAAAATAAAACTTCAAAACTATAATAATCACTATTTTTAATATTTTTATTTATATTTTTGTTTCAATTATTTATTTACACATTTTATTGTTGCACAGTGGTTTTACTATATGCACTTTTCTACATTTATATTAGTGTCATTTTTTTGTTTCATTCTTTACATTTAGTTTGACTTCTTATTATTGTATATATAATTCAAAAATATAATTAATTATATGATTATAAAATATTTGTTTCATATTTTTGAGGATTTAAATAAATGATCCAAGCATGCTTTACTTAATAATTATTATAATTTTAAATACATTCAAATATAAGATTAAGGTATTTATTATACTAAGTCTCATCGATTATATTATTGTTTTAGCTCAATACTTCCTTGCATCAAGTCTTATTTTTTCTTTGTTTTTATGTAAGCATAAATATATATATATATATATATATATATATATATATATTCAAAACAACAATCAAATAATCATTAATACATAGAATCAAACTTTACAAAAGATTTAGTTACTTCATGGAGAAAGTATGTCCTTTATTAAACTTCAATCATATATATATTTATTTCAATGCTTCTATATCATTGTTATCTAAGGTCGTAAAGTCTTATAGCAGTTAGACAAAATTTGATATAAGAGTCATTTTTGAACCTTAAGTTTTCTTAAAATGGCACTTCTTTGTGAAAAAGCATCTATCATTTGTTTATTTGGGCATATCCACAAATAGTGTATATAGTCAATGTATAATATATATATATATATATATATATATATATATATTATTAATAAATTTATAATTTTATTTATAATTTTATTTATAATTTTAGAAAAAATTATATTAAAACATATTATCAATGACATACGGCATGAATAAAGAAGTTATGAAATAGTCTCAATGTAGGCTCTAAGATAGGAAGCAATAAGTTGTAGACATATGAGAAGAAAAAAAAAAGTAAGAAACATTGATTTTTATACCTATGGATACAAATGATAAACATAAGCTTAGGTTCTAGCTTCACATAAAATCCACGATTTAGCTTAGCATTCTTCTTCAAATTGATAAAATTCTTTGCTTAGAAGCTTTGCAAATTTAGCAACAATGTCAATGATATGAATTTTAAAGAAGTACAAGATCAATACATTCTTGTGTCATTGAAAAAAGACTAGATAATCACTCAAAGATGGTATAATATTAAACTAGAATGGCTATTGCCAAAGACAAAAAGACTAAAAAGTCTTAAAATAAGACTAAAGACTAAAAAGGTGTTGATAGAAGTAAAAAAGGCTTTACTCTTGCCTTTATATATACTATCTAACTAAAAGCTATGTGGCTATATTCTATAGGACTTCTAACATATGTCTAATTTGCAAGACATATATTTTAACTTATAAGGTAAGTTTCTTATATGTATGCCATATTTTTAGCTTGTACCACAAGTTACTAACACATGCTGTACATTGCTAATTTATTGGCTAAGTTTCTAATATATCAATCAATTACAAATATGTATAAAGTCAAATATGCATCTGTAGAGGTTTTAAGAAGCTTTACTGTAAGATAATATCAAATTTATTTATATTTATTTTCTACCTAATATTTTTTATTTAAATAAATATGTATATTTATGATATTACTTTCCTTTCTAAAGACGAGTTTTATAAGGAGCGACAATCATATATTAAACAAGTTCAAGATGCGGCAAGTTAAGTTTGCTACGTCTTCTAATCTTTGTTCCTTTTGAAGGTGGTTGATAGGTCTTCTCACCTATCAATAGTATCTAATACCAAAGCAAAAAGACCATCATATTATTTGATCATTGTTGAGGCTTTTGTAACTTCTTTCAAATAAAACATTTAGAACATTGTCAAAAGTTATTCCTACCTCTAATACAATCACTAAACATCACAAGTATTTTATAAGGTTGTGATACCAAATACATTATATCTCGCCATCTTTTTGACAAAGAATATGTTATTTTTGAAGAGCTTTATTTCTATTATATCAACTTGAAGGCTAAACAATATTTTTTTATAGCAAAGAATTGCTATTTGTTATCTTAGTTTTGATAGATGATGTTGATGAAAAACATCAATCTTTTTTGATGCAATTGTAAGATTCTTAACTCACTCTTATGTACATTCATTCATATTATATTTGTAGTAATAAATAAGATATTCCAATCTATTTCAATGTCGTCTTAAATTTAAGACTTCTTCAACTTCATATTCTTGATTATTATCTATTTTTATAAGAAGAGATAGCAATTATTGTCTCTTTTGAGTATATATTGTCTTATATGGCTTTAAAAATATATATATATATATATATATATATATATATATATAGAATACAAGATGGATCTTCATAGACTTTGATAGAGATAATTGATAAGCAATTAAATTGATCTATTCACAAATAAAAAATGATCAAAGTCTATGGTAATCCAATTTGTCAGAAGGCAAATAATCTTGATATTAGAATGAAGTAACCATATCTTCTCACCAATATGGAATTGAGGTTGTTTCTTACAATAAGCATCCACATAGAGCTTTTGTTGTTCCTAGGCTTCTTTTAGTTGTGCCTTCATTATTGTATGTAGCTTTGACAAATACTTTTCTATATTTCTACTATAAGATTATCAACTTTAAAAAAATTAAAAGTATCAAATTATAAATTATAATTATAATTAACAAAAAAAGATATTTGTTGAGTAGAAGAATGTATCATATTATTATAAGTAAATTTTATCAATGGCAAAAGAATTATCTAATCATCTTATTAGTAATTGATGATATATCTTAAATATTATTCTAAAACTTGATTCACTTACTTTTTTTATCCATTAATTTAATAATAGAAAGCCAAAATTAATTTTATATCCACCTTTAAAATATTCAAAAGAATTTTCTAAAAACCTAATACAAATTAAGTCCTTCTATCCAATATTGAAACATGACTAGTTTATCTCAAGACCCAAGAGCTTTCTAATCCACAATAATTTAAAGTCTCATTACAAAGTAGGACAAAATAGACTAAAACAAGACTAAACAGAACTAAACAAAATAAAACACAAAAGACAAAATTGAGCAAACAAAAATAGAATAGAACAGAATTGAACACAATTGAATAAAAGAATTCAAAACCAAATTTAATAAGAGGAAGGATTCAAAGCTATACTTGACCAAATGCCCCAAAAAGCCCTGGCCAGTCCAATTTATACTTTGTTCTATCACCTTGGACTTTCTAGAAGGTTCCATAGTGGGCTCTACTTAGATAATTGCCATAAACCTTTTTTAGAAGGTTCTATGGTAGATCCCATTTATATAACCATCTTAAACTCTTTCTAGAATGTTCCATGGTAGATCCTACTTGATACACTAACCTAATCTCAATTCTAGAAACTTCCATAGTTCTAACTATCTATCCATGTGTGTCAATAATATGAATATCTTATCTATACTCTATTACAATTAATCTCCATCTATTAATTTGAAACATCTTTGTTTCACTTCAAATGGTATCTCCAAATTGTCTTTTCGCAATGGATGAGGTTTTGTGTAGGTTTCCACATTGTATTGTGAATGAGATAATCTTTCTAAAGAAATTTGTATTGAAGTTGTAAATATCCACTAATATAGCAAAGATAACAATGCTCCAAAATACTGTCTACTTCATATCCTTGTTGGTCATCAACTACAATTGATGGTGGTAGTAGTTGGTATCGATCTGAAAAGTGCTTTGGCTCAATATAAAATTCCTTTAGTTTTAAATATAGAAGACTAGATGGACTCAAATATGTGACAAAAACTTGAGGCAATATGCAACATCAAAAATCATTGTAAAAATGCATAAAGGTTTAAGCCATCAAGGTGCCAATTTACAAGTTTAGGTCGATGTAGCAAGTCGCAAGTTGGTATTGGAAAGTAATACCTAATCGCCTTCTTAGAAGGTCTTGTATTATTAGTAGTTATCCGCATACTACTTTTTTCGATTTTGTACAATAAAGAGGCATTGCCATGCCTCTTATAAGGCCATTGTAAGTCATTGTATAAACTCCTTTGTTGTCAAGTAGTTGATATTGATAGAACAATAGAAAGTTATTGGCATAATTGAATATTGATCAATGTCGGGATAGAGAGAGTTTGCCTCAAGAAAGCACTAGGCTCGTAGTTGTCACTAATTGCTCAATGAAGCTTCAAAATAAGGAAATCCCTAAGTTTATATATAAATTTTTCTTTTTGGATCAATTATACCAAATACATAAGCCTCAAGTAATCAACAACTCCCAAAATATGATAAAAACTTCTAAATCCTTGTATATCCTTATGTGGAAATTTTCTTGAATTTCAATACCTCATAACTCCTGATCTAATTATCCAAACTTACTAAAAATCTACATGAAGTACTGATGTATTATTATCAACTTCCACAATAAATTTCAACTACAAATTTGTTGCAGATCTTGAGATATCTTGAAAATCCTAACAATAGCTTCAAACCCTAGTTTATATACACCTATGTATAATTTCCTTCATATCTTAAAAATTAAATACTCAAATGCCACAAAATTTATATATTTAGTTTTTTTAATACAATTATCTAATTTTTTCAAAATATTTGAGCTAAAAATTCTTTTTGAAACTTAATATATGGCTCCAACTATTACTATGAACAAAAACACTCACTTACTGCCTTTGATTTGGAAGTATTGCCTTCAATTCCTTATATCTCATTTATATGAACTCTAAAAGCAATAATTCTTTCATAAAAGATGTAGGCCTTGAAATCATACTTCCAACCGCATCTTTCAATTTTCAAAAACTACCATACAACTCCTTGTATTCACAAAAGAATAACAATATGTTTTAAATTAATATTTTAACTTCAAACATCTATAACTTCTTTAGCCTAACTCCAAATCCTCTAATTTTTGTACAAAAATTGTAGTTCAAATCCTAAACCTTACAACTTTGGCTTCTAATATCTAAATGCCTTCTTTGAAGTTATCGAAACCCTTCTTAAGGTCGTGGGTAGTCTCCTCAAAGTCCATTGGGCATGGTATTCAACCAATAGGGATGAAGTTCCCTATTCCTTACCTTCATCCAACCATGCTTTGCTTTCATCCCTCTCAATTAGCCTCCTACTAGTTTGGATTTTCTTTCTTAGGCTTCCACCTTCTTTCAAGGCTTCATATTAAATATTTAGGTTATATATATATATATATATATATATATATATATATATTTATGCCAAAATCAAAAAAAGTAAAAAAAATAAAGTATGATTTTTTATATCAACTTCTTTTAATTTAATCTACTAACCACTTTAACACATATTTAGATTTGTCAATATATAATATGTTTTAATTATATTTTATATACTATAAGCATTTATAATATGACACCGATGTTAAAAAAAAATAGTGAATGATTGATATTCGCTTGAATACTATCATTGTAAGCAAATTCTAAAGGCGTCAAATATTCATTCCAATCATTATGATGAACCACTATAAATGCCCACAACATATCTTCCAAAGTTTGATTTTCAGGCTCTGAGTGTCTATTTGTTTGGAGATAGAAGGCTATAGACATGACAAGTCATGTGCCTAGTAGCTTGAATAAGGCTTCCCAAAAACTTCTTGTAAAGTCTGGATCTTGTCATGGACATACATAGATATTCTAGTAAATATCTATATAATTAAGTAGGAATAAATAAAAGTAGATACAAGTAGGTTAATTTCATAAGGTCTTTTAGAGAAGCTTTTTAGAAGCTTCATAGAGGCTGCTTGATTTTTTATGTATTTATAGTTGATTAGTAAGTCAAAAACTTAATCAATAAGTTAATCATATATTGGCAGCTTATAGAATAAGTTATTTATGAGGCCTACATATAAAAAAATTGCTTTGCAAGTTAAGATATGTATCTTGTGAATTCAACACGTTTTAGAGGTCTTATAAGACATTGCCATGTAGCTCCTACTTAAGAGTACATATGAAGGCAAGAGTGAAGCTTTCTTCACTCTTGTCAATGCCTTTCCAGTCCTTAGTCATATTCTAAGACTTTCTAGACTTCTTATTTTTTATAATAGCTAATCTAGTTTAATATTATATTAACTTTGAGTGATTTTTTAGTACTCTTCAGTGATACAAGAGTGTATTGTGGATTTTCTTTCTTTGAGATTCATGACCTTCACAGATCTCGATTTAAAATAATAACACAAGGTAACCTATGGTTGCAAGAAACAATATTAAAAAAGTCTTATGTAAGCATTAGGGCATCAATATCTAAGCCCATTATGACAAAGAGAAGTTACTTCGAGAGTGGATCCACAAAGATGGTAATTGCAGTATGATTAGAAAATATTTACAACAAACAAGTAATAAGATCTATAGTCACATATTTCCAATATATTGTATGTAGTAATATTGGTTGTAATAATCCAAGAAATGTTGCATTGTATGCTTTATTACATTGACATGACTTGGAAGAGTATATAAAAGTTCAAACATCATGATCCAATATAGTCTAAAAATATGTCCTTAAGATCTATTCTAAAGTCTTTTTTTGCCTCAAATATCTAGATATTAGGATGTTATGTTCCTCTTGAAGTATGCATGTTTAAAGCATGGTATTATTTAATATATAAATCTGCTTCTTGAAATACAACAAGCCATCACTAAGATTATAATCTTACTATTATATATTACTTATCTGTAGCCAATTGCTAATCATCTTGAAATAAGTATTTTAATGCGTAGCTTCCTTCCATTTTGCCTCTTTGATTAAATTTGAAATGACACTATTAATGGTAGTAACTTTTGCTTTTTTTCTCGATTTGTCCTTCAATTTTGGTCTTTGTGATAAGGTGTTTGGCATAATATGTTGTTGCTCTTGCTTATATTCAAGCTAGATATGAAAAAGCTATAATTATTCTTCTCAACGATGATGTTGTGATTTTATATTTTTTAGATAGAAATTATATAATAAAGATCAGTGGTCAATCCAAACAACCACTGGTTTCTCCAATAGATAGTATTGCCACACCTTTGTGACATGTACAATCGCTAATTACTTTCAATCATGTGCAGAGTAATTGCGCTCTGACTTTTTGAGGTTGTGTAATTTATATGCCATAAGTTGAAAGGCCTTGCCAAAAACTTACTGAAGGACCACTCTAATAAGAAATTCAAAAGCATTAATATCAAGCGTACAAGGAATGTTATGATCATATGATTACAATACTGGAGTAGTAATGAGTGCATCCATTAACTTATCAAAAGTACTTTGTTGCTCTAGTTTCCATTCAAATGAGGCACCCTTCTCCAACAAGTTTGTTAATAAGGCAACAATTTATGCAAATCACCAAATAAAATGATAATGATATCCAATAAGGCTTAAAAATGAGCAAACTTTAGAAGTATCCTTGGAGATTGGCCAATCCTCCATTGCTTTCACCTTATCTTACTCCATACGGATGCCTTTGAAGGACACCACATATCTCTAAAAGGTGACTTTAAACTTCTAAAGTTCACATTTTGATTGCTTGCAATAGAAATGACTATCTTGTAGCCAGTATAGCTCTTTTCATAAGTGTTGCTCATGCTCTTTAGAGATTTTATTATATACAAAGATATCATCAATGAAGACTATAAACTTATCCAAAAGGTCCTGAAACAATCTATTCATGTGTTCCATAAAAGAGGCTAGAACATAGGTGAAGCTAAAAATTAAACTAGCCATTTGAAATGTCCATAGTACATACAAAATGCTATCTTTTCAATATTCTCTCTTGTAAGAGGTGTCTACCAATAGCCGCTCCTAAGATCTAATTTACTAAAGATGGTTATACTTTGAAGTTGGTCAAGAAGATCATCGATGCATAGAAGTGCATATGCATTCTTAATAATCTACTTATTGAGGCCTCGATACTGGATGCAAAGGCAAAGTCCACCATCCTTCTTAGGTGCAAAGAGCATAGGTGCTTTTCTTGGTGATGTACTCACTTAAATGAGGCCTTTTTCTAAAAGTTTGTCTAATATCTTCTATAGCTCTTCAAGTTCTTTTGGTACTAGGCAATAAATTGGTCAACTTTTTGGTTTAGTTTTAAGCAATAATTCTATTTGAAAGAGGGCACCTCTTTCAAAAAGAAACTGACTACATAGGTTGATTGAAAAAACATTGTGATATTTTTGTATGAATTGATCTATCCATTCTATTCTTTTGGCTGTCTTTTCAACTTCTCATGTCACATTGAGAACTACTCTATATATCAATTATTTGTGCTCCATTTTTTTCTTCATAAAGATCATTCCTACGAATAAATTTTTAATCACAGATTATCTTTTCTCTTTACTTGATATGAAAGTACCAAGAGCCACCTTGCATCTACGATCTTTAAAAGAGATTGTCTATGCTATCCAATTAACTTGTGTATTTTCCATTTCTAACTATGGATTATCAAGGATAACATCAAATGTTAGCTTTGTCACCTTAAACCTCTCTCTTAAGATATAGGTGTCAATCAACTTCAAGGTTTCTTCTTCACAGATCTCACTCAATGCATTCTTTGAATCATCTACAAAGTATATATTTCTTCCTTTGATTGCCTTAATTTTATTCCTAAGCCAATTGATAATTTTAGTTTAGATGTAATTTTTCATAGGGCCACAATCTACAAGCACTTGATATGATTGTCATCTTAAAAGTCTAATTAGATGCACTAATCAATTCTTTTTATAGTTGTTGAAAGCCATGTCATTTGTCGTTGAAAGATAGTAGTTATTTTTAATATTGGCTCTCGGTGCCTCTATTGAAGAGCCTTATTTTTGTACTCGATTTCATTATTGACTTGTTGAAATTTGAGAGTAATAATCTACCTTGTTTTGCTGTTGTTTAACTTTTGACATTTTGGACAATCTCCAATCTGATGACTTGGCTCTTATGAGCTCTCAATTATACTCTAGAATCTAAATTTTTATTATTTTCCTATTTTATAATAATTAGGCATGTTAGATTAGGATTTATATAAGTAGAATTTAGTTTTATAGAATTTTTAGGATTACAACCCTTGATGGTATAAATTATAGCTTAATTCTTTGAATTAGATTAATTAGGACTAAAGTGATAAGAATTAAAAAATTAGAATAGCATCTTAGTTAGTTTAATAATTTAGAGATTGTTAGTCATTACTATGAGGGTTGACTAAAAGCCTATGAGTGCACCTATAATCAGTCACATGATTTAGGAGTTGGAATTATAATTCTCTAAAAGATTTAGAAAAGTTAGCAATGAAAATTTTGGATTTTCCTCCAAATTCGACAAATTCAAGTGGCATGGTGGTTCTTTTAATTAATGGGAGTCTTTTTAGTGCAATGGTGGCACCAGATTTACCCCGTGGAGTGAAGAAAATAAGATCAGCACCATCTCCTTCAAAATACAAGTGAAGCAATGAAATTCTCATTTTGAAGAATTTTACAAAAAATTGCTAAGATCCTTATAAGTAAAAACTTCCATGAAAATTATAATTGAGCATGAATTGAGGCATGTAAGTAGTTGAAATTAGCTTAAAATGGTATTTTTGAACACATTGGTGAAGTTAGAATTACCAAAAAATACTTTCTTGACTACTTACAAGAGCCATCAGCCTTAGTAATGAGATTGGCTCTTTGTTGAATGAAGGCCATAGATCTAGATTAGGGATCTTAAAAATCAAGGGTGGAAATGTAGCCACCCTTTTACGAGACTCTACTCAATTATATAAGAAGGGCTTGGTTTTCCAAGCCCTCTCTCTCTCTTCTTTTGGATGAAGGGCAAAGCCATACCAAAATTTGGCCAAAATCCTAGTCTTAATTTTATTTAGATTTTAATTCTCATTGTGAACCTTGTGATTGTGTGTGTATGGATTTTGAATTATGAAGGATGGTCATTAAGTTTTAAAATATGCTTCATTGAGGTAGATAGCTCTTCGGCCTTCCAAATATTCCAAGGGTTTCAAGGGCCTTGGATTTTCCTCAATTTAATACTCAATTTATTTTTTTTCGATGTGAAATTTTGAATAGTTGTAGGTTTTGTTTTTAGCTTTTTGACAAGATAAGATTTTCTTGATTTGGAATAAAAAGGAATTTTTGGCGAATTTTTGAGTTTGAGGGAGTCGACTACCTTTGTAGTTTGAATCTATCAAGTTCGGAAAGGCATTTCTCAGTACTTGATAATTGACTTTATTTGAAATTTTGGAAGCATCAAGCTTTATAAGCTAAGATCTTAAAAACACAAGTTATGTTGGATTTGAAGACAATCTGAATTTTTAGTGAATTTCTAAGTGAAGAAAGTTGGTCGCCATAGCAGTTTGGATCATTCAACTTCAAAGGAAGAATTCTCATGATTGAATCATTAAATTGCAACGAAAATTGTTGGATCAGGAGCTGTTTAAGTTAGCTTTGCAACAAGCAAAGAACCATTCAAATCAAAGTTGATTAAAAATTTTGACAAATTTTGGAGTAGAAGGAAGTTGCTGCCTTCAATCGTTGTGTGTTGTCAAGGTACCTTCGCTTTCACCTCTCTTACTTTATTTTTACTATCATCTTCACAATGACTTGTAATCTCCACATTTCACCTGTTGGCTAATAAATTTTAAGTTTAACTTTTAACCTTTAATATTCTCACTTTAACTTTTAATTTTAAATTTTAAGTTTTAATTTTTAAATTTAACTTTTAAATTTAAATTTTAAATTTAACCTTTTAACTTAATTTTTAATTTTAACTTTTTAACTTAACCTTTTAATTTAAAATTTAAAATTTAAAATTTTTAATTTAATCTTTTAATTTTAAATTTTAACTTAATTTTTTAACTTTAAATTTTAACTTTAATCTTTTAACTTAATTTTTAACTTTAACTTTTTAACTTAACTTTTAACTTAATTTTTAATTCAAAATTAAGTTTTTATTCTTATAGTCAATTAATAGTAACAACTTAATTAATTATTTTTACTACATTTACATAATAAGTTTTATTTAATATTTTAATTTAATGTTAGTAACCATTGCTTAGAAAGCAATAATTTGAATTGAACTACAAGCATCCATATTTAAATTAATTCAAAAATTTTACAATTGGAAGTCCCTCCATTCTACCCCTTGAATTTGTTGTGTAGCACCAATTTTATGAATGGTGAATTTGGGGCTCACAACTCTCAACAATTGAAATACAATTCCTTTTGTATTAATATTTGTCTTCTTTGTGGTATCAATGATCTTTGTATGACTTCAATTCCTATTAGCGTTGATTATTATGCCATAGTATTAGATAGTAGCATAGGATTATGTGCTGTAGGTCATACTCCACAATTTCTGAAATCTATAGCATCGACCTTCTCTGCAATTCAAATTGTCTCTTCAAATATTTGTGGATCCCTTAATTCGACTTCTTGCTAAACTCCATATTTCAAACCTTATAGGAATTGATCCATGATCTTTGTCTTTGAAACATTGCCAATTTAGAGACATAAGAACTTGAATCAAGAGACATAATCTTACACCAATTTAGATTGTGTAAGATTTGCTGACTGATCATGTGCTATTTTTTCTCCATTGATGGATCAAAATTCATTCATAAACTTGGTTTCAAATTCCTTCCAATCACAAAATCCACCTTAAGCTCCAAAGCTTTGAATTAAATGTTGCCACTTAATAGCTACTGCATCTCTTAAATAGATGGCTGCTTATTTAATTCCTTCAATGGTATTTGTCCTAGATAATTAGAAGTATTGCTGCATGGTGAAGATCCATTGACATGCATCTTCTTGTCTTAAAGTCCTACAGTATGTACTAGAATTATTTAATTTTAGCTTAGTAGATGTTGACTCTCTAGTCTTCAAGGCTTCTATTTATCCTTACTAAGTAGCTATTTGGCTTAAGAGGTGTTGTATTTGAACCTCTATCTAGGATTGCTCTCCCATATCTTCCATGCTGTAATTTTTCTATTGGACTCCACTATTGTATTCCTTTACACCTCTTGATTAACTTTTTAAGAACAATTTGCGGTAACCTCAATACACTACCTAGTAGAATCACAATAATTGATCTTGAATTAGATTAGGACTATCAACATACTACTAAAGAACAATGTAATATATGCTTTGATACTAATGAAATATGACTAGTTTATTTCAAAATCCAAGATCCTTCTAATCCATAATAACATAAAGTCTCATCACAAAGTAAGACAAAATAGACCAAAACAAGATTGAATAAAATTAAACAAAATAAAACATAAAAGATAAAATTGAATAAATAAAAATAAATTAGAACAAAAATTAATAAAACTGAATGAAAGGATGCAAAATCAAATTTATTACAAAAAAGGATCCAAAGCTATACGTGATCAGATACTGCAAAAGTTCCTAGCTAATTCTATTTATACTTTATTCTATCACCTTGGACTTTTTAGAAGGTTCCATGATAGGCTCCACCTAGATAACTGCCCTAAGCATTTTTTAAGAGATTCTATAGTGGAATCCATCTACATAACTATCCTAAACTCTTTCTAGAATATTCCATAGTAGATCCTACCTAATCTACTAATCTAATTCCAAGTCTAAAAACTTCCATGGTTCTAACTATTTATTCTTATGTTGGTATTATTGACCTATTATCTAACTATTTATAAAAATACTTTGGCTTCAAGAAAATTATTTTTTGTTGACCAAAAGTTATTTCTTTTTTTTAATACAAAATAAAAACATCTAAAAAGGATATTTGACAAACCTTATTATTTTTTAATCAATAAGTGATCTTGAAATCAAATCTTAATTAAGATATGTTCTAGCAAGCTTGGCAATGATTTAAAATACATATTTATATGAAATACTTAACCTTCTTACAATCCATATATGTAATGATAAGACTAGAAGTACATTCAAATTATGATGCTATTCTAAAAATAAATCCACAGTTACAAGAAGTTCTTTTTATTGTGGATCTTATATTTAATGTTGATTGTTGAAATTTCTTTGAATTGAAAAGTTATTAAATGGAATTTTTCATGTATTCCTATTTGTAGTAATACTACTGCTGAAGAAAAATTTGATGTATCTATTCTTATAAAGAATGCCTTAAAGAAGTCAATGTGATATAAAATTGGTATAGAAATAAAAGCTATCTTTAAAACTTCAAAAGATGCTTTATCTTCTTTGTTCTACTGAAGTTTGTCTTTATATGTCAATCATATAAGAAGAGCCACAACTTGAACAAGTTCTTGATAGAGATCCAATAGTAATTGGTAAATCTCTAAAAAAATTAAATATCTCTTATTATTTTTGGAACCATCCAATTTATGATAGTTTAAATTTTTTTAGGATCCTATATGGACATACATATTTATTTTAATAAATATCCATATGATTAGATAGAAGTAAATAAATATAGATTAATTTCATAATATTATTTAGAAAAGCTTCCTAAAAGCTTTATAGATGCACATTTGATTTCAAACATGGTTGTAATTGATTAATAGGTTAGAAACTTAGTCAATAAGTTAACCATATATCATACATATTGATAGCTTGTGGAACAAGCTAACTATATAGAGCACATAAAGAAAACTTACTTTACAAGTTAAAATATGTATTTTACAAAGTCAATATGTGTTGGAGGTCTTATAGAATATTGTCACATAATTCCTAATTAAATAGTAAATTTAAAGATAAGAATGAAGTCTTTTTCATTCTTGTCAATGCCTTCTGAGTTCTTAGTCTTAATCTAAGACTTTCTAATCTTTTAGTTTTTGGCAATAGCTATTCTAATTTAATATTATATCATCTTTGAATAATTATTTAGTCTTTTTGGGTGATACAAGAATGTATTGAATTTTATTTTTTTGTAATTCATATCATTAATAGTTTGATAAGATTAATAACTTATTATTCTTACCTTATTTTAGAAGTGAATGGATTATTCCACTTTTATTGATGTATTTTGAAGGTTGTGAATTACTTACTTTTAACCAAATAATTTAATTTTTTTAAAATGATATTTTCTTTAAAAAGACTGAATTATCCTTCTTTGATAAAATTTTGATTTAATATGAGAGATTGCAAATTATATTCCTTTAATTTTACTTGTGGATTTGATAAGTTATTTAAAATCAAAGAAAAAATCATAGATGCTATATTTGGTAGAAATGAGAATAGATTTGTAACTATTCTAAATCTTCATGAGCTTATCAACACTTTTAGGGTAGAAATTTCATGCATCACTAATGCCAAAAATGAATGCACTATTCCTATACCTATAAAAGAAGTTCAAAGTTTATACTAAGAAGTTGTGCAATTCAAGGAAATAAGTAGATTAGCCTTATAACTAAATTCAAGCAAACTTGCTTCTATAAACAAAAAAGAAGCAAAGATGAATATGCCTAAGAAGTTTGATGGAATAAGATTAAAATTTCAAGGATTTCTACAATAAATTAAATCTTTTAAGATTGCATCTTTTTTAATATCTCATTGAATTTATTTAAATTAGATTCATAGACATACTTCTATTTGAAAGTGCTCTCTTTTGGTTTTTATCTTTGATAGAAAAAGATTCATACTATTTTATGATTTGAATTCATTCTTAAAAGTATTTATAACTACATTTAGAGAAAGTGATCATGAAAAGGTATTCAAATTATCAAGGCATATTTTAAACTTCTTATTAAGCAAAAAAAATTTCATTTTCATGAAAAAAAATTATACTTATATTATAGAGAATCCAAGTGTATTATTCAATAATATTCAAAAAAATAATACAATCACAAAATAAGGAGCATGGTTGTAAAAGAAGAAGAAATGTTAAAAAATAAATTTTTCTAGCTAAAATAATGACCATGTGGTTGAAATCTTGTATAACACCTAGTAAAGGTCATAATCTCTTCTTAGATCTTTCACCTTATTTTACAATAGAATTTTGGTTTGAACCATAAAAATACAATAGAAGTTTGTTTCAAACCTTAAAAATATAAATTTTCAAGCTTATTAGATTCAAGAACCTCAATCTATTTTATAGATAAAGAATTTATTAAAAAATAAGATATATGCTTAGTTTAAAAAATCAAACTTAGGCATGTAAAAATAATAGGTGATTTTTTTTTATCTTTTGAAGATGTCATACATAAAATTATTCCTTTAGATGTCATAATTAATAGTCATAATACTTTAATAATATTTAATATAATTGGATCTTCTTCTAATATAATTATTTTAGGATTATTATGCCTAAAAAAATATAACCTTTAAATAAATACGATTTCTTATAATCTTTATTTTTTCTTTAATTTAGGTCAAGATTTTGCTAAGCAAGTAGAAATCTATAAGTCAAATACATCCAAACTCTTACTAATAGGTGCAAGAACTTTTATACATATTACAAAAAATAGATCAATTTTTGTTATATATGCCACACCTATTATTGGTAGAAAAAATATTTCAAATAATATTCCAAGCCAATATCAAGTTTATTACGAATTTTTTGAAAAAAAAATGTAAATATTCTTTCACAATATTGTTCCTATGATTGTTTCATTGAACTTCAAAAACGAACTCAACCACCATTTGGAGCAATCTATAGCCTATTATAGAACAAGTTGGTTATACTCAAGGATTGTACTTAAGGAATACACTCAAGAATTTGGCTAAAAATGTCAAATGCTATTCTAAATCTTTAACTAGGGCTCTTAGCTTATTTGTGAATAAAAAAGATAGATCTCTATAGATGTGTATGGACTATCAAAGATTTGACAAGATTATCATTAAAAATAGGTATCTTCTATCTTTGATTTTAAAACTCTTTGATCAACTGAATTAAGTAAAGATCTATATAAAAATAAATCTACAAGGAACATACAATCTGACATGCATTCAATAAGAGATGAATGAAAAACTACATTTTGAATTAAGTATGGATATTTTGAATATAATGACATGTAGTTTGGACTTAGAAATGTACTAGTTACTTTTCAAAATTTAATGAATGATGCATTTTATGAATTTCTTGATAATATTATCATCTATTATTTAGTCAACATCTTAATTTACTGAAAGAATATAAAAGAGCATGAAGTTCATATTTTTCATTATTGTGCTTGAAAGTAGTATAATATATAAAAATAATATAAAATATTATAAAAATTTAGATTGTAATAAAAAATAAAAATAAAAATAAAAATAAATACTTATTTAATTTATTTAAGTTTATAATTTTAGTTTTTTAATTGAAAATAGAAATTATAGGATTTATTGGTATGGAGTTTAGAGGGGCTTTAGTATTAAAGATATAATATGTTGACTTCTAAGCCATTCTATGTAGATAGATAAGGCAAGTTGATAGAAGACTTAATTTCCATTGATTGAAGATCTGTCAAGGACAAGAACTCGATGAAAGCTAAAGAGTAAGTAAGACTTTTCTCAAAAAGAAATAGGACAAAATAGAAATATGTATATTAAGAAAGAAACTGGAATGGCTATTGCCAAAATACAAGAAAACTAGAGACCCTTGAAACTAGACTAGAAGCAAGAAAGGAGTTGACAAGAGTGAAGAGGGCTTCACTCTTGCCTCTATATATATTATCTAACTAGAAGCCACGTGGCGATGTTCTATAAGACCTCCAATATATGTTGACTTTCTAGGCCACATGCCTTTGCTTGCAAGGCAAGTTTTCTATGGATGGACCACGTAGTTAGCTTGTTCTTTAAGCTTCCAACATGCGTGGCACATGGCTAACTTGTTGACCAAGTTTCTAACCTAAAAGTCAACTATAGACTCCTATAAAGTCAAAGCAGCGTCTATGAAGCTTCTCTAGAAGATATTACACAATTAACCTACTTTTACATACTTTTATCTATTCATATAGGTAATTATATGTATATCCGTGACATTACCCCCCCTTCTAGGGACGAGTTCCACGAGGAGCGGTGATTATATATTGAGAAAAACTAATATGCGGCGAATTGTATTTGCTACATACTCTGATCTTTGTTCTCTTCGAAGATAGTTGATGGGTCCTCTTAGCCATCGATAGTGTGCCATTCTAGGGCGAGAAGACCACCCTGTTATTTGATCACTGTTGAGGCCTTCATAACTTCCTTCAAATAATACATTTGAAACACCATCAGGAGTCGTTCCTATCTCCAATAATATCACCGAACATCAAGAATCTCTTCCAAAGTCGTGATACCAAACACGTTGTATCTCACCATCTATTCGAGGAAGAACATGTCGTTCTTGAGGGTCTTCATCTCGGTTGCGTCGTCTTGAAGGTTGTGACAATCGCAATGTCTCATCCGGTAAGTCAGCAAACGAAGGTTCTTGAGTTGAATCCGCTTGTTGTTGGCTCTCCATCTAATTAGCGTCACAAAATGCAAAGAAGTTACAAACAAGGATAGGAAATTGAATGTTATCTTGCCTCAATCTTGTCTCTTTTATAAGAGAGGTTTTCATCTTGGTTTTGATGGATGTCGTTGATGAAAAACTTTGACTTTAGCTGATGCATTTGCTAGATTCCTGGATGGCTCCCATGTGCGCTCACTAATATCATATCCGCGCCAATGAACAAGATATTCCAGCTTATTTCGGCGCCGCCTTGAGTCTAATATCTCTTCCACCTCAAATTCTTCATTATTATCTACTTCTATAGGAGGCGGTGGCATTTGTCTTCTTCCTTGTATATCCACTGTCTTATATGGTTCAAGAAGAGATACGTGGAATACAGGATGGATCTTCATTGACTCCGGTAGATGTAACCGATATGCAACTGGGTTGATCTGTTCAGAAACAGAAAAGGGGCCAAGCCTACGATAGTCCAACTTGTCACAAGGTCGAGTAGTCTTGATATTGCGACGAAGTAGCCATACCTTATCACCCACGTTGATTTGTGGTTGCTCCTTACGATATAGATCTGCGTTTATCTTTTGTCGTTCTTGAGCTTCCTTCAATTGTGTCTTCATTATTGCATGTAACTCTGACAACCGATTTGCCATATCTTCTGCTGCAGGATTATCAACTTTTGAAAAATCAAAAGTATCAAGTCGTGGATGATAGCCATAATTGGCAAAGAAAGGTGTTTGTTGCGTGGAAGAATGTACCGTATTATTATAAGCAAACTCTGCCAATGGCAGAAGGATTGTCCAATCATCTTGTTGGTAGTTGATAGTACACCTTAAATATTGCTCCAAGACTTGGTTTACGCGCTCTGTTTGTCCATCAATTTGAGGATGGAAAGCCGAAGATAGCTTTATGTCCACTTTTAAAATCTTGAAAAGGGTCCTCCAAAATCTTGACACAAATTGAGTTCCCCTATCCGATATGATATCTTTAGGTAATCCATGATAGCGATAGATATTATCAATGAAAAGCTTAGCTGTTTCTTCACCTGTGATAGATTTTGTACATGGCACAAAATGTGCCATCTTGGTGAAACGATCTACTATCACAAATATAGAATCATAAGATCTTGAGCTTGGAAGATCTGTGATGAAATCCATAGAAACAAAAGACCATGGTTGTTCTGGTATAGGTAATGGCTGAAGAAGTCCGTAAGGTCGATGTCGAGGAATTTTTGATCTTGAACAAATATCACATGATTGTACAAAGTCTTTGACTGACTTCCACATTTGTGGCCACCAAAAATCTCTTGATATGAGTTCCAAAGTCTTATTATATCCAAAGTGTCCTGCTGCTGGAAAGTCATGACGTGCTTGAAGAACACGCAAACGTGCTTTTCCTTCTGGAACATATAGGCGTCCTTCAAAATATAATAGATTATTCTTGAACTCGAACTTAGAAGAATCATGAGACTTGGAAGAATTATTCTCGATATCATGAACAAGAGGGTCTGAGGACATACTGGACTGGATTTGCTTGAGAAAAGTTGAATCAACAGTCAATGTTGATTTCACTGCTCGGAGATGAAATTGCTCCGGTTTCAAGAGGACCGTTCTTTGTTGCTCAAAAGCTGCATCTCCTTCTTTTGGTGCAAAATAAGAACGTCTAGACAGGGCATCGGACAAACCTTGTTGTTTTCCTGGCCGATAAGTGATAATGAAGTCGAATCTTGACATAGACATACTCCAACGAGCTTGACGACGATTCAACACGTGTGCTGACATGAAATACTCGAGGTTCTTGTGATCTGTATACACAGTGACTGGACTAGAAGCACCTTCTAGATAATGACGCCATTCTTGAAAGGAATCCACGATTGCAAGAAGTTCTTTATCGTGGATCTCATAATTGATCTTGGCTGCTGAGAATTTTCTTGAATGAAAAGCTATCGGATGAAGTTTGTCATCTGTTCCCATTTGTGATAAAACTGCACCCAAGGCAAAATCCGATGCATCTGTTTCCATAAAAAATGCCTTGGAAAAGTCAACACGATATAAGACTGGTGCAGAGACAAACGATGTCTTCAAGGCTTCAAATGCTGCTTTCGCTTCTTGATTCCATTGGAATTTATCTTTACTAGTCAAGCGTGTAAGTGGAGCTGCAACTCGTGAGAAGTCTTTGATGAAGATCCGATAGTAATTGGCAAATCCCAAGAAACATTGGACATCTCTTACAGTCTTTGGAATCTTCCAATCCATGATTGTTTGGACTTTCTTAGAATCCATCATGAGACCATCATTTGAAATGATGTATCCTAAAAAGTCAACTTGAGTAGTGTGAAATACACACTTTTCCATCTTGGCGTACAATCCTGCATCTCTGAGTTTTTGTAATACTTGACGAACATGTATTTCATGTTCTTCAACATTCTTAGAATAAATCAGGATATCGTCTAGGTAGCAGACGACAAAATTGTCTAAGAATTCACGAAATACATCATTCATGAGATGTTGAAAAGCAGCTGGTGCATTCGTGAGTCCAAAAGGCATGACATTATATTCAAAATGCCCGTACCTGGTTCGAAACGCAGTCTTCCATTCATCTCCTTCTTTGATCCGTACTAGATTATATGCTCCTCTTAGATCTATTTTTGTATAGATCTTAGCTTGATTTAACTGGTCAAGGAGTCCTGATATCAAAGGTAATGGATACCTGTTCTTGATTGTGATCTTGTTGAGTCCTCGATAGTCAACACACATTCGTAAAGATCCATCTTTTTTCTTTACGAATAAAATTGGAGCTCCTGCTGGAGATTTTGAATGGCGTATGAAATTCTTCGCTAAATTCTCGTCAATATATGTCTTGAGTTCAGCCAACTCATCTTGCGATAAATTGTAAATTGGTCCAAATGGTGGCTGAGTTCCTTCCTTGAGATCGATTGAACAATCGTATGGGCGATGCTCAGGAAGAATATCTGCATTCTTTTTCTCAAAAACGTCTTGATAATCCTGATATTGACTTGGAATGCCACTTGAAGTCTTTACGTTTTCAGAAATAGGTGCAGCATAAATAGCAAAAGTTGATCCTTCTTTTGCTGCGTGTATAAATGCTTTTGCACCTATAGGTGCGAGTTTTACTATACTAGACTCATGGTTTTTTACTTGGTTAATAGAACTGTTACTAATGCTCTGAGAAAAATCAAGTTTACGAGAAATCCAATCTATTCGAGGATTATACTTTTCTAACCATGATAAGCCTAAAATTACTGGATTAGAGGGAGATCTAATTATATTAAAAATTACGCAACTACTATGACCATTTATTACTACATCTACAGGAAGTGTTTCGTGAGTTACATCTCCAGAAGACAACGGACGACCATCTATGACTTCTACGTGTACAAGTTTAGTTTTTTGTATTAATGATATTCTATGACATCTAGCAAATTTTTCATCTAAAAAACAAGATGAGGCTCCTGAATCTACCAAGGCAAAGGCTTTGTAATTATTAGGTCCTAAACGCACATCTATTATAAAACAAGGAGATGGTTCTGAGGAGAGGATAGGACCTTCATTAGAAGTTGTACAAGATTCCAGCCGCACAGTCCCTATTGTAGCTGGACGTACTCGTTTTCCGACATACTATCTTCTTTGACAGCCGTACTCCTCATTTTGTAGTTACGTCGCTTCTTTGGACAATGTTGAGCAGTGTGCTTAGGTTCTCCACAATATAAGCACAATCCTTCTTGTCGACGACGAGACTTTTCTTGCTCAGTAAGAGGTTTGAAACGTACCGCATCAATTTGCATATCCTCTACTTCTGAAGGTATGTGTTGAGGAGACATCGGTGTTGCCATTGAATTGTAGTAACGTTGAGGCCCACTTGTGCGACTCTCGGATCGAAATTCAAAAAGTCGATTGTCGCACTTCACAGCAAAGTCAATTGCTTGACTCAATGTTTGAGGATCAGGTAAATTAAGCATCAATTTCTTTACCTCATATTGTAATCCGTAGAGAAATTGACTCACAAGTGCGGCATCATCCCACTTGATATCAATTGCAAGTTGTCGAAATTACGAAGCATATAATGTTACTGATCGATTGCCTTGTCGCAAAATACGGATCTTGTTGGTTGCAACACGAATTGCATCATGTTCTCCAAACATGGATCGAAACTCCGCCAAAAAAGCCTCCAGATTATCCAATATTGGATCTCGTTGTTCAAGAAAAGATGAAAACCATGACAATGCTGAACCTGAAAGAAGTGTACCAATGAATCTTACTTGTGACCCTGGAGTTGGATAGCTTTGGGGTTGAAGTTCAATCACTAGTTGGACCTGATTGATGAATCCTCGAAACTTGGATCTGGTACCATCAAACTTCTCGGGCAAGGCAACTCTCGGTTCTCTAACACTCGAAGGGTGTTCCATTCTGGGAGAAGGGACATGGTTTGGTGCAGATGTTGAAGCAGCCCCAATCATCTCTAAATCTTCACTTCCTACCATTCTTGTTGCTCCTTGTGGTGGTAAATTGAGTTGATGCATCGCAAGCATTAACTCTCTCAATTGTTCTTGCATCTGTGCCATTGCACTCTTCATTTCAACAAGCTCTGCCATAGTAGCACTTAGAAAAGAGAAGATGTCTAACAACGCTCAAAACAAATAGAAGAGAGGAATTGATAACAAAGAAAATACTAAGAACAATATCAGTTTAAAAGAGGGTAATCCGCAACTTCTAATGCGCTTATGTCTTATCAAGAAAAAGGGGTAATCCACTCTTAATCAAGAAAAGACAAAGCTCTGATATTGTAAGTGTACTCTTGTCAATCTATCAAGGACAAGAACTCGATGAAAGCTAAAGAGTAAGTAAGACTTTTCTCAAAAAGAAATAGGACAAAATAGAAATATGTATATTAAGAAAGAAACTGGAATGGCTATTGCCAAAATACAAGAAAACTAGAGACCCTTGAAACTAGACTAGAAGCAAGAAAGGAGTTGACAAGAGTGAAGAGGGCTTCACTCTTGCCTCTATATATATTATCTAACTAGAAGCCACGTGGCGATGTTCTATAAGACCTCCAATATATGTTGACTTTCTAGGCCACATGCCTTTGCTTGCAAGGCAAGTTTTCTATGGATGGACCACGTAGTTAGCTTGTTCTTTAAGCTTCCAACATGCGTGGCACATGGCTAACTTGTTGACCAAGTTTCTAACCTAAAAGTCAACTATAGACTCCTATAAAGTCAAAGCAGCGTCTATGAAGCTTCTAAGAAGCTTCTCTAGAAGATATTACACAATTAACCTACTTTTACATACTTTTATCTATTCATATAGGTAATTATATGTATGTCCGTGACAAGATCATATCTATTGTGCTTTAAGATGTTGTCAAAGACCATATTGGAATTTGAGGCTACTATATGGCAACCATTTGAAGTTCAAAGATTAGGATTTATTAGACTGTATTAAAAGCTAGAATTTTTGTACAAAAAGCAGAGAATTTAAAGTTTTTATGAAGGAAAAATGGGTGCTTGAAATTAGGATCTTAAAATTGTACCTATTTCCGTCTCTTTTATAAATATAAAGAGTTATATGAGAGCTTTTAGAGATCAAAAAGTGAGGTTCAAAAGCTAACTTAAAGAACTAAATTTTATATAAAGAAATCAATAAATTTTTATTTAGAATAAAAAAAAAATAGCTATTGAAAGATAATACGTCAAAATTAGAATTTGTAAGTGAGTTCTTTTCATAAAGGTTTTGATTTGGATCATATCTTGAGTTTTTAGACGAAATTTTGACATGTAAAGATAAACTTGAATGCCACTATGAAGTTGCATCTTTTGAAGTCTTAAAGACAGTCTTTATTTTTATATTGCATCAATTTTTTCACTACATTTTTTATAAAAATAGATATATAAAACTTTGTTATGGATGCAATTTTGTTACAAATGAGAGCTAATAACAAGCTCTATCTGATAGCTTTCTATTTTAGAAAATTTTGAGCAATTGAGATTAATTATGGGATCTATAATAAGAGAATTTTTGGAATTAAAGACTCATTTCAAAAATGGTGTCATTATTTAGAAAGCACCTTGAGTTGAGTCATCATATATATGGATTATAAGAACCTTGAGTATTTCATGTCAGCATGTATTTTTAATTATTGTCAAGTCCATTAAAACATGTTTTTATTAAGATTTGATTTCAAGATCACTTATCAATATAGAAAATAATAAGATTTATCAAAATTATTTTCTAAATATTCTTATTTTGCATCAAAAGAAAGAAATTCATCTTTTAATCAATAAAAAAAGATTCTTTTGAAGCTGGAATATTTTCACTTTTAAGTAATAAAATCAACATAGACTATTAATTCAACCTTTTTCATATAAGTTCAATTGAATTTATTCTTTGATTTTCTTATTTATGGTATTAAGAATAATTATTTTAAATTTTATGATTCTTCTAAATTTAAATTCAAAAATAATTTATTCTACTTTGAAAGATGATTATACATTCTAAAAGATGAAGTACAATTATACATTCTTCAAGCTTCTAATGACTTTCCAACAGCTAGACATTTTAGATACAATAAGACTTTGAAACTAATATTTAGAGATTTTTAATGGCTTCAAGTATGGAAGGCAGTTAAACTATTTGTATAATCATCTAATATTTATTCAAGATTCAAAACTCCTTATAATTAATCTTATAGACTTCTTCAACCATTATATATTCTTGAACAACCATAGTCTTTTCTTTCTATGGATTTTATTACAAATCTTTTAGTCTTAGGTTTGTATGATTCTATATTTATGATAGTATATTATTTTATCAAGATGGCACATTTTGAACCATATATAAAATCTATTACATGTAAAGAAATGACTAATTTTTTTCTTAACAATGTCTATCACTATTATGGATTGTCCAACAATGTTATATCAAATAGGGAGATTCAATTTGTATCAAGATTTTAGAGAGCTATTTTTAAGATTCTAAAGATGGATATAAAGCTCTCTTTTATTCTTCATCTTCAAATTGATAGATAAATGGAATAGGTGAATTAAGTTTTAGAATAGTATTTGAAATATACTATCAACTATTATAAAGATGGCTAGGAATTTTTTTTTCATTGGCAAAGTTTGCATATAATAATTTGATATATTCTTATATTCAATAAACATCTTTCTTGTCAATTATGATTATCATCCATAACTTGATATTATCTCCCTATCTAGAGACAAATTCCACAAAGAGCAATAATCATCTTGTTATTATTCTTGTCAATTATGGTTATCATCCATAACAAGATGATTATTGCTCTTTGTAGAATTTTTCTCTAGATAGGGAGGTAATATCATAGATATATATATATATATATTTATTTCAATAAATATCTACATGATTAAATAGAAGTAGATAAATATAAATTAATTTCATAATATCTTCTAAAAAAGCTTCTTAAAAGCCTCATAGATGCAATTTTGACTTTATACATATTTATATTTGATTAATAGGTTAGAAACTTGGTCGATAAATTAACCATGTATTACATGTATTAGTAACTTGTAGAAAAAGTTAACTTTGTATAGCATATATAAAAAAACTTGCCTTATAAGTTAAAACATATGTCTTATAAAGTCAATACATGTCGGAGGTCTTATAGAACATTGTCATATAACTCCTAGTTAGATAGTGTATTTGGAGACAAGAGTGAAGCCTTCTTCAGTCTTATCAATGCCTTTCTAGTCTTCAATCTTATTTCAAGACTTTTTAGTCTTCTTATCTTTGATAATAGCCATTTTTATTTAATAATATATCATCTTTGAGTGATTATTCAATCTTTTTGAATGACACAAGAGTATTTTAATCTTTTAGTTTTTCAAATTCATGTCTTTGATAGATCCATCATAAGACCATTATTTAAAATGATATATCTTAAGAAATCAACTTGAATAGTATGAAATTGTAGAAGAGGTAGTAATTTTTTTTTGTAAGATATTGATAAATTAGATTAATAATTCATAAGATAGTTAATTTACTAGGATGGTGTCGGAAAAAAGAGAGCTTGCCTTGAAAAAGCGTTGGGCTTTTGGTTGACACTAAATTCTCAATTAATCATAAGATAGAAAATACTCTAAGATTATTTATAATTTTGTTTTTATTCCTTTCTATAATATTAAACATAATAGAAATAAACATCAAATGCCAAGCCTCTAATAATAGTAAAATTTGTAGCAGTAAATAATAATTATCAAACCTCTAGTAATAGTAAAAGTTGTAGCAATAAATAATAATTATTGGACCTCCAATAATAATAAAAGTTGTAGCAATAAATAATAATTACTAGACCTCCAATAATAATAAAATCATTCAATAATTTCTAAATCTTTCGTAATTTCCAAAACCCTTTTTGTAGTAGTAAAATCCATGTAATACCAAAATTTCTTCAATACCGAATCCCTTTGATGCATTGAACTTTAAAATTTTATAATTCTCCATCCAACCGTTAGATTGAGCTCAAATTATTTGAGAAGTAAGGTAGTACCTTTAAATATTTTATATCCAATTTTCAACCGTCGATTCTATATAAAACTTTAGATAACACAATTTCAGTAGCACGGTCTTTACATGTTGACTTACAAACACCTATGTACTGATTTTGCAATTTCTTATAAACCCAACACTCAAATGATATGAAATTTTTTTGTGTAGCTTCTCAATATTATAACTACACCTTTGGCAAGTTTGAGCCAAAATTCATTCAAAAATGCTCAAAAACAATGGCTCAAAACATAACCATCAACAATTCGGTTCACTTACTACCTTAATTTGCAAGCTCTAACTTTGACTAGCCATTTCTTCCTCACTTCAGATCTGATTTTATCAAATCTTGCACAATAATTGAAGCACTTTAAGTCAGCTTTCCAACTCCACCTTTCGATTGTTAAATGCCATTTTACAACTCTTTGTATGCTTGAAAGAGTGACAGTAGGTACAAATTTCACATCTAGACTTTAAACAGCCATAACTCTCTTGTTATAGACTCAAAATTAACAACTCTTATACAAAAACTGTATTCCTTCAAACCAGCTTTTCAATCACACCTTTAGTTTTCTAAAAAACCTTCTACAACTTTCTATATGCTTAAAAGAGTGACAGTTGATAAACAATTCACACCCTAACTTCAAACAACCTTAACTTCTTCATACAAAACTCATATAACAAACTTTATACACCAAAATTATAGCCCAAAAGACAAGCTTTCTGAATCTTCCCTCTAAACCCTCTAATGCCTCCAAAGAAGTGGCCTCACATTCGGTTTTCTCTCAGACAGTCCATTGAAGCTCATTGGTCATGATCTATAGCTAAAATAGTGAAGATCCTCTTATCCTTGCCTTATCTATCCACGTAGATGGCCTGAGGCCACATTACTATAATATCAATATTCATATCTTTCTACATCTTTCATATTAAATAATCCTAATACTTCTATTTTTACTTATAAAACTTATACAAGTTATTTAAGATTTCTATAAATCATGAAATTTTATAGAAAATAACTCATTATTTTCTAAGGTCATTATTAAATAACATCAATATAATAACCATTATTTTTACACTATGAATAAATTATAATACGACAATGAGTGATTGAATTAGTTATGAAAAATGATTAAGTAGGGAATGATGGTTAGAATCTAGAATTTTAGAAGTAAAGCATAAGTAAGTTGAAGAAGATATGGTAAGGGCTAGACTGTGATAGTCATGAGCCGAGGTAAGCTTGTTGCTACCTCTTTGTTTATTTTTTGTTCAAAAGTAATGGATAGTTTCTAAATACTGAGAAGTGAATCTATAGAATAAATCATAGATTGATTTATGAATTATTGATTATGTAATATGAGTAATGTGTGATTGAATTATATCAGAAGTTATTGGAAGATTGATTATGGATAGAAGATTATGATTGTTGTTTATTGAGAGTTGTGTGTATTTTGACAAAGAAAGTCTGTGATTATAGAAATTGTGTAAATCCAAATTGGTTGGAATGAAGTCTGTTATTTCTGGTGTTGGATGGAATTTATGTGTTTTGAGTAGTCTTTTGATAATGCAAGGTTACAAGTTGTTGTTATCAATTGATGAAGGAGTGTTGTTACTAGGAGAAAGTATTGTAGTGTTTCTTAGTATTTTAGTAGTTCGGATTACGGTTAATTGTGTGATCCTAACATATAAGCTCATGCAATAGTCTTTCCCTATATTCAAATCCCCCTCTATAGATTTATTCTGAAAGGAATTTGTAGAATAAGTAAAACGACAACTACAAAAATATATAATTTTTTATCTTGGTATAGAATCTTTTTTTCTTAAGTTTTTTTAATACATGAAAAATATAGAGTTTGTATTTTTTATATTTTTAGAATAGATTAGAATATAACTTAGATAATAGATGATAAAATCATCAAAAAACTCTCAAAAAAAATTATTTTTTAGATGTTGAAAAGTACATCATTTTTGAGTCCAAAAGGTATGACATTATGGTATATTTTTGAGTCTAAAAGATACGATATTATATTTAAAATATCCATATATGGTTCAAAATATAATCTTCTATTCATCTCCTTTTTTGATGCATATCAAGTTCTTTGCTCTTTGTAGATCTATTTTTCTATAGATCTTTGTTTGATTGAATTAATCAAGAAATCCTAAAATTAAAAGTAAAGCATACTTATATTTGATAGTGATCTTATTGAGTCTTTGATAGTCTATTCATATTTATAATGATCTATCTTTTTTCTTTACAAATAAGATAGGACTAGTTGCTAGATGTTATGAATGGTGTATGAAGTTCTAAGCTTAGTTTTTGTCAATGTACTTCTCGAGAGTAGTCAACTCATTTTGTAATAAATTATAGATTTGTTCAAATAGCACTTAAGCTCCTTCTTGAAAATCAATTGAAGAATCATAAAAACAATGCTCTAAAAACATATTTGTATATTTTTTCTCAAAAACATCTTGATAATCTTTGTATTGATTTAGTACGTTGATTATAATCTTTCTACCATTAAAAATGGATGTGACGTATATAAAAAAAGATGATCCTTCTTTTGCAACATGCATGAAAGCTCTTGCATCTACTAATAAGGATTTAATTATATTATACTTATAGATTTTTTAGTAGACTAATAAAATATTTGATTAAATTATATAAAAAATTAAAATTATAAGAAATCTAATCTATTTGAGGATTAGACTTCTCTTGCTACAATAACTCTAAAATGATTGCATTAGAAGATGATCTAATTATATTAAATATTATTAAGATATTATGATCATTAATTCTTATATCTAAAGAACCAATTTCATAAATAATACCTCCAAAATACAACAAAAAACCATCTATTACTTCTAAATGATTAAGTTTTCTTGACTAAGGATATTTTTTGTTTTTTGACAAAGTTTTCATCTATAAAACAAAGTGAGGCTTCTAAATCTAACAAAGCAAAGATTTTGTGATTTTTTGGTCCTAAGCAAACTTCTACTATAAATCAAATGGAAAATCTAAGGAGAAAATTGGACCTTTATAAAGTATTTTACAAGATTGCATTTGCATAATGTCATATTGTAATACGACTATATGATAAAAATATAATCAAAAATAAATTTCTAATTAATATCTAATTATCTTGATTCAATAATAATTCAAGATATTTAAATATGGCTTTTATAAAATCCTTTTAGTTTATTTTCTTGTCTTAGTAGTTAGTATGTTGAAGGTTGATTAGTAATTTTACCTTCTAGGCTATAGAGACTCTTTTATTGCCTTAGAAAGACCATAAATTAGTAAAATCAGATTAAAAGAGATAAATAATTAATATGGTTGATACTAAGATTAAGTTGAAGGTAGGGTTGGGCTAAAAAAATCCCTAAAATAGATTAGATTGAAATCCAAGGATCAATTATTTGTGAAACAGGGTTCAAATCAAATCTCTAGCGACTAAAACAATTGCTTAGGACAAAATACAAGGATATTCAAAGATTAGTAATTAAGATTAGAGAGCTGGCTTAGAGCTTGTTTTAAAGATGTTATGCATATTTTGTAGGATTTGGTTTAACTTTGTAATTGTTGTTCAAAATCAAGGTTTATATTGGTGATTTGGAATTTATGCAATACAATTAGAGTTAGTACTTTTGGCTAGTTCATAAAATTGTTACTATATCTATAATTTAAAATTTGATAATACTTGTTTAATTAGGCGTGCTAAGTGTATGTAAAATTTTGTGATAATCTAATGATGCGATTGAGAGATATCTAGATTTTGGTATAAGAAGATATCAAAAGTTAGCAGTTTGGAGTTGAATAGGATTTCTATGATATCTGAAGGTCTATTAGTTAGATCAAAGTGAAATTTGGCAAAGTGTTAGAAGACTTAAAGATCAAGCTACATATCAATTTTGAATTGAAGTTAATAATTGGAGAAGGAAAAATCATTCCTGAAATATTTGCATCAACTTTCAAGTTGATAGCCAAGTAATATCAATGTGGTTTTCAAGCGTTTTTTCATGATCTATAAGTTGGATTGGAATGAATTCTTTTGAACACATAAAAGACTTATAGCGGCATTTATATGCAAAATTTTGCTCCAAGTGAATAGTTAGATTAAGAACTACAGCTTGCTAAAACTTGTTGATTGGGATTAGGGCTTGCAAAGAAAAATAAAAAAAAATACCTAATTATGAAAGTAATAAGGCAATTAGAATTTATGTATAGTTGAAATTACTAAGTAAAGTGTTTTTGAGCACTTGATATTGGATTTAAGTATTTTTGAGTTAAAATTCAAATTGCATTCTTTTTATAAAGGTGTAACATATTAAAATTCTTAGATAGTTCTAAAATATAATTTCACCTTCCACAGATAGATGCTTGGTGCATTTCCAAATATGAAGATATATAATATAACAACGGTCCTTACCATAGCTAGAAACATTTATTTTTAATACATTGTCCTCTTTAGCAACCAAGCTTCTCTTTTTGTAGTTATATTACTTTTATAAATAATATTGAGTAATGTACTTAGGTTTTCTACAATATAAACACAAATCTTCTTGATAATATCAAGTCTTTTTTTAATCAATAAGAGATTTAAAACATACTATATCAATTTGCATAGATTTTGGTCTTGATGAATAAGCTTTTGTGAACTTAGAAGCTATTGCCTTATCTAAACTTGTACTTCTTCAACTAAATGTTTGTTCTTGTCATCTTTTAAAGAATCAATTATTGCATGCAATGGCTTAAGTAATAAATTTCTCAAATAAATCTACTTTTTAAATTATCAACGATAAATCTTTGACATTATCTTTTAATCTATATCAAAATTGGTTAATAAGAGCTTTGTCATTCTAATCTACGTTGCAAGTAAGGTTTTGGAATTTAGTAGTATATATAATAGCTGAATGTGATCTTTGTCATAAAGATGCAAGTTTGGTCTTTGCTACCATTTCTTGATTACTTTCTCTGAAAGTAGCCATATATACTTTTAAGAATGAATTCAAATTATAGAAAAGATGTGAATTTTTTCTATGAAAGGTAAAAATTAAGAGAGAGTATTCTTAAAAAGCAATGCACCTATAAATTCAACTTGAGTAAATCCATCAAAGTATTAAGAAAGATGTAATCTTAGATAGAGCTTTACTTATTACAAAAATCATCAAAATTTTGATCATGTTCTATCAAAATTCTTTTGCATACTTATCCTTGCATCTTTAATACTTATAGTAGCAACTCTCTTTGGATTAAGTTATAAACTTGACCTACTTGCTTCTTTCAATTGTACAATTTTTTAGTATAGATTTTGAACTTCATTGTTGACATCTTTCATAAGCATTAGAATACTACTTCTATGATTGATATTAGAGATATATGAAATATCCACCCTAAAAGTGTTAACAAGCCTATAAAGATGTGCAATAGTTGTAAATCTATTCACACTTTTGCCAAAAGCAGCTTCCACATTTTTTTTCTTTCATAGACAACTCAAACAAATCTATAAATCAAATTAAAGGAGGATAATCTACAATCTAAAATATCAAATGAAAGTTTCTACAAAGAAGGGTAGACCACTTTCTTTAAAAAATACAATCAATATTTAAAAACTAAAATGTTAGTTTGAAGATAGATAGTCTATAACCTTCAAAATATAACAATAGAAGTAGAATATTCTATTTATTTTTAAAACAAGAGAAGAATAATGACTTATCACTCTTATCAAACTATTAAGGACATAAATTTGAAAAAACTAAAACCTCAATATATTCTTGTATCACTCAAAAAAGACTAAATAATTACTTAAAGATGATAATATATTAAATTAGAATAGTTATTGCCAAAAACAAGAAGACTAAAAAGTCTTAAAACAAGACTAAGAACTAGAAAAGCCTTGACAAGAGTAAAAAAGACTTCTCTCTTGCCTCTATATATACTATCTAACTTGGAGCTACATGATGATGTTCTATAGGACCTTTTATATATGTCCAATTTGCAAGACACATATCTTAACTTGCAAGTCAAGTTTCTTATATATGTGCCATATCATTAGCTTGTACCACAAGCTACTAACATGTGCAACATGTAACTAATTTTTTGGCCAAATTTCTAACCTATCAATCAACTACAAACATATATAAAGTCAAATGTGAAAGTTTATATTTTATTAAATACACGTTTGTAGTTGATTAATAGATTTTTAATAATCATGATAAAATAATAAAATAGAAAGTTTTATATTTTTAAAAAAAATTGGATGTTAGATAGATTTAATAGATTGTAGTATTGCTAAAAGGTTTTAATATAAAAGATTGTGAAGATATTAATTCATTGATTAATATACGTGTTAATATTTTTTTTCTTAGAAATTAAAATTATTTACAAAAAAATCTATGATATTTGGTAAAGAAAAATGATAATATTTAATGCATAAAATAATTGGTGTATAAATAAACCATATAGATATAGTGAATATATAGTTAATTATATGGCATAAGTTTGATCCAAAAATTAAGTATGACTAAAAAAATGAATTTAATATTTTAAACACAACTTAAATCTCAAATTATATCTTAATAATAAAGATTTTTACAATTTTATTTTTATTTTTATTGTAAATAATGTTATTTATTTTGATGATTATACATAGACAATAGCACATGTAATACATATTTTTTTACTCTCTAATTAAAAAAATTATCATAGTAATACTTTAAATATTTTAAAGATTTCAAAGATTTCAAAACTAAGCAGCAAACAAATATAATATACAATCAAATGTAATATACTTAGTTGTAAAAACAAAGCATGTCAAACCACATTATACATAATAGTATCTCAAACATGATTTTTTGTCAAAATAAAATGATTTGTTTCAATGTTATTCGCGGAAGAAACACAAAAACAAAATCCTCACCCACTTTCAAAATCTCAACATTGTATAACATGCTAGTGTATACACTTCGTAAAAACAAGTTTTAATCTTTCCAACAATCAGAAAAACTCCCTCTAAGAATCTACTCTTTGATAACAAGCACAATAAGCAGAGGTTATGTGCTCTCTGCCCCGAATCTATGGCGAGTTGAATGCTACTGTGTGACCCACATGGAAAGTTAGTTCATGCAGCAACCAGCTTGACTGCACAATAGTCTGAGCAGAACAAGCATTTGCACAGAAGCTACAGCCACGAAAGAAAAGCTGAGACGAAGAAGAAGTAGAAGAAGACATGGACTTTCGGCAATTGCATCAGCAGTTAACAAATGGAGGTAAAGGTACCGTAAGTAGAATCAGGTGTTCAGTCTGCAACATGCAGGTTGAATGACAAACGACGGCGTGTCAAATTCGTGAGGTGATTCTTCTTCTGCCGTCCTCAAGTTTCGTCTTCCAGTTTGCTCCATGATAAGGTAACATGATTTGTCTGCCATGAAGCGGTTCTTTGTTATGAACTGAGCAATACTGGCGGCAATGGTGTCTCGACAGCCACAGAATATTGCAGTACTCAATATCTGAACCCAATGGGTGATGAGGACAAATCAGAATACAGGACGCGAATGCTTATCAAGCTCCGAATAACCAGTCTTCGATCGGATGTCCTCAAAACATGAAGATATTCAGCAAAAATCTCTATTGGCTCTTCAAGGAAGATCTTCCCAGCACGCAGCCGTGGCGAAGAAGCGAAAATGGATGCAGGTGCGTGTGCAACACGCCACCAACGCTCTTCAAGGTGCCCACATTCTCCGTTGATGTGAAGGATTCGAAGCAGAAGCAGCAGAGTTTTAGGGTTCGCTACTCAGTGATGGTCTGCTCCATCATAGCTCCGTTCACAAAGCGATGAATGGGTCCACTTCCAACGTTGTAATGGGAGTAGTTGTTGCTTCCCTTAGCATTGATGCACTTCCGAAAAGTCACATTGATGCGCGGCGCTGTTGCCTGCGTCTTCCCTGTGCGCTTGGGAATGCTGTGGAACCAGTTTGCCTGTGTAGTCCCTCGCATCACCACCATATCTCCACTCCGAAGTGCAAATTTCTCCGAATTCACATCCTTTCTCGTCTTGTGCTTCATTACGAAGTCCCGCGTTCCACCTAGACTAAGAGAAGCTATGCAAGGGTTGGTTCCAAGGAAGGATTCGTCATCAGAATGAGGCGAGATGGAGTGTGTGCCGTCAGCGTAGAAATTCACTAGCACAAAATTGTAGTACTCATCCGTAGCTTGCTCCACGCACCTCTTGAGCTCCTGCAGGCAACGAGGGATCGGCCGCGGTGGCTTGTGGTACACATTTTCTGGCACGGGTTGCTTGGATATGGCTGACAAAACCCTGGGCCCTGCTACAGGTATGTGCGTTCTGATATGTTTCTTCTCTTCGTCGTCACCAACAGATTCCCCACCCTCTTCGTCAGAGGGCGCCTCGAAAACTGCGGTCTCGTCAATCCCAAACACGGTGGTGTAGCGCGGTGTGTTGATTGTCATCCCCCGAGCTATATACATGACTTTGTACCAGGGTAGCTCATGAAGCAAGTGCTTGTACAGCATGTTCGCCATAGGAGCTTTGATGAAAGCCTGGAAATAAAGAAGATCCAAGTCACCTTTCTTTATCACCTTTCCTGCCGATGTCAGAATTGACTCTGAGTGCAGCAGCCCTCCCGATGGGTGAAGGTCTGCAATTGGAAAGGGGTATGTAGGATGAGTAGAGTAGGTTCTCACGGGTGTCTCAGCGAGAGTATGACCTAGATTTTGCTTTCCTACGGCAGAAAGCGGTTGCGAGACAGAAACTTGCACTGTACGTTCAGGTGAAGACATCTTTTGCTTCTTCCGCGAGTACAGAGCCATGATCTGATTCGTACCCCACGCAGACGCCATCATAAAGACGTGTTTGTTACTAAAACCAAAGACCTTCGCTCTGCCACACGCGAGAAGTCCACGACAAGAATGAACTGGCATACAAATCAGTAAGCGTGTGATTTTAACCGAGTGACCAGCGTCACGAAAGTAAAGGCTTCTTCCCTTCTACAAAAATCCTAGCGGCTCAAACCCACTTGAGAATCAACAGCTCCAGCGCAGCACAATCCCCCCGCACGAGACCATGCCCACAGCGAATTACACAAAACCCCTACTACTCACGACAATCACTCACAAGCATCGCAATCGAAAATAAAAGACCACCAGGAGAAAAATAGAAGGAAAAAAAAAAAAAAAAAGAAGAAAAAAAAAAAAAAAAAAAAAAAACAGAAGAAGAAGCACCCAACAACGCACTCCCATAAACCCAAGCAGCTCAACGACAACAAACGATGCACATTGTTCAGACAAAAAAGCAGAGCTAATTCCAGCAAAGACAAGCCACACCGCAACCAATATGAAACAAAAACAATAGAGAAACAGAGAAGCGGTACCCAACTAAGAACTCAGCAGGATTGACTTCAGCTAACCCGGAATGCAAATGTGCCGCTTCGGATTCTCATCGTCGAAACCTTGCCAGCTGAGGAGAAGGGAAATTTGGAGGTGGGCGTGGCGGCTGCGGTGGTGGTGGAGGTGAACGTGGCGAGTCTGTGCCGATGCCAATTGGCTGCCATCCATCCATTAATTCATCCTTCCCTTCCTTCCTTTTTTCCTTCCCAACGGTCTTGCGCCATCTCGCTGCGATATCCGATGTCCACCGAGATGCACACCCGAGAGCAGCAACATCATCATCATCCGCGGAGCGCACCGCTTGCTTGCGCATCCTCTATCCTCCATTGTTGCGGAACGAAGGATTTGTGTAGCGACGTAGAGGCGCACTCACATTCGAGGCTTAATCAGAAGTTGGAAGGTTGGGTTTAGAAAGAATGTTCAGATTCGGGCCATGCAGTCACGCCTCCCACTTCTTTTTATTTTTTATGAAATGTTTATGTTGCTATTTTCATTACCATGGTCTCCTAACCACAACTTCAAACAGTAAGATGTTCAAGTTCTTTCTTTCTTTCTTGTACATTCAAGTTTGAAATGAAATAATATATTTTTTCCAGTTCATTGCATAAGATATATGTGTATGTATAGGTATATGCACATATATACAAGTAGAAGATTGTGTTGTTGGATACGTACCTTTCTGTCTATTGGATAAAGGTGTATACACAACTTCCATGAAATGGATATTCTATTCTAGAAAATAGTAGCAATGTATCTAGAAAGTTCTTATTTGATGATGATGGTGGTTCTCAAATTCTCATCTAATTTTTTAGCCTCTTTTAGATTATGTGTATTTAGGCAATGTTATTGAAGATGTTGATGTTTTATTTAAATAAGCAACTAGTCTTATTTTCATAGTTTCCTTGGTTTGTTTAACCAACAAAGAATTAAACTATGGTCTACAATCAAATCCTTAATTTTGTGCTTTTATTTTACAATCTTTTACCATAATCCAACCTAGTATTTAATACAATGTAAATGATAGAAGTAGAGTTCTAGCTTTATTCAAACTTGAAGCTCTATATTTTTTGACTTGATCAAATTTGGGCATGTTGCATTGGTGTAATGGGGCCCTTTTATTAATAAGAAACATAAAGTTGGATTGGTATATATATATATATATATATATATATATATATAAAATAAGAAAGCTTAATTATTAGACAAAGAGATAAAAAAAAAAAAAAAAAAAAAAAAAAAACCTTCTTATTAGTCAATTGATTGAAACAAAGAAGTCCCTATGGCCAAAAATATATGTTATTCTTTCACAATATAAAACTTTATGTTGTCCTTTCACAATGTACTTTTCTAAATACAATCAAGATTCTTTATTCTAAAAATAATAAATCTAAAAATACCACAATAAGCATAATTTATTCTATTTATATATTAAATTAGCTATTTAGTTATTGAAGTAAATAAGAATTATTTTTGCTAATAATGCTAAAGAAACCTAAATGGTTCTATTATTATTTGATTCTTGTTTTTTGTTTATTTATATGAATTGATACTTTTTTAGGAATTATTGATTTTTAACTAAAAAAATTAAAATATTATTGAATTTTTGTACCCAATGGTATGGATTTCTATTTAATTATAATAATAGAGATAACTTAAAAAATAAAAATTAAATTAATTTTCTTTTGCAATAGGGTGTTTTTAAACAACATCAAGAATGGCAAAAGCATGCTATTTTGTTTTTAGTATATAGCAATTATATATTCAATTGAAGAAATATATTAATTTCCAAGTATGGATTAATTTATATCAATTTTATTTTATTGTATTTGTACTTTTCTTCAACTTCTTCTAGTAATTGATTTCAAAGCAAGCTTTTTTTCTAATCTCAATAGATTTTCAAAATTTTATATAAGAAATTGATATAATTTAATATCATAAAAATCACATGATTTTACATATAAAAAAAAATCTCTAAATAAAATATGTACAATATTTTTGTCTTGAATCCTTTGTATGATACTTCAAAATCATTCTATCAAAAACTAGATTTATAAGTTGGATTCTTCTTTATATACTTATGCATCAAAACTAATATAATTTATCAATAGTATTCGCAAGTGTTCCAACATATTATATTAAACATGTATGTATGTTGGTATATATATATATATATATATATACACATATATATATAAGTTTGCAAGGATGTCTTTGACATTAAAAGACTAAAATGATAATAAAAAATACATTTGAAATATTTTTATAAGCAAAAAATCAAAAAATAAGTTAGATAAATAAATATATATCAAAAAATCAAAAAATAAGTTAGATAAATAAATATATATATATATATATATATATATATACATACATATATTAATAAATTTATTAAATGCATATACTAAAAAAGATACATTCTAATGTTGTTAAAGTTATACCCTATATTACCATCTCATGATCAATTCTGTCTATCTATGTCTCTCTCTCTTGTTGTTTTATCTTCAATCTTCCATTTCCAATTCATATGCTTCTTTTCCTATTCCCGTCCCTTGTTCCATGTCCTCTAAAATTATTTATCACATGGTTTGGAGAGTATGGCTTGATCAACATTAGGGTATAACTTTTACAACTCTCTCTCTCTCTCTCTCTCTCTCTCTCTCTCTCTTGATATATATATACAAAATTTTAGAAATCATGAAAATATTTTTTTGTTCATGATTTTCAAATAGATTTTTTGCAATAAATTATTGATCTTATAAATTTTATGAATTAGAATTAAAATTTATTTTTTGTTTCTTTTGAGGATATTCTATTAAATAGTTGTTGGAAAATAATCAATTTTATTTTAAAATTTTAATTAAAATAAATATATAATTTTTTTTACATGGGCCAAATATTTTAATAAATTTAAAATAAATTAAAATAAAAATACATTGAATATATATATATATATATATATATATATATCTATATATATATATACATATGGTGGTTTCTTTAATTTTAAGAGTTTCTTACATAAGTTACAATTTCTACTTTAGGAAATCTTTTAAACCTTACAAAATGATTTTCAATTTAATTTGCATTCATATCCATAAGCGCATGGATTATTTTTTAAAAAATAGAAAAAACTTGCATATATCTTATCAAAATATTATGGATTTAAAAATAATAATAATAATCTTAATTCTTAATGTTAAAAATATTACACACAATTTTTTAACACATTTCAAGCTTGCTTTCTTTACTATTATATTTTTCAAAACCATTGCCACAAATAAATAAGCATATTAGTTTTTCAATATTTTATTTGTAAAAAAAATTGAGTGCATGTTATTTACCATACAATAATTATGAAAATTCTTTTAATTTAATGTGATTTTATTTAATCATAAATATCATTTTTTTTTCTTTTCTTTTAATGATTTATTATAAGAAAAATTTTGGTTTGAGAAACACAAAATTATAAATATAGTGTTGAATGATATTAATTGTATGGCTTTATTACATTGGAAATATTATCAAGGATTCACAAAAAAAAATCCAAAATTACTTTTAAATATCAGCAAGTTGCACAAATCAATCCATTCTATGTACAAAAAAGTATATATATATATATATATATATATTAAAAGCTAAAATTTATATACAATCATGTATTGAAATTTGGTATTATAAATTTTTTTAGAAATAAAAAAATTGTTGCTAAATAAGTATACATATCTTTATGTACTAAAATTTATTGCTAAATATTTTTATATAAAGATGCATGATAACAATGACATTGATAATAATCATAATAATATGGAGCAATCAAAAGAAGCATGTAGAAAGTGTGGCTTGGCCAAAATTCCTTTAACTTAGCTATTTAAGTTGTTAAAGTAAGTAAGAATTGTACTTGCTAATAATATTATAGAAATATTAATGATTTCATTGTTATGAATATATATATATATATATATATATATATATATATAATTTAAATTTCTTAATCAATGTATATATATATATATATATATATATATATTCTTGATTAATATTTCTTTGCAAATAGTCAATTTTTTACTTAACAATAATAAATTAAAAATTTATAATTTTTTTGTATCTAATAATATATATATATATAATAGAATTATTATCTAATAAAATAATTAAAAATTAGATCCAAATTACTATAAATATAAGTTTTTTATAGTATATTAAAAAAATCTTTTTATTGGTTGAAATTAAATGTCTTTTCATTGATTGAGATTAAAAAGCCTTATCATTAGCCAAAAATATCTGTTATATTTTCACATGTATTTTTGTTAATGACATAAATCTCAAGGAAAGAAAATTCAATGAAGTCTTATGTCACTCAAAAAGATTAGAAAGTCACTCAAAGATACTAATATATTGAATTAGAATGGCTTTTGCCAAAGACAAAAAGTCTAGAAAGTCTTGAAATAAGGCAAAGGATTAGAAAGGCATTGACAAGAGTGAAAAAAGGCTTTATTCTTGCCTCCATGTATACTATTTAACTAAGAGCTATGTGGCAATATTCTATGGGACCTTCAACACATATTCACTTTATAATACACATATCTTAACTTGCAAGGTGAGTTTTTTTATATGTATACTACATAGTTAGCTTATTCCATAACCTACCAACATATATGATATGTCGTTAATTTACTGACTAAGTTTCTAACATACTAATCAATTACAAATCCATATAAAATAAAAACTGACTCTATTAGGCTTAAGATGCTTTTCTAAAAGATATTATGAAATTAATCTACTTTTATCTACTTCTATCTAATCATATAGATAATTATTATAGTAAATATGTATGTCCATGACATTATCCCTCTTCTAAAGATAAATTCTATGAGGAGCAATCATCATCTTTCATGGATCTTATTATTTTTTATCTTGATTTTATTGAATGTTGTCAATGAAAAATCTCAATCTCTTTTGCTACATTTGCAAGTTTATTTGTTGGCTTATACATGAATTCATTAATATCATATTCATGCTTATGAATAAGATATTTTAATCTATTTTGGCATCACCTTAAATCTAAGACTTCTTCTACTTCAAACTCTTAATTATTATCCACTTCTATAGGAAGAGGTGGCATTTGCCTTTTTTTTTGAGATATTCATTGTTTTATATATTTAAAAAGAAACATGAAGAATACATGATGGATTTTTATAGACTCTAGTAGATGTAACCAATAAATAACATGATTGATTTATTTAAAAATAGATAAAGATTCAAGCTTACAATAATCTAACTTGTTACAAAGATGAATAGACTTCATATCATGACAAAATAATCATATCTTGTCATCCATGTTGAATTATACTTGTTCATTATAATAGGCATCCATATTAATCTTTTGTCATTCTATAGAAGCAAAAGACCATGATTGTTTGGGAATAGGTAATAACTAAAGAAGTCTATAAAGTTGATGATGAGGAATTTTTTATCTTAAAAAAAATTCACATGATTATAGAAAGTCTTTGACTACCTTCTATATTTGAGGCTACCAAAAATCTCTAGATACTAGCTTTTAAGTCTAATTATTTTCTAAATTTTTAACTATTAGAAAATCATTCCAAGCTTGAAGAATATGTAATCATGCTTCACCTTCTAGAATATATAAATGATCCTCAAAATAGAGTAAATTATTCTTAAACTTGAGTTTAGAAGTATCATAAGAATTTATAGAATTATCCTTAATATCATGAAGAAGAGGATCAAAGGACATATTTGATTGAACTTACTTGAAAAAGATTGAAACAAGAGTCAATACTGATTTTATTACTCAAAGCTGAGAATGCTCCAACTTTAAGAAGATTGTTCTTTGTTAATCAAAAGCTACATCTCTTTCTTTTGTTACAAGATAAGAATGTCTAAAAAAGGTATTATTATGTAGTAATATCACTATATGGTAAAAAATAAAAATATGGATGTTGTTATAGAAGAGCCTAATAGAAAGATATAATAGAAAAGTAAGAATAAATGATAGGAAGGTAATTAAAGGTTTAGTCTTAATGCCGTTTTTTAGAAAAGAGGCTTCTATTTACTTTGTAGGAATATAAATGCCTCAAATCAAAGTAAATGAAATAAGTAATTGATATAAGCATATTTAGAAGAGAGTTATCAATAGGTTTAAGTAAGAATTACCTCAAATTACGAAATATTGATACTCACAAAGGACTGGTTGTCAACCTAGGTTGAAATTAGACCTTTAGGCACAAAACTGCACATCTACAGTAATTTCAAGGTTCTTTGATAGATTTAAGAGTGGAATTTGAGAGAAAATTGATAAAGATATTTTTTAGCATTATTTTTTTTATCAATTAAGATAATATTTAATTTTTAGAAAATTTTCAAAGTTAGTAATGTTCTTAGTTAGATTATATTTTTAAAAATAAAGTTATGTTTATAAAATTGAAGATATCTTGACTTTTGTGGTATGTATATGGATAAAATTTGAAAATAATATTTATGTATTAGTTATAAATATGTGTAAAATTTTTGACATCAATCAAATAGTTAAATCAAAGTGTATGAAGGTTTTTATGGATTGAAGTCTGAGAAATTAGAATTTGATGATTAATGAATATTTTTAAGTTTTTTAGCAATATTTCAATTGGATTGAAGTTAATTTTTTTTTATAGAAATTGTACTTAATTTAAAAAAAAATTAGATAAATTTTGGAAGCAATTCTACTATTCAAGAAGGAAAAATTGCTGCTAGAAGTTTAATATTCAAATTAGAGTAGGAGGCTAGCCAATACCTGAACATTCATCTTTTATTTGATAAGTTCGACCTTCTTCAAATTTTTTATGCTTGTTGCCAACTTAATTGTTGAAAAGTATGTAAAATCTTAAGCAAGATCAATAATATAGTTGATAGATATTGAGTTTCTAAACTGCCCTAGGATTAACTTAATTTATCTAGGGATTGGTTAGGATTTAGGATTTATTTAAGATTTGGAATTTAGTTAGTATTTGACCTAAGATTTAATTAAAATCTATTAAGATTTCAATTAAGACTAAAATAAGATATAATTAGGATTTATTTAAAATTTATTTAAGATTTATTTAAGTTTTTTCTAATATTTCTTTTGAATTTCTTTAGGATTTTTGTAAGATCTAATTATTATTTCTTTATGATTTCTTTATAATTTTTTTAGAATTTTTTATTTTATTAAAATTTGATTAATATTATTAAGATTTAATTAAAATTTATTTAAGATTCTATTAAAGTTGTTGCAATTTTTCTTCTACCTTCTATAGCCAGATGTTTGATGCATTTTCAAAAAAGTTTTCATGTAATATAATAATGTTTAATAAATCTTATTGTTTTCTAGGTTGATAAGTGATCTTAAAATCAAATCTTAATAAGAACATATTCTAATGGACTTGGCAATGATTCAAAACTTGTATCAATATAAAGTATTTAAGGTTCTTATGATTTATATATATAGTGATTGGATTAAAAGTACCTTCTAAATAATATTTTCATTCTTGAAATGAATCCATGATTCTAAAAATTTCTTTATTATTGGTCTTATAATTAATCTTAATTATTCAAAAATTTTAAGAATAAAAAGCTATTAGGTAGAATTTTATCATCTTCTTCAATTTGTAACAAAACAATACTTATAGCAAAATTTAATGCATCTATTTCTATAAAGAAATAATATTATCTTGAAAAACTCGTATAAAAATAAATGCTGTCTTCAAGGCTTCAAAAGATACTTTAGCTTCTTTACTCCACTCAAGTTTGTTTTTACATGTTAGATGTATAAGAAGAGCCATAACTTAAAAAAATATTCTTAATAAAGATCTAATAATAATTTATAAATTATAAAAAATATTGTACATTTTTTACTATTTTTAAAATCTTTTAATCCATGATAGTCTAGATCTTCATAACATCTATCATAAGACCATCGTTTGAGATGATATATCCTAAGAAGTCAACTTGAATAGTGTTGAATATATACTTTTTTATCTTGATATGTAATCCTACATCTTTTAATTTTTGTAATACACAACAAAGATAAACTTCATATTCTTATGTATTCTTATGTATTCTTAGATTAGATTAAAATATCATTTAAATAAAAGATAATAAAATCATCAAAAAAACTCATGAAAGACATCATTCATTAGATGTTAAAAAGCAATTGGTACATTTATAAGTCCAAAAAGCATGACATTATATTCAAAATGTCTATACATAATTTAAAATATAATTTTTCATTCATCTTCTTTTTTAATACATATTAGGTTGTATACTCCTTATAGATCTATTTTTGTATAGATATTCATTTAATTTAATTGATAAAGAAGTCTTGATTAATAGTAGATACCTATTCTTGATGGTGATTTTCTTCATTCTTCAAAAGTCCACACACATCCATAAAAATCCATCTTTTTTCTTCACAAATAAGATAGAAAGACTAGCTAGAGATTTAAAATGGCATAAGAAATTTTTAGCCAAATTTTCATGAATGTATTCTTAAAATGCATCCAATTTTTTTTTGTAATAGATTATAGATTGGTCCAAATGGTAGTTGAGCTCTTTCTTGAAGATCAATAGAAGAATTATAAGAACAATACTCTAAAAAAATATTTGTATTTTTTTTCAAAAATATCTTAATAATCTTGATATTGGCTTAGAATGCCACTTGAAATCTTTTCTCCATCAACAATGAGTGTGACATATATAGCAAAAGTTGATCTTTCTTTTGCAGCATGCATAAAAGTTCTTACACCTATCAATAATTATTAGAATGTAATGATCTCATAGATTTTTATTTACCTAACACAATCTTAGATTAAACTATAGAAAAAATAAAGGTTATAAAAAATCTAATCTATTTGAAGATTATACTTTTCTAACCATGGTAATCATAAAATAATTGGATTAAAAGGAGATTTAATCACATTAAATATTACTAAACTATTATAATCACTAGTTGCTACATCTAAAGGAACAATTTCATATGTAATATGTTCTAAAAAATAAAAAAATAACCATCTATTACTTCTACATATACAAGATTGATTTTCTTAATTAAAAATATATCCAATTTTTTGATGAAGTCTTCATCTATAAAATAGGCTGAGGCTCTTAAATCTAACAAGGCTAAGACTTAGTGATTTTATGGTTCTAAATAAATTTCTATTTTGAAATAAGATGAGAGATCTAATAATAGAATATGATCCTTATTAGATATTATATAAGATTTTAGTTGTACAATTCCTATTGTAGTTCAAAAAACTTATTTTTTGACACATTGTTCTCTTTGGCAACCATCTTCTTTATTTTATGATTGCATTACTTCTTTGGACGATATTGAGTAATGTGCTTGGATTCTCTACTATATAGGTATAAATCTTGACAACAATGAGTCTTTTTTTTCTCAGTAAGATGTTTAAAACATACTGTGTTAATTTACATAGGCTTTGGTTTGAATAAGTAAGCTTCTAAAAACTTAAAAGATGTTGCCATAGCTTGACTTGTATCTTTCTAAGTAAATCTTTGTTCTAGGTGTCTTTCAAAGAATCAATTGTTACATGCAATGGCTTAAGCAATAAAATGCTCCAATGAATCTACTCTCAGCATTGCCAATAATAAATATTTAATATTATCTTTTAATATATATCAAAATTGATTGATAAGGGCTTTGTCATTCTAATCTATATTGCAAGTAAGGTTTTAGAATTCAGCAATACATGTGGTAGTTGAATGTGATCTTTGTCATAGAATTACAAGCTTAGTATGTGTTATCCCTTCTTGATTACTTTTTCTAAATGTAGCCATAAACATTTTCAAGAATGAATTCAAATCATAGAGTAGACATGAAACTTTTTCTATTAAAGATACAAATCAAAAAAGAGTATTTTCAAATAGAAATGTACCTATGAATCCAACTTGAATAAATCCATCAAGATATTAGAAAAGTTACAACTTTAAATAGAGCTTAATTTATTGTAAAAATCCTCAAAATTTTGATCTTCTTCCATTAAACTTCTCAAGTATATTAATTCTTATTTCTTTCTTATTTATAGAAATAAGACTTCTTAAATTTGATTGTGAGGTTGCTCTATTTGCTTCTATGAACTACATAACTTTTTGGCATAGACTCTGAACTTCTTCTACAGGTGTAGGGATAGTGCATCCATAATTGATGTTGGTGATATGTGAAATTTCTACTTTAAGAATGTTGAAAAATTCATGAAAATTAAAGATAGTTGCAAATCTATTCTCACTTGTATCAAGTATAGCATCTATAATTTTTTCTTCTATTTCAAACAACTTAACAAATTTACAAGTCAAATTAAAAGAAGGTAATCCACAACCTTTAATATCAAATTAAAATTTCAACAAAGAAGGATAATCCACTCTCTTTAAGAAAAAAATAGGTGTTAAAAAACTAAAATATTTATTTAAAGGTAGGTATCATGCAACTTTCAAAATACAACAATAAAAGTGGGATAATCTACTCACTTCTAAAATAAGATAAGAACAATGAATTAGCTCTCTTGTCAAACTGCCAAGGATATGAATCTTAAAGAACTAAAATATTAATATACTCTTGTGTCGCTTAAAAAGATTAAAAAATCATTCAAAGATTGTACTATATTAAATTAGAATTGCTATTGTCAAAGACGAGAAGACTTAAAAGTCTTAAAATAAAATTAAAGACTAAAAAGGCTTTGAGAAGAGTGAAAAAAAATTCACTCTTGTTTCCATATATACTATCTACCTAAGAATTATGTAGAAATATTCTGTAAGACCTCTAACACATATTAACTTTATAAGTCACATATGTTAATTTACAAGAAAAGTCTTCTAAATGTGCACTACATAGTTAGCTTATTTTATAAGCTATCAACTATCAAGGACTAAAATTCAATGAAAATAAATAAATAATTGAAATTTTTTCAAAAAAATATATAAACTAAAAAATTGAAATGGCTATTACTAAAAAATAAGAAAACTTAGAGACTTCTTGAAACTAAATTAGAAGTAAGAAAAGAATTGATAAGAGTGAAGAAGGCTTCATTCTTATCTCTATATATACTATCTACCTAAGAACTACAAGGCGATGTTCTATAGAATCTCCAAAATGTGTTAACTTTGTACAATATATAACTTAATTTGTAAGGCAAGTTTTTTACATAGGTTCCATGTAGTTAGCTTGTTTTACAAGCTTCTAACATATGTAGTACATGATTAATTTTTTGACTAAGTTTTTAATCTATCAATCAATTACAAACACATATAAAGTTAAAGCAACTTCTATAATGCTTCTTTAGAAGATATTATAAATTTAATTTATGTTTATTTATTTCTATTTATTTATATTATCTATATTATAATTATAATAAATATATCCATGATATTATTCTTCCTTCTAGGGACAAGTTCTACAAAGAACGATGATTATATGTAGAAGAAGTCTAAGATGGAACAAATTGTATTTGCAATGTATTCTAATCTTTGATCCCTTTGAAAATAGTTAATAGGTCCTCTCAACTATTAATAATATTCTATTTCAGGGAAGAAAGACCACTCTATTATTTGATCATTGTTGAGACCTTCATAACTTCTTTCAAGGAAAATATTTATATTACTATCATAAATTGTTCGTACTTCTAATAAAATCATCAAACATCAAGACTCTCTTCTTAGGTTATAATACCAAATGCATTGTATCTTGCCATGTATTCAAAGAAGAATATGTTGCTCTTGAAGGTCTTTATTCTTATAACATCATCTTGAAGGCTATGATAATCTTAAGGTCTCCTTCAATAAGTCAGCAAATGATTACTCTTGAGTTAAATATTTTGGTTGTTGATTCTTCATTTTTTTAATGCCACAATTATATAAAAACTACAAATAAGAATAGAAATTAGAATTCAATCTTTTTTAAAATGAATTTTTTTTATAGAAAAAATTTACTATTCATCATTTTAATTTAGATGGATCTTATGGACGAAAAGCTTTAATCTTCTCTATTGCATTTATAAGTTTTTTTTATAGGCTCTTATCTACATTCATTAATATTATATCTGTGCCAATGAATAAGATATTTCAACCTAAGTTGATATTGTCTAAAGTCCAAGACTTCTTCTACCTTGAATTTTTTTATTATTATCCACTTCTATAAGAAGCAAAGATATTTATTTTCTTTTTAGGATATTCACTATCTTATATGGCTCCAAAAAAGACACATTGTTGTATTATATGTATTCTTGATTGAAAATGCATTGAACACCTAGTTGTGAAAGGTGAATAGAAATGCAAGAATAATACTATTAAGTCTAATAGAATCTTAAATAACCTTAAATAGATCTTATAATCCTAATTAAACTTTGATTAATCCAAAAGAAATTTAAAAGAAGTTATAAAAGAAACACAAAAGAGTTCCAAATAAATTCCAAAGAAAAACCAGAAGAAATTTTAAAGAAATATAAAAATAAATATTTAAAGAAATAACAATAATTTAAAAAAAATACTAGGAATAAAAACCTTTAAAGAAAAAATAAAGAATCTTAAAGAAATATTAAAAATAAAAAATTTAATGCAATGCTAATTAAATTCCTAATTGATCTTTAAAAAAATCTTAAATAATTTTTTTATTAAAATCCTAATTGAACCTTAATTAAATCTTATGTCAAATCCTAATAAAATCCTAATAAAATCTTAAATCCTAGATAAATCTTAATCAATTTCTAATCAAGTTTTAAACCAAATTCCAAGAAAATCCTAATCCTAATCAAATCCTAGACCAAATCCCAATCAAACTCTAGATCTTAAACAAACTCTTAACAAATCCTATAGCAAAATTAGAACCTTACCAACTAATAATCAAACCATTGATATCAACTCAAAATTTGCACATTTTTTAATATCTTAGTTAGAAACAAGCATAAGAAAGATAAAATCAATCGTACTTACCAACTAAGAGAAATAGAAGATAATCCAATTGGGTATTAAGTGGCCTCTTATTCCAATCTGAATGCTAAACTTTCAATGCTAATTTTTCCTTCTTGAATCATTGAATTGCTTCTAAATTTTTCTTAAAATATTGAAAATTTAGTCTAATATTTATAAAAAAAAAAGTTTCACTTCAATCTATTTAATAGATTGCTAAAGATTTTAGAAATACTCACTAACACTCAAATTCCAATTTTTGAGACCTCAATCCACAAAAACCTTCACACACTTTGATCTAAAAGTTTGATTGACCTCAACATTTGTAAACACATTTATAACTAGAACACAAATACAATATTTAAAACTTGCCTATATATACACCACAAAACTTAAGAAATCCTTAATTTTGTAAACATATTTTTATTTCTAAAAATCTAAATTACCAGAGAATACTCCTAATTTTGAAAATCCTTCAAAACTTAATATAAATTCAATTAACATAAAATCAAAGCCCAAAAATCTTTCTTCAAGTTTGTTCTCAAATCCCACTTATTAATCTACCAAAAAACCTTGGAGTCACTATAGGTGTATAGTTTTGTACCTTGAGATCTGATTTGGATCCAAGTTGACAACAATTCCTTGCTGGATATCAATTTTTGGCTTCTTAAAGAAAATTTTGCTACAATCTACTTTTAACTCCCTCCTAGACATGTCTATATTATTTTTTATCTCGTTTACTTTGATTTGGCTCATTTATGCATCTGCAAAATAAATAGAAGTTCCTTCTATAAAAAGATAGCATTAAGACTAAATCTTTTATTATCTTTCTATCATTTATCCTTATTTTTCTACCATATTTTTTTGCTAGGATCTTCTATTATGACATCCATATTTTTATTTTTTACTATATAATCGTATTATCATATTAAAATATAAAATATGATATGGATTTTCATAGACTTTGATAGATATAATTGATAAGCAACTAGATTGACTTGTTAACAAATAAGAAATGGTTCAAATCTATGGTAATCCAACTTGTCATAAGGGCAAATAGTTTTAATATTTTGACAAAATAACTATATCTTATCACTAACATGGAAATAAAGTTATTGCTTGTGATAGGCATCCGTGTTATTTTTTTGTTATTCTTGAGCTTCTTTTAGTCATGCCTTCATTTTTATATGTAGCTTAGATAAATATTTTTTTAAATCTTCTACCTTAAGATTATCAACTTTTAAAAAGTAAAAAATATCAAGTCATAGATAATAACCATAATTAAAAAAATAATATATTTGTTGCAAAGAAGAATGTATTGTATTATTATAAGCAAACTTTGTCAATGATAAAAGGATTATTCAATCATTTATTTGATAGTTGATGGTACACTTCAAATATTATTCTAAAACTTGATTTATATGCTTTATTTGTCTATCAATTTGGAGATGAAAAGCTAAAGATAGTTTTACGTCTACTTTTAGAATAATAAAAAATATTCTTCAAAATCTTGATATAAACTAAGTTATCTTCTTTAATATAATATCTTTAGGTAATCGATGATAGCAATAGATGTTGTTAAGAAAAAGCTTAATTTTTTTGTCACTTTTGATAGATTTTATGCATGGTACAAAATGTGCCATCTTAATAAAAATATAGATCAAAACTCCACCAAAAAAGCTTCTATATTGCCAAATATTGGATTATGTTGTTCAAAAAAAGATAAAAATCATGATAATACAGAATTAAAAAGTAATATTTCAATAAACCTAACTTGTGATCTTAGAATTAAATAGCTTTAGAATTGAAGTTCAATTGCTAATTGTACTTGATTGATGAATCCTTGAAAATTTAATCTTGTACCATCAAACTTCTCAAGTAACGCAATTTTTAGTTTTTTAATTTTTAAATGGTATTCTACCATAAGAAAAGAGATGATTTAGTGCAAATATTGAAAGAGCTCCAATTATCTCTATATTTCTACTTTTTGTCATTTCAATTCTTCTTTGTGGTGGTAAAATTGAATTGATCCATTGGAAGCATTAATTTCATCAATTTTTCTTATTTTTGTGCCATTATATTCTTCATATGGATAAGCTATATTATAATAATACTTTTAAAAAATAATAATATCTAATATTGCTTAAGACAAGTAAAAAAAAGAACTTGAGATCAAAATAAATAATATTAGTTTAGAAGAGAGTAATGTGCAACTTCTAATATGCTTATGTCTTATTAAAAAAAAAAAAAAAAAATAATCTACTCTTAATCAAGTAAAGATGAAGCTCTTACATTGTAAGTCTATTCTTGTTTAGCTGCCAAGGACAAAAACTCAATGAAAAAAAATAAAAAAGTATTTTTTTTTAAAGAAGTATAACAAAATAGAAATAAAAAAGTATATATATTAAAAAAAAAAAAAAAAAAACTAGAATAGTTATTGCCAAAAAACAAGAAAACTTAGAAACTTCTTCAAACTATAGTAGAAATAAGAAAAGAATTGATAAGCGTGAAGAAGGCTTTACTCTTACCTCTATATATACTATCTACATAGGAGCTATGTAGCGACATTCTATAGGACCTCAAAAATGTGTTGACTTTGCACAACACCTATCTTAACTTGCAAGGCAAGTTTTTTATATGAGTGCCACATAATTAACTTATTTTGCAAGCTACCAACATGTATGGCATGTGGTTAACTTGTTGACCCAGTTTTCAACTTATTAATCAACTACAAACATATATAAAGTCAAAGTAGTATCTATGAGCTTCTAAAAAGATATCTTAGAAGATATTATGAAATTAATCTATCTTTACATACTTCTACCTATTTATATTACTAAGATAACAATTACAATAAATATATGTTTATGACACCAATACATGTGCCATGTCATTAACTTGTTGATCAAGTTTGTAATCTAATAATAAACTATAAACACATATAAAGTCAAAATTACATCTATGAAGCTTTTAGGAAGCTTCTCTAGAATATATTTTGAAATTAATCCATTTTTATCTATTTCTACCTAATCATATAGGTAATTATTGAATTAAGTACATATGTCCATGACAATTTGTCTTTCTTATTAAGTGTTGCATTATTTTATGGTAAAATACTTTTTTTCCTAATGGCATGGATTTTTGGTAGTACATGTATATGTATGTATATATTTATATAATTTCTTTACCATAGATTTTCAAATCACCATAAATATTCATATATTTTTTTTAAACTTAGATTAAAACTTGTAGGTTTTGATTATGGTTGTAATAAATAAATCCAATTGACATTGTTGTATAAAGAAATGGCAATATATAATATAGATTGCTTAGAATGAAATAAAATTTTGTAGTTAATACTATCAAAAGAAGATTAAATGTAAGCTATGTGTGGGATGAATATTTGAATTATAAATAATTATGTAATATGAAAAAGTGAATGTTGTCTAATAATATATCATGTCATTATTAAGATAAGTCAATGTGCAATTAAAGGTTATAACCATTTTTAGCAAGAACTTAGAATTAATATGAAACTTACAAAAGTATATATATAGCTAAGATTTTGTATTGATGTTTAAGCAAACTTTGGTTTTATTAATATTCTAGAAGTTTATTATTAAAAATAGAAAATAAAATTATTAATGTATATGTATATATATATATATATATATATATGAAAAACTAAACATACACCAAAAAGAAATACGGATTAATTTTTATAAAAAATACATAAAATTATTTTTTTTAATTTTTTTTATAAATGAATTTAAATGCCTATTTTTCAATTTCTATTCAAGTCTAAGCAAGTAGGACCCAACTTTTGTGTTATGTTTATTGTCTTGCATCATATATATATAAATATATATATTTATATTGGTTATGTAAAAAAGTAAAAAATAGTAATTTACAATATGAGAGACAAAAAAATAAAAAATAAAAAGTGTAAAAGTTAAAAATAACTACATGAAAATACAAGAAGATTTAAATGTCACACGTTTTATTTTTTTCATCAAAAGTGTTTCACAAATTTACTGTTTGACTTCCACATATAATATGTTTCTACTACTGTCTTATAAACAAGGTGTGATGTGGGATGTAATTCTATTCCTTTCTAAAGAGAGAAGTGGAGTGTTTTTTGCAAGATCATCACAAGTATGTTTCAGCATGCAATGATGTGGGATGAAAGTCGGTTCCTTTTTAAAAGCCAAGGAGCAAGGAGAAGAGGAGTGGGAGCAGGAAGACAAACGGGATTTTTGAGAGTATGATGCATGGAAATTGGATAAGTAGAGAAATTCCATGACATAAGCCCTAAATTTAGGGTTTAGGGTATTGAAGAGTCATTAGGAATGTCAATTTTATCACCTTCAGAATGTTGTGTTAACAACACCCTTCTGCTAATATCACTTCACCACCTCCACCATCAACACGATATAAATTATTCAAGTCATTGTTTTTGGCTCGATTCATACAATTACACTAAACTCAAATTCCACACCATTCAAGCAGTATGAACCAGTTGCTAAACCGCACCAACATCGGCCCCATCTCAAAAACAATAAAAATCCTCACACTAATTAAAAGCCATACAAAAATTACGCTCAAATTTATTCCAGAAATGAAATCAAGACCAGAGGTTTCAGTGCGATGATTTTGAGGAGGTAGAATTCGAAACAATGAAGAAGAGGAGGAGGAGGAATGCAGAAACATCGTGATCCGACGCGACGTTGGGAACAATCTCAGTGACCCAGATGCAGATCGGATGAGTTCCAGTCAAAGTCCCCGTAGTCTCTCTCCGATGCTACAGGATAGATAGCGTTTGCAGTAAATGGCACTCTTGCTTATGGCACCAGTCAAACCCGGTTGAGTGTCGCCATGAAACGCACAGCAAATCCAAGCCGCAATCGATTCTCCCACGCTACCATTACTCAAATTAGGCCGTGCCATCCGGCGCTGTAGTCTTGCGTGTCCATCAAGGCACGCTTCGTGACGATTTCGAGGGTACAGAACACTTGTACGACGAGTTTCGAATCTGTTGTTGTTGTTGGTGTTGTTGTTGTGTGACGTCTGTTTCCGTTGGAGATTCCTCCGGTTGTCGTCGTCGTGTGCAACTGTGGCCAACATGCTTGCGTCCGTGTTCTCGCCTCGTGTGGTTGTGGCCAGAGACGGTGCCTTGCGTTGCGATAGCTTGTCGGTAGGGAGAGTTACTGGGCTGGGATTGGTTTGGAAGGATAGGGGGAGGTTTTCGGAAGGGAATGTGGGTTGGTGTGGGCGCGTGGAGAGAATTGACCGTGATGGTGAACTGGGAACGAGGAGGAGACGAGGCTGGGCTGTTGCCGCGGAGGGAGATGAGTCTAGGGAGGTCTTGGATGTTGGGCGCGACCAGGAGGTGAGTGGGGAAGCACTTGACCAAGGCTTCGCATTGTAGAGTGTTTGGATGCGAAGGTGGAAGATTGAGTTGCCAAAATCATTCATGTTGGCTATGTACAGTTCTTGTGGGATTAGAAGCTAACTATTGTCGATGAATTGTGTGCAAATATATATATATATATGTAACTTTGAAAGTAGTGGGATCGTCGGCAAATTGTGATGTGAATATCTTTAGGGTTAAGAAAAGTGTATTTGGAATAGCGTAGCTGAGGAGGTTGTGTTATTGAGAAATGCGGATGTGTTTGATTTCTATTTATTTCGTCTATCTGGGGTAATTCTTGCTAAATTGAGATCGACATGCATGACCAGGCTTCGACCAAGAGCTTAACATCATTTTGGAAAGATTGGCAGGTTCGTTTTTATTTGAACACCAGAAGCGCCCCATTTAGAGCTCTAGCTTCATCAAGTTCAGCTGCCTTTGAATCTTGTACCTCAATGTACTGGAGATTTGATTGATGGGAAAAGTTTTACTTGCTGTGGCTTTTTTGTGGTTCCACTTTTCAGGCTTATAAACTTGTTTTGTAGAATCTAGGGGGGAAAGAAGGATCTCAATTTGGAGGCTCTGGAGGTTCATTGTCACAGTACTCTCCGATGTTCACATGCCTACGAGATTAAGTGTACAAATTGTTGCGTAGATGAGTTCAGGAAAATTGCGGGAGAAAATCACGAAGTTGGGCCGGGCTGGTTTGCTTGCTTATGGTCTATTCAATGGCATCACATACACCACGTTCTTTTTCATTGCATTCCTGGCCTTTGAGAAGAGCACGGGACAAAATCCTGCGAACAACCTAAAAGCATGTCTTGGCGTAAGTATACTGTGATGTTAGATCTTGTTGAGTTTTTGTGACTGGTAGATTGTTCTTGTCGCGCCCTTCAAACGGAGAAAGTAATTTCGACTTAATATTCTTTTATGATGGCAGGGAATGATATCGATGTGGACGGGGAACAATTTCACGAGGCCTTTGCGGGTTGCTGGTGCTGCTGCTCTCGCCCCGTTCATGGACAAAGTATTGAAGAAGACGCAGAAGACCTTGAAGTTGCAAGATGAAGCATCTGCGTTTCTTTTCCTGGTCATCTTGTTGATTGTGCTCTGCGGCTCAGCAGTAGGCCTCTTGATTCTATCTCGGATGGGCACTGGGCAGATGAAATTCAACTGACGAACTGGCCTTTCTATGAAGATATTCAATCCCTCACATTCATCGCCACAGTATGTGGCTAGTCTCAACGCCCTGTCACTAAAGCACTGAAACACTATTCATACACATCTCTCCTCTGAATCAGTATGGTTTGTTAGTTCTTTTACATTCATCATGAGCCGCACATTTGCAGCGTCTTATCGCTGATTCGCTGAACTACACACGGCGTCTGCAGTTGCAAGGGACACTGTTATTATTGTAGAATAGGCTCTGGTTTTGGGCATTGAGAGCCTACCAAGCTGTGTTGAAGATTATTCACGATGACACGCAGCTGCAGAGGTCGAGTTCCGTTTCAGAATAAGCAACATCATGAAATTATAAACCTTCGTCGTGTTTTTAACCTATATCGCGACTTCTTCCTCTAGTTGAAATCTTACCCTGTTGCTTGTTCTGAAATGGACCTGAGAGTGGAACTACATGAGGTTAGACTCAAACCACATTACTTTCTGCCTTTACTTCTTTTAGTTGATTCCGCGTTATACAACTGACGATATGAATTGAACTATTTAATCTTATGAGATGGTAGAGATCATTTGAGCTTCGTAGCTTGGATTTAGGGTGCATTTGTAGCGGAAAGATAACTTGCTGTTACTGTGCGAATTGAGCAGATGTTCAGACGCTCATTTGTTGTTGTTGTTGGTTGCAGGCAACGCTGGTGGGCACTGTAGGGGCATATAAATTGAGAGTCAACACTCTTGTGAAGGGTGGATGGTTCTGTTTTGTAGCATATGAAGCACAAGTGACCGATTCCAGCCTTTGAGGTACATTTTTAGGTTAGATACTTGCTCACACGTCCTGTTTAATCGTTTCTTTTGCAGCAAATACCATCAGAATAAAACACGAAATGACTCGCTATTTCAAAACATAAATGCCGTTCAGTTTAATTGAAGACGTCAGCTTATCCCCTATCGAGTCTGTACAAAAGGAGATACACTTGTGGTGAATGGAATGAGGTTGCCGACTGCTGAAGAATAAACGAAGACTTTTACTCTTCCAGAAAGTGGAGTAACCTTTCTGGTCCAGACATTGCTTCTGCTCATCAGACTGAATTTTCACTATTTGCAATATTTTTCATGGGAAGCCCTTCACAATGAATCTTTTTATTTATAAGATTAAAAATTAAATACATGATTCTAAATTCGCTTATTGGAAGGAAAATACCCAATATCAACAACCTTGTGAGAAGTCGGAACACAAAATGTTCATATGGTTTCAATTTGTCACAAATCTTGAATATATAATTACCAAATACTTAGATATGAATTTTAAGCGATTATTTTGGGAAAAAGTTTCTCCTTTAGATAAGTACGCTCAAGTTAAGAAGGTGTATGTGGTTCATCAAGAAATGGCTGTTTCAGTGCTTTTGCTTTGCTTTTCAAAATAATTAGTTTTAATAAGTTTGGTTCTACGACTCACGTTAAAACATGTTATGGAAAACCATCAACCCAAGGAGTTCGTGACCAACACTGGGCTATTCGGAACTTTCAGAACTAATATTTTTCCCTGTTGCATTCCGAAAGGAAAACCAAAATTTAGCTTCTCATACTTCTAAGTTCAGAATATTCAGTGGAGCTACAGAATCTACTACTAGGAGCAATGAAACTGAATCGATACTACACCGATCAATATCCTATCAAAATAGGTGATTACTCCACACCCACAAACTCATACAACTTATCTCCACTTAGTCACCGTGAATAGTATACCGCTCCCATCTTTTGGTGGGGTCATAAATCTGAAACAGAAACAGCAAAAAATTTAGCTCAATGCTCTTTGAAACCAACCGGCGTTGTTAGACAATCACAAACCTTGTTGAATTAGAGCCAACCCTTCGACCACTGATGGTATACGCTGGATAATAAGGTGACGGAATAAGCCTTCACAAATTTAACAGATTATTGCTAGTCAACTTCGCCGACTTACCTCCCATCTCGAAGCTGGAAAAATATGCTTATTTTTCTCATACCAGTGACGCTCAACAACTTTTCCAGCGTGCGACTGTCAAAAGATACAAACATTTACTACAATGCTTGTCTGCTTCACATAAGTTTTAATAACATCTGAAACATACTTTTCTGCAAAGTACAACCAAAAACGTACACGAAAAATAACAAATGCAGTCTCCATGATTTAGCTAACCAGCAGCAAAAGATGGTTTTCTACTAGATATCAATTCTCACCTCATCCTTTTCGATCGTAGCATCTGCTATTGTTCGAATATCCTCGTGCACATCAAAATGAAAAAGCTGAAAGCAAGAACATAATAATGAAACCCAAGTGAACAATACCCCCTTTCCACACACACACACACACACATATATATATATATATATAAACACTTCTTCAACTATGTTTCCTTAACTATGAGTTGCAAATATAGAAAATTATAAACGAAGGTGGATTGTGATCTAACCTCAAGCGTGCATATTGACCTAACCTTCAGATGGATATGATTCATTACGTTCCTTAACACTTGATCCAGGTCGGTAAACTACAACTCCTAAATAGTGATAGAAAAGATATAACAAAATAAATCGCACACCGACGTACCGGCCCACTCTTGCCCCTTGCCTTGTTGATGATGAGTTCATAAAAGCTATGCTGCTGCACGACCCAAACACCCACATGTACGAGCGCAGTCAATATTCGATCAAAGGTGTTATCCCAAATAAAAAAATCACCTCAAACCAGTGACTCTTAATCCGAAGTGTGTTATGAATCCATAATGTTTATGATCATCAGTAACGAATGATCAAAGAAACACCCGTATATACTGTACGCACCCAAGAAGCGGAACTGCTGAATGAAAATCATTTCCAGTAACACGGGATAAGAGAAAGTCAGTATTTACGTGAGGAATGATCAGATCTTCCTTCACATAGAGAAGATTCTCAACAGAAGCTGTGCGTATCTCTCGAAACTCTGAGGCCAGCTGCTGTTGAACTGCACGCAAAAACTCGGCTATAGAGTCACCTTTGCGAACCTGCAATTATTCTCAAACCAAAATCCATCATCGGCAATGAAAATAGAAAGTTGAAGTGGATCCACAACAGCAAGGGCAACTTTGCAGAGTGTACTCAATTTGGAGGAAAACAAAATATAAATAGTGGAAATGCAAAACCCATTGTAAATGAGGGAGTTGCGAGCGAGAGGTCACCTGTATGACTCGACGATGACCAGCTCCGTCCCAGTAACTGTACGTTATCTCCAAAGCTTCATCTGTAAGCAAAATTAAAAGAATCGTGTCAACCTAAAATACTTCAGATGGACCTGGGGCAAACAACTGATGTAATAGCATAGCACACAAGTTCATTCGCGGCTGTACATGCTCCCTCTTAAACTGGATAGGAACAAAAAAGCAGTTTGCAATACTTTTGACGCGAGATTGCTCTTGAAGCCACTGGGTTCGTAGACGCTCTCTCTCGGCTTGTTCCTCAGCCTCTCGCTCTCTGCAGTTCCACCCTCCACACTCTTCATAGAATAGTAAGGTATTATGGCAGGATAGCACACAGTAAACTATCGATTCCCAAAGAGTCCAATCATAAAAATGAGCAAACCAATTTAAAGACACTAATCTTCCGGTTAGAACAACAAGAACTTTGATCTACAAAGAGTTCATTTCAGAGCTACAAAGAGTCAAATAGCAAGGCATAAACTCTGGCTTCATAACTAAAATTCTGCAGAAACAACAGCTTCGACCGCCCATCACTGATAATTGGTAATGACGATGAACAACATCCGAGGTCGTAGGTTCCAAGTGTCGTCCACAAAGATCAGGTGATTAATTAAAGGTGGTGAGAGAAGTACAACAATCATACCTGTCAGGTAAGAAGCTTGTCTCAACGCCTGGATTTTTACCGAACTTTCCTAGCTTTTGTTGTTTGATAGGCTCTAACGTTTGTTTCCCTGAATGGTAGGGAGGATAGATCAACATTCCAGAGGGAAACGAGTGACTTAATACACTGACATTGTCATCCAACTACTTTTTCAACAGAAGATACTTTGTCACATTGCTTCAAGGAACAATACTATCCGAACGACTTCAGTGCCCCATTTACGGTGTCAAAATTGAAAAATACGATTTTGATGATAGCAGGTCGTATGAGAGTAACCAGAAGTCTCGACAAGATATTGAACGAAAAGGGAGTATTAAAGACTTTTGAACTTCTGATTTTAAAATAAAACCAAAAACAAAACACAAACTCACAAACACGTGTGTAGACAAGTCAATATGACAAACATAGAAAGCTTCTTTGATTTTACATACCAGCCGCTTCATTCTCTTCATCTGTATCTCCATCGATTTCATCAGCAAAAGAAAGACGAGAAGGACCTTTAACCCTTCGTTTCTTCCGTTTCTGAACATGTCGTTGCTCCTCCCTAAGGATTCGAATATAAGATGAGCTACTAGTGAAAGAGAACATAAGAAAATACCCTTATGAGTAATGACCAGAGTAGGGAAACTTTCGATGCAACCATTGCACATCCTAGTCAAAAAGCGACAAGGTTCAGCATATTACTCTAGAGCAAGCTTTTGCTGCTTTTCCTTCTCTTCCTCTTCAAGTTTTGATCGCAAATTGACTCGCTGAAACAAATACAAAAGAAATCAAATTACTGGGTCAGGCACAACAGCATAAGCTATCCAGCTGAGAACTCCAGTAAATCTAAACTAATGACATAGATGAATCAAGGAACGAGGCAGACATGAGAACACGAACTTTGATTGATAACGTGAAAAATTCAGACTTCATCAAAGATCAAAATATATATAACAGTTTTACCTTCTCCACAAACTGTTCACGAGTCACAAGTCCGACTGTTTCTTTCTTGAATGCACTCTCCAACAACTGTATCACAGCGAAGAAACCAAAGTGCGATCTAAGTAAAAATAAAACAGAAATAGGAATATCAATCATTACAGCAGGACAATGCATCAAGAAAATAAATGTAAAGATTTAAGTTCTCGTTCTGGAAGAGAGTCTTTTATGATAAAAAAAATTTCATGGATATTCTATCGTCATAATATTTGAGTGAAACAGGAGTCTTAAGCAACTAATGACGCATTACTCATCAGACGCATGACTCATAACTTGAACGACATCTAAACTACATATTATTGAAGACTCTGCACAGAACGGTAGGCATTAAGGATTTATAAAACCACCTCGACCTGCCGGCTAAAATAACATATTACAATGAACCTTGCAACCTAACATAAGACATGCCCTTGAAGTGGAACCATAGGGGAGACGACGATCCTAACTCACACACATCGTCAGCAAAACGATTCACACTTCTTCAGCTCATCGTGATTCTATCCTATTCACCATGCGGGCTTCACGCAACAATTATTTTACCATAAGATAGGAAAGCCTGAATAAGTAGAGACTACCGTTCAGAATAATCACAACACAGTGTCCTGCTGCAAGCTTCATAAAACACCATCACAATAAGCCAATACACCGAGCTAAACGAATTTCCTCAGAAATTTCAAATAAAATGAACTTAAGAGTTCGCACTCCGCGAAACACATCAAATTACACAGCCAATCCTCCGGAGGCAACGGTTCCAGCATCCAGATCCATCTTCATAACCCTAATTACACCAAAACAACAAAACTAGAAAAAAGACAGACCAATACTCACAGTGCCCTACCTCTGAGGTACCAGAACCAAACTGAAGAAGACCTCCCTGCCCTTCCGCGGACTTCTTCTTAAGGTCCTCAATACGCTTGCGCTCGGCTTCCCGCTGCTTCTCCAGCCGCCGAATTCTGGCTGCATCTTGCGCCGTGCCAACGTAACCATCTCCCATTCCAGACATAGCTAATCACTTGCAAAATCTCCAGCACCGCGACACAGACTCGTTTCAATCCTCAGAGTGTAAATATATCTTGCTATCATCGTCACACAATGGTGACAATCAAGCTAGAGAAAAGAGCCGACACAGGAACACGAAGCCAAGCCGAAGACGAAGACCTCGAGCTCCAGCCACCCTGTCCCTGAACAAAGCTGACGGGGCGTCGCATCATTGGTCCTGACCCCATACTATCCAGCTGGACAAGAACCAGCTATGTATTAGAACATACTAAATAAATAAACCAAAAGTAGAAGTTATGAGCCTTACTTTACGGCCCTAATTTTGGATATTTTTAATGTTTTTTTAGAATAGGTATTTAATTAAGATAAAACATATATTTTAAAGAATACTTTAAATGCTAAAGGGGTCACATTTAAGACAATCAATAAACCTTTGAAGTAAAATCTTAATTCAAATTTTTTCTTTATATATATATATTAATTAAAGTTTTTTTTTTCATATTAAATTTTTATTCTCTAAAATATATATATATATATGATAATTAAAGTTTTTTATTTGATTTTGATATTGAATTTTTATTCTCTAAATATCTATAGATTGTGTAAATTATCAAAGATTTAAAAAAGATTATAAACAAATCAACAAACAAACAAAGATTTTATCTATTATATTAAATCTCTCTCTCTCTCTCTCTCTCTCTTTTTCTCTCTCTCTTTTTATATATAGGGTGTTGCTAATGCCACCATAATTTTTATTACTCCTATCACAATTTATTTTTATAAAAAAATAAATTATTAAAATTAAATTCATATTATGTATAATTTTAAATATATAAATATAATAAATATTAACAAGATTTTTTTTAGAAGAAAAAAAAACTAAAAACTTATGTTAAATAGATTATGGTTTGTTGCATTATTAATATTCAATATGTATATATATTTAAAATATATATATATATATATATATATATATATATATATATATATATATATATTTTTTTAAAAAAATTAAAATTAAAAAATTTCACATGTGATATTATTTTTTAATTTCAATATTAGAATTAAAATGATTATATAATTTAAAGTAATAAAATAAAAAAATCAATAATATGTAGTTATGTGTAATAAGTTCTTATACCTCTTTTAATAGAATTTTTGTATTTGATTGTCTCTATATTGGAGCCTTCATGCAACTATAAAGAGACAAGGGAAGAGTTTAACAAGAGGATTTAAAACATCTACAATATAATAGACTATGATTATGGGAGGATTGCAAAGGCTTTAGAGATAGGAAAGTCAAGAGCTCAGGAGGTGGTGAAGAGAGAAGATTCACAAAAGAATCATATTGAAGATGCTTCTTACAAAGATCGTCTACAAAAGATTACAAAAGTTATAAAAAAGAGAGTAGAAGATGTGATAGATAAGAATCTTAAGTTATCTTTACAAGAGATTGCAAAAGCAGCAGATATTGGGCTCTCTTTCACAAATAATTGTAAGATTGATTCTACTAATAATTTCTGCTTAAAGGTACCATGGATGAATCTTATTAGAGGTCATATCTAAAAGAAAAACGTCAAGAATTTGCTCATAGATGCAGTGGATGGAGTTTGCAATAATGGACTAGGATTGTTTCATTGATGAAGCTACTATAGTCTATGTTCCATATCTTGCACAAAAGAGGGTCCATATGCATTGAGGTAAGAAACTACTCAAGAAGAATTTGAAACCTAGTTTCAATTCAAAAGGAGACAAATATTAGGATTTTTGTGTATATTACAAAAAGATGTTGTTTTAGGTTAGCATTAGTGAGAATGACGACAAAGAGGGAGTATGTTACTCCTTGTAATAGACTTGGCTTCAATGATATATAATTTGCTTAAGAATTGCATGAACCTTATATTGTTCTTTTTATTTGCACTCTAAGCGATGAGCCAAATTACATCTACATAACAACATATGGAGCAAGATAGTACCAAAGACTTAAGTATCCAAGAATTTAGAAAGAATATAGCTATACACAAGTACTTTGGCTATCCAATTCTTTAAACTTCAATCTAATTGAGAATTATTGAATGATTCTTAAATGACACATTAAAATTGTTTCTGTCAAGGACATAAATTTCAAGGAACTAAAAAATCAATACGTTTTTATGTCATTCAAAAATACTAGAAAATTCATCAATGATGGCATAATATTAAATTAGAATAGCTATTACCAAAGACAAGAAGACTAGAAAGTTTGGAAACAAGACTAAGGACTAAAAAAGTATTGATAGGAATGAAAAAGGTTTCATTCTTGCCTCCATATATACTATCCAACTAAGAATTATATGGCGATGTCCTATAGGACCTCCAACATGTGTCCAATTTGTAAGACACATGTCTTAACTTACAAGGCAAGTTTCATATATGCACATCATATCATAAGCTTGTATCACAAGCTATCTACACATACAACACATGGTTAAGTTGTTTGCCAAGTTTTTAACCTATCAATCAACTATAAACATGTATAAAGTTGAATATGTATCTATAAAGCTTCTAAGAAGCTTAACCATGAAATAATATAAAATCTATCTATTTTTACCTTCTATCTAGTATTTTTTAACTAGATAAATATGTATGTTCATGACATTAATTTTTCTTCTGGGAACAAGTTTCATGAGGAATGATCATCATATATTGAAGAAATTTAAAATGCGGCAAATTATATTTGCAACATACTTTAACCTTTGTTCTCTTTGAAGGTGGTTGATAGATTTTCTTAGTCATAGATAATGTCTCAATCTAAGATGGAAAGACTACTTTGTTATTTGATCATTATTGATGTCTTTGTAACTTCTTTCAAACAAAATATGTGTAAGACCATCAAAATTCATTCTTATTTCTAATAAAATCACCAAACATTGAAAATCTCTTCTAAGGTCGTGATATCAAATGCATTATATCTTGCCATCTATTTAGAGAAGAACTTGTTGTTCTTAAGAATCTGCATCTAAATTATATTGTCTTAAAGGTTGTGACAATTTTAATCTCTTATTTCATAAATTAGTAGAAAATAGTTCTTGAATTAAATTTGCAAGTTTTTGGTTCTCTACCTTCTTAGTGCCATAAATATATATAAATTGTAAACAAAGATGGAAGATAAAATGTAATTTTTTTAAAACTATAATTATTTTATAACAAAGATTTGTTATTCTTTATCTTGGTTTTGATGGATGTTGTCAATGAAAAGCATCAACCTTCTTTGTTATATTTGCAAGATTTTTAGTTGATTCTTATGTGTATTCAATAATATCATAGTTGTACCAATGAACAAAATATTCCAACCTATTTTCCACTGCTTTGAGTTGAAGACTTCTCTCACTTCAAACTTTTGATTATTATTCATTTCTATAATAAGAGGTGTCATTTGTCTTTTTTCCAAGATATTCATTGTCTTATATGGCTGAAAGAGAAAATATATGGAATACAAAATGGATCTCCATAGACTCTAATAGATATAATAAAAAAGCAATTAGATTGATTTATTCACAAATAAAAAATAATCTAAGTCAACAGTAATCCAACTTATGTTAGGGACATAGTCCTTAGACCTTTCTAGAGACAAGTTTCTAGAACCTTCTAGAAAGAAGTCTCTAGAAACTTCCAGAAGATTCCTTGAATATTCTCTTAGAATATTCTTCAAAGATTCCCTAAAGATTCCCTTAGAAGGCTCTAGAAGATTCTTAGAATATTCTAGTAGATTCTAAGAAGTTACTTGAGAAGCTTCCTAGCTCTTGGGTAGTTGCTCGAGAAGCTTCATAGTTCTTGGGAAGCTTCTTGATGCGCTTTCTTAGAACCATAGGCTAGTAGTATATATAGGAGTCGAGGCTGAAGAGTTCTTCAGTCTCGACAACACATCTCTTGGAGTTTTAGCTCACCTTTCTGGTGTTGTTCTTGTACTCATCTGTTTAATCTAGTTCTGCCACTTCTTCTTGAACTTCTTGTTAGATTTCAAGTCTGTATTTTGTGTCCGTGACAGTTTGTCGAGACTACCTTTATCTTAATATCAGAGCCAAATCCTTCTTGTTTGAGAGCGGATTACCCTTCTTCTTGAAGGTATTCTAGCGCTTTAGGGGTTGCGGATTACCTTCCTCTAAACTGATATTTTCTCAATCACAATATCAGAGCTTAGTTCTTTGAGGCAGAGAGTGGACTACCCCTTTCCTTGGAGATACTTGAGCGTTCTAAGGGTTGCGGATTACCCTCTCTTGGATTGATATTAATTCCTTCTTTTTGTTTAGCATAGCTAGTAGAAAAGACTGTTAAACATCGATTTCAGAGCTTTGCCTTCTTGATAGAGTGCGGATTACCCCTCTTCTCGAAAGCATTGAGGCATTTTTAGAGGTTGCGGATTACCCTCCTCTAAAACTGAAATCGTTTAGTGTTTTTTTTCCTTTTCTCCGAGTAGGTTTTAGTGACAGGCAGTGCTACAATTTTCTCCAAGAGACTTAGCAATTTCTTCTTCTCTCAAAATTTTAATCCATCTATTCTCTAAATATGGAAGTAGACCAGGTCATAGACAGTGCATCTCCACAAGTAGACAATAGAGTGGCAACTCTTGCAGATCTTCAAGCTCTTATGAATAGTGTACGAAAGGAGATTGCATTTTTTCACAATCCAAGTAAAGAACCTCAAATTGATCTAGTGACCGAAGAAGCTAGACGCGAAATTCATAGCCTATAACAAGAGATTATTCGACTGAGAGAAGCAAGACATGTGTCACATACGACCCCTATAGATACTTCAAGGATTAGTACGAAAGAACCAAAAGCGAGTATGCCAGACAAGTTTGACGGAACAAGAGCCAACTTTCGAGGTTTTGTGCAACAAGTACGGCTTTACCTACGCCTATACCCTTCTCGTTATCCGAATGGATTTACCCAGGTTGCTTTCATAGGTACTCTTCTATCAGGAAATGCTCGCTCTTGGTTTGCTCCACTATTGGAGAAGGATTCTCCAATATTGTACGACCTAGAGGCTTTCATAGAGAGACTTACTGCTGCGTTTGGAAATAGCGATCGAGAAAGAGTGGCTGAAAGAAAGATACAAAATCTGCGACAAGGATCACGTTCTACTGCAATCTATGCTGCAGAATTTCAACAGCTTACATGTGACCTTGATTGGAATGATAAGGCGTTCATGACACGATTTCGATATGGACTGAGAGATGATGTCAAGAACTTATTGATCACCATACCTAAGGCGGATACTTTAGAAGAACTTATATCTCAGGCAATTATTTGTGACAACCGCCTCTTTGAATTACGACAAGAAAGACGATCAGGATGGAGAAATGATGGAGCATTTGCTACATTTTCAAAAGGTCCAGAGAATCACTCCACAGATCCTGAACCCATGCAAATTAATGCGGTACGTTTCAAATCCCTCACAGCTGAGGAAAGGAAGCGACGGTTTGAACAAAACTTGTGTTTATATTGCGGAGAAGCAGGCCATAAAGCTGTAGATTGTCGGAAGAAACAGAAGCCTCAAACAACAAGACTCAGGAGTACAAGCATGCAGGAAAACAAGGACGCCCAGCCACAATAGGGACCGTGCGGCTGGACATCTCAACATCCAAAATTAATCAAGGTCCCTTTCTCTCAGCTCAACCTTCAGATTGTTTTATGGTACCTTTACATCTGGGTATTCAAGAACTACAAGTCGATGCTTTATTAGACTCGGGTGCATCCGCTTGCTTTATAGATGAAGAGTTTGCCAAGCTTCACAATATTTCTCTTGTAAAGAAACTTAAGCCTGTCCATGTAGAAGTCATAGATGGACGACCATTGTCTTCGGGCAATGTTATCCATGAAACTAAACCATTGAAGGTACGTCTTGAAAACCATGAGAGCAATATTGTATTTAATGTTATCAAGACCCCTTCATGTCCTATCATTTTGGGACTATCTTGGCTTGATAGATATAATCCATTGATAGATTGGAAGTTGCGGAAAGTGACATTTCCAACAAACTCCTTGAAGGTGGAATCTGCCAAGACAATGTCTAGAAACAAATCCTTGTTTATAGGTGCAAGGGCTTTCATGAAGGAAGCCAAGCAAAATACACCTCTTGTCATCTTTGCAACTCCGACTCGAGAAGATGCAACTCCGACTTTGGTTATTCCAAAGCAGTATGAAGAATTCAAAGATGTCTTTGAAAAGAAGAATGCTGATATGCTGCCAGAGCATCGATCCTATGACTGTGCCATTGAATTGCAAGAAGGAGCACAACCACCTTTTGGACCAATCTACAATTTGTCGCAGATGGAGTTGACTGAGTTGCGGAAGTACATTGACGAGAATCTAACCAAGAACTTCATCCGTCATTCAAAGTCGCCAGCTGGGGCACCAATCTTATTTGTGAAGAAGAAAGATGGCTCACTATGGATGTGCGTGGACTATCGAGGTCTCAACAAGGTGACAAAAAAGAATCGCTACCCACTGCCTTTGATCTCTGGTCTTCTAGAACAACTTGGGCGTGCAAGGATCTTTACAAAGATTGACCTAAGGGGAGCTTACAACCTTGTGCGAATCAAGGAAGGAGATGAATGGAAGACAGCTTTTTGAACAAGGTATGGCCATTTTGAATACAATGTCATGCCATTTGGTCTTACTAATGCTCCAGCGGTCTTTCAACACATGATGAATGACATCTTTCGAGAGCATCTAGATGATTTTGTTGTCATCTATCTAGATGATATTTTGATATTTTCTAAGAACGAGGAAGAACATGAGAAGCACGTTCGTCTGGTACTCAAAAAACTACGGGAACGAGGACTCTATGCCAAATTGGAAAAGTGCTTATTTCACCAAACTGAGATGGAGTTTTTGGGATTCATCGCGACTACGGAAGGATTGAAGATGGATCCAAAGAAGGTGGAAGCAATCATGTCTTGGGAAGTTCCGAAGACGGTTAGGGACGTACAATGTTTTCTTGGATTTGCTAACTACTATCGGATCTTCATCAAGAATTATTCTCAAGTTGCTACCCCTCTCACTCGGTTAACGTGCAAGGACAAGCTCGAATGGGGACCTATCGCAGAAAAAGCATTCCAAGATTTGAAGATGGTATTTACTACAGCTCCAATCTTGGTACATCCGGACTTTACAAAGGCCTTTTATTTGGAGACAGATGCTTCGGATTTTACTTTGGGAGCTGTACTTTCACAGATGGGCGTAGATGAGAAGCTCCATCCAGTTGCGTTCTATTCTCGAAAATTCTCTGCTGCTGAGATCAATTATGAGATCCACGATAAGGAACTCTTTGCTATAGTAGATTCTTTCCAAGAGTGGCGCCACTTTCTCGAAGGAACTACACATCCAGTGACCGTATATACGGATCACAAGAATTTGGAGTATTTTATGTCGGCTCGGGTTTTGAATCGGCGTCAAGCTCAGTGGAGTATGTCGCTATCCAGGTTCGACTTTGTTATTACTTATCGGCCTGGGAAGCAACAAGGGTTGTCCGATGCATTATCAAGGAGATCATATCTCGCGCCAAAGGCTGGAGATGCAGCATTTGATCAACAGTGCACGACATTGTTGAAGCCAGAGAAATTTCGACTCAACGCAGCTATTGTACCAATTGATGCTGACTTCCTCGACCAGGTACGGGCCGCAACCATTGAAGATTCTCTAGCCCTTGATATCAAGCAACATGCTAGTGATGATAAATTCAAGATCGAAGGAGATCTAGTATATTTCGAAGAGCGGTTGTATATCCCAAAAGGGCCAACACGACTCCGAGTTCTTCAATCTCGTCATGACTTTCCAGCTGCGGGACATTTTGGATTCAATAAGACCTTGGAACTTATTTCCCGCGATTTCTGGTGGCCTCAAATGTGGAAGGATGTGAAAGATTTTGTTGTATCTTGTGACATTTGTTCAAGATCCAAAAACCCTCGACATTGGCTTTATGGACTTCTACAGCCATTACCTATTCCGCGCCGACCATGGTCTTCGGTTTCCATGGACTTTATTACGGATCTACCACCATCGAATTCATTTGACAGCATTTTTTTTGTCGTAGATCGGCTTACAAAGATGGCACATTTTGTCCCTTGCAAGAAGACATCGTCAAGCAAAGACACAGCAAGACTCTTTCTTGATAATGTGTATCGATATCATGGTCTACCAGATGATATCGTATCGGATCGAGGAACCCAGTTTGAGTCAAAGTTTTGGAAATCTCTTTTTGAGATATTGAAGGTGGATATTAAGCTTTCTTCAGCATTTCATCCTCAAACGGACGGCCAAACAGAATGAGTGAATCAAGTTTTAGAGCAATATTTACGTTGCACCATCAACTATCAACAAGATGATTGGGCCGCATATCTACCGCTAGCCGAGTTCGCATATAACAACACCCTTCATGCGTCAACTCAACAAACGCCATTCTTTTCCAATTATGGATACCATCCGAAGCTTGACTTATGGAGTTCGTCAACGATTAACAATCCGGCAGCTGAAGGATTAGTGAAGGAGCTTTTGCAACTTCAAACTATATTGAAGCTTCAATTGCAAACTGCCCAAGAATCTTACAAGGCGTCCGCGGACAAATTTCGGAATCAGGCACCTAAATTCACGATTGGAGACAAAGTTTGGCTGCTTCGACGAAATATTAAGACCAAACGGCGATGTGATAAATTGGACTATCGGAGATTGGGACCATTTGTTATCCAGAAGCAGATCAATCCTGTAGCGTATCGTCTGGAGTTACCAGCTACTATGAAGGTACATCCTGTCTTTCATGTTTCTTTGTTGGAGCCTTATCGAGAATCGTCTTTTCCTGGAAGAGTACAATGTCCACCACCTAGCATAGAAATAGAGAACCACGAAGAATACGAGGTAGAAAAGGTCCTGGATTCACGGCAAAGATGAGGTAAATTAGAATACTTTGTGCATTGGAGCGGTTACGATATTAATGAACGAACATGGGAGCCGGCCGAAAATCTTACGAATGCGTCGCAAAAGGTACAGGAGTTTCATCGACGATATCCCGAGAAACCCAAGCCAGTTCGATGATAGCTTCTTACTGAAGCTTGCTCACCCAAAAAACAGAAAAGAGGAGAGAGTACCACCAAAATCCATAGTTGATGTAGTCATTCTCTCCAACATAGCATAGAACTTTGTTAGTAGCCCAAGTTTGTTCTTATTGTTTTAGCCTTTGAATATGGATAGCCAAGATACTACACTTGTCATGTCATCTCAAGCAACTAGCTCACGAAGACGACCGCGAGATGAAGAACCGCCTGCACCACGACGACGTCGAAGGATTCCGAGCAACAGATCGCTGGTGATTGTATTTGAGGTCGAGTCTGCCTACAATGGTCAGCCAGAAGGAGTGTTTGCAGGACAATTTCACAATGAAGACACGGAGGTTCATGCTTGGTCAGAAGTTGAAGGCGTGGGCCACTACCGTTGGCTTCAAGGACCATTGAATCACTTGCCTCGTGAACAACAATTGGAGTTCATAGCAGAGGTTATGCGACAGATCTTCATTTTCTTGCGTTGATATTGACTGACGATAACATTGCTTCTCGGAGACCTCGAAGCTAAAGGAGGAGGTGATGTTAGGGACATAGTCCTTAGACCTTTCTAGAGACAAGTTTCTAGAACCTTCTAGAAAGAAGTCTCTAGAAACTTCCAAAAGATTCTTTAAATATTTTCTTAGAATATTCTTCAAAGATTCCCTAAAGATTCTTTGAAGATTCCCTAAAGATTTCCTTAGAAGGCTCTAGAAGATTCTTAGAATATTCTAGTAGATTCTAGGAAGTTACTTGAAAAGCTTCCTAGCTCTTGGGTAGTTGCTCGAGAAGCTTCATAGTTCTTGGGAAGCTTCTTGATGCGCTTCCTTAGAACCATAGGCCAGTAGTATATATAGGAGTCGAGGCTGAAGAGTTCTTCAGTCTCGACAACACATCTCTTGGAGTTCTAGCTCACCTTTCTGGTGTTGTTCTTGTACTCATCTGTTTAATCTAGTTCTGCCACTTCTTCTTGAACTTCTTGTTAGATTTCAAGTCTGTATTTTGTGTCCGTGACAACTTATCACAAGAGCAATTAGTCTTGATATTGCAACAAAATAACTATATCTTATTACTAACATAGAATTGAGGTTGTTTCTTACAATATGTATCTATCTTGGTCTTTTATCATTCTTGAGCTTCGTTTAATTATGCTTTCATTGTTGTATGTGACTTAGATAAATAATTTGTGAAATCTTCTACCATAATATTATTAATTTTTGAGAAGTGAAAAGCATCAAGTTATGGATGATAATTATAATTAATAAAGAAATATTTTTATTGAATAGAAGAATATATTATATTATTATAAAGAAACTTTGCTAATTATAAAAGATTTATTTAATCATCTTATTAGTAATTGATTGTATTTTTTAAATATTTTTCCAAAACTTGATTTATATGCTCTATTTGTCTATCAATTTGAAAATAAAAAGTCAAAGATAGCTTTATATTTATATTTAAAATCTTAAAAAGGATTTTATAAAATCTTGATACAAATTATATCTTTATATCTAATATAATATCTTTGATTAATCCATGATAGCAATAGATGTTGTTAAAAAAAAACTTAGTTATTTCTTTACTAGTGATAGATTTTGTACATGGTACAAAATGTGCCTTTTTGGTTAAATGATCTACTATCATGAATATAGAATCATAAAAATCTAAGACTAGAAGATCCATAATAAAATCCATAGAAATAAAAGACCATGGTTGTTTGAGAATAGATAATGGCTGAAGAAGTCTATAAGATTGATGATAAGGATTTTTTCATCTTAAATAAATGTCACATGATTGTACAAAGTCTTTGACTACTTTTTATATTTGAAGACACAAAAAATCTTTCAATATCAAGTATTAATTAATTAATTTTTTTTTTGAATGTTTAGCTATTAAAAAATTATTTTGAGCTTGAAGAGCACATAATTATATTTTACTTTTTAGAACATATAAGTGGCCTTCAAAATAGAGTAGAATATTTTTGAATTCAAACTTAGAAGTATTATAAGACTTAAAAGAATTATTCTTATTATCATGAATAATAACATGAGAAGGCATACTTAAATTAAGTTCTTTGTAAAAGGTTGAATCAACAGTCAATGTTGATTTCATTGCTTAAAAATAAAAATATTTTGGCTTGAAAAGAATTATTTTTTATTAGTCAAAAATTATATCTTCTTTTTTTGGTACAAGATAAGAATGTTTAGAAAGAATATCTGACAATTTTTTTGTTTCCTTAATCAACATATGAGCTTGAAATCAAATCTTAATAAAAACATGTTTCAGTGGACTTGGCAATAATTTAGAGTATGTATTGATATGAAAAATTTAAGATTCTTGTGATCCATATATATAGTGATAAGATTAGAGATGCGTTCTAAATAATGATGTCATTCTTGAAATAAATCCAAGATTATAAAAAGTCCTTGTTATGAATCTTATAATTGATCTTGATTATTAATTTTTTTTTGGAATAAAAAGCTATTGGATGGAGTTTGTCATCTATTCTCATTTGTATCAATATTTCTTCTAAAGCAAAGTCTGATGCAACTATTCCTATAAAGAATGCCTTAAAAAAGTTGATGCAAAACAAAATTAGTGCAAAAATAAAAGCTATCTTCAAAGCCTCAAAAGATGCTTCAACTTCCTTGCTTAATTCAAGTTTGACTTTACATGTAAGATGTGTAAGAAGAGCCACAACTTGAAAAAGTTCTTAATGAAGATTTACTAAAAATCAGTAAATTTTTATAAATATTACTTATGTCTGATTATTTTTAGGATCTTTTAATCTACAATAGTCTTAATCTTCTTAAAATCTATCATAAGGTCATCATTTGAAATAATTTATACTAAGAATTCAACTTGAGTGGTATAAAATATACACTTTTTTATCTTGGCATATAATCTTATATTTCTAAGTTTTTGTAGTATGTAACAAATATGAAATTTATGTTCTTCTATATTTTTAAAGTAGATTAAAATATTTTCTAGATAACCTACTATAAAATCATCAAGAAATTCGTAAAAGACATCATTTAATAAATGTTAAAATATAACTAATATATTTTTGAGTCCAAAAAATATAGTATTATATTTAAATTGCTCATATTTAGTTCAAAATATATTCTTCTATTCATCTTTATTTTATATATATATATATATATATATATATATAGTTGTATGCTCTTTTTAGATCAATTTTTATATGGATTTTTCTTTGATTTAATTGATGAAGAAGTCTTAAAATCAAAGATAGAAGATACCTATTATTTTATGGTGATCTTATTGAATCTTTAAAGATTATATATATTTGCAAAGATCTATTTTTTTTCTTTACAAATAACATAGAAATTCTTATTGGAGATTTAAAATGGATTATGAAGTTTTTAGTCAAGTTCTTTTAAATGGATTCCTTAAATGCAACCAACTTATTTCTTGATAAACTATAAATTGGTCCAAAGGGTGATTGAGCTTTATCTTGAAGATCAATGGAATAATCATAGGAAAAATATTTTGTGATTTTTTGGTTCTAAATCATCTTCTATTATAAAATAATATGAAGAATTTAAAAAGAAAATATGGCCTTTATTAATTAGAATGCAAGATTCCAATTGTATAGTCTTTATTGCAGCTACAATTTTTTTTTTCCAACACATTGTCTTCTTTCGCAATTGTACTTCTTATTTTGTAGTTGTTTTCTTTCTTTATACAATGTTGATTAATAAGCTTAAGTTCTTCAAAATATAAGTATGAACCTTCTTAACAACATTGATTTTTTTTATTGTTCAATAAGAAGCTTGAAATATATTGCATCAATTTGCATAAATTTTAGTCTTAATGATTTAGTTTTTGTGAACTTAGAGGCTGTCGCCATGGTTTGATTTGTACTTCTTTAGCTCAATCTTTATTCTTAGCATCTTTCAAAGAATTGATTGTCACATATAATAGCTTAAGTAATAAATTCTTCTAACAAATCTATTTTTAATATTTTAAATCATAAACCTTTAAAATTATCTTTTAATCTTTATCAAAATTGGTTGATAAGGGATTTATCATTCTAATCTATATTATAAAGAAGATTTTAGAATTCTATAGCATATATAGTAGTTAAACATGATATTTGTTGTAAAGATACAAGTTTAGCCTTTGTTATCTTTTTTCAATCATTTTCTTGTAAAATAGTTATAGATACTTATAAGAATGAATTCAAATCATAAAGAAGACATGAATCTTTTTTCATCAAAGATACAAACTAAAAGAGAGTACTCTTAGAAAAAAGTATACCTATGAATCCAATTTGATTAAATCTATTAAAGTATCAAAAAGGATGCAATCTTAGATAGAACTTTATTTATTGTAAAAATCTTTGAAATTTTGATCTTATTCCATTAAACTTCTTGGGCATGTTTATGTTTGCTTCTTTCATACTTGGAGTAGTAAGATTTCATGGATTTAGTTATAAGCTTAAGTTTTTTGCTTCTCTCAATTGCACAACTTTTTGGCATAGATCTTGAGTTTTATTATGGACTTCTTCCATAGGTGTCAGAATACTACCTCCATGGTTGATATTAAAGATACATAAGATTTCCACCTTTAGAGTACTAAGAAGCTCATAAAGATCTACAATAGTTACAAATGTATTCTCACTTTTGCCAAGAATAATATCCATAATTTTTCCTTCCATAGATAACTCAAACAAATCTATAAGTCAAATTACATGAGGATTAATTAGAACCTCTAATATCAAATGAAAGTTTCTACAAAAAAAGTTATTCTACTCTCTTTAAGGAAAACAATCACTATCATAAAACTAAATTATTAATTTAATAATGGATAGTCCGTAATCTTCAAAATTCAACAATAGAAATAAGATAATCTATTTACTTTTTATAAAAAATAAAGACAATGAGTTAGTGCTCTTGTTAAATTATCAAGAGCATGCATCTTAAAGAACTACAAGATTAATACTCTTGAGTCACTTAAAAAGACTAAAAAATCACTCAAAGATAGTAATATATTGAACTAGAATGACTATTGCTAAAGACAAGAAGATTAGAAAGTCTTGGAATAAGACTAAAGACTAAAAAGGCATTAATAAGAATGAAGAAGGCTTCGCTCTTACTTCCACATATATTATCCAACTAAGAGCTACATAATAACATCCTATAAGACCTCTAATACTTATCTAATTTATAAGATATATGTCTAAACTTGTAAGATAAGTTTCTTATATGGATGCCATATCATTAGCTTGTATCACAAGCTACTTACATGTGTAATCCATAACTAACTTGTTGACTAAGTTTCTAACCTATAAATCAACTATAAACATGTATAAGTCAAATATGCATCTATGAAGCTTCTAAAAAGCTATACTATAAGATAATATTAAATCTATCTATTATTACCTTCTATCTAGTACTTCTTATCTAAGTAAATATGTTTGTTAGTGATATTTTCTTGTAGAGAGAGAAGAGACCTCATGATGCCCAACAATTGTTTGAAGCAGCACATAAAGAATGGAACCTCATAAATTAATACATTATCAATAAATAGATAGATGAAATTCATAGAAGATTGTAGGCAATTTTTAATGCAAATGAAGATTATACTTAATGGTAGTGAAAGTTAGATGGTACACTTGTGGTTATGTAAACTTTGTGAATATATGAGCTTGTATATAATTATAAGCTTCACAAAAGCAAACTTGTTTTTTATTGGCAAAGGTATAAAGAATTATTCTACATAATTATTTTAAGTTTATAAAAATAGTAAGAAGATTTTGAAATATTAATATTATTAATAAAATATTGGATTTTTAAGAATTAATATTGATTATAATAAAATAATTATAAAGAATACATGAATTAAATTACCAAATAATCTATTTTTTAAAAAAATTATTCTATCAACTACAAGTATGTTTACAATATGTTATATTGTGAAGTTTTCTTCATGAGCTTCAAATTTGATACCAATATGATGATTTTCTTTAAAAAATATATTCTTTTATATTCCATTAATCTTTTTTTTTCTTTTTTTTCTTTTTTTTTTATAAATAACTTCAATAAAGTTTACAAAATTTGCAAGATACATTAACAAATTCAACTAGAAAGATTTAATTATTAATTATTAATATCATAGTCTTTTCAAATTAATATGCATTATAAGTATCAATGCAAAGTACATGAATAAAATATAATTTTTTATCTTGTAATCTATTTTTTAGCCGATTTCAAATGAAAATTTTGGATTGCAACTCATTTTATATGTTTTACAAATACAAAAATTTGATCTTAATCCATTTTCTTTGTTGAGTTTAACAATAGCAATTGACTCAAAGATGAAATTATTATTCCTATTTAAATTCACAGAATTCAAAAACAAAATCTAAATAATTGGTAAGGTCTTTTATGTGAATCCGTGAGAATATGGGTAAATTGACCATGTAGCATTCCCCTAACATTGATGGCTCAAATTGCAGTGTGCAAAGTTACCAAAATTTTGTACACAATATCGTTCAATAAATATTGCTACACCCCTTGCAAGATAACAGAGAGATGCGAATCAGAATATTTTGTGCTACTTTCTTGCTATGAATGAAGTCTCAAGGTGAAAACCATCAGACTTTGTTGCAGCCCAATATTGATCATTCTTCATATCTTGCAAGACTTGTATGGCTTCTTCGTAAGTTGCGTCGTGCTCAACGATCAGCACTGATGATTGCGTTTCTTCCCAGCACGAAGTGTTGCAATCAAGAGTGAACAGACCTGCTCTCAGATGGCACCCATGAAAGTTCACCTCGAAAAGCTCAAGTAGAGAATTCATGTCTCACAGAAACAACAACAAAGCAAACGAGTCCACTGCATGAGCACTTATTCAATGCCATTATGGCACATGTGCTCTTTTAATCTTCTGGGTGATGACTTGACCCAGCTTAAGCATTGATTGCTGTGCAGGCACTTACCATCTCTAGACACCATTTCGCTTGGACTTGCACATCTTTGAGTACCTCTGCAACGTCTTCAATGCCAGTGTTTGGTGGTCCGAGTGATGGAGCTTGAATATCAAGCACTGAGTTTCAGATACCAGAATTAACACAAAAAGTTAGCAATGTCATAGCAGTTTGCTTCATAGGATGTTGAGTCGGTACTGACGACGTTGTGATCCTGAGAGAGTGAACCCAAGCTTAATTGGATCACGAAAAAACATCCTCCATCCAAAAACCTCATTCAATTGGGAGGTATTGCCTTGAATACTGGCAACTGGGGAAGTAAAGGACTGACAGTGCAATACAAAGACTAAGACATGAACCGTGTTCCTAACACGCAATATAGAAGTTGAATACTGTTCTGAGGTCGGACAAACATCTGCTTCAGACTGGATACGAGGGAAAGGAAACAATCGCGGCACATGAGAGATGTCATGCCGTTAAAACTGAACACAAGACACATCCTAAATAGGCATAGAATCGTGAAACTCATTCTGAACGCAGTCGTGTGTAAGGTGGGGAAAAAAGTGGTACCTCGATCTCCAAGGTAGGCATTTCGTTGAACAACGCTCTCAGAAGTCTTCAACGGATATTAGCTCGCTTACGCTGCAGATACGGAACTACTCCAGACTGTCGGATTCTCTAAAGCAGGAAAGAAAATTGCTACTTCTGGGCTATTGTGCAACATGTCCAGTGCCTACTTCATTGTAGACACAGTGCATTGCATTGAAAACAGAATTTTCTAAGTTTTTTAAAAGAAGAGGAAAAGGAAAAAACGAATACTGATTGACAATGGGTGAAAGTGAACAATGGAAAGCCCTAAGGTTGTCGTCCTTGTGGTGAAAGGTGTCACCAAGCAGAATTAGTTGGTTGATCGGATTTGATCTGATGTGCAAGCTTTGACATGATCCTCCGCCAACTTCTGAATGGTTCTCTTCCTGTCCGCAGGACTGAGCTCATGGATGTTCACGGGAGGCCCAAGCAATAGAGGAGATTCCGGAAAGTTGTAGCTGCAGCGCCGCTGTGAACTGCAGTGATACTTCCCCGCATCAAATGCAAGCGCAGCCTCTTTTTCTGTATCGAAGGAGCCAAGCCATACTTTCTCGTTTGTCTGACCAACCCTGATCTCAGATACCCATTTCCCATTTCTTCTCCGAACTCCCCTGTACAATTGGCTGCGGTTTTCTCCAAATCCTCTGTTTCTCTTACGCACTATAGCCCGACCCTGCAATAAACGATTGAAAGGAGGCGTTAACATACGACAAGATATCCTTAAGTGATAAACGGAGGGAATATAGACGAGAACTCTTACCGGCGGAATTTCGTCCACTCTTCTTCTTCTTATAAGTCTTGAAAGTTTTCGGCAGGCGCAAACGATACGCACCATGACCCGCCAGCCTAGCTCTGTTGAGGCTTGGTGAGGCCGTGTCAATGCCTCTTCCGCGCCGAGTTCAAAAAATTGTTTGAACCACTGCAGTCGAGCTTCAGGGGTTAATGGCATAGTGGAAGCTTCTCCCGAGTATCTCGTGTTCATGCTCCTCATGATGTCGGTATTCAGATGAGACGATCCTTGCTGTTCCGACTTCGGTAAATCCAGCTGCAGCCATTCCGAAATGGCATCATTCTCCGTTTCTGCATAATCGTCAACGGACAATGGATTTGAGTCGAATGAATTCGTATGATCCAACCGCGGCGTCGGTAGTTGTTGCTGACCATTTAACGATGCTTCCGTTGTGCCGACAACTGGAGAACCCGGCAGCGCCGTCGTGACAAAATCGCCTCTGCCTTGCGTGAGATGGAATTGTTCACTTTGCGCATACATTCCCGAGTCCTGTTGGAATGTGGAGGGAACCACTGGACAAATTTCAGGCACAAAACTTCGATCACCTAGTTGGAATGGGGGTGGGTTTTCAATCTGCTCTTGTCGAAAAAGAGCCCAATAATCCTCCGAAGATGAGGAGTCCAAGTGCAGCGAGTTGTTCTTTGACGTATGACTACCTTCAGTGCTGTAGCAGCTATCCGGCCACTCATTAAAATCATCTTGTGATGCTGGATTTGGAGGTGCCGGCCCCCAGAACTGTTCGTAAAACCTTTTCCATTCGAGTTTCTTCAATCTAAGCTTGTTTTTGAAGCGACCCAGGACGCTAGCCTGCCGCGAGAGCAGCCCCCACCGAGAAGGCTTCTTTTCTATCATTTCTGATGGCTCTAAACCGTCTAACTCTGCATCAAGTGTTCCGGTAAGCGTCAATCAGTAAATATGCAGCTAAACCCTCATAAAATTGTGCGTATCTCAACTCGCAAATAACTAATTTCTCTTTACAATACACAACACGTGCACAACACAATTACCTGGTTAACCTTTTCTAATAAGAGGGTAGACCTTGAAAGAACTTTGGTAACGGCTTAAACTGTCACATTCACATGTAGTTGTCTGTGTGTTGTTGGGTCCTTTGCAATCCTCTGGTTCACAATCCAAACCCATGGCATACTGTGACGTATTAAAAATACATGTATATATATATATATATATATATTTGTGTGTGTGTGTGTGTGACACAGATACACAATAGAAGGTTTTAAAGATTTAGCCTTCAAGTTGCTATACAACGGGGCAATAAGTCCAGCGTCCGTACAAACGATATTCCAGAGACAAATGGGTCATAACCTACCTGATGTGGAAAGGAATGAATATGAAGTATGGAGAAGATCCGTTTCTTGAAAAGCTGAGAAACGTCCAGAAATGCCCTTGACAACCCAGTGGATGGACAAAAAAACTTCAATTCTTCGAGACTCTGTGGAACCGAGAACTTTGTCACGTGTATGGATTTCTGGTCAAACACAAAGAGGAAAATTACGGACCACCACCAAGCTTATATGTTTGCACTAAGAACCAAATCCCTGTTGAATCATACCCAAAGATAAAGAGGAAAAGAATCTCATGCTTCGAAAAACCTAAAACCTCTTCAAAACTCTCTCTGGGACATGCATTCTGGCAAAAAAGAAAACTCTAAGCAAAGCAAAAAAACTAATGGAAACGCAGACTTTTCACTGAAAGCAACCAACAAAAGCACCCATCTGCACTCTCAACTCAACTGGATCATAGGCAAATCCACCTCCACACAATTACCGCCAAATGCTGTAGACATCGACTTTTCTAGATTGAATCAACCAGGACGTGATCAGCCCTGTTTCCTTGAGCAACAACTAATTCAGAGCTACGTGCTCTAAACCTCCGACATTAATTCCGACTACATCACTGAACATCTTCACGCGACAATTCCCTTCTCTTGGCGAGTTACTACCATGACCGATGGCCAGACCACCCGACAAGCAAGAAAATACAAAGAAAACGAAGCCCCAATTCCTCCACCTCCTCTGATCTCCACTTCGCCGCAACAACAGGTGCCCCGAGCAACAGAACCTCACCCCCCGGCGCGTTGGATTAGACTTCACCCCAATTTGGAAGAAAAAACCGACACTCAAAAGTGTCCAGGTGAGTGAAGCCGACTAAGTGAAAGCAGACGGGGTGCCGCAAGCAATGAACAGGCAACTCCGCGCTGAAGTGAAAAGTGGGCGTGAACATCGAAACTTAACCATGGCTAACAGAGTTTCTCCGGGGCCAACCGTTACGTGGCTGCTTTCACAGATTGGCCGACTTTTCCAGAGCGGAACACAATTTATGTTTGACTAATACGGAAACTCATAAGTCCTGTCAGTGCAAGCACTCGGAAAGTGCGGAAGGTGTAGAGCGCCTCAATTCCTACCGATTTGCTGAATGTATTCTATAGTTTAATCGAACACAAGAATGCCCTCATCCGTGATGCATTCTCAGAGACTTCGGGGCTGACTTTGGAGCTGCTGTCAAAGGAAGTTGATACTCACATGGTGATAAGCTGCACGCTTCGTCGACGTAGCCGGGTTCTAGAAAACACAGACACTGCTCGTGAAAGTTCATGGATTTACTGATCAGAAGTTGCGGCAAAACTGGATTCTGATGAGGCAGGCACACTGTTGAATCTGACCCACCCAGCAAAGTAACTGTCGGAAATGTGCACCATATTGTGAAGTGTTTCAATTTCGTTTAGTGTTTCATTGCTTTGGAGGAGATGTGGGATGTGCTGCGTTGGCTTTATTGTGAAAAGAGTACATTGAATTGTGTAATCGCAACATCACACGCTCATCTCTCACTTGAACAAGATGTACTCTAGACGTGTGACCTTCTGGTGTACTTTATGCTAGTATATTATTATACATAAAATATATGGTATGTGTAATTTTGTGTATATTTGATATTTCCAATTGGTATTCAAGTTCATCCAACTTTTTATTTTTCTCCATGTTGAAGATTTTGTCCATGCAAAAGATTATCTTCGATTGGTGTTAGGATTTGGATTGTTCTATTGTATTTTTGCCTCTTTGCTACAAATTGAACTTGGGTCCACATGTTGGGTTTTGTAAACATCAAATTTTATCAATTTGTTTTAATGGACATAGAGAAAAGGTTTTTTTTAGCTGGTATTTTGTAATTTAATAGTATGTTGTATGCAATGGTCTAGTTTTTATTTTAGAATGATGAAGATTACAAAAGAGAAGCTCATTTGGTATAATCTTAATAACAAGACCTTAATACAAAATATCTTATTTATTCATGTGTTTTTTTTACATTACCTCATATGCAACAAATTATAATGTATATCTATGCTTAGTTACTAAAACAAAATCCATGATCCACAACAGTATTGTTAGGGGGGTGTTTATACCTAAATGCCAACTTTGAGATGTAATTGCCTACACAAAAAAGAATTAAGTATCTGAAAAGAAAAATTTTAAGATCTTTTTTTAAATAAAGTATTTAAATTTAAATTTTTATAATAAATAAATTATATAATGATTTATAATATATTATAAATTAAAACTATTAATTTTATGTAAAAACAACAAATTCTACATTGTATTTTATTCTCGAAGCTTCTGTATAAATTTTCTCTAATAATACTCTTTTATCTTTTTTCCTAAGCTTAAAGACTTCTTTAGAATATTTTTTTAATAACATACATAGATTTTATAAACCAAACTATAATAGCAAGAAGTCAATCTTGAATTGTATAAAAAAATGCTTATTTTATTATAGGTGGCTTATAGAAGCTTATTTTAAAAGACTTCTTCATTGAGCATGAAATCTTGTAATAAGAATTATTACTATTTAGACACATTCTATTTATTTCACATATTTTGATAGAAACTTTTCTAGACAAATACAATATTTGCATCTTTGTTATATATTTTGAAGTAATTGAATTAAAAAAAAAGTTTAAAATATTTAAATTAGAATTTTGTTTTACAATTAGTTTTAATTTTTAATAAAAATCATGCATATGGTTAAGTAAACTTGTTTTGGAGACTTAAAGTTACCTCAATTGCTTAAACAAATACTATATATGTACTATTTTTGTTTATAGATGTTTTGTCTTACTATTTGTTGACTTATATTTGATTGAATTTGTAGAAGGCTTTTCTTTTCATATATTTTTATTTATAAACTTATAAGTAATGTACTTATGAAATAGTAAACATATAATCCTACCTTAAATATATTTGATATAAAATTTTTATATTGTTAAAAGGATTTGATTAAAAAAAAATCACGTAAATTTTAATTGGTAGTAAAAAATAATATTTAACATAATCAACACTAAATAATCAAAAAAATCTCATAACTCTTTTACATGTTTAAATTTGTCAATGATATTATGTATTTTACACTCTAATTTTTTGAAATTTGAACATTAAAAAATAAAAGACTATATATTATGCTTTACTAAAGAATAAACTGTTTTTTTGATGCCAAATTTCTATTTATAACATTATTACTTTAAAAAAAATCTTCTATTTTGAACAAGGATTTTATTTCTATTGTTCAAGTTTTGACGTGATTATATATATTTCAAAAGAACTTTAAAATGTTTTTATAATTTAATATTATAGTGAGTATGAAGTAATGTTTTATATGTGTTCAAAAATTCAAATACAGCAACAATTGATCCGTAATTTGATTTAACAACTTAGAGGAATATTGATAATATATATATATATATATATATATATATATATATAATTAGCAAAAAATTGGTCGTTTGATAATTTCGTGTTGCTTAAAAACTTCCAAAGTGTATGTAAAAAATTATATCTTTAGATATAATCATACATTTGTTGTTTTAGTTTTAAAATTTTAATAGTTTTCATAAATTCAATATATCTTAAAATATAGCTTTAAATAAATAAGATTTTTACTATTTTTTAAAAAATAAAAATATTTATTAACTTTGTGTATAATTTTTAAGAAATAAAAATAAAAAATAAATAAATAAATAAATATTTTTTAAATATTGAGATTTTAAAAACATAAAAATAATATGAAATTTTTTTTCTTAAAAATAAATAAAATTTATTTAATATTTTATATCAATAAAATATTGATAAAAATATTGAAATAGTTCTTTTTATTATAAATATATTATTTTATTTTATTTTCCAATAATAATTTATAAAAATAATAAAACAACTAAATTTAATTTTTTAAAAAATAACCTAAAAATATTATAAATTTTTTATAGAATATTATTTTTATAATATTTATTTTTAATTATTAGTTATTTGATTTTTTATTTAATAACATTTCTAATTATAGTTGATTTAAGATTATTCTGAACTTATTATGAAAAAGTATGTTTCTCCACTTTGGTAAGTAAAGTAAGTGATTTTGTAACAAATTGTGTTATACTCATTTTTTTTTCCAAAATAGGACTATGTCTTGTTATTGTATTTAGTAATTTTAATATCAAGTCAAATTTTCTTTACATTTTTAAACTTTATAATAAGACTATAAAAATTTAATATATATCTTACATCTATTCTTGAATATATTTTATTTGATAATTATAGTGTCAAATTATAAAATTATTTCAAATTTTATATTTCATGAATATAGTTATTAGTTTATAATAATAAAAACACTTTAATAAAATAAAAATTTATGAATCAAATTTTTGTTCATCAACCTATTAATATTTTAGTATCATTATTAATTATTATATATTATAGATTTTGTTTTTAGAATTATGTAATCATCTTATGAATTATATTAAATAAAGAAGCACCAAAGATGTGTGATTGTTTGTTGTATTATATCTTGATATACTATTACAAAATATGTATTAATTTGGTATATCATATATATTTAATAGGTAATGTGTGAGCAAAATAATAAAAAGAGATGTTTTTTATGAGGTTTTTTAAGCCAACGGATTGATCTTAATTAAAAAAATTCATCTTTTAATTTAAAATAAGCATTAGAGTATATATATATATATATATATATATATATATATATATATATATATAGATATATATATATATCTTTTTAGGTCAATTTTCTATAACTTGATGTTTTTTCTATGGCATAAGCTATTACTTTCAATTTTTAATACTTAATATCCTAAATAGCAATTATGAAGTTAAAGATATATTTTTTTTACAAAGAAGGTGTTATTTTACTACATAAGTCAATTATCTAGAGTAGATTGTATAGGTCTTGGAAGCTCAAATATCATATTATACATTCTATAGATCTTGATGCATTGTAAAATGGATAGGTTTTACAAAATCAAGGAAAATTGTGACAAAGCTAAAAATCATAATTTTTTTTGGGCCAAAAATTTAATAACAAAGTCTTTTCTTACATTTGCATCTATTTGATCCTTTACTTTATATTTTTTTTCTAGCTAGTGCTAACGATTTCTAAAAAACTTATGTATGTTGAATTAACTTCTTTAATTAGATTAAAGAAGAATCAATTGACATGCATTTTATTATACAAAGTGAAATTATAAACTTTAAAATCTCTTCTCTAATAGCTTATTTGTTTGTAATATTGATTAATTCTAAAAAATTTGATAGTCATTGTAATTGTTGACTTTTTTTTTGTTGATTATGTATTGTAACTAGAAGCAATAATAGTGGCATTTAAAGGTAAGTATGATCCAACATCCATATATTGGATACTAAAGATTGTATTTAAAGACAACATGAATACATTTACATTGGTGAAGAAAAAGTTATCAATGCCATTCTAAGATATATTGTCTAAAAGTAGGAAGATATGTCAATCATCTATATATATTTTCCTATCCAAACTTCATATCTATTTGTAAAAAATAAGAATATTCAATCAAGAATTTTAATTGTAGCAATAGTAAAAGTTAAGCTATTTGCTTATTTTCTTTAGAAGTAGTGCAACTTCTTAGAATAATCAATAATAAGTGGTTCTAAATTGTAAAGTCTCTTTGTATTAGCTGAGAATGCTATAGTAAAGTGAGTCTTGCCCTTTTTGGACTCTTCAATTTAATATTATAAGGTAATGTAATTTGGTGTCATTTAATAAAAGAGCCAATTTTCATTTATATTCTAAATATCTTAAATGCCATATATTTATAGCTTTACTTATAGACTTATAAGTTTATTAGTAATAGGAGTACTATCATTAGAGTATTTTTGTTGTATGACTTATATTTCTTTAAATTATGTTATTTTTGAAATATCTATAATCAACTATTTAAAAAGGTCTATACATTGTTGGCTTGTTTTAATGTTAAAACAAGAAATATGGTATTTTTTAATTAAATTAGTCAAAGTGCTAATGCAGCAAGCCATGCATTGAAGTATCCAAATTATTAATACTTCATCAAGCTACAAATTAGCCTAAATATATTGGATTTAATAGGATTGGTATTCTTAAATGAATTTCTTTAGGTTAGGATGCTACTAATTGTCTCTTGAAAGGTTAAATGTCCTCTTGGGCCAAATATAAAACAACTTTTAGCTTCTTGAAGGCTTAAGTCAATTATATTGGTAAAATTCTTATTTCTACATATTTGTTATTATTACAAGTGAGCACCTTGAAGATCTTGTTATGCTTATAAATAAAGTTATGACTAATGAATATACTTAAAACTTAAGCAAACAACTTGTAGCTTTGTAAATAAAATCAATTTTGTTAATATTTTCTATAAATAAGCGACAAGTTTAATCACATCAATAAGTATCTTCAAAAGATTTTTCTTTACAATTATAGACTTACAACAACATAAGATGAATACAAATCTATATATATAGTAAAAAATTGAACTTTGTTTAATTACAATAAAAGACAAAGTATAGATTGCTTATATCAATTATGACAAAACATAGGGAGGAAGGAAGAGAGAAAAAAAAACCTACTTTGTCTATTTAAAGGTACTATTAACTATTGCTACCATCTAAGGTAACGTTGGTCCTAAGTAACTTGGTTGCTATTTTTAATATAGAGATTCACAAAGCTACTTTATTTCTAGTCAAATTCAACTAAAACCTTTTGTCATATGTTTAAATTATTATTGCACTATTTTTGTGTCTAGAACCAAGAAATCTGCTTGTAGTAGCGTAATCCTTATCAAATCAAGTTCTCAACTCTTATTTGATTCTATGGTGGTTGATTGAAGATATTATTATTTCTGGCCAACAAAATGAACCTAAGTTCTAGCCTTCAGAATAAGAGCCAAAATTTACTTACTTTAAAATATTGGTGTCATATTACATGTATTCTTGCATGAAAATGTATTAAGCACGTAGTTGTAGAAGGTAAGTAGAAATGCAACAATAATTCTACTAAGTCTAATAGAATTTTAAATAAACTTCAAGTAATTATTAATAACTCCAATCAAATCTTAATCAATTAAAATAAATTTATAAGAAGATACAAAAGAAACATAAAGAAGTTATAATTTAATCTCAAAGAAATATAATGAAAAAATCTTTAAAAAATATAAAAATAAAACCTTAAAGAAACAACAATAGCCTTAAAGAAATTCTACAAATAAAAGTTATATAAAGAAATAATTAAGAATCCTAAAAAATACTAAAAATAAAGATTCTAAATAAAATTTAAATAAATTCTAATTAATCCTAATTAAATCTTAATTAAATTTTAATAAACCTTAATCAAATCTAAAATCAAATCCTAATTGAAATCTTAATTGAAATTCTAATGAATCTTAACTAAATCATTGATTAAATCCTATTAAAATCCTAATAAAATGTTAAATCCTAGACAAATCTCAAATCCTAAATAAACCTTAAATTGTAATTCTAAACCAAATCTGAATGAAATCTCAAATTCTAAATAACTCTAAGAAATCTCAAGTAAATTTCAATCAATTATTATAACTATTTGAAACTTCAATAAATATTAATTGAGTTATAGATCTTAAGTAAAATTTTACTTAGATTTAAACCAACAAGAAATTAATAAGCATACAAAGTTTGAAAAGAATCAAACTTACCAATTGCAAGAAAAGTTCTCAAAACCTCTCAATTGTTGATTGCTTCCCTTCTTCAATTTAAATGCTAATCTTTCAATACCAATTTTTCCTTGTTAAATCATTCAATTACTTCAAAAATTAGATTATGTGTAGAAATTCAAGTCTTAATATAGCTCTTTAAATTTTTCTTTAATTTAAGTACTAAATATTGCTAAATCTCAAAATCATTCGCTAATTCTAAATCTCAAATTTCTAAGACCATAATCCACAAAAACCTTCATATACTTCAATCTAATTGATTGATTGACTTAAAATTTTTAAACATATTAACAACAAGTACAACAACAACTTGTCCAAATTTTACCTATAAATATACCATATAATTCAAGAAACTCACAAATTTGTAAACATATTTTTGTTTATCGAAATCTAAATCCATTGAAAACATCATTAACTTTAAAAATCTTTCAAACTCTCAATATTGATTCAAATGACATGAAACCAATGTCCAAATTCTTTTTTTTAAGTTTGTTTTTAAATTCTACTCTCCAATTTACAAAAATAATCCTAAAATTCTTATAAGCATTCAGTTTTGTACCTTAGGGTCTGATTTTGTCCTAAATTAACAATTAGTGTTGTATTACCTGAAGTCTTGTTTGAAAATGTACAGGAGACTAGGCTATAGAAGATAGAAGAGAAATTACAATAATAAGATCTTAAAAACTTTAATAAAATCTTAAATAAAATTTAATTAAATCTTAATAATTCTAATCAAGATTTAATCAAATCCAAAAGAAATCTTAAAGCAATTACAAAAGAAACATGAAAAAATCCTAAAGAACTTCTAAAAAAATTATATATATATATATATATATATATATTAAATAAATACAAAAGACATCCTAAAGAATTATTAGAGGAAATTTAAATAAATCTTAACCAAATTCTACTTTATTGCTAATTGAAATCTTAATAAACTTTAATTAAATCCTAAATCCTAAATTAAATCCTAAAAAATCTTAAGTCCTAAATAAATCTTAAATCTTAAATCAAATCCTAGACAAATCCTAAATCCTAAACCAAATCTTAGATTGATCTTAAATTCTAAACGAAATCCTAGACAAATTCTAAATCCTAAATCAAATCTTAACTAAAACCTAACCAACTCAAACCAATCCTAAAGTAGATTAGAATCCCAATATCTATTAATTTAGCTATTGAACTTGTTTATCAGAGCTTTGTCTTTTCTTAATTAAGAGTAGATTATCCCCTTTTCTTAATAAGACATAAGCATATTAGAAGTTACAGATAATCCTCTTCTAAACTGATATTTTTTCTAGAATTTTTTTCTTAATTCTTGAGTATCATATTTTATGAGAATAGAAACCTTTCTTTTTATTATGCTAGCATAGAAGAGCTTGCTAAAATGAAGAGTACAATGGTTCAAATGCAAGAGCAAATGACAGAATTAATACTTATAATGCATTGACTGAGTCTACCACCACAAGGTGCAATAAGATTATCAGGCAATGAAGATATAGAGATGATTGGAGTTGCTTCAACATCTACACTAAGCCATACTACTGTTCCTACAATAGAACATTGTTCAAGTTTCAAGGAATCAAAAATTGGAATGCTTGAGAAGTTTGATGGCACAAGATTTAAGTTTCAAAGAATCATCAATCAGGTACAGTTAGTGATTGAACTACAAGCTCAAAGTTATTCAATTCAAGGATCACAAGTCAGGTTTATTAAAACATTACTTTCAGATTCTACTTTATCATGGTTTTCATCATTTTTTGAATGACATGATCCAATATTGGATAATTTGGAAGCATTATTAGTGGAGTTTTATTCTATGTATAGAAAACATGATGCAATCCATGTTACAACCAACAAGATTCATATCTTACGACAAAGCAATTGATCAATGATATTATACACTTCACAATTTTGACAATTAGCAATAGATATCAAGTGAGATGATGTACCACTTATTAGCCAATTTCTCTATGCATTATAATATGAAGTAAATAAATTGATGCTCAATTTAATTGATCGTTAGATATTGAGTCAAGTAATTGATTTTGCTAAGAAATGTGAGAATTGACTTTTTGAGTTTCAATCTGAGAATCGCACAAAAAAACCTCAATGTTATTATAATTCAATGATGACACCAACGATTTTTCAATCTAAATATTTGAAAGTAGAAGATATGCAAATTGATGCAGTACATTCTAAACATCTTATTGAACAAGAAAAGACTTGTTGTCATCAAGAAGGACTATATTTATATTATAGAAAAACTAAGCAAACTACTCAAAATTTTCCAAAGAAATGATGCAACTACAAAATAAGGAGTACTGCTATTAAAGATAAAAACATGTTAGAAAATAAATTTTTTCAGCTACGATAGGGACCAAGCGACTGAAATCTTATACAATTCCTAATAAAAGTCTTATTCTCTCTTCAAAACCCTCTCTTTGTTTTACAATAGATGTGCATTTAAAACCTAATAACCACAAAGTCTTTGCCTTAATAGATTCAAGAGCCTTAATTTATTTTTTAGATGAAGAATTTGTTAAAAGTCATAATATATAATTAGTACAAAAAACTAAATCCATATATGTAGAAGTCATAGACAGTCGTCTATTATCTTCTAGAGATATTATTCATAAAACACTTCCTATAAATATAGTAATAAATGGTCATAATAGTTGCATAATTTTTAATATAATTAAATTTCTTTGTAATTCAGTCATTTTAGGTTTATCGTGGTTAAAAAAGTATAATCTTGTGATAGATTGGATCTCTTATAAACTTGACTTTTCTTCAAATATCATTAAGAATTTTTCTAATCCAATAGAAAGCCATGAGTCTAGTATAGCCAAATCTATTTTGTAGGTGCAAAAGATTCTTTGTATGTTGCAAAAGAAGGGCCGTCTTTTATTATTTATGCACATCTATTTTAAATGATGGAAAGATTTCAAGTGAAATTCCAAGTCAATATCAAGATTTTCAAGATATTTTTGAGAAGAAAAATGCAGATATTTTCTTAAAGCATCATCGATATGATTATTTAATCGATCTTAAAGAAGGAACTTAGCCACCATTTGGTCCAATCTATAATTTATTACAAAATAAGTTGATTGAACTCAAGAAGTACATTGATGAGAAATTGGCCAAAAATTTCATATGCCATTCAAAATCTCATGGAGGAACTTCTATCTTATTTGTGAAGAAAAAAGATGGATCATTGCAAATGTGTGTAGATTATCGAGGACTCAACAAGATTACTATTAAGAATAGATATCCTTTACCTTTGATATCTAGACTTTTTGATCAATTAAATCAAGCTAAGATCTATATAAAAATAGTTCTACAAAGAGCATACAAATTGGTTTATATTAAAGAAGGAGTTGAATGGAAGATTTTATTTTGAATAAGGTATGGACACTTCAAATATAATATCATACCTTTTGGACTCACAAATGCACCAATTGCTTTTCAACATCTTATGAATGATATTTTTTATGATTTTTTAGATAATTTTGTTGTCTATTACTTAGAAAATATTGTAATCTATTCAAATAATATAGAAGAACATAAAATTCATGTTTGTCGTGTGTTACAAAAACTTAGAGATGCAAGATTGTACACCAAGATAGAAAAGTGTGTATTCCACACTACTTAAGTTGACTTCTTAGGATACATTATTTCAAACAATGGTCTAATAATGGATCTTTAAAAAATTTACATAATTATAGATTAGAAGATTCTAAAAATAATAAAAGATATACAATACTTTTTTAGATTTTCCAATTACTATCATATCTTCATTAAAAACTTTTCTCAAATTGTAGTGCCACTTACATGCTTAACTTATAAAGATAAGCTCTAGTGGAGTAAAAAAGTAGAAGCATCATTTGAAGCTTTGAAGAAAGCTTTTACTTCTACACCAATCTTGTATTACATCAACTTCTCCAAAATGCATTTGATTTTGCCTTCATTGCAGTCTTGTCATAAATAGGAGCAGATGAAAAACTTCATCCAATAGCTTTTCATTCAAGAAAATTTTATGCAGTCAAGATTAATTATAAAATCTACAATAAGGAACTTCTTGTAATCATGGATTCTTTTCAAGAATAGTATCATTATTTAGAAGGTGCTTGAAGTCCACTTACTATGTATATGAATCACAAGAATCTTGAGTATTTCATATTAGCACATATTTTGAATCCTTGTTAGGCTCGTTGGAGAATGTTTTTATCAAGATTTAAGTTTAATATCACTTATCAGCTAGGAAAAAAACAAGGTTTATTTGATGCCTTTTTTAGACATTCTTATCTTACACCAAAAGAAAGAAAAGTAATTTTTGACTAACAAAAGATAATTTTATTTAAGCCAGAATAATTTCATCTCCAAGCAATGAAATCAACATTGACTATTGATTTGACTTTTTTCAAGCAAATCCAAATAAGTATGTCCTCAGATCTTCTTGTTCATGATATTAAAAATAATTCCACTAAGTCTCATGATACTTTTAAGTTTGAGTTTAAAGAGAATCTATTCTATTTTGAAAGATGCTTATATATTCTAGAATGAGAAGCGCAATTATGTGCTCTTGAAACTTGTTCCAATTTTCTTATAGCATGATATTTTCGATATAATAAGACTTTGGAGCTTATATCTAGAGATTTTTGGTGGCATGAAATATTGAAGGTTGTTAAAGAATTTGTACAAACATGTGATATTTTTTCAAGATCAAAAACTCCTCATCATTAATTTTATGGACTCCTCCAATCATTACCGATATTAGAAAAACCATCATCTTCTGTCTCTATGGATTTTATCATGAATCTTCTAAATTCAAGATCTTATAATTCCATATTCATGATTGTAGATTGTTTCACCAAGATGGCACATTCCATACTATGTACAAAATCTATCATAGGTGAAGGAATAGCTAAACTCTTTCTTGACAATATCTATTACTATCATGGATTATGAAGGGATATTATATTAGACAAAGAAATACGATTTTTATCCAGATTTTAGAAAACTCTTTTTAAGATATTGAAGGTAGATATAAAACTATCTTTGGCTTTTCACCCTCAAACTGATGGACAAATAGAATGGATGAATTAAGTTTTAGAGTAATATTTGAGATGTACCATCAATTATCAATGAGATGATTGGATAAATCTTTTGCCATTAGTAGAGTTTTCTTATAATAATTTGATACACTCTTCTATCCAACAAACACCTTTCTTTGCCAACTATGGTTATTATCCTCTATTAGATACTTTTGATTTTTCAAAAGTTGATAATCTTACAGCAAAAAATGTGGAAAATTGATTGTCAGAGCTACATGCAATAATAAAGGTACAATTAAAAGAAGCTCAATAATAACAAAAAGCCAACACAGATGTATATCACAAGGAACAACATCAATTCCATGTAAGAGATAAGATATGGTTATTTTGTCGTAATATTAAAATTATTTGTCCTTATGACAAATTAGATTATCGTAGGCTTGGACCCTTTCTCATTTGTAAACGGATCAATCTAGTTGCTTATCGATTATATCTACCGGAGTCTATGAAAATCCATCTTCTACTTTATATATCTTTACTTGAGCCATACAAGGCAATAAATATACAAAGAAGGAGACAAATACTACCACCTCCTATAGAAGTAGACAATAATGAAAAATTTAAAATAACAGAAGTCTTAGATTCAAGGCGGTACCAAAATAGGTTAGAATATTTGGTATATTGGCATAGATATAATATTAATGAATGTACATAGGAGCCATCTAGGAATCTAGCAAATGCATCAACCAAAATTAAAGCTTTTCATCAATGACATCCATCAAAATCAAAATGAAGAATTAAAAAATTCTTTGCTATAAAGCAAAGCAAGCCCAATGGAGATTTCATTCTATCTTGTATCATTTTTTCTTTAGATTTTTTAGTGCTTAGGAGACAAATAACCAACAACCAGCAAATTCAACTTAAGAGCTATCATTTGCTAAACTACCAAATGAGACATTACGACTATCACAACCTTTGAGATGAAAAAATCCAGATGAAGACCCTCAAGCATGACATGTTCTTCCTCAAATAGATGGTGAGATATAATACATTTGATACTATGACCTTAGAAGGAACTCCCGATGTTTAATGATACTTTTGGAAGTATGAACCATTCTTGATGGTATTGCTAATGTTTTATTTGAAAGAAGTTATGAAGGCCTCAATAATAATCAAATATCAGGATGGTCTTCTTGCCTTGGTGTGAAACATTATCAATGGTTGAAAGGACCTATCAACTACTTTCAAAAGGAACAAAGATCAAAGCATGTAGCAAATACAGTTTGGCATACTTTGGACTTCATCAACATGTAATCACTACTCCTCGTGGAACTCGTCCCTAAAAGGGAGGAATAATGTCAGAGACATATATATTTACCTTGATAATTATCTAGATAATAAGAATAAATAGAAGTAAGTTAAAATAGATAAATATTATAATATCTTATAGAAAGCTTTTAAGAAGCTTGATAGACCTTGCTTTGACTTTATAGTGTCTTTAATTGACTTTTTAGGTTAAAAACAAGGTCAATAAGTTGACCATGTACCACTTATATTAGTAGTTTGAAGAACAAGATAATTAGATGATTCACATGTAGAAAACTTACCTTATAAGCTAAGGCATGTGTCCTACAAAGTCAACACATATTAGAGATCCTATAGAATATTGCCACATAGCTCTTAGTTAGATAGTATATATAGAGGCAAGAATAAAGCCTTCTTCACTCTTGTCAACTCCTTTCTTACTTTTAGTCTAGTTTCAAGAGTCTTATGTTTTTTAGTCTTTGACAATAGCCATTCTAGTTCTTTCTTGAATATATATACTTTCTTCTATTTTATCACTTTCTTTTTGACATAGATTCTATAAGTTTATGTATCTTTTTCCAATTTGTGTCCTTGATAACTTCCTACTCCAATCTGAATGTTGAATTTTCAAAGCCAATGTCTTCTTTTTGAATCATTGAATTTCTTTCAAAATTTTTTTTAACTATTGGAAATCAAGTCTAGTCTTCATATAAAAAAAAATTATTTCAATCCAAATAAAAAATTTCTAAACATCTTAAAAATACTCACTAACCATTAAACTCCAGTTCTTAAGAGCTCAAACGACAAAAACAAATACACACTTTGATCTAACCATTCAATTGATCTCAAAATTTGTAGACATATTCACAACTAATACATCAATACTCCATTAAAAATTTATTCATATACATACCAAAAAATTCAAGAAACCCTCAAATATGTAAACATAGTTTTATTTTTTAAAATCTAAACCAACTAAAAATATTACTAACTTTGAAAATCTCTCCATAATTAAATATTAACTTGATTGACATAAAACTGATAGTTAAAAATCTTCCACAATTCTGCTCTCAAAACCTACTTTGTAATCTACCAAAGAACCTTGAAGTCACTATAGATGTGTGGTTTTGTGCCTTATGGTCTGATTTTGTTCCAAATTAACAATCGGTCCTCTCTAAGTATCAATTCTTAATTTCTTAAGGTAAATTTTGCTAAAATCTACTCTTAATTCCCTCTTATATATGTCTATATTATTTTATTTTTCAATCTACTTTTTTTTGCCTTATTTATGGTTATAAAAAAAAATTAGAAGCCTATTTTGTAAAAAAACAATAGTAATATCTTTTAATTTTATTATTTTTTTATTATTACTTATTTCTAAGATAATTTGCTATAATATTTTAAAATAATATCTTCTATGATATAATATTTTTTTTTTCTTTCATTCATTAGCCATGTTACATCACAACACCAGTCCTTACTAAATATCAAATTTTAATAGTTTGATGTAAATTTTACTTTAATTTGTTGTTAGTTCTTTTCTAAACATGTCATTATTAATTTCTTATCTTATTTACTTTGATTTGATTCATTTATGCCTCTATAAAGTAAATAGAAGTTTCTTCTATAAAAAATAGTATTGAGATTAAATTTTTTATTATCTTTTTATAATATATCATTATTTTTTTACTACATCTTTTATTAGGCTCTATTATAATAACATCTAATTTTTTATTCTTTATCATATAGATATATTATCATATGATATTGACAAGATTTGCAATGAATAAATATTAACTATTTCATATTTAAAGAAAGAGAGAAGGGAAGGAGGACGAGAGAAAGAATAGACTTGTGTATTGTAAAATTATTCAAGTTTTTTTAGAATGTGAATAACAAAGATTTAGGTTTTCTAAGCAACTTCAAATTCCTAAAATCTATAGAAGATGTTTTTTTCTACCTCTTTTGAGTATAGAAAGCATGATTGATTTGATTGATTTATAATTTGACCTTTTCTACAATTAATCATGATTACCTTATGCTACAATTGTTAAATAAAATTATCTTTTTTTTTTCTCCAATTATTATGCCACTTTTATTTGAAGTTAAATAATAAGAAAGATTGTTATTTGTCTCATACTAACATGAATAAAAGTCTAATGCTTTTGGACTAGCACTTGATCTTGTTGATTGGAGTACTATATAAAAACATTATTATTGAACCATCTTAAATGCCCTAAGTTATATTGTAATTAACTTAGTTGGTTGTAGAAGAGATATATAGTAGACTTCTGCTAGCCATGCATGATAGATAGGATTTGAATTAGTTGTATTATATTCCAAATTATTTAGACAAAAAAAGGTCCAATTAGTAGTATTTGAGAGGCGGAAAAGACTCATAAAATTACAAATGAAATATGTGCTTAAAATATTATTGAATAATTATCAATGTATTTTGTGAGACACATAAGTTATTTGATTGAAGGAGGTGAGATTAAAAAATTGCAACCTCTCAAATGGATTAAAGTCTATTATACCTAAAATTATTATACCTACAAAAATAACTAATTATTATTTTCTTCTAAGTAAACCTAAGAGTGGCAGAAATTGAATAAGCTTCAGTTTAGACAATAATTTGGTGAACAAGTTAGTCTACATGTTATGCTTAGAATAATATTAAAACTATAATTTATTGAATGTCAATACTTGCCAAATAAAGTGGTATTGCATAGTAATATATTTTATTTTGAAGTAAAATTTTATTGTGTTAATGAGCACAAGAGTCGATTGGTTATCATAATGAATTACCATAGAAAATTTTAGGATTTTGTATTGTGATAGATTATAGAATAAATGGTGTAGCCACACCAACTTAGAAGTAGCTATGATCATAGCCATGTTCTTTACTTTCGTGCTAAAAAGAGCTGTCAAACTTTGGTAGATAGAGCTCCAATTGATGATACAATTTGAAAGCAAAAAATAGAAACCTGAGATCGAGCATTATTCATCAATGTTTCTAGCTTAGTCAACATTAGAAAAGCCAAATAGGGACTTAGATCATACATATATTGGCCCAAAACACTCATCACAAAAAAAAAGGTTAGACCATATATAAATTGTGGTTAATTCAAGGATCCATTGCATTAGCTTATGGAAATCGTATACACTTACAATGTTCATCTAAGATAGTTAGATAGTTTGTTGTTGTGGTAGAAAAAATTTGCCTTAAGAAAACGTTGGACTTTTGGTTGTTACTAAATATTCAACCAAGCTTTTAAATAAAAGAGAATATCAAGCTTATATATAAAATTGTCCCTTTAGAAGAAATTACATCAATACATGAGCCTTAAGTACCAAAGATCACCAAAAAGGTGATAAAAATATTATAAAAAACTTATATTTCCTTAAGATAAATTCTTCCCAAACTTCAATAGCTCATATTTCACAATTGGATTGTCCAAATAAACTCAAATTTTACATGAAGTACTAATATAATTTTAAAAACTACTACAACAAAATTCAACCATGAATTCATTATGGATCTTGAGATATGACCAAAATTCTAATAGTAGCTTCAAATCCTTGCTTACATACATCAATGTACAAATTTCTTTATATCTCATGAATTAAATATAAAAATACCATAAAATTTTGATATATAGCTTTTTAATTCAATAACACATACTTCTATAAATTTTTAGCAAAAAATTCATCTGAAAACTCAAGATATGATTCGAACCATTACTATCAACAAAACGACTCACTTATTGTCTCTGAATTACATGTCTTGTCTTCAATGCTCTATAACTTCTTTACACAAACTCCAAATTCAGAAATTCCTTTATAAAAGATGTAGATCATAGAATCGCTCTTGTGGTTGCATCTTTTGATCTCCAAAATCTATCATAAAACTCCTTGTATCCTCAAAATAGCAACAATATATCTTTAAAAGATACCTTAACTTCAAACGGCTATAACTTCATTATTCTAGCTCCAAATCTTCTAAAATTTGTACAAAAATTGTAGTTCAAATCCTAAATCTTGCAATTCTTACTTTTGATTCTTAAATTTGTTTTTTGAAGTTGTCAAAATCCTTGTTATGGTCACAAACAGCCTCTTGAATGCCTTTTGGGCATGGCCTTTGACCAATAGAGATAAAGATCTTTACATGTTTCTTTCATCCAACCATGCCTTGATTTCATTCCTTCCCATAAGCCTCTTAGTAGTTTAGATTTTCATCCTTAGGATTCTACCTTTTTTTAGAATTCTATATTAAACATCTAAAACTTATGTAATTTAAATACTATAACAAAAATAGATAAAATTTAAAATAAATTTTCTTATATCTAGTCTCTTTTAATTAACTTATTAATCATTTTAATACATGTAAGTCATCAAATTGACTCATTTATTAGTTTAAGAAAAAAATATGCATTAAGAATATTTTAAATCACAATACATAGTAAATAGTGTAGAAATCCTTAGAGAAATAAAAAAATTAGAATGTTAGTGGTGGAAATGGAGTCTTAGCAAGTCTTGGAGGCAATTATCTTCATTAGTTTAGTATTTTTATTCATTGTTGAATATTAAGGATTATTTATTAAGACCAATATTTATATTATTCTTCTATCTATATGTACTACTTATAAAAATTATAAATGTTAGTAGCTAGAAAAAGCATGAAAAAGAACTTCATATCATTTTAGTTATTGATATAAAAAATAGAATTTATAGTGGATTTAAATTAATTTTTATTATTACCAAAAATCACCAAGGTAGGAAAATATAGCCTTAGATGGATATTTTTATTATAAAAATATTATAAAAATTTTAAAATTTTATTTAAAATTTATTTAGAATATTTTAGGAATTTTTAGAGTAATTTTTAAGATCTTAATAAAAATGAATTTTATCACTCTAGAAGCCTTTATAAAGAAATGGAGAAAGATTTGAAGGCTACACAAGGTTCCTATGCTAATTAGGTGTTTTTAAATACCATGGTGAGGTCAAAATTGCAAAAATATTGGTCCTTGTAGTAGAAAATAGGAGGACCAATAGCTAGTGAAGTCCTTACATGAAGTGACATGCACAAGTTCTATATAGATTATAGCACCTTGAAGGTAGTTAGGAGGATAAGACTAAGACCTCGTGGCCTCTCTTAGACACCTTTATATACTACATATGAGCCTTGGTGAGACTCGAACCCTTGATCTACAAGCAAGTTATCTTTAATATAAAATATTTTTACTTCTCTTTTTAATTATTTACTTCATATCTTTAAAACTTCATAACTTACTCATAGTAATTTGGATTTATATGTTTCTTATGTCATTAAAAAGAAAATAAAATTATCTATTTAAAAATATATTTTTTAATTTTTATTTTTTATATTTATTTTTTATTAGGTGAAAACATAGTAAACAGACTATGACTTAGTTTTGGGTGTTGTAATTACTTCGTGTCATTTATTTCAATTTCTTTGTGGTTGTTCTTCTTTTGTTCTTGTTATTTACTTACTTCACTTCATACCACCAATTATAAGAAACTCTTAATTGAGGCCATCTTGTAACTTAGATTGAGGAGTAAAAATTTACACTCAAAACACATATTAAGACTTATGAACATAAAATATGTTTTAATTGATTTTTATATACTCTAAGAATTTATAATACAACACCACAAATAATAGCTTGATGTTTAATGCAATAGAAGTTGTCATAGGGCATAAATTTGAAAATCCGAATTCTATTAATTTTTGGATAATGTATGACTTTTGAGACACTTGGAGCCAACCTTGAGTGTGGTCTCGGATTATTTCAAGATCTAAGATATGTTGAATCTCTCCAAGACTGAAAAATAAGAAGCATGAGTGAAGTTATATTTTTATCTTATGAAACAATGACATACTATTGCTAGCAATAAAAGTAACATCTATATATAAATTAAAAATGAGAAACTTTGAGCTATGATGAAGATAACATACATTACCAACATCTATCAAATTTATAAATCTAAGAGTGGTAAGAAATTTGTTGATTATCTTGAACCATTCTCTAAGTAACTATTTTAATTCATGAATGGTTTTAAGAAGTCAATACACCATACTAAGTTGTGGAAGAATGACTCCTTTTCAGACCTTCATATATATTTCTTCTTGAAGATATTCATTTAAGAATATTATTTTAACATCCATTTGATGCACATGGAGATCAAGTTAAATTGCCAAAGTAAGGATGAATTAAATTAATTATATGTAAATGATCAATGAAAAGGTATCATTGTAATCCAAGTCCAAAATTTGGTTGAATCTACATACTATAAGGCATGTTTTGAAGTGATTCAGTGCCCCAAAATTTTTGAACTTGATTTTTAATATCCATTTATAAGTGATGGACTTACAATGAGTAAGAAGCTTAGTGAAAGTCTATATAGCATTGACTACGTGAGAATTAAGTTCTTCTACAATAACAAGTTTTCATTGAGATTCCTCCAAAGAGTTGATAGCTTGAATATAGTTGGTTCATTTAAGGGGCACCATAAAAACAATTAAGAGAGCTTAATAGAAAAAATAGACTTATTCATTTTGGAATGAGGTTGTAATGACTCCGGCACATAGTTCTCAACAAGATCTCTTGGTGGCAATACATCGTTATTTTAGTAAGATTATGTGTTGATATGAGTTGAGGGAATCGGCATAGGAGCCAAAAGTGGAGTATTAGAATTAGAATTATATGTAGTTATAGTCGGTTAGGGAGACTATATATACCTATGAAGATATGACATTGGCTCTACTTCAATTGAAGGTCTAGCATGCACTAGATGGAACTTACATCCTCTTCAAGAAATGAATGAGTTAGGATCATGGTGGCCGTGGGATTAGCATTATATAAAGATGGTGATTATGATGGACCAGAACTACCAAGCATAGAGTGCATTAAAATGTGCTAACCATAAAAACATACAACATGAAGAATAATAGAATATCCAAAGAAAACGTTGTCGTATTACGTGTTGTCTTATTTAAGAATGCATCGGGCACCTAGCTGTGGAAGATGAGGTTGTGTTTCACAAGTATCCAAGAAATTCTAATAGGTTTCATCCATATGAGAAGAATATAATCCAAATTTTAATTCAAAAGTGCTAAAAAATACTCTTTTTAGTAGCCTTAATCATACATAAATCCCAATTATCTTATTACTTTCATATTTAAGCAATTTAGATTTTTCTTATAAATCCCAATTCTAATCAGTGAGCTTTAATAAGCTGTAACTTCTAATTTGACTATCTACTTGATGTAAAATTTTTCATGCAATTATCAATATAAGTCTTCTATACATTAAAGAATTTTTAGCCTAATCCAACTTAAAAATTGTGAGAAAACCTCCAAAAATTGCACTTATGTCACTTGGCCACCAACTTGAAAAGTGAAGCAAATATTCCAATAGTGATTTCTTCTTCTCTAACTATTAACTTTAACTCAAAATTGATATATAGCTTGATTTTCAAGTCCTTCAATACTATGCCAAATTTTATTTTGATTCAACTAGTAGATCTCTAGATATCATAGAAATCCTACTCAACTCCAAACTGCCAACTTCTAAAATCCTCTTGTGCTAAAAATTAGATATCTCTGAACCACACTACTAGATTATTACAAATTTTGTATACACTTAGCACACCTAATAATCCAAAGAGCATTAAATTTTTAACCATAGATGCTACACCAATTGTACGAACTAGCCAAAATTATTAGCCCTAATTATATTGTATAAAATCCAAATCACTAATACAAACCCTAACTTTGAATAATAATTTTTAAGTCCTCAAAAATCATACAAAAAAAATCCTTATCTTTTTAAAAATAGCTTCAAGCTAACCCTCAAATTCTAATCTCTGATCTTCAAATGAAATCCTAATTTTTCCTAAGCAATCATTTTAGTGACTAGAGGTCTGATTTCAACTCCGTCTCACAAACGGTCGATCCCAGAGTATCAATCTAATCTATCTTAAGGATGTTTTAGTCCAATCTTATCCTCAAATTAAAACCTAGTATCAACCATACCAACCATTTACCTCTTCTATCCTGATTTTAATAATTTATGGCCTTTTTAAGGTAATAAAAAAATTTCTATATCCTAGAAGATAAAAATATTAACTAACTTTTATCTACTTGCTATTAAGATAAGCAAATAGTCTAAGAGGCTTTTATAAAAGCCTTATTAAAATATTTTGAATTCTTATTGAACTAATATAATAAAGTATTAATTAAAAAATCATTTTTTGTCATATTTTTACCATATAATTGTGTCACAACACAACAACATTAAGTGGAACTTTGAGATGTCTAAAAAAAATCTTAGGATAGTAATTGAATTGAACTAATGCTAGATCAAACAAGCTGCACATCAAGAAAGTAGAATCAAAAGCATCAATCAAAGGCTCTAAAATTTAGGAGCTCACAAATTAATAAAAGCAAGGATTCTCTTAGATTTTGGAATAAGTAAGACTTATGGGATGTATAGCAAGAGCAGGTTGAGAGGCAGGCTATTTCTAAAATATAATATTGTATGAAATAATAATTTTATCATTTGTAATTTATTGAAATTTGTATCTTTTGTTGAAAGAACTATAATTAAGTAATATATACTCTTAAATTTTATTGTGAAGTTTGACTTGAAGTGGATCTAAAATTTTTATAAAAAAATGGCTGTCAAAGACATAAAGGTGACCAATATCTGGTTTTTTTTAATATAATAATTCAAAAGAAGTAATATCATGCAAAATTACTTTTGTAGCACAACAATTTTGAAGATATATGGCACATGTGATAGCTCCTCCTTATTATGGTTTTGATAACTTAGCATCATGAAGCATATAATGAGTAATATTGAGAAGAGTGTCATTTTTTCTTTCAACAATATTATTTTCAAGAGGTATATAAAGTGTGGTGAATTGGCATTGAATACTATGAGTTTCTAAGTATTGATCAAAATCAAAGGAGAGGCATTCTCCTCTTTGATCAAAGTAGAGGATTTGGAATTTGTAACCTATTTGAATTTCAGCCTATATATGAAATATTTTGAATACATAGAAGCTTTTGTTCTTGCAATAAAGAAGCCAAAACACACTATAACTGGAGTAGTTATTGATAAAAATAATATAGTATTCAAATTTGAAGAATATTGGTGTTGCAATGAGGCTACGTAAATTAAAATGGATCACTTGAAGAGATTGTGTAACTCAATTTGTAATAGGTTTAGAAAATTTTGGCTTAGCTTGTTTGCTATGAAGACATGATAGGCATAATTATTAGAGAACTTATTTAATTAATAATCTAATAATATTATTATTAGTAGCTAATTATTTCAAATATTTTGTATTAATATAATCCAACTTGCAATGCTATAAGTTGAAAGAAGTGCATGCTGGAGCAAGAACTTCATCAAATTAGTTTATATTTGCCAAATAAGCATACATAGAAAGAGAGTAATATTTAAGTTGAATGCCCTTCACATTAGAAGCTAGTAACAACTCTATAAATTGCGACCTAAATTCAAGAACAAAGGCACTAGATTTGGATTGTGTATAATAAGGTAGGTGAGTTTTATCAACTTGATTGATAATAAGATTGAATTAGATATTATTAATTTATAATATTATATTTTTGAAGAAATATAAGTTATTTTAATGTAAAGATGAGGCAATTGTAAAATCATCTTATGCAAGAAGTTGACATATATAATTTTTGATTAATGTGCCACTTCTTTGTATATTATAGTCATCAACAAAGAACAAATTCTTGTACAAAACTGAAATATAGAATACATTGGTGATCCAAATAGTTTGTCCACTGACCATAGAAATCTCAACATCACCTTAGCCATAAATAAGAAGAATAATGTCATCTCCAAGGTGAACTTTATTTTCTTCCAGTGATAATTATTCAAAATTAATAAATAGAATTTTATTGTGAGCCAAGTGATGTGTTGCTTCAATATTAATGTACCATTGTGAATCTTTTATTTTTCTTGATAGTGGAGATTTTGCTAAACAATATTCTTGTATAAGATAAATATGATCATAAAATGTAGAAGAATTTCTTCTATAGTTTTTGACTTTCATTTCAATTTTTTATTTTTATGAACTGTCGTTGCCATGTTTATAGAAGGTTTAAATTTTTTATTTTTTATAAAACACTTTGATCTCCAATGTTCCATCTTTTTTCAATGGAAACATAGGATTATTGGTTTTGGCTTATTTTTTGAATTTTTATAATCTTTTTATGATTATTTTATAGTAGAATGTATTTGCTACTTCTCTTTGCATTTATGTCCAACAAAGAGCATTTGTAATTTGAAGGAGGAGCTATTCATTGCAGTCTCTTCTTATAATAATATAGAAATCAATTTTGGTAGTATTTTTGTTTTGGTAGTGGAAAGAGTTTAGATGACTGTGCCATGTTAAGATGACATTAACTTCATTAGTGTGAGGATTTTCATTTGAGGTGGAATTATTATTCTAACAGATTGACATTGTTGTAATAATATTTTAAAATTATGTAAGCATTGTTTTACTAATTCCATAACTTTAATTTTTTGTGTGATAAATTTTTCTTATAGATAAGCTTAAGTGACAATGTCACTTATAAAATATATATTTATAAGTACAAGCCAAGCTTCATTGGTTGTTTTGCATGCTCTTACATTGGAGAATATGGAGTTATCTATACAATTCTATATAGCTGCTAGTATTCTATGATCTCTCTTTTTTTAGGTGGTGGTTGTAGCTTGATTTGTTGGTGGTGTTGATATTGTAGCATTATTTTCTAAGATAGGTATTGGTTCTTTTTCTTTGCCAAATACTAATTCCAAGAGCTATCAAATTTTGGCCATTCCTTGATTGAGAGGCTAGTTGTATCCATATTGAAGAGAAGGTAAGTTTATTGGTGCCCCAATTTATGTGAAGAACAACTTAGACACAGCTTCCTTCTCTTCTAATTGTTTATTGCTTTTCTGGAACTTCTATATCAAAATTTGCAAAGTTATGCTCTGATACCATAACAGAATTAGAGATGAAATGCATACTTTAAATATTATTGAGTAATTATCAATGTGTTTTGTGAGGTACACAAGTTATTCAATTTGAAGGAGGTGAGACTATGACGTCGCGACCTCTCAGATGGATGAAAGTCTGTTACACCTAAAACTCACACCTACGAAAATGGTTAACGATTATTCTGTTCTAATAAAGACCGAAAACCTGTTGCTGAGGGGAGAGGACCACGTCATGCAGCTCGGCATTATGAAGGTATCCTTTGAGTTCATCACCCCTGCAAACTACCATTCGGGAAATCGGCCTCAGCATTGGCGTACATTCTGAACCATTCTTTCTGGTGCGGTCGGGTGGATCTCCGGATGAGTAGCCGTCTCTCGGTGATACTTATGTGGGCCACTATTCTGTCTCAGTTGTCGGCTTCCTCCATGTTAATGGGAAAACGTACCCCAGCCTCAGCCCGTTAGAAACCATGCCTTTTGTTAAGAAGATGTTGTGTAGAATGTACCGCATGGGTAAAAAAGCGGATTGATCTGGACTTACAACCTCCATCAGAATCAGTTGCAGGCGGATTTGTAGGGTTTTGGCGAGTATTTTGTACGGGGTATTGAGCAATGTCATTGGGCGCCAATAGTTCAACAAGCTTCGCCCACCTCCTTTGTGCAGTGGAGTGATCAAGCCAGCATTGACTCCAGGTGGTAATCGCCCTTCTATAGTCGCTTCACAAGTCATGACTAAAAATCTTCACCAATTGTCAGCCACAAATATTGAAAGAATTTGGTCACGATGCCGTCCAGCTTGGTGGCTTTCTGTTTGCCCATTTCCTTCACTTGTGTCAGCTCTTCCAGGGTGATTGGCTTGTTGAGTTCTCGCTGCATAACCGGTGTGAGTTTGGGCAGAGTTTGGCCAAAGATCTCATCCTGGGCCTCTGTAATACTAGAATTATGATGGCGGCCAACGTACAGGACCAAATAAAATTCGTAGCAGATGGTTTCGATCTGTTCTTGGCTGCGGCAGAAAGTGCCGTTGGAGCTCACCAGTTCAGTCAGGTTGGTTGGCGGGGACTGTTGTTTAACTGCCCAAAAGAACTCTTTCGACCCCGAGTCTTCTTTAGCCCGCAACCGCACTCTGGAGCGTCACTGCTGGCCCTCTACCCGCCAGGTCTCCATGTTGGATCGGGACTCCAGCGTCTCTGCTAGCCGGACCTGCGATGCTATGCATTCTGGTTCACGTTGGAGCCTTTTTTGGGGTTGCTGCAGGCGTCTCCGTAGTTTGCCTTCCCTGGCTTGACGCTCTTTGGCTTTCCGGATACACATCTCTTTGTACCACTTTACCAGTCGGCATAGTTTGCTAAAAAAACTTCATATAACTGGGGTAGCCCCTCCATAGTGTAGCCAATTGTTCTTGGACTAGGGGATCTTATATGAACGCACAATTCATCTTGTACCTACTCCCCGGCTCTCTCACCTAGTAGAATTTTATTGTAAATTTAATCGGCAGGTGGTCTATGAGACCAAAGTCTTCCATAATTGAGTAGCCGACGATGTGTTGACCCGGGGTCCCTTGCAGATTTTGGAAGGAATATGCCCGATCCAATCGCATTAGGACGCGCGACCCATCACTATGTCGGTTGTTCCATGTGTAGATTAGGAGGCCGGCGTAGTTTAAGAAATCCCACGATTTGAAGATGTGACTCAAGTAGGTGAAACTTGTCTTTTTCCCGCCCTGATAGCAGGCGGCCGCAAGTAGTTGACTTATCTCGTGCTGCCTAAACCATGTTCCAGTCACCTCAGGCCACCCATCGCTACCCCTGTGGTAATGTGCGAACTAGTTCTTGCCAAAGCAGAATAAATTCCTGTGGCGTGTGCAGGGCGTGCACGTTGAGTACTGCCACGTCTTTGCCTAGGAATCCTTGTAGAATCATCCATTGAGCCAGATTGACTTCTAATACCCCATGACTGTGGATCAGATGTTGGATTCATGGGGAGATGAACATGCAAATCCCTCCCTTACCCGCTCCAACCTAGCCTTCATTGTGGTTGTAACCGGGGAGAGCTTTACAACTTATAAAACTGGCATGTCTCCATACCTTTGATCCTAGATCACAGAGCTTATTATCTCTAAGCTTATGTTATTGTAAACAGAGAATGTTGAGGTTTCTAAGATGGTTTTGAAAATAGTTGTGTACCTTCTGTGTTGCAGTCGCGTTGTTTAGCCCTTGGGCATTGTCGGAGATAATGTGGAGATTCATGACCATGAAAGAAATTGAGACCCAGTGCCGGCTTTGGAGAACAACTGATCTGTTTGACCGTGCTAGCCCCGTCTGGACGTCGGGGAATCCAAAAGTCAATTTCTCTTCGTGACCAAAAAACATCATTTACGTAAGGTGCTGCCTGAAAGCGATGTTTTTGGAGCCGACGTCTCCCTCCTTTGTCCGCCAACCGGGGGGCGGATTGCGGCCCCCAATAGCCTTCTGGGTCCCTTTCTGCCAGAGTGCAGAGAGGTGAGTCATTATCCATTGGGGGGGGGGGGAGGCACGGAGGCCCGTTTACGCCCCAATAGCTTGGTCGGAGACCACTACATTGTTGCTAGGGAGAGGACTAGACTGGGGGTCGAGCAGCGGTGGAGTCGGCTGGTATATCCTTGTTTGTTTCTTGCTGATGATAAGATGGATTGTATTGGTACTACTAGGACGGCTGGACTTACTATGGGCTCTCAATTATTCTCTAAAATTTAAATTTTTGTTATTTTCCTATTTTATGATAATTAAACATGTTAGATTTGGATTTATATAAGTGGAATTTAGTTTTATAGAATTTTTAGGATTACAACCCTTGATGGTATAAATTATAGCCTAATTCCTTGAATTAGGTTAATTAGGACTAAAGAGATAAGAGTTAAAAAATTAGAATAGCAACTTAGTTAGTTTAATAATTTAGAGGTTGTTAGTCATTACTATAAGGGTTGACTAAAAGCCTATAAGTGCATCTATAATCATTCACATGATTTAGGAGTTGGAATTATAATTCTCTAAAAAATTTAGGGAAGTTAGCAATGGTAATTTTGGATTTTCCTCCAAATTCGACAAATTTAAGTGGCATGGTGGTTCTTCTACTTAATGGGAGTCTTTTCAATGCAATGGTGGCACCAGATATACCTCGTGGAGTGAAGAAAACAAGATCAGCGACCTCTCCTTCAAAATACAAGAGAAGCAATGAAATTCTCATTTTGAAGAATTTCACGAAAATTGCCAAGATCTTTGTAAGTAAAAACTTCCATGAAAATTATAATTGAGCATGGATTGAGGCATGTGAGTAGCTGATCTTAGCTTAAAAAGGTGTTTTGAACACAATAGTGAAGTTAGATTTATAAAAAAAATGCTTTTTTGACCACTTACAAGAGCCATCAACCTTCGTAACGAGATTGGCTCTTGGATGAATAAAGGCCGTAGATCTAGATTAGGGATCTTAAAAATCAAGGGTGGAGATGTAGCCACCCTTCTACAAGCCTCCACTCAATTGTATAAAAGAGGCTTGGTTTTCCAAGCCCTCTCTCTCTCCTCTTTTGGATGAAGGGCAGAGCCATGCCAAAATTTGGCTGAAACCCTAATCCTAATTTTATTTAGATTTTAATTCTTACTGTGAACCTTGTGATTGTATATGTATGGATTTTGCATTGTGAAGAATGGTCATTAAGTTTTAAAATATGTTTCATTGAGGTAGATATCTCCTTGGCCTTTCAAATACCCCAAGGGTTTTAAGGGCCTTGGATTTTCTTCAATTAGTCACTCAATTTCTGTTGTTTAAATGTGAGATTTTGAATGTTTGTAGCTTTTATTGTTAGCTTTCCAACAAAATAAGAATTGCTTGATTTGGAGTAATAAAGAATTTTTGGTGAATTTTTGAGTTTGAAGCAGTCGACTGCCTTTGCAGTTTGAATCAATCGAGTTTGGAAAGGCATTTCTCAGTGCGTGGTGATTAGATTTATTTGAAATTTTGGGAGCATCAAGATTATTAAGCTAAGCTCTTAAAGGCACAAGTTTTGGTGACTTGAAGAAAATCTGAGTTTTTAGTGAATTTCTAAGTGAAGAGGGTTGGTCACTGCAGCAGTTTGGATCACTCAACTTCAAAGGAGGAATTCTCACAATTGAATCATTAGATTTCAATGAAGATTATTGAATCAAAAGCACCTTCAAGTCAAACTTGCAAAAAGCTAAGAATCATTCAAATTGAAGCCGACTACAAATTTTGGCAAATTTTGGAGTAGAAGGAGATCGCTGCCTTCAATCCTTAAGTGTTGTCAAGGTACCTTCGTTTTGACCTCTCTCACTTTATTTTTACTATGGTCTTCACAGTGACCTGTAAGCTCCACATTTCACTTTTTGGCTAATAAATTTTAAGTTTAACTTTCAACTTTTAATATTCTGACTTTAACTTTTAATTTTAAATTTTAACTTTAATTTTTAAATTGAACTTTTAATTTTAAATTTTTACTTAACCTTTTAATTTTAACTTTAAATTAACCTTTTAATCTTAATTTTTAACTTTAACTTTTTTTAACTTAATTTTTAACTTAGTTTTTAATTCAAACTTAAGTTTTTATTCTTATCATCAATTAATAGTAATAACTTAGTTAATTATTTTTATTATGTTTGCGAAGTAAATTTCATTTAACATGTTAATTTAATGTTGGTAACCATTGCTTAGAAGGCCTAAAAATATTGAATTTTTAATATAAAGATTTAAATTAATCTAACAATTACACAATTGGGAGCTCTCCAATTCCACCTCTTGGACTTGTTGTGTGGAATAGGTTTCATCAAGTGGTGAAATTTGGCCTCACAACAAGCTATCATGTTGAGCTTTTGGTCCTGTGGAGGCATCCGTTCTCCATGAAGGACCTGAGTCCCATCTCAACCTCAGACCAAGGTGTCTGCGACTTTTCTTTTTGTGCTTCGGTACGTACACTTGAAAGCCGTCATCGGGAAGCATGCTTGGGCTTGTGTCACGGACACAGAATACAGACTTGATATCTACCAAGAAGTTCAAGAAGAACTGGCAAGAACTAGATTAATCAGATGAATACAAGAACAACACCAGAGAGGTGAGCTAAAGCTCCAAGAGATGTGTTGTCGAGATTGAAGAACTCTTCAGCCTCGATTACAATATATACTCCTATTTAGGAAGCTTCTCAAGCAACTTCTACCAACTAGGAAGCTTCTAGAAGGTTCCAGAGACTTGTTTCTAGAAGGTTCTAAAAACTTATCTCTAGAAGGTTCTAAAGGCTATGTCCCTAACATCTTCTACCAACTAAGAAGCTTCTAGAAGGTTCCAGAGACTTGCTTCTAGAAGGTTCTAGAAGCTTGTCTCTAGAAGGTTCTAGAAACTTGTCTCTAGAAGGTTCTAAGGACTATGTTCCTAACATCACCCCCTCCTTTAGCTTCGAGGTCTCTGAGAAGCAATGTTGTTGTCAATCAGTACCAACGCAAGAAAATGAAGATCAGTCGCATAATGTCTGCTATGAACTCTAACTGTTGTTCACGAGGTAAGTGGTTCATCGACCCTTCAAGCCAACGGTAGTGGCCCATTCCTTCAACTTCTGACCAAGCATGAACTTCCGTGTCTTCATTGTGAAATTGTCCTGCAAATATGCCTTCTGGTTGACCATCGTAAGCAGGCTCGGACTCATATACAATCACCAGTGATTGATTACTTGGTATCCTCCGTCGTCATCGTGGTGCACGTTGTCGTATTACGTGCTTTTCTGCTCGAGAACGTGCCGGGCGTCTGGCTGTAGAAGGTAGTATGGAGATTCGCCAATATTCAAGCAATTTATCGCTTATTGATTGTTAGAATATAAATGACTACAAGAATATACCGTAAATCTATACGGATGCCCTTCGACTGCTCGCCGAAGTCCTTTTTGTCCCGGCCGGTAGGTCTCTAAACGTTACAGAGAACCCCGAACAACCCAAACTGTTAATCTTCGATACCGCTTTGTACTTACAATCCTGTATCCACTGACTGTCTTGTTAGATTAACCCAATAAATTTCATTCACTCCGCATACTCAATCCTATAGACACCCTTTTAATTCTTCAATCTCAGACGTAATTCGATTTCATAAAACAGTCAAGAGTAATCAAACCCACTTCATTAAAAATCCCGATTCACCATTACAACACTGACTTCAGCAACGATTGCCTCAGTCTTCCCAAAACCCTATGAAGAAAAAAAAATCCAATTCTTTGTCTTCTTTTCCCCGCCCGAAGCATGAAGCTCTTCTCCCCGATCTTCAAAAAAAAACCCCTAATGAAACCGAACTAGTAACCTTGAAAAAAAGCTTGAAGCTAGCTCTTCGATCCAAAAAAACCCCGATCTGAAAAAAAAAAAACCCCCCAAAAACTTATTCTCCTCCTAACCTTATCCTCTAAATTTCTTCAATCTTCCATCTTGGATCCAGAATTGGCTCCAACCGTCAGAGCTTAGATTCGAAATTGGCTCCCGCCGTCAGAGCTTTCTCCTCCGTTTTTACCTTTAAGAGATCCATTTACCGAAAACAACGTTCCCTGAAACGGCACAGAGAATAGGGCAGCCTGAAACAGAATCGAAACCCCGTACTCGAGTCCACATTGAGTCGTCCGACCAATTCAGGTCTCATATTGGGTAAGATGCCCGTAGTAACCTGGATGTTCGCGTAATTGGGTCCAATTGGTCCTTTGCGTCAGACTGGCTCAGGCCCGTAGTAAGACCTTGATTTTCCCATAATTAGACTGCATTGGGTTGCCCGACCAATGCAGGTCTTATATTAGGTAAGATGCCCGTAGTAACCTGGATGTTCCTGTAATTGGATTAAATTGGTCCTTCGCGTCAGACTGGTTGAGGCCCGTAGTAAGACCTAGATTTTCCCGTAATTAGATTGCATTGGATTGCCCGACCAATGCAGGTCTCATATTGGATAAGAGGACCCGGATTGGATTCTTGAAATTGGATCCAATTGGCTCTTCGAACCAGGCTCACCCGTCGTGTGAATTGGTCCTTTCTCTTCCTGCTGACTCCCGTTATTGGAATCGAATGGAGCATTTCAGTGTGCCCCAACTGACTGTAATGGGATGACTGAACTTGGCCACTCAGTATTTGCACTGGAGTTGGTCGTTGCTCCCAATATTCGAGGTAACTAAACATTAATAAAAATCCCCTTTCTTTATATTTTCACGGTATACTTGTGTTACAACACGACATCCACCCCCTCTGAACCTGTGCATCCTCCGGTATGCACCAATTTATCCAATTGCTGTTTGATTCAGAATATATCATCTACGTCTTTGTCCTGTTTGTCTTCGTCACCTTCATTATCCAAATCACTTTCATCTTCTTGCTGCGGAATCTCTATACCTTCATTAAGGTCTTGCATATTCATCTCCACGTGTCTTCGTTTAAATATTTTTACTCGCTTCCCTGCAATTGGTATTTTCAATTTTGTAGCATCTAACTCCCGTAATGAGTAAGTCGCATTATCATGAACAGTTGTTACTACATATGGTCCAAACCAACGTTTTAAAAATTTCTGCAAAGTATTATGTTGATTATCTAGACTATTGTCATAAACAAGTACCCAGTCACCTTCCTCGATTGCTTTTGGTCTCAATCGATGTTGCTTATCGAATCGCGCCTTGTTTTGTAACCTTGCTCTTTTTAACCTTTCCAATGCTATCTGCACATCTTTCGTTCTTTCCTCCAATTGTCGAATCCTAATAGCCAGAAGTTCTTTTCTTGTCAATCCATCTTCCCATGGTAGCATACTCCAAGTAAGTACCTTTTCTTCAATCGGCATAATTGATTTTCGACCTGTCATAAGTTCTACTGGCATATATCCTGTCACCGAACTATGTATTGTTCGATCAGCCCATAATGCAAATGACAAAAGCCGTGGCCACTCTTTAACTTTCCCATTACAAGCTTTAACTAATGCTTTCACAATCGGTGGGTGACGGCGTTCGCTTTTTGCATTCCCTTCTGGATTATAAGCAGTAGTCAGTGATAGTTTAACTCCACATCTTTCAAAGAACTTACGAGCTTCTTGTGCATTTAATTCTCCACGATCTGCAGTGATTTTTCCTACGCACTCGTAACGGCAAATGACATCTTCAAGCAAAAACCTACAAATCCCCTCTGTAGATTTTGTCCTCAATGCTCTTCCTTCTACTTGATTTGATAAATCTTCACGAGCTAAAACCAAATATCTCATCTGCCATAACCCAACTGGGATAATAACCAAATCAACAACCCATTTAAAATGAATAGCCAGAGGATACGTAGGATGAAGACCATCTCGATGTCGAATATAATAATACGATTAACAGATTTCACATGACTCTACAAATGAGAGCACATCTCGATACATATTTTTCCACCAATATCGTTCCTTGAATTTAGCAAAAGTAGCCCAGATTCCTCTATGCCCTGCCCATAAACTATCATGAAACTCCTTTAATAATTTTAGTTTTTCTTCCCTTTTGCCTATCACTCGTCGTGGCATCCCAATTCCTTTCTTCGGTCTCTTCCATAAGAATCCATCTCGAAGTAAAAATCCATATGCTTTTTTTCTTATTTGTTTGAATTTTTCTGTAGACCAATTCCGCTGCTTAGTCAAGGTATTCAAGTAATGACCAATATCCAATAATTCTCCTTCATAAGATTCTTCAAGAAATAGCTTGTCTTCTCTGTTGAGATTTGATATTGAATAGAATTTCAATCCGACGTCATCAATGTCTTCAACCATTTCGTCCTCCCTCTCGTATCTTGCTCGAGATAGCATGTCTGCTACTAAATTGTCTTTCCCGGTAATATGCTTAAATCCTAGATTTAGTGACTTAATATAAGCAATCCATCTCAACATTGCAATATCTGGCGTTGAACAGTTAGTAATCATTCCAAGCAATGGCAAGCAATCTATTTCAATTACTACTACTGCCCCAATCAAATAGTCCTTTTCAGCTTTCATAGCCGAAATAACTCCCCAAAGTTCTCTTTTGACTTGCGAATATGTATGCAGACGAATACTTAAAACTTTAGCTCCAAATCAAACTGCAAATCTATTTCCACTTGAATCATCTTGACCCATAGCCCATCCAATGGCAATGGGACTAGCGTCCACAGTAAGAATCATTGGTCTATTGCACTTATAATCAACCTTCCTCAATATTGGAGGTGACATCAATAATTTCTTCAATCTTTGCATTCCCTAAATATGCCTTTCTTCCCATTTAAATCGGTAATCCTTGCGTAACAGTTCATATAATGGATCCGCTATGTGAGCAAAATGAGGGATCCAGATTTGGTAAAATACACATGCATCCAAAAACCTGCGAATCTATGTTAAAGAATCACAATCCTCTTTCATCCTTCCAATTGCATCAACTTTAGTCGGATCTAGTTTTCTTCCGTAAGATCCACATAAATGTCCAACAATCACAACCTCTCCTACTCCAAATATGGACTTCATACCCGATAATATAAGATGAACTTCTCTAAGCCGAGTTAAAATCTTTTCACAATCTTGTATATGATCAACAACATATTTGCGACATCCCCTCGTATCTAAAGTTTCATCCTTGTCTCCTTTTCTGCACCCTTTTATAGGAACATCATCCAGAAAAGGCATAGTCTTTTCCGGAATAAAATCTCTCAATACCTTATTCATCCCATTCATCATATGCGCAACTGAGTTGGTCGCGCCTTGAGGAAGAGTGCACATTCTAACCAATCCAAGCGGTGTCCTCATCGTTGTCATATCTCTACTTCCTTCGACAAGTTAAAATTGATCATAACCTGAATACAAGTCACCCATTGAATAGATCGCCCTTCCAGCAAACGCCTCAGTAAATTCATCCACAATAGGTCCAATTCCTGCATTCCTGATAGTTACTGCATTCCCCTGTTGCATATCTTGAATAAACCATAGTGACCCATTCTTCTTAGGTACCGTAAACCATCGACTAGAATACGGCGCAAATGAAGGTTCCAATATTTTCATCTTTATCTTTTCTTTTAATAGTTCAACCAATTTAGGTAAATGTGCCCTCTGTACTGGAATCGGTCTTAGATTCCAAGGTACATGTGGTACAGTGAAGATAACCATAGGTGTTATAATATTTGGATCCACACACCTAATTTCATGAGATTCGAAGGCAAACGATCTACCTTGTTTAGTCAACATCTTTTTGAAGCAAGTAATTTCCTCCGGTAATAAAGAACCATCAGAACCAATCTTCAATTCTTCAAAAGTCTCTTTAGTAAACTGATGTCCAATACTCATTGGATCTCTTAAACTTGCTTCTTTTGATGCTTCTCCCATTTGTTCTTTAGAATCTTCTGGTAATGGTCCGGCAACAAGCTTTATCTTCTTATCTGCCGTTTTATATCTCGTCTCTACAGTGACTTCTGATGCTTGAAAAGATTCAAGTATGGTATAAACCTCTCTTGAATGAATCTCAACAATCTTATCATTATCCCCTAACCCAATAGATGTAATCAATTCCAATCAATCTTCCAGTCCATTTTCTTCATAAACACCTAAAATCCTCTCATCATCTTGCAATGTACCTAACTTGCGTAATTGTCCTTCAATATCATATAATCTTTTTCTTTCTTTTCTTTTAAAATCATCAACTTTCTTATACATAATATTTCCATTCTCCAATATACCAATAAAACTCGCATCAAAGGCACCTTCATCTCGCGAGAGTACCTCCTCTTTTGTACCTCCATAATCTCGCTTTATAGTGGTACCTCCCCAAAATCATTAAATCCTTCAACAATCTTTGGCAATGGTTTCTCCCTCAATCTATCTTGATTCCGTTCATGGTTAGGAGGTACTGTTAGAAATTGTACAGCTTTCCTTCCATCCTCGCTACGTACCCTTGCTTAGGAGAACCATCATCCAGTATTTTTGTTTCCATCCGTGTTGCCATAATATAAGGTTGTCCTAAAATCAATGGATAAGACGTTGTATCTTGAACAAAGAAATGTTGCTCCGTCGCAACATCCCCAATCCGAATTTTGATATCTGGACAAGCTCCATATAATTCACCCCGTGTGTTATTAGCCGCTCGAATTGCCCATCCATGTTCCATATCAATTGGCCATTTTTGCTTCTTATAAAGATCTTTAGACATAAGATTTATTTTAGAACCATGGTCGACTAAAGCAACTATTGGTTCTTCTATATCTCCTACTTTCACCAATACCTTAGTAGTTGCCCTTGCCCAATGCTTCCGAGTATAATGGCTCAAAGTTTCCATTTCTTTCTCACTAGAATTTTCAAAACGTACTCGTTGATTATACTCATTCTTTTCATTTGTTGGTTTCTTGTAACCAATATCAACCTCTTCTTCTTCTTTATATATTCTTGCATCAATAGCATGACTCATTTCAGTTTCACCCATTAATTGCCTCTTTCGCTTAATGCTGTCAATGATAACATCATGAAACTCCTTCTTTGCAATTTTCAAGACTTCTTTCAATGTGAATTCCACCTTAGCGTTTAATATACGTTCTTCCAACACCCCTTTCAAATTTGTTGCCGCTTCAATGTCAGAAAGTAGCTATAAGCAATTGATTTGCCCTTATCTTTTGTCTCCTTTGTTTTTTCTCCCAATGATGTTGAGGTATCCTTTACAGGCAATTCTTGTGAAGCTGCCTCCCGAGCCTTGTCTCCTGGAATTTTCTTCTTAGAAGAATTTCCTTCTCTAGTATCATCAAAATTCCCTTGTCTCTTTTCTTTCATTAAAGCTTCATGTTGGCTCTTAGCAATATATGTATGAACTGAAAGAGACTCAACAGAATCCTCCCAACTTGTTCTACCTCGTATTGTAGCTGCAGTCCTCAATAACGCTTCTCGAGGTAATTTCCCTTCTTGCATTGTAGAAACGACAGAAGTCCAAAATTCACTAGTTTCTGTACTTCCACCAATTTCATCATCTACTCTAGCACCATAACTTGCACTTTCTCGTGCTGCTATTTCATGCTCTTTTAGGTAATCTTGAACGAATTCTCTCATTCTTCCCTTGCCAAAATTGATTTGAAGAAGATCCTCTCTATTTTTCAATGCTATCTTTCCATCTTTCCAGCAAATAATTCCCTGCCGTATTATATTATTAAATTCATTGCAATCTTTTCTAGTGTGTGAAGCATCATCACACCAAATGCATCTTTGTACATATCCTTGTTTTGAAACATTCTTCGAATTTTTTGTAGAAGTATTCTCTTCAAGTCTTGCCAATTTGATTTGAAGATCTCGCATTCCTCGTATAATTTCTTCCATTCCCATATCTGCTTTCTTTGATAAGGTTGTCGAAGGTTGAACTGTAGGCATTGTTGGTGGTGTTGTACGTACTAGAGCTTTGGGTACTTGTACTATTTTTGGAATATTGCTCCTATCCTTCCTCCTTTCTTTTTTTGTAAGCAATCCCACCGCATCTTCAACGTTCTTCCACTTCGTTGTCAATCCTTCATCTTCTTCTTTGTCTTCAAGAAGGAGTTCTAATTTCTCTTGCAATTCTCTATTAGCAGCTTGAAAAAATAGATCAACATTGTTCAGCTCCAATGTCAATTTTTCTACCTTCGACAATTGAGAGTACTGCCTCTCAAATTCTCTTAGTAGCTTTGTTGCTTGCAAATTCTTATTGGGCCGTTCAATCCATTCCAGAAATAGCTTCTTAGTAACGCGATCAGCATCTTCCAAGAAATATTTGTCTTTCAATGCATGTGAAAAAACCGCCCATGAATTCCCATAACGATCAGTAGTCGATGTAATATGGTCTGTTATCTCCGATATCGTAGCAACTCCAAATAATTCAACCATTTTCTTCTCAGCAATTTGATTTAATTCCATTTCATGAACATAACATCTTAAATACCTTGAAATATTCCTTCCATCAAATTGATCAATTTTATTGACCACTGCTTGCAATGCTTTGGTTGCCAAAGCTTCCTTTCGATCATTGCTTTGTTGTAGCTGCATTGACAATGAGAAGGCTTGAAACATACTAGCAATAGATGGATCCATGTGCATACCTTGTCCTTTAGAAGAATCCTTACCAGAAACTTCTCCCAAAAATCCTTCAAAATTTTTATTTTCGTTTTCTATAAAATAAAGATAAAATCAACCGAAATCCAATACCTTCTACCTCAAGCTTTCACGTCGGGTTCACCACTTATGTCGTATTACGTGCTTTCCTGCTCGAGAACGTGCCGGGCGTCTGGCTGTAGAAGGTAGTATGGAGATTCGCCAATATTCAAGCAGTTTATCGGTTATTGACTGTTAGAATATAAATGACTACAAGAATACACCGTAAATCTATACGGATGCCCTTCGACTGCTCGCCGAAGTCCTTTTTGTCCTAGCCGGTAGGTCTCTAAACGTTACAGAGAACCCCGAACAACCCAAACTGTTAATCTTCGATACTGCTTTGTACTTACAATCCTGTATCCACTGACTGTCTTGTTAGATTAACCCAAAAAATTTCATTCACTTCGCATACTCAATCCTATAAACACCCTTTTAATTCTTCAATCTCAGACGTAACTCGATTTCATAAAACAGTCAAGAGTAATCAAACCCACTTCATTAAAAATCCCGATTCACCATTACAACACTGACTTCAGCAACGATTGCCTCAGTCTTCCCAAAACCCTATGAAGAAAAAATAACCCAATTCTCTGTCTTCTTTCCTGCGCCCGAAGCATGAAGCTCCTCTCTCCGATCTTCAAAAAAAACCTCTAAGGAAACGAACTAGTAACCTTGAAAAAAAGCTTGAAGCTAGCTCTTCGATCCAAAAAAACCCCGATCTGAAAAAAAAAAAAAAAAAAAAACCCCCAAAAACTTATTCTCCCCCTAACCTTATCCTCTGAATTTCTTCAATCTTCCATCTTGGATCCGGAATTGGCTCCCACCGTCAGAGCTTAGATTCGAAATTGGCTCCCGTCGTCAGAGCTTTCTCCTCCGATTTTACCTTTAAGAGATCCATTTACCAAAAACAACGTTCCCTGAAACGGCACAAAGAATAGGGCAGCCTGAAACAGAATCGAAACCCCGTACTCGGGTCCACATTGAGTCGCCCGACCAATTCAGGTCTCATATTGGGTAAGATGCCCGTAGTAACCTGGATGTTCGCATAATTGGGTCCAATTGGTCCTTTGCGTCAGACTGGCTGAGGCCCGTAGTAAGACCTAGATTTTCCCGTAATTAGACTGCATTGGATTGCCCGACCAATGCAGGTCTCATATTGGGTAAGAGGACCCGGATTGGATTCTTGAAATTGGATACAATTGGATCTTCGAACCAAGCTCACCCGTCGTGTGAATTGGTCCTTTTTCTTCCTACTGACTCCCGTTATTAGAATCAAACGGAGCATTTCAGTATGCCCCGGCTGACTGTAATGGGGTGACTGAACCTGGCCACTCAGTATTTGCAATGGAGTTGGTCGTTGCTCCCAATATTCGAGGTAACTGAACATTAATAAAAGTCCACTTTCTTTATATTTTCACGGTATACTCGTGTTACAACTCGACAACGTGGTTCTTCATCTCGGGGTCGCCTTCGTGAACTAGTTGGTTGAGATAATCTGATTGGCATAGTATCTATCTCTTGGCTATCCATATCAGAAGACCAAACTGTGGCTACTGAAAAAATTCTATTTTATCTTGGAAAAAATAACTACATCAACTACGAATTTTGGTGGTGCTCTCCTCCTTTCTTATATTCTTGGATGAGCAAGCTTCAAAAAAAAGCTATTGTCGAACCAGCTTAGGTTTATGAGGATGTTGTTGATGAAACTCCTGTACCTTTTGCGGCGCATTGGTGAGATTTTCAGCTGGCTCCCACGTTCGCTCATTAATGTCGTAGCCGCACTAATGAACAAGATACTCCAACTTGCCCCACCTTCACCGAGAATCCAGCACCTTTTCAACCTCGTATTCCTCGTGGTTCTCGATCTCAATACTAGGTGGCGGACATTGCACTCTTCCAGGAAAAGACGACTCTCGATAAAGCTCCAACAAAGAAACATGAAAGACTAGATGTACCTTCATAGAAGCCGGTAATTCTAGACGGTATGCCATTGGATTGATTTGCTTTTGGATGATAAATGGTCCCAATCTTCTATAGTCCAACTTATCACATGGTCGCATGGTCTTGATATTCCGTCGAAGAAGCCATGCTTTATCTCCAATTTTGAAAGTAGGTGCTTGATTCCAAAATCTATCTACAGACGCCTTGTAGGATTCTTGAGCAGATTGTAATTGAAGCTTCAACGTATTATGAAGCTCTGATAGTTGTTTCGCAAATCCTTCAGCTGCTGGATTGTTATTTGTTGATGGACTCAATAAATCAAGCTTTGGATGATACCCATAGTTGGAAAAGAATGGTGTGTATTGAGTCGACGCATGGAGGGTGTTGTTATATGCAAACTCGGCTAGCGGCAAATATGTGGTCCAATCGTCTTGCTGATAGTTGATGCTGCATTATAAGTATTGTTCCAAGACTTGGTTGACCCGTTCCGTTTGACCATCAGTTTGAGGATGAAAAGCTGAAGAAAGCTTGATATCCACCTTCAGTATCTCAAAGAGAGATCTCCAAAACTTTGATATGAACTGGGTTCCTCGATCTGATACGATATCATCTGGTAGTCCATGATATCGATACACATTATCGAGAAAAAGCCTTGCTGTGACTTCACTGGACGATGTCTTCTTGCAAGGAACGAAGTGTACCATTTTTGTAAGCCGATCTACCACAACAAAGATGCTGTCAAATGAGTTCGATGATGGCAGGTCCGTGATGAAGTCCATAGAAATTGAAGACCATGGTCGATGTAGAATCGGTAATGGCTGTAGGAGTCCATAAGGGCGATGCCGAGGATTCTTGGATCTTGAACAGATGTCGCAGGAGAGGACAAAATCTTTCACATCCTTCCACATTTGAGGCCACCAAAAATCTCGAGAAATAAGCTCCAAGGTCTTGTTGAATCCAAAATGTCCCGCAGCTGGAAAATCGTGGCGAGATTGAAGAACTCGGAGTCATGCTGGTCCTTTTAGGATATATAATCGCTCTTCAAAGTATAAAAGATCTCCCTCCACCTTGAACTTGTCGTCATTGGCACGCTGCTTAATATCAATGGCTACTGAATCTTCAATGGTTACGACACGTACCTGATTCAGGAAGTCAGCATCAATTGGCATAATAGTAGCGCAAAGCTGAAATTGCTGTGGCTTCAACAATGTCGTACATTGTTGCTCAAACGCTGCTTCTCCAGCCTTTGGTACAAGATACGATCTCCTCGATAAGGCATCAGATAGTCCTTGCTGCTTTCCAGGTCGATAAGTGATAATAAAATCGAACCAAAATAGCAACATACTCCATCGAGCTTGACGTCGATTTAAAACTCGAGCCAACATGAAATACTCCAAATTCGTGTGATCTGTGTATATGGTCATTGGATGTGTAGCTCCTTCAAGAAAGTGACGCCATTCTTGGAAAGAATCCACTATAGCAAGAAGTTTCTTATCGTGGATCTCATAATTGATTTCAGCAGCAGAGAACTTTCGAGAATAGAATGCAACCGGATGGAGCTTCTTGTCTTCTCCCATTTGTGAAAGTACAGCTCCCAAAGCAAAATCCGAATCATCAGTTTCTAAATAGAAGGCCTTTGTAAAGTCTAGATGTACCAAGATTGGAGCTGTAGTAAATGCGGTCCTCAGGTTTTGAAACGCCTTCTCTGCTAGAGGTACCCATTCCAGCTTATCCTTGCATGTCAACCGAGTGAGAGGAGCAGCAACTTGAGAGTAATTCTTGATAAAGATCCAATAGAAGTTGGCAAAACCAAGAAAGCATTGTACGTCTCTAACCATCTTCGGAACCTCCCAGGACACGATTGCTTCCACCTTCTTGGGGTCCAACTTCAAGCCTTCCGTAGTGGCAACAAATCCCAGAAACTCCATCTCTATTTGGTGAAATAAACACTTCTCCAACTTGGCATATAGTCCTCGCTCGCGTAGTTTCTTCAATACCAAACGAACGTGTTTTTCATGCTCTTCCTCATTTTTGGAGAATATCAAAATATCATCTAAATAGATGACAACAAAATCGTCAAGGTACTCTCGGAAAATGTCATTCATCATATGTTGAAAGACCGCTGGAGCATTGGTAAGACCAAAGGGCATGACATTATATTCAAAATGGCCATACCTTGTACGGAACGCTGTCTTCCACTCATCTCCTTCCTTGATTTTTACGAGGTTGTAAGCTCCCCTTAGATCAATTTTTGTAAAGATCCTTGCACGTCCAAGTTGTACTAAGAGACCAGAAATCAAGGGTAACGAATAATGATTCTTCTTTGTTACCTTGTTGAAGCCTCGATAGTCCACGCACATCCACAATGAGCCATCTTTCTTCTTCACAAATAAGATGGGTGCTCCAGCTGACGATTTTGAATGACGGATGAAGTTTTTGGCTAGATTCTTGTCGATGTACTTCCGCAACTCCGCCAATTCCATCTGCAATAGATTGTAGATTGGGCCAAAAGGTAGTTGTGCTCCTTCCTGTAAGTCTATGGCACAATCATATGGTTTGTGTCTCGGTAGCATGTCGGCATTTTTCTTTTGAAACACGTCTTTAAAATCCTTATATTGCTCCGGTATACTTGCTGTCGAGATCTTCTCCCCGGTAGTTGGAGCCGCATAAATGACAAACGGTGTGTCTCCCTTGGACAATCTTATAAACGCCATTGCTCCAATAAATAAAGATTTCTCTATTCGGGGTTTTCTACTAGGCTTGCTCTTGGGTGGTTTTGTGGAAAAGGTCATCTTCCGCAACTTCCAATCTATGGATGGGTTATGCTTTTCCAACCAAGAAAGACCAAGAATAACAGGATTTGATGGGGTTCTAATAATATTAAAAATAATATGACTACTATGGTCCTTAAACGTCACTTCTATAGGTTCTGATTCATGGGTGACACTACCAAACAATAAAGGTCGTCCATTTATGACCTCAACGTGAACAGGTTTGGATTTTTGTACTAAAGGGATCTTATGACGCTTTGCAAATTCTTCATCTAAGAAACAAGCAGATACTCCTGAATCTAATAATGCTAAGGTTCTCAATTTCTAAGGGCCAATAAGCAAAGGGATTGTAAAACAAAGGGCAGGTTGAACGGAAAGAAAGGAACCTAGTTATTGTTGCGATATTTCACTGTCCAGCCGCATCGTTCCTATTGTGGCTGGGCATCCTCGTTTTCCTGAATAAACACACCCCTAGTCTTGATAATACATCGATTTTGCTTTTTGGGGCAGTTTCCAACTTTGTGGCCTTCTTCACCGCAATACAAGCATAGACCTTCCTCCATACGCCGCTTTTTTTCTTCTAGAGTAAGAGATTTGACACGTATCGCATCAATTTGCATGTCTTCTACCTCTGAATGTGAATTCACGTTGCTTGCCGATATAGTTGGGGTGTGGCGAACCGTATGTTGTCTTGAATGTTGGTCTTGGCGACGTTGGAATACGCGGTTATCGCACTTCACAGCTTAGCTAATAGCTTCGTTGAGCGTTTGCGGATCAGGAAGAGTTAACAGCAAATCCTTCACATCGTCCCTTAAACCCCAATAGAATTGACTCATCAATGCTTCTTCGTCCCAATTGATGTCGCATGCTAATTACCTGAAGTCCGATGCATAGACTGATGTAGAACGTATCCCTTGTCGTAGTGACCGGATCTTTGTTGTAGCCCATCGAACCTTGTCGTGTTCACCAAATGCTTTCGCAAATACCTCCAAAAAGGTTTCAAAGTTGTTTAGTATGGACGATCGTTTCTCGAACAAAAGAGCAAACCATGATAGAGCTTGTCCTGTAAGTAAGGTTCCAACAAGTCCAACACGTGACTCCTCAGTTGGATAGCGTTCGGGCTGTAAAACTGTTATCAACCTGATTTGGTTGACGAATCCTCGAAACTTGGAACGTGTACCATCGAACTTGTCCGGAAGGCTAACTCGGGGTTCCTTATGTTGTAGAACCAACGGTGCTTGTCGAACTAGCGGTGCTTGTCGAACCTGAAGTAAAGTTGCTTCTCCAAGTATAGAAGTTTGAGGTTGGTGCAACCTAGATTGTGCCATCCCAGATGCTCCATCATTATGAAGCCTTGCCACGACTCCTTCAATCTCTGTAGTTCTTTGCGATAATGTAGCGAGGGCATTCATGATAGCATCTAACTTGGACTCTGAACTTTCCGTCATACTAATGTCTTGGCCCCCGACTATTCTAAGAGAAGGACAGAAATGACTCTACAAGAAGACAATATTGGTTTAGAGGAAGGTACTCCGCAACCTCTAAAATGCCTTAAGAGCTTCAAGAAAAGGGGTAATCCACTCTCTCCAAGAAGAATAAGACTCCAATATTGTAACAAAAGAAGTATCAGTTTAGAGGAGGGTAATCCGCAACCTCTAAAGTGCTAGTACACTTCCAAGCAGAGGGATAATCCACACTCTAACAAAGAAGAAACTAGCTTTGATATCTGAGGTGAGTGAAGTCTCGACAAACTATCATGGACACAGAATACAAACTTGATATCTACTAAGAAGTTCAAGAAGAACTGGCAAGAACAAGATTAATCAGATGAATACAAGAACAACACCAGAGAGGTGAGCTAGAGCTCCAAGAGATGTGTTGTCGAGACTGAAGAACTCTTCAACCTCGATTTCAATATATACTCCTATTAAGGAAGCTTCTCAAGCAACTTCTACCAACTAGGAAGCTTTTAGAAGGTTCCAGAGACTTGCTTCTAGAAGGTTCTAGAAACTTATCTCTAGAAGGTTCTAAGGGCTATATCCCTAACATCTTCTACCAACTAAGAAGCTTCTAGAAGGTTCCAGAGACTCGCTTCTGGAAGGTTCTAGAAGCTTGTCTTTAGAAGGTTCTAGAAACTTGTCTCTAGAAGGTTCTAAGGACTATGTCCCTAACAGCTTGCTGTCAATGGATCCAATGCATTGGTTTGAGATTGATCTCCGTTAGTGTTATCCTTCCATGTTGTTGGCCTCCTCTCTTCTATGTGGTAGTGGTGTGGGTTGTAGCAATCCCTCGTGGTCTCGACAATTCAAGGCATGTGGGGCAGTCCCGGATTTGATGTTGGGTGTTAAGATAATATCGGCATCGGATAGGTAGGTAGTTATAGGTGATTAGGATTGTAGCTTTGGTTTGAGTTTGTTCATTGTGCATAGTGACGCCTCCGTCATAACCCATTCCACTAAACATGCATGTAGTAGAAGATATAACCTGCATTGGCTTTAGCAATCTAATGTTAAAAATTCTGGAATGCAAGCCCCTGTATACCATAATCTACCTTCCTCGAGTATGCTATTTCCTTGCTTTTCACGTCCTGCACTCACCATTTGTGGCAGTTTGAGGAATCCGGGTCGGCCAAGTCGGTCACAGCTAGCCGGGTTTCACACATTCATCTAAGAATTCATCTCACATTTATTCACGAAGACTTCTTGTGCCAGTTCGGAGGCGAGTGAAGGCAGGGGGTTGCAATTTGCAGCCCCTTTCTGCACTTCAGCTCACGCTTCACCCTGTTTGCATCCCCAGCGAGCAGCCATGAAGGTCATCTTGGTCGGGGATTCCATGGACCTACTCGAGGGGTTCAAGGTCAAAATCAAGGCCAGACGGTTGCGCGTCAGTGGCCCCCGCCGCATGCTCACTCGCAACCTCAAGCACCTCAACAACACAAGAATTGAGATTAGGAATTTCTTAGAGGAGAAGAAGGTATGCCTCACCCAGGGATGACTCATAATCACAGGTGCCCAAAGATGCGGCTTGAGCGCTTGATGATGTGTTGCGATTCGAGTTGGGGTATTAGGAGCACGTGATATTGAGTTTTAGGGTTATGGGGGATGGGTGAATAAGGTGGGTGCATGGGGTTACTGGCCGTGATGGTGGCTACGGTATCAGTATATTGTTCAGAGTCGTGATTGTGTTAAAGATAGTCAATAGTAGTGAAGTTTTAGGGACATTATCTCGAACTGTCTGATTGAGGGAATAGAATGTGAATCTTGTGTTGTGTATGACGATAATTAGAATTCTGAGGTGCAATTGTGTGTTGATGATTGCAAGTGCGTAGGGTGAAGCTGCTTCGAGGCGTGACAGGATAAAAGATGAAGTGTTGCTGGAATGCAACAACATTGAGTTACTGCCTCAATCATGCGCTTTGATCAACCAGGAGAAGTGGTGTGGTTTGTGTGCAGCAGTGTCACAACTTTTGAGCTGAACTGGGTTCAGGGTTCATGTCTGAGGATTGTTTTGGAAGTGGCGATGGATGTCTGTATAACGAGATTGTGCATGGTTTCAATAGAAGGTGGGTGGTTTGTTTCGTTGGTGGGCGGTTTGGTGCAGAAATACGACGTTAAGCAGAAGGACATCAGGAAGTTTTTGGATGGGCACAATGGATACTTGTGATTTTTAGCTCTTCGTGTTTCAATTCTGACAGCATTGTAAATATGTTTCCTTTTTGCGGGAGATTGATACGAAACTTGGTTTGTTTAGTATGAAAGTATTTTGGAATTGTTGGCTTTCTAGTTGACGAGACAGCCATGACTTTTGATGAAGTCAAGAAAATTGATTTAGTCCAACTTGATAGAATTTTGGTAAGTCTAGTGGAAAGACACTTGTAACAAAACTAGGAAACAACTTGATAACAAAGTTATATTGTTTTATGATAAAATATAGATTGGAAGTGAGAATTTTGAATGTTTATTAGTTGGAATCCAAGAATTCTAAAATATGGTGTAATAGTTCACAATAATTTTGAAACACATTGGAATATAGAAACGTATTGTGGTTTTATTTCTTGATTTTGTTCTTCATATGTACTCCTTTCATTGAGGATGTTAGGACAGAAGTTTTTGTATGTATTTATTATGACATCTAATCAAAATATTAAGTGCCATGTTTTGTGTCAAAAAATATCTATATATATATATATATATATGAATTAATGTTTAATATTAATATTTTTTTTAGTACTTGATAAGGTATATGTTTTTTTTGTCTACAATAAAGTAATGTCAAGAATATTTCTAAATAAAATATTAAATTAAAAAAATATGCTAATAAATTATACTTACTTTTATAAATAGTTATAAACATAAGAAAAAAAAATTAATACATATATATATTATATATTATATGGTTGAAGACATAAGAATATCAAGTAGAAAATATTATATTAAAAATATCATATTAATAGTTAAATATTTATTTTAAAAATAATATGTTGTATTTTAAAAAAACCATATGTTACATTTGATGTTTATAGATTTTATAGATTACACATATTTTATGTTTATAGATTATATGTATTTATTAAAATAAAATAAAAAAACATTGTACATATATGTGTGTATATTATTATTCATATATACTTGTGAATTTTAAAGTTTATTTATTAAATCTATTGGTTGCTATTTTACAATAGCATATCTATCATGCATTAATAAAAATCTTATAATAAAATTTGTTAAAATTTTCAATTTAAAAGATTTTGTTTTTATAAGCAAAGATAATCAAGAAATATATTGAATTTAATAAAATTTGCATACTTTGATGCAAACAAAATCTAGATGTAACCTAAAATTTTATCTTACTAGATAAAGGAGTCTTTATAACTTTTTATTTTAGTAATATTAATTTGAAAGTAATTACAATATGTATGTGTGTATATATATATATATATATACATATACAAGCATTGGAATCTCTTACTTTGCTCTAGATATAACATATTCTACTCGGTGTTTAAAGAGGTTTAAAGGTGGATAGATGTTTATTAATTTTTTAAAAAATAGTTATTTTATTTTATTTTATTTTTTGACTTTTTATACAGAATGATGTGGAAATAACATATAATAACAAGTCGTTTAAGTGTACTAAAGAGCAGTACAATTTAGATTTACATATAGATGGATATATATATATATATATATATATATATGGGTAAATATATCTCTTGCTTTATTTATAAAAAAACCATTTTTATATTTGCAAGATGTAAAACATAAATTTTATCATTTGATTATTTTTTAATAAAAAATATTTTGAGTATATCTGTGATATTTATTATTAGACAATAAGGGGACGTTTTGTTTGGATTTAGTTTGTGATAAAACAACATATAGTTGTCAATAAGAAAATATTGGTTTTTATAAATAAAGTCCTAAACGATTCATTTTTATCCTTAAGATTTATTAATTTTTACAGAAGAGATAAATATAATTAGAGTTTGTTCTGTTATAGTTTGAAAGAAAATTTGGTATCTAAAAATTCTAAGTTGATTTATGGAAGAAATTTTCTATATATATATATATATATAGCGAGAGAGAGAGAGAGAGAGAGAGAGAGAGAGAGAATTGTTAAAATTATCTAAGAATTATCTAAATCAATCCACGCATCCTAACCATAGTAAAAAATTCTCCATTCCTTCATATGTGTTGGTTGAAAACCATTGAAAAAAAATGATTGGATTAGCAACTAATGATGATGAGTGGGTCAATTTAGTAAATAAATGGGTCAATTTTACAATTCATTTTATTTATTTATTTCTCTACCTATCCATTTTAAAACTTTTCTAAAAATGCTACTCATCTGATTTAACGCCGAACCGAACAGAGTATGATCGTGAGTGATATTCAACCATTGCCTATTCAACAGTTTAGATTTTCGATGATGAGATAAGCTACCCCATCACTGCGCTGTCACAAAGACCCCTCTCGCCGTCTCGGTCAGAGAGCCGATCAGATTTACCGTGCCCCTGGTATCTGTCACGGTGAACCTTTTACCAACGCTCCCGGGGAAGAGCGAGCGAGGGCATTGAGAGAGAGAGGGGGAGGAATCAGGTCGCACCCAACTCCAGAAAATCATTTGCAATCCACCTGAACGGGGGTTGTTAATGCGAGGATTCTGGGAATTCTGCAATAACTGTACCGCCCAGATGAGTTGAATAATTTCAATTGACCTCGGTTGTCGTGCAGCTTCGTGTCGAAGCTGTCGTCGTGGCGAGCACTCCACGTGATTCTCGCGTTTCCGGCTTGCTGCGATGGATTTGTGAAAGGTGGAATTGGTGTTGGGGTGGTTTGGTGGGTTGCGGTGCTTCAGAGGGGCGATTGGTTTTTATGGCTGAAGTGGGTTAGAGGGACTCCGAGCCGTCGGGGAGCAGTGGCAGCCATGGAGAAGCAATGGCGATGGATGCTTGGCATGCTATACGTCGTTGCCGTGGCTGTCATCTGGATTGTCGCCAGCTTCGTTGTACAGTCCGTTGTGGGTGCCGGCGTGTCGCCGCTTCACATCGCTTATATCTGTAATTCTTTGTTTGTTGTGTACTTGCCGATTGTGGAAGGGGGGAGGGTGTTTCGGGCATGGCTTGAGAGAAGGTCAGTGGGGCGGGACCAACGTGAGGAGAGTGGGAGTAAAGCTGGCGCGGACAAGGAAACCGTGCATCTGCTGGAGGATCCGGCGGTTGGTGCAGTTGTAGCGATTGAGAGTGAGGAGCTCGGACACGTTAACCCTAATCATGTTGCCAACCAGCAGGAAGCTGTGGAGGCTGAAATTTCTTTGGAAGCCTCGCAGGAAGTAACGAACCGGGAGTGGAGCAGACGAGAAATTGCGCAAGTGAGCCTGCTTATTTGCCCCTTATGGTTCCTCGCCCAGTTCACGTTCAACCTGTCGTTGAGATATACATCTGTGACGGTAAGTCTTCTCAGCGATCTTCTCGTATCTCTCTGTTTACATTTATCTTTGTATCACATTCTAGTGCCATAGTGTTCTAGTTATGAGGTGATGATCACATGTTTCTGAAAGTATCAGTCCACATCTGGATTTTCATTTCATTTTATTATTTATCATTTTTGCAATATAAGTCTAGTTAGCAAGGAGTATTTCGCATCGAATTAGATTGTGGATGATATGAACACTCACAGAATGTTTTTGAGGTACGAAGCACATCAATTTGGTTTTGATTTGATAATCATGAGAGGTGAGACGGGATCAGCTTCCTGCTCTCGAGATTCTTAGACGCTCCGTCGGATACGAATTGAAATCTTACGATTATTGTGTTCTTGTCCTGCAGTCGAATACTATCTTGAGCAGTGCATCCAGCTTGTTCACATTTCTGCTTTCATTGGCACTATTAAACGAGCAGTTTAAGTGGTCGAAACTGGTTAGTGTTCTTTTGTGCATGGTCGGGACCGTAATAGTGACCCTGACTGATTCCACCAAAGTTGGAGGTTCATTTTGGAAAGCAGGGTGGGGTGATGTTCTATGCTTGTTCTCTGCTTTTGTGTATGCCCTTTACAGCACCCTTTTAAGGAGGCGATTACCTGATGAAGAGGCTGGAGAAGGGAAAGCCAGTACGGCCCTATTTTTTGGCTATCTAGGCCTTTTCAATGCTCTTTTACTTGGACCTGTAGTACTTATCCTCCACTTCATCGGTGTGGAGAGATTCGATGGACTTACCCTTTCTCAGCTTGGCCTCATCATTGGAAAAGGTCAGATTAAATCACTTGATTTCTCATTGTTTAGTGGATTTCACGGTCCCAAATTGGATGAATATCCTTACAGCCAGAGCATCATGTTGCTCCGAATTGAAGACTCTAGATCAGCGGGCTGTGAATATGAACATCTAGAAGGATACAGGAACTTTTCAACTGGGCGCTTTGATAGAAGCCTTCTGAAATCGGGTTGGTTAGCTAGTAGTGTTCATAGACGTCTTTTTTTTTTTTTTTTTTTTTTTTTTTTGGTTTTTTTGAAGGATCTTCCCATCCAGTTTGAGTTCTGATGCACCTCGTTAATTTGGATTTTCTTATGCAGGGCTACTGGACAACGTGTTGAGCGATTACCTTTGGGCTAAGGCTGTCTTACTGACGACGCCAACAGCGGCAACCGCTGGCCTCACCATTCAAGTCCCCATTGCAGGTGTAGTGGATTCAGTGCGTGGAAAGACTCCATCTCCTCTTAGTGTTTTGGGTGCAGCTGCGGTTCTGGTAGGGTTTTTCGGAATCAATTCGCCTGCTACAGGGTGTTGCGACTCCCCTGAAGAGGAAGATTTGGATCATGTGAAGCAAAGCACAAATGTCACCACTGTCTAAAAGTTGTTAAGATGTTACTTGTAACATACTAGAGGTAGTTTCCCATTCTTTGATCTCAATCTGGTAGACAACCGAGACTAAGTGTACATCTATAATTTTCTCTTTTTTCAGGGAATTTTTATGGATTTCCTTAGTCTTTGAAGTTACTTTCTATAAGAGACATAGCTCTGAATTATCGCCGACTTGGGGTCCTCACGAAATTTGAATTACGGTTGATACCAAATATTGGGGTTCAATGCTGCTGGATGCAAAAAGTTAATATTTAACTGTTGCATTACAGAGTTAACAATAGCTGCAAACATTGATGCATGTACATTGAGGTTCAGTCATTAGACCAAAGTTTTATTCATGCTTACAGCAACTGCACCAACAGTACTCTCAATGGTGTCTTTGACAAAACTGCAACGACAGAGTCCAATCGCATTAAATCAACAACCAAATAATTTTGAGATGTGGCTTATAAAGCTCGACAGTGCAATGAAATACAAGCCTACAAACCATTCTGCAAGGACCGCCTCATTCTACAATAATCAGCTTCAAGATTTAGGTCGGAGGTCAGAGCCATGTTCTCCTCTAACTAACATGTTGACCTCCTCCGCCTTACCGCGTCCACCAGTATGTCAAAAGTCTGGACGAGAGACGTAAACTAATCAAATCCCCACCTCAATTCAAAAGCTGCGGAAGCCCAGGCTTTCCTTCCACTGTACCGATAGTCCTCTCTAAAACCACCTCTTTGGATGTGTCCTTCAACCCAGCTGCAATGAAACCACAACTTCGATGAGATACGAGCGCTGATATATACTTCAACAAGAATCGTTTCAGCTGAAGGGGCAGCAACTATTAGATTATTAAAAGGAAAAAGTAGAAAATGGCTATTCGAAACATGAAACGTCCGATACCTATGATGAAATCTTTTATGAAGTGAATCCAATTAGTATACAGGAGAACTGAGGGTAGGGTAAAAACCTATAGTAGGTCGTGGTTTCCGTCTTTCGAGCAATATTGCAGGACGCGGTATGATGCTGCCTGATGCTGAACCTCCAGTTGAAACTCGAACCTTAGTTCCGTCCTCCAAGAATCTATAAGCAACTCGGCAGGGAGCACTGTGGTCGCAGCATTCCCAGCAGCAAAATTTTGTCAATGCTATTGCAATTGAACAGCCGTTGAGACAGGCCTATACCAACTACAATAACTTAAATGTGAAACCGTTCTCAAAAGTTCATTAATATTATTGCATAATATGGATACTTACCCATTGACAGGGTCGACCAACTGCACATTAGAGACGTGCAAGGGAGCCTCCATGGTTATGATCCCCCCAGGGTTTCCTTCTGTCCTTTTGATATGTTTTTTAACCTGACAGAAGAAAATGTGATAAAATTATGAGCTATTGTCGCGTCCTTCGTGTCGTGAAATTCTCAACCTTTTACTTACGATATTTCATGAAAAAAATTCTGGCCGAATTTCAACAACAGACAAAACACCCTAAGAAACATTTAGAGTTCCCTTTTACGGCCGCATGCTCTCTGACATTGAAACTCGATTAACAAACCAGAAGCACCGCTGGAGAAGAGTTTACCAGATTCCGTCCTTCGACAATGACGCGATTCTGAGAGCGAATCACTTTCATGACAGTCCCCGTGAGCCCTGCATCCTTTCCTGCCATGAGCATCACCTACGCCACAACAAAATTCCTCCGAATCAGAAAACTTTTCTCAACATGTAGAGCTCCGTATTGAAAACTACAAAACGACCACGTGTCCGCAAAACTGGTGCAGAACGAATGATCCACCTTGTCGCCGCGGAGAATTTTCCATTGCTTAAACACTTTCACCGCCGCCTTGTAACCCATTTTGCAAAAATCCCCTAACCCGACTCAATGAGATGGTTCCGCTGATACGAAAACCCTAGATTTCAATCCCCCCAACCGATCAATACATTCCACGGCACGAAATTTTCCTCAGCCTCTGCTGCTAACCACGATTAGAAGGCATGACCAAGCACCGCTAAGGCACGAAGCATCAAGCACTCCTCTAATTCCTAATTCAACTTGAAGCCATCGAACAAACAGGAAACACAGAGGAATTCAATACGTCCGGCGAAACCCTAAATCAAAGGCACTGAGTAATTCGTCCATATTCTCGTCGAAGTGTTATTTGGGTGATACCCACCACCTTGTCGATATTCGTCAACAATTTCGCGTCCGTCTGTCAACTGAGCGAAAAGGCTCACGTACGCCAATATTCGTCGATGAAATCTCGTCGTTCAAGTATTTGGACGAGATATCCTCGTTTGCCACATTCGTCGACATTTGCAACTGTTTCCTTCCTCCCTCCAACTCCGCTTGCTTCGATTGAAGCTTGTGGTGTCGAGAGCGGTGTTAAGACATTCTGAAAGCTGTGAGTAAAGCGAAAACCTTCCTCTCTTTCGATTGGAAGGGTTGTGAAACACAGTGTTCGAGGATCGTGTACTTTGGTTTAAGGCAAGGGAGGAGTTTGGGATTGAGGAATGGATATTATGCCATATCAGCGATTTCCTGCCGCGTGCATACTCGAATACGAGAGACGTTCTGATGCATCGACGACGCCAGTACCATTACTGCCCTGCAGCGGATTGAGTTTGCGGAGGTATGAAATTGGCCATAGACACCGCAGAAGTTGAGGCGAATTCATCAGTACTCAACGATGGGTTTCTCACGAACCGTGTAGACTTAAGTCTGACAGCCATCGATTAGGACATAGAGATGTGGTTACCTCGTGATTGTAATGCTAGTGACGGTGTTGGAACGTGTTTCTTGTTTCTCTCTCATTCTCCAGTTGGGCATCAGTGCCATGTCTTCACAAGTCTTGGTTCCTTTTTCTTTTCCTTTTCCGCTTGTGGATATCAAGATATTGAAGCGTGCGCGTGCTACTGAGAATTTACCGGAGACGCTAATTTCACCAAATGAAAGCGTTACTTTATCCCTGAAGTTGAAGAACCGACTTGAATATTGTTGCTACAACGCCAGTAGTAGTGTTCGAAACCTGAGATTTAAATGCGGTGCTCCTCCCTTCAATAGCACTCAACGTGTTGATAGTGTTTCAGGAATGGATAGAGTTCTGGACGTAGGCTTAAGGGATAAAAGACGAAGATGTGGGGTTTGACTCCAGATGCGAGTGCCACTGTATTGAACTCCACCTATTTGCGACGTTCATGGGAGACCAAACCCAAAATATCACTAGCCTAGATTTGTAAGCTTTGATTCTACGATTGTAGTATGGGATTTTATTCTTCTTGCAATGGACATGGGTGGTTTTGATTTGTCAGGTCGTTGATGAGGTTTTCACTAAGTGACTTTCCATCTGCATTGAGAAGTACGCACCCATTACGTTGTGCACCAAGGGCCAAGTGGAAGCTACTTGTTAGCCTTTGAGGCGTTTTTGAGGGTTTTGGTGTAGTGTATCCGCGATTACATTGGATATCATGTAGGGAAAATTTCAAAAATCCCCCTGCATATTGTTGAAATATCAAGAATACCCTTGTATTCTTGATAATCGCAAAACTGCCCCTCATACCCCAGATAATATCTAACCTACTCCTGACCTTGCAAAGTGGGCCCTTTAGCGCGTGCTGCGCACACTTTGGTGCGACACTGCACCTGTTTGCTTGCAAGGTCTCGATTTCTTCGTCGACGGTGCCACTACTCACTGCTTGCGATGCTCTCCATGCTCGTTGATAACCTCTTGATATCCATATCATTTCCATGGGGCAGAACAATAGAGTCCAAGTCTATGTTGCTCCAAGCATACAATTTTAGTGTAACAAAACTTTTTAGCAATACAACATAGAACAGGATCTGTTGGCCACTGAATCTGCTCGCCACTCAGATATCTAGCCGCCAAAATTTGTTCACCAAAATATCTAGCCGCCAAAATTTGTTCACCAAAATATCTAGCCGACGATGCAATTACCCGCTGCGGTTGCTCCCCACGCTGCTCGTTGCTTGCCGCTTGCCACTCACCACTCACCTAGTCGCTGGCCACATAATTGTCCGCTGCAGCAATGAATATTTAGGTTGTTGTGGTTTTCCACACTCATTGGCGCAGCCTCTTCTGATGATAGGTTCTTTCCCTCGCACGCTTTGATTGATCATGGTGATTGATAATGGTTCAATTTGTGGCTGTTTTTTTTTGGTTGTTTTTCTCTTGTTTTATTTTGCCTTGCTTGGACACACTTGCAAATCTTTGTTATCATCGCCACTCTACACCCTCCGCCTAGTCGCCTATCCCGAGACCCTGATTCTTCTTCTTCCATGTGCCGTTAGACATTAAGAGAGAGAGCAAGAAAGCAATCAACATCGACGAAAGCCCACACATGATGATGATACTGATGATGATACAAGCAAGCAAGCAAGTGGCCGCCTATTGAATCTTACAGTAGCAATCTCTTACCACGAAGATCCATCCGTATTTATGTGGTGAAGAGTGGCGTATTTAGTAGGAGTCCAACTCTTATTTTACGTGCCTTTCACCCCCGACGATGGCGAGCTGCAATCGCTACAAACCAATTCACAGCTTCTTGCGTTCCTTCAAACCATATAAATCAATCACAAGCAATTGCCAAAGCTCCACTTGTTTCTTTCAAACCAAGACACAACAACTGAGTACCTATTGTGGCTCATGAATCTTAAAATTGTTCACAATTAGATGCTCTCGTGATAGGCACCAACTTTCGAAGGTAGAGGCAGGAGTAAAGGTGAGCATATGTAAAGACTAACTAGGCATTTAAGTGATTCGCAATTGTGTTTGAGAAGGAAAAGCAATGACACAAAAGCAGTGTGGGAAGCCCAACATGAAGCTCTGACAACTTGGAAGCACGGTGGTGTGCGGAACAAAGATTGGAAAAGGTGGCAACTTGAAGTTTTCATTCCGTCGCAGCGCATATTCCAAATATTTCACTGGTGGTGAAGCTCCCCAGCTTTCACTCTCAAGAATGCGCCTGCCCACGACATTCACGACGTGAGCAGTGAGCAGCGTTGAATGTTCATTCTAGATGAAGCATTTCAGAGATGGTATTTTGATTAGTGAAAGTATCTGATTGATATTCAGGTGGACAAACCTATAAAAAGTACTGTGGCAACGCAAGGTCAATGGGGAGGGCCCGGAGGATATGACTTCTACGATGGCTCAGGCGATGTTGTAGAGATCACGGTGAAATATGACGATGAATGCATGCATTTGTACAAATCAAATACAAGCAAAATGGTGTTTGATTCTCAAGTGCTTCTCACGGTGAAGGAGGGGAAGGAGAAGAAGCCAAGGTAAATGAAATTAGATCAATATCACTAAATTGCTTTATCAAATCTTGAGCTCCAAGTTCTATTAAAATTCGCAAAGAGCTTCAAGTCTTGTGATGGACAGTGTCCGATGGTGGACATAATTTGTCATATTTTGGCTCAAATTCCCGAAGGCCACTAAAAACCTACAACAAACAAGATTGATGACGGTGCCTAATGTTGCATACTATTTGAAGCTCACCAATCGTGCTAGTGCAACTCTTCACTTTGCAGGTCCAATCGCTTGCTAGCAACGACTCCAACTTTAGAGATACCAGCTCGCACCTAGTCACCTCCTCCTTACTGTTGTTTGCACGATTGCAGGATGATACATGGTCCTCCAAAAAAACCATGCGATCAATGTTAATCGCCTCCCTTTAGGGCCGCCAATGCCCCGACTCCTCCGTACATCCAGGACTCAAATCCTAGTTGGTGGGATTCAATGGCTAGTTGAACTTACTGTAAACTCAATTGATATTTCATCCGTTTAAATTTTTAACATCATTGTATTTTTTTTTTTATAAGTTTGTTTTCTTGAGAACTTTTGGAGCAAAACTTATACTTCAAGATGTCACCTTCTTTAACAATTGGTGTTGTTTTTACTTCTAGTGACAAAGTAAAGAAAGTAATATCTTGTGATGTGATTAGCAAGCACTATATAATGGCTATTATGAAGTACCACAACAACAATTGCAAATAAAGGTTGCATGCATAACAATTGCAATCGGCATGTATAAGTGATTTGATCATTTAGAAATTTATCTATAAACACATGTATATTGGTACTAAACACTTATATAACTACCATGCCAACCTAAGTTGGATAGCAAGTAATATCAAAAAGAAATTGGAAGACACATTAGAATATAAAGCAATAGATATTTAACATAATCATAATGTCATAATATCCTATTTGATAGCATGACATAAAAGAAGAAGGCTATTTTTAAGCTAATTCACTCTTACGAAGATAGCTATATCAATCTTAAAGCATATTGTCACTAAATCAAGACAACAAATCTTAGAAATTATGCAAAATCAAGGATTGATGAAAAAAATTGCTTTCTTCAATTATTCGTTGCTTATAATTAAGTTTGCATGGCTTGTAATATTATCAACTTATCATTAGCATCAACAATATGTATTTGTAAGAAAAATATTGTGGAGTACTCCTAATTGCTATAACAATCAATATAGAGGAGCAACTATTTTCTATTGCACTTGCTATTATTAATGTTGAAAATGATGAAAATTGATTGTGGTTCTTACAAAAGCTAATTACAATTCTTATATCAGGTCTACTTAACAACAAACTTTCAAAGTTTATTTTTTTATCTAATCAACAAAAAGGTCTTATTGATGCTATCAAATATGGATTTCCTATATGGAACTAAATATTTTGTATGCATCTTTTAATTGATAACTTACAATAGTAATTTAAAAATCTATTGCTTACATAACATCTTTGAACAATAGTATAAGCAACAATTATTTTTGGTTTTAACATCAAAACATAAAAAATTTGGATTATAACTAAAGAAGATGTTGAATACTTGATGAACATTAGACCACAATATTGGGCATTATCACAGTTTGACAAAAATTGATTTCGCTACATAACATCAAATATTGCAAAATCTTTCAATTCTTGGTTCTTAAAAGCATGTTGTCATATTACATGTTGTCTTGTTTGGAATTGCCAAAACACCTGACTGCAGAAGGTGCAGTTTTATTTTATAAGTATTTAAGAAATCCTAATAGGTTTCACCCATATTAGAAGAATTCAATTCGAATTTAAATTCAAAAGTGCTTAAAGTCAATACAAAGTACTCAAAAACATTCTTCTTAGTAACTTCAACTATACACAAACTCCAATTGTCTTATTACTTTTATAATTAGATAATTTTGATTTCTCTTTATAAGTCTTAATATTAGTCAGTGAGCTTCAGTAAGCTATAATTTCTAATTTAATCATTTACTTGATGTAAAATTTTGTATACAAATTCCACTATAAGTCTTTTATATGCTTTGAAAAATTCAACTTAATTTAACTTATAAAATTTAAGAAAATATCCAAAGAATTGCACTGATGTAACTTAATTACTATTCTAAAAGTTAATACACATGTTCAAAGAGTGATTTCTCCTTTTTGTACTATTAGCTTTAGTTCAAAATTAGTATATAGCTTGATCTTTAAGTCTTTTAAAACTATGCCAAATTTCATCTTGTTTTAATTAATAGATCTTTAGATATCATAGAAATCCTACCCAAATTGCCAACTTTTGATATCCTCTAGTACTAAAAATCAGATATCTTTCAATTATACTTTTAGATTAATATAAAATTTTACACACACTTAGCACATCTAATCAATTAGTCACTTTCAAATTTTGAAGTATAGATGTGACACTAATTGCATGAACTAGCCAAGAGTTTTAGCTCTAATCATATTGAATAAATCCAAAGTGACCAATATAAACCTTGATTTTGAACAAAATTTGCAAAGTCATCTCAAATCTTATGAAAACAAGCCTTATACTTTTATAATGAACTTTAAGCTAGCTCTCCAATTCAAATTTTTGATATCCAAATTGTCTCATATTTTGCTTCAAGCGGCCATATTAGTGGCTAGAGGTCTAATTTCTATAGATGGTCAACTATAAGATATCAATCCAACTTATCTTAGGGACTTTTTAGCCTGATCCTATCTTCAACTTAATCTTAGTATCAATAATACTAATTATTTATCTCTTCTATCTTATTTTTATTAATTTTTGGCCTTTTTAGGGCAATAAAAGAATTTCTATAGCTTAAAAGCTAAAATTACTAATCAACTTTTAATCTATTAGGTATTAAGAGAAGAAAATAAATCAAGAGGATTTTATAAAAGCCATGTTTAAATGTCTTAAATAACTATCAAATCAAGATGATTAGTGTTATGGACATACATGTGTAAATCAATGATTACCTATATGATCAGATAAAAATAGATAAAAATAAGTTAATTCTATAATATCTTCTATAGAAGCTTACTAATAGCTTCATTGATGCTTCTTTGACTTTATAGGTGTCTATAATTGATTTTTTAGGTTAAAAATGAGGTCAACAAGTTGGCCATGTGCCACACATGTTGGTAGTTTGAAAAACAAGCTAACTATGTAGTCCACATATAGAAAACTTGCCTTGTAAGCTAACGCATGTGTCTTGCAAAGTCAACACATATTAGAAGTCCTATACAATATTGCCATATAGCTCCTAGTTAGATAGTATATATAGAAGCAAGAGTGAAGCCTCATTCACTCTTATCAACTCCTTTCTTACTTCTAATCTAGACTTAAGAGTTTTTAATTTTCTTATTATTTGGCAATAGCCATTCTAGTTTTTTTTTAATATATATACTATTTTATTATTATTTTTCACTTTTTTTTAATATAGACTTTTTAAATTTATGCATCTTCTTTTAGTTCATGTCTTTGATACATTGAAAAGAATACACTTATAATATTAAAGCTTTATCTTCTCTTGATTAAGAATGGATTATTCTTTTTTCTTGACAAAACATAAGCATATTAGAAGTTGTGGATTATCCTCTTCTAAACTAATATTGTTCTTAATATCTTTTTTGTTCTCAAGTCTCCTCTTCTACTTGTCTTGAGCAATATTAGATATTTATTTTTTAAGTATTATCATGGCAAAGCTTGTTGAAATGAAGAGTGCAATGGCACAAATATAAGAGCAATTAAGGAAGTTACTGCTTACAATGCATCAACTTAGATGACCACCACAAGAAATAATAAAAATGGTAGAAAGTAAAGATATAGATACAATTCAAGCTGCTTCAACATCTGCACTCAATAATACCTCTTTTTCTTATGGTGGAACATCCTTTTGATACTAGAGAACCAAAAGTTGCTTTGCCTGAGAAGTTTGATGGCATAAGATCCAAGTTTTGAAGATTTATCAATCAAGTCCAACTTGTGATTAAACTTCAACCTCAAAGCTATTCAACTCCAAAATCATAAGTTAGATTCATTGGTACACTTCTTTCAAGTTCAACATTATTGTAGTTTTCATCTTTTTTTGAATGATGAGATTCAATATTCAATACTTTGGAAGATTTTTTAATAGAATTTCAATCTATGTATAAAAAACATGATGTAACTCGTGTTGCAACCAATAAGATCCATATTTTATGACAAAGCAACCGATCCATAAGATTATATGCTTCACAACTTTGATAACTTACAACTGATATCAAGTAGGATGATGTTGCACTTATTAGTCAATTTCTCTAAAGATTACAATATGAGGTAAAGAAATTGATGCTCAACTTACTTAATCTTCAAACATTGAGTCAAACAATTGACTTTAGTGTGATGTGTGACAATCAACTTTTCAAATTTTGATTTGAAAGTCAGATAAGTGGGCTTCAATATTATTATAATTCAATGGCAACACCAATGCTCCCTCAACACATACATTCATAAGTAGAGGATATGCAAATTGATGCAATATGTTTCAAATTTCTTACTCAGTAAAAAAAGACTCATTGTTGTCAAGAAGAATTATGCTTATATTATAGAAAATCTAAGCATATTACTCAACATTATTCAAATAAGTGACATAGTTATAAAATGAGGAGTACAAATGTTAAAGAAGATAATATATCAAAAAACAAATTTGTCGAGTTACAATAGAGACTATGCAATTGGAACCTTATATAATATCTATTGAAGGTCCTATTCTCTCATGTATATTACAAAACCTTTGCCTTGTTAGATTCATGATCTTCAACGTGTTTCTTAAATGAAGAATTAGCTAAAAGACTTAACATATTTTTAGTAAGGAAAATTAAATTTGTTTAGATAGAAGTCATAGATGGTTGTTTGTTGTCTTTTGTAGATGTTACTCATGAAATTCCTTTCTAGAGAAGTAATAATTAATAATCATAATAGCTTTGTGGTATTTAATATCATTAGATCTTCCTCTAATCCAATCATTTTAAGCTTATCATGGTTAAAAAAAATACAATCCTTGAGTAGATTGGATTTCACATATTCTTGACTTTTTTAAAAGTATAATTAAGAGTGTAGTTAATCAAATAGAAAATCATAAGTCTAATACAATTAAACTTATGTTTATAGGTACAAGAGTTTTTTTGCATGCTGCAAAAAAAGGATCATCTTGTGTCATTTATGCCACAGTCATTTCTAATGGTGTAAAGACTTCAAGTGGTATTTTAAGCCAATATCAAGAATTTCAAGATGTATTTGAAAAAAAAAATGTAGATACTCTTCCAAAACATCATCTCTATGACTACTCAATTGACCTTTAAGAAGGAGCACAACCACCATTTGGACCAATCTATAATTTATCACAAAATGAGTTGGCTAAATTCAAAGAATATATTGAAAAAAATCTAGCCAAGAACTTCATATGTCATTCCAAATTTCTAGCAAGAATCCCAATTCTATTTATGAAGAAAAAAAATAGATCATTGTGGATGTGTATTGATTATCGAGGACTCAACAAGATCACCATCAAAAACAGGAACCTGCTACCTTTAATATCTTGACTTCTTGATCAATTGAATCAAGCTAAGATGTATATAAAAATAGATCTACGAGGAGCATACAATCTAATACACATCAAAGAAAGAGATGAATGGAAGATTATATTTCAAACCAGGTATGGATATTTTGAATATAATATCATATCTTTTGGACTTACAAATCCATTAGCAGATTTTCAACATCTTACGAATGATGTTTTTGAAGAGTTTTTAGATGATTTTATTGTCTATTATCTAGACAATATCTTGATCTATTCTAAGAATAAAGAAGAATATGAACTTCATGTCCATCATATATTACAAAAATTAAGAGATGAGAGACTCTATACCAAGATAGAAAAGTGTATATTCTATACTAATCAAGTTGACTTCTTAGGTTACATCATTTCAAACAATGGACTTATAATGGATCCTAAGAAAGTTCAAATTATTATAGATTGAAAGATTTCAAAAACAATCTAAGATATCTAATGTTTTTTAGGATTTTCCAACTACTATTGGATTTTTATGAAGTACTTCTCTCGTATTGCAGCTCTACTTTCATGTTTTACTTGTAAAGACAAACTTTAATGGAATTAAGAAGTGGAAGTAGTATTTGAAGTTTTAAAGATAATCTTTGTTTTTGTACCAATCTTATATTGCATTGACTTTTTTAAGATATTTTTTATGGAAACAGATGCATTGGACTTTATTTTAGGTGCTATATTATTAAAAATAGAAATAGATGATAAACTTCACCCAATAGCTTTTCATTTTAAGAAATTTTCAACAGCCAAGATTAACTATGTAATCCATGACAAAGAGCTTCTTGCAATAGTAGATTCTTTTGAAGAATAGTGTCATTAAATAGAAGGTACTTTTAATCCAGTCATTAAGTATATGAATTATAAGAACCTTAAGTATTTCATATTAGCTTGTATTTTGAATCATCACTAGGCTCGTTGAAGCATGTCTTTGTCAAGATTTGAGTTTAAGATCACTTATTATCTAGGAAAATAATAAGGTTTGTCCAATGCCCTTTCAAGATGTTCTTATCTTGCACCTAAAGAAGAAGATGCAACTTTTTATCAATAAAAGATAATTTCATTGAAGCTAGAATAATTTCATCTTTGAGTAGTGAAATCAACATTGATTATTGATTCAACTTTTTTCAAACAAATTCAATTAAGTATATCCTTTAATCTTCTTGTTTATTATATTAAGAATACTTCTTCTAAGTCTTGTGATACTTCTAAGTTTGAGTTCAAGAACAACATACTTTAATTTGAAGGACGCCTATATGTGTCAAAAAAAAAAGCATGTTTATGTGTTCTTTAAGCACATCATGACTATCTAGCAGCAGGACATTTTGGATACAAGAAGACTTTGGAGGTAATATTCAGAGATTTTTGATGGTTGCAAATGTGTCAAGGACAAGAACTCGATGAAAGCTAAAGAGTAAGTGAGACTTTTCTCAAAAAAGAAATAGGACAAAATAGAAATATGTATATTAAGAAAGAAACTGGAATGGCTATTGCCAAAATATAAGAAAACTAGAGACCCTTGAAACTAGACTAGAAGCAAGAAAGGAGTTGACAAGAGTGAAGAGGGCTTCACTCTTGCCTCTATATATACTATCTAACTAGAAGCCACATGGCGATGTTCTATAAGACCTCCAATATATGTTGACTTTCTAGGCCACATGCCTTTGCTTGCAAGGCAAGTTTTCTATGGATGGACCACGTAGTTAGCTTGTTCTTTAAGCTTCCAACATGTGTGACACATGGCTAACTTGTTGACCAAGTTTCTAGCCTAAAAGTCAACTATAGACTCCTATAAAGTCAAAGCAGTGTCTATGAAGCTTCTAAGAAGCTTCTCTAGAAGATATTACACAATTAATCTACTTTTATCTACTTTTACATACTTTTATCTATTCATATAGGTAATTATATGTATGTCCGTGACATTACCCCCCCTTCTAGGGACGAGTTCCACGAGGAGTGGTGATTATATATTGAGAAAATCTAATATGCGGCGAATTGTATTTGCTACATACTCTGATCTTTGTTCTCTTCGAAGATAGTTGATGGGTCCTCGTAGCCATCGATAGTGTCCCATTCCAGGGCGAGAAGACCACCATGTTATTTGATCTCTGTTGAGGCCTTCATAACTTCCTTCAAATAATACATTTGAAACACCATCAGGAGTCGTTCCTATCTCCAATAATATCACCAAACATCGAGAATCTCTTCCAAGGTCGTGATACCAAATGCGTTGTATCTCACCATCTATTCCAGGAAGAACATGTCGTTCTTGAGGATCTTCATCTCGGTTGCGTCGTCTTGAAGGTTGTGACAATCGCAATGTCTCATCCGGTAAGTCAGCAAACGAAGGTTCTTGAGTTGAATCCGCTGGTTGTTGGCTCTCCATCTAATTAGCATCACAAATGCAAAGAAGTTACAAACAAGGATAGGAAATTGAATGTTATCTTGCCTCAATCTTGTCTCTTTTATAAGAGAGGTTTTCATCTTGGTTTTGATGGATGTCGTTGATGAAAAACTTTGACTTTAGCTGATGCATTTGCTAGATTCCTGGATGGCTCCCATGTGCGCTCACTAATATCATATCCGTGCCAATGAACAAGATATTCCAGCTTATTTCGGCGCCGCCTTGAGTCTAATATCTCTTCCACCTCAAATTCTTCATTATTATCTACTTCTATAGGAGGCGGTGGCATTTGTCTTCTTCCTTGTATATCCACTGTCTTATATGGTTCAAGAAGAGACACGTGGAATACATGATGGATCTTCATTGACTCCGGTAGATGTAACCGATATGCAACTGGGTTGATCTGTTCAGAAACAGAAAAGGGGCCAAGCCTACGATAGTCCAATTTGTCACAAGGTCAAGTGGTCTTGATATTGCGACGAAGTAGCCATACCTTATCACCCACGTTGAGTTGTGGTTGCTCTTTACGATATACATCTGCATTTATCTTTTGTCGTTCTTGAGCTTTCTTCAACTGCGCCTTCATTATTGCATGTAACTCTGACAACCGATTTGCCATGTCTTCTGCTGCAGGATTATCAACTTTTGAAAAATCAAAAGTATCAAGTCGTGGATGATAGCCATAATTGGCAAAGAAAGGTGTTTGTTGCATGGAAGAATGTACTGTATTATTATAAGCAAACTCTGCCAATGGCAGAAGGATTGTCCAATCATCTTGTTGGTAGTTGATGGTACACCTTAAATACTGTTCCAAGACTTGGTTTACGCGCTCTGTTTGTCCATCAGTTTGAGGATGGAAAGCTGAAGATAGCTTTATGTCCACTTTTAAAATCTTGAAAAGAGTCCTCCAGAATCTCGACACAAATTGAGTTCCCCTATCCGATATGATATCTTTAGGTAATCCATGATAGCGATAGATATTATCAATGAAAAGCTTAGCTGTTTCTTCACCTGTGATAGATTTTGTACATGGCATAAAATGTGCCATCTTGGTGAGACGATCTACTATCACAAATATAGAATCATAAGATCTTGAGTTTGGAAGATCTGTGATGAAATCCATAGAAACAGAAGACCATGGTTGTTCTGGTATAGGTAATGGCTGAAGAAGTCTGTAAGGTCGATGTCGAGGAATTTTTGATCTTGAACAAATATCACATGATTGTACAAAGTCTTTGACTGACTTCCACATTTGTGGCCACCAAAAATCTCTTGATATGAGTTCCAGAGTCTTATTATATCCAAAGTGACCTGCTGATGGAAAGTCATGACGTGCTTGAAGAACACGCAAACGTGCTTTTCCTTCTGGAACATATAGGCGTCCTTCAAAATATAATAGATTATTCTTGAACTCGAACTTAGAAGAATCATGAGACTTGGAAGAATTATTCTCGATATCATAAACAAGAGGGTCTGAGGACATACTAGACTGGATTTGCTTGAGAAAAGTTGAATCAACAGTCAGTGTTGATTTCACTGCTCGGAGATGAAATTGCTCCGGTTTCAAGAGGACCGTTCTTTGTTGCTCAAAAGCTGCATCTCCTTCTTTTGGTGCAAAATAAGAACGTCTAGACAGGGCATCGGACAAACCTTGTTGTTTTCCTGGCCGATAAGTGATAATGAAGTCGAATCTTGACAAAGACATACTCCAACGAGCTTGACGACGATTCAACACGCGTGCTGACATGAAATACTCGAGGTTCTTGTGATCTGTATACACAGTGACTGGACTAGAAGCACCTTCTAGATAATGACGCCATTCTTGAAAAGAATCCACGATTGCAAGAAGTTCTTTATCGTGGATCTCATAATTGATCTCGGCTGCTGAGAATTTTCTTGAATGAAAAGCTATCGGATGAAGTTTGTCATCTGTTCCCATTTGTGATAAAACTGCACCCAAGGCAAAATCCGATGCGTCTGTTTCCATAAAAAATACCTTGGAAAAGTCAACACGATATAAGACTGGTACAGAGACAAACGATGTCTTCAAGGCTTCAAATGCTGCTTCCGCTTCTTGATTCTATTGGAATTTATCTTTACTAGTCAAGCGTGTAAGTGGAGCTGCAACTCGTGAGAAGTCTTTGATGAAGATCCGATAGTAATTGGCAAATCTCAAGAAACATTGGACATCTCTTACAGTCTTTGGAATCTTCCAATCCATGATTGTTTGGACTTTCTTAGAATCCATCATAAGACCATCATTTGAAATGATGTATCCTAAAAAGTCAACTTGAGTAGTGTGAAATACACACTTTTCTATCTTGGCGTACAATCCTGCATCTCTAAGTTTTTGTAATACTTGACGAACATGTATTTCATGTTCTTCAACATTCTTAGAATAAATCAGGATATCGTCTAGGTAGCAGACGACAAAATTGTCTAAGAATTCACAAAATACATCATTCATGAGATGTTGAAAAGCAGCTGGTGCATTCGTGAGTCCAAAAGGCATGACATTGTATTCAAAGTGTCCGTACCTGGTTCGAAACGCAGTCTTCCATTCATCTCCTTCTTTGATCCGTACTAGATTATATGCTCCTCTTAGATCTATTTTTGTATAGATCTTAGCTTGATTTAACTGGTCAAGGAGTCCTGATATCAAAGGTAATGGATACCTGTTCTTGATTGTGATCTTGTTGAGTCCTCGATAGTCAACACACATTCGTAAAGATCCATCTTTTTTCTTTACGAATAAAATTGGAGCTCCTGCTGGAGATTTTGAATGGCATATGAAATTCTTCGCTAAATTCTCGTCAATATATGTCTTGAGTTCAGCCAACTCATCTTGCGATAAACTGTAAATTGGTCCAAATGGTGGCTGAGTTCCTTCCTTGAGATCGATTGAACAATCGTATGGACGATGCTCAGGAAGAATATCTGCATTCTTTTTCTCAAAAACGTCTTGATAATCTTGATATTGACTTGGAATGCCACTTGAAGTCTTTACGCTTTCAGAAATAGGTGCAGCATAAATAGCAAAAGTTGATCCTTCTTTTGCTGCGTGTATAAATGCTTTTGCACCTATAAGTGCGGGTTTTACTATACTAGACTCATGGTTTTTTACTTAATTAATAGAACTGTTACTAATGCTCCGAGGAAAATCAAGTTTACGAGAAATCCAATCTATTCGAGGATTATACTTTTCTAACCATGATAAGCCTAAAATTATTGGATTAGAGGGAGATCTAATTATATTAAAAATTACGCAACTACTATGACCATTTATTACTACATCTACAGGAAGTGTTTCGTGAGTTACATCTCCAGAAGACAACGGACGACCATCTATGACTTCTACGTGTACAGGTTTAGTTTTTTGTATTAATGATATTCTATGACATCTAGCAAATTCTTCATCTAAAAAACAAGCTGAGGCTCCTGAATCTATCAAGGCAGAGGCTTTGTAATTATTAGGTCCTAAACGCACATCTATTATAAAACAAGGAGATGGTTCTGAGGAGAGGATAGGACCTTCATTAGAAGTTGTACAAGATTCCAGCCGCACGGTCCCTATTGTAGCTGGACGTACTCGTTTTCCGACATACTGTCTTCTTTGACAGCCGTACTCCTCATTTTGTAGTTACGTCGCTTCTTTGGACAATGTTGAGCAGTGTGCTTAGGTTCTCCACAATATAAGCACAATCCTTCTTGTCGACGACGAGACTTTTCTTGCTCAATAAGAGGTTTGAAACGTACCGCATCAATTTGCATATCCTCTACTTCTGAAGGTATGTGTTGAGGAGACGTCGGTGTTGCCATTGAATTGTAGTAACGTTGAGGCCCACTTGTGCGACTCTCGGATCGAAATTCAAAAAGTCGATTGTCGCACTTCACAGCAAAGTCAATTGCTTGACTCAATGTTTGAGGATCAGGTAAATTAAGCATCAATTTCTTTACCTCATATTGTAATCCGTAGAGAAATTGACTCACAAGTGCGGCATCATCCCACTTGATATCAGTTGCAAGTTGTCGAAATTGCGAAGCATATAATGTTACTGATCGATTGCCTTGTCGCAAAATACGGATCTTGTTGGTTGCAACACGAATTGCATCATGTTCTCCAAACATGGATCGAAACTCCGCCAAAAAAGCCTCCAGATTATCCAATATTGGATCTCGTTGTTCAAGAAAAGATGAAAACCATGACAATGCTGAACCTGAAAGAAGTGTACCAATGAATCTAACTTGTGACCCTGGAGTTGGATAGCTCTGGGGTTGAAGTTCAATCACTAGTTGGACCTGATTGATGAATCCTCGAAACTTGGATCTGGTACCATCAAACTTCTCGGGCAAGGCAACTCTCGGTTCTCTAACACTCGAAGGGTGTTCCATTCTGGGAGAAGGGACATGATTTGGTGCAGATGTTGAAGCAGCCCCAATCATCTCTATATCTTCACTTCCTACCATTCTTGTTGCTCCTTGTGGTGGTAAATTGAGTTGATGCATCGCAAGCATTAACTCCATCAATTGTTCTTGCATCTGTGCCATTATACTCTTCATTTCAACAAACTCTGCCATAGTAGCACTTAGAAAAGAAAAGATGTCTAATAACGCTCAAAACAAATAGAAGAGAGGAATTGATAACAAAGAAAATACTAAGAACAATATCAGTTTAAAAGAGGGTAATCCGCAACTTCTAATGCGCTTATGTCTTATCAAGAAAAAGGGGTAATCCACTCTTAATCAAGAAAAGACAAAGCTCTGATATTATAAGTGTACTCTTGTCAATCTGTCAAGGACAAGAACTTGATGAAAGCTAAAGAGTAAGTGAGACTTTTCTCAAAAAAGAAATAGGACAAAATAGAAATATGTATATTAAGAAAGAAACTGGAATGGCTATTGCCAAAATATAAGAAAACTAGAGACCCTTGAAACTAGACTAGAAGCAAGAAAGGAGTTGACAAGAGTGAAGAGGGCTTCACTCTTGCCTCTATATATACTATCTAACTAGAAGCCACATGGCGATGTTCTATAAGACCTCCAATATATGTTGACTTTCTAGGCCACATGCCTTTGCTTGCAAGGCAAGTTTTCTATAGATGGACCACGTAGTTAGCTTGTTCTTTAAGCTTCCAACATGTGTGGCACATGGCTAACTTGTTGACCAAGTTTCTAGCCTAAAAGTCAACTATAGACTCCTATAAAGTCAAAGCAACGTCTATGAAGCTTCTAAGAAGCTTCTCTAGAAGATATTACATAATTAACCTACTTTTATCTACTTTTACATACTTTTATCTATTCATATAGGTAATTATATGTATGTCCGTGACAAAATGTGGAAGGCTATAAAAGACTTTGTTCAATCATGTGACATTTATTTAAGTTCAAAAACTCCTCAGTATTGACCATATCGACTTTTTCAACCATAACCTATTCCAAAACAATCATGGTCTTCTATTTCTATGGATTTTATTAAAAAAACTTTCAATCTTAAAATCATATGATTTTATATTTGTTATAGTAGATCATTTTAATTAAATATCATATTTTATACTTTACACAAAATCTATCACAGATGAAGAAACTACCAAGCTTCTTCTTGATAATATCTATTGATACCATGGATTGCCAAAAGATATTATATTGGATAGGGGGATCCAATTTATATCAAGATTTTGAAGAACTCTTTTTAAGATTCTAAAGGTGGACATAAAGCTTTCTTTGGCCTTTCATCTTCAAATTGATGGACAAACATAGTGCATAAATCAAGTTTTGAAGCAATACTTAAAATGTACCATCAATTATCAATAAGATAATTAAACAACCATTTTGCCATTGACAGAGTTTACTTATAGTAATTCAATGCATTCTTTTATGCAAAAAATATCTTTCTTTATCAATTATAGTTATCATCCATGACTTGGTATTTTTGACTTTTTAAAAGTTGATAATCTTGTGGCAGAAGGGTTGACAAATTGTTTATTAGAGTTATATGTAATAATGAAGATGCAATTAAAGGAAGCTCAAAAATGACAAAAGATCAATATGGATACTTATTGAAAGGAACAAGCATAATTCAATGTAAGTAACAAGGTATAGTCATTTCATCATAATATCAAGACTACTTGTCATTGTGATAAGTTGGACTATCCTAGGATTAGACCTTTTACTATTTGTAGACAAATGAATCTAGTTGTTTATTAGTTACATCTAGTAGAATCAATGAACATCCATCTTGTTTCTACATATTTCTTCTTGAACCATACAAGATTGTGAATATATCAAGAAGAAAAAGCAAACCTTCATCTTGTCCTATAGAAGTGAACAATAATGAAGAGTTTGAAGTGTAAGAAATTCTAAACTCAAGGTGGTGCCAAAATAAATTAGAATATCTTAATCATTGGTGCAAATATGATATTAGTGAATACACATTAGAGCCATTAAAGAATCTTACAAATATAGTAAAGGTGGTAGAGGCTTTTTATCGATGACATCCATCAAAATTAAGATAAAGAATAGTAAGTCTTTGCTATAAAAAAAAAACAAGGTCCAAGAAAGATTGCATTCTATGTTTCTATTTTATTTGTGGTTTCTGTATATTTGTGACATTAACGAAATGGAGAATCAACAACCAATGGATTTGACTCAAAAGCCTTTATTTACTGATTTGCTAGATAAGATATTACGATTGTCACAACCTTCACGATAACGTAATTGAGATGAAGATCTTCAAGAACGACATGTTTTTTTGTGAATAGATGGCGAGATACAACGTGTTTGGTATCACGACCTTGGAAGGAACTCCTGATGTTTGGTGATTTCATTAAAGGTAGGAACAATTCTTGATTGTGTTCCAAATATTTTATCTAAAAGAAGTTATGAAGGCCTCAAAAATAATCAAATAACTGGGTGGTCTTTCCACCCTCCTATTGAACACTATCAATGGTTGAGAAGTCCTATCAACCAACTTCAAAAAAAACAAAGATCAAAGTATGTGGCAAATATAATTTGCCACATCTTGGATTTTTTCAACATATGATGACTGCTTTTCATGGTACTTGTCTCTTGAAAGGAGATTAATGTCATAGACATATACATATAAATTAATAATTACTTATATAATTAGATAAAAGTAAGTAAAAGTAAGTTAATTCTATAATACCTTCTATAAAAGCTTTTTAATAGCTTCATTGATGCTGCTTTGACTTTATATATATCTATATTTGACTTTTTAGGTTAGAAATGTAGTCAATAAGTTGGCCATGTGCCACACATATTGATAGCTTGAAGAATAAGCTAACTGTATGGCCCATATGTAGAAAACTTACCTTGTAAGCTAACGCATGTGTCTTATACATATAAGAGGTCATATACAACATCACCATATAGCTCCTAGTTAGATGGTATATATAGAAGCAAGAATAAAACCTTCTTTACTCTTGTCAACTCTTTTCTTGCTTCTAGTCTAGATTTAAGAGTTTCTAGTTTTCTTATCTTTTGGCAATAGTCATTCTAGTTTCTTTTTAATATATATACTACTTTATTGCTATTTTGTCACTTTTCCTTTGACACAAACGTTTTAGATTTATACATCTTCTTCTAGTTCATGTCATTGACAATTAGATATTAATTAAAAATTTATTTTTGATTATATTTTCACTATATAGTTGTATTATAATATGATAATATGAGATGTTGCTAATTACAATATTAGAAATAATTTATCCACAACTTATAGTATTATAAAATAAAGGATGTATTTGTATCAATTTAAGTACAAGACTATTATCAATTAGTGCATATCATCAAATTGAATGCTCAAGGACATTTCTACAAGGCTATTATATTATTTTTTTATTTGATATTATCTTTAAATGCATGTTGAAGCAATCCTTTAACATCTTTCTTTTATAAAAAAATACATATACTTACAATTAATGGTACCTATTTGGAATCCCATATGTGTATATAAATAGTATTATATTTTTCATACAATAATCAATTATTGACTACATTATTTACTTTTATTGTTATTTAAGATTAGCAAATTATTTATATAGTAGCTATCATTTTAATACCATTCATTTAATATTGAATAGAACCAAGTGACTTAAAATCAATATTGATCCAATTTTATCACAATATATATAACATCCACTTAGTTGCCTAAAGAAATGTTTCATCTGTATAAAGGATATGGAAACAACCAAAAGAGTGTTTAAATGTAGTCAATGAAAGAATATTAGGCATAATTGCTTAACTTGAAAAGAACCAATTTAGTTACTTTAGTGAAGTGTTGCTTAATATAAGTTTAAAGTTGTCATATTTGAGAGAGAGAGTCATTATAAGGCTTGATTGTAACTTATAAAATCTAGGTTTTTAAGAGCATGTACTACAATTTTGACCATGTTTTTAATCTTCTTTAATATCTATATTATCTTCACAAATATACTAAAATTTATTTTATTATTATTATTATTATTATTATTATTATATATTAAGTTTTATATTTTATTTTATTTATTAAAATATTACTTCTTTTTTTCTTTAATACATTTCAAAGATGTGTATTTTTTAAAAATCTAAAATAATATATGATTTTGAATTCATACAATATACAATAAATTAATATATAAATTTAAAAACCTAATTTGATACATGAATATAATGTTTTTGATATAATATCATAGATATTTGAATTCAAAAGTTACATATCAAATTGGTAGAATTGCAATGGTTTTTTAAAAAAAAGAAAATCAATAAAAGATACAATGATATCTTTGTAATAAATCTTTAATATAGAATATTTATTTTATTAAAAGTATTATGTAGGAATATTTTTAAAAAAAATTATTAATATTTATCATTGAAAAATAATATATAATGTTTCTTTTTTTATGAAAATGAAGTTATAAACACTATAAGTTAGATATTTGGTTCTAAGATAACAAAACCTACAGCTTTAAATTATCTTATAATCAAAAATATATATACATGCATAAAAATATTCTTCTTTTACAATCTTAATCCTTCTTGTAGATTAGAGACATAAATAGTATTTATTTTATTTTTTTTTCATTCTAAAAGAAGGTCAAAAGCCACATCATGCTTCAAACTTATAAAGAGAGAATAAATGAGTGTGCATTGATTCGGGAGTGGGAGGTTTACGCTTACTCTAGGGGTTGCTTTCTGAGTTGGAGGGTTGAGTGAGTTTGGGATTATTGAAGCAATTATTTGGCTTGGTGTGTTTTTTACACTTTATTGACTTGTGCGGAGGTTATGGTATGGATCCAAATCATAATTTTTAGCAATTTTGCCATTCTTATTCTGCCTGATTGTTTCTGTTGACCTTTCCGTGTACATCTGACGTTCGTGATGCCTTTCAGGGAAGGGCTGTTTGCTTGTCGATTAGTTCAGCTGTTGTGTAATTTCTCAGTTGTGTTTGGAAATCGATGAGGAAGGTCATCTTTTCGTTGTTTGTTAGAGTGTGGAGATAGAATCCCTCGCACTCCTATGAATTGTGATAAACTCAGCCACTTCCGGTTATTGGCATTCTCCGTTCAATGGGACACAGAAGTCTTTTTACTTTTCCTAAATGCATGATGCGCGGCCTTGAAGGTGAATTTCTGCAAATATTGTAATTGCAAAGTAATAGTTTCTCCAACCTCACAAGCAATGGTTAGCCAGATTGTACGCGTTTGCGTCGCTGCGATTTCTTCGATTACAGACGGCGCGCCTGAGCTGCAGCTCGTACAGTACGTGTAAAGGGACGGTATTCTTAAGTGGAAAAAAAATCTTTGTGGTCTCAGAACTGACGAATGTCAGTTTAATTCTTTGTTAGAATGTACAGTTCGTATTGCATGTTCCAGACGTGAGCTCGGTTACAGGCCGAATATTTTGAGTAGGTGCACGTCCTCAGGCAAGTTTACTGTTTTAGCATGTGAAGCTGTAGGTTGCTAGGATTTCCTTTCTGGAGGCTGTAACCTTGTGCTTCGAACCTTTTCACGCAGAAGCGCTGGCCTCCGACTCTCAATTGCATTTCTCTCACCAAGCAATATTACTCCAACCTATAGACAGTGACTAATTTTCTTTAGCATCATACTCGCAATGTATTCTTTTCGCAGTGCCTTGTGTATGTTGGCTTTCTTGATACCGTGTTCATGTTGCTGATGGTGGGAAAAATGCATTGCACAACAGAGTGACTACACAGTTAATGCAAGGGACAGAGAGGAGCAACCCACACCGACTGTGTCGAAAATTCTCATTCCTTGTTTACATTTGGTAAACTCATGCTCACATTCTAAGTCTTTTGAATGATGCTGCAACATACTTCGTGTCTACATGTGAGGAAATCAGAATAGATATATACTGCTGGAAATTTGCACTTTGTGTTCTAGTGTCAGTGTACATCCTTCTGCTTCGTTGTTACAACAACCCAGTTTTTGTTTTGGCTACTTCATGAGAAGATATGATGATTCCACTTTGGATGTGCTGTCGTTGTTTCCCTATCACCACCGACATCTCCAAATGATCAGGACTCATCCTAAAACTCTATTTTTGATAAATTTTGATACCATATTTCTGATTAATTTTTTATATAGTATTTTTCATTCATTTCTGATAGAATATTTTTTATAATTTTCCATAATTTCTTTTATTCCTAATATATTTTTGATGTATTTTTGATAATTCTAATACAATATTTTTAACACACATTTTTGCTATAATAATTTTGTTATTGAAGCAAACACATTTGATACTAATTAGCATTTGATACTAATTAGAATTATAACACATCAAAAACTATACTATTGATGCTTTATTGTGTATTTAGCATATATTTAAGCTTCATAAAAAAATCTTTGTTTCTCCAAGCTCCACTGAATATTGTTAGTTCATGTTTGTTAAGTAATCAATAGTAAATAGATTTGTTTTTTGAGGAATTGAGTTAGGAAGAATCTTACTTCAAAATGATAAGTGTTCTTATTGTACATGTTGTTTTCACTAATATTGAGAAATTAAAAACTTATTTTTTATGATAAAATTAATAAATATTATGAAATATCTATTTTCAAATTCAACTAAATAAGATACATTGTGAAATATTCTAATGTTATTTGTAAATAGAGTTTGCATGTGTCACATTTTCAATTGACAAGTACAAGTGAAATTATCATTTAAACACTTGTCTTTAAATTATAACCATAATTAGCATAGGAATTGATGACATTTGTTCATGAAGGACTTCCATGCATTAATGTTGGTAATTTAGGCCATTAATAAGCAAATATGATTTAAATAGCAAATAATGTGAAAAATAAATTGATAGACATACAACAATATAGAGCTATAGATATTTGAAAGGATATTTGATGTAATACAAGCATTACGGTATTCCACCAAATGACAGCATGGAAGAGAAGAAGTTGCATCTGAGCAAATTGGCTCTTACAAAGATAGCTACAGTAATTTGAAAGTATATGGTCACCAAATGTAATCAATGAATCTCAAAAATTATGCATTAGTAGAGGTTGATGAAAAAAAAAAAAAAAATGAATTATTTGTTATCTACAACAAAAATTTATAAGACTTGTAACATTATTGACTTATTATTGGTATAATTAGCATCCATTTTAAAAAATAATATTGTGGACTACATCTTGTTACTACAACAATCTATCAAAGATAAGAACTTAATAAATACAAATAAACAAGTAAAATTTTTTTTCAAAAAAAATGACAAATTAAAAATAAAAAAGTATGTATATTCAAAAAGAAACTAGAATAGCTATTGCCAAAATATAAGAAAACTAGAGATCCTTCAAATATGACTAGAAACAAAAAAGAAGTTGACAAGAATGAAGAAGACTTCACTCTTGCTTCTATATATATTATCTATCTAAGAGCTATGTGACAACATTCTATAGGACCTCTAATATATGTCTAATTTGTAAAATACATATCCTTACTTAGAAGAAATGTTTTCTATATGTGCTCTATATTATTAGCTTGTACTATAAGCTACTAATACATGCAATACTTGTCTAATTTATTGGCTAAGTTTCTAACCTATCAATTACCTATAGACATGTATAAAGGAGAAACTTCATCTATAAAGCTTTTAAAAAGCTATTCTATAAGATATTATGAAATTAATTTATTTTTACTAACTTCTATCTATTCATATTACCTAAGTAATTAATAGAATAAATATGTATGTTTGTGAGATAAGGACCAATTATTTTTGTTTTCAACATTAAATTCTTAAAAAATTGATTTATATCAAAAGAAGTTGTTAAGGACTTCATAAGCACTGGATCTCAGTATTAGACATCATTATAGTTTGACAAAAATTAATTTGGCAACATAACTTCAAATATTGTGAAATCTCTTGACTCTTAGATCTTGGAAGCACATGAGATGCTATTAATTTCAATGCTAAAATTAATTTATCATCAACTCATGGTATAGTATAATAAATGTCGTATCATAAGCAATATAATTATTGGGCTATTGTCAATAAGTATATAGCACCAGATTGAATGGTCAGAGACATTTACACATGAGTACTACATCAGTCCTTCTATTGATATTATCTTTGAATGCATTTCAAAGCAATCATCTAATATTTTGGATTTATAAAACTATACATGTACTTGCAAATGGTAGCAACTATCTGGAATCCTATATATGCATGTAATTAGCACTTTGCTATTCATGCAGCAATCTATTGCCAGCGATACTATTTACTTTCATACTATTGTAGCCCAACAAGCAATCTATATAATAGCCATCACTTCAATACCATCTATTAATTATTAGACAAAATCAAGCAACAAAAAAATGAATTATTGATCCAATCCTTGATATGACATCGACCTAACTATCCAAAGAAGTATTGTATCTATATGGAAGATTTAGAAATAACTAAAAGAATGCTTAGATTTAGTTGATGCAAGAACACCAAGCATAATTGTATAACTTGTAAGCAACCAATTTGGTTCCAATATTGATCTATTGCTTCATGTAATGTTTAATTTTATTTTTAATTTTATATTTTGAATCAAATTATTATGATGTTGTAAATTAAATAAAAAATTATATATATTTTTATTTTCAAATGAGTACTATTAAAAATTATACTTGCAAAAAATAATATTAAATTTTAATTCAAATATAGATATTATCAAATTTATAAAAAATTATTTTTATTATTGATATTATCTAATTTTTTTTTATAATATTGAATTAATTCCTAAAACTTAATAACTTTAGTTTATTTGAATTAGAAGCTTTTTATATTTTATTAGTTAATAGCTCTAATTCTTTCATTAGAAAAGAAGCTTAATCTTATATCATTAATCTAGTATTAAGATTTAAAATATTCAAAAAATATGTAATATATATTTTATGTAATAAAAAAATAATTTAAAAAAATTTAATTAAATACTTAACTAGTAAAAATATTAGATATATATATATTATAGCTAATAATTAATTTTTTATTTAATAAATAGCATGACAACATGCTTCTTGGTATAAAAATATGATGCTTGATTATATATTTAAGGTATTTCATCTTATAGAAATATAATTCAATTTGATTTTTGAAAATATTATTACACTAATAACTAGCTCATATATATAGAAACATTTTTTTTGCCTATAGAAGTTTCTTAATACACAAGATGTTTCTTATATATATATTTAAAGTGCAAAGCATACAATTAAGTTTTAATTTATAAGCATGCCAAACAATATTCAAAAAAATATATTCATAAACAAGATGAGCTACTAAATAAAGTTAAAAATCAAAACAGATTTTGTGACAATTTAGTGCTGAAAAATATAGTTGTTCTCCTTCTCATAAAATAATTCAACAATCTATTTGAAAACTTTTTAGATTAGGAAATGAGTATCAGTTATTATTCATTAGAACTCTCACACGTTAATAAAGTTGGTTGAATGACAATGTGTACCTGGTCGTTGATAATTGGTGAAGGTTAATTTGGATTCTGTGGATTGGTAAAACTCTAAAAAATTAAAGCCAGGAGGTTTATATAGTGTAGTGCTGAAAAACGAGGTCTGTTTTTTTGAAGTACTCTTGAATCAGCTCTGAATGATCAACGTGAATCGTAAGATAGAGAGTCGTGATCATGAAAAAGCAGACGGCTATGTGTTGATAGGATCAAACGGCATTTTAGCTCACGTCTGCAATTCATACTTGAACTTGACTGACACAGTGAACAAGGTTCCTTAGCGACAATCTTCGATCGGGCATTTCTGAAATGCTGTCATCCTTGCGCAGATTTTTTAGCGGCACAATAATGGCTTACATGTATTGAGCTATGTCCTCATTCGATGGTCGATGAATATGTATGCAGGCAATGGGCCGCATACATGCCATACGGCAAGTTAGGGAAGTCTTAACAAATGTTGCAGTATGTCGCCATACTTTTCCAATCGTTATGTGTTTTTGACATCAGCCAGTCTTGCTTAGTTCTGCGAATTTTGATATTATTGTTTTCGATGATGGAGTTCTGAAGGCTCTCAGAGCACTGTATGAAGAAGTTGGACTCGGATGGGTGTACGGTATAACTTACAAGCAGCTGGTGCGTTTAACTCCGAGAATCTTGTTTCATGCATATACGCAACTGTTCATTTTAAGTTGAACGAGCTGGAGTTTTGCCCAGTGCCTCGACTTCTTCTTAATTTTGCTTGTGTTCCAACATAACATCATTAACAATTCTACAACAGCATTTCGGGAATAATTAGATGAGATTGCATGCTTCGCTCTGACGTAGCGCTCAGCTTTGTGGATTCAGGACTGCCGTTCTGGAGAAGATCCCCGGTGCACAGTAGTTTCTGCGCACATGCGATGCGGGAGACTACACTGTGGTGCGGCGACTGCAGCTGGGGTGGGGGCGGGGGGATCGCGCAGGGTCCAGACAATCTGAAAGCATCCTCGGAGTTCACAACAAGGCTGTGATTCGGCAGCTTCATCTACGTATACGGCATGACGGGCATGGCTGCAATGATATTATTGTCCACGACTAAACTTCTAGAAAAACTTTGCCTGTGGTATCTGCTCAAGCCTGAATTCCTAACCACGCATTACGCATGGTGGTCTAAAAATTCTACAGCAACAATTCAGTCTCTCACTTGCTGCGCAATCGAACTGGCGACGTCTACATCGATAAACGAACAGAAAAAATATATATATAACTACTCGGGCGGATTATGCAGCGAAGGCGAGAATTTTAATCCTCGTCACTGGGGGATAAATCTTGAAGTGCATCTGTGGCCGAAGAGACAGTGGATGTGAAAAGAAGAAGAAATGGAAATGAGCAATTTTACAGTCGGTCCGTTTAGCTCATCTGCACCCAATTCGCCCAACTAGGAACGCCATTTACAATGGCGAACACCTTGTAGTATCCTGCAGGCGCAATTGTTGAATCTGGTGGTGCAGCTGAGGCTACTGTATACTTGCCAGCGCCAGAACCGACTGGAGCCTCAGCTGCAAGCTTCAGCAACCTTTGGCCCTGCACAAGAGAACGCAAAACATCACCGTAAAAACGCGGATCATTCGGCTAGTGGAGATTAAAAATGCACATGACAATCGGTTAAGTACCGTACCTGAGCGTATGAGTGTGTGACTAACGGCGAGCTGACCATGTTGAGCTGCACACCGGCAGAGATGTCACCATTGTAGGTGACTGTACCAGTGAACGCATCCCCGTACTTCATAGCACCGGGAACCTGCAGGCCGGGACGAGTGCCACCCAGGTAAGGAGGACTGAAAGCATCGATTCTGAGCTCGGTGGGGAATTCCCCCGTGAACGTGTAGAACTGATGGGTATTACTTCCCGCGCACAGAATCCGACCATCAGGCAGAAGGTTTGCAGTGGAGTGGTACATTCGGGGAATCGAGGAGCCAGCCAGCGTCTGGAACCGATCTCCAGCGGCTTTGTCTGGAGAGTAGAGGTCTGGAGTTAGGACAGGATCGCTGGCGTATCCCCAACCTTGAGATCCCTTCGCTGCACCGTTGATGATGATGACATCGCCCAGCGGTGTAAAAATCATATCGCCCATGTTACGTCTGTGAGGCATGGTTTCTATGGCCCACCCCGGATTCGCAGCCAAGGGGTTAATGCGGCCACAGGTGTTGCTACTAGGATACTGCGCACCAGGATTACTGAAGGCTCCCTCGCGGGCTCCTCCGCAGACGAGAATCTCGCTATACTTAAACCCGTCGCCTGATTTCAGGGGGAGCATGACGGAGCTTCCAGCGGAGGGGTAGTTCCGAGGCTCGCCTGGAAGCTGAGGAAGTCTCTTCACCTCGACATTCTTCTGCCAGTCGTAGAGAATACTGTCCTTGTTTGCGAAAATAAATAGGTTATTGTTGGGGAGGAGGTGCACGAATGGGTAAAGGTTGTCGTTCTGGGGACTGTTAGTCTGCAAGACATTGGAGGAGCTCAAAGACTATTTCACTGCCTGAGAACCGTATCTAAATGCGACATTTTCAGAATATCTCGAATAGGCTCTCTAGATAAAATAAAACAAAATAAAAAATGGCCATGGTTGATCAATGATGTAGAAGTAGTGATTACGAAGGAAAACTAAAGAATTCAGTTCGGGAGAAAGTGATAACATATCTACTCAAGATTTAGAAAAAAAAGGTGACAACGAGGGATTTGGATGTGCAGTGTACCTCCTGGAGAAGGGCCAACGTGGTTTGGCCGCGGCCATTTGCAGGGACGTATTCAATAGTGAATGCGTTTCGCCCGCCAACTACTGCTTGCGTGCCATCGGGGAGCTGCTGGTTGGATGCGTACCATCTTCCAATCTGGAGACTTGAGTCCGTCTCTACCCAATCGCAACCCCCCCCGTCGCCGCAGGGTTGGAAGTTGCGAATCTGTTAATATGCAAACTCTCAGTAAGGGGAATGCTTAGAAACGCAAGTACTATCATTAATCATGGAGTTAGGGCATGTCCAGAGACTGGTGGAATCTAAAATAACAAACTTCAGATTGCTCTTGGAGATTTAACCACCTTAGCCACTCCTTCAGCGTCTCCACCCGTTTGAACCATCTTTCCGGACCCGTCGAACTGCCCTGATGAGCACCATGTGTCGGTGAAGATAAAAAGTGGCCTGATTTCATTAGATCCAGGGGAGAAGATTGCTGAATGCGCCGTGCAGTCATATTTGTTGGCCTATCATTCAAGGGACAACTGTAGTGATTAGTCGTTTCAAGTCCTTTCTATTTTAAGAGTTTCATGAGCTGCTTTCTGTGCTCCACCAAATATGGTAACAGAATGCAATCGTTTCTAGTGCCAAATTCATTGGTCTAGAAATCCAAGAGTTCAGAGCCGGTTAAGCTCCAGTCTACTTTGAGTCGAATAGTTCAAGCATCATCAAGAGGAAAGAGTAGCCGTTGTTCGTCAGAAACACTAATTCTGCAATTATGCAAGTTTTGTCAAGTGTCAATGTCAGAACTTGCTCTTCCCTGAACTGTATGATGGCGGCACACTGAGCATGCGGAGTGCCATGAACCTTGTGAATTGACGGAAAGCAACGAAACAGTTTGGAACTGCCAAAACTCACCCGATCAACTTCATTTTGCCTACACCGCCCATTGTCCAACGGGAGCTGCGAATCACCGATATTAGTGCGGTCGAGAAGAATGACATTCCCGTAGTGTGTCACCGCAGCATGCATGGTTGCGATTCCTGCATTTTCCTTCACTATCTCCCAGTACCCCTGGCCTATCACTCCAGGCAGCAGTAGTCCGCTGCACAACAACAGTAATGCTAACACCTGTGGAAGGAGACCTCTCTCTACCTGTGCCATCTTGCCACACTGAAAACTGAGTTTACTGAGCGTATCCACCTGACAATTGCAACTAAGAGTTCATCCACATTAATCACTCCGATGTCCTATCTACTTCAGCAAGCTTAGAGGATTAGCCTGACGCTTCGGTCCTGGCCTGCGACGAAATGTCATGCAAGAATCAGATCTAGCACTCTGAGCTCCGGAACTGACACTAACAACGTCGTCCAGTTGCAACTCAAAACTGCACCTTTTCTGCGGCATAAGATAAGCCCTGTTATAGAAAGACAGAGAGACCGGAAACAAGGAAGTTAGACCGCTTCGTCTGCACGGAGACTTGCGATGAAATTTAATTGACTATGTTTCATTTTCTCAGGAGGAACGGTAGGAGAGCAAAGCGGGTGGGCCCTCGAGTGAGCATAGCAGGTGGGTCTAACACAACATGAACAGTTTGACAGAGATGAATTTCGTCGACATTTCACTACACTGAAAAATGCACTCTTGTGATGATGGAGTCCCAAGACAGCGAACATGCTCGGAACATTCCACAGTAATCGACAACATGAATTATTGCACCAGGGTTCGGGATTTATCATGAGGTCCAATCCAGCTAAATTTGTCTTCAAACGCGCAAAATGCATTAGTCACTGTTGGTGTGGCACACTCACACATCACTCCTCTGCATTGATTCTGTCTTGGACTTCCCCAAGCCCCTAATCACGCTATGTTTTTCGCTCGATGACGTCAACGCACTGTCAGAACATTTCCTGACTATACTCCAAATAGGTGGATGGAATCCTAAATGATGGCCACAACAGTCCAGAGCTCCAAAGAGAAGCTCATCAGCTTGAAGTTCATTGGGTTGCACGACCCCAGCAGAAGGACTGAACAGTCAAATTGAAACTCGTCATGAAATGTATTGTTTTGGAATCTGACAATCACTCGTCTGGCCAATGATATCGTATGGTGGTGTTGACGGGGACTAACGTTAAGATGGGCTCACCATGTGCTTGGCTGCACATTGTGATGAAGAAACCCATTGTGACCAAAGGTCGTTGTGTTTCGGCTTTAGAGAACTCTTCTAGAATAAATTATTCAACATTCGATCCATCTGTCGAAAGCTTGTCACAAACAAGCTGAATAAAATTGATAAACCACCGATCAATAATCACAACTGAAGCCTCTAAATTCACAACTTAGCTTTTTTTATTTATTTTAAGGAAAGTTCACATTTAAGTAAAAGGGATGGGCGTTGACCAATGGAAGACATGGTGGAGCAGGCGAGCGGCCGAACACAAAAATACAAATTACCATCTAGTTCTCGTTGAAAAGGACCCCTTTCATTCAATCATTAACCAGAATCGTAAGCAAAGCCCCAGGCTAAGCTGACACATGCAGTTGTGAGAAGAGCGTGGGCTGGCACTGATGACATCGGAGTGGGCGATATCTTCACGTGCAGGAACCATCGCATCTCGGACTGGTTAAGAATTTTTGTTTATAAATGCACCATCTGACTAAAGTCGATCAACATGGCGTTCAGGAAACGGTTTCCTGCAACCGCTCTTTTACTGTACACGGATGTTCAACACCATCGAAACAATGCTGCTCTATTCTGTCGAATTTTCTGGTCCCAACGGCATTGATCCGTTCACTAGTTTTCGGAAGCGAAAATAGAAAGCCGGCCCATTAAACCCGTGCAAAGTTCGGCCCCACACTATTCATGGGTGCTTTGCCTTTGAGTTCGCAGCTCTGGTTCAAGACTCTTCTTCTATCTGCAAGCTTTAATAGCATTTCGGCTAGGATTCGATGCTTCTCCTGTCATTCAAGAGCTGGGCAAAGCATCAGCAGACAAAGACTGATTCGTTGGAACCGCCGCACGTCTAATGCAATGAGTTAGTTAATGGTTGGGCCTTTTACAAAGCTGCATGGGATCTCAGTGCTTTTTCTATGTCTTTTTCGTCGCAAAAGAACAACGGAGAACTCATTCAAAAACTATAAATCATCGATTAGGTTATCATGAGCATTAATTAGTTAGTATCATACTAGGTTTAGCAGTTATTATCTTTAGCAGGTACTAGGTTTAGCAGATCTATTGATAGAGTATATGTGTCTCTACTTTCATGTATCATCAAGTCACATTGTAGTTCTACAGAGTTTTATCTTAGGAAAAATATCATATATATCCCTCAAATATATTAAAATATCAAGAATATTTCTACATTCTTGATAATAGCAAATATATCTCTCAAAGTTTTGATGATAGCAAAAATATCCTTGAATATAATAAGGTATCTCCAATTTGACAACAACCTTTGGATTCTATTTTTTTTTTTGTTTTATATAGGCCTAAAACTTATGTTTTTATAATGCAACTTGATTTTTTTTTTTTTTTCTTTTTTGTTTTATAATCTTATGGAATTGCAATTGTAGCCTTGAAAGCCCTTGTCATCTGTTCTTGCATTGTCATGTACTAATATGAGCATTGGGTGAAAGAAAAAAGAAAGAATTTTATTATAAAAAAGCCTAGTAGAAAGATATAATAATTTTTTTAGTCTTAATGCTGCATTTTTGTGGAAATGACTTCTATTTACTTTGTAGGTGCATAAATGAGCCAATCAAAGTAAATAAAATAAATAAATAATTAATATAGGCATATTTAAGAAAAGATTAAGAATAGATTTTAGCAAAAATTACCTTAAAATATGAAAATTTGATATCCAGAGAGGCCCAATTGCTAATTGTGAACCAAGTTTCAAATTAGATCCTAAGGCTTAAAACCACTCACTTATAACAACTCCATGGTTCTTTGGTTGATAAACGAATAGGATTTGAAAGCAGACAAGAAGAAATTCTTTAAGTATTAATTTGAGGCGATTCTAGTGTATAATGGCTTTGTAAAGACTTTGAAAAGTTAGGATTATTTTTAAATGATTATAGATTTTGAGAAATCTAAAGAGTTGGTACTTTGGACAATTAAGTGAGATTTGTAGATGTTCTAAGAATGAAATCTTGTAATTAATTATTTATTATATTGCATAATTTGTATTGTAAGTGTGAGTTTGATTTAACAATTTATTCAAAGTTTATTAAAGCTCAAACATATTGAAGTCTTAAAAATTAGAATTTAGAAGAATAATAAGGATTTTTAAAATATTTGTTAATACATCATTTGAATTGAAGTTAAATTTTGCATATAAGTAGTAAAATTGACTTCCAAAAATTGTGCAAAGTTTGTGAAATGAAGAGTTTTTGGCTTTGAAATATCAACATTAAGGTTGAAGGAGAAGGCCAGCCAACACTCAAGCAGATTTTAGAAATTATCTTCTATTTTTTACATTTAATCTTCTTTAATTTTTTTAATATTTATTTCTAATTTAGTGAAAAGTGCAAAAACTTTGAATTAAAATCAACTGTATTATCATTAATTATTGATATTTCAATTTGTTGTAGGATTTAAGATATGTTTAGGACTTGATTAGGATTTGTTAGGATTTCACTAGGATTTGGTTTAAAATTTGGTTAGGATTTAGAATTTGATTAGGATTTTATTAAGATTTTATTAGGATTTGATCAAGGATTTGATTAGGATTTAAAATTTGATTAGGATTTAGTTATGATTTAGGATTTTATTAAGATTTGATTTAGATTTGATTAAGATTTGATTAAGCTTTGGTCTAAGATTTGATTAGGATTTATTCAAAATTTGATTAAGATTTATAATTTATTTAGAGCTTTATTAGGATTGATTTAAAGCTTCATTAGAATTTAATTAGAATTTTATTTAGGATTTGATTCAGGATTTAATTAGGATTTTTTTAGGATTTTATTAGATTTTGATTAAGATTTAATTAAAATTTCTATTTTTAATATTATTTAAAGATTTTTTTGATATTTTTTTTAGGATAATTTTTATTATTTATATATATTTTTAAGATTAATCTATAATTTCTTTGCATTTCTTTTATAAGTTCTTTAAAACTCTTTTAGAATTTAATTAAAATTAAAATAATTTTAAAAAATTAATTAAAATTATTATATTCTAATTAGAATTTGTTTAAGATTCTATTGAAATTATTACAGTCTTTTTATTGCAAGTTCTATTTTATCTTCTACAGTTAGGTGCTCGATGCATTCTCAAGCAAACTTCACAAAATATAATAGGGCTTATATTAGTTGTCTAAAATATGTATGTGATGTCTCTTTGGCATTCTATTGCTGCTTATATGTGGCCAAATAATTCTTGAATCAAAATGCTAGCTTGATTATTTTGATTACTTTTAAGAGTCATCTTTGATATATATATATATACTAATTACAAGATTATACAATGTATTTAAAGCACAAGACCTCTTTTTATGGCTTTTATACTGAAAATATTCAATATTTTAACAAGTCATAGAAATATTTCTTTTAATAATGAGCAAGTGCCTTTCATCATTTTATTATTGATAATTATTTAAAATTATATTTTCTACAAAAGAAATTAAAGTATTGCAATATAGATTTTTTTTTTTTGTTAATGGTACAAATGAAAAAGAATTTGATTTCAAGAAATTTAGTATAGAAAGTATTTGGTCTAAACGTTACTCAAAATTCAAACCAAACATTGACTCTAAATTAGGACCTAAAATATATTATGTTACAACCACTGCTTTATTAATGATCTTTGTATATTAGGAGTAGACTTGTTTGGCTTGTGGACATGCCTAAAATCTATTGAATATTGTTTTAAGATTTTTAAAGCAAAATAAATAAGGAACATCTATGGTAGAGATCACTTTTCTTCACCAATCTTTTATAGCTATTTCTTTGTGTCAAATACTTGAGATGAATGCTACCTTCTTCTAGGATTAGTTTGATTAGTAAGATACTTATTATTGGATCGATTTGTTGTTGAAAAGAACAATTTTTTATTTTGTGATGCTAAAAATGACCTTTTTGTCAAGACTAGTTATCTAACAATGGATTCTTTTTTTGTAATAAAGTTCAAGAGGGATATGTTTTCAATCCAAATGTATTATTTTGGATCAATGTTAAGTTTATTAATTAGATTGTAGAAGAAATATATAATGTTATGTTTGGTCCTTTATTTTGCTTAAGTTACTTAGATCTTCTCTATTGTATACTTGATGTTAGCTTTTCTTGTCACATCTTTGGAGATTATATTATTGAGGGAGAATTTGTTGCTTATCTAGGTTATGATGTTTGTGATGGATTGGAATATTTGAGCTTTGTTGCTTATATTTAAAACTTCATCTTGAAAATCTTTCTATGAAATAATCATTGATGTACTTATTGAAGGATAGAAATTTAGAGAGGCTTATGTAATAAATATTGAATTGAGCTTCATTCTATAAGAAGTAGCAATTCTAGTTCTAAAAAAAATAATCTCTCATTGTTTGGAGTCCACTATTAAAGAATGTGGTTGCCAATTGCATTACAAATATAAGTCAAATAGATGTGGAAAAAATAGGACTAAACCACATGCATGCATTATAAACTTTGTCATATATTTGCTGCCATTTTTAATAAACTACTTTTAAAAAAAAATATCAAATATTTCCTATATGGGTCCAAATTTTTGAACCAAAGAACTTACGATAAATGATGATCATGAATCAATTACAATCATGATTTTAGTTGTCATCTTTTGAAGGTTTATATTATACAAGTCATCATTGGAGGTGATATAATAAATTGAAGTCGCCAAGATCATAAGCTTTAGGTACTCATTTACTCAAAAAATATATCATGTTGTCTTTTGGATCAATGAAATTGAAGGTGTTACTATACTTTTTAAACATACAAGTCAACTAAGCCACTTAGAATTAGATTCAATATTCAAAGCTGGATCAAAAGTACTTCCAAGCAATAACTTTGATGGTATTAATGGTATGCTTGAATCTTATCCATACCTCTATAAAATAGTACAATATGGAGATAAGTATCTATTACAAAATTAGCCTTTGACTAGCTAAAGATAGATAGATTGAACTTAAAAATATCAACTTTTGTTTTATCTTATTAATAAAGAACTTATTTGTACGTGATGTTGTGATGGGAAGGCCAAAAATAATTCTTAATAATTTTATTAATGGTCCTTCTAAAATCTAGATCTAATAGAATGTTCTTGTCTACTCTAAAAGAGAGCCATAATAACCTACCTAATATGTACCAAATTTTTGGTAATTTATAAATAATTTAGATATTATTGAGAAGATATTGAAGGTGGCAATAAAGTGCTATACTTGTAATTGTTTAACTTAGATTGTGAAAGGTATTTTATTAGCATATTATAGGATCAATTGTACTTCATTTGAATTCAAGATTTTGACTCCATTTATCATGTGGCTCTATTCCTCCTAGTATATCTTAGCATTGAATGCTTCTCTAATCAAGATAAAAAATATGAGCTAATATTATGGATATATATACTTATTATAGTAATTATCTATATGATTAAATAGAAATAAATAAAAGTAAATAAAAATAGATTAATTTCATAATATCTTCTAGAAAAGCTTCTCAGAAGCCTTATAGATACTTTTTTAACTTTATATGTATTTATAGTTGACTTTTAGATTAGAAAGTTAGTCAATAAGTTAGCCACATGTCATATATGTAGGTGGCTTGTGGAACAAGCTAACTATGTAAGGCATACATATAAAACTTGCTTTGCAAATTAAAACATGTGGCTTACAAAGTCAATTCATATTAGAGGTCCTATAAAATATTGCCACATAGCTCCTAAGTAGATAGTATATATAGAAACAAGAGTGAAGTCTTCTTCATTCTTATCAATTCTTTTCTTACTTTAGTCTAGATTCAAGAATCTTTAATTTTCTTATCTTTTTACAATAGTCATTTTAATTTTTTTTTAATATACATATTTTTTTACTTCTATTTTAACATTTTTCTTTGAAAAAAGTCTCACTTAATTATTTACTTTCATCAAATTCTTCTTCTTGACAAATTAACAAGAATACACTTGCAATATCAAATCTTTGTCTTTTCTTGATTAAAAGAGGATTATCCCTTTTTCTTAATAAGATATAAGTATATTAGAAGTTTTAGATTATTTTCTTTTGAATTGATATTATTCTTAGTAATTTCATTGTTCTTAAGTCTTCTCTTCTATTTATCTTGAGTAATATTAAACATCTTCTCTTTTCTGAGTATTATCATGACAAAACTTCTTGAAATAAAGAGTGCAATGGCAAAAATGTAAGAGCAATTAAAGGAGTTGATGCTTGCAATGCATCAACTTAATTTACCACCACAAAGAGTAAAAAAAATGGCAGGAAGCAAAGATATAGAGATAATTGGAGCTGCTTCAATATTTGTACCAAATAATATTCTTTTTCTTATGGTGGAACACTTTTTCAGTATTAGAGAACCAAGAATTCTACTATTTGAAAAATTTGATGGCACAAGATCTAACTTTTGAAGATTTATCAATAAAGTACAAAATGTGATTGAACTTCAATTCCAAAGCTATCCAACTTCAAGGTTGCAAGTTAGATTCATTGGTACACTTCTTTCAAGTTCAAAATTATCATAGTTTCTATTTTTTTTTGAACAATAATATCTAATATTAAATAATTTAGAGGCTTTTTTGATAGAGTTTTGATCTGTGTATGAAGAACATGATGCAATTTGTATTGCAATGAATAAAATCTATATTTTTTGATAAGACAATCAATTAACAATGTTATATGCTTTATAATTTTAACAACTTATAACTGATATCAAGTAGAATAATGTTGTATTTATTAACCAATTTTTCTACGAATTACAATATGAGGTAAAAAAATGATGCTCAATTTATCTGATCTCCAAATATTAAGTCAAGCAATTAATTTTTGTGTGAAATGTGACAATTGAATTTTTAAATTTCAATCTAAGAGTTGTTTAAGTATACCTCAATGTTATTATAATTTAATAGCAATATCAACATGTCTTCAATACATATATTAAAAAATAAAGGATATACAAATTGATGCAATAGGTTTAAAATTCCTTATTAAGCAAGAAAAGCCTTATCATCATCAAAAAAGATAATACTCATATTATGAAGAATCTAAGTACACTATTCAATATTATTTAAAAAAGTGACACAATCACAAATTGAATAGTCTAATTATCAAAGAAGATAATATGTTGGAAAACAAGTTTCTCCAATTATAATAGAGATTGTGTAGCTAGAAGCTTATACAATACCTATTAAAGGTCTTATTCTTTCCTCAGAATCCTCTCCTTGTTTTATAATAAATATTATTTTAGAAGCCAAACATCACAAAGCCTTTGTCTTGTTACATTCAAGAGCCTTAGTGTATTTCTTAGATGAAGAATTTACTAAAAGAAATAGCATACTTTTAATAAAGGAAATTAAACTTGTTTATATAAAAGTCATAAATAATAATCCATTAACTTAAAGAAATATTATTTATAAAATTTTTCTTATGGAACTAATAATTAATGGTCATAGTAGCTTTATAATATTTAATATCATTAGATTTCTTTCTAATTCAATTATTTTATATTTATCATGGCTAAAAAAATATAATCCTAAAATAGATTGATTTTCTTGTAGATGAATTTTTTGAAAGTATAATTAAGAGTATAATTAATCAAATAAAAAGTCGTAATTCTAGTACAACTAAATCTATCTTTGTAGATGCAAGAGCTTTCTTGTATTCTACAAAAGAAGAATCATCTTATGTCATTTATGTCGCACTTATTTCTAATGGCAAAAAGACTTTAAGTAGAATTTTAAGCCAATATCAAGTTTTTAAAGATATATTTGAAAAAAAAAAATATAGATACTCTTTTGAAACATCATTCTTATAATTTCTCAATTAACTTTTAAAAAAGAGTTTAACTACCATTTGGACCAATTTATAGTTTATCACAAAATAAATTTATTGAATTCAACAAATACATTAAAGAAAATGTAGACAATAATTTTATATGCCATTTCAAATTTCCAGAAAAAGTTTTAATTTAATTTGTGAAGAAAAAAGATGAATCATTGTAGATGTGTATCGATTATTGAAGACTCAAAAAATTTATCATCAAGAATATGTACCCCCTATCTTTGATATTTGGACTTCATAATTAATTGAATCAAACTAAGATCTATATAAAAATAGATCTATAAAGAGCATATAATTTAGTATACATCAAAGAAGGAAATAATTAGAAGAGTGCATTTTAAATTAGTTATGGATAATTCAAATATAATGTTATGCCCTTTTGACTTACAAATGCAAAAACAACTTTTTAACATCTAATGAATGATATCTTTTGAAAGTTTTTAAATGAATTTGTTGTTTGTTCTTTAACTCATATCTTAATTTATTCTAAAAACATAGAAGAACATGAACTTCATATTTAATGAGTATTATAAAAACTAAAAGATATTAGATTTTATGCTAAGATAAAAAAGTGTATATTTTCTACTATTTAAGTTAACTTCTTAAGCTCCATCATTTCAAATTATGGACTTATGATGGATCCTAAAAAAAATCAAATTATTAAAGATTAAAAGATCTAAAAAATGATAAGAGACTTCTAATACTTTTTAAAATTTTCCAACTACTATTAAATCTTTATTAAGGACTTTTCTTAAGTTATAGCTCTACATACACATTTGACTTCTAAAAACAAACTTCTATGGATTAAAGAAGCAATAGTAAGATTTGAAGCTTTCAAAATAATCTTTATTTTTATATCAATTTTGTATTGGATTGACTTTTTTAAGGCATTCGTTATAGAAACAAATGCATCAAACTTTACTTTGGATGTTATATTATCATAAATAGAAATAAATGATAAACTTCACTTAGTAACTTTTTATTTAAGAAAATTTTTAGTAGCCAAGATCAACTATGAGATTTATAACAAAGAACTTCTTGTAATTGTGGATTCATTTCAAGAATGGTGCCATTATCTAAAAGGTACTTTTAATCCAGTCGTTATTTATATGGACTTCAAGAATATTAAATATTTTATGTTATTACATATTCTGAATTGCCACCAAGTTTGTTGGAACATGTTTTTTTCAAGATTTGATTTTAAAATTACTTATTTGCTCAAAAAATAATAAGATTTATTAAACGTTCTTTCTAGACGTTCTTATCTTAAACCAAAAAATAAAGATGCATCTTTTCATCAACAAAGAATAATTTTCTTGAAGGTGAAGTAATTTCATCTTTGAGCAATAAAATCAATATTGAGTGTTGATTCAACCTTTATCAAAAAAATTCAATCAAGTATGTCTTCTGATTTTCTTGTTTATAATATCAAAAATTCTTCTTATATGTTTTATGATGCTTCTAAGTTTGAGTTTAAAAATAATCTATTCTATTTCAAAAGATGCCTATATATTTCAAAAAGAGAAGTATGTTTATGTGTTCTTCAAGCATGGCATGACTTTCTAGCAACCAATCATTTTGGATATAACAAAACTTTTGAGCTTATATCTACTAATTTTTAGTGGTTGCAAATATGGAAGGTAGTAAAAGACTTTTTTTTTTTAGTTATGTGACATTTATTCAAGGTCAAAAACTCCTCATCATCAATTCTATGGACTACTCCAACCATTCTTTACATCGAAACAACTATAGTCTTTTATTTCTATGAATTTTATTGTGGATCTTTCAATTTCAAGTTTATATGATTTTATATTTGTAATAGTAGATTATTTTATTAAAATGACATATTTTTTACAATATACAAAATCTATAATAGGAGAAGACATGGCTAAGCTTATTTTTAACAACATCAATTGCTATCATAGATTACTCAAAGATATTATATTAGATAATAGAATTTAATTTATATTAAGATTTTAAAGAATCTTTTTCAAGATTTTAAAAGTAGATATAAAGTTATTTTTTGTCTTTCATCCTCAAACTGATGGATAGATGGAGCATGTTAATTAAATTTTAAATCAATATTTGAGGTGTACTATTAACTGCTAAGAAGATGATTGGATAATTTTTTTGACATTAGTAGAGTTTTCTTGTAATTACACAATATATTCTTCCACTCACTAAATATCTTTCTTTGTTCATTATCGTTATTATTTATAACTTGATACTTTTGACTTTTTAAGAGTTGATAATCTTACAATGGAAGATTTGGAAAATCATTTGTTAGAGCTACATACAACAATGAAGGCGCAATTAAAAGAAGTTAAAAAATGACAAAAGATAAATAAAGATGTTTATTGCAAGGAACAACTACAATTCAATGTAGGTGTTATGATATGATTACTTTGTTGTAATATAATGATTACTTGTCCTTATAATAAGTTGGATTATTATAATCTTTGATCTTTTCTTATTTATGAATAAATCAATCTAGTTGCTTATTAATTATATCTATTGGCAATGATTAGTATAAAGTATTGCCTGAGACTGCACTAGGTACCTAGCTGTAGAAGATAGAATGAAAATTATAATAACAAAATCCTAATTTTAGTAGAATATTAAATATATTCTAATTAAACTTTAATCAAATTCAAAAGAAACCTTAAAGAAATTACAAAAGAAACAATAAGAATTCTTAAAGAACTTAAAAGATAATCCACAATAAATCTTAAAAGAATCCTCAAAAATTCCTAAAAAATATTAAAATAATCACAATATATCTAAAATAAATTTTAACTAAGTTCTAATTTAATCCTAGTTTAAATCCTAATAGAAGTCAATCAAATCCTAAATAAACTCTAAATCTTAAATCAAATCCTATACAAATTTTAAATCCTAAATCCAACATTAATGAAATTCTAGCTAAATCCTAAATCGTAAATCCTAAACCAAACCCTAATCAAATTCTAAATCCTAAATCAAATCCTAAACTAATTTCAAATCCTAAACCAAATCCTAACCAAATCTTAAATCCTGAATCAAATCCTAATCAGATCTTAAATCCTAAATAAATCCTAATTAAATCCTAAATCTTAAATTAAATTCTAACCAAATCCTAATAAAATTCTAAACCCTAAATCAAAACTTAATCAAAATCAAAATCTTAAATCAAATTCTAATCAAATCTTAAATCCTAAATCAAATTCTAATCAAATCTTAAATCCTAAATCAAATCTTAACTAAATCTTAAATCTTAAATTAAATCCTAACCAAATTCTAATCAAATCCTAAATTCCAAAAAAAACTCTAAGCAAATCTTAATCCTAAACTAAATTCTAATCAAATCCTAACCAAATTTTAAACCCTCAACCAAACCCTAAGATAATTTAGAACCTCCATATCTTTTGATTGAATTGTTAATCTTATTTAGAATTTTACACACCTCTCAATCTCTTAGTTACAAATAAGTATAAAAAATTTGATGAAAATCATACTTATCAAATAGAAGAAAAATCTTAAAAATTACTCAAATATTGGCCAACCTCCTTCTCCAATCTTGATATTGATCTTCTAGTACTAATATCTATTCCTTGCATTATTTGATTGATCTTAAAATTCTCATATACATAATGAAATAATTCTAATACTCATATATATAAATTTTATTTGAATCCAACTAGTAGATTGCAAGAAATCTTATAAACCCTCATTAGACCTAAAATTCTACTTTTCGAGACCTTAATCCACTTAAACCTCAAAAATCCTCAATTCAATTCTTAAATCAAGCTAAAATTTATAATACATATTAAGCCTAATTATAACTATTAACCTTCAAAATTTTATTTATAGTACTGCTACAAAACTCTTATAATTGCCTAAAATATCAATCCTATTTTATTTCACAAAAATCCAAGTCATCCAAAATAATCTTGATTTTTTAAAGCTTTTGCAAATTCATTATAAATCCAAATCATAAAAAACCAATTCTTATAAAATCCTATTAAGTTTGCTATCAAATTTCACTTTTTAATTTCCAAAAGAACCTTAGAATGGCTATAGGTGTATAATTTTATACCTCGAGGTCTGATTTCGACCCAGGTTGACAATTAGTCTTCTTTGGGCATCAATTCATGGCTTTTGAGGTAAATTTTACTAAAATCTATTCTTAACTCCTTCCTAAACATACTTATATCATTTAATTTTCTATTTTTTTTTTTTTTGCTTTATTTATGGTTCTACAAAGTAAATAGAAGCTCATTTTGGAAAATATAATATTAGCACTTTTTAGTTTTACTACCCTTTTGATTATTATCTATATTTCTAAGATAACTTGCTATAATATTTTGAACTAAGATCTTCTATAATATGATAATTTCTATACTCTTTCACCTATTAGCTATATTATATCATGACACTAGAGTCAATGAAGATATATTTTATATTCTATGTATCTCGTTTTCAACCATATAAGACAATGAAAATACTAAAAAGAAAACAAGTGCCACCTCTTCTTATAGAAAAAGACAATAATAAAGAAATTGAGATAGATAAATTCTTAGATTCAAAGCAACATTGAAATAAATTAAAATACCTTATTTATTAGCACAGTATCCTATTATAATGATTTATAATCTATAAAAATTAACTAAAATATATAATATATTTATAAATATTAATATACATTAGAATAGTTAGTAGGTTAATTTAAAGAGAGTTGATATAAGAAAATTTATTTTGAGGTTTACTTATGTTGATTATAGTATTTAAATTATACAAGATTTAGATATTTAGTACAAAATTTATGAAGAAGATTAGAACTCAAAGATAAAGATTCTAACCTCTAAGAAACTTATTTGGAGGGATAAAAATAAGATACGAGTGGATGAAGGCAAAAGATAAGATCTTCATCTCTATTAGTCAAAGGTATCAAGGACATGAATTTTGAAGAAAGAAAATCCTCAATACACTCTCGTATCACCAAAAAGGACAAAAAAGACATTCAAAGATGATATAATATTGAATTAGAATGGCTATTGCTAAAAACAAGAAGACTAGAAAGTCTTGAAACAAGACTAAGGACTAAAAAGGTATTCACAAGAATGAAGAAGGCTTCACTCTTGCCTCCACATATATTCTTTAACTAGGAGCTATGTTGTTGTAATGTAATACGACTATATAGTGAAATTATAATCAAAATTAAATTTTTAATTAATATCTAATTATATTAATTCAATTATAATTTAAGTTATGTAAACATGGATTTTATAAAAGCCTCTTAGATTATTTTCTTATCTTAATAGTTAGTAGGTTGAAGGTTAGTTAGTAATTTTATCTTCTAGGTTGTAGAGATTCTTCTACTACCTTAAAAAGACCATAAATTGATAAAATCAAATTAAAAGAGGTAAATAATTAGTATAATTGGTACTAGGATTAAGTTCAAAGTAGGGTTGGGCTAAAAAATTCTTAGGATAGATTAGATTGATAACCGAAGATCGACTATTTGTGAGACAGGGTCGAAATTAGACCTTTGGCCACTAAAACGACGGCCTAGGGCAAAATAAGAAGTCATTTGAAGATCGAAGGATAGGATTTGAGAGTTAGCTTGAAGCTCTTTCTAGAGACATAAGGGTTGTTTTTGGAAGGTTGTTATAAACTTAGCAATTGTTGTTCAAAGCCTGGATTTATATTGATAATCTAGGCTTTATATAAAATAATTAGGGCTAGTAATTTTAGCTAGTTCCTACAATTAGTATAGCATCTACAGTTCAAAATTTGGTACTATTTGGATTATTGAGAGTGCTAAGTGTATACAAAATTTTATAATGATCTAACAATGTGGTTTAGAGATATTTGATTTTTAGCACAAGAGGGTTTGAGAAGTTGGCAGTTTGAGATTGGATAGAGTTTCTATGATATATAGAGACCTACTAGTCAGATCAAGGTGAAATTTGGCATGGTCTTGAAGGAATTAAAGATCAAGTTGTATACCAATTTGAGTTAAAGTTAATAGTTGAAGAAAGAGAAATCACTGTTGGGATTTTTGCTTCACTTTTCAAGTTGGCGGCCGAGTAACATTAATGCAATTTTTGGAGGTTTTTTCACAATCTATAAGTTGGATTAGGCTAAAAATTCTTCAATGTATAGAAGACTTATATTGACAATTACATATAAAATTTTACATCAAGTGGACAGTCAGATTGGATGTTACAGCTTGTTAAAGCTCACTAATTAGGATTGGGGCTTATAAGGAAAATCTAAATTGCTTAAATATAAAAATAACAAGGTAATTGGAATTTATGTATAGTTAAGGCTACTAAAAAGAGTGTTTTTTTGTACTTTTGAATTAAAATTTGGATTATATTCTTCTCGTATGGATGAAACCTAATAAGATTTCTTGGATATTTGTGAAATACAACCTCACTTTCCACAGATAGGTGCCCGGTGCATTCCTAAATAAGACAACATGTAATACAATATAAATGGCAATATTCTATAGGACCTCCAACATGTATTGACTTTGCTAGCTATAGGTCTTAATTTTTAAGACAAGTTACCTATGTATGTATCACATAGTTAGCTTGTTCCACAAGCTATCAATACATGGTTAACTTGTTGATTAAGTTTCTAACCTATGAATACATCTAAAGTCAAAATCTTGTCTATAAAGCTTCTAAAAAACTAATTAAAAGACTTTATAAAATTAATTTATATATATCAACTTCTACCTAATCATATAAGTAAGTAATAGGATAAATATATATGTCTATGACATTAACTTTCTTTTTAGGGACAAGTTCAACGACGAGCAATTATTATCTTTTATGGATCTTGTAATTCTTTATTTTGATTTTGATGGATATTATCAATGAAAGGCTTGAATTTTCTTTGTTGTATTTATAAGATTCTTTTCTAGTTTCCATGTATATTTACTAATATCATATCTATGCTAATGAACAAGATATTTTAATCTATTTGGACGATGCTTTGAATTTAAGATTTCTTCCTCTTCAAATTCTTGATCATTAAGTTTTTTTTATAGGAAGAGGGGATATTTGTCTTCTTTCCAAAATATTCATTATCTTGTATGGCTTAAGAAGAGATATGTGAAATACAAGGCGGATCTTTATAGACTCTAGTAGATGTAATCAATAAGTAACATGATTGATTTGTTCACAAATAGGAAAAGGTCTCAACCTATAATAGTCCAACTTATTACAAGGACAAATAATCTTGATATTGCAATGAAGTAACCATACTTTATTACTTACATTGAATTGTAGTTTTTCTTTGCAATAGGTATTTGTGTTGATCTTTTGTTGTTCTTGAGCTTCCTTTAATTGTACCTTCATTGTTATATGTAGCTTTGATAAACGATTTGCTAAATCTTTTATCTCAAGATTATCAACTTTTGAAAAGTTAAAAGTATCAAGTCGTAGATGATAACTATAATTAAAAAAAAAAGTATTTTTTGAGTAGAAGAATGTACTAAATTATTGTATGCAAACTCTGCCAATGACAAAAGAGATGTTCAATCAACTTGATGATAGTTGATGGTACACCTCAAATATTGCTCCAGAACTTTATTCACCTATTCCATTTGTCCATTAGATTGAAGTTGAAATGCCGAAGAAAGCTTTATATCCACCTTTAGAATTTTGAATAGGATTCTCCAAAATCTTGATACAAATTGAGTTTTCTTATTTGATATAATATCCTTTGGTAATCTATGATAGCGATACATATTATCAATAAAAAGCTTAGCTATTTCTTCACCTAAAATAGATTTTTTACAAGGTACAAAATGTGCCATTTAGTTGAAGCAATCTAAGTGTATGAACATAGAATCATATTAACTTGAACTTAAAAGATTTGTAATAAAATCCATAGAAATGAAAGACTATGGTTGTTTGGATATAAGCAATAGTTGGAGAAGTCCATAAAATTGATGATGTGGAATTTTTAATCTTGAATAAATGCCACATGACTGAAGAAAGTCGTTTATTGCCTTCCACATTTGCGGCCACCAAAAATCTCTAGATGTAAGTTCTAAAGTCTTGTTGTATTCAAAATTTTTTTTTTTTTGAAAAGTCATGACATACTTATTAAACATGTAAATATGCTTCTCTTTCTAGAATATACAGACATCTTTCAAAATAGAGAAGGTTGTTCTTGAACTCAAACTTCAAAATATCATGAGATTTAGAAGAAAGATTCTTGATATCATGAATAAGAAGATCAGAAGACATACTTAATTAAATTTATTTAACAAAGGTCAAATCAATAGTCAATGTTGATTTTATTGCTTGAAGATGAAAATGCTCTGGTTTTAAGATGATTATTCTTTATTGATCAAAAGATATGTCTTTTTTATTATGGTGTAAGATAAGATTTTCTAGAAAGAATATGTGATAAACCTTGTTTTTTTTCAAGTCAATATGTGATCTTGAAATTAAATCTTGATAATGACATGCTCCAATTGGCTTTGCGATGATTCAAAATATATGCCAATATGAAATAATTAAGGTTCTTGTGATTTGTATATATTGTTAGTGGATTTTAAGCACCTTCTAGATAATGATACTATTCTTGAAATGAATCCACAATTACAAAAATTTCTTTATTGTGGATCTTATAGTTAATGTCACTTGTTGAAAATTTCTTGGAATGTAAAGGTACTAGATAGAGTTTGTTATCTCTTATTATTTATAACAATACTGCATTCAAAGCAAAGTCTGATGCAATTTTTTTTATTTGTAACAATATTGCACCTAAGGCAAAGTTTAATGTATCTATTTCTATAAAGAACACCTTAAAAAAGTTGATACAATACAAAGTTCATATAGAAGTAAATTCCTTTTTCAAAGCAATAAACAAAACTTTAGCCTCTTTATTCTACTCAAGTTTGTCTTTACAAATCAAACGTATAAGTGAAGCTGCAACTTGAGAAAAGTTTTTGATAAAGATTTAGTATTAATTAGCAAAGCTCAAAAAACATTGCACGTTTCTTACTGTTCTTGAGATCTTCCAATCTATGATAGTTTGAACCTTCTTTGGATCCATTATAAGGCCTTAATTGGAAATAATGTATCTCCAAAAGTCAACTTGAGTAGTATGGAATACATACTTTTTCATCTTTGTATATAATCTTATATATGTTAGTTTTTATAATACATAATAAATATAAACATCATGTTCTTTGATGTTTTTAGAATAGATTAAAATATTGTCTAAATAATAGATAATAAAATTATCAAGAAACTCATGAAAGACATCATTCATTAAATATTGAAAAATAACTGATGTATTTGTGAATCCAAAAGGCATGACATTATATTTAAAATGTCCATATCTAGTTCAGAAAGCAGTCTTCCATTCATCTCCTTCTTTGATGTGGACTAGGTTATATACTCCTTATAGATCTATTTTTGTATAGATCTTTGTTTGATTTAGTTGATCAAAAAGTCTTGAAATCAAAGGTAGAGAATACATATTTGTAATGGTGATCTTATTAAGTCTTCGATAATCTACACGCATCTACAGAGATCTAATTTTTTTCTTTATAAATAAGATAGGAGCATTGACTAGAGATTTAGAATGGTATATAAAGTTCTTAGCTAAGTTTTCATTAATATACTCTTTGAGTGCAACCAACTTATTTTGTAATAGGCTATAGATTGGTCCAAATGGTCATTGAGTTCTTTCTTAAAGATCGATAGAACAATCATAAGGATGATGTTCTAGAAGAATATTTACATATTCTTTTTCAAAAACATCCTAGAAATCTTAATACTGGCTAGGAATACCACTCAATATCTTTTTATTGTCAACAATAGGTATATCATATATAGCAAAAGATGGTCTTTTATTTGCGGCATGCATAAAAGCTCTTGTACTTCTTAATAAGGATTTGGATGTACTAAATTTATGGATTTCTACTTATATAGTAGGACCTTAGACTAAACTATGGAAAAAATCAAGATTACAAGAAATCCACTTTATTTGAGGATTATATCTTTTTAGGCATAATAATCTTAAAATAATTAGATTAAAAAGAGATTTAATTATATTAAATATTATTAAACTATTGTGACTACTAGTTGCTACTTTTATAAGAATATTTTTATATATAACATCTCCAGAAGACAATGAATGTCGATGTAACTTCTATATGCACATGTTTGATTTTTTTAATTAAGGATATATTTTATTTTTTAATAAAATCTTCATCTATAAAACAAGCTGAGGCTCTTGAATCAAATAAGGCTAAGACTTTGTGATTTTTTGGTCTTAAACAAACTTCTACTGTAAAATAAGGTGAGAGATCTGAGGAGAAAAAAAGGTCCATTACTAGATATTACACATGATTCCAGCGGCATTGTCCCTATTAAACTAAAGCAACTTGTTTTTCAATACAATGTCTTTGATAATTGTGCTTTTTATTTTACAATTGCGTTATTTCTTTGGACAATATTGAGTAGTATGTTTAGCTTTTCCACAATATAAGCATAAGCCTTCTTGACATTGTAGACTCTTTTCTTGCTTTGTGAAGAGTTTAAAATATATCATATCAATTTGTATTGGTTCTAACCTTAATAAATAAGTTTTTGAAAACTTAAGAATTATTATCATTATTTCATTTGTTCTTCTTCAGCCATATCTTTATTCTTCACATCTTTCAAATAATCAATTGTCACATGTAATAGCTTGAATAATAAATTATTTCAAAGATTTTGTCTTTGATATTATTAGTAATAAGTCTTTGATATTATCCTTCAAATCATATTGAAATTGATTGATAAAGGCTTTATCATTCTTGTTCAAGTCGCAAGTGAGGTTTTTGAATTGAGTAGCATATATGGTGGCTAATCATGATGCTTGTTGTAAAGATAAGAGCTTCGTCTCTGCTACTCTTTTTCAATCATTTTTTCTAAATAAGGCCATAAATACTTTTAGGAATAAATTCAAATCATAAAAGAGTCGCAAATCTTTTTCCATTAAAGGTGCAAACTAAAAGAGAACACTTCCTAATAGAAATGCGCCTATAAATTTGACTTGAGTAAATCCATTGGAGTATTGGTAAAGATGCAATCTTAGATAGAGCTTGAATTATTGCAAAAACCTTTGATATTTTGATCTTGTTCCATCAAACTTCTCAAGCATACTAATCATTGTCCTTATCATACTTGTAAAAGTAAAATTTTCTTGATTTGGTTGTAAGATCAATTTACTTGCTTCTTGTTACAAACTTTGAACTTTTTCTATAGACATAGGTAAAATATCTCTATAATTCACGTTGAAAATACATAAAATTTTTACTTTTAGAGTATTGATAAGCTCATGAAGATATATAATAGTTGAAAATCTATTTTCACTTTTGTTGAGAGTAGTATCTATAATTTTTTCTTCTATAGACAACTCAAACAAATTCAAAAAGTTAAATTAGAAGAGAATAATTTCCAACTTCTAATAAAAAAATATTATAAAGAAGAATAATCTATTTTTTTTAAGAAAAAGATTAGTATTAGAAAATAAGATTTTTTGTTTAAAGATTAATAGTCCACAACCTTTAAAATATAATAATAAAAGTGGAATAATCTATTCACTTCTAAAATAAGATTGAAATAGTATGTTGGCACTCTCGTCAAATTGCTAAGGACATGAATCTTAGAAAAAAAAAAAATCCTCAATACACTCTTCTATGATTGAAAGGAACTAAAAAGTCACTAAAAGATGATATAATATTGAATTAGAATGGCTATTGCCAAAAACAAGAAGACTAAAAAGTCTTCAAACAAGACTAAGGATTAAAAAGGTGTTGATAAGAATGAAAAAGGCTTTACTCTTGCCTCCATATATACTCTCTAACTAAGAGCTATGTAGCGATATTCTATAGGACTTCCAACATGTATTGACTTTGTCAGCCATATGTCTTAATTTGTAAGGTAAGTTACTTATGTATGTGCTACATACTTAGCTTGTTCTACAAGCTATTATATGGAGTTAACTTATTTTACAAGCTACCAATACATGGTTAACTTGTTGGTTAAGTTTCTAACTTATAAATACATCTAAAATCAAAATTATATCTATAAAGCTTCTAAAAAACTTTTCTAGAAGACTTTATGAAATTAATCTATATTTAAGAATTTTTACCTAATCATACAAGTAAGTATTGAAATAAATATATTTATTTAAGACAAAAAGCAATGCCCAATAGGCATTCAACAAGTTGTCTGCAATCATAACAAGGGCTTTGATGACTTTACAAGGAGCATTTGAGAATCAAAAGTAAGAATTATAAGGTTTAAAATTTGGATTATAATTTGTGTACAAATTTTTAGAGGATTTGGAATTAGGGTGATGAAGTTATAGTTGTTTGAAATTAAGATATTTTCTTAAGACATATTATTGTTCTTTTGAGAATACAAGGAATTTTATGACAAATCTTGGAGATAGGGAGGTGTAGCCATAAGGATGATTTTAAGATCTACACCTTTTGTAAAAAAAAATTACATTTGAAGAACTCTTAGATGGCAAGCTCATCAAAGATAATTGAAGGTTCAAAGGAATTTGTAGAGAGATGTATGTGGTATGATAATTTAAACTACAAACATGATAAGTGTGGTAGTTATAAGGTTGCAATTAAAGATAGTATTGTATATTTTAAGGAAGATAGAATAAAACTGACAAGATCAAATGAGCCTTTGAAGACTAATTTTGAAAAAGTTGGCACAAAAAAATTGGTGGAGGAACAAACATAAAAGAATAATACCATACAAGAGGAAGGAGCTAAGTCTTATTCTATTATGGTTGAGCAAAAAGTAGTTAAGGCTAATTCTTTGCCAACTATAGAAGCTATGATTAAGAAAACTGAAGCTATTAAGAAAATAATTAGATAGAATAATCATGTTGATGCTATTAGAATTAAAATATTTTTATGTAGAAACAAATATGATGATGATTTGTATGATAATATAGTTGAAGAAAAAAGAGGTAGAACTATTCATTAGAAGGATGTTGTTGAGTTTGAAAATAAGAGGAAGTCTCCAAAGAACAAAGAAGCTTTTAAAGAGTAAAAATCAAAGAAGATGCCTTCTTCTATTCTTTATGGTTGTCCATCATTACCAAATGGGAGGTGGAAGAAAGACAAAGAAAAAAAAAATTAATACAAGCAATCCTAAAAATAAGAATCTTGCTTACAAGTTTTAATTTGACATTGAAATAGCTACAAATATGAAAATTATTTTAAAAGAAAAGATCTTAGATGCCAAAACTAAATTCACTTTAAGAGAGGTTCCTAATGTAGCAAAAAGAATTTTTATGAGTTCATTATTAATGTGATAAAGAGAAAGAGACAAATGACAGCTAAAGCTATTATGATAGAAGCATTGAATACACAAATAACTATAGATAAAAAAAAGAGAAAAGGGCAGGTATTTATATAGTTTATAATATTAGAAACTAAAATTAAGGCTGATATGGATGACGAGGCTTCATTTGAACATATTAAGGTTATAAAAAAATATTAGATGGAATACACAACTTTGAAATCTATAGAGATAAAGAAGATTGTACAAGAAGTATGTGTAAATACTTGTTCTAAATGTGATAATGATGGGATAGAAAATAATAGCTATTCAATTCTTTATTGAACAAGAGTTATTGCAGAGACATATGTGAAGTTGAAAGATTCTAAAGATCTAATTTTGGCCTTAATTAATCATGGATTTGAAATCAATATTATGTTAAGGCAGACAAATGATAAGAATAAGTAGCCAATTGATATCAACTATGGTTGAATAATTAAATTTTCAAACAAAAAACAAGGTGATTTATATAGAACTTGTTCAGTTAAAATGATTAAGATTAGAGATGTAGAAGAAGAAAAAGATTTCTTTGTATAAAACTCTACTACATATCTAGTAATACTTAGTCAGTCTTATATTATAGTGGCTAGAATGGAGATTAGAATCTTGAATGAAAGTTATTTGTACTTGGAATGGTAAAAAAGGTATACAATTTATTATTGTAAAATCTATCTATAAGAGATATAAAGAATAATTAAGTAGAATGCCTTTGAAATTAAAAAATAACTTTGTGGATTTCTAGAAAGTACCCTTATAGGATGGAGATACATAGGTGCAAATGAATCTTCTACAAATTTCAATATAGATAACATAAATTTTGGATTTTTTTAACTTGATTAGTAATGGATTTATGAATATTCAAAAAAATAAAGATTTAAGTTCTATAAATAAAAGAAGGCTGAAGAAACAAGTTAGAAACCTAAAAAGAATATATTTAGTTTCAAATGATGAAGCCATAGTTGGAGTAATAGAAGAAGTAGATTTAAAAGATGATTTAATAAAAAAAATAGAAAATTTAACTATAAGCATAGATAGAGATGCTATATTAGTAATACATTCAAAAAGAATTTATGTAGAGATAAAAAAGATGGTAGAAAATGGTAGATTTTCTACAAGCTATAAGTTAAAACATATGATCAAAATTCAAATTAAATATAAAACTATTGCAAGAAAGATAAAATCTGTAGCTATCTAGTTAATAATTGATACTATCGGACATATTAAGCAGGTAGTTAAAGAGCCAAGTTTAAGAAAAAAGCACAAAATTGGACATTGATTTATTCAAGAATTATTATATAAGCTAAAGTTTGGAGGAAGTGATTTCTTAACATCAATGGAAGAAAATATATTTTAAGAAATGCTTATTGAATATGATAAGATATTTGCCTTAATTCCTAATAAAATTAGATGTATAGATCTTAATATCATAATATCTATGATAAACTTTACAATACCACATGTTCCATGGAATTTAAAATCTATACTTATGCTTAGAGCTTTGCTTCCAAAATAATAGAATTATTAAAAGAGAAGGTGAAAATGGATATTTTAGAACCTTTAATTACTCCATATTCTAATAGATGGTTCACAATACCTAAGAAAACAAAGGCATCAAGGTTCATTCAAGATATGCAACTAGAAAATAAAATAACTACTCAAACTATGAAATCAGGTCCTATAGTAGATTAGGTAGATGAATAATTTGTAAGTTATGCCATTTATTCTATTGGAGACTTGTACTTTGGATATGATCAATTTCAATTGGCTAAAAAGAATAGAGATTTAACCACCTTAAATTTTTTTTGGATTTAATGAAGATATGTACATTTCCTCAAGGTGCAACCAACTCAATGGATCATATACAAAATACTATGAATCAAATATTAAAAGAATTTATGCCTAAAAAAACCATTCTATTCTTGAATGGCATACCTATAAAAAGAAATAAAAAAATACAAAGATGAGACTATGGAAGTTGAAGGTTGTAAAATTTTTATCAAGAAGTATATTGAAGATGTAGCTATGATATTAGAGAGTTTGGAGTCAGTTAATTTCACATTATTTTTAGAAAAATTAAGCTTTGGAATTGATGAGATTCTAGACGTGGAATATATGTGTAGTAGAAATAGTAGGAAATAAAACTTTGATAAAATTGATGCTATATCTAGAATGAAGACTAGTAAAAATATTATAAAAATTAAAAGGTTTTTAGGGGCATGTATATTCTATTACATTTGGATGCCTCACTTTATCTATATCTTAGAACCACTATACAAATTACTAAAGAAAGATAAAAAAAAAAAAATTGGAAAGAAGAATAAGAGATAGCTATGAAAAATCTAAAAAAGATATTGAGCTCACTACTTGTACTTAAACAAGTATATTATCAATGTGGAAGATCAATGGTTGTACAAAAAGATATAAATTCCATAGCAATTGGATGGATTGTTAGATAAGATGATGTGAAAGGAAGAAGATTTGCTATAAGGTTTGGAGCCAAGATTTTTATAGAGAGGTAAAGAACTTATTTTTAAGTTAAAAGAAAGCTTTGTAGAATATTCACCATTCTAAAGGCTGAGAAGAATTATTTGATTGGAATAAGTATGATTGTAAAAAAAAATTATTTGCCATTACTTAGAATAATAATTAACTACATTATTTCATTTATTTCTATTCTAAGATAGATAGCCTATTTAAAAATATTGAATTCTATTTTAGTACATATTATTGGTAAAGAAAACTTAATAGTAAATATGTTGTGTAGAGCTAGGTATACCTTTGAAGAAGAGATGATGGTTTATGAAAGAGGTAAAGATTAAGAGAAGAAGAGCTATAGAAATTTATTTGTTATTAATAGAATAGATTTTGGTAATGATATTTAAAATTTCTATAAAGTTTTGTATGAAGACAAATTAAAAGACATTAGAATTTATTTGAACACAATGAAGAAAGAAGAAAGATGGATGGATAAAACCTTCAAAGATATATTGAAGAAATACAATAAATAAGACACAAGTAAGTAGAAATCAGCAAGGTTAGATACAAGAGAAGTGTGGAATGAGATGCCTCTCACTTCCAATATCTTTTACTTATAGGTAGAGTTTACATCCATTGTGGCTTAACTTCATTCTTATTCATTCTTACTTCATTTAACTAAATCTTAGATTCCACTTAATCTAACTGCGACTTCAAATCTTAGCTGCCACTTAATGTTGCCATCACTATAAATCCTAGCCACCACCTTGGTAACTTTTTTATTACCTTTTATTATCCTTTAATCATTAACAACTTATATTAGGTAATATCTTTTATTTGTCTAACATTTACTTTATTACTCTCACTTTGCTATTGATTAAAGATTTCTAATCCTAATACTTTTGTCAATTTGTAATGTCTATCCTTTATTAATGCTTTTGTAAGCAAATCAAAAAGGATGTCTTTTGTTGCACAATACTTCATGTGAATCACTCCCATTTCAATCTTTTTTCATATGAAGTGATGTTGAATGTGAATGTGCTTTGCCTTTGAATGATGCTTTAGGTTCTTTGTAAAGACAAGGTATCGTTGATTGTCACACTTCATTGGAGTTGCTTCCAATTGCATAAGTCCAATGTCTTCTAAAACTTGTCTTAGCTATATTGCTTCTATTCCACCATAACTTCCTACAATGTACTTTGCCTCGATTGTTGATCTTGCAATTGTTGGTTGTCTCTTGTAATTCCATGAAATTGCTCCTATTCCAACAAAAAATATATATCCCATTGTTGACCTTCTATTATTTGCATCTCCAGTCCAATCTACATCACAATAACCATGCAATGTAATATTATCACCTCCAAGGCACAAATTGAAGTTTAAAGTACCTTTTAAGTACCTCATGATCCTCTTAATGGTTGCCCAATGGATTGGTCCAGCCTTTGACATGTGTTGATTCACAACAGTCACGGCATATACAAGATCCATCCTTGTGCCAACCATTGCATATATAAGTGTGCCTACTGCTGCCTTGTATAGAACATCTTTCATTTCATCTTCAACTTCATCAACTCTTCATCCATGAGCTTCATCAACTTCATATTAGCCTCCAATGGTATTCCAATAGGCTTGTATTCCTCTATATTGAATCGTTTCAACACTTCTTTAATATACTTCTTTTGACTAAATATAATGATCTTCGTAGCTCAACCTTTCACAAACTCCACTCCTAAGCAATAGTAGAGCTCTCTCAAATCACTCATCTCAAATTCTTTTGCTAGCTTTGCCTTCAACCAATCCATCTTTTTCAAGGTGTTGGTCAAGATGATTAAATCATCAATATAGAGAATAACAATGAGCAAGAAAAATTTTGATTGCATCACATATATGGAATAATCAGCTTCACTTCTGACAAATCCATCATTCACAAAATATCTGACAATGCATTGGTACGATGTCCTTGGTGATTGCTTGAGCCCATACAAGGATTTTTTCAACTTAAAAATAAGGTATTACTTGCCATCTTCAACAAATCCTTGAAGTTGATCCATGTAGATGTCTTCTTCCAACTCTCCATTCAAAAAAGCCATCTTCACATCCATTTGATGCATCTTCAAGTCCATTGTTGCCTCAATTGCGACAATGATTCTAATGGTGGTGAATTTGGCCATTGGAGCAAATGTCTCATTAAAATCAATACCAGCAACTTATGAGTAGTCTTTAGTAACCATCTTGCTTTATACCTCACAACATTACCCATTGCATCCCTTTTTGTTCCAAACACCCACTTACAACTAATTGAAGCTTGATTTGGTAGAAGTTGAATTAATTCCCATGTTTCATTATCCATGAGTGATTGATACTCTTCTTCTATGGCTTTTTTTCACTTCAAAGCATCCGTGGACTTCATTGTATCACACAAACTCAATAGATCAACAAGAAGTGCAACATTGACATGTTCTTTACTTATTTGAAGAAAGATGTGATTCTTCTACGATTTTCCATGTTGTTTTCTATCTCTCAAAGGATATCTCCTTTCAATTGAAGAAGACTCAACTTGTTGTATTCTATGGTCTCTTCCAACCTTCTTATCTTTTGTAGATAGTTTTTTTTCACTCAAAGGTTGATAATCCTCATCACCATCATCATCAACATCTTCATGCTCTTCATTGCTAGTCTTACCATTTTCAAAGGCCTTGTTTTTTACCTTCTTTGCCTCTTCATCTTCATTTCTACCTTTACAACTATCATTATCTTCATCTTCTTTCTCTTTTACTAAATTTGAAGATGTATCTATAAATATACTATTACTTCTACTTAGATACATCTTTAAGTACTCACAAGTACTTTTGTCGTTCAAAAAGTCAACATTACGACTTTTGATGATATTTTTGGTCTCTTAACACATGAGCCTATAAGCCTTGGTACCTTCACAATATCCAATAAATATATATTTTGTATCTTTTGTATCAAATTTTGATCTCATACAATCTAGTGTCTTTGCATATACTATGCATCTAAAAGTCCTCATGTATGAAATACAAGGTTTCTTCCCACTCTAAGCTTCTTCGAGAGTTTTTGATATAAGTGCACTTATAGGGCACATATTCCTTATATACACTGCTATTACCACGGCTTCATTCCAATACTCAAATCCAAGGTTTTGTGCATGTAGCATACTCCTTATCATCTCCATAATGGTAAAATTTGCTCTTTCAGTAACTCCATTTTGTTGTAGAATGTAAGGAGTAGAGGTTTGTCTTGCAATACCATGCATCTTCAAGAAATCATTGAATTGCTTTGACATATACTCACTTCCATTGTCTGTATGCAATATCTTGATTTTGCACTCATATTGTTTCTTTATAAGTGCCTTAAACTCTTTAAACCTTGTGAAATACTCTTTGCTTTCAAGATAAAAATCCACACCTTTGAAAAATCATCAATGAATGTGACAAAGTACTTTGTACCTCCTATTAATGGCATCTTCATAGATCTATAAACATCAGAATGGATTATCTCCAACAACTTGATTGCACATATTGCAACTCTACTTGAAAATGTAGCCCTTTATTGTTTGCCTTGAATACAACCTTTACAAGTAAGTGTCATAGCATTGTAGCTTATATGACCAAGATCTTAGCCACTTACTATAGATTAGATCTCTTTCATATTCTTGGCATTCAAATGACCAAGGTGTTGATATCAAATGCCAAACTTGTCTTGATCTTGAAGAAATTCAATAAATGCCACCACTTCAATTCCATTCACCTTCTTACACTTGATGAAGGAAAGGTTGCCATCTCTAAAGCCCTTTACAACATAATATACTTCCAATCTCTTCACAAAATACCTATTCTTATCAAATTACACTTTACAATCATATGAAACAAGTGTATTCATCAAGAGGAGGTTTTTCTTTATCTTTGGCACATGTAAGATGTCCTTCAATTTGATCTTCTTAGTTTGGCCTTTTATAAAAATCTCTACTACAATAGAAACCATTCTAATAGCTTATACTAAGCCATTGTCTCATGTGAATATATTTGTTGTTGAAATTTCTTCATAAGTGTCAAATGAACACTTGTATGGAGTCATATGCTTCATGGCGCCCAAATCAACAATCTGCTTGGACATGGCAACCATGGAAGTACCTTTACTTGCCATGAATGCATAATCATCACCTCTATATTTATCACAAGCATTTTTTGTACTTTTTTTATCTCTTTTCTTAGCCTTATAGCAATTTCTAGTAAAATGACTTAGTTTTCTACAAATAAAGCAAGTTCTTGCATTGCCACGTTGGTTAGAATAACTCATGTTGTCTTATCTGGAAAAGAGAGCTGAATCCTCACTTTGAGGCTCTTTTTCTTTCTTCTTAGTCACTTCATGAATAAGTCTTGCCATCACATAATCCATTGTGAGTTCTTTTAGTTTGATGGACTCTAATGCCACAATGAGGTAGTTGTAGGACTTGGAAAGGCTTATAAGTAAGGTCATCATAATATCATTCTCTTCTAAAGGCTTATCAATAATTACAAGTTGATTAGCAAGGTCTTTTATCTTATTGATATGAGCCATGAGGTCATGACCTTCTTCCATCTTGTAAGTGAAGAATTTCTTCCTTATGAAGATGATATTAGACAAGTTCTTGCTTTCATATATGTTGCAAAGGATCTTCCATGCTTTTACTAGTCCTTTATAAGAGATGATGTGAGAAAAGTTGGCTTCATCCAAATTGGTGGCAATCATGCCAAAAGCCTTCTTTTTACATCTTGTAAAGTTTTTCTTGTCTTTAGTATTAGTATACATACTTGGATGCTCTTCACTTTCATCTACAATATCTCAAAGTTCTAAAGCTGCTAAGAAAAGTTCCATTTTTATCTTCCAATGGTAGAAATTATCACCTTTAAACTTTTCAATCACTCTCAAATCTTCACCCTCAGTAAAAGCCATGTCTAAGAATAGGTCTATTAAAAAAAAAAAAAAAAAAAAAAAAAAAAGAGTCTCTATGTGCTTAAAATCATTAAAATAATTTTGTACTAGCAAAATCTCAAGATACCTTTTTGTAAACAAATGAGTGTTTCTTCACTCCAAATACTCTCAACTCAACTTTCAAAGCTTCTAACAAGTATGTGGACTCCAATCAATCTCACCATTAAGTTTTCTAATTCATAAAATTCACTTTCTCACTAAAACTTTCATAATATCAATGACACTATCAAGGTCTTTGTATAAGGTCTTAATCACTCAATCTTAGAAATTAAGAATCTTAAAATAGATATTAAGAATCTATAAGGTCCAAATCAGAACCTCCACAAGCCAAAATACAAGATTAGATCATACAAATTCTAACATCAACAAACACCATAAGATCTATTCCCTACAAAAGCAACAACTAGTAAATAACTTCAATTTAGTTTAAAAGCATTATCAAGTATATGTAGGGCCATAATCTATTGAAGAAATACAATAAGCAAGATACAAGTAAGTAGAAATCAGCAAGGTTAGACATAAGAGAAGTGTGGAATAAGATGCCTATCACTTCCAACATTCTTTACTTATAGGTAGAGTTTACATCCATTGTAGCTCAATTTCATTCTCATTCATCTTTATTTCATCCAATTAAATCCTAGATTCCACTTAACCTAGCCGCCACTTCAAATCCTAGCCACCACTTAACCTTGTCGCTACTATAAACCCTAGCTGCCACCTTAATAACTTTCCTATTACTTTTTGTTATTATTTAACCATTAGTATCTTATGTTAGGTAATATCTTTTATTTCTCTAACATTTACTTTATAAAGATATTAGACATCAATTCTATAGATATCTATTTAAAGATAGATTTCTATGGAAGAGGCCAAAAAGAGGTGATAAAATCCTACAAAAGATATTAGAAGATCTTAAAACTAAATTTAAAGTTTTAAAAGAATATCATGATGTCAAGGACAAGAACTCGATGTAAAACAATTCAGACAAGTGAGCCTTCACTCAAAGAGAGGTAAATAAACAAATATATATATTGAAAGAGAAACTGGAATGGCTATTGCCAAAAGACAAGAAAACTAGAGACCCTTGAAACTAGACTAGAAACAAGAAAGGAGTTGACAAGAGTGAAGAGAGCTTCACTCTTGCCTCTATATATACTATCTAACTAGAAGCCACATGGCGATATTCTATAAGACCTCTAATATGTGTTGACTTTCTAGGCCACATGTCTTTGCTTGTAAGGCAAGTTTTCTATGAGTGGACTACGTAGTTAGCTTGTCCTTCAAGCTACCAACATGTGTGGCACATGGCTAACTTGTTGACCAAGTTTCTAACCTAAAAGTCAACTATAGACTCCTATAAGGTCAAAGCAACATCTATGAAGCTTCTAAGAAGCTTCTATAGAAGATATTACATAATTAACCTACTTTTATCTACTTTTACATACTTTTATCGACTCTTGTAGGTAATTATATGTATATCCATGACATTACCCCCCTTTTAGGAACGAGTTCCACGAGGAGCGGTGATTATATGTTGCGAAAGTCTAATATGCGGCGAATTATATTTGCTACATACTCTGATCTCTGTTCTCTTCGAAGATAGTTGATGGGTCCTCTTAGCCATCGATAGTGTCCCATTCCAAGGCGAGAAGACCACCCTGTTATTTGATCATTATTGACGCCTTCATAACTTCTTTCAAATAATACATTTGAAACACCATCAGCAGTCGTTCCTATCTCCAGTAATATCACCAAACATCGAGAATCTCTTCCAAGGTCGTGATACCAAACGCGTTGTATCTCACCATCTATTCGAGGAAGAACATGTCGTTCTTGAGGGTCTTCATCTCGGTTGCGTCGACTTGAAGGTTGTGACAATCGCAATGTCTCATCCGGTAAGTCAACAAACAAAGGTTCTTGAGTTGAATCCACTAGTTGTTGGCTCTCCATCTAATTAGCGTCACAAATGCAAAGAAGTTACAAACAAGGATAGGAAATTGAATGTTATCTTGTCTCAATCTTGTCTCTTTTATAAGAGAGATTTTCATCTTGATTTTGATGGATGTCGTTGATGAAAAACTTTGACTTTAGCTGATGCATTTGCTAGATTCCTGGATGGCTCCCATGTATGTTCACTAATATCATATCCGCGCCAATGAACAAGATATTCCAGCTTATTTTGGCACCGCCTCGAGTCTAATATCTCTTCCACCTCAAATTCTTCATTATTATCTACTTCTATAGGAGGCGGTGGCATTTGTCTTCTTCCTTGTATATCCACTGTCTTATATGGTTCAAGAAGAGACACGTAGAATACAGGATGGATCTTCATTGACTCCGGTAGATGTAACCGATATGCAACTGGGTTGATTTGTTCAGAAACAGAAAAGGGGCCAAGCCTACAATAGTCCAACTTGTCACAAGGTCGAGTAGTCTTGATATTGCGATGAAGTAGCCATACCTTATCACCCACGTTGAGTTGTAGTTGCTCCTTACGATATAGATCTGCATTTATCTTTTATCGTTCTTGAGCTTCCTTCAATTGCGTCTTCATTATTGCATGTAACTCTGACAACCGATTTGCCATATCTTCTGCTGCAAGATTATCAACTTTTGAAAAATCAAAAGTATCAAGTCGTGGATGATAGCCATAATTGGCAAAGAAAGGTGTTTGTTGCGTGGAAGAATGTACTGTATTATTATAAGCAAACTCTGCCAATGGCAGAAGGATTGTCCAATCATCTTGTTGGTAGTTGATGGTACACCTTAAATATTGTTCCAAGACTTGGTTTACGCGCTCTGTTTGTCCATCAGTTTGAGGATGGAAAGCTGAAGATAGCTTTATGTCCACTTTTAAAATCTTGAAAAGAGTCCTCCAGAATCTCGACACAAATTGAGTTTCCCTATCCAATATGATATCTTTAGGTAATCCATGATAGCGATAGATATTATCAATGAAAAGCTTAGCTGTTTCTTCACTTGTGATAGATTTTGTACATGGCATAAAATGTGCCATCTTGGTGAGACGATCTACTATCACAAATATAGAATCATAAGATCTTGAGTTTGGAAGATCTGTGATGAAATCCATAGAAACAGAAGACCATGGTTGTTCTGGTATAGGTAATGGCTGAAGAAGTTCGTAAGATCGATGACGAGGAATTTTTGATCTTGAACAAATATCACATGATTGTACAAAGTCTTTGACTGACTTCGACATTTGTGGCCACCAAAAATCTCTTGATATGAGTTCCAGAGTCTTATTATATCCAAAGTGACCTGCTGATGGAAAGTCATGACGTGCTTGAAGAACACGCAAACGTGCTTTTCCTTCTGGAACATATAGGCGTCCTTCAAAATATAATAGATTATTCTTGAACTCGAACTTAGAAGAATCATGAGACTTGGAAGAATTATTCTCGATATCATAAACAAGAGGGTCTGAGGACATACTAGACTGGATTTGCTTGAGAAAAGTTGAATCAACAGTCAGTGTTGATTTCACTGCTCGGAGATGAAATTGCTCCGGTTTCAAGAGGACCGTTCTTTGTTGCTCAAAAGCTGCATCTCCTTCTTTTGGTGCAAAATAAGAACGTCTAGACAGGGCATCGGACAAACCTTGTTGTTTTCCTGGCCGATAAGTGATAATGAAGTCGAATCTTGACAAAGACATACTCCAACGAGCTTGACGACGATTCAACACGCGTGCTGACATGAAATACTCGAGGTTCTTGTGATCTGTATACACATTGACTGGACTAGAAGCGCCTTCTAGATAATGACGCCATTCTTGAAAGGAATCCACGATCGCAAGAAGTTCTTTATGGTGGATCTCATAATTGATCTCGGCTGCTGAGAATTTTCTTGAATGAAAAGCTATCGGATGAAGTTTGTCATCTGTTCCCATTTATGATAAAACTGCACCCAAGACAAAATCTGATGCATCTATTTCCATAAAAAATGCCTTGGAAAAGTCAACACGATATAAGATTGGTACAGAGACAAACGATGTCTTCAAGGCTTCAAATGCTGCTTTCGCTTCTTGATTCCATTGGAATTTATCTCTACTAGTCAAGCGTGTAAGTAGAGCTGCAACTTTTGAGAAATCTTTGATGAAGATCCGATAGTAATTGGCAAATCCCAAGAAACATTGGACATCTCTTACTGTCCTTGGAATCTTCCAATCCATGATTGTTTGGACTTTCTTAGAATCCATCATGAGACCATCATTTGAAATGATGTATTCTAAAAAGTCAACTTGAGTAGTGTGAAATACACACTTTTCCATCTTGGCGTACAATCCTGCATCTCTAAGTTTTTGTAATACTTGACGAACATGTATTTTATATTCTTCGACGTTCTTAGAATAGATCAGAATATCGTCTAGATAGCAGACGATAAAATTGTCTAAGAATTCACGAAATATATCATTCATGAGATATTGAAAAGCAGCTGGTGCATTCGTGAGTCCAAAGGGCATGACATTATATTCGAAATGTCCATACCTGGTTCGAAATGCAGTCTTCCATTAATCTCCTTCTTTGATCCATACTAGATTATATGCTCCTCTTAGATCTATTTTTGTATAGATCTTAGCTTGATTCAACTGGTCAAGGAGTCCTGATATCAAAGGTAATGGATACCTGTTCTTGATTGTGATCTTGTTGAGTCCTCGATAATCAACAGACATTCGTAAAGATCCATCTTTTTTCTTTACGAATAGAATTGGAGCTCCTGCTGGAAATTTTGAAAGGCGTATGAAATTCTTCGCTAAATTCTCGTCAATATATGTCTTGAGTTCAGCCATCTCATCTTGCGATAAACTGTAAATTGGTCCAAATGGTGGCTGAGTTCCTTCCTTGAGGTCAATTGAACAATCATATGGGCGATGCTCAAGAAGAATATCTATATTCTTTTTCTCAAAAACGTCTTGATACTCCTGATATTGACTTGGAATGCCACTTGAAGTCTTTACGTTTTCAGAAATAGGTGTAGCATAAATAGCAAAAGTTGATCCTTCTTTTGCTGCGTGTATAAATGCTTTTGCACCTATCAGTACGGGTTTTATTATACTAGACTTGTAATTTTTTACTTGGTTGATAGAACTATTAATAACGCTCTGAGAAAAGTCAAGTTTACGTAAATTCCAATCTATTCGAGGGTTATATTTTTCTAGCTAAGATAAACCTAAAATAACTGGATTGGACGGGGATTTAATTATGTTAAAAGCTATGTAGCTATCATGACCGTCTATTGTTACTTTTATAGGATGAGTTTCATGAGTGACATCTCCAGAAGACAAGGGACGACCATCTATGACTTCTACATGTACTAGTTTAGGTTTCTGTACAAAAGGTATTTTATGACTTTTAACAAATTGTTCATCTAAAAAACATACTGAGGCTCCCGAATCTAATAAAGCAGAGGCTTTGTAATTCTTAGGTCCTAAATATAAGTCTATTATAAAACAAAGAGAGGGTTCTAAGGATAGGATAGGACCTTCATTAGGAATTGTACAAGGTTCCAGCTGCATGGTCCCTATTATAGCTGGATGAATCCGTTTTCCGACATGTTGTCTTCTTTGACCGTCGTACCCCTCATTTTATAGTTGCGTCGTTTCTCTGGACAATGTTGAGCAGTGTGCTTAGGTTCTTTGCAATATAAACATAATCCTTTTTGACGACGACGAATCTTTTCTTGCTCAGTTAGGGGTTTAAAACATACCGCGTCAATTTGCATGTCTTCTACTTTTGAATGTACATTTGGTAAAGATGTTGATGTTGCCATTGAGTAATAACGTTGAGGTTCCCATGAATGATTCTCGGATCAAAATTCAAAAAGTCGATTATCACATTTTACCGCAAAATCGATTGCTTGACTCAAAGTTTGATGATGAGGTAAGTTGAGCATCAATTTCTTTACTTTGTATTGCAATCCATAAAGAAATTGACTGATGAGTGCAGCATCATCCCACTTGATGTCAATTGCAAGTTGTCGAAATTGTCAAGCATACACTGTTACTGAGCGATTTTCTTGTCGCAGAATTCGGATCTTATTTGTTGCAACACGAGTTGCATCGTGTTCACCATACATAGATCGAATCTCTGCCAAAAAAGCTTCCAAATTGTCCAATATTAGATTTCGTTGTTCAAGAAAAGACGAAAACCATGATAATGCAGAACCAAAAAGTAGAGTGCCAATAAACCTGACTTGTGATCCTGGAGTTGGATAGCTTTGCGGTTGAAGTTCAATTGCCAATTGTACTTGATTGATGAACCCTCGAAACTTTGATCTCGTACCATCAAATTTCTCGGGTAAGGCAATTCTTGGTTCTCTAGTGCTTACAGGATGTTGCACAATTGGAGAAGGAACGTGATTTGTTGCAGATGTTGAAGCAGCTCCGATCATCTCTATATTCCCACTTTCTGCTATTCTTGTTCTTTCCTGTGTTGGTGAATTGAGTTGATGCATCGCAAGCATTAACTCCCTCATTTGCTCTTGCATTTGTACCATTGCACTCTTCATTTCAACAAGCTCTGCCATAATGACACTAAGAAAAAAAATTTGTTTGATACTGCTCAAGACAAAAGAAAAGAAAGACTTGATAACAAAGAAGATACTAAGAACAATATCAGTTTAGAAGTGGATAATCCGCAAACTTCTAATACGCTTATGTCTTGTCAAGAGAAAGGAGTAATCCACTCTTACTCAAGAAAAACAAAGCTCTGATATTGTAAGTGTACTCTTGTCAATCTGTCAAGCATAAAGATTCGATGAAAAATAATTCAGACAAGTGAGCCTTCACTCAAAGAGAGGTAAATAAACAAATATATATATTGAAAGAGAAACTGGAATGTCTATTGCCAAAAGACAAGAAAACTAGAGATCCTTGAAACTAGACTAGAAGCAAGAAAGGAGTTGACAAGAGTGAAGAGAGCTTCACTCTTGCCTCTATATATACTATCTAACTAGAAGCCACATGGCAATATTCTATTAGACCTCTAATATGTGTTGACTTTCTAGGCCACATGTCTTTGCTTGCAAGGCAAGTTTTCTATGAGTGGACTACGTAGTTAGCTTGTCCTTCAAGCTACCAACATGTGTGGCACATGGCTAACTTGTTGACATAGTTTCTAACCTAAAAGTCAACTATGGACTCCTATAAGGTCAAAGTAGCATCTATGAAGCTTCTAAGAAGCTTCTCTACAAGATATTATATAATTAACCTACTTTTATCTACTTTTACATACTTTTATCGACTCTTGTAGGTAATTATATGTATATCCGTGACACATGATATATTTTGGATATGACATAGAGGATTTTGGACTACATATACTAAGATCAAGAAAAGATATTTGTCAAAGAGCTTATATAAGGATGTATAAGATTTTGTAAACTTATGTACAAAGTATCAACCATAGTCTAGGATTAGGTATAGAGATGGATTATATCCTATTTATCTACCTTTTATAGATTTTCAATAGATAATTAATTTGGTAGCTATACCATTAAAACTTTGGAGAATAAATACTTCATTTTGGCAAAAAAATAGCTATCAAATTATATTGAAGAGAGGGCTTTGAGAACCAAGACTACAGAAGCAGTATGCAGATTTATATTGAAAGACATCTTTAGCAAATATGGTACCATTGGGAAGGTAAAAGCCATTAGAAGAGAATTGGATGCCATTGAAGATAGAGAATTTTTCAATAGGTACGGAGTTCAACTGAAGTTGACTACTTATAATCCTGAAGCCAATGAGAAGAGTGAAAGGAATCATCCTCCTATTATTTATGCATTTATTAAGGCATGTAAGGATAAGCCAATTCAATGGCCTAAATTTCTTTTATTTGCTTTATGGGCTGATAGGAATATTTATAATACTATCACTAGTTATATGCCTATGGAGTTAATGTTAGAATAAAAACCAATAATACTAGTTGAAAAAACTTATCTTACATGGATGTTTTTATCTTAGAAAGATAATATTAATAGAAAATATTATTGGAGCTTTGGATCCAAAAATTAAAAAAGTTACTTAAAAACCTATAAATTGCAACTAAAAGGTTAAATAAATTAAGATTAAAAAATAAAGAAAGATTTTATAGAACTCATAGGTTGAAGTCTAAGTATAAAAGATTAGAGACTGGATTCTAGTTTGTAATAGCAGCTTCAAATATCAACATAGTACTACAAAGAAATTTGTAAAAAAATGATTTGAATCATATGTGGTAGTTATAGTCTATAATAATGCCACATATACCTTATATGAGTTAGATAGAGTTGTCGTTAGAATTCCAATAGCAAAGAAGAAGGTGAAATCTTTCAAAAGAAGAGATGGACGATTTAAAACAAAAGACCTAAGGTAATTCTTACTCGAATATTTAGAATAAGAATATGAAGTAGAAGAATCTATTAGTGATTTAAAGAAATCTCAAGAAGAAGAGGAGGAAGAGTAGCACGTGGCACATATCAGCAGATGTGTTTATTTGAAAGAAGTATATATCTTATTGTAATTATTTATAATACATAAAAATTGACATTAGTTGTCATTAGAGCTTTCGTAACTTTAAAAGAGGTATTTGAGAATCAAAAGTAAGAATTATAAGGTTTATGATTTAGGCTATAATTTTTATATAAATTTTAGAAGATTTGGAATTATAGTAATGAAGTTATAGCCGTTTGAAGTTAAGATATTTTTTTAAAATATATTGTTGCTCTTCTAAGGATACAAGGAGTTTTATGACAAATCTTAGAGATAAAGAAGTATGGCCACAAGAGTGATTTTAAGATCTATATTTTTTGTGAATTTTATTTTTTGCATTTGAAGTTTGTATGAATGAGTTATACAGCACTCAAAACAACAAATGTAATTTGAAGGTAATAAGTGAGTCATTTTGTTGATAATAATAGTTGAAGCCATATTTTGAGTTTTAGATGAATTTTTGGCTCAAAATTTCCAAAAGTATGTATTATTAGGTTAAGAAGTTATATATCAAAATTTTATGGTATTTGAGTACTTAATTTGTGAGATATGAAGAAAATTGTACATGGTTGTATACAAGCAAAGATTTGAAGCTACTGTTATGATTTTGGCTATATCTCAAGACTTAAGCAAATTTGTAATTGAAATTTATTGTAATAGTTTTTAAAAGTACATCAATACTTCATGTAAAATTTTGATTCATTTCGATAGTTTAATTGTGAGATATAAATTATTGAAGTTTAAGAAAAATTTACTTTAAAGATATATAATATTTTATCATATTTTTATCATATTTTTAGTGATCTTTGATACTTAGGGCTTATATATTGATATAATTGATCCTATAGGAATAATTTTATATTTAAACTTGGTATCTTTTTATCTTAAGACCTGATTAACTAATTAGTGACAATTAGAAGCCTAGTGCTTTCTTAAGGCAAATTCTCTCTATTTAAATAATAGATATGATATTAATAAATGTATATGAGAGTCAATAAAAAATCTTATAAATGCAACAAAAAAAGTAGAAGCTTTTCATCAATAATATCAATCAAAACCTAGATGAAGAATAATAAGTCTTTGCTATAAAAGAAATAAGATGAAAAAAAAGATAATATTCTATCTTCTATCATTGTTTGTAGCTTTTTTATATATTGTAGTACTAAGGAGATGAAAAACCAATAAGTAACAAATATAACTCAAGAGCTATCACTTATTGACTTATCTAAAGAAACATTGCGATTGTCTTAATCTTCAAAAGAATATAATTGAGATGAAAAACTTCAAGAATGACATATTCTTCCTTGAATAGATGGCAAGATATAATTTTATTTTTTTACGTGAAGTCTTACTTGAGAAAAATTAGCTATGGAAGGTAAAAGAAAAATTACAACTACAAGATTGTGAATGTAAATTTTTACTCCTCAAACCAAGTTACAAGATGGCCTCAATTAAGAGTTTCTTGTAATTGGTGGTGTGAAGTGAAG